>NC_064249.1:52675005-53925005 GCF_003254725.2 Canis lupus dingo
GAAGACCTTACGGATGAGCTGGAAGGAGGAAGGAAGGCAGTGCTGGGGGACAAGAGAAGGCAAATGCCCCTGTCCCTAGATCTCCCAATGTGGCTGGAGAGGAAACCTCCCAGACCTAAAGGAGAAAGAGCCCCAGACCACAAATTGTAGACTTAAGGAACTCTGAAGAGAGAGGTTGGGGAGTATCTGGGTGGGAGTCCTGGAGGAGGTGTGGCTTAGATTAGGCCTTTGAGCTGGTTCCTGCCCCACGAGGACTCACATCTAGCTGGGGACCATCCAGGGACACATTCACAGGGTATGAACCAGTGAGTACCTGGCATGGTTGGAAATGGGGTGAGGGGAGGGCACCCCAGTGCTTGGGGGGTTCCACAGTGGAGATCCCAGGAAGTGGGAGGGAGCACTCTTGCGCCGGTTCTGAATGCGCCGCCAGCTGGCAGTTTGCCTGGGAGACCGTGGTGCACGGAGGGGAGGCTGAGGGTGAGAGGAGGGCCGGAAGAAGGTTCAGGGTGGGGACCTGGGACCCAGGAGGTCAGATGCTCAGAGGGTGGCTTTGGTGGTCAGAGGAGGGAGCCAGGAGGAGAGTGAGGGTCGAGAGACTTGCTCCCCAAGGGGGTTACCTGCAGCTTCACCTGCCCCAGGGAAGCACCACACGGTTCTGGCCCTCATGAAAGGCACGGAGCTGCCCACCTCTTACTACCTTCACTTCCGAGCTCACGCTTAGCTGCTGCCAGCCTCTGGTCAGAACCTTGGTTCTTGGACATCTTTAACAAATGCAGCGGCCTCCTTTGCATGGCCTCCACAGGTTGGAAACAATCATTGGGACAACCACATTTTAAAAGGTTAAAAATACGTAGCGTGCTCTGTTTAAGATGACAAGAAATAGATTAATCATTTTGGAAAGATTTCTATTTCAAAGTGAAAATGGAGCATTTTGGTCATTTAAAAAGAAAAAATGTAACTCGTTAGCCATCTGGAAATTTCAGAAATCCAAAGGCCTGAACGGTGTTCAGTGTTTCTGGGGCATGGAGACTTATGAGAAGTAGAGAGGAGAGCACAGACTACAGAGACAGATGGTCTGGGTCCGTTTCCTGGCTCCACCCACCCCCAGCTGTGTGACTTCTGGCGGGTGACTTAACCTCTCTGGGCCTCTGTTGCCTCATTTGTTTAGTGGGAGTGACAACAGCACTTGCCTCAGAGCGCTGCAGGAAGACTAAGCAACTTAACATACACACGGAGGGCTTAGAGGAGCCTGGCCTGTAGTTCCTGCTATGGAAGGGGCAGGGTGGTTATCCTGGTGGGGGGGGCAGTGGGGAGCTCCACGTAAGGAGGCATGTGGGTACGCAGGCTGACGGCCCAGCCAGCCGGGAAGCCCCTCCCGTGCACCTGTCTGCTGGAGGAGGCAGAGCAAGTCTGGATTTCTGCACTCAGGTCAGGGGCTGAGTGTGAGGTTTGGGGTGGGGAAGGCGGGCCTGCCGGGCAGCAATGGGAAGGAGCAGCTGCGGGCTGTGGAGAAAGATGGGCCAGAGCAGCGGCCACCGAGCTCAGGGCTGGGGCCTGGCCCCGAGGGCAGAGGTGAATGAGGCCTCTCACCTGGCTGCCTCCACCGGCCGGGCTGCCCCTGGGCGGCTCCAGAGCAGGGGCTGGGCCCAGGGCGGCTGGGCCCTCCCAGGCCTCCCTCTCCTCAGCACCCCTCTCCCCCGCTGATGGGGCCTTGGCACATTTACCCCCTTCCCTCGTTAACTGGGCCCCTGGAGCCAGGCGCCAGGCGCCCTATGACAGGTTCATTTCGCAGGGAAGGTGACGGAGGCACAGAGAGGCTCAGTGACTTCCCCAAGGGCAGGGCGGAGACCAGAGCTCTGACTGGGGCTCAGCAGTTCCCACTCCTCAGTGGCCGCCCTTGGATCTTGGATGAGACCCCCCCTCCCAACCTTGCCCCCCTCCCTGCTGCCGCTGCCTAACTCGCTCACCTCTCCTCTGTCTCTCTCTCCCCCCCAACCCCGCCATCCCTCCTCCCCGCCCCTCCCCCACCGCAGGGCCCGAGGGCTGTAACCTGTTCATCTACCATCTGCCCCAGGAGTTTGGGGACGCTGAGCTGATGCAGATGTTCCTCCCTTTCGGTAATGTCATCTCCTCGAAAGTGTTTGTGGATCGGGCGACTAACCAAAGTAAATGCTTTGGTGGGTAAAGATAACAAACCAACTAGCTTCACCCAGGACAGGGCGGTGCTCGCACCAATTTACCGGTGTCCGACTGCTTTTAACCTGCTCCTTCACATCGCCCCCACCCCAGGTGCTCCCTAAGGCCCAGCCCCCAGCCTCCATCTCCCACCCTTCCTCTTTCTGCTACTGTTCTTTTGGCTTCTTGGCTTTCCCTGCCCACTCCTGCCCCTCCACCCTGCTAGCTCCCCATGTCCCCTATAGGTTCCTCCCCGCCCCCAGCCCTCCACTAGGACCAGTTTCCACCCACCTAGAAGGGGAAGGAGTCACCTTGGGCCAGGGTGTATGTGTGTGTGTGTGGCGGGGGGGGGGGGGGGGGAGGGGGTCATCAAGCAGAGTCCATTCTCCCAGCATCCCCTCCTCTTACAGTCATAGAGACCCTGGTGGTTCTATATTGAGCATGCTCCCTGGTGTGGGGGTCTGTCAGCTGAGGCCCCTGTCCTGCCTGCCCCTTGGCCTCCTCCACCTCTCCATCCTGCCCCTGCCGCCCTTCTCTGTCTACCCCGCTCTTTGCTCCCCTCCTGCCATCCACTGAACCCTCCTTCCCCCACCACTCCCTCAGGCCACCAGAGCCACATTGCTGAGGAGTCAGGAAGAGCAAACTGGTCCTGCCCTCAGGAAGCCTCAGGTCTGAGCTTAGCTGAAAATCATGCCTACTCCGCAGCACTGAAGTCTGCAAGGCACCAAGTAATGGAGCAAAGAGAAAGGCAGGTGGATGGAAATAGATGTGAGGAAGGGGAGGGAGTTCCGCGAGGGAGAACAGAATGGGTGCCCAAGCAGAGCCGCGGGGAAGGACAGTGAATGAGGAAGCGGCAGGAGGCTTTGGGAGAAGGGAGAAGGGGAGGCCGGCAGTGAGGGAGGGGCTGTGTCGGGGAGGGTTGACCTGTCAGAAGAGGATGCTGCTTCTGGGATGGAGGCAGTAGGAGATGATGGGAGGTCCTTGACCTGAGACTACTAGAATGAAAATACAGCTTTTAGGAAATGTGCATGGTGGCAGTATGCTAGATGGGACAGAGGACTTGGGAGGATCTAGGAGTATGCTTGTCAGATAAAATACAGGGTGCCCAGTGAAATTGGAATTGCTGATAAACAATGGATGCATTTTTTGTAAGTATGTCCCAGACAGTATATGCACTATGTTCCATGCAATATTGGGGATATGCTAACAGTAAACGAATATTCATTGTATATCTGAAGTTTGAATTCAGTCGGGCATCCTGTGTTTGGATTTGCTTTAGACCTCCTGGAATCCCACCTCATTCTCACACCTCTCCCCACCACTCCTTATTCCCTTTCCTCTTCCACCTCCATCGGTCCTTGCCCTGAGGTTAGATCCACTCATGAGTCCCCAAGGAATGAGGAGTCCAGTCCCCAGAGAGCCAACATGGAACCAGAGCTGTCTGAGAAGCTTAGATCTCCATGTTGAACCCCAGATTCTGGGCCTGGAAGGGGAGAGTAGGGGCCTGTTTGCCTGGGGAACCCCGGTCACAGCTTGGGATGCGGGAGGGGAGACCGCACAGGTGTGTATCAACATTAGCAACACATGTTAGGGAGATTGCGGTTTGGAGACCAACTTGGCAGAGCCGTGAACAGCTTGAGGTTTTAAAGCATGTTCCCCAAAGCAGTCAAGATCTTGGTACCCTTGTCCCCTTCCCTCTGGCAGCTGCCACAGGATATGTGGGGTACTTGGAGGGCATAGAGTTATCCTGGCAGTTCCTTTCTCTTTGGGTTTGAGAAAACAGGGCAAAAGAAAAAGACAGGATCATACCCCCTCCCCCATTTGACTGGTATTTCTGCTGACAAATTACAATTACAGATGTAAGAACAATAAACTGGACATCATCGCAATTGCTCTTTAAATAAGCCTCAGATGTCACATACGTCAGAAGACACTGTTAAGAGCCCACGAAGTGCTGAGCACCGGGGCAGTAGGCTTAGTCTCTGGACAGATCCCCAGAGCATTTGTGCTGCCCTGGTGAGAACACAGCCCATTTTTTCAAAGGCATTTACTTGGAATCTGCCCCAGACGTTGCCCTCGCCATTTGCCTATTTAAATTCTCCAGGACCAAAGTTTTTTTCCCTGCTTTTTCTGAAAATCATCCTCTGTATACTTCTACTCTGGATCTTTCCTCTGTTCCTGAACAGACTTCTAGCCTAAACATCCACTGGCCTTAGAGAAGGATGGGCTCCTGCCAGGCCAGCCTTGCCTGGTGCTTCCTCCTTAAGCCCCTTGGGTTCATTCTTCCATGCTTTGGCCAAACCCCAGGGCTCATTCCTAGGCAGAGCATTTGTTTATTTTTTAAAAATATTTTGTTTATTTATTTGAGAGAGAGATAGAGCATGAGCAAGGTGGGAGAGGGGGAAGCAGACTCCACATTGAGCAGGAGCTGGACATGGGGCTCAATCTCAGAACCTTGGGATCATGACTCTGAGCCGAAGGCAGATGCTTAACCGACTGAGCCACCCAGGCGCCCCCAGGCAGGGCATTTCAGTCTGAGCCTCAGTGTCCTCATTTGTGAAATGAGGATGTTGGTGGTCATTTCTCAGGGGCCCTCTGAGGGTTACCGGAGGTGGTGTGTGTGAGGGGCTTTCCCAGAGCAGACCCTCAGGAGGTGCTAGAGCCCCATTTATTCCCCAAAGGGAGGATTGTCTTTGAGTAAATGTGGTTCCATGTTAAAGCGAGTCCCTCAAAGACCCCACTTGTCTTTATAAGCATAAACAGAATCATCCACATTTGAGCTGATGTGCAGCATAAATGGTTGCTATGTTGTAAGAAGGGCTGGGGGGACACCAGGAGGGCATCCATCCTCTGCACTCAGCTTCCCACAGTCTGAGAAGCAGGAGCCTTCTCAGGGCTGGGAGGGATGGGGCAGGAGGTTCTGGGAGGAGGAACACAGTCCTGAAAACCAGAAAAATGGGAGATGGTGTCCAGAGCCCTGTCCAGTGGCCCTGACTACTCACCAGTTACCAAAACTAGTTGAGGAAGAAAAGTTCCCTTGAGCCCGGAACCCTTCCCAACCTCTGACTTCCAGGGACTTTAACCTCTCCTAGGAAGGCTGGGCTTCTTCCCTCCAGGACCTCTTGTCTTCCACTCTCCTCACTGGCTGGCTGTCTCTCCCTGTACCCCTCTGCCCTAGATAGCACCTCCAGCCTCTTTATCTTTCTCCCCCAACTCCTCCCTGCTTTGCTCTCACACTTGTTTCCTGCAAAAAGGTGCCACGGAGGGCAGGGGTCAGGTGGCGAGGTAGAGTCCGAGAGAGGGGGGTGTCACCTTCAGTTGGCTATCTGGTCCCAGCGGGGAGAGAAGCTTTAGTTCCACCACCCCTCCCAAATCTGGAGGAGAGCAAGCAGTGTAACAGACTTAAATGAGTTCACACGTGTGAAAACTGTTCTGCTCTGCTAAGACTTGACTGCAGTCATCAGGCATAGAGGTCGATGGGGTGGGGGATTGGCCAGGGGGGTGATTGTGCTGATCTCTGACTATGGGCAATCCAGAATCTCTCCTGTTTTGGCATATGGACTTGTACGGATGTCGGTTATGTTTCTCTGGGCCTGACTCACCAATTCCATCTGAGCTCACGTGCACCCATTCTTGAGTACACTCACTGCATGTGTATGCGCGCATACACACACACGTCTCTGGCGGCTCACGGCTGCAAGAGCAAGAGCAAGTGTGAGCAAATGTGAGCAAAAGCAGGAAGGAGTCAAGAGAAAGGGGAAAGAGACCAGTGGAGGTGGTGTCTAGGGCAGAGGTAAAAAGAGTCACCGCATGGGTAGGGTGAGGGAGGGAGGGGTTGAGGACAGGCCCAATGTACCATGGACAGTTAGCCAAGGAAACAGCTCCTGCTTCAGTGGGGGTCTGCACATCTATCACTTATATACCCAGAGGCCATTTGGGGACAAGCACCCTAAATGAGACATGTTTGCAGAATGGCCTGGGAACCTCGCCAAACTTAGTTTCATATATTTCGCAGGATCTAAGTCCATTTTACAGGAGAAAGGGCCTCTAAAGTAAAATAAATTCCAGGAAATACTAGGCAAACAAAGCTATAAAGGTTTATTTACTGGAGAACTTGGGGTGGGAGGTGTGTGTGTGGGGTTATTTGTTAATGTGCCTTGAACTGTCCCAGAGGGGCATGGTGGTAAGCTTACTTGACCACAGAAGCCCCTTTCTCAGGAGGACCGTTAGGGCCAGTTTAGGAAATGCTGATGTAAAATGTAGTGTTTATCTCTAAGGAGACGCATTCAGAGTTCCCAAAGGGTGGCTTCTAAACTGACTTTCAGAGCCTTACCCATCCGCGGCTGGGAACTGCTTGTTTCAGATGTCGTGACTGGGAGCCATAGACGTTTCTGTATCTCATTCTGGGATGTCGGGAGGAGTGACCCCGTGGAAAGCACTTCTGCAGTGCCTGGTCCACAGAGAGGGCTCTCCGCTAACTTATTACTAAGAGTGTTCATTTCTACTAGTATTGCTGTTATAGATACCTCGAGGGGTTCACGGGGGGATGCATCGGTTGGTGGTGCTTAGAATCCAGGGCCAGAGCACCTGCTCCCAGGGCTTGGAATTTCATTAAATAAAAGGGAGGAGCCCGCAGCCCTTGGGCGCAGATCTAGGCAGGTGTCGGCCAGGTGTCGGCCAGGTGTCGGGAGGGGGAGGGCCGCGAGGACGGTCAGCCCCGGCCCTCCCCCGCGGCCAGGCGGCCCTGGGGGGGCTGGGAACGGCGGTGGAGAGGCTTTCTCCGGGGTGCCCCCCTCCCTCCCCCTCGCACTCCTCTCTCTCCCCAGGCCGGCACCCCGTGCCCTCCCGCTGCCAGGCCCCCTCCTGTCAGGGAGGACAGTGTCCAATAAGCTCCTCCACCCGCAGGTGTGTCCGCCCTCCCGCCGACGGAGAGGGCTGAGGTGCCGGGGCCGGCCGGGGTGGGGGGCGAGGACGCCCCGGAGAGTGGCGCCCGCAGAGCCGCGGTGGAGCCGGGAGGCCCACCCCGGGAGGGGCCGCGCGCGCCCGCGGGCTGGGGGGCGAGGCCGGGCGGGGGCCCCGGGGAGGGGAGGAGCCTCGAGGCCCCCTCCCGCCGGGGGGCGGCGGGGCGCGGGGAGGGGCCGCCGCCGCCGCCCGCCCGCCCGCCCGGGCCCCCCGCGCTCCCCGCCGGGGCGGCCCCGTGGAAACCCAGGCCCTCGTCCCTCGTGTCTCGCCAGGCTTCGTGAGCTTCGACAACCCGGCCAGCGCGCAGACCGCCATCCAGGCCATGAACGGCTTCCAGATCGGCATGAAGAGGCTCAAGGTGCAGCTGAAGCGGCCCAAAGACGCCAATCGCCCCTACTGAGCGCCGGCGGGAGCGTCCCCCGGGGGAGACCAGGACTCGCACAGGTAACCGCGGGCGGCCGGGGCGCGGGGCCGGGGGCTGGGGAAGGGACAGCGCTCGGACCCGCCGCGCCTCTGGCCTTCGTGAGCCGGACCCTCGCCTGCCTTGGACCCGCCGCGCCAGCCCCGCTGCCGCTCCCCCGGGGCCGGGGCAGGCCCGGAGCCGCGGTCTCCACCCCTGCAGCGGGAGGGAGGGGCCCCTCCGAGGAGGCGGGGCGAGCCCGGGCTGTGCGTCGCGGGCTACGCCGGCAAACCCCGCGGTGAGGCGAGCCTGCGGCAAGCTCCGGGCTGGGAGACTGGGCGCCGGAGCTGTGCGTGTCTCCCGGGGCCTTCTCCTGGGCTCCTTGGCTCTCCCCTCCCCATCACTCCTGCCTTAAGGGCCGGTGGCCTTTGGACACTTGACCCCCTCACCCCCCCCCCCCCAATTCTCCGTAGCTCAGTCAGTCGGGCAGAAGCTGAGGAGGGGGACACCCTAGCACTGGGGCCACTTACCTTGCCTGCTTTGCAGAGGCCGTGAGGAGTGGGCAGTTGTCACCCCTTCCTGCTCAGTCTGGGTCCAGCCTTGCCGCTGGAGACTCAGTTGGCTACTCTTCTCTCAGGCCACTTGTTCCCCTGGGTGAAGTGGCTTCCTGGGAAAGGGTGGGGGTAGAGTGAGATGTGCTAGGCCCTCCTGCAGCCTGGTATCCCACATTGCTGTGGGCTCCTGTACCTGTCCGCCCAGCTTACCCACAGGCCAGAGGCAGGCCTCCCAGCCCTCTACCCCGCCTCCCCTCCACTGTTAGGTCCTTGGGACTCAGCACCGGATAAGGTCGACAAGAACCCTTGTCCTTGGAAGTGGAAGACAGACAATAAACAATGCCCATCTCTCAACCAAGGAGTAAATTACATAGTAAATCTCAACCACAAATTGCTGGTTACAGTTAAATCAGGTAGTAACGATAGGCCTTGTTGAGAGAGTGACATTCAAGCAAAGACTTGAAGAAGGTGAGGCAGGGAGTCATGCCAGCATCTGGAGGAGTGAGTCTTTCATCTGAAGGAAAAGTCTGTGCAAAGGCTCCAAGGAGAGGGCAGGTGGTATGTTTGAGAACAACAGAACCAAGTGGCTGGAGGGGAGCAAGCATGGGGGCATGGCAGGCGAGGAGATCCCAGAGGTCCCACCTCATGTGGGACCTACAGGCCATCGTATGGACTGTGGCTTCCCCTCTGAAATGAGGGGCGGTGGGTGTTGGGGAGCTGTTGGAGAGCTCTGAGTAGAAGAGTGGTGTGACCCACTTGCATTTCAGCGTGATTGATGGTTGCTGTGTTGATAGACTACAGGACCCCAAGCAGAAGTCTAGTGCATGGACCACTCAGTCCAGGCAACAGCAGACAATGTGATAGGAGGGAGTTAGTGTTGACATTTTTGGAAATCAGAGCCAAGGATGCCTTTTATAATGAATTGGAGGTGGGTGTGACAGAAGGAGTCAAGGATGACACCCAGCTTTTGGCTGGAGTGACTGGAAGAGTAGAGTTGCCATGACCAGAGATGAAGAGGGGTCAGGGGGTTGGGGGGAAGCCTAGACACAGCACATGAGAGTTAGACATTCACATGGAGGTTCAGAGTCTGGAGTTTGGGAGGGAGATCTCCCGTTTCCCAGTCTCCCCTCAAATCCTACCACTACCAGCAGAACACTCTCTGTCCACCCACACTCAAAGAGGGTGCTTGAGCCTCTAATCTCTGCAAGGCTGGAAAAGCTAAACCCACCCCTGAGTTCCCGCCCCTGCCCATCTTTGGCTCGTGTGAAGATGCCTACACAGATGTTCATTCAGAGTGTGGCACTTCTCAGCCCTGGGGACTTGTCTTGGTGCTGGCATGCAGAGATGGATAGGTCACCATCCTGCCAGCATAAGCTTCTGGCTCTGTGAGCACAGACTGCAGGAAGCAGCCTATGAGTGGGTACAGTTCCATAGGAGTGGGGGGAGCAGTCAGTGAAAGTAGCCCTTTCTGAAGAGAGAGCTCTTTTTTGTAGATAAACTTAGCTCTGCCACTAAGGCACGACCTCTTTGGCTTCCATGTCTACACTAATGAAACCGAAGTGTTGGAGTCATCAGAGGATTTTTAAAGAGGAGGGTGTGCTCCAGGGCCATGCCCTGAGATTCTGAGGGTCCCCTGGGGATGCATTTTGTGCCTCCCAAGAAAGCAGCCTGTCTTAGCTTCCTAGACCTACATGCAACTAAAACCCAAGCAAGGATAGAACCTATAGGTCAGAGAAGTTCCCAGGGGAGGGGGTAAGTAAGACAGATTTGTTGCTTGGGACATAAAGTAAGACGTGGCCCACAGGGTAGAACCATCCAGCAGTCCTAGTTGGAGTGAAGGCTTGAGAGGAGCAGAGGGGTGCTTACCATACGTGAGGCCAAGTTCTTACAGGTTACAAGTGTAAGGCATAACTGTCTACTTGGGGACAGTTTTTATTACCATTTTAGAGATGAGCACAAAAGATTAAGTTACTCACTATCAGCTCCTGAGTGGTAGAGCTATGATTTGAAGCTGGAGCCTAGTTCCAGAAGCTGTGCTCCTAAATGCCGTTAAGTAAGGAGAATGACACCCCCTCCCCAATTATCCTCACCCCAGCCCTCACACCCCAGAGTCTTGTCCTAAATATCTGAGGGAACATGTCATGATATCTCACTTCTCTGGGTTCCTCCCTACTAAACAGTTCTCTAAAACACTATGATGTAACATAACTCCTACAAATAAAGTTTGACCTTTAATCCATTTAGATGGCATTTTAACAAACAGCGATTTCAGGCTTTCCAACCTAAGAGTTTAGAGGCTGTAGCAGAAGGAGATGCTGAGACAAAGCACAGGCTTGGGGACTGCAGTGAGAAGTGGAGGAAACAGCAAGCAAAAGCAGCTAAAAAACTCACGATTTTGCAGGCCAGTAAAGGGTGTTTGCAAATGATGAGTCCTGGGTGCTTAAAAGGGCAAGGATAGCTGATAGGGGTGGAGGGACAAGCCATAGCTAGGAGCAAAGTGGTATGCAAAGTGCAAGAGCCCAGCTTGGATGGGCAGGCAGGCAGGGGTCTGTGGAGGAAGAACTCTCCAGTGAAGGCAGAGCCGGAGGCTGGGTATAGGCGTCACATAGAGTCAGCCCTCAGCCACTTGGTAGCTTATCCACAGCTACTGGTGACTGGGTGGAGGGATCTCAGGGCCCCACTGGCCACCCACAATGCTGAAGGCAAAGTTCACAGCTGGGGGCCAGAGCCTGGTCAGAACAGAAGTGTGGCAGGGGGGATCCCTGGGT
This sequence comes from Canis lupus dingo, assembly GCF_003254725.2. Taxonomy (NCBI): domain Eukaryota; kingdom Metazoa; phylum Chordata; class Mammalia; order Carnivora; family Canidae; genus Canis; species Canis lupus. Next base: position 52,685,865 of record NC_064249.1, read on the forward strand.
AGCTCAGCAGTTTAGCACCTGCCTTCGGCCCAGGGCGTGATCCTGGAGTCCCTGGATCCAGTTCCATGTCAGGCTCCCTGCATGGAGCCTGCTTCTCCCTCTGCCTGTGTCTCTGCCTCTCTCTGTGTGTGTCTCTCATGAATAAATAAATAAAATCTTGAAGAAGAAGAAGAAGAAGAAGAAGAAGAAGAAGAAGAAGAAGAAGAAGAAGAAGAAAAAGAAGAAGAGTGGCAGGGCTAGGGGAGGAGGGGGCCCCAGCAGGGCACCTGTGGGGAGCGTGGTTGGGTGTTGCGGTTCCATAATGTAAGGCCTGGGTCGCGTAGGGTGGGGTCAGATTGGGTCCCCAAACCCTGATGTCTTCTGAGAGTGTGATTCCCCACACACTCCTGGCTTCCTTGCTACCCCTGCCCCTCTGGCTGCTTGGGCTTGTTATCTTCTACTAAGGTGTGGGTTTCTCCAAGAAATCTTTATCAGGAAAGTAAGAGGGAGGAAGAAAAGGTAGGAAGACTGGACAAAAATGGGGACAGCCAGTGAGCAGAATACCCAAGTCCCTTGTTCTGCCACAGAGATCAGTAGCACGCTCTGGTCCCCAAGCTGAGGGCAGGTTCACAGTCTCCTGCCACTGTGGTTCTGTGTTTGGAGGACACTGAGCAGCGTGTCTGAATTCAGTAGGAGTCCTCTCCCTTCTGGGCCCTGGGTTGTGGCTCTGAGTGTGCTTTTGCACAGCATCTGCTCTGAGCTGTGCAGGTACAGGTGCTTTGGGCCTGACCTGCACGGGGCTGGGCAGCGGCTTTAAATCTGGGCCTTCTTCAGCTGGAGCTCAGCTGTGTTTAGAAGCTGGCATCTGAACGGGCTCAGCTGACCAGAATTTCCTCTCCCAGGTCGTGAGTTGGAACTGCCCAGGCCTGATTCAAGCTCCCCTGGCTGGTCAGTGACCCTGCTGCCACTTCGTGGACTGTGCTTTGTGAGGATCTTTGAGAGGGTGGCCAAGAAGGGGTCACCCCTGTAGGCAGGGGCCCAGCTGCTCCCCAATGAAGAGAGTAGTCAGCTAGTCTGCTGTGCACGTGCAGAGCCCTGGGGAGGCTCCTTAGGGGTTGGATGAGTGTGACAGTGTGTATGTGTGTGTGTGTGTGTGTGTGTGTGTGTGTGAGGGGCAAGAGTGTTTAGGAGAAGTTCCCCACTCTGGGCTTTGAGGAGGTGCTGTGTGATGGTCAGGCTTGGATCTTCAGGACCTAGGACAGCGCAGCCACCCCAGGACAGCTTAGAGACAACCTGATGGCAGGCAAGGGAGCACATCCAGTGGGGAGGAATGGGCACCCGTGAGGTGCTCAGGAGTGAGGGGGTGGGGAAAGAAGGGGGGCTTCCCAGGGGGTGCCTTGGTTGCAATTGCCACAGCTAATACCTGGTGGCACTGCCCTCCTCAGTTCTGAGGGCTCTTCTCCCACCCAAAGGGACCAGGCCATTGGCTATCCTGGGGGGTGGGGGTGGTCTAAGGGTTTTCTTTGGGGAAGGGCTGGAAATGCAGGGGAGGGTGGCATGTCAGCACTGCTGAGGCATGCGGTGGGCCCTGGTCTGAGTGCGAGAGATCTCCTGTTGGAAGTGCAAGAGCCCAGCTTGGATGGGCAGGCAGGCAGGGGTCTGTGGAGGAAGAACTCTCCAGTGAAGGCAGAGCCGGAGGCTGGGTATAGGCGTCACATAGAGTCAGCCCTCAGCCACTTGGTAGCTTATCCACAGTGACATTTCAGATCCCAGCTCCCCTTCCACACTCCCTGAAGGAAGACACAAAGCTGAGAGTGGAAGTCTGCTCTGTGTAGAAGCCTGGTGGATTGAAACCCTTGCAGAGAAGCCAGGTACAGAGGCTTCCGCACAGGCCTGAGTGCCATGGGGAAGCCAGGGCTGGGGAGCAAGCTCAGGGATAACCATGAGGAGGGGGGAGGACTGGGAATCCCCCAAAACCCCAGCTTGGGGCAAAGGACCGTGAAGTGGTAAGGAGTGCAGAAGATAACTCAAAATGGAAAAATCTGATGATACCTGACAGAGAAGGGGACTCAGCCTCAGCCACCTAGGGCTCCACCGGTAAAGAAGGCAGGTAAGGGCTTGTGAGTTGGGTCAGTCTAGAAAGATGTACATGCAGGGGTGTAGGGGCTGGAGGAGGACGAGGTAGAGTAGGGGAGGTGCCAGCAGCAGAGACTGGAGACCCAGGGCCTTAGCACTCCCCTCTCTGGTGCACTCTCCCTTTTCCTATTACCCACCCTGGGTGCACCCCAGTCTTCCTTTGGGCCCTTTCCTGGGTCAGCGCCTGGGAGGAAGGCTTCACGTGCCCGGAAGCCGCGTCACTTTGGCCACGTGGGCCACCTAAGGAGCAAAGCAAAGGGTATGAGAGCAGCAAGGCCCAGGTGTGTTTAGAGACTTCCAGCAACACCAGTGTGATTCACTCTGGATCTCAAAACTGAACGTGTTCATTTTCTGAAGGTTCTAAGAAAAGAGGGTTGAGGCAGAGCGGAAGAGGAGAGGACCCTAACATCGCGCAGAGGGTGCTCTTGCAGCGGAGATGCCCTTCTCTGGGGGAGGGTGGCCAAGGCGGGACCAAAGGGGTGGGAGGACCGAGCTGCTGTCGGGTGGACTGTACTGCGGCAGCAGAGGGCCCCGTGGATGGACCCCTCGGGTACAAGTCACCTGAGCCGGCCTCTGATGGACCCTGCATTGTGGGGCCACCCTGAGGGGGCCTCCCCCTGCCGGTCTACAGGCTGATGCCACGGAAGGTTGGGGGGGAGGGGGTGCGGAGAGCGTGGCCCCTCCCGCAGGCCCCCGGGGGAGAGCGAACCGAGGGGGATGCGGAGCAGAGAGCTTGCTCCTTGATGTGCTTGCTGGCCACGGTGGTTTGCGGGGCTGTCTGATTTTTTTCCTAGCCCTCTTGCCAAACTACCCACGCCCCTCCTCCTCCTCCCAACGCATGATGGATGCCCTTAGCGGCGGCCCTGTGTGAGGTTCTGCTACTGTTCACAGTGTACCACGTGTCTGCATAAACAACCGTGTGTGCGTATGTGTGTGCGTGTGCGTTGATGTGCCCACGTCGTTTGTCTGCCAGCTTCCTCCATCCTTTGAGTTCTTTTCAGTTCTCTTATGATTTGACTGCTGTTCTCTCATCAGAGCTTTTAGATTGATGCTGTGGTCTGGTGCTGTATAAATATTTTTCCTTTTGATTTCGTTTTAACTTTTCCTTGCCCTTCTTCACCCTCCACCCAACCGTCCCTGCCTTCCCACACTCCCCGACCCCGCCCGACCTGCCCCTGCCTCTTCCCTCCCCCTTGCCCACACTCTCTTGTCCTCTCTTTTCTTTCTCTCTCTCTCTCTCTCTACATATATAAATATATATATAAATCTTTTCTTCTTTTGTCATTCAATCAAATTCCAACAACCCAACCAGGGCCAGTCAAATCCACCACAGTCTCGCGCTGAGCTAGGAATAAAGTTCACGTAATCACATGAGAGTGGAGAAAACAGTCCCCCATCCGTAAGTTCAAATCAACTCAAAGTTCACAGTGTGACATGATGGCGTCATGTAACAAGGCTAAGAATCGGTTGCATGACAATTGCCGTCAAGTTTCGTGGAGGTGCTGTGATTGGAGCGTTTTTCTTGGATGTTGTATCAGTTGATGATTGGCCAGTCATGATCACACGTGCATTTTCTTGACCTTTGTGCTGCCACGACCTTTTTTGCTGTGCTCATTTTTGTTTCGTTCTTGGTGCTTGCAGTGGTTTTACTTTCTGTTGTTTGGTTTTTCTTGTTCAGCGTTTTTTATGCTTCTCTAGATGTCACATAGAGAAAAAAACAAAACAAAAGAACAAAAAAATAGTAAAAATAAAGATGAATTCCTGAATTATCGGACATGGGATCATTTAACCGTGCAAACCATTATTTTTTTTTCTTAAAAATAAGGAAAACATCTTAAAAATATCTATGCGTGGTTGATTTACTTGCACTTGAAAATATTGTGATTTTATTTTTTTCTAGAAATTTGGGGGCCTTTTTCAATTGACACTTTTCTTGGGTCTGGTCTTTTTCCAGTTAGGCTATTTTAAATCTCACTTCAAAAGGAAAAATGAAAACAAAACAAAACAAAAAACAAAAACAAAATCTCTACTGTAATGGAATGATTTAAAAAAAAAATTCTAAACCAAAAAACTAGAGTACAAAGCCAGAGACCTCTGAGAGAGAGCCTGGTAACAATTGTAAGGTTTGTATTGTAGCCACTTCTGCTAAATTAAATGTGGGGAAGGGAGGTGGGGGGCCTGGGGGTTGGGGGGGGCTTTTTGGTTGGTTTGGAAAAAACAGTACTGACAAAAGCAAAATGCACCTTTTTGTTTACAACTGAAAAAGGGTCCTTGACAAGTGTTTTTTAATTTTATTATTATTTTATTTGGTGTTGTAATTGTTTAGACTGCTGTGTACGGTTTGCTGTTTGTTGAATCAACAGTGTGAAAAACCTGCCAGCATGGATTGATATACGCATGACGTTGTCCCCTCAACTGGGGGCTTTGCAGTTCTAACTTTCTTGATGTAACCAGTCACCCCCATGTATAAGTGGAAGCTGCTTGCTATAATGGAGATGAGTCTCATTTGTTAATTCACAATGATTAAGCATTCTCCTTCTGATTCTAGTCAGATCATGATTTTTTTCTTAAAGGCAAAATGAAACACCAAAAAAAGTCACCATTCAAAACAAAATCGAGAACTGAGTTAATTTATTTAAAAGCTTGATGATGAAATCCGTTCTAACTTGTTTTAGGTTCTCCCATCCTCTCCCTTGAAGTTCTGAATTTCCTCTAAATTCCCTGGCATGTATGAGAAAAATATTATGTGTGTGTGTGTGTGTGTATGTGTGTATCTATGCATATACATACACACATATCCATGTATATCCACATATGTGCAGGTGAATATATTCTACACATATATCCAGATATACATATATATACATAGCCTCGCAAATAGTTATGACCTTGGGAAAGAAGCGGTTGGCTGGAAACTGGGCAAGGGTTCAGCGAAATTCATGGCACGGATGTCTTGCTTCTTTTCCTCAAGCAGGGGAGGAGGGGGTTGGGCTGCTAGATTTTTGCTGTCTTGTTTGCTAGGCTTCTGTATACATATTGTATCTGGGCTAGATCCCTCAGACATTGGTTTAATTGTGAATCATATCCCACAGTCCCAAATTCTTCCCTTAGATCTAGCCACCCGCCCCCCTCCCCCATTCCAGAACTCTAAAGGAACCCAAATCGAGACCCCTCTCCCAACAACCAAACCTCAACTACAACCATCGCCACTAGACCTCCAGTGGTTTCTTATTCTGAATGGAAGAGTCAATTTCTTTTTTATGTATCATGATCATGACTAATTCTCATACTGGTCTCTCCCCTCCCTCCCGCCATCCCCCAGAACTCCCACCCTAACCCCTGAGGCAGGGTCCTTTTGGTGTTTGGATGCATTTTGTGTTTCCTCTCTTGACTTAATCAGCCCCGATTTTCTTCATTTTAGGGCAGGATGCTGAACGGGCTACATTAAAAAACAAACCTCTCTCTATATCTATTTATAAATGAGAACTGTTGGATGACACCTTTGACATATCAGCCAATATCAATCAAGCTGAAGACTCCAGACACTCTCTGTGACTGTAACATTTCTTCAAGGAAAGTATAGCGTCTGTGGAGTTCAGAGGGCACGTGTTTGGGGGAATAATATCTATGATACGAAGAAGAAGATGAAGAAAAATGAGAAAAAAAAACACAAAAAAGGCAACTTTCAAACAAAATAACTGGAGACCAGATGGGGAGGCTGGAGGGCTGGGAAGTGGGAAGAGACACTGCTTACCGATCCCCGGGGCTTTTCCAGCCCGTGGGCACCTGCGGCAGGCTGGGGCAAGCGGTGTGGCGGGGCCTGGTCCCCAGGAGGCGGCTGGGAGGCCGCCACTGAGCATCTCTATCTGTCATTCCTTTAGCTATTTAGGGACCAAAGGACCAAACTTTTTATTGCAGCTGTGTAGCTCTATGTCAAATAGAGGGGGGTGGAGGAGAACCTCCTTCCTGCCTCATGGCTGTTCTTGAAACAGCTTAGAGCGATTCTATGAAAAAAATGTAATAAAAAAAACAAAAACAAAAAAAAAAACACAAAAAAACAAAAAAGCAACAAAAAAAAGGAAAATAATGCTTCAATGCTTTTAAAACAGCAAGATAATAGTTCTTTGATACTTTGAGAGGCGCTTTGATTACCCTCATTCAAGTCTATGACACTTTCCTATGGTTTTCTGTATTATATGTCTGGATGGAGCTGTTAAGATGAACGAATTGGTGGATATTTGGGGAAAGCAACAAAAATATTAAAACTCATTAACCGTGAAGTGTGAGAAAACAAGGAGGGGACAAAAGGGACTTACAAGGCAAGATAATTGTTGTGAAAAGTCTGTAAATGCTTCTAACTCTTCCCCCTCTTAAAATCATAATAGTTGTACAGAATTTTAAAAAGGAGAAGTTTAAAATACCTATATAATAGAAGAAAAATTAGAGGAAAGCAAAAAATAAAAAAAAAAATAAAAAAGGAAAAAAAAAACCTATAGAAGTTAGCGTTACTGCTAAAATCCCAGATGTTGTAGGACTGTACTTTTGTAGAGTTTAGACTGAGCATCGATCCCTTCTCCCCGCGAGTGCTGTCGGACGCCGCCGTGCACCCCGAGGGCCAGGCCGGACTGCCCAGACCTGCGGGCTCCCGGCCGCCGCCCACCGCCGCTGGGGGCCGCGCCGTCGCTGGAAGGCCCCGCCGCCCGCCCTCGCCTGCTTCGCTCGGGAGCTGCGCGCGCTCGCCCGCTCTCCGCAAGCCCTCGACACCTGCCGCTTCACTCGCCTTCCATGCTTGCTCCAGAGACTTTCCGGGCAAGGGAGACCTGGGAAATTCATCTTAAAACAACTAAACAACACACACACACACAAAAACCTTAAACAAGAGAGAGAAAAATAAACAATCTTTGAAGAATTTCTGAAACTGTTTACAAGGAATTTTGAAAAACAGGGATGTTTAAATGATGCCGGCTCTGTTTTTCTGTAAATAAATTTGCATATTTTGTAGGACTTTTAATTGTAATGATAGAGAAAAAAACAAGGAAAACTATTTAATGAAAGCACGATATTTATCTTTGGTAAATGACTTTAGAGCAGTTAAAAAGACATTGCTTAAAAAAACTCAGAATCAGAAAAAACACTGAATTATTTAAGAACACATATATTTTAAAGTATAACATATTTATTATAATTTATTTGCACCGTTGGGAAGACTTGCTTTGGCATTCTGCCTTGATACCCTCCTCTCATTGATGTCCAGGTCATCTGGAGGCCAGGGGGCTCTCAGACTTACCATCCCCCTCCCACTTTTTTTTTTCTTTCTTTACAGGGACAACTGTCTGGTTCCTCTTAGGCCTCCTGCCTTTCCTTTCTTTCTGTCTATTTCGTTGGTTAATTATTATTTTTTAAATTTTCTTTTTCTTTCTCTTGGCTCCTCCTTTTAGGATGTCCAGATGTTGTAAAAAAAAAAAAAAAAACAGCCGCAGTTCAGTACAACTGCTCTTTTCACACTCAACTCCCTAAAACTCCTTGTAACCTTCTGTAACTATTGGATGACGCTTTCTCCAGCTTAGCCCTAAATAAAGCACAGTTTAAAAAAAAAAAACCAACACAAGACTTCTTCAGTGGTCTATGCTTCCCGGAATCTGGTCAGGTGGCCCATTGGCAATAGCTTGGTCCTTCTCTCCATGGCTTCTGTGTGCTCGGTTGGAATCTGAACTGTAGGGAGTACTTTCTGGGAGGTGATGGGGGGCATGAGAGGAGGTCCTGGTCCACACTGTGAAACATCTTAAGGTGTGTCTCTGAAAGCCTCCATTGCAAACCCATTCTTTTGGCTCCTGGGCCAGGATGGCCATAGTGCCCAGATACAACAGAAACTACCCCCCTTCTCCCCAACAGGAGGAACCTGAGGCCACCTGTCCTGAGTTGGGGGTGAAGCACTGTAAGGGGTTTAGGAAGGAGGCAGCCGAGGCGGGGACCACAAGCGAGGAAGGATGAGGACATAACCCAAAATTTGCCACACAGCATTTTCTCCTGGTCCTGCACCTTGTTGCACTGCATTGACAGTTTACAGGGATGCAGAAGACCATTCTGGAGGATGTCCTTGGAGTCGAGATTCTGAGGGCAGGTGGTGTAGAGGGATGAACTGCCTGGAGTGCTCCCACTTCTCTCTCAGGACATAGATGTCCAAACCGTGAAAGCCAGGGGAGAGTTGAGACAGAAACTGTGTGTGTGTTGCGGGCGGTCCAAAGGAGGAAGGTTGGGAGTCAGGATTTGGGGGTGGGGAGGTGGCTAATAGATAGCAGGTCCTTCTGAAGTGAGAGCCCAGAGGCACCTCAGTCACAAGCCTTCATCAGCCCCTGTCCTGGGACGGATCTCTTCTCCAGTTTGTCTCATTCCCTTCAGCCCCATGGTCTCCTCTAAGAACGAGCAGAGCCCACCAAGGGTCTCCTTTCCTTGCCATGTGAGGGGGCAGGAAGGCTTCCCGGTTTCAGGTGCCTGGTCAGGGAGGAGACTGGAGTGCTGGGAGATAAGAGTCCTTGTGGGTCTGTCTGTGCCCTCCTGTGGAAGAGTGGGGAATGGCTTCCGCTCTCAGATGTCTTCTCTGTTGCAGGGTGTATAGAGAGCAGAAGTCAGAGCCCCAGCTCCCGAGTAATACCTGGACCTAGTGTTCAGTCCTCTCTTCCCACCTCTGTTCCCAAGGCCAAGGGCCAAGTCCTTGTTTCTCACACTAGCCTGTGAAATGTTAGCCCTAATGCATTAGGAGGTGGGGCAGGCCTTCAAGCCTTGACTTAAGTGTGGAGATGATTCCGAGATGAGATCCTCAAGGTCCCTTAAAACTAGCCCCACTTCCCCTACCAGGCTGTGACCCCGGTGACAGCCTGCTCTGCCCATTCTGGGGAGCTTGTAGGGAGCTGGCCTTCTTGAAAGAATTTACTGCAAAGGGCATGACATCATGTCAGGCGTTAGGTTCTCCTGTGAGGAATGGGTAGGTGTTTTCTAAGGGATTCTCTGGGTTTTACGCCTCAGACTCTTCAAAACCATGGTTTCTGTTGGACATTCCCAGCTGGAAACCAGAGGATAACAGCCTCCACACCACTTCTGGCTTCCACTCTCAGAGCCCAGGGCCTCCCCTCCCCACTGGGTGTCCTTCTCTCTGGCACAGCTCACTGCTACCTCCACTGATGAGGCTCAGGGGCTGTGGGGCCCCTGGGGGCTGCCCCAAGGGAGCTGGGCTGTGAAGGGGGTTGGCCAGTTTTGTTCAGTTCCAGGTACCACTGACTGAGAGTTGAAAACATGGGAACCAGATGTGAACATGCCAGTTCTGTAAAATAAACCCTCTACTTAAAAACCACACACCCAGTGACTAATGAATGCATAGCATGTTTAAGAGAAAGTACAATTTATTAACCTCTGGGGAAAAGTCCCAGCTTCTTTGAAAACTTGCTGAAGACTATCGGGTCACTTTGCACACGATTACAGGGAGCTCAGGGACCACAGCTCATCCATCATCCCCTAGCCAAGAACCCCTGATTTGCAGTGTTATTTAAGAAAACCCAAGACCCAATTCTCATTAATTTCTGCCTATATCCTATGGCTTATATTCCTCTGCTAGTCTTCTTCTACTTGCAGTTTTTTATTTCTTCATAGCTTCCCCATTCGAAAGACTTTTTGCTTATCATACATTTTTTATCTCAAGCATGATGAAAAGTAGAGATACCCACATGAAGAACCTCCATGTGTTTAAAGGAAAAAAACTACCACCTAGCTTTTTTTCCTTTAAAAACTTTTATTTATTTATTTTAGAGAGAGCACACCAGTGCACATGCATGTGAAGTGGGGAGAGGCAGAGGGAGAGAATTTCCAGCAGACTCTCCACTGAACTCTGAGCCAGCCACAGGCTCAGTCCGAGGACCCTGAGACCATGACCTGAGCTGAAACCAAGAGTCAGATGCTCAGAGCCACCCAGGCGCCCCCCACCCAGCTTTAACATATGTGAACTCATGAATTATTTTTGCAGCAAATCCTAAATATCAAGTAATTCATTGATAAGTATCTTGGTTTGCCCTCAACATTTTTTTAAAAAAGATTTTATTTATTTATTCATGAGAGAAACAGAGAGAGAGAGAGGCAGAGACACAGGCAGAGGGAGAAGCAGGCTCCACGCAGGGAGTCCGATGTGGGACCCGATCCCGGATCCTAGGATCACACCCTGAGCCAAAGGCAGATGCTCAACTGCTGAGCCACCCTGGCGTCCCAGCCCTCAACATTTTTGATGCAGTGTTGCTGTCTAGAGGCTGGTGTGGCCTGTGGGGCAGCTGTTGGGGGAAACTGGTGGCCTCCCCCAGCCTTATCCTGGGGCAGGTGCTGGCTCCTGGTTAGATCCCAGGGCTCCTTCCAGCTCCTGCCCCCCCCCCATCCCCCAGGGATTTTCAAAGGCCTTCAGCTCTCCATTCACTCTGTACTCATTTTCTCTCCCTTCTCCCTTTCTGTGTGATGCTAATATGAAAAGAATGTGTTTAGTTAGAACTTTTAGTTAATAGCTCCCATCTCTTTCTGGGTTTTTATAGAGATCTGACATTTTTCCTATTCTGAGCTGGATCCCACGCACTCCCGCACACGGAGTGTAGTGAGACACAGACGGATCAGAGCCTCCCCACCCACACCAGTGTTTCCAGGTCCTCCGGCCTCCTGCCTGCCAAGCTCTACTGCCAGAGAGCTGGGCAAACCTGCAGCTCCCTCTGGCATGAGGTCTACTGGGCCACCAACCACAATGAGAACCCCACCATCCGGGTAAGGGGGTCAAGGGACATTGGGCCCGTGAGCTCAGGGACTAGCCCTGCCCAAGGGAACATATCAGACTTGGCGGTGAATACTATGCGTCTCTCTCACAAAATGGAATCCACCCTCGAGTAAAAAGTATTAGCTACCATTGGTTCCCCACCTCTAGTAGACGATTCACTCCTGGCGGGTGGACGTTCGTCACTGTTGATTCACTGCCTGCATGAACGAGGGAGGGAAGGAAGGAAGGAAAGCACTGCCTGCAGACCACTGAAGACATGTTCCAGAGGGGTGGGTGTTCTGAACATGCTTTTTAAATAATAATAGCACACTCGGAGTCAGTGTGTAGCCAGCTCTCTTTCCCCTCAGCTGAGTATTTGCAAGTATAGGCTTTTGACTTGAGAGTTGCCTCTCTGCCCTTCCATCCTGCTTCTCTAAGCTGCCCTCCTCCCTGCGAGTCCTCCCTTCGGTTCCCTGCTGTCTCCCCCATGCCCTTGGTGTCTGGTCTTCAGGCCTGCCCCAGCACCCCAGGCCCCTCCTATCAGCCAAACTCCTTTTCCTTCATGCTAGCCTAACTCCTCATCCCTTTCAGGAGCTCCGAACATCCCCCTCTGGGCTTGCACCTTCCGTGGGGGTCTAACCATGATTTGCCTAGACCAGGAGGAGGCTCAGAGACTAGAGTATGGGAGTGAAGAAAGCATAAGCTTTGACGTCTGACCATATGCAAACCCAGTTCTTTCAAATATCTTCTGTGTCACTTTGAAAAAGCTACTTAACCTCTCTGAGCCCCAGTCTCCTCCCTAAAATGGGGATAATAGTACTACCACCCCAAGGGTTGCGAGGAGTACATGAGACAGCCATGCACGGCTACCTCCTGCTGCCCCAAGGATTCTGAGTTGTAAATGATGGGAGAGAATAGATACTGAGGATGAACAGTTCAGGCTTCGATCCCCTTTGTCCCTTTCCTTAGTTCCATTGGATCGACACTTCACGTCCTAATTGAAGCAAGCTTGAACTTGACATCAGACCACTGTAAGCCACCTTCTCCCAGTCCAGTCAGCCCTGCGACTCTCCCAGAGAATTCCTGTCATCTTGAGGTGCACACACCTCTGTTTCTTGCTGCTCACACTCTTTCCCAGGGACCCCAATTAGCTGCTGCTCCCATGCCCCTTCCTCTCCTTGCCCTTTATCCCAAGAGCATTCCTGGCAACACTGTGGCTGTTATTGTCTACAAGCCTCCTCTGGGGTCACATGGCCTCAGGCTACATATTAATTTGGTCTTTGCATTTTAAAAATGTTCCTTGTTTTTTTTAAAGGCAACATATTCATATATTTCAAAATTCAAAAAGTATGAAGAAGTATACGGTGAAAAGTCTTCCCACCTCTTCCAGCCAGTGTGCTCAGTTATTTCTATTACCCTATTTACACGTGTGTACGTGGGGGTCACTGGCATGAGGAACTCAGCCCTTATTCTCATTTTCAGTGGGGAGACCCAGAGCTGGGCAGTTGGCAGCGCCAGGCTCCAACAGCTGGCCTGTGGGGGTCCCAGCAGATAAGCCCAGGCCCCAAGGATGCTCAGGACCCTGACGGCTGGGGAGAGGAATTGGGGCCCTCACACTCATCGTTTGGGCTCTTCTTTCTGAGCCGTGGGTGTAGCTACCACTTAGGGGCGCTGGCTCTGAGCTAGACCTTGTGTTGAGCTGTCTCGTTACAACCCCACTTAATGCTCCAAGGTGGGTGTTTTCGTCCCTATTATACGAATGAGGAAACAGACTCAGAGAGGTGCAGTCCCTTGCCCAGATGACCCAAGTCAGGGTCTGAGCCCAGGGCTGTGTGCAGAATGGTGGGTGCTCTGAATCTCCATACCTCAGCAGCCCGGGCTGTGGACCCTCTCCACAGCAGCTTCCTCCTATGCTGTGTCCAGCCTCCTAGCTCCCCACTCCTGCTCACGGGTCTTTCAACCACCCAATCTCACCTTTGGGAAATGCATCATCTATGTCGGCTCAGGTGCCAGGAAAGGTCCTGTCCTCCTCCCCTTCATCAGCTGGGCTGGAGTTGGCTTCTCAGGCTTGAGTGAATGACATGGTACTTAGCATGCTGCTAAGGAGTCCAAAGTCCTCCCACCCTAGTAGTACTTGCTGGCAGTGGGGACAGAGGGGGAGCATGGAGGGAAACAGAAAAACCCAAAGACCCAATTAGCTTTTATTCTTAGCAAGGAGAGGAAGTTCAGTGGAAATAAATGGAATATTTATTAACAGTTTATGCAACCACCTGAGGTTCAAAACCTTTTGTGCTTTTGTCCACTCTGTTTTCTCCACACTGAACTCTGGAGAAAACTATAAGCAAATTCTGAAGATTAATGCAAACTGGCTCTCCATCACTCCAAATCAAGGGGAAGATTTGACCATTTCTGGGGGTCCCATACTCCACTAATTGAGGTATGAGGATTCCTCTTGTCTCCAGAGTCTCCATGTGAATCATCTTGGCTACTGCCCCTCCCTCTTTACCTCCTCCTGGGGCCCAGCTCTGGGGCCCAGGCTGGGGGCACTGGGGTGGCAGGAAATCGCTGGACCCATATGCTGCCAACTTTGTCTCCCATCTACCTTTCCCTGGGGTCCCAAGAGGGGTTTCAGAAGCCAGGCAATTGTGGTTCATTTTTAGCCTGCGTGGGCAGGGAATGGACTCAACAGGAACTACCATGAGGGCCACCAGGCAGACCCAATACACCTGCCCTGTTATACCCCAGTACTGCTCAGGGCCTCAGATCCCACAGTGAGGCCTTTTTCTTTGGGTCAGACTTGGGCCTCAGTTTGCCTAGTCTTTAAATGAAAATCATCGTGGAAGGCGGGGTACACTGGTTCCCTACATAACAGCACTGTGCTGAGGATCAGGGGAGACGTGATGATGACAGCACACACATTGCCACCCTCCGAGCACAATGCTGAGTGTGTTATGGGTATTCTTTCTAACCCTGCAAGCGACTCTGCAAGGTGCTATCACCTTACTTGGCCAATGAATCATCAGAGGCTTGGGGAAGGTAAATAACTTGCCCAAAATCACAATGCAAGAAAGTAACAGAGCCCAGATTCAAAATCAGCTACACTCATCCCCCCGTAGGAGGCTCCTTGCCAAGCAAAGACAACTGACTGCAGGGTAGTGTGGTGCAGGGCTTGGGGGAGCCCTGAGGAGGGAAGGTAGGTAATCTTGTCTGGGGGGGGGGGGGGACACTTGGGCTGAGTGTTGGAAAGTGAGCAAGGGTTAACTGGATCCCCAGAGAGGGGCCCTGGAGGAACAAAGGACCCTGGCGCTGCTGAAGAACTGCAAGATGTGTACATAGGTGGGGAATATGCTGGGGACGACACGGGGCCTGGCTTAAAAGCAATCCACCTACTGATGATCCGGACACCGTCCTGCCTATTTCACCGATGCCATGCCAGTTACCTTTCCCATAACCCTGGAGCCTGTTTTACAGACTCTGTTTTACAGAGTATAAGCTTGTGCTCAGTCTCATGGTTGGGCGGGGCTGGAGTTTGAGCCCAGGTCCCCTGCTGGCAGATGCTGCACTTGTGATCATTATTGCTGTGGGAGAGACTCCCTAGTTGAGGCACTGGCCTAACAACTCTTCCCTCAGAAGCTTCTTCGCTGACTGTATTCCCTGGCCTCATACCAAGATACACAACCTGACCACGGGATGGAGTGAACGGAAGCAGGATTGTCCCAGACTCAGACCTCTGCCCCTGCCAGTTTTCTCCTCTGCCAAGCAAGCAGGTGTCCTGGGTCTCAGGAGTTTGGCCCAGCTCTCTGCTAAGTGTTGGGAAGGGCCATGGAGAAGAGAGAGGGCAGAGGAGGGAGCCTGTGAAATGTCCTCAGCCTAGCTCTGGAGAGAAGAGCCATCTGAATGAGAGAACACAGCTGTTTTACCCACCACTTTATTCTGCTCTTGATTCTGAGCAGAAGCGGAAGCAAGTCTTGACACTTGCTGCCTTGCCCTGAATGCTGGGCAAACTTAAGAGGCCTCTGGGTTCTAGGTATCCTTTAATCGAGAACTACTCGAGAGTATTTTGTGCCTCAAGCATGGCACTCAATGCCTGGCACCTATTAGGTGCTCTGCAGTGTTTGCCAAATGAGTGAGAAAGGTGTGGCATGGGGGGATTGCCGCCTTTGGACCCCTTCTGAATACCCCATACCTGGTACACTATGGACCTGGTACACTCCCTCTGCCTCCTCTTGCCCCAACTTTGCACAAGGATTAGAAGAAAGCCTGGTGGTTCCGGTCTTCTCATTACCCGGGGAGCTGGTGGGATGACAGGCATTTAGGAAAAGGTCCCTGGGGCCCTCACAGATGGCTTATGGACACAGATTCTCCTGTCGTTCCAGATTTCTGACCATTCACATTCTCCCTGCCCTTGGTTCAGGGTCCATTGCTCCAGAGAGCTCTAGCTCCAGCTGAGCACCTCTTTTCTGACCTCCTATTGGCCTCAGAGTGAGGACTGCTCCACTGGGCTTTCCTTCCACACTGTTCTGTACTGCTCTGTATATATGGTCCCTTCCCTAGCTGAAGTCCTTGAGGAAAAGAAATGAGCTGTCTCCTTTTCCAATCTCCTGTCTAACTCTGGGCTTGTCAAAGACGGTAGTCAGAACCTAGTAGAAGACTAAGGATTTACATGGAATGTGCTGAATCATCAGAGGATGCTGAAACTTGTAGGTATAAGGAAAAAAAGAAACAATATTTACATAGTCTCCAAGTATCCCCCACTTTCCACACTAATAAATTACAAAGGAAAATTTAATTGTACAATTGTACCTTAGTCAGGTGATTAAAGTTAATATCCCCTGGACTGAAGGCAAGAGGTATCATGGGCCTCCTGGTGTGATGTACCGAGGACTCAGCACCACTTACTCCTGCTGAAAATGCAGAACCTGAATGCAATCCTATGAAAACAACAGACAGGCCCAAATTGGGGAACATTTTACAAAACAGGTGGCTTGTACTCATCTCAGAGCTAAATGTGGCTTACGATCCCAGGACAGAATTGTTTTTTCTTTTGTTAAAAAGGAAATTTCAGGAAAGGAAACTAAGCTAGGAAGGAAATTGGGCAGAACTTCAGCTAAGGTTGCAGATGAGATAATGGCATTGTGTTGATGTTAACCTCCTGTGATCATGGTACTGTGGTCATGCAGAAGAATGGTCTGTTTTTAGGAAATCCATGCTAAACTATTAGGAGAAAGAAGAGTATTATGTCTGCAGTTTACTGCTGAGTATTTCAGGAAAAAAATAATATATGTATTTATATATGTGTGAGAAAGAGTGAATGATAAAGCAAATGGTTTTAAAATGTTAGCACTTGGGAAATATGGGTGAAGGGTTTACAGGAATACTTTGTATTGTTTCCAAAACTTTTCTGTAAGTCTGACTTCAAAAGAGAATGAAGAAAAGGTGGCCAGTTTGAAATTTGCTGGGTCAGCCTGAAGAGAGCTGTCAGCCTCTTGGACTGGGCATTGCAGGGACCGGCTCCCCACCCACCATCCATTGAGGAGGGAACCGGGAGCCCCAAGTGGGGAGGGGACATGCAGCAGGGAAGCAGCCATGGTTGGGAACCTATGCAGGTGTCTTTCCACCAGACCCTCCTGCTCCTGTGGCAGGCCTAGAGGTAACTGGGTGGCTCTGTCGGTTTGGCTCAGGTCATGATCCTAGGGTCCTGGGATGGAGCCCTGCATCAGGCTCCTTGCTCAGTTAGGAGCCTGCTTCTCCCTCTGCCTGCGTATGCTCTGTCAAATAAATAAATAAAATCTTTTTAAAAAATCCAAAACACCAGGCCCAGTATTTAAGGCTGACCAGGAACTTCCTGACTTTGGGGGTTCTCTGTTTTCATGCATTTGAGACATGGCTTCTTGCTGGGAACCCTTCTTTCCCTGCCTTTGCCCAGCAAAAATGTCCCTTTGCTCAGCAAAAAAGGTTCTGAGTGAAGAACCTCCCCTTCCTAGGAGCCCCTGTTCAGGCCTCTGTGATGACTGGCCTGTGGGAGCTGTACTGTAGTTCGACGTAGCTCTTGCATGCAGTGCAGGGTCAGGCACCAGGTCAGGGGACTGTGCCTAGTGCATGGTGGGCAATCAAAAAAAAATGTGTCAGAGTTTATGGAAGACCAGTGTGTCCTGAACTTTTTGAATCTGATGAAAGCTGTGAATCCTCCAGTCCAGGTGAGCATCCAGGTGAAGAGTGAGATGGGAGATGGGTGACAAGGCAGCTCTCTACCCAGACTGATGGTTTGGGAAGGCCAGGGGACATTTCCCTTTTGAGACAGCCTATTCCCTGCTCCGCCCCCCCCAACACATATAGTAGGGGACAGAAGCCCCTGGGCTCCTGGCCCACTTCTCTGCTCTTTTCCTAAGCTCACCTGCAAGATGTGGGGGTGGCCCCCTCGCCAGACCCTCCCGTACTGCGGCTGTACCTGCCGCTCCTCCTAGTAGGGCAAAAGCAACCAGAGAGGTGGGGAGAAGTTCTGCTGGAGGGTCGCTGCTCTTAGGGCCCTTCTCACACTCACTCCTACTCGACTTTTGTTCCTCTAGCACAGTAAATCTCCTTCTATTATTCTCCAAGTTGATATAGTAAGTTGTGTCATTTTGAGAAGAAATACATAATGGTATATTAGAGGAATCATGGATCTCCTCATTCATGCTTAGAAAAAATTTATTACAATGTAAGAAAGTCTGAATAGCATGAATTTATTATAATGATTTAACACTTCTACACTTGAGTTAAAAATGCCTCTCCATAAATAACTGTCCCTGGAAAACATAGCAAATTTACACAGTTTACCGTTTCCCAATGTTATATAAATCCAACAAGCTTAAATCACCTCCAGCCGGGAGGAAGAGGCTGAAAATCGGGGCTGCAGAGTTCATACTGTCTCAGCTAGCAGCAACAAGCAGCAGGACAGCTGGCCTTCCCTTCCTCCAAGCTCCTCAGCTCAGCACTGGGGAAGAGAAGGACAAAGAGTGGGGACATCCCAGCTTATAAGGGCAGCACAAGAGGACAGTGGACCCTGGACAGCCTGGCAGTGGTCAGGCCAGGGCCTGTCTGTGCAGTGGTGCCAGTGAGGTGCCCGCCAAGGCCACCCAGCTCTGGAGAGCAGTGGAAGGGGAGGGCGAAGCTGGTGCCCATGCCCTGTCTGGGCCCTGGTCTTCCAGCCAGACATCTCCTCTTCTCTCACAAACCCCAACAATGTTCTTTACTCCTGGGTCTTCTGGTCCCTCCACCTTCCACGCAGCCCCCTCTGGCTCTGCTGGACACCCTGCCTAGGCTGACTTGCAGGAACAAGTTTTGCCTTATCATTCTGGCTTTCCTCTGGGCCTCTGGGCCAGTGATCCAGGCATCAACTTGTAAGGTAGGAATTACCATCCCCTTTTTGCAAGTAATTTTATAAATGATCATAACCGAGGCTTAGAGTTATAATTTATGAAGCTTAACTTTACAACACAGTTTAAATGTATAAAGTATAACGTGTCTAAATGTGTACAACTCACAAGTAGTAAGGCTGAAGGAGGAATCAGATAAACAGGCATTTCTAGCATAGCAAGTGTTGTGATAAGGGACATACAAAGGACTAAGAAAGCTCACAAGGTCAGGAGAAGGATATCATAGTGCCTTCAGGAACTATGGAAGTTCATAGTGGTTGGAGCACAGAAGTCAAGAGAAAAAAACAGTGGGGCCAGAGCTGTGCAGTGCAGACCCAAATCATGAAGATCCTCATGCATTATGCTCAGAAGGTCAAGCTCTCTCTTAAACACAACAGGAAACTAAGTACTGGGACTATCCAACACTTTTAAGCCAGGATGCGACATGGCAAGATGACCTGGTAGCTTCCTGGAGGACAGTAACAGGTAACCTTATGAGTACTTATTTATTTGTGCTGAGCACTCGACATGCATTAGCTCACTGCGCCCCCCAATAACCCCTTGAGGTAGGTTCTGTTATGATCTCCATTTACAGATAAGAGTGAGGCAAAGGGTAAAGTCACTTGTTCAAGGCCATCTGGTAGGAAGACAAATGCAGAGACTGTTGTGCTAGAGAAGTACCAGCAGAGATAGAGGTAAGGGGGTGTGTTAAGAAATAGGAGGTGGACCTGCCATTACTTGTGAGTTTGACAGGAAGGAGGAGACGGGAAGAAGGGAATAATGACTCTCCCAACCCCAGATTCCAAGTTGGAATTCTATTCTTTACTAGCTGATGACCTTAGTTAGGGCTTGTTATGCCTCATTTTCTTTATTGGTGCACAAGGTAACACTTTGAGAACCTTAGGTGTGCACAGACATACCCTTGTCCTCATTCCATAAAGGACTACAGGTGGCTTACAAGAAACACATATACAAATGATTTCTTAAAAGTATGACTTTCATAAGCATTGAATAAGATGGCACAGAGGGCTTGGAGCTGACTGACAATTGTGTTCTCGCCACCTCCACCTGAGGGGCATTTGCAGTCTCCTTGGTCAGGTGGAGGTGCCAGGTTGACCTGGGGAACAAGAGGCAGGATAGGGTCTCTGGCCATTAATTGAATCCACTCGTATGATCCCCAAACTGGGCATTTCCGGCACACATGCCCTCGCCTAACATCTCTTAGCACCTAAAGTCAACTAGATAGGGCCATTTTTCCTGCCTCGAAGTGCTGTGATAGTTTTTCCTTGCTGAGTAGTTTGGGGGACAGGCAAATGGAAGGGACTCAGAGGTGCACACAGATTGAAAGCTCCATTCCAGCAACCACACAACCAAGAGGCGGCTTGGTGTCCACATGATGGGAGCGAGTGGGAGTCAACCAGGAAAACCTATCAGGATGTGACAAATCGTTTCCTTTCTTTTGGTTGACCCAAGCTCCTGCTGTTTTAACACATACTGAAAAGAATAACATTTTGATAACCTGGAGTGTTGCTCTTGCTTTGGACCTCTGCCGATCTGATGAGGGGTGTTGAAGGGACCATTTGATATCAAAACCACATGGGGAAAATAGCCATGGAGATAATTTATTAACTTAAAATCTCATATGTATATAAACAATACTCTCTGAAGTGAGGATAAAGCCTGAGCTGGGAGGGGTCTGCCAAAACCTCCGTCCACCTCACTAGTGATGGCAGACTTCATCTAGCTGGGCTCCTTTAGGCCTATCCCTTCCCAGAGTCTCTGGCCGTGGTGCTGGGAGCAGGGCCGGGTGGAAAGGGAGGCTCTGACTGAGGAGAGAGCTCCTCCCTTCCCCAGGACATTGGGGATTTTTTAGATAAGTCCTCACAATGGGGGTCAGCTTTGGAAGAACTCTAGTGTGCCTCCAGGAAGGATGACTTGTCAGCAAAAGCTTTTCCTTGATTGACCTTAGTTTCCTAAATCAAGCATGTTGTGCCCCTGTAGGAGCTTGAATGGACATACTTTGTCCAGTCCCATGGTGCAAACATTGATTGGTTTCTCTCTCACAGAGTGATGGGCAGCAGGGTGGGCGATGTTGTGGCATTATCTGCAATACCCCTAGTATGTGTCTAGTCTTGCTCTGAGGAAGCAGCTGGAGGCATCCAGTCACTGCTGGGAGCACTTTACCAGTAAGAAAGCAGACTCCTCTGTGTCAGGCCCTCTCTCTGTAGGAAATCTGCAATTAGGCCAAACTTACAGGCTCTACAACAAACTTCTCATATATATACATATACATATCTCAAAGTCAGACAGATGAAGATGCTAACATACGCTGTTCAATTCACAAGGAAGCCAATGGATTAGGCACATATTCACATCCCATTGTCCTGACACACAGGAAGTGCCTACAGGATAAAGGCAACTGGTGGGGGAATGTAGCATATAAAAAATAAGTTGATTGATGCTCTGCTGAACATCCATCTTTGCTCTTCCAAAATGCTCATGCAGGGGGAGGTAAAGAAGCAGTTAAACTCCAATCTGTGGCACGTGACCACTCCTGCCCCCAGCCAAAAGCCCTTAGCTTATATCTCTCATTTATGATTCTTCTAAAGGCAACAAGCTTCTTAAAGAAATAATCCTTTTCTTGGTCTTTCTGGCATCCTCTTATTCTAGAAAGCTGTAAAGACACTGGTCTCCAAATGAGGGAGTGTAGTTATGGCTGATCCAAGGGAGATGGATGTACTTACGGTGCTCTTGACACTTATGGGGCAAGGAAGAGAGAGTTCTGGAAATCTAAATTTAATTGAGAAAATGGCTAAGGGCTCTCAGTTTTTTGCTCCCTATTTTGCTATACCAAAAGGAAACTCAATTTTCCAAATGCTTTCTGAAATGGGATGAAATTGACTCAGTTCCTGTCATGAGGTGAACTTTAAAAGGACACTATAATCTGCAGTGTTTTTTCAACTTTGTAATTGAATGCCTAAAATTTGTTAATCTTGACCTCAGATTAAGGACTGGTGTTGGTAGATCTCATTTTTCTCTTCCCCAAACAGCAAGAAGATCAAAGGGAGGGAAGGCTAAGTAGAGGTGACAGGGCCTCAGCCAGAAGAGACAATGAGATTTAGATCTATCTAGATAAAGAATCTATTTAACAAGGCTTTTGTAGGCTGACATAATCTAGTTTTGATAAAGAATTCAGGGAAGCTATGCAGGCTCACCAACAGCAGTTTACCCTGGGTGGTCTGACTGTGGCTACCAATGCTCACTGATAAAGACTTTTGGTCCCACTTCAAGTCTGGAGTTGGGTGGAAGGGAGAGAGAAAGAAAGCGATACCCTCCAGATGAAATAAAGTCATCCACTACTCACTTCTGAGGACACATCTCCCTTGCTTCCAATGACTGGGAAGTTGTCAACTCACTGGCTCTAGCAGGCTCATCATGCTACCCATTAGCACAAGAGCCCACTAAAGCCCCTGTAAGCTGAAGGACCCATCTCAAGAGCTCTGCCAAATAGGAGAATAGAGAATGAGGTCTCAAGTGTACTTCTTCCACAAGCTTTCTCTGGGTTAAATGGAGGCCCAGTGGGAAAGATTGGTAGATGCTGCTTGGAGGGGCGGAGGAAAATCTGACAAGTAGAGAGGGCTCTTTGGGGTCATGGGACAGTAACACAGAGCAGAGCACATAAAAGGCCTGGTCAACCTTGGGCCTTTGATCCTCAAGACGTAAGAGGGATGACCAGGGAAAGCCGATCAGCCTGTGGCAGCTGATGCTCCTTTCTCTCTAGTGGCATCTTCCCCAGACACAGCCATGAACAGCTCACAAATATAGACACTTGAGTCAATATAAAGTACTGAGTTATTGCTCTTATTTATTCTGGGAAATGAGTGGATGGCAGGAAAAGCATGTCAGGCCTGTGCCTCCATTTTATTTCCAGAGGGCAGTTGTTCCAGGTGTGTTACTTAATGCTGGTTTCCAAGGGTTGGTTGGGTCCCTCCCTCCGGCCCACTGTGCCCTGTGGTTAAGGGCTGATGACTCCTGGAAGGGACTCAAGACTGGTCCTGGTGACGTCACAAGCAACGGGGAGGGGCACTAAGCCCAACTTCAGAATTAAATGACTACCCGTATACAGAGGTGAAGGAGAGCTAGAGAGGTAAAGGTTCTTTCTTTCTGAAACTGCTTATGCTACAAAAGGGCTCCATTTCAATCAGAGGGATCTTTCCATGAAAAGGTTTTCCTTGTGTACAAAAGAAAGCCAACGTTTTCCAATAAGGCATTGCGAAGGAAACAGTGGAAATGAGGCTGAATATGCAAAGGGCTTTGCATGTAGAAGGTATTCCATGTTAATTTTCTAATCTCTGCTTGGCACGGGAAAGATATGGCCCTCCACTCCCATGCCCCCTTAATATGTTACCTACTGATTGGTATGATCAAAACCACCCTGGGTTTGTAGCATGATTAGTTCAACACATAACAGGATGTTAGTGAGAGAGGCCATTGTGAAAGGAGAGACACGGTTACTTTGCAATAAAATAATTTAAAATCCTAGATCAGTATATAAAGAAGCCCACACATGTCGTATGGGAATCCTGTAGCGTGTGTTTCAACGTCAAATGAAAAAGATATCTTCCAGAATTTGATTCTCCTCCAGGTCTTCAGGGGTCCTGCCTGCCCCCATCTTGTTCCATGTTGATTTTCGAGGACTGAGTCGGCGAGTACTGTGATTCCAGGCCCCAGCTTCTCTGGAGGGATGGGGCTGAGGTTTGGGAGCAGACTTTGGACTCAGAGATTGAACCAAATCCAATAGAGATGTTTCATACCTGCAACACACACAACCCAGACAGAAATTGATCAGACCAGTGGAATATCAGAATCCAAGAGGCCTACAGAAATGGGCTGCCAGGAGCAAGAATTGGATCAGTGATCACATCATGTGCAAGAAGGCCTTCTAGGGGAACTTTCTGGAAGTCGAACAGCAGAAGCCAGCCCCCTGTTGTCTGTAAGCTCTTCTCTTCTGTTGATCACTGACATTCTTTTCTGAGCTGTGAAGAGAGACTGTGGAGTGGGAAAAGGAATGGTGACAACAGTAATGATGGTAGTAGTAACATTTATTGTAGGCTTACTAAGTATCAGGCACTGTTCTTGATGCTTTACATACTTAACCTTCTAATCAACCCTATGAAGTAGGTACTATACTAGTCTGATCTCTATTGTGCATACGAGGAAACAGAGGCTCTAGGAAGTAACATCATGTGGCACAGTCAGGATTTGGACCCAGGTAGTTTGTCTCCAGTGCTCACATTCAGGACAGTGAAGCAGCTTCTCAAAGTCTTTGCAGCCAGACAGACCTGGTTTAAATCTCTGCTCTACCATTTGCAGGCTGTGTAATCTTGGGAAAGCCCTTCAACCATTCAGTTCAGATTCTCATGCATAAGGAGTTAACAGAACTTCTGTTAGGGTTAAATGAATCAGTTGGTATAAATTAACATAGTACTCAATAAATGCTAGTCCCATCCTGCTGGCTTACTCCCATTTTCTCTAGAATCTTGGGAAAAGAAACTCTCATCTGAATCTATGAAGAGCTTCCTCCAAAGAAAGACTGCCTTGGTATCCAGCATTTTCATCAGAAAGGGATAAGCTTAGATCAGCAGAGAGGCAGAGAAACTAATAGTGGTCAATAACACCCTCATCCATGGCTCATCTGTATGTATTCCCAGGATGGAAAGCCAAAGGCATAAATGTATGTCTCCATAGTCATTCATACAAGGGGCCAAGTAATTTCTACAGATATATCATGAAGCCTTGAGCAGGGCATGTGTGACCTGTGCAGTTGCACAGGGCCCTAGACATGGCTTACTGCTCTTCTGTTGTGGTCTTGAAACTCTTGATTTTATCTTTGACCTTGTGTTTTACAAATGAAGTCTGATGAGACAAGAGAGCAGGTGTGTGAACAGAGGAGATATGCTGGGAATGCATATGCGGGTTCAGGCCACAGGCATAGTGGGCAATGGACAGTGTTTGTGCCAAACAGTTGGCCTGGCTGCCTGGTGTGCACACTCATCCAGAAGCAGCCTGGGGCACCACAGGGCTTTGAGGGTGTGGCTGGGGCTAGGGCCTGGGCCCTTATCGGTGACGGTGATGGTGGCAGCAGGAGAAGCAGCAGTGGTGGTAGCAGTGCTGAGAGGCTGCCTTGCCTGTCTTTTCCCAGAACCCATCCCTGAAGCAAAATATTAGCTTTCTGGCCTGAACACTGAGATGAGAATGGTAGCATTTAGGCAATATACATCCAGTAAAATAGATATAAAATAAAAGCATACACATGGACATTGCAATAAAGCACATTGAGGAGATACAGGAATTCTTCAAAGAGTTTAGAATCAGGTTTTAAAATCTGCTGCACCAGGGGCTTCTGGATGGCTCAGTTGGTTAAGCATCTGACTCTTCATTTTGGCTCAGGTCATAATCTCAGGTCATGGGATCTAGCTCCGCATCAGGCTCTGTGCTGGACATGGAGCCTGTTTAGGATTCTCTCTCTTCCTCTCCTCTTTCCCCCAACTCACACGTGTGCTCTCTCTCTCTCTCTTTCTCTCTAAAAAACAAAACGAAACAAAACAAAACCCCAAAACCAGCTGCACCATTGCAAACTAAATATCCACGGGTTTAGAAATTAAATGTAAAGATTGTTGCATCTCATGGAAAATAACACTATTTTCATATGCAGCTTCAAATGTATCAGTTAATGAAGAAAACAATTTTATTTATTTACTTTTAAGATTTTATTTATTTATTCATGAAAGACACAGAGAGAAGCAGAGACATAGGCAGAGGGAGAAGCAGGCTCCCTACCTGAAGCCTGATGCAGGACTTGATCCTAGGACCCTAGGATCACGACCTGAGCCAAAGGCAGACACTCAACTGCTGAGCCACCCAGGTGGCCCAAGGAAGATAATTTTAAAATTAATTTTTCTTTGTCATGGAAGATACGGCAATAGAAGGCATAAGTAGGAGTTTTGAATTATATACAAATCATTATATACAAACTATAAACAGATCATTATATACAAGCCAAAAGTGACTTTTGGTTTCTTGTATGACCTCTACAAGTTATGGGATATACCAGAGAAAACCAACACTGAACAAACTTATATTTAAAATTAGATTTTCTGACATACATAAAACTAAGGTGTGTAAAGAGCTGTATCTTTTTAGAAAAGTTGTTCTGTGTCATAAGCTCAAGAGATAGAATTTATATTTTGAAATAATTTATCAGAAATCTATCCTAGTGTTGTCACAGTCTATAAAATATTCCTAAAAGCTCCATTGTCAGTTTATCAGCAGATTCTTCTCAAAATTAAAAATTACCAAAAATTATGTGTGATGTTTCATTTGCCAAAGTGACTGATTTGCTTTTAATTGTATCATTTAAAATAAAATTGTTAAGTGTATCACTTTTGACCATCTAATAAATGAATTTAAAGAAAAATGAGCCAGAAAAATCTTATGATCAGTCAAGTATCACATTAATAAAGTATTACTTATTATGTATAATTGTGACCTCAAAAATATAAAAAATTTTTGCTATCTGTAGGTTTATGTTAATAATCATGTATCACCCTTTGATTATGCTTTATATATTTCTTTTTAAAGAAAAAAGCTGGGATGCCTAGGTGGCTCAGTGGTTGAGCATCTGCCTTTGGTGCAGGGTGTGATCCCGCAGTCCCAAGATCAAGTCCCACATCAGGTTCCCTGCATGGACCCTGCTTCTCCCTCTGCCTAAGTCTCTGCCCCTCTCTCTCTCTGTGTCTCTCATGAATAATACATGAATGAATGAATGAATAAATAAATTCTTTAAAAAAAGGAAAAAGCTTTGTATTTTAGTACTTTAGCACATTTTCTTTTTTTTATTTTATTATTTACTTATTTTTTAAATTATTATTTTTTTATTTTTTATTATTTTTTTTAACCTTAGCACATTTTCATACTACTTTTTGAGCAAGGGGTCCTACATTTTTATTTATATTGGTCTTGTAAGTTATGTCACTGGCCCTGCTCTCAAGTCCCCGCCGAGATCAGACTAACATCTCAGGTGTGGAAATGTCATATTTTATATGGTATGAAAAATTGTAAATTGAGAATCTTTTGAGCAGATTTTTTTTTTCAGATTATTCTCACAGCATTAAGGACAATGGTTTCTGTGTTCGACCAAAACATCTTAGCTTAAGGTGTAAGCCTATGGGTTGGGTACTGTTTCCAAGAAAGTTTCTTTATCAGAAAGACAGACCTACTTCATGCTCAAGAAATAGAGTTTGTTTGAACCTTCCTTGGAGACATGTGGCAGTCTTGTGGTAATATTCATCTCTTCATATAGTCAAAACATTTTTATAAGTTAGAAACAATGGAAAGCTGTATTTTTCTATGCAATTTCATGCTTAAAACAGCTAGGAAAGGTATTCTGAATGAGGGAATAAACCAGCTGCTTTCTCTATTAAAAAATAGAGCCAAAATAATTGGGGATCAGAAAGTATGTCAGCAATCAATCTTTCAGAGACACAGACTGAAATAGAGAGTAATGATTGGGATTTGTGTTTAAAGACTGATTTAATAGGTACCAACTTATTTGATCATTTGAGAAAAATGTGGGCTTCAAACTCCTTCATAGTACTCTTATTCACATACAATATAGTAGAAAAAATCTTTATAATATGGAGTGACCCACAAAACCATGGAGAGTTAGATCTAATGTATTAGTATAAGTTAGATTATGGGACAGAACAAATTAATGTCAAAATTCCAATGGCTTGGGCAGCCCTCGTGGCCCAGTGGTTTAGCACCTGCCTTCAGCCCAGGGCATGATCCTGGAGATCTGGGATCGAGTCCTGCATCGGGCTCCCTGCATGGAGCCTGCTTCTCCCTCTGCCTGTGTCTCTGCCTCTCTCTCTCTCTGTGTGCTTCTCATGAATAAATAAAATCTTAAAAAAAAATTCCAATGGCTTTATAGAAGTCAAATATATTTCACGTTTATGTTACAGGCTCAAAGTAGGTCCAAATAGAGTGGCTCCACTATCTTTTGGCTACATTATCTGGAACATGTAAGCTTCTCTATTGTTTTGGCAGGGCAGAGAAACTCCAAAATTATATATAGGTTTCCACAGCCTGGAAGTGACACAATACTTCTTATATGTGATTGGCCAGAATTAGTCATGTGGCTCCAGAAGAGGAGAAGAACCAGATACTGGCAAACACTTGGTAATGCTTAGTCATGGAGGACTCGGCCTCGGCTTTCATAATTTGAAATAATTCACTTATTTTACTGATGAGGAACCTGAGGTCCAGAGAGCTAGAAGTGAACTGATTAGGGTCATACAGCAAGTGAGTGGCAGAGCCAAGTGGTTTTTACTTCAGGCACCTTGGCTTTCCTAGACTTGTGTATCTTCAGTCTTTCCACCAAGATAGGTAAGATGTGTAACTATAGGAAAAGTGAAAGAAGAAAATGGTTCCTCTTTCCACTGCATTTTATTTTATTTTTATTTTTATTTTTTAGAGAGAGTGTGCACGCATGCACGAGTGGGGGAGGGACAGAGAAGAAGGAGAGAAAGAATTAAGCAGGTTCAGTGCAGAGCCAGACTTGGGGCTGGATCTCACAACCCTGATATCATGACGAGTCAAAATCAAGAGTAGGACACTTAACTAAATGAGCCACCCAGGCCCCCTACATTTTATTTTAAAAGTGTAGTATGATTAGTTGTAACTCTGTGTGAACATATCCATATTCCTAATCGACTGGGCTATCTTTTGCCAACAATTTACCTAAAGAACAAATACTTATCTGCATGGTTCTACTGTTATCATAAAAATTCTCTTTCTCTAGAAACCATATTTAATCATGGTTTACACTGTGGCAGAAAAATCTGAAAGTCTGTGGTAGACAAGGGCCTTAGATTTCAGGGGCACCTCATAGCTAATTTCATTCAACAAGTGTTCTAACAACACTTTTGGTATCAGGAAAGACCAAATACTTTGGCAGATTAAAAAGCAATAAAATAGCAAAGATTGCTTTAAAAAACCAAAGCTTAAAAAAAATTGCCCAATTTTACATCAGAATTATATATGCAATAAAGCAGAATAAAAAAATGTATTCCTCTGGCATTTTATACTAAATACCAGCAAAGAGCAGTGTTTATCAAATTGTGTTCTGTGAGCAGTGTGTCTTAGTTTGCTGATGTGACACATTACAGGAGGTTATAAAGTGAATTAACTTGGCCTGACCCTGATGGGAGTTTGGTATTTATATAATTTAGCGGGATAGGCAACTTATTCACATCCATAAAATAGCATTCCTGGAAACACTCAGACTCTCTCTGAGCCACAGGCATCGACTGTGTTGGCTTTCTTGCCTGTGTACCTCACAAAATCAGTACTCACAAGGTCTCTGGGCATCCAGGCTGATTTACAAGCTTCCTTATGGAGAGGTGATATGCAGGTTTATTTGGTTTATTCTGCTAGGTCCATTCAGGAAGCAATGTGGACTTGGTTGTAGGGCATTAATTCTGTCCTCCTAGAACTCTTGTTCCAGTTTTGGAACCTTTGACCTAGCAAGACACTGAGACAAAACCCAGGGGAGGATGCAGTCTCCGGAGCTTGCCCTCACATTCCCTTTTCTCATCTTTTGTGATTTCAGATCTCTCCTGATTACCCTCCTCTTCTCTCATTTTTTAAATGATAGCATGTCCCAGGGCTCAATCCTCAGCTCTCATATCTCAGGTGATTCCATTCGTTCATGTGATTTTTAATATCAATATGTCCTAAACGTACAGCTCCAATGTGAAGCTTGCTCCCAAGTTCCAGACTCACATCCCCAACTGCTGCCTGATTTCTCCACTTGGATGCATATTAGGCATTTCAAACTATCCTAAAAAGAACTAATTTTTTCCCCCTTTAAATCCTGCTCCTCTCTATCAACCCAGCTACCTCTGGGCCTGAACACATGCTGTATCGTCTGCTTAGGAGGCTCTGCTGTCAGACCTTGTTTGCTCCCTTTAGTCATCAATGTCACCTCCTCAAAGAGATCTTTCCTAAACACTCTATCTGAAATTGCCATCATTCCATAGTCACTTTGTCTCATTACGGTGTTTTATTTTCTTTGTATCACTCAATACTACCTAAAATACATTATTTATTGTCTAGCTCTTTCAATAGTAATGAGCCCCATGAGGGTGGGGTCATTATTCTGTTCATTGATATTATCTCCAGTGCCAAGAATGGTATCTGACACAAGGTAGGAGCCAAATATTTGTTGAAAAAAAAAAAAGAATGGTCTGATGGCTTAAATTTTAGTATTCCTCCATAAGCAGCTTTTTAAAATTTTCAGACAGGTAGTCTTTTAAAAAATCACAATATGGAGCACCTGGATGGCTCAGTTGGTTAAGTGGCCAGCTCCTGGTTTTGGCTCGTGATCTCAGAGTCCTGGGATAGAACTCCGTGTCAGGCTCAACACTTGGTGAGGAGTCTGCTTGCGATTCTCTCTCTCCCTCTCTCTGTCTCCCTACTCTCTCTCTCCTTCAAATTAATAAATAAATTTTCAAATGATGGCTCTACCAAAAAAAAAAAATCACAATGTATTTCACATATTCTGAAAAGTCTTACCCGTCCACATATTCTTCTTGGTCTCGTTTTATAAAAAAGGATACTACATATGGTTTGTATAAACTACTTTTTCATTTGCTATATTGGGACTATTTTTTCCTTATCAATTTTTTACCACATTATTGTTTTAAAGATTTTATTTATTTATTTGAGAGAGAGACAGCATGAGAGAGACAGAGAGAGAGAGAGAGAGACAGAGAGAGAGGTAATAAGCAGGGGGAGAGGGCAGAGGGAGAAGAAGGCTCCCCGCTGAGCAGGGAGCCTAATGTGGGACTTGATCCCAGGACCCTGGAATCATGACCTGAGCCAAAGGCAGCCACTTAACTGACTGAGCCACCCAGGTACCTTATCCTTCTAGACAAGACCATCCACTCTATTTGTGTGTGTGTTTTTTTTTAATTTATTTATTTATTCATGAGATACACAGAGAGAGGGAGAGAGAGGCAGAGAGGCAGAGAGAGAAGCAGGCTCCATGCGAAGAGCCCGATGTGGGACTCGATCCTGGGACTCCAGGATCACGCCCTGGGCCGAAGGCAGTTGCCAAACTGCTGAGCCAACCAGGGATCCCCTATTTATGTTTCTTAGGAACATTTTGTATTGACTATCTACTCTAGAACCTTCAGTCTGCTTACTGGTTAATCAGGAGCCCTAAAGACCTCTCCTTTCATTACCAAACCATTTTTAAATTTATTGCAATAAATTGAATTTACTAAAATTGAAATCACCAAATTCACCAATGACCTCCATGTTGTTAAATCAAATGGATTTTTTGTGGCATTTATCTTACATAATATCTCTGCAGCATCAAATGTGGCTGACTGCTTCTTTATAGACTTCAAACTCTTTTATTGAAATAAAAATACACACAGAAATTACACTTATTTAAAGCATACAGCTCAGTGGTTTCTAGTTTATTAAGAATTAGGCAACTATTATAATCGTTTAATTTGAGAACATTTTTATTGCTCCCTCCCCACTACAGAAACCCTGTTCCTATTAGCAATCATTCTCTATTTCCACCCTCTTACCCAGCCCTAGACAACCACCATCTATCTCCATAAATTTGCCTGGACATTTAATATAAATAAAATCATACAATATAATGGTCTTTCGTAATTGGCTTTTTCATTTAGCAATTGTTTTCAAGGTTCAACCATGTTATATCATGTATCATTACTTCATTCCTCTTTGTTGCCAAATAATATCCCACAGTTTGGATATAAAACATTTTGTTTACCCATCCCTCACATGATACATTGGGCTGTTTCCACCTTTTGGTTAGTGTGAACAGTGCCTCAATGAATAGTCATGTACAAATTTTTGTTTCTCTTGGGTAGATACATAAGGAGTGGGATTGCAAATTCTATGTTTAACCTTTTAAGGAATTGTCAGACTGTTCCCCACCCTGGATGTACCACTCCATATCAGTATGTCGAGGTCTTTTTTTCTGAGACTGTTAAACTTCAGATTCTTCAGAGAAGAATCTTCCATATTCTACATGGTAAGGAGATGTGGTTTACTTCTGGGTCAGGGAAGGAAGCCACCTTTGCCATTTGTAGTCTTTGAATTGATCTTATTTTCAGCCCTATCTGACTCATCTCATCTTCCAAAGTGTGACATTCCTTAATGTCTTTTCTCTGTTGAATTTTCTAGATGGATTTAATCTCCAGCCTTCTGCTTGGGACTAATACTCCACATATGGCGCTGTGGCAGAGTACTGTTTTTTAATTCTTACTTCACATGTCTATTCCATAAATTTTTAGTTCCACTCCACATCACTACTTTCCATTGTTCATGTTGCTTCTAATTCCCTAAACTACCCAAAGTTTGTGATATTCATCTCTTTTTTGTGTGAATACCTTTTAGTGCTTTCTATGCGTTAGATTCCTCTGTTCTATTTAGTAAGTTACTAATCCTCCATTCATTTTCCATTTACCAAAAATGTATATAAATCCCTCGTATAGGGCAGCCCCGGTGGCGCAGCGGTTTAGCGCCGCCTGCAGTCCAGGGCGTGATCTGGAGACCCTGGATGGAGTCCCACATCAGGCTCTCTGCATGGGGCCTGCTTCTCCCTCTGCCTGTGTCTCTGCCTCTCTCTCTCTCTCTCTCTCTCTCTGCATCTCTATGAATAAATAAATAAAATCTTTAAAAAAAATCCCTGGTATATTGAGGAGTCTTCTGATGTACTTATTTTTGTGAATTTATACCTTTAAATAAAAATTCTTACTGTAATCTTGTTGGTGTCTCAGGAAATAGATAAGTTCTCAATTATCTTAACTAGGAAATGTATTTTCAGAGAGGTTACATAAATTTCTTTTAGGTTGTTTTTTTACTTAAAAAATTTTCTTTTAGGTTTATCATTAGGAATCCCCTAACTTTTTTCTAGCTTGTATGAATGAATCCTCCTTCTCCACGATATCTTTTATTTTTTTTATTATTTTTTTAAGAAGTCCACAATACCTTTTTTTATTTTTTATTTTTAAAGATTTTATTTATTTATTCATAGAGATGCAGAGAGAGAGAGAGGCAGAGACACAAGCAGAGGGAGAAGCAGGCTCCAAGGAGAGCCCCACGTGGGACTCGATTCAGGGTCTCCAGGATCACACCCTGGGCTGCAGGCGGCGCTAAACCGCTGTGCCACCGGGGCTGCCCCACGGTATCTTTTTTTTGTTTGTTTGTTTTTTAAGATTTTATTTATTTATTCATGAGAGAGAGAGAGAGAGAGAGAGAGAGAGAGAGAGAGGCAGAAGCACAGGCAGAAGGAGAAGCAGGCTCCATGCCGGGAGCCTGATGTGGGATTTGATCCTGGGCTCCAGGATCACACCCCGGCACGAAGGCAGGCACACCAAACCACTGAGCCACCCAGGGATCCCTCCACGATATCTTTACGATATCTTTTAAATAGCTAATGCTGGTATAGAGATTTATAGTAATTAAATTTTATACAGTATTGAACTTTCTTAATTTCTTTCGATTATTTTTTTCAATTAGTTCTTATGGGTTTTATGGGTGAGCAATTACACCGAATATAAATAATGATGATAGTTTATATGCTTTATATTATTTGTATTATTTTTTCTTATAGTATTGGCTAACACCTTCAGGGAAATGCTAAAACTATAGGTTTTTTTTTTAAATAAATATTTTATTTATTTATTTATGAGAGACAGAGAGGCAGAAGCAGGCTCCCTGTGGGGAGTCTGATGCGGGACTTGATGCCGGGACTCCGGCATCATGACCTGAGCCAAAGGCAGATGCTCAAGCGCTGAGCAACCCTAGCGCTCCTAAAACTATAGGTTTTATAGGCACTTTTGTATAATGCTGATCCAAAAGGAATTATCTAGTGTTTCACTATTAAGTATTTGTCATCCAGATATTCTTTATTATGTTAAGTATTTCCTCTTTTGGCTTACCAAAATCAAGAATGAAAAATTAATTTTACCAAGTAACTTTTTGTATATATTGAGATGATAATAAACTTTTTCTTCTTTGATATACTGCTAAGGAATATTCTGTTTTGGCTTCTGAAATAGGAACTACATTCAAGGTCCTAGAATATATTCTACTTGGTTATATAGTATTCTTTATATATCCTATTAAATTAGATTCCTTACAATTACTTAAGGGTTTAAAAACCTGCCTTATAAAGAAAGTAGAAGGATAACCAATTACCATACTGGGCCAGGAGTCCTCACACAGGTCTTCTCAGGAATCCTAAAATAGTTCTTCTCAAAAGTTCTCGAATTACTAAAGCAAATCTAGGCTGCTATTCAGGTTTCTGAAGTACTTACAGAAAATATGGTATATTTTATAAATGCTTCACAATTACTTGTCAAGAATCAGCCAAAAAGGCTAATAAGAATAACAGGTGGTCTTGAACCTGATTATGAAATTGCAGACCTCACAGAAGAACTACTTATATAGACGGAGAGAAAATCAGATGTGTGCAGACACAGGACTGAAGGTACCACTCAGAACCTTATCTCTGTCTCTTGTTTTCTATTCAACAGAGGACTTCACTAAGTTTAATTTAACATATTTCTTCTTGAAGTGCTTATAAGCCACAGAATGAATATTATGCAAAGTCAGTTCACCTTGAAAGTAGGCTAAAGAATTTACCAGAAAGTTAATGGGTATATAGAAAAATCCTTAAATCAAGAATATATATATTTTAGATTTTATTGATTTATTTAAAAGAGAGAGAGAGAGAGCACATGCATGTGAGCACATGAGTGGAGGGAGGGGCAGAGGGAGAGGGACAAGCAGACTCCCCTAAAGAACAATTTTTAAAAAACATTTTATTTTTAAGATTTTATTTATTTGACAGAGAGAGAGAGAGCACAAGTAGGCAGAGCAGCAGGCAGAGGGAAAGGGAGAGGCAGGCTCCCCACTGAGCAGGGAACCTGATGTGGGTCTTGATCCCAGGACCTGGGGATCATGACCCAAGCTGAAGGCAGACGTTTAAGTGACTGAGCCACACAGGCACCCCAAGAACAATTTTAAGATAATATATTAAACAGCACAGCTAACAGTAAAATCTCTTATTCATGTTATTATAATTTATTTTTCTGTACCCTTTACCTTTTAACCTAAGACTCAGTTTCTTATATGAGAAGGAAAAGGAACTAAAATATTTATAATTATGAAGAAGAAAACAAACTTGGAAGGCTCAATAACATGGTTTTAAGACTCACTGTAAAGCTACATTAATCAAGACAATGTTCTATTAGTAAAGGACAGACAGTTCAACAGAAAAAATAATAGTCCAGAAGTATATCAACACAAATATGATCAACTGAAGCTTTTACAGATATGAAAAGTCAGTTAGTGGAGAAAAATAACCTTTTCAACAAATAATGTTGTAACAATTGGACAAGAGGAAGAAGGAGGAGGAGGATTATTACTTCAGCACAAACCTCACACTTTATTCAAAAATTAACTTTACATTCACCAAGATAGACCATATTCTGAGCTATAAAACATACCTTAACAAGTTGAAAAGAATAAAAAAATCATACAATGTTTACTCTCAGATCACAGTGGAGTTAAAGTAGAAATCAATAATGGAAAGATAATTGAAAAATCCCAAAGTACATGGAGATTAAGCAATATACTTCTAAATAAAATGTAAATCAAAAGATAAATCTCAAGATAAACTAAAAATTATTAACTGAATAAAAATGAAAACACAACTTAATAAAATTTGTGACATACAGCAAAAACAGTGCTTAGAGGGAAATTTATAGCACTAAATACATATATTAGAAAAAAAGAAATCTAAAATCAATCACCTGGCTGTCCACCTTATGAAACTAGAAGAGGAAAAGCAAATTAAATCTAAAGGAAGCAGAAGAAAATAAACAATAAGCAGAGAAGAAATCAATGTAATTGAAAACAAGAAGTCAACAGAGAATCAATGAAACCAAAAGCTAGTTCTTTAAAAAAGATTGATAAAATTGATAAGCCTTTAGCCAGGCTAAGAAAAAAAAAAAAGATGACAGATATTACTAATATTAGAAATACAAGAGGAGATATCACTACAGAGCCTATGAACATTAAAAGGATGAAGCATACTATGAACAACTCTGCCCACAAATGTGATGACACAGATGAACGAATTCCTTGAAAGACATAATCTGACAAAAACTGCACAAGAAAAATAGATAATTTGAATAGGCCTATATCTATTAAAGAAATTGAATTGATAATTAATAACATTCCAAAATGGAAAGCTCCAGGCCCAGATGGGTTCACTGGTAAATTCCACCAAACATTTAAGGAAGAAATTATACCAATTCTCTTTCAGAGGATGAAAGCAGAGGGAATTCTTCCTAACACATTCTATGAGGCCAGCATCACCCTAACACTAAAACTAGACAAAGACACTACAAGAAAACTACAGACCAATATCTTCCATAAACATGGATGCAAAAATTCTCAACCAAGTGGTATTTATTCCAGATATGCAAGGTTGATTCAACATTGGAAAAATCAATTAACAAAATCCATCACATCCACAGGCTGAAAAAGAAAAATACATGATCATTTCAATAGCTGTAGGAAAAGTTCTGACAAATCTAAAACCCATTAATGATAAAATTCTCAGTAAACTAGTAATAAAGAGTACTTCCTCAACTTGATAAAGAATATCTACAAAAATCTGGAGCTAATATCACACTTAATAAACTGAGAAACTTGCAGCTTTCCCACTAAGTTCAGGTATGAGACAAAGATATCCTTTTTCCATTTTTTTTCAACATCATATTGGAAAAACTAGCTACTGTAATAAGATAAAAAGAGGAAACAAAAGGCAGGAAGAAGGAAATAAAACTGTTCTTGTTCACAGAGGACATGCTTGTCTATGTAGAGAATCTAAAAGAATCAACAAAAACTCCTGGAACTTAAAAGTGATTATAGCCAAGGTTACAGAATACAAAGTTTATAAATAAAAGACAATCACTATATACCAGCAATGAACAAGTACAATTTGAAATAAAAAATACAATACTATTTACACTAGCATCTCCCAAAATGAAATACTTAGTTAGAAATCTAACTTAGTTAGATTTCAAAAAGCTAAATAAATGGAGAGATATTCCACATTCACAGATAGGAAGATGCAATATTGTCAAGATGTTAGTTCTTTGCAGCTTGATCTATAGATTCAATGCAATCAATCCCAATGAAAATCCCGGCATGTTATTTTGTGGATATTGACAGACTGATTCTAAAGTTTATATGGAGAGAGAAAAAGATGAAGAATAATGCAACACAATACTGAAGAACAAAGTTGAAGAACTGACTTCAAGACTTACTAATAAAGCTACAGTAGTCAAGACAGTGTGGAATTGGTAAAATAAGAGACAAATAGATCAGTAGAATACAACAGAGAGCCCAGAAATAGATTCACATAAGTATAATCAACTGATATTTTGACCAAAGAACAAAGGCAATACACTGGAGTAAAGATAGCCTTTTCAACAAATGTTCAAAGATATCCTGGGACAAATGAACATCCATATATAAGAAAATCATTCTGGACACACCTTTCACACAAATTAACTAAAATGGACCATAGACCTAGATGTGAAATGCAAAACTAGAAAATCCCAGAAGACAGAAGAAAAGCTAAATGACCTTGTGTATGGTGATTACTTCTTAGATGTAATACCAAAGGTACTAGCCATGAAAGAAATAATTGATATGATGGACTTCATTAAAATTAAAAACTTTTGCAGCAACTTCTTGCTTGACACGTCTCCAAAGGCAAGGGAAACAAAACCAAAAATGAACTATTGGGACTTCATCAAGATAAAAAGCTTTTGCAAAGCAAAGAAAATAGTTAACAAACTAAAAGGCAACCTACAGAATGGGAGAATATATTTGCAAATGTCTTATCAGATAAAAGGCTAATATCCAAAAATCCATAGTGAACTTATTAACAAACTCAATACTCCAAAACCAAAAAATCCAGTCAAGATATGGGCAGAAGACATGAACAGACATTTCTCTAAAGAAGACCTACACATGGCCAACAAGCACATGAAAAAATGCTCCACACATCACTTGTCATCAGGGAAATAGAAATCAAAACCACAATCACACCTGCCAGAATGGCTGAAATTAACAACTCAGGAAACAGATGTTGGTGAGGATACAGAGAAAAGGAAACCCTCTTACAATGCTGGTGGGAATACAAACTGGCGCAGTCACTCTGGAAAACAGTATGGAGGTTCCTCAAAAAGTGAAAAAGAGATTTACCCTATGACCCAGAAATTGCACTACTAGGTATTTATCCAAAGGATACAAACATAGTGATTCAAAGGGACACATGTGCCCCAATGTTTATAGCAACAATGTCCACAATTGCCTAAATATGGAAAGTACCCAGATGTCCATCAATAAATGAATAAAGAAGTGGTATATATACAACAATGGAGTCTTACTCAGCCATCGAAAGAAATGAAATCGTGCTATTTGCAATGACATGGATGCAACTAGAGAATATTATAAGTGAGTAAGTCAGTCAGAGAAAGACAAATACCATATAATTTCACTCATATGTGGAATTTAAGAAACAAAACAGATGAACACGGGGGAAGGGAAGAAAAAAGAAAATAAGATAAAAACAGAGAGGGAGGTAAACTACAAGAGACACTGAACTCTGGGAAACAAACTGAGGGTTGCTGGAGGGGAGTTGGGTGGAGTATGGGGTAATTGGGTGATGAACATTAAGGAGGACAGTTGATGTAATGAGCACTGGGTGTTATATGCAACTGATGAATCACTAAATTCTACCCTTGAAACTAATAAGATACCATATATTAACTAAATTGAATTTATTTATTTTTTAAAAAAGATTTTCAAAATTTTTTCATGAGAGACACAGAGAGAGAGGCAGAGACAGGCAGAGGGAGAAGCAGACTCCCTGTGGCGAACCCAATGCAGGACTTGATTCCAGGACCCTGGGACTGTGACCTGAGCCAAAGGCAGATGCTCAACCACTGAGCTGCCCAAGTGCCCCAACTAAATTGAATTTAAATAAAAAAATTTTAAAAATTAAAAACTTCAGCTTTGCAAAAGAAAGTGTCAAGAGAACTAGAAAGCAAGCCACAGACTGGGAGAAAATATTTGCAAAGGATACATCCGATAAAGGACTATTATCCAGAATATTTAAAGAACATTTAAAACCAATAATAAGAAAAAAAAACCAATTAAAAAATGGACCAAAGACCTGAACAGATACCTTACCAATGAAGAAATATAGATGGCAAGTAAGCATATGAAAAGATGCTCCACATCTTATGTCATGAGGGAAATGCAAATTAAAACAATGATGAGATACCACAACACATTTATTAGAAAGGCCAAAAACTGGAACGCTGACAACACTAAATGCTGGTAGATATGGAACACAGGAACTCTCATACATTGCTGGTGGAATGCAAAACACTACAGACACTTTGGAAAACAGTTTGGCAATTTGTTACAAGACTAAACATATTCTTAACACATGATCTGTTAATTGTCCTCCTTGGTATTTACCCAAAAGAGTTAAAAATATGTCTACACAAAAGCCTGCACATGAATGCTTATAGCTGCTTTATTTGCAATAGCCAAAACTTGAAAGCAACCATGATGTCTTTTAGTAGGTGAATGGATAAATAGTGGTACAAAAAAACAATGGAATATTATTCAGCATTAAAAAAATAACTATCAAGGCATAAAAAGACATGGAAGAACTTTAAATATATATTACTAATATAAAAAGGCCAATCTGCAAAGGCTTCATACTGTATGATTCCAACTATACGACATTCTGGAAAAGGCAAAACTATGGAGACAAAAAATAATCATTAGTTGCCAGGGGTTGGGCAGGGGGGCAGTGCAAATACTCTGATATTGCATGATTCTATAAATGGTGAATACATGTCATTATAAATTTGTCAAAACTCACAGAATGTACAACACCATGAGTGTACCATGTAAACTATGGACTTCAGCTGATTATGATGTGTCAATGTAGGTTTATCAACTGTAATAAAATGTAACTCTCTGGCGGGGTGTGTTGATAATGAGGAAGATTATGCAGGTGAGCATAGGTGGTATATGAGAAATTTCTGTATCTTCTTAATTTTGCTGTGAACCTAAAATTACTCTAAAAAATTGTCTTTAAAGAAATTTAACTCTAAATGGATCATAGACTACGAGATTTAATTTATGGAACATTATTTTAATTTATGAAACATAAATTATAAAACTTTTAGAAGAAAATACAGGGAAAAGACCTCTGTGACCTGGAGTTAGGCAAAGAATTTTTAGATATGCCATCAAGAGCATAGCAAATACAAGAAAAATATTGATAAATTATACTTCAACAAACTTAAAGTGGAATATAAAATATGTAGAAGTTAAATGTATGCTAAGAATAACACCAAGGCAGAGAGTGGAAGTATACTGTTGTATGGGTCTTATACCACACAGGTGCATGCATTAATATTATTTAAAGGTAGACTGTCCCAGTTATTTGGAACTACTGTGAACTAACTTCAGTTTCTAATTGTTCATTACTTAGTGTACATAAGTAGTATTGGATGTTGTGTGTTGCCTTTTATAGTAGTCCTTTAAACTCATTTAGTTTTAGGAAATTTCTCTAGAGTCCATGGCATTTTTTATGTAGGCAATCATTCTGCCTGTGAATAGGGATAATTTTATTTATCCTTTTCCAATCCTTCATCTGATGTATTTTAGCTTTTCTTTTAGATCAAGTAATCAAATTTTTCAAAAAGTATAATAATGTGATTGAAATCTACATCAAGGATTAACTAACAAGAAGGATAACAGATATCAGTTGTATAAGACACCGTACTCAGAAGTGAAGTAGCTGTCAGTCATCCTGTTCTGTCCTTATACATCAGAGAAGTAAGTACAAATCTTAGATCAAATTCTACTTTCATGTTTGATTCATACTGTCTCCTTAAGAGATATCTCCATGGCAAACTTGTAAATAAAAGGTAAGAAGAACAGAGTGGGGCACCTGGGTGGCTCAGTCAGTTAAGTGTCAGACTCTTGATTTTGGGTGACTCTTGATCTCAGCGCTGTGAGACTGAGCCCCATATTGGCTCCACACTGGGTATGGAGCCTGCTTAAGATTCTTTCTCTCTCCCTCTGCCCCTTCCTGCTAAAAAAAAAAGAATAGAGCAAAAAGGGCATGGTTACCCAACACGCCACGTTGGAAAGAGAATCCTTCTTTGTTGAGAATCAAGTTGAGATCTCAGGAAGAAAGAGAGAAAATAAGGTAAAATAAAGTGGAAGAAATTATTGATTTATCTTTCCATCAAAGAGATTAGACAGCTTTGAGGAATCCCTTTGAAAAGATAAGATTTCTAAGAAAAAATTTTAGTTTCAGAGGCTCCAACAAAGCCATTGGTATTGCAGGAATTTTCAGTTATTTTTTTAAAGCTCTCATTAAACATAAAAGCAGAATTAAAAGTTTTGCTCTTCTACTTTCTTCCTCCAGTTTCCCCAACCTCCTTGTCAGTGACCTTCTCGTATAGTTCATTAAAAACATGATGAGATGAGCAGTGGGTGTTATACTATATGTTGGCAAATTGAATTTAAATAAAGTATTAAAAAGAAAGAAAGTACTGTTCTCAAAAAAAACAAACAAACATATATATATATTATTCTGAGCACCAAACTACCAAGTTCCTTGCATCTGCATTCAATTTCTTTCTTCCCTCTGTTACAATGAAAGGAGTGAATGTCTTCTAAAAAAAAGGCTAACTGTTCCTTATCTGCTCTGAATTCTATCCTCTGTCACCTTCTTGGGGACCTCCATTGTTTGATCATTTCCTCTCTCTTCAATATTACTTTTTCTCTCTCAATTGAATCACTACCATCAGCATTCAAACAAGCTCTAGTATCTCCCAATATTTAAAAAAAATCCTGATAGTTCTTTCCAGAAAAATCACAACTAATAAGTGAAGAATAACAATAGAAAATTAATCATTTTGCAGCCCTTAATCTATTCAGCAATCATCAATGGCTGCTAAAACCTTAAGGGAAAGGTTGACAGAGACCTTTATAATCAATAAATCAGGATGACATCATCTAAGCCCATTTACCCATCTTATAATCATGAAAAGTAGGACAACCAGTAATTATTTTTTTACTTACCTATTACAGTAGAAAGTACACAGCATCATCTATGAAGTGTTCTTACTATAGAACAATTAAATTTTAGCCTATTCAAACATCTAGATCTGTCAATTCACATGAAATACAAAGTATGGAGGAATAGTAAATGACATCATAGGACACAACCATACACGTCCCAGAATGCGTGAAATTCTACAAGACAAATGACTTAGTTACTTCAACAAATAAATGACATTACAAAAGAAAGGAAATCTGTTATAGACAAAAGACTATTTGTTGAAGTAACTCAGTGGTTATCATAAATAAGGCATTGGTTACCTGGGCTGCAGGTTGTGGATCAAATTTCTTTCTTTCTTTTTTTTTTGAAGATTTTATTTATTCATGAGAGACACACAGAGACAAGCAGAGACAAATGCACTGGGAGAAGCAGGCCTGATGCAGGATTCAATCCCAGAATCCAGGGATCACAACATGAACCAAAAGCAGATGCTCAACCACTAAGACACCCAGGTCCCCTCATTTCTAGTTTTTAAAATTTTTTCTATCCAACTTCAAAATATTGGCATTCTTCATGTTTAGGTCAGTAGTCTTTTCCTTTCAGCTTTTTTCCTTGTACTTTTTCTCTTGAGGTGATCTCTGTGTCAATTCTCAAATTTATTATCTTTAGTCCAATCTCTAAAATCTAATCATCTATTTGATTGCTCCACTTGTATATCTTGATGCATCTCAAACTTAAAATCTTCATTTTTGTTCTATCTCTGTCCCTTCTCCCATGGTAAATCTGTTCCCTCTTCTCCCAGTTTTCTCACTCAAAAAAAGCTCTCTCATCCACTCCAATCCCAAAGCCAAAGATCTTGAGTCATCCTTGACACTTTACTGCCCTCTTCCCTATAAGATACTGTTGATGCTACTTCCTAAATATATTATGGTTTTGATTATTTCTATTCCTTTTAACCCCTGGGTCATAGTTATTATCATCACTCATCTGTATTACTGCAGCAGCCTCAATGGTTTCCCATTTTACTCCTGTTCCCTTCCATATAGCAACCAGAGAATGTTTTAACAAATTCAAAATATATCCTGTCAATTCCCTTCAGGGTCATCCCCTTGTACTTAAGTACAAAACAGTATGACAGTTAATTTTATGTGTCAACTTGGCTAGGATACGGTGCCCAGTTTTTTGGTCAATCACTAGTCTAGTCTGTTGCTGTGAAAGTATTTTATTTTTAATTTTAATTTTTAAAATATTTTATTTATTTATTCATGAGAGACACAGAGAGAGGCAGAAACACAGGCAGAGGGAGAAGCAGGCTCCCTGCAGGGAGCCCGACGTGGGCCTTGATCCCGAGACCCCAGGATCACACCCTGAGCCAAAGGCAGACGCTCAACTACCGAGCCACCCAGGCGTCCCTCTGAAAATATTTTTAGATACGATTAACATTTACAATCAATTGACTTTAAGTAAAGCAGATTATCCTCCAGAACGTAGGTGGGCCTCATCCAATTAGTTGAAGGCCTTATAAGCAAGAACTAAGGTTTCCTAAAGAAGAAGGAACTCTGCCCTAAGATTGCAACAGGTATTCTGCCTGAGTTTCTAGATTACTGGCCTGCCCTATGGATTTCAGTCAATACTGTAAACAACAACTTTTACCTCAAATTTCCATCCTGCTGACTTAACCTATGAATTTCAGTCTTGCCAGGCCTCACAACTTAATGAGCCAATTGCTTAAAATACAGTCCCTCCCACCCTCTCTTCCCTTCTCCTGCCCTCCCATCTACACATCTCTCATTGGTTCTGTTTCTTTGGAAAATCCTGACTGATGTAGGCAACAAAACCCTGAATTTTATGTCCACACCTGCTTCTCCTTTCTTATTTCACATGATTCTCTGCTTCATTCATTATGTTCCAGTGTACAGTGGTCTTCTATTTCAGGAATGAACAAGTTGTTTCCTGCATCAAGACTTTCCTATTTACTGTTGTATGTGTTAGAATATTTTTCCTCTCTCAATTTCTCTCCCTTTCTATCCCCCCTTTATATTTTTTATTACAGAAGAGAGTATGTAGCATTTATGAATAGTTAATGAATATCAACCATCTATCTGTTTTTCAAATATAAAGCTGAATATCAGCCATCTAACTATTTTTCAAATATAAAGCTTCATTCATAATAAGAGAAATGCTAGTTATAACTATTTATACCTATAAGTAATCATGTTCACATCTCAATCTGGCAAAGAACTAAACTTTTTTTATGCTCTTGAAGGTGTAATAGCATAGACACTTTCAAATATTGAAAGTGGGAATGTAAGTTGTACAATATCTATTGAAGCAATTTAGTGGTATCTTTAAAAATTCATCAGGAACTTATGTGTGACCAATAATTGCATTTCCAGGAGTTTGTCCCATAGATATCCTTATACATGTATGAATGACATACGTAAGAATATTCATAGCAGCCTTGTTTGCAATCATAAAAGACCACAAATAACCCAAATGTCCATTTGCCAGTGGGCTGGTTAAATGCATTATGATACATACATATAGTGGAACAATGTATAGATTTAAAAGAATGAGGCAGTTCTACAGTACACACGTTTGTATACATAGTCAAAACTGTACATGTATAATTATCCCTAAAAGGACACACAAGAAACTGGTAGTGGTTACATCAAAAGAGGGCACTTGCCTGGCTGGGAGACTAGGGTGTGAGAAAGCCTTATTCAAACAATATCCCCATGAATTTGTACTTCTTGAAGAAGAGAATAATTATAAAAACAGTTTAGTTCAGTTATCTGTCTCTGAAAACTGGTATGTGACCCATCTGAATCTGAAATGTCTTAATGGGTTCCTCCTATAATTTGTGTAGCCTCACATTTATTGAGAACAGTATGAGGAAATGATTTAGAGGAAGGCACAGACATCGCCTTTTATGGAGATTCCTGGATTAGGAATAAATAAAATGTCCAAGAGTGGTAATGTAGGCTCACAATCATTATCTGTAATTTTGAAATCTTAAGAGTACTAAAAACTCTAAGTTTTTCATAACCTTTTTGGTAGCAACATCTGACCTACGCCAAACTTACCTGGTTGCAAAATCCAATTTGAGCTGATATGAGACTATTTATACTTGTCATTTATTCTATTTGATGTGAATAATCCTAAATTTTGCTACACCTCACATGGTATGCACACCACGTTACCTTAAAAATTTGTGAATTCTT
Source organism: Canis lupus dingo (assembly GCF_003254725.2). Taxonomy (NCBI): domain Eukaryota; kingdom Metazoa; phylum Chordata; class Mammalia; order Carnivora; family Canidae; genus Canis; species Canis lupus. The sequence continues at coordinate 52,730,670 of NC_064249.1, forward strand.
AAATACATTTGGCTCCAATAGTTGTATAAGAGGTACTATGGATCTGTATCATTTCTCTCCTGGCTGTCAGTCCTGAGTTAAGTCTTCACACAAGGATATTATTATAAATAGCAACAGCGTCCTGAAAGTTTCCAAATCTTCTTCAACAATGCCCATCATGCAAGATTCTTGAGATGCCTACTCTTGACTTTTTGTTTTTGTTCTTTGGGAGTTTTGGTAAAAGACTATCACTATGCAAGCAATGTACTTGATCTCAGATTTTGATATGGAAAGCAAATTTGGGCAGATCTGACAACTTGTGCAAATATAAAAATGAAATTATTTAAGCAGAATTTTTTTGGTTTTCCTTTTTTAAAAAATTTCTTTTTCTTAAATTTAAATTAAACTTGCTAACATATAGTATAAAACCCAGGGCTCATAACATCACATTCCCTCCTTAAGGCTCGTCATCCAGTTACCTCATTCTCCCACTTACCTCTGCTTCAGCAACCTTCAGTTTGTTTCCCAGAGTGGAGTCTCTCATGGTTTGTCTTCCTCTCTAATTTTTCCCCATTCAGTTCCCCCTCCCTCCCTCATGGTCCCTTTCACTATTTCTTTTTTTTTTTTTAAGTTTTTAAAAATTAAATTCAGTTTGCCAAAATATAGTATACCACCCAGTGCTTATCTCATCACGCCCTCCTTTAATGACCATCACCCAGTTACCTCACCCTTCCCACCCTCCTCCCCTTCTGCAACCCTTTGTTTCATAGAGTTAGGAATCTCTCATGGTTTGTCTTCCTCTCTAATTTTTTTCCCACTCATTTCCCCTCTTTTCCTTTATGGTCCCTTTCACTATTCTTATATTTCACATGTGACTGAAACCACATAATAATTGTCTTTCTCCAATTGACTTAATTCACTCAGCATAATACCCTCCAGATCCATCCATGTTGATGTAAATGGTAGATATTCATCCTTTCTGATGGCTGAGTACTATTCCGTTGTATATGTATACCACATCTTCTTTATTCATTCATCTATCGAAAGATTTCGTGGCTCCTTCCACAGTTTGGCTATTGTGGACATTGCTGATATGAACATTGGGGCGCAGGTGTCCAATTGTTTCACTACATCTGTATCTTTGGGGTAAATACCCAGTAGTGCAATTGCTGGGCCGTAGGGTAGCTCTATTTTTAACTTCTTGAGGAACCTCCACATTGTTTTCCAGAGTGGCTGTACCAGCTTGCATTCCCACCAACAGTGTTTAGAGGGTTCCCCTTTCTCCACATCCTCACCAACATTTGTTGGTTCCTGTCTTGTGATTTTAGCTATTCTCACTGGTGTAAAGTGGTATCTCATTGTGGTTTTGATTTGTATTTCCCTGATGACAAGTGATGTGGAGCATTTTGTCGTGGTCTTCTTTGGAGAAATGTCTGTTCATGTCTTCTGCCTATTTCTTGATTAGATTTTTGATTTTGGGGTGTTGTGTTTGCGAAGTTCTTTATAGATCTTGGATATTAGCCCTTTATCTGGTATGTCATTTTGCAAATATCTTCTCCCATTCTGCAGGTTGCCTTTTAGTTTTGTTGACTGTTTCCTTTGCTGTGCAGAAGCTTTTTATCTTGATGAAGTCCCAATAGTTCATTATTGTTTTTGTTTGCCCTTGCCTTTATAGACGTGTCTTGCAAGAAATTACTGTGGCTGAGGTAAAAAAGGTTGCTGCCTGTGTTCTTCTCTGATTTTTTTTTATAAATTTATTTTTTTATTGGTGTTCAATTTGCCAACATATAGAATAACACCCAGTGCTCATCCTATCAAGTGCCCCCCTCAATGCCGGTCACCCAGTTACCCCCACCCCCTGCCCACCTCCCTTTCTACCACCCCTAGTTCGTTTCCCAGAGTTAGGAGTCTCATGTTCTGTCTACCTTTCTGATATTTCCCACTCATTTTTTCTCCTTTCCCCTTTATTCCCTTTCACTATTTTTTATATTCCCCAAATGAATGAGACCATATAATGTTTGTCCTTCTCCGATTGACTTATTTCACTCAGCATAATACCCTCCAGTTCCATCCATGTCGAAGCAAATGGTGGGTATTTGTCGTTTCTAATGGCTGAGTAATATTCCATTGTATACATAGACCACATCTTCTTTATCCATTCATCTTTCGATGGACACCGAGGCTCCTTCCACAGTTTGGCTATTGTGGACACTGCTGCTATAAACATCGGGGTGCAGGTGTCCCGGCGTTTCACTGCATCTGTATCTTTGGGGTAAATCCCCAGGAGTGCAATTGCTGGGTTGTAGGGCAGGTCTATTTTTAACTCTTTGAGGAACCTCCACACAGTTTTCCAGAGTGGCTGCACCAGTTCACATTCCCACCAACAGTGTAAGAGGGTTCTCTTTTCTCCGCATCCTCTCCAACATTTGTGGTTTCCTGCCTTGTTAATTTTCCCCATTCTCACTGGTGTGAGGTGGTATCTCATTGTGGTTTTGATTTGTATTTCCCTGATGGCAAGTGATGTGGAGCATTTTCTCAAGTGCTTGTTGGCCATGTCTATGTCTTCCTCTGTGAGATCTCTGTTCATGTCTTTTGCCCGTTTCATGATTGGATTGTTTGTTTCTATGGTGTTGAGTTTAATAAGTTCTTTATAGATCTTGGATACTAGCCCTTTATCTGATACATCATTTGCAAATATCTTCTCCCATTCTGTAGGTTGTCTTTTAGTTTTGTTGACTGTATCCTTTGCTGTGCAAAAGCTTCTTATCTTGATGAAGTCCCAATAGTTCATTTTTGCTTTTGTTTCTTTTGCCTTTGTGGATGTATCTTGCAAGAAGTTACTGTGGCTGAGTTCAAAAAGGGAGCCTGTGTTCTCCTCTAGGATTTTGATGGACTCTTGTCTCGCATTTAGATCTTTCATCCATTTTGAGTTTATCTTTGTGTATGATGCAAGAGAGTGGTCTAGTTTCATTCTTTTGCATGTGGCTGGCCAATTTTCCCAATACCATTTATTGAAGAGACTGTCTTTTTTTCCTTGGGATATTCTTTCCTGCTTTGTTGAAGATGAGTTGACTATAGACTTTAGGATCCATTTCTAGGTTCTCTATTCTGTTCCATTGATTTATGTGTCTGTGTTTGTGCCAGTATCATACTATCTTGATGATCACAGCTTTGTAATACAGCTTGAAGTCAGGCTTTGGTTTTCTTTTTTTTTCAACATTCCTCTGGCTATTTGGGGTCTTTTCTGGGTCCAAACAAATCTTAGAAGTATTTGTTCCAATTCTGTGAAGAAAGTCCATGGTATTTTGATAGGGATTGCATTGAACGTGTAAATTGCCCTGGGTAGCATGACATTTTCACAATATTTATTCTTCCAATCCATAAGCATGGAATTGTGTCTTCCTCAATTTGTTTCATAAGTTTTCTGTAGTTATTAGAGTACAGATCCTTTACCTCTTTGGTTAGGTTTATTCCTCAGTATCTTATGGTTTTTGGTGCAATTATAAATGGGATCGATTCCTTAATTTCTCTTTCTTCAGTCTCATTGTTAGTTTATAGAAATGCAATTAACTGATTTCTGTGCATTCATTTTGTATCCTGCCACATTGCCGAAATGCTGTATGAGTTCTAGCATTTTGGGTGGAGTCTTTTGGGTTCTCCATATACAGTATCATGTCATCTGCAAAGAGCGAAAGTTTGACTTCTTTTTCTGCCATTTTGAATGTCTTTTGTTTCTTTTTGTTTCTGACTGCTGAGGCTAGAACTTCTAGTACTATATTGAATAACAGTGGTGAGAGTGAGCATCCCTGTCATGTTTTTTGACCTTAGGGGAAAAGCTGTCAGTTTTTCCCCATTGAGAATGATATTTGCTGTGGGCTTTTTATAGATGGCTTTTATGATATTGTGATATGTTCCCTCTATTCCTATACTTTGAAAAGTTTTAATCAGGAAAGGATGCTGTATCTCGTCAAATGTTAAGCAGAATTACTTTTCTTTTTGTCATTGTTGCAGGAAATAAATACAGATTAAAAATAATTACCACCCCTGATATCCATGCCTGTACTTTTAAGTACTGCAAAACTTAAAAAAATATCTTAATTGTTTCATGAAATCATGAGATTAGGTAGTTCCACTTAATATAAGATATTCTCTTTTCTATGGATCTGTAACGTACTACTAATTATGAATTAAAGCCTAATTTAGTATGACTGGAAGCCAAAATGACAAGTGAAATTTATAGACCTCAACCTTTGTTATCTTGAGAGAAAAGCATTGTTATCTTGGAGTCGGAAAATGTTACCTGTTAGGCTCCAGGAGGAAAAGCAGTAAGCTGCTTGTCAGAGAACATAATGTAGAAACCCCAAAGCAAGAGGAGAAGTGCTTGCTTATAAATTCTACCAGGCCAAAGTGATGCTAGCTTACCCTGTTTATTAGAATGCACTTTAGAAAGTTCAGGGCACATATGGATGCATTCATTCCATTTTATGCTACACATTATTGAAAACACATTCTGTAACATAAATAATTCATCAGTGCATTGTTTGAAGTTTAAGATTACAAAACTGAATGATAGTGTTCTATGACCATGTGTACCTTCAAAGAGAAAGGCAATATGAATTGATGGACTTTATAACCCTTATATGAACCTATTGAGGACAACAACCTAGCAGAAAAGAAATAACTCCCTCCTCTTATACACACACACACACACACACACACACCCCACACACAATTTCTCTGTGTGTGTGCCACAGGCTGTTCTCTCTAGCTTAAGAAAAAAATAGGTTCAGGGTTGCTTTAGAGGGGACAGAATGAACTGGAAAGGAAGGTGTTCTGCTTGCTTTCAGGGCCACAGTTGAAGCTGGGAGACCAGAACTGACTGTGAGCAAGCTCAAACAGGAATTCATTGTAAGTTGGAGACCTGAGATTCTTCTAATTTCAGATAGCAGATTATACCCCTCTATCCTCTGGTCACAAAGATGTTATAGGTTGGCTGAGGGCAAAATCATGAAACAATAGAAACCCGTGAATATTTGGTTAAAGAGGTCACCCAATTTGTTGATAGGTATAGATAGCTCCAGAAGAGTCATCACTTTAAATGATTCATTGGGACTGTGAACTCAAAGACCGTTTCCCTAATTCTGGATATGGCTGCATGGGGAGGGAGGCATGTTTGGGTTAATATATGCCCTCCACCTGCCCATTATCTATGAGACTGTGGATGAAAATTATGGATGAGAGAATATCCAACCTTTTGGGATAGATAATAAGTACAACCACACACAGTGTCCCCAAAAAAGGCAATGGCCCAACTCCTCTATTAAATGCAAAATGGAACACCACGGGTGAAGCAATTGATAAGCTGTCAATGCAAGCCATCTTTGATTGCCCTTATGGTAACCAGGATGTTCTCCCAATGAATATACCTCTGACCTGGAGCACGTTAAAAAGACATGATTAGAGTGCACCTAATGTTCCTTCCATGTTACTCTGTTGCAGGGATGGGGGGCGGGTAGGAGTGTAAGAAATAGTTCAAGAAACTGTATCTCATTTACTGTTCCAACTTCCTTTATTAGGCTTTACTGATGCTAGGAAAATCAGAACAATTTGGTAGAAAGGTAGGACAGAAAGGGAGTCAGAAGAAGACAAGGATAACAAATAAGGTGAAAATATTTCAATCATAAATAAATGGATAGAAAAAGCAGAAATTGATGAGAAAGAAACCAGACTTTTAATAGAGCATAACCAAGACTGGGGAACCCATGGAGGTTTCTCCAAGTGCTCTGGTAGTAAAAAGACCCATACAGATCAACTATATATCCCAGTTTGAAAGAACTTAGAAAACTGGATGACAAGGAAAAGCCCAATGAATTTGATGCTGAAATACAAGAAGTGTCAATAAGAAGGACTGAATCTGATGAAAACTGACAGGAAGGCCAGAATCTCCTTCTGGCTCATTGTAGTTGGCACTAGGCCAGCATAGTAATTGAATCTGATGTCCCTTGTTTGGGTCAAGATCAATGATAAGTGGAAGGAAGGAGGTAAAAGAATAAATAAACGGGGTATGCTAAGGTGAAAACACAACAACATTGGTGTCTTACGAGAGGCTCTGAGCAAGAGAATAGTATTATTTCTTAGCACAGACTGCAAGTCTGCCTTAAAGTTAAAACAATATGGCTTGGTTTTTAGCTACCTCTGTTTCTGAAAACTGACAAAGTAGAATGGCAACCAGCAAACTTGAGTGGCATTCTCCAGTAAATGCCTTTGTCTTGCATTATTCCTAACCAGGAAAATTCCATTTAATCATTTTTTCCTCTACAAAGAAATACATTCTAATTATGTGACTTAACTTTAGTACATATTTTTCTTATCTTGAAGACAGATGTAGGAGTCACAGAATATAGCATACACTTTATAGGAGTGATTTATGCTACAGATTAAATTTGTGTATAGATCTAATAAAGAAGAAAAAAGAGAGAAGTTTTATTGGAAACACAATCACATTGTAGCATCCCTAAGGTAAACTTAGAAGAAAAACATGTGCAATGTCACTCCAACAATCAACCTTGCTAACAGGTCAATCTAGGCAGTTTCATTTAGCACGGCTAATTCTCACTTATCTCTTTCTTATTTATGCATGGAATGGTTAACACAAAAACATTTTTCTGCTATTTAAACTCCCAGATATTTCACGATTTAGAAAAACTCAGTCTAAAGAAAGTGTATAAATAAAGCAAAAGAGAAAAGATTGGAAGGAAATACACTAACTACTAAAATATTAACAGTGTTATATACAGTGTTTACAGTACCCACAATGGATAGTAGGATTACAGGTGATAAATGTTACTTTAAAAAAATCTGTATCACTGCTGCAATTGTCCCAAATAAGTATAAGTGCTTAAGTAATTGCTGTCAAATCACTGGTATTAGTTTCTTTAAACACTTGTTAGCAAACAGATTCTTGAATGGATCCTTGCTAACTCTGCTAAGTCCTATACACAGCCCACTAAGAAGGATTACAGTTGATATTATCAGGAGGTGAAAGCTGGGTGCCTATGTCATAAGCAATTGATCTTATTTAGCAGTCTACACCTGACTTTAGGGCTGAAGGTGGTGGCAAGAAAGGAAATTTGAAATAGCTCATTAAAAGCCACATACTATTTCATGGTTTTTGTAAAGGCTAATTAATATATTTCTCAGAAATTAATTTTAAATAGTTTATGATATTAAATTATAATACTAGTCTGTGGTATTTTTAAATCTTAAACCTCTGATGTGAAAACCTGTCTATATAAGCTTTTTATTACATTAAAAATAATATTAAATACCAAATTTAAATATTAAGTTCTGATTTGTTTCCATCATAATTGCTTTAACCTATTCCAGACTTTACATTGACAATTTTCTTTACTACAATGTTTCCTTCTCTCTTTCAAATAAACAGTTGTGTGGAGGAGAAATATTGTTTTGTTTTGCGAGCAATAACTAATTAAAAAAGATGTTGGCCCCAGTCTGATTGGTTTTTATACCCAAACATTTGAGGATATCTTTTTTTAAAGATTTTATTTATTTATTTATTTATTTATTCATTCATTCATTCATTCATTCATTCATGAGAGCCATACTGAGAGAGGCAGAGACACAGAAAGAGGGAGAAGCAGGCTCTTCATAGGGAGCCCAATGTGGGACTGGATCCCCAAATCCAGGATCATGCTCTGAGCGGAAGGCAGATGTTCAACCACTGAGCCACCCAGACGTCCCTTGAGGATATCCGTACCAGTAGCCAATGTTAACAGAGAGGTTCCCCCCTTTTTTGTGACTTGAGGCCATACTCACCCATATGGAAAGCCACATTGGCTGAAAAGAATTCTTCTCCCACTCTTCCTCCCCTCTCACAGAATATCTTTCGGACAATAGATTTTTATCTTTGTTTGGAGATCTCAAATGGATCAACTTTACTTCTTTTTCAGCCTAAAATGAATGTGACCCAGGGATTTACCCTTTGTGCAACAAAAGGACCAGAGAAAGCACCCAAGACTGTGAAGTCTGCAGGGCATGAAATTAAAATTTTCACATTGATATAAAGACATCCAATCCACTGAGGTCATGATATAATGCTACAATCTTAGCATGAGACCTTCTGGTCTGAATAAAAGTCATTGCCATGTGACCTACAGCTGAATATCAGTAACAACATTTTACTGCTCACAAAAATATGTATATGCAAAAGGAAACGATAAAATAATTGGGGCAAGCTGTGGTGAAGTATCAACTTCCAGAAGGGGACAGTTCTGGAAAAGCTGCTCAGTTCCAGCAGCCCCTGAAGGAGGAGTGAAGAGAACGTGCAATTCTGGCAGAGGGTGGCTCATGGGCAAGTACCACAGCAATCCTACTGGCTCCTAACTCTCCTAGGGTCCAGAGTGGTCAGGGGTCCAGGGATTTCAGTGCCAGTTCCAGTCTTTGTTCTGCCACCACTTAGCTTGTTACTTTGCAAATCAGTGATTTATGTTACAGTTATGATCTGAGATGATGCCACACCTTGGCTTCTACCAGAATCTGGTTCTTCTGCCAGTCCATTTCTTCCCCAAATCCAGAAGACAGAAGTTGGCAGTGGTATGTATCAACTGGTCTACAGAGAAGTTTTATTTTAGGAACAGCACATTTCTCAGTCGTGAGCTGAGATTGTGAAGACAGCAGATGTGGAGCTGAATGGGATGAAAAGTCACTAACTGAGGATTCTCCTCTGAGCTGGGTGGCACAGTACTTCCAACTACCCATGCAGGAGGGAACCACTTCATTGAAGGAAAACACACAGAAGCATCCTAATGAAAGTCCACACAAAATGCCATTTGTGGTAAATAGCTCAATCTGCATCTGGTAGGGGAGGTGTCCTAAGGCAAGATACTTCTAGCCTTCATCAAGTTATACCAAGAGCTAAGTATATGACTGTGGTGACTTCTAATGAGCAAACTTCTAGGCTGTAGGGAAGATACAGCCTTCAATAAGAAATAAGTTTCTTATCCTCTCCCTCAGCATGGACTGGCATGGTATTCCAGCTCTGGGTTTCATTCTGACTCTTCAAAGTACTTCCTCAGGGTTACTCAGAGCCCCAGAAAGAAGAAAATCCCCAAGGTATAATTATTAGCATCTTTTTATTTACTAATGCATAGCATTTACAAAATAATCCCACTGAAAAACAATCTCACTGGCTAGGCATGCATTTTATCACATCTTCCTTAGGTATTACTATTATTAAACATAAACATTTATCTAGAATACTTTTAAACTATCAAAAATTAGAAAGGATGAATTTTTCATGCGTGTTAAGAAACTCAAGTATATAGAAGATTTTTATGAGATATGCAATTAGGTTTGTCAGGTTTCTAGCTTGCTATACTGTTATTGGGTTGGGAGCCTTTCCTTTTTTTTAAAAAGATTTTTATTTATTTATTCATTCATGAGAGACACGGGTGGTGGTGGGGTGGAGAAGCAAAGACACAGGCAGAGGGAGAAGCAGGCTCCATGCAGGTAGCCTGATATGGGACTTGATCACAGGTCTCCAGGCTCAGGCCCTGGGCTGAAGGCAGCGTTAAACCGCTGAGCCACCGGGCTGCCCGGGAGCCTTTCTTTTAGGCTCTAGCAATGGGCTCTGGTTTTCAGTGGCCCATATCTTGTGACAGGGTGTTAAGCAGGGTCCCTACAAACTACAACCCATCTCAGAATCTCCTAGCTCTCCCAAAGGAAGAAACAGCCTCTCACATGTAAAACAGTATCATTGTGCCCTTGCCTGCCAAGAGACTTACATTCCAACAAGATGATAAACTCTCAATCTCAGTAACAGTCTTACTTTAGTATGTACTCACGACAGAAAAAAAAATCAACAAAAGACTTGATAAGTAAACAGGTAATACATTGGTCAATTATTCTAGAGCTTCAAGATCAACCTGGAATCTCCTCTCTTTGGGTAATAGTAGGATTTGTATACCAAATGGCTTACTGATATTCTCTAAAAGGATATAGGAAGGATGTTTCAGTGAGATGATGGATCCAGAAGTTTTAAGGCTAGTGAAAAGAAACAATATTCACGTGTTTCTTTATTCTTTCCAAAGAATTTTCATATATATCCATCTCTTGAGTTTTGTAGTTAGATTCATAAAAACTTAAGGAAAATACAAAATGTTAAAATTAATTTCTCCACCTGAAATAAAGAAAATGTAGGTTGAAAGAAAAAAAAAGAACCATCATATTTTTAGGGGGGGGTCATATTCCATAATATGAAAAGCAAATAGTTTAGGGGAAAATATGAAAGGTGTTAAATATCAAAACTACAGTGAGGGATCTCTTTACACCATAGAATGACAACATAAAACAGACAAGAAATAACAAGTACTAGCAAGGATGTGGAGAAAAGGAATGCTTGTGTACTGTTGGTGGGAATGTAAATTGGTACAACCAATGTGGAAAACAGTATGGAGGGTCCTCAAAAAATTACAAATAGAAATACCATATGAAAACACCAATTTGAAAAGATACATGCACCCCTATGTTTATTATAGATTTATTTACAATAGCCAGAATATGGAAGCACCTGTCCATTGATAGAGGAATGGGTATAGAAGATGTGGTATATATACACACACAGACACACACATACTGGAATATTATGCAGCCATAAAAGGAGATGAGATCACCTATACACCAACAGTATAGGTGGACCTGGTGGGTATTATGCTAAGTGAAATAAGTCAGATTAAGATAAATACCATATGATTCATATGTGCAATCTAAAAAACAAAACAAATGAATAAACAAATAAAAAGCAGAATCAGACCTATAAATACAGATGGTTGCCAGAGGGTAGAAGTATGGAAGGATAGAGAAAATGGGTGAAAGAGAGTAGGAGATACAGATTTACAGTCATGAAATGAGTAAGTCATAGGGATAAAAGACGGCATAAGGAATATAGTCAATGGTATTATAATAGCAATGTAACAGGACAGATGGTAGTTACACTTGTGATAAGCACAGCATAATGTACAGAGAAGTTGATTGACTATGTTGTATATCTGAAACACTGTATCACCTATACTCAAATGAAAATGTGTTAAATATAAGTGATATATATGCACACACAAATATATATTTAAATATATAAACAATATATAAAGATGCCTAGTTGAGCTTAAGATACATTAGCCAATGACCATTAACTACATTATTCCTTTATAAGGAATGCTCCTCCATTATAAGCATTCTTGTTGATAAAGTCTTTGATTTACTCAGCGGCCTTTTTGAAACTATCAGGCACAAGCCTGGCTATTCTTTCCCTAAGGCAAAGCATGTAGCTTACACTAAGATATGGTCACCTCTTTCAATGTGGCTAATGATTTCAATTTGGACTTCAAGGGTGTTAACTTTTTTTTTCTATTTTTCTCTGGGCATCCTCTCTAAAGTAAGATCTGATGTTTACCAGACATGGTTTCACTTAAACATTAAAAAAGAAAAACCCCAGTAAACACATGTTCACATAGCACAATCTCTGGAATGTAAAGTGCACCCAGTCCCCTATCAACTGGGAAGGTCAGAGATACCCACATGATTGCTCTGCACCATGCTATGAATGATGGGTACCATGTTTATCTACTTAATGTTTCCAAACTACTGGCCAGCACAAAATCCAAAGATTTTGAAGGACAGTTTAAAACACATTATTCTGAAATCAATTATTTGTTTTTGAAAATGTTCACTTCTCATTTTATTCTCACTACTTTAAAATCAAGAGGAAGATGCACATGATTTCATCTCTAAACAAAGGGTAAGGCTCAGGTGTAGGATGGAAGGCTGAACTAAAGTTCCACGTGGTCAAGGGACTCTGTCAAGGTTTTGCTGCTGATTAGCTGTACAGCCGGATGAATCCCGGTCTTTGGCCTTTCATATTATTGCCCTTTCCTTGAAGCCATGCTGCCTGTCTGCATGCAGGATGTTAACCTGACAAAACCAGAATAGCAAAGTAGCCATGGTCCAAAGCAGAGGCTTAGAGGAAGTTGTATACTTTGGCAGAACATAAGGAAAGGAATAGCTAAGTGAAGAGAACTGTGAGTCACTGTCCAAGCAATCAAATCCTAAGGTAAAGAACATGCTGAAACTGCTCACAATTGAGATCTGCTCCTTGAAAACTTCCTGAAAGCCTAGATATCTTTCAATTCTTATTAAACGGGAACATCTGAAAGTAGATGAAAATGTAAGTAAGTTCTGAGAAGTAAAAAGCACAATTAAATGTATAAGCAGGGCACAAGCCTATGGTTCTTTTGTAGATGTGAAGAAGACCTAATGGAATATAATTGTCTATAGGAATGCCATAAACTGGTAAATCAAAAAGTAAACAGTTACTTTGTGATCATTCATTCATTCTTATTGAATGTCTGTTATGTGCCAGGTCCTGCTCTAGGACAGGAATATAGCAATGAATATAATAAAAGAAGTCCTTGCCCTGGGGTACCTGGGTGGATCAGTCCATTGAGCATTTGACACTTGATTTTGGCTTAGGTCATGGTCTCAGGGTTGTGAGTTTGAGCTCTGCCTCCAGCTCCCCTGCTCAGCGGGGAGTCGCTTCTCTTCTTCTCCTACTCTCTCTGCCCTACTCCCTGCTCCCTCTCTCTCAAGTAAGTAAGTAAATAAATAAATAAATAAAGCAAGCTTTAAAAAAATCCTTGCCCTCATGAAGTTTATATTCCAGGTGGTAGAGGAGAGGGGAAGAAGCAGACAATAAATAAAACACATTGGGAAATTTTACAGTGTATTAGAAGGTGATAAAGCAGAGGTGAAGAAGAAGAAAGCAGAGAAGGAAGAGAAAGGTAGAAAAACATTAAGAATGATTTCCTTAGGAGTCTTTCCCTTTTTCTCAGAGGATGATGGCATTTCATAGAGAAGACTGCCATCAATTCTATGTCTTAGTGGTTAGACCCAACTTCAACAATTTAGATCAATAAGAGGAACTCTGAGGGCTTCTTAACGATTTTTGTCAGTGTAAGCTTATTGGTGGGTTCTGGTAATGCCCTGGAGAGAGGATGACAATAGCTAAAGAAAATTGCTAAGGGCAAGGAGAGTACCGGGGTGGGGTTGGGTGAGGTACTGGGGGTGGAAGGGAGAGAGAGAGAGAGACTAAGAGAATGTCAGTGTACCAGACTCTAGGTAGTTAGAGGATGTGCAGCTCCAGAGCAGGAGCTTCCAAATGGTGTTTTTAGACCAAGTGACATAGAACTAGATACTTTTAAAGGGCTTCTGAAGTGATTCCAATGTGCAGATAGATTTACAACCACTTTTCTGAAGGGAATTAAACTCTTCCAGAAGGTTTTTACAAAGGGTTAATTGTGGGAAGAAATCCATGATCAGTAACACCATTGAGGCCTTAAGTGACCCTAGAAACAGTTCTAGGAACACAACATTAAATCCTAACTCTAGCACTATCCAAGAATTTTACTCCCTACCCTCCTGTATTTAGAGGAAAAACAAATGGAGGACACATCTCAAGACATTAAAAGAATGTGCCAATGGTGCATAGGGAAAATACTTTGCAGGGTCATTCACATTTGCTGTTAAAGCCACATTTTTGCAGAGCACTCACTGTCAGTGTATTTGGTAGAGGGGCTAATATTTATATATATTGTTCTGGGTGCCTAAACAAGTCTTGTTGTGCAGAGCACAGGGAAAGAAGTGAACACTAAATATACACTATGGCCCAGCACCAAATTAAGGGCTTTGAATACCTAATGTTAATACTCTGAGCAAATTTTTAAGGTGGTTATTAATAGTCTTATTTTAACCCGAGGAATCACATTTAGAGAGGTAAAGTAAAAGACATGTTTGCAAACATGTTTGCATGATAAATATGAAAAAATATACCCCTGTTGCCAACTTCTGAGATGAACCTGACCCTATTCCTAATCTTTTGTCAGGGAAAACACATAGAGTTTGGAATTAGAGTAGCAAAGTAAAATCCTAGCTCCTCATTGCTTGTGTGACTTGGGAAGTTCTACAAATGACAACTATTTAGCTATATACCAAGACTGTGCTAAGATGGTTTATGGAAACCATCCTGCTTAATCATCATGACAGGCCAATGAGGAGATATTATTATCCCCATTTTATAGATTAAATGATTTGTTCAAAACCATATAGCTAGCATTCAAACCTAGGCCTATAAATCCAGGTGTTATAATTATTACACCTGGGCTCTTGACTGTTCTATAATTGCCTCGTTGAGCTTTACTTTCTCATGATTGTGAGGATTACTTTAGGCAACATATATAATTTTAGAAAAGCATTGAACTGCCTAGAACACTAAGTGACACTCAACAAATGTTTCTTAACATTGAATTCAGGGAATTTGGTGACATTGGACCAAATGAATGACTCTAAAACAGCAGTCCATGAGGCTAAAAACTGTGAAATGATAACAGGAACTGGCAATGCTGAACAGATGCCACTAATCATACCATTTTTCAGTGTTCAGGACCCTGGAGAAGATACACCAAGGTGCATAATCCTTACCTATTGCTGGCTCCACAAAGAAATAGCAATGTATGTCATATGTTCCAAGGTGAACCTTAGAGTTCTTGAGTACTCTTGGAATTACAGAGTAAAAAAAAATTTTTTTTTAAGATTTTATTTATTTATTCATGAGAGACACAGAGAGAGACAGAGAGGCAGAGACACAGGCAGAGGGAGAAGCAGGCTCCATGCAGGGAGCCCGACGTGGGACTCGTTCCCGAGCCTCCAGGATCATGCCCTGGGCTGAAGGCAGGTGCCAAACCACTGAGCCACCCAGGCTGCCCCAGAGTAAAAAACTTTGAAATGGGTTTACCTCCTAATAATATGTGCCCTTTTGTTTTTTTCTTTCTAAATATTGTTTTAAACATTATGTAAGTAATGTATCACTGTAGACATCTGGAAAATGCAGAAAACTGCGAACAGTGAAGGAGCTCTCATAATCCCTTCACCCAGAATTTAGAATTCCTGAAGCCAAGGATTAGAATTCTAAGTGACAAGTAAATATCAGGCGTTTTAATATATATTTTCTCTGTGCAGTATGTTTTTTTCTACGGTAAGAATGTCTTGACAAGCATCCTCAAGACAAATTCATTTCTTGGAATTATGCTATCTCTTTATTATTTCAACTTAGCCTATTTATTTCTATTTTTTAAGCTTATATGCCGTATAACAGTGTGTGCCAGAGGAATGGATGATTATATTAATGGCTTTTAAGAGTGGGAATTACAGTAACAACAAGGTATCATGGCTTAATTAAAAGCAACATCTTTTTGTCAAACACATAAGAGTTTCCATAAGTTCAACTGTTCTTGGTAGTAATGCACCTGCTGGCAGGGAATTTCAAATTATCAACTCAACTTAAACAAAACCCCTTTTGAATGGCGGGGCTTTTCATCCTTCTGATTAAAGACGGAGGACAGAGAGGCACATTATACTTCATGGTTTTTTTTACATATTCAACACATTCTTTTCTGAAGTTTTCATAGTATTCCTTTTTACTGTCATCATTTTATGTGCATCATTTCATTAGGCTTTGTTTTTATTTACAATATGTAAATTTCCACTTAAGATGGAAAAGTTATAGTAAATGCTACTCTGTGTGTGGTGTGCAAACTTACTCTGAGAGCACATAAAGCTAAAATGATAGCTCTTGGCCTAGTAGCCCACATTTTAGGAAGTCATTTTGAAAAACCTAAAAAGGAATTTTATCTACTATTTTGCAGTTGAGTTTTAGTAGTCATTAAAGATAGCTTTACAATGACATGTAATTTATATGAACACATATTATAAATGGACATATATATATGCCCAACACATTACCTGATATATAACACATTACCTGATATATAACACATTACCTGACATTCAATGAATAGTGGCCAGTATTGTCACATATGGTCATCGGTCATATACTCAACTATATAGAGGCAGTGAGGTCTGCTATTCAAACCTACTACATAAACTCAAGTAGTACCTGTGGGCTTTAGTTTGGGGTTTGGGATTTTAGTGTAGTCTCCGCTCTCCACCCTGGAAGAATAACAAATTATTATGACTAGGTGTATGGGGGAAATCTAGCTGAGTACATATAATATTTGTGTGAACATACAGGTAAGAAAAATTCTGATTTAAAAAATTTTTTTGTTATAGTTAGGATTCCAGGCACAAGTGGAAGAAAATGTTGCAATTTGGCTGTTGTGTGTAATGGAAACACAACATTTCTCTTTCTCTTGAATGGCTGCTTCTTCCTATCAAGTTACAAAAATAAAGTGTAACTCTTAAAGCAAGTTTCTCTGATTCCCACTGTAAACCAGATTTTTATCAGCTTAGTGCCTACACCTTGAATAAGTTCAAGTTTCAGGCAGTGTGGAAGAATGAAAAAAACACTAAAATATGGGATCAGAAAACTACATTCAGGTCCTCTTTTCTGCTTTATTACTGTGTGACCATGGATAGTTCCAGTCTTGTTCAGTTCCCATTTCCTCACTGTAAAATGAGGTACTACTATTACTACTTATTTCACAGGGTTGGGTGCAATTTAAATAAGAAAAATGCAGGTTCAAAGAATTCTGTCAATTCTTAGGTACTATGCCAGGCATTGTGAACAGGTAATTATTATTTTCAGCATTGTATTTTTGTTACAAGTATGACAGATATATATGTTGCTTACGTAGGTTTTGAATCCCCTGGCTGCTGCCAATCCAGAACTTTGTTACCAGAGACAAAACAGATCACTTTTACAATCAGGAACAGCATATTTACACAATTTTTCCTTCTATGCAATCTAAGTGGTTACTGGCAAATTGAGATGAGAAAATAAACAATGCTTGAAAAGCCCAATAAACAATGACCCAAAAGGAATGAAGAGGGATAAATGCAGAAATGTTTGTCCCTCTTCCTGGCACAGTAAAGGGCCAAAATGCCAGTTGTTCAAGCACTTTAAAGGTTATATCATAATATTTGGAGCTGGAAGCAACTAGATTTTCATGTCAAGTTACTTAAAGGTGAAAATAATGGTGAAAAAACCCCACTTTAAAAAAATTAAAATTGTATATATTTAAAGTATACAACATGATTTTTTAGAAGAGTTATTTAATATTAGGAAATTATTAATGATACACATATACACAGTAAAATGATTACTACAATCAAATATATTCATCTCTTCATATGCTTGCAATTTGTGTGTGTGTGTATGTGGTGAGAATACTTTGAAACCTATTCTTTTAGCAAATTTCCAACATTTAATATAGTATTATTAACTATAGCCATTATGCTATACATTAGATTTCCACACTTATTCATCTGAATGCATTTCAACTTTGTACCCTTTGACTAATATCTCCTCATTTCCACCTTCCCACTCTTGGTTACCACCATTCTCCTTTCTGCTTCTATGCTTCAAACGTTTTAGGTTCCACATATGCATGAAATCATGCAGTATTTCTGCGTCTGGCTTATTTCATTTAGTGTAATGTCCTCCAGGTTAATCCGTATTGTTACAATGGCAGAGCTCCTTTTTATTTTATTTATTTTAAAGATTATTTATTCATTCATAGAGACAGACAGAGAGAGAGAGAGAGAGGCAGAGACACAGGCAGAGGGAGAAGCAGGCACCATGCAGAGAGCCTGACGTGGGACTTGATCCAGGGTCTCCAGGATCACGCCCTAGGCTGCAGGTGGCACTAAACCACTGTGCCACCAGGGCTGCCCAGAGCTCCTTTTTTACAGGCTGAATACTATTCCAAAGTTCATTCATCTACTGATGGGACATTTAGGTTGCAATGGACATGGGAGCACAGACATCTCTTTGTGGTATTGATCTTATTTCCTTCAAGTTTATTCCCAAAAAGGGGTTACTGGATCATATAGTAGTTCTATTTTTAATTTTTTGAGGGACCTCCATACTGTTTTCCACAATAGCTGTACCAATTTACATTCCCACCAACGGTGTACAAGGTTCCCTTTTCTCCACATCCTCACCATTATATACTTGTTGTCTTCTATATAGTCGAAAATAGCCATCCCAACAGGTAGAGGTAATATCTCATTGTGGTTTTGATGTGCATTTCCCCAATGATTAATGATGTCGAGCATCTTTTCATATACCTGTTGGCAATCTGTGTGTCTTCTTCGACAAGTTCAACAACCATTCATGACAAAAACTCTTAACAAAATATAGAAGAAAATTTCCTCAGCACAATGAAGGCCATTTAAAAAAAGACACAGCTAATGTCATAATCAATGGGGGAAAAAATTGAAGACTTTTCCTATGTGATCTGGTACAGGGCAAGGAACCTCACTCTTGTCACTTCTATTACATAAAGTACTAGAAGGGCAAGCAATAGCAGTGAGTCAAGAAAAAGAAATAAAAGTCATTCAAATAGTTAAGGAAGAAGTAAAATTATGTCTGCAAGTGACATGATTCTATATGTAGCCAACCCTACAGACTCCATATACAAAACAACAACAACAACAACCCTTTAGGACTAATAAACAAATTCAGTAAAGTTCTCAGATATGAAATCAATATACAAAAATCAGTTGAGTCTCTTTACACCAACAATGATCTAATAAAAAAGTAAATTAAGAAAAACTTCTATTTATAATAGCATCAAAAAGAATAAAATACTTGGAAATAAGTTTAAGGCAGTGAAAGATTTGGACACTGAAAACTAGGAAACACTGATGAAAATAATTGAAGACAAAAATAAATGGAAAGTTATCCCATCTCCATGGATTGGAATAATTAATATTGTTAAAATATCCTGCTACCAAGTGATGTATGCATTCAGTGCAATCCCTACCAAAATTCCAATGTCATTTTTCACAGAAATAGAAAAAAAATCTCAAAATTCATATGGAACCACAAGAGACTCTAAATAGCTAAAATTTTGAGAAAAAAGAATACGGTTGGAGGCATCACACCTCTGGATTTCAAATTATATTATAAAGCTTCAGTAATAGAAACAGTATGATAGGGATGCCTGGGTGGCTTAGTAGTTAAATGCATCTGCTCAGGGCGTGATCCTGGAGTCCTGGGATTGAGTCCTACAACTAGCTCCCTGCATGGAGCCTGCTTCTCCCTCTATGTCTCTGCCTCTCTCTTTCTGTGTCTCTCATGAAAAAATAAATAAAATCTTATAAAAAAAAGAAACAGTATGGTACTGGCATAAAAACAGACACACAAACCCATGGGACATAATCAAGAACCCAAAATAAACCAAATCTTTAATAAATGGTCTATGAATTTTCAACAAGGGTGCCAAGAATATACAATTGAGAAGGGGTAATCTTATCAATAAATGGTGCTGGATATTCACATGCAAAAGAATGAAACTGGACTCTCATCTTTCATGATATTAAAAAAAAACTGAGAGTAGATTAAAGACTTAAATATAAGATCTGGAATTGCAAAATTCCCAGCAGATAACAGGAAAAAGCTCCTTGACACTAGTCCTTGAAATCATTTTTTTTTGGATACGATGCCAAAAGCTCAAGCAACAAATGAAAAGTAAGCAAATGGGACTGCCTCGAACTGTAAAGGAAATGATCACAAACTGGAAGAAAATATTTATAGACTAAATATCTGATAAGAGGTTAATATCCAAAATATATAAGGAACTCATATAACTCAAGCAAAAACAAAAGCAAACAAAATAACCAGTCTCAATAACAAATGGGCAGAGGACCTGAATAGACAGGCATTCTTCTAAAGACAGAAAAATATAGTTTTTAAGACAGAGAAAAGTTTAAGTTCTAGACTGCAGGGTACTTGGATCCTTCCAGCCTGGGCTCAGTGTAATGTAGTCCCAGTTCTCCAATATTCTGAGCTGAGTCCCTCAGCCTCAACCTCAATGGACACAAAGTCTCACAAGCTTCCCATCAGCTGTACACAAATACTTATATGGGAGCATGACTATGCACAAGCAAGTGCTCTATAGAGAGCTCATCAAGCTGAAAACTTACAGCAATTTTTTTTAGGACAATTAAGCATATGGTTTGACAGCAAAGGAACACAGTTTTAAAAAAGAACATGTTAAACTATTTTAAAACTATTTTTCAAAAAGCCCCCAAGTAAGCTATTACATCTTTGAAAATACATACCCAAATATTTTTTTACCTCATTCAACAACAACAACAACAACAAAAGAAACAAAAATCTCCCCTTTCCAACATATCTAAAAACCACACCAAACAAAATAAAACTAAACTTCCAACTCTCGGAGCGCCTGGGTGACTCAGCTGGTTAAGCGTCTGACTATTGGTTTCTGCCTGGGTCATGAGATCCAGCCCCATGTCGGGCTCTGTGCTCAGGGGTAAGTCTGCTTGAAATTCTCTCCCTTTGCCCTGACCCCATTTGTACACATGTGCCCTCTCTCTCCCCAAAAATAGGTAAATAAACCTTAAAAAAAAGAGCACAACTTTCAACTCTGTGTTGTGGTAAAAAACTAAGCTTTTTTTTTTTTTTTTTTTAAAGCTAGAGTAGAGAGGTGAGCAGTACTTCCTAGAAACAGGCTAACTATAGCTTCAGTTCCCCAAATTCAGTAATTGGGCATGCTTTGGTGAGATATGCTTTTCTCTCTTCATATCACACACACAACACACACACATGAGGGCAAGAGCACCAGCCTTAACTCTTATGAATTGGGGGACAACAGAGAGAAGAATTCTTAGTAACCCTTTACTCAAGGACTGAGAACATAATCCTGCTGCTGCAGGCCTGTTATTTGCCTCTGTTTATCAGTTTGGAACAATTACCACTGAGCTGTCATATGACCGGGAAATAGAAACTTCACTGGTATTTTAAAAAGGGACAAGATTTCTGTTTCACTGAACAATCCCAGAAGATACTGTCTTCAGTTTAATATAAAATATATTAGATCTCCATACCCGGATAGAAAAAGACACCCACATATAAAGGATATATAACTGTAATATGCTTTTTCTCCCCAAATTTGAAATAAAATATTTGAAGAACCAAAGTTACATTAATGCAAATATCTGTCTGTTGCAAGTATACTTTTTGATTAAATTGGCATACATCAAGTACAATTAGAAAGGTTATTTATAACGAAGAAATACATAATTCTGCATCTTAATGGGGATGACAATTATGGCTGATGGTTGCTAATTAACATTACTTCTTTTGCTTTGGGTGTCAGTTCCTATATGATCTCTATTGCTGGCAATGGACATACCTAATTCTGGAAGGCACAAAAGAGTTAATTATCAGTAATAATTCTGCTTATAACAAATTAATTGGGAACCTGACCAGCTCTGGCTTCACCTTGGAGACCAGAGAATCAAGTAGAATTTGTAAACTCTGACTCAGCATCATGGCAGAAGTATTTGTTGAACTTTCTGATCAAAGCTGCACCTACCTACTAGGTGTTCAGGATGACAGGGAAAAAAGCCCCAGGTGAAGTGGGTTTGTGAGGTGTTGCCTGTTGCAGCCAAGCAGAAATGCCTGGCACTATTTGGTTCAGCAGTACCACCCTCTTGTGCTGCCAGCATGACCATTGTGCTGACTCTATTGGGCAGCCCGGGGGTGTGTGATCAATGTTGGGGGCCAGGAGTGAATGAAGAGAAAGAAGCACCGCAGCTCTCAGCACAGGAAACTATAAAGCCACCTTTGCTTGTGCTATAAATTACATATTTATTTTGTTAGCATGAGATAGATGAATATTTCTACATATAAAGGTGTCCAGCTAAAATCAGGATAAGTGATATTAATGTCCTATGGTCAGTATTATTGAACCTCCAAAGCAATAAACTTTATGAGTCAATAAATATTACATTTGCAACATAGTTAACATTCCTTTACTGTCTCTAGCACTTATTACACATTGTAACCGCAAGTCTACAATACATTATTCATATTTGGGGTGTCACCAAGTGATGGATTGCTGCAGGAGAGGCTGTCCTTTAAATAAATCAACAAATAAAAATGCAAATGTTAACATTTTCAGCCACAACTTTTTCTATCTTGAATGGGGAATGAAAATTTCACATTATATTGACAGGCAGCAGAGAGAACAATTAACAATCCACATTGTGAATGAGAAAGATGGCTTTGCCACGCCTGGTTTTATCACCTGCACGTCATGCAACAATATGGGACTCTTCTAGGTGGTGTGTGCCGTTCAGAGAACAAAGGAGAACCTGTTTCCCACCAGTATCTGTCCCATCCCCATGTTCTTTCCCAAATTTGGAAAATTCTTGGAATTTAGGGTAGATAGGGTTTTACTCTTATTCTCAGTACCTTCATAGGTTTTTTGGGATGAAGAACAGAGTTTTGTCTTACATTAAGAGTTTACATGCAAGTGAAAAGAAGTCTATAAAAAATGCCTTTTCTACACTTTGAAATAAAAATAATTCTAATAATCCTGATTCTGAAATCTGGAAAGCAACCACTGTACCCTCCTGGTAACTGATTTTCATAGTACTGAATCTTTTTTTTCAACTCTGCACTTTGTATAAAAGATCTATAATATGCCATCATGCACTTCTAAGGATGAAATCCAGTGTGTTACACATTGTTTTATTTAGCCAAGTACTCATTATTTAAGAAACCTCTGAGAATGTGTATTTAGCTGATTTGCAGTGTTAGGAACTAACAGATACAGAATCCTTTTTTTAAGGTCTGTAAATATGAGTCTTCACAGCAATTTTAACCTGGCCTTGTAAAACTGTACAAAGTTGATATGGTCCATTCAGAAAATGTGTGCTGAGAATGTTCTACAAAACTCCTACTGGGGAAACATTTTATTCTTTTTCATGCTTTTCTCTAAACTGAAATGCAATCATCAAAAACACATTAAAGTAGCGTTAAAGATCTCACTTTTATCTTCAATAGGAAAATTCACTAAGATTGAAAATCCAGATCATTTCTCCTCCAGAGGAAGCCCTCAAGGTGACTGGGATGCATCCTCTTTGAGCAGAAGCATTCAGCCACAATGCTAAGTGGCCCAAGGAAGAAGCCCCCCTCAACATTTCAGAACAGCTCAATGTGGGTACTTGGGAAATGCTAATAAGGGCAGCATTAAAAATAAAAGAAAGGAGCAATGCACAAAGAATGTGGTAAACTAGTTAAATTTTCTTTTGATTGTGGGTTACCTTCAAAATAGAGGTTGTTATTGTCAACTACTATAATATTTAAAATAATGGGCTTTGGAGTCTGAAACGCTGGTTCTGCAAAGTGACCTTAGGCAAGTCACTTAATCTCTTAGTTTCCTAATTTTGGAAATGAGAATGATAGTAGTACCACTTCATACGGCTGTGAGGAAGATTAAATCAGACAGTTCATACAAATGGTGGACACATAGTAGGTCCTAATAGATGGTAGATACTATTGTCCTCTGTGTTACAGTTATTTCCCAAAAGTTGTTTATAATTAAAATTAAGTCTTAAAATCTATATTCATGTGATAAGATGCTGGGAATTTAAGCGCTCAAACAATCATGTTTCCAAGAAAGCCGAAAATAAGCCCATTTGGTGTTGATGTTTATATATTCAGCCTAAAATGCATAACAGGGGGGTGGCTTATTGCACATGAAACAATTTTAATAATGTCTTTCTTTTCCTGACTCCAGAAAAGGCTGATCAAATTCTTAACTCTTCAAATGTCTCTAGTATCAGTAAAGGCTGACAGTCTTAAAACTGTAATACAAAACCCACTATAATTTTCAGTATCAATTAATTAAATTAGTTAAAGTCCAAGTGTATAACCATTCTGTGACAAACTGGGAAAGACCTGCTGCTAAGCACATTTTCAGATGAAAGACAGGATTAGCCTTGTGTTTCTCTGGAAAAATCCTTGCCAATTACCAGTTTCAATTAAGACAGGGCATGTGTAAAGGAAAGGGCTCTATGAGTTCAAGCTGGCCAAATCTAGATGCTTCCAAATAAGGCCCCTCTCGTGTGTGAGTGACAGCTTTTAAGAATTGTCAAGACTTGTCAACTCCTTATTAAATGACTCCCCCTTTCCCCAAACTCTCTTATCTAAAGAATGTTAAACTAAAGAGTCTCTGAGGCTTACCGGGAAGTGTCAAGCTGCAGTGCCGATGTGGTTGTGATTGCAAGCTCCTTTTGGCTTCCTTTTGTCATAGGAGATGTGGAAGCATCTTTTCTAACTCCTGCCCCTGTTCCTGTATGAACAATAAAAGCAATTAATTTAGGCATTCAATAAAAAGAAATGGAAAAGTCCATTCTGAGTAATATATTAGACATTTCAAAAATCCCTAAGCTTTAAAAGTAAGCTATTTTTTTTCCCTCTGAAAGGAAACAATGGCAGATGGAAAACTCAGTGGGTTGTTTTGATTTTGTAAACATCAGAGATCCACAGTATCTTGTTTAAAAAAAGTACCTCTGTGCAATAACAGGCTGGCTAGTGATTTTGTTCTTAAACCTGATAGCTAGTCATCTTCCTGCTGATTTGAGTTTACTGTGAAAATGCCCAAGAAGGTAGATTGCTTATTTTGTTCCCTTTAACAATTCTAAGAAAAGATATTTCTTCTCTTTGAGTCTAGCACTTTGTACCTCCAAACTCCCCAAGTTAAATTGCTCTTACCCCTAAAACTTTTAAGGTAGACATAAATCTTGAATTTCTTTAAAAGAACTGTACACTGGGCTAAAACAAATGTTTGATTGGAAGAGACGCTCACCTAACCATTTTAGGGTTGATTTGGTCTCTGTTCCTTCCTAACAAGCAATGTTCAGTTAATAATTATTTTTCTCCTCTGGAGTGCTAAATACAATGGCATGGACAAAGTTTCTTGTTCTCTAATTTTTATTATTTCTAACAATAATAATTTTTTCCTTTCCCTTTTCCTTCTTAATATTATTTTCCAAACAACACAAAACATCCCTGTCTTTTTCTTAGAAGACTGTAAGAATCCCATTCATAATTTTCTTCTGGTACCTGGGAAACTATTGCCCAGGCTGCTTAAAGAAATTATTTGGGGGCAGCCCAGGTGGCTCAGCAGTTTAGCGCCGTCTTCAGCCCAGGGCGTGATCCTGGAGACCCGGGATGGAGTCCCACGTCAGGATCCCTGAGGGAGCCTGCTTCTCCCTCTGCCTGTGTCTCTGCCTCTCTCTCTCTCTCTCTCTCTCTATCTCTGTCTCTCATGAATAAATAAATAAAGTCTTAAAAAAAAAGAAATTATTTGGGAAAATTTACTCTTTCTTTGAGGAAAGTTTAACTATTTAAATAATATTAAGACAGCTTTGGTGTGTTGGGAATCTCAGACCTTCAAATGCCAAAAATATAGTATGCCAATTCTGGGAATGGCACCCCTTTTTTGGTGTGACCAGAGAAAATCAGGCCCAGAAAATGCAAGAGTCTTTGGATATATAGAGATATTAGCATCAAAACAGTCACCATGATCCTTAGTATTCAAAAACTATACTCAATACTGCCTGTTCTTTATTATGTATAGATGTAAAAGATGAGCCACCTAAATGCACAATTCAGTCTTCTTTGTATACACAAACCTGTGGGACCCTCAAGCCAAACCAGTACATTTTCAAACTAGACATAAACTCCATCATATATACAGTGCATCAGTTGGTAAATATTTACCAAGTACCTAATGATGGGTAAGGCCTGGTGCCACAATTAAGCTCAGAGTTAGTTTAGGGGAGAGTAAAGAAGATGGGAGAGTAAGAATATGAGATACTCTTAACAATACAGTAAAGAATCATAAATAACCTAAGGCAGTATAAGATAATAATAGCTAACAGATATGGTATGCTTTTTATGTACCTAGTACTGTTCTAGGCCCTTGCCACATACCATTTATCTTTTTTGAAAACAGTTTAATTATAATTCCAATACCATAAAATTTAACAATCTCAAGCTACAGTTTGATAAATATTAGTAAATTTATGTAACTTAGGAAAGCATGGCCACAAGCCAGTTTTAAAAAACTCTGTCATGGGTGGGGTGCCTGGGTGGCTCAATCAACTGAGCATCTGACTTTTGGTTTAGGTTCAGGTCATGCTCTCAGGGTTGTGAGATGGAGCCTAAGTAGGGCTCTGCACTCAGTGAAGAGTCTGCTTGAGATCCTTTCCCTCACCCTCTCCCCTTGCCTCTCCTCCCACACGTGCACTCTCTCTCTCAAATCATCTTAAAAAAATATTTGTCATGGGATTGACTTATTTTTACAATCCAGTTTTAGAATATTTCCTCACTCCCAAAAGCTCCCTCATGCTCATTTGTGGCCAGCCCCTTCTCCCTTGTCTGTTTTGTTTCTATCCCTTCTTTAGCTCTCTCTCTCTAGTTTTGCCATTTCTAGAAATTAGTTATAGTTATCCTCATAAAAGCCCTTTGCAATAGGTACTATTTTTTCTTAATATCTCATTTAGAGATAGTCAAAATAAGCCATAGGAGACTTCCATGACCTGCCCATGGCCAGAAAACTAGTAAGTGATGGAGCCAATATTCATGTCCAGATAATCCGATCCCAGAGTTTTACCATTAGGTTATTCCTCTGTAATAAATAGTATGAGAAGTATGAGGAATTAAGAAGTGGGAGAGATCACATATGGCTGTTGGATTAAAGAAGATTTGATGCAGGAGGTGGTATTTTGATAGGAAGGAATGAGGAGCATGGAATTAGCAAAAGCATTAAATTAAAAACCTTGAGGCTAAATATTTAATGTATTCAGGAAATATTTATTGAGCATCATTATGTCCTTGTACCTTGCTAATCACTTTAAATCACTTTACATGCATTATCTCATTATTTTTTCCAACAGTCCTTAAATTCTATTATTGTCCTATTTTTATGGATAAGGAAGTGAAAACTGTGAACGGTCAAGCAGAATGCCCAATATCACACAGCTAGTAAGAACAAGGCTGGGGTTTTGACTTTATATTGCAAACTAATCTTTTTTTTTTTTTTTTTTTTAATTTATTTTTTATTGGTGTTCAATTTACTAACATACAGAATAACACCCAGTGCCCGTCACCCATTCACTCCCACCCCCCGCCCTCCTCCCCTTCTACCACCCCTAGTTCGTTTCCCAGAGTTAGCAGTCTTTACGTTCTGTCTCCCTTTCTGATATTCCCCACACATTTCTTCTCCCTTCCCTTATATTCCCTTTCACTATTATTTATATTCCCCAAATGAATGAGAACATATAATGTTTGTCCTTCTCCGACTGACTTACTTCACTCAGCATAATACCCTCCAGTTCCATCCACGTTGAAGCAAATGGTGGGTATTTGTCATTTCTAATAGCTGAGTAATATTCCATTGTATACATAAACCACATCTTTATCCATTCATCTGTCGTTGGACACCGAGGCTCCTTCCACAGTTTGGCTATCGTGGCCATTGCTGCTATAAACATCGGGGTGCAGGTGTCCCAGCGTTTCATTGCATTTGTATCTTTGGGGTAAATCCCCAACAGTGCAATTGCTGGGTCGTAGGGCAGGTATATTTTTAACTGTTTGAGGAACCTCCACACAGTTTTCCAGAGTGGCTGCACCAGTTCACATTCCCACCAACAGTGTAAGAGGGTTCCCTTTTCTCCGCATCCTCTCCAACATTTGTTGTTTCCTGCCTTGTTAATTTTCACCATTCTCACTGGTGTGAGTTGGTATCTCATTGTAGTTTTGATTTGTATTTCCCTGATGGCAAGTGATGCAGAACATTTTCTCATATGCATGTTGGCCATGTCTATGTCTTCCTCTGTGAGATTTCTGTTCATGTCTTTTGCCCATTTCATGATTGGATTGTTTGTTTCTTTGGTGTTGAGTTTAATAAGTTCTTTATAGATCTTGGAAACTAGCCCTTTATCTGATATGTCATTTGCAAATATCTTCTCCCATTCTGTAGGTTGTCTTTGAGTTTTGTTGACTGTATCCTTTGCTGTGCAAAAGCTTCTTATCTTGATGAAGTCCCAATAGTTCATTTTTGCTTTTGTTTCTTTTGCCTTCGTGGATGTATCTTGCAAGAAGTTACTATGGCCGAGTTCAAAAAGGGTGTTGCCTGTGTTCTTCTCTAGGATTTTGATGGAATCTTGTCTCACATTTAGATCTTTCATCCATTTTGAGTTTATCTTTGTGTATGGTGCAAGAGAGTGGTCTAGTTTCATTCTTCTGCATGTGGATGTCCAATTTTCCCAGCACCATTTATTGAAGAGACTGTCTTTCTTCCAATGGATAGTCTTTCCTCCTTTATCGAATATTAGTTGCCCATAAAGTTCAGGGTCCACTTCTGGATTCTCTATTCTGTTCCACTGATCTATGTGTCTGTTTTTGTGCCAGTACCACACTGTCTTGATGACCACAGCTTTGTAGTACAACCTGAAATCTGGCATTGTGATGCCCCCAGATATGGTTTTCTTTTTTAAAATTCCCCTGGCTATTCGGGGTCTTTTCTGATTCCACACAAATCTTAAAATAATTTGTTCTAACTCTCTGAAGAAAGTCCATGGTATTTTGATAGGGATTGCATTAAACGTGTATATTGCCCTGGGTAACATTGACATTTTCACAATATTAATTCTGCCAATCCATGAGCATGGAATATTTTTCCATCTCTTTGTGTCTTCCTCAATTTCTTTCAGAAGTGTTCTATAGTTTTGAGGGTATAGATCCTTTACATCTTTGGTTAGGTTTATTCCTAGGTATCTTATGCTTTTGGGTGCAATTGTAAATGGGATTGACTCCTTAATTTCTCTTTCTTCAGTCTCATTGTTAGTGTATAGAAATGCCACTGACTTCTGGGCATTGATTTTGTATCCTGCCACGCTACCGAATTGCTGTATGAGTTCTAGCAATCTTGGGGTGGAGACTTTTGGGTTTTCTATGTAGAGTATCATGTCATCGGCGAAGAGGGAGAGTTTGACTTCTTCTTTGCCAATTTGAATGCCTTTAATGTCTTTTTGTTGTCTGATTGCTGAGGCTAGGACTTCCAGTACTATGTTGAACAGCAGTGGTGAGAGTGGACATCCCTGTCTTGTTCCTGATCTTAGGGGAAAGGCTCCTAGTGCTTCCCCATTGAGAATGATATTTGCTGTGGGCTTTTCGTAGATGGCTTTTAAGATGTCGAGGAATGTTCCCTCTATCCCTACAACCTGAAGAGTTTTGATCAGGAATGGATGCTGTATTTTGTCAAATGCTTTCTCTGCATCCAATGAGAGGATCATATGGTTCTTGGTTTTTCTCTTGCTGATATGATGAATCACATTGATTGTTTTACGGGTGTTGAACCAGCCTTGTGTCCCAGGGATAAATCCTACTTGGTCATGGTGAATAATTTTCTTAATGTACTGTTGGATCCTATTGGCCAGTATCTTGTTGAGAATTTTTGCATCCATGTTCATCAGGGATATTGGTCTGTAATTCTCCTTTTTGGTGGGGTCTTTGTCTGGCTTTGGAATTAAGGTGATGCTGGCTTCATAGAACGAATTTGGAAGTACTCCATCTCTTTCTATCTTTCCAAACAGCTTTAGGAGAATAGGTATGATTTCTTCTTTAAACGTTTGATAAAATTCCCCTGGGAAGCCATCTGGCCCTGGACTCTTGTGTCTTGGGAGGTTTTTGATGACTGCTTCAATTTCCTCCCTGGTTATTGGCCTGTTCAGGTTTTCTATTTCTTCCTGTTCCAGTTTTGGTAGTTTGTGGCTTTCCAGGAATGCGTCCATTTCTTCTAGATTGCCTAATTTATTGGCGTATAGCTGTTCATAATATGTTTTTAAAATCGTTTGTATTTCCTTGGTGTTGGTAGTGATCTCTCCTTTCTCATTCATGATTTTATTAATTTGAGTCTTCTCTCTCTTCTTTTTAATAAGGCTGGCTAATGGTTTATCTATCTTATTAATTCTTTCAAAGAACCAACTCCTGGTTCTGTTGATCTGTTCCACAGTTCTTCTGGTCTCGATTTCGTTGAGTTCTGCTCGAATCTTTATTAACTCCCTTCTTTTCTTGGGTGTAGGATCTATTTGCTGTTTTTTCTCTAGCTCCTTTATGTGTAAGGTTAGCTTTTGTATTTGAGTTCTTTCCAGTTTTTGAATGGATGCTTGTATTGCGATGTATTTCCCCCTTAGGACTGCTTTTCCTGCATCCCAAAGATTTTGAACGCTTGTATCTTCATTCTCATTAGTTTCCATGAATCTTTTTAATTCTTCCTTAATTTCCTGGTTGACCCTTTTATCTTTTAGCAGGATGGTCCTTAACCTCCACGTGTTTGAGATCCTTCCAAACTTCTTGTTGTGATTTAGTTCTAATTTCAAGGCATTATGGTCCGAGAATATGCAGGGGACAATCCCAATCTTTTGGTATCGGTTCAGACCCGATTTGTGTCCCAATATGTGGTCTATTCTGGAGAAAGTTCCATGTGCGCTTGAGAAGAATGTGTATTCAGTTGAGTTTGGATGTAAAGTTCTGTAGATATCTGTGAAATCCATCTGGTCCAGTGTATCATTTAAAGCTCTCGTTTCTTTGGAGATGTTGTGCTTAGAAGACCTATCGAGTATAGAAAGAGCTAGATTGAAGTCACCAAGTATAAGTGTATTATTATCTAAGTATTTCTTCACTTTGGTTAATAATTGATTTATATATTTGGCAGCTCCCACATTCGGAGCATATATATTGAGGATTGTTAAGTCCTCTTGTTGAATAGATCCTTTAAGTATGATATAGTGTCCCTCTTCATCTCTCACTACAGTCTTTGGGGTAAATTTTAGTTTATCTGATATAAGGATGGCTACCCCTGCTTTCTTTTGAGGACCCTTCGAATGGTAAATGTTTCTCCAACCTTTTATTTTCAGGCTGTAGGTGTCCTTCTGTCTAAAATGAGTCTCTTGTAGACAGCAAATAGATGGGTCCTGCTTTTTTATCCAGTCTGAAACCCTGCGCCTTTTGATGGGGTCATTAAGCCCGTTCACATTCAGAGTTACTATTGAGAGATATGAGTTTAGTGTCATCATGATATCTATTCAGTCCTTGTTTTTGTGGACTGTTCCACTGAACTTCTTCTTAAAGGGGAATTTTAAGAGTCCCCCTTAAAATTTCTTGCAGAGCTGGTTTGGAGGTCACATACTCTTTTAGTTGCTGCCTGTCTTGGAAGCTCTTTATCTCTCCTTCCATTTTGAATGAGAGCCTTGCTGGATAAAGTATTCTTGGTTGCATGTTCTTCTCCTTTAGGACCCTGAATATATCCTGCCAGCCCTTTCTGGCCTGCCAGGTCTCTGTGGAGAGGTCTGCTGTTACCCTAATACTCCTCCCCATAAAAGTCAGGGATTTCTTGTCTCTTGCTGCTTTAAGGATCTGCTCCTTATCTTTGGAATTTGCAAGCTTCACTATTAAATGTCGAGGTGTCGAACGGTTTTTATTGATTTTAGGGGGGGATCTCTCTATTTCCTGGATCTGAATGCCTGTTTCCCTTCCCAGATTAGGAAAGTTTTCAGCTAGAATTTGTTCAAATACATATTCTGGCCCTCTGTCCCTTTCGGCACCCTCGGGAACCCCAATTAAACGTAGGTTTTTCTTCCTCAGGCTGTCGTTTATTTCCCTTAATCTATCTTCATGGTCTTTTAATTGTTTGTCTCTTTTTTCCTCAGTTTCCCTCTTTGCTATCAACTTGTCTTCTATGTCACTCACTCGTTCTTCCACCTCGTTAACCCTCGTTGTTAGGACTTCTAGTTTGGATTGCATCTCAATTAATTGATTTTTAATTTCTGCCTGATTAGCTCTAAATTCTGCCGTCATGAAGTCTCTTGAGTCCTTTATACTTTTTTCTAGAGCCACCAGTAGCTGTATAATAGTGCTTCTGAATTGGCTTTCTGACATTGAATTGTAATCCAGATTTTGTAACTCTGTGGGAGAGAGGACTGTTTCTGATTCTTTCTTTTGAGGTGAGGTTTTCCTTCTAGTCATTTTGCTCAGTGCGGAGTGGCCAAAAGCAAGTTGTATTGGGAATAAGAGAAAAAGAGAGGAAAGAAAGAAGGAAAGAAAAGAGAAAGAGAAAGAAAAGGGAAGAAAAAAAA
Source organism: Canis lupus dingo (assembly GCF_003254725.2). NCBI lineage: Eukaryota > Metazoa > Chordata > Mammalia > Carnivora > Canidae > Canis > Canis lupus. Next base: position 52,762,698 of record NC_064249.1, read on the forward strand.
ACGAAAAAAAAAGAGAAGAAAAAGAGAAAGAAAAAGAAAGGAGAAAAAAAAGGGGGGGTGGGGGAAGGAAACAAATCAAAAAGCAAAACAAAACAAAACAAAACAAAAAACAAAAAACAAACAAACAAAAAAAAAAATCCAAAAAAAAAAAAAAAAGAACCACAGGGGAGTATCTTCTGATTCTGTGTTCTTTAAGTCCCTTGGCTTCTCCTGGAAGTTGTCAGTCTAGCTGGTGTTCTGGGGGAGGGGCCTGTTGTGCTGATTTTCAGGTGTTAGCAGTTGGGGGAGCTGCTCTGCCCCTGCCTGGTGCAGGGCTCAGTGGGGGTTGTTTACCCCGTGAGGCAGCAGGAGGAACAGCCCCAGTGGCGGGGCAGCTCTGGAAACCTGGATTCAGCTCCGGCAGGAACTCCGTCTGCAGGGCCTGGAGGCTCCGGGGCGGGGCCGCTGATCTGCTCAGCTGGGGCAGGAGCGTCCTTGCTGTCCTGGGCCCTCCCGGCCTCTGCCTGTCCCGGGGGAGGCGGGATCCTGGGCTGTGTCCCGGCGCCCTGTGCTCCGGAGCCTGCGCTGGTGGATTCGCGCTCCCGGGCCGCGCAGCCCCCTCCGCGGAGCCGCCGCCCAAGTCCCTCCGAGCTGCTCCTGGAACCGCGCAGGCCCCTCTGCACGGAGCCTCTTCCTCTGCCCGAGCCCGGCCGAGCTGCTCCCGGGGCCGCGCAGCCCCCTCCGCGCAGCCCCCTCCGCGGAGCCGCCGCCCGAGCCCCCCGAGCTGCGCTGCAGCCCTTAGGGAGCTCGGCGCACTCTCCTGGGCGCGGAGTTGCTGTTACTGTCCCGGGGAGCCCGAGGGCATCCCCTCCCTCCTGGGTCCTGCTCACTCCCCGCGAGCCCCTTTCCGCCCGGGAAGGTCGGTGCAGCTCCTGCTTCTCCGGGACGGGGCTCTCCTGTCCTGGGGACACTCGCCCCGGCCTTAGCCCGGCTCCTCGCGGGGCCCCTCCCCCTTGGAGGCCTTTGTTTCTTTATTTCTTTTTCCCCGTCTTCCTACCTTGATAGAAGCGCGAACTCTTCTCACTGTTGCATTCCAGCTGGTCTCTCTTTAAATCTCAGGCCGAATTCATAGATTTTCAGGATAATTTGAAGGTTTTCTAGGTAGTTTGGTGGGGACAGGTGATTTGGAGACCCTACTCTTCCGCCATCTTGCTCCTCCCCCTATATTGCAAACTAATCTTAAGCATTGTGCTAGTTGGCCACATGAATAAAACACAGCAATAACAACCACAATAAAAAAAAACTGGTCTTTGGAGAGATTACTTCTGTGGCAGGATTTGGAATAGAGTGGGACAGAGAGAATGGGAGCAGGTAAAGCAGCTCACCACAACTACAACTGCGTGGGTAGAATTCTGGGTGGTGTGAGGGGAAATTAAAATGGGCAAACAGGAGTAGATACAACTAAGAGGGATTTGTGGCTAAGGTGAGGGAAGAAGAAATGTCTGATAGTGAAAGAATATAATCATCTGCAAACACTATTATAGAAGACCTGAACATCAGTCTTATTTATTCTGTTTTGATACTTCTATCAATAGTCTAGACGATTGACATTTGCTGGAGACTTTATTTATTTATGTATGTATGTATGTATGTATGTATGTATGTATGTATGTATTTATTTATTTATTTATTTTCACATTTTAAAATTTAAATTCAATTTGCTAACATATACTATAACACCCAGCGCTCATCTCATCAAGTGCCCTCCTCAGTGCCCATCATGCAGCTACCCCATGTCCCGCCCACCTCCTCTTTCACAACCCTTTGTTTTGATGGGGATAATTTAAAGAAGAAATTTTAGTGTGGGTCCAGGGACTTCTTTGGAATTCATGGATATACTTCATGAATGTGTGATTCCCTCATAACTGCAGGCCAATAATGAGTGTATATATGCTCATTCACTCTTTAAGGAAAGGCATTATAACTTTCATCAAATTCTAAGAGTTTGAGACCTCCCCAAAATTAAGAATGATTGGTCTAAGACATAGGACAAGTTTATTCCTTTTTCTTAGTTTCTAAGTTCTATTCCTTATTAAGTTTCTGGAAAGGTATATATCAGCTTTTAATTATATTCATTTCTTCTACAAAATTTGATTTCATATTAAGTACACTAAGAATTACATGGTTATGCATATCATAAAACTACATATATATTTACACATACATACCCACATACACTCATACACAAAGACAATATAAACATTAAAAAAAAAGTGCATGGGGCAACTAGGTGGCTCAGTTGGTTAAGCATCTGACTCTTGGTTTTGGCTCAGCTAATGATCTTAGGGTTGTGGGGCTGAGTCCTGCATTGGGCTCCACGCTCAGTGGGGAATCTGTTCAAGATTCTCTCTCTCCCCCTCCTCCTGCTCTCCCCCTACTCATGGATTCTCTCTCTCAAAAAGATAAATAAATCTTGGGACACCTAGGTGGCTCAGCGGTTGAGCATCTGCCCTTGGCTCAAGGCGTGATCCTGGAGTCTCGGGATGGGGTCCCACATCCGGCTCCCTGCATGGAGCCTGCTTCTCTCTCTGCTTATGTCTCTGCCTCTCTCTCTGTGTGTCTCTCATGAATAAATACATAAAATCTTTTTAAAAATCTTTAAAAAATAAAAATAAAAATAAAAGTGCTGATAAGGATATTATCCATTAGGGTGGTAAGTTTTATTTTGTTTTTTGTTTTTTTTTTAATTCATTCATGAGAGGAAGAGAGAGAGAGAGTGAGAGAGAGAGAGAGGCAGAGGCACAGGCAGAGGGAGAAGGAGGCTCCATGCAGGAAGCCTGACGTGGTACTCGATCCCGGGTCTCCAGGATCACACCCTGGACTGAAGGCGGCACTAAACCGCTGAGCCACCCAGGCTGGCCCGGGTGGTAAGTTTCATAAATGTTTGAATGTATGTAAATAAACACATACATATATTTTTGCATACATAGATGAAATTGAACATAATGGAGCATAGTCTATCCACAGATAGTTGGGTCTATGTCTGCCCATCCATCAGTCAATATCTCATGATAATATAGCTTTTTAGAGTTCAGTGTTTAGGAAAATTCTGTTTCTGTGCCCTTTGTTTTATTTTGTATTTTAAAAGTCACTCAGTGGGCAGCCCTGGTGGAGCAGCGGTTTAGCGCCGCCTGCAGCCCGGGGTGTGATCCTGGAGACCTGGGATCGAGTCCCACGTCGGGCTTCCTGCGTGGAACCTGCTTCTCCCTCTGTCTGTGTCTCTGCCTCTGACTCTCTCTCTCTCTGAATAAATAAATAAATAAATAAACAAATAAATAAATAAATAAAAGTCACTCAGTTATATCATACATTCAGTTTAAAGAATAAATAATAGGGACACCTGGGTGGCTCAGTGATTAAGCATCTGACTTTGGCTCAGGTCGGGATCCTGGGGTCCCCGGGATCGAGTTCCACATTGAGCTCCTTGCATGGAGCCTGCTTCTCACTCTGCCTGTGTCTCTGCCTCTCTGTGTTTCTCATGAATAAATAAATAAAATCTTAAAAAAAAGAATAAATGATAAAGAAAATATCAGTATAACACTTTTGCAAATCAAGAAATGAAGTACTGGCAGGAATGTCACTGGAAACATTACTAATGTCCATCCCTAATTGCAACCTCTTCTTGTCTCCAAGAACCAGTTACTATTCCATAATTATTCCCTTTTTATTCTTTATAGTTTTACCATTTATGAATGCATCCCCAAAAAATGTGACATAGTTTTGCTGCTTTTAACTTTATACAAATAGAAATATATTATATATATTCTTTTGAAGACTTCTTTTGCTCAATATTATGTCCATGATATTTATCTATGTTGATGATTTATATAGCTGCAGTTTTTTTTCTTTGCTACATAGTATTCCAATGCATGCATTTATGACTTTTCATCCATTCTATTGATGGATATTTAGAGTATTTCTTATTTTCTATTATGAAGAATGCTTGCTGTGGCAGAGGCTGCCAGTTATTCATCAAATGATCTTCATCCAGAGCACCAGCTAAATTATATTTCCCAATCCCCCTTATGATGTGTAGTCGAGTAGAAAACTAGTGGATGTTATATGTGCCATTTCAGGCCTATCCTATAAAACCTTTCATATGTGCTCTTTATACCCTTCCTCCTTCTTATTGACCTGTTATGGCAGGGCCAACAGCTTCCTGTAAAGGGCCACATAGTAAATATTCTAGGCTTTGTGGGTCATTGAGCTTCTGTTGCAACTATTCAACTCTGTGTTGAATAGTTGTGCAAGAAAGGATCCACAGACAATGCATAAAAAATGGAAATCAGGGCAGCCCCCGTGGTGCAGCGGTTTAGCGCCACCTGCAGCCCAGGGTGTGATCCTGGGGACCCTGGATCGAGTCCCACGTCAGGCTCTCTGTATGATGCCTGCTTCTCCCTCTGCCTGTGTCTCTGCCTCTCTCTCTCTCTCTCTATGAATAAATAAATAAAATCTTTAAAAAAATGGAAATCATGTATTCTAATAAAACTTTATTTATGAAAACAAGCAGCAGGACAGATTTGGCCATGAACAAAGTTTGCTAACCCCTGTGCTATTGTAATACTCAAGGTGATCTTGGAAGAAACTTTTTGTTCCTTAAGCCATTGATATTTTTTCTATTTGTTATTGTAGTTTAGCCTACCCAACTAAACATAGCTGCTTTGAACATATTTGTAAGTTAATTATGTGTATGAGATTCTCTCTAGCATACTTAAAATGGAATCTCTTGGATATGGGGTATTTGTTCTTTATCTTCCATAAATAATGCAAAACTGTTTTTCAAAGTGGTTGTATATATTTACACTCTGATCAGCAGACAAGCATTCCTGGTGTTCTAGTCTTACTAACACAAGAATGATAATGAAAACACAATCTATCATAATTTGTGGGAGGCAGCTAAAGTAATGCTTAGAGAGAAACTTCTAGTTTACATACTTATATTAGAAAAGAAAAAAGATTTAAAATTATAGATCTCAGTTTTCAATTTAAGAAGCTAGGGAAAAAAGAGTTAATTAAGCCCAAATTAGTACAAAGTAAATAATAAAAATAAGAACAAGAATCAATGGAATAGAAAACAAGCACGTATTAGACAAAAATCAACAAAACGCAAAGGCTGTTTCTTTTCTTTCAAAGAAACAGTAATATTGATTACCTCCTAGCAAGACTGATCAAGAGAGAAAATTAAAAATTACCAATATCAGGAATGAAAGAGGGACATCACTATGGATGTTAAGGCCATTAAAGAAAAGGCATGTAATGAACAATTTTATGCCAATAATGTCAACAACTTAGATGAAATGAGCCAATCCCACAAAAAGCAAAAGTCAGCAAAATTGAACACAAAAAGAAATGACAAGTCTGAATACTCCAGTATCTGTTAAAGAAAAATAAAATCCAAAATAAGAAAACCCATCTACACACACATACCATCACCATCAACACTAAAAAGCAACAACTCCAAGCCAGATGTTTCAATGGTGGATTCTATAAAACATGTAAGGAACAAACGATACCAATCTTAACACGAACTCTTTCAGAAAAGAGAGGAGAAAAAAAAATACTACTTTATTTTTTTTTAAATTGTAGTAAAATACACATTTGCCATTTTAATCATTTTAGTGTGTATAAGTTGCTGGTATTAGGTACATTTGCAATGTTGTGCAACCATCACACTATCTAGTTCCAGACTTTTTTCATCACTTCAAACAAAAACTCTGTAACAATTAAGCAGTCATTTTCCATTTTCCCCTCCTCCTAAGTCCCTAGTGGCCATAAATCTGCTTTGTCTATTCTGGATATTTTATATGAATAGAATCATACAATGTGTGGCCTTTTGTGTCTGGCTTCTTTCAGTTAGCATAATTTTTTCTTTTCTTTCTTTCTTTCTTTCTTTCTTTCTTTCTTTCTTTCTTTTCTTTTATTTCTTTCTTTTTTTTTTTTTAATTTTAAGTAGACTCCATGTCTAGCATGGAGTCCAATGAGGGCTTAAACTCACGACCCTGAGATCAAGACCTAAGTTGAGATCAAGAGTCAGATGTTCACTGACTGAGCTGCCCAGGTGCCCCAGCATAATGTTTTCAAAGTTCACTGATGTTAGCACATATCAGAACTTCATTCCTTCTTAAGGTTAAATTATATTCCATTGTATGGATATACTGCATTTTGTTTATCCATTCATCTGCTGTTGGGCATTTGGGTTGTTTGCACCTTTTGGGTATTGTGAATAGAGCTGGTATGAACATTTACATACAAAATTTGTTTAAACATCTGTTGTCAATTATTTTGTATATACACCTCTGAGTCATATGGTAATTCTATGTTTAACTTATTGAAGACTTATCAAACTGTTTTCCATAGTGGCTCTATTATTTCAAATTCCCTACCAGCAATGTATGAAGGTTCTGATTTCTTCATATCCTCTCAACCTTGATATTTTCTATTTTAAAAATTATAATAATCATGGTGTGTATGAAGCAGTGTCTCACTGTGGTTTTGATTTGGATTTCCCTAGTAATTAGTGATGCTGCACATTTTTTCATATGGTTGTTAGCCATTAGAATATCTTCTTAAGAGAAAAATCTATTCAAGTCTTTGGCCCAGTTTTTAATTGAGTTGTTTGTCCTGTTATTGAGTTGTAAAAGTTCTTTATATATCCTAGATACTAGACCTATAGGAGATATAGGATTTGCAAATTTTATCCCATTTTGTGGGCTATCTTTACATTCTACAGATAGTGTTCTTTTGACAGAATTAAAAAAATTTTTTTTAAAGATTATTTATTTATTCATGAGAGATAGAGATAGAGAGAGAGACAGAGAGGCAGAGGCACAGGCAGAGGGAGAAGCAGGCTCCATGCAGGGAGCCTGATGTGGGACTCGATCCTGGGTCTCCAGGATCATGCTCTGGGCTGAAGGCTGCGCTAAACCGCTGAGCCACCCAGGTTGCCCCCAAAATTTTTTCATTAAGTCTAAATTTATCTATTTTTTTCTTTGGTTGCTTGTGCTCTTGGTGTCATATCTAAGAAGCCACTGACTAATCTATAAGCATGAAGATTTACACTAATGTTTTCACTTAAGATTTTTATAGTTTTCATTCTTACTTTTAGTTTTTTTTAAAAAAGATTTTATTCAGTCATGAGAGACACACAGAGAGAGGTAGAGACATAGGCAGAGGCAGAAACAGGCTCCCTGCAGAGAGCCTGATGTGGGACTGGATCCTAGGACTCTGGGATCACAACTTGAGTCAAAGGGAGATGCTCAACTGCTGAGCCACCTAGGTGCCCCTTATTTTTAGTTCTTTGATTAATTTTGAGTTAATTTTTGTGTATGGCATGAGGTATATAAATGAAGACTCCAACTTCATTTTTTTGCATGTAGACATCCAGTTGTCTCAGCACCATTTGTTGAAAAGCCTATTCATTTGCTGAACTGTCTTGGTATCTCTGTTGAAAATAATTGGCCAGATGTATGGGTTTATTCCTGGATTCTCAATTCTATTCTGTTAATCTCTTATACCCTCATGCCATGTATGGGTATAACTTCAGTATAGGATGGTTTTGTTTACTATATCTCTGTAGTAAATTTTCAAGATAGGAAATATGAGTACTTCAACTTTGACCCTCTTTTTCAAGATTATGTTGACTATTTGGGGACCCTTGTAATTCTGTATGAATTCTGGAATTGGTTTTTTCATTTCTGCAAAAATTATATTGGAAGTTTGACAGGGACTGCATTCAATCTGTAGATCACGTTGGGGAGTACTGACATCTTAATATTAAGTCCTTAAATCCATAAGCACAAAATGTCTTTCTGCTTATTTAGGTCTTCTTTAATTGTTTCAGCAATGTTTTGAACTGTTCAGTGTACAAGTCTTACACTCTTGCTATGGCGGGTGCCTGGGTGGCTAAGTTGGTTAAGCGTCTGTCTTTGGCTCAGGTCATGATCTCCGGGTTCGGGTTCTATGATTGAGCCCCCCATTGGGTTCTTAGTTCATTGGGGAGTCAGCTTTTCCCCCAACCCTCTCACAAATAAATAAAATCTTAAAGAATTATTGCTAGATATTTTATTGTTTTGATGCTATTATAAGTGGAATTTTAAAAAAATTTCCTTTTCAGTAGTTCATTACTAGTGTGTAGAAATACAAGCAATTTGAGTACTGAATTTTATCCTGCCACTTTGCTGAATTCATTTGTTAGCTCTAAGAGATTTTTGTGCATCCTCTAGGATTTTCTATATATAAAATCATATTGTCTGCTAAAACAGTTTAACTTTTTCTTTTCCAATGTGGATATGTTTTATTTCTTTTTCTTGTCTAACTGCTCTGGCTAGAACTTCCTGCACAAAGTTGAATAGAAGCGGCAAAAGCAGAGATATTTGTCATATTCCTGGTCTTAGGGGGTAAACTTTCAGTCTTTTACAATTGAATATGATATTAGCTGTGAATTTCTACATATATATATATATGTATATATTTAACATTTATTTATTAGATACAGACAGAGAGACACAGATAGAGAGGCAGAGACACAGGCAGAGGGAGAAGCAGGTTCCCTGCGGGTAGCCTGATGAGAGACTTGATCTCAGGACCCTGGAATCATGCCCAGAGCCAAAGGCAGATGCTCAACCACTGAGCTACCCATGTGTCCTCTAGCTGTGAATTTTTATATATGCTCTTTAACATGTTGTTGAGGAAGTTTCATTCTATTTCCACTTTATTATTTTTATCATGAAAGAGTATTGGATTTTGTCAAGTGGTTTTTCTGTGTTGGGTTGATGCTTTTTCCCCCCTTTATTCTATTTTTTTACAAGTAGGCTCCAAGCCCAATGTGGGGCTTGAACTCATGATCCCAAGATCAAAAGCTGCATGCTCTACCAAGTAAGTTGGCCTTCTGTCTATTAATACGTTATATTGCACTGATTGATTTTTGTATGTTGAATTACCTTTGCATTCTTGGGCTAAACCTCACTTGATTATGGTATGTAGTTCTTTTAATATGCTGCTGCATTCAGTTTTGTTAGTATTTTGTTGAGGAGTTTTCATCTATATTCATGAGTGATATTGGTGTGTAGTTTTCTTGTGATGTCTTTGGCTTTGGCATCAAAGTAATGCTTGAAATGGGTGAAGAAGTGTTCCTCCTTCTTCTATTTTTTTGGAAGAGTTCCAGAAAGATTCATTTTAATTCTTTAAGTATTTGGTAGATTTCACCAGTGAAGCCATCTGGTCCTGGGCTTGTCTTTTTTGGGAAGTTTTTGATTGCTGACTTAATCACTTTACTTGTTTGGGTTTATTCAGATTTCCTATTGCTCTTGAGTCAGTTTTGGTAGTTTGTGTGTTTTTAGGAATTTGTCCATTTCACCTTTGGTTCTTTGGTTGTTGGTTTTTGATCTATTGTTTTTGTTTCAACTATTACTTTTTTCCTTCAGGCAACAGTGGTGGGTTCATTTGGTTTTTAATGTTTGCAAGGAATATCCCACATGTGGTTGCCTCTCTGTTCTGAGAAAGTTCAGCCTTAGGAAAAACCTTGTGTTAATCCTTTAGGAAATAGACACGTGAAAGACAAAAATAGAATTCCTTGAGAACAAGATCCGTTTTGTTTCCTCTGGCACAGATGCTCATACTTGGAACATAGGATGCCAACTTCAAGAATGCTGTCATGCTGGGGATGGGAATGGGATAGAGCTAAATTAAAATTCCACAGAGTTCTCCTACCATGTTTCAGTTTTTTGCTGGCTAAGCATTTGCTTGATTTTTATTAATTTTTCACTGCCTTTCAGAGTTCTGTTAAGGCTGATTCTGGCAGTTTTGCCAGTATTTTCACTATTTCTGGGAACTGAGGGGGTGCCTCTGGAAGTCCCTACTCCACCATTTTTGCTGACATCCTCTTGACTTATTCATGACACAGCATAACTCTGATACCAACCCTTAACAAGGGCATTACAAAGAAAAGTATTATATACCAATATTTCCAGATTAGTGTAATCTATCAAATTGCAGAATAAAGAAAATTCATGGTCATCTCAATAGGTATATCAAAAAGACTTTATGAAATTCAACACATTATGATAAAGACTCTCAGCAAATGAGGAGGGAACTTTCTTAACCTGATAAAGAGCATTTACAAAGAAACCTACTGCTAAAATCATACTAAATGGTAGAAGATTGCTTTCCCATGAGATCAGGACTTCCTTATGGAAGTTCACTTTTACCATTTTATTCTACATTGTAATAGAAGTCCTAGGCAGTATAATAAAATAAGAAAAAGAAATAAAAAGCATAAGGATTAGAAAAAAAAGTAGTTGTTACAGACTTAATTGTGCTCCCCTACCCCGTCCAAATTCAAGTGTTGAAGTCCTAACCCTCAGTATACCTCAGAATGTGACTGCATTTGGAGATAGGACCTTGAAAGATGTAATTAAGGTTACATGAGGTCATAAGGTTGACCTTTAATAATCTATTATGACCCTTTGTCCTTAAAAAAAAGAGACACACTAGGAATGTATGCTCATAGGAAAAGGCCACATGAGGATACAGAAGGCACCCATGTACAAACCTAGGAGAGATGCCTTAGGGGGTAATGACTAGAAAGGAACATGAATGAGCTTTCATGAAGAATGGAAATGTACTATATCTTAATTGTATGGGTATATACAATTGCAAAGTTTATCAAACTATACGTTGAGACCTATTTAATTTTACCATATATAAATTAAATCTCAATCAGAATAAAAGAAAAATTAAAAAACCCTACAGGTTTCTTGATTCTGATTCAGTGCTGTTTTTAAGACCACACTCGACTGACATCTCTTTGACATTGCCAATCAATCACAATAAGGACTTTGAAGGGACAGCATATGTATTTCTTTTTTTTTTTAATTTTTATTTATTTATGATAGTCACACACACACACACACACACACACACACACACACACACAGAGAGGCAGAGACACAGGTAGAGGGAGAAGCAGGCTCCATGCACCGGGAGCCCGACGTGGGATTCGATCCCGGGTCTCCAGGATCGCGCCCTGGGCCAAAGGCAGGCGCCAAACTGTTGCACCACCCAGGGATCCCGAGCATATATATTTCTTAATCACAGTAGGTACTGAGGTCAAAAGGTCTAACTGATTAGACCTTTATGGCTGGGAAACGGGGCAAAGACACAGAAAGAAAAATCTATTTCTCTCTCTATAAATGTATCTATATATACTAATTCATTTAAGAAACATATAATGAGTACTTACTACATGTTAGGCAATGTTTTTATGGGGATACAAGAGTAAAATATGGAGTGGTCATATCCTAGTGGGAGAAGATACAAAATATAAAAAATAAGTAAATTACATACTATTTTGAGATATTTCTGTTATAGAGGATGGGAAATGTAGAGTTTCTGGTTTAAGTGACAATATTTCATACAGTAACTTCAACTCTTAACGCTGGCCTTGCATTTGAATTCCTTTTTAAAGGGGACTAAGCAGGACAATTTAACCTACACATCTGGGTTTATTCATAGCCCTATATTATGCTTATGTTCTGTGTTCTGTTGATTAAGACATCAACTTTTAACAAATCTTTTAGCTCAGACTTCTGGGAATCAGAGGTGATATTTTGTCATACCTTTACTACTGATTAAACATACATTAATGATGGTGATGTTAATAACAAAAGAAACATAAAAAAGTGTTCTTAGAGGCAAAATGGAAATGGCTTCTATACTTTGGATACTCCAACTTGTTTATTTCTTTAATCACATCACCTATATTAGTCCATTATGTACTACACAGAACACTGATATCACTGCAAGCACAGGTTTACCTAGAGGAAAAACTAGGAACTTCAAAGATTATTTCTCATTTTAGATGAGTCTATAATAATCCTCTTTCAGTAAAGGAAAAATGTGTTTGGGAGCCCCTCAGGGACCATCAATCAGTGAGAGCTGCTGTATATTATATAGTATAAAAAAGCCCAAAGACAAAATGGAGGGTGTAGTCAATACCATCAGTTAAATCCAAATTACTTTAGGTTCAGCCTCCCTTGAAAGTTTTAAGAAGATCCAGAGATCTGTGAAAAAGGATAAACAGGCATCGCTCTAAGCATAGTAGGAGGCTTTGGCATGGCTTTACAGCCTCACTTAGAAGTGGGCAATGCCAAGCCCTGAGGTCTAACATTTCGATTCTGAAACATGTCTGCTCAGTGGCCTCATGGTGTCTGTTAGCCTGTCAGCAACACAGAAAAAAATGCCCTCAGCTTCAAGGGCTCTCATGAAAGGGAATCAGTGATTGATAAGAAAAGGGTGGTTCAAGGCAAGCTGGGAGAAAAAAAAACACACTGCTGAGTAGGGAGGAAAAAAGGAATGAACAGTGTTTCCAGATTTGTGCGTTTGGCTTAAAAGTTCTTGACTCAAGTTTATATTTTCCTAAGTAATGTCTCCTTGTTCCACATAGCTCAATAAAGGCAACTAAAATAGACTATTACAAGCATTGATGATTGAAAAACAATATTTTCAGTGTAATATTTTAAGTGTAATTCTGGCAATACTGTATGATCTCAAGGTTCTTTCTTGAGACAAGAGTCAGATCTTTTTTTTTTTAATACATTTAGTATCAATAAAGTTGGCAGAATGATGAGGAGGATAGAAAAAGGTAGATGAAGAGACTGATAATAAAGATTAATGGTCCTGCAGTAAATATCCTATGTGGTACTTCATGATTAAAGACAACACAAGAAACAAAGAAGAAAAGTATGTTAAAAAATTTAGACACACTAAAGAAAAGAAAGCAATTAAGGAGATGCAAACCAAACAGTGTGACTGAGGTTATTAGGGCTAGGTCACTGGCCTTATGATAAACAGGGTGTCCAAACCCCTTGCAGCACACCTTGAAAAGCCTGACTCCCATCTGGTTGGGTGCCATCGTAAATGCCAATGCAGTAACTGCCCTGTCCTGTAATCTGCATACCAGCTCTATAATGGGCAGAATGACTTCAAGGGGCAACTTCAGCTCCTCGGTGATCAGGTATACTGTAATTTTGCCAATGGCTCCATATTAGCATAAAAGAAGAGAAAAATACATGACATTCTTTTTTTTCTTTTTCTTTTTCTTTAAATAAAGAGAAAGAAGGGGAGAGAGGGAGAGAGAGAAAAAGAGAGACAGAAAATGTGAGTGGATTAACAGGGCAGAGAGGGGCAGAGGGAATCTTAAGAAGGCGCCATGCTCATCTCAGAGCTCGATGTGGGGCTTGAACTTGTGATCCTGAGATCATGACCCGAGCTGACATCAAGAGCTGGATGCTTAACCTATTGAGCCACCCAGGCACTCCTTACATGACAGGCTTTCTTATAAGTAGAAAAAAAAAAAAGTTATTCTTGTGAACACCTTAAAACAAAACTCTCTTAAAAAGATGAGAGAGTTTCTATTTTTTTTCACTGCAACACTCAATCTTTCCCCACAAAAAAAAAAAAAAAAAGGAAAAAAGCTAATGAAAAAAATAAAACCATGAGTGAAAACTGTTCCTGAAAACTTTGCAGAATTGTAACAGCTTTGTCTTGGTTAAATTGATTGGTATAGCAACATTATAAAATGACTATTAGGATTCATTGTGCACAACAGAAAGTGCTGAAATGTCAGCAGACTATACAGCAAAAGTAATGGGTTCTGAACCCCTGTTAGTCAAAAATGATTTTGTTTCAAATTAGAAATTGATTTTTTTTGGACACAAGCCCTTTCCAGGCTTATAGCTTCCGTAGCTGGACCCGGGAGAGATTAACTTTCACCACTGTAAGGGCTGGCCTGATGGTACCTTTCTCAAAGTGCCTTTTCAACCACAGGCTTCTAATGTGGCTGTAGTCTTAACCAATAACACAAGTCATTTGTCCCTTTGCTATTATACTATATTTTTCTCATTTTGCCATTTTATTTTAGTGTTGGCACACAACACAAATTTGTTGACAAGTTAACAGAAAACTATGTTAAGACTTGCAGTGTAACCACCACACCATTTTGATTGGTTCTCTATTCTCCAAAGTGCAATGACTAAGAGAGTATGAGTTTCCCATCTCTCAAGGACTAACAGAGAATGTAAAGAAGATTGTATCTCAGATATGAAGTCTCCTCCAGAACATGGAAGATTCCTAACTCTGGGAAATGAACTAGGGGTGGTGGAAGGGAAGGAGGGTGGTGGGTGGAGGTGACCGGTTGGTGGGCACTGAGGGGGGCACTTGACGGGATGAGCACTGGGTGTTATTCTGTATGTTGGCAAATTGAACACCAATAAAAAATAAATTTATTATTAAAAAAAAAGATATGAAGTCTCCTCAATCTCATTTTTGTTTCCGGTAGCAAAGTCTATAAAGACAAAAGTTCTAAGTTGTCCTAATGCACTGGAGGTCTGCAGAACTTCTACCTCATGTCAAATAAAATGTACTTATTTTTGTTTCAAGATGTGGATAGTTTCTCTTCTGAGGCTTGGACTAATTAGCATCTCTCAATTATTTGGGAGAAGATTAAACAATTTCTAGATCAACCATAATTAAAACCAAAAATCATGACAAAGATAGCAGGTGATGAGACAAGATCTTCTAATAAGGCATTGCCCATTTTTCACACAAATAAATGGAAGAGTGCCTAGAGAGATTATGAAAACTTGGTTCCTTAACTCCAGAGGTGGGCAGGTGTGAGCCCAGTAAAAAAAACAGGTAAATACGTGGATGGAGGTAGAGTGTATTATGCTAAATGAAATAAGTCAGTCAGAGAAAAACAAATACCATATGATTTCACTCATATGTGGAATTTAAGAATGAAAACAGATGAATATATGGGAAAGGCAGGGAGGAAGGAGACAGGGAGATAAACCATAAGTGACTCTTAGGCAGAGAACGCCAACTGGGGGAGGTGGGTAGGGAATGGTTTAGATCTGTGATGGGCATTAAGGAAGGCACTGTGATGAGCACTGGGTGTTGTACGTAAGTGATGAATCCCTGATGTTTCATCTAGTTTCATCTAGTTCATCACTGTTTCTACTAGTGATGAATCACTAGTTTCATCACTAGTAAAAACTCTAGAAACCAATACTATACTGCACTGTATGTTAACTACCTAAAACTTAAATAAAAAAAAAAATTAAAAAAAAGAAGGATGTCAGGGTTAATGGTTGTGAGCAGATAAGAGAGATACCTTGGAAAGAAGTGTGAGCAGACAGTGCTCCAAGATTTTTTGTGGCTCTTTCTTCCGTACATCTCTATGGACAATGAAGCTCAGATTTGCTACATTCTGTGAAGTCCTTCCCTTGATAATTTCAGGAGAGGTTAAGCCATAAGCCACTCCAGAAACAATCAGGAAACACAATTAAATTTGACCACTTAGCTCAATGTTTCACAGTTATTTTATAATTGATTTCTTTTAAAATATCTGTGGCCTCTGGGGCACCTGGCTGGCTCAGTTGGTGGAGCATGTGACTCTTGATCTTAAGCCTGTGTCTGGGCCCCACAATGGGTGTAGAGATTACTTAAAATCTTAAAAAAAAAAAAAAATCTGTGACATCTAAAATAGGAAGAATCACTGGCACTTAAAAGACTGCTAGGCAATATATATTTCAGACTTATGAAGTTCTATTTTAGCCACAATGTAGAATTGTCTATGTCCTCTCCTCCACCCTTCCCATATTTCTAGTTATTTGAGAATTAACTGTAGTTGTTGGAGTTTACTCTCTTAGCAGAAATTTATATTCAATTTCCTGTCTTCTTTACTCAGTTTGAACATTATTTTGTGTCTATAACTACATTTATGATTGAATCATCCTTACAGTTTGCTGCTTGCAAAGAGGGACATATTGGACAGTTTCTTATAACAGTATATTAAGAGAAAGGCTGATGTGATTCAGTGATCTAGCAGATGTGCCACCTGCGGCCTTGCATGCACATGTCAATTGGTAAAAAACTTAACTCTTGTTAAGGTTGTTGAAATCACCTGGAGTGATTCAACATGGCTAGCACCCACCAGCAACCTCTGGCCCCAGAAGAGCTTCTCCTTTTGCTACTTAGAGATGTTAAGTTTACCTCTTAGGGGTTGATATGTATCTTTCTTTTGACATGTCCATATCATGTCTGTATCATCTTCTGTATGTGGTTGAAACCCAACTGTCTTCTTTTCCCTTCTATTCTCAACACTGCTTGTGGACTCTTGGTATTTTTTGATGGATGATGATGGTCCCAGCAGCCAGCCATCACATTTTGACTTCAATAAACTAAAAAGAATAAACATGAATGAGCTATAGAGAGCATAGATGGGAGGTGCATGATTATATGAAGGCATATAAATTCAGCGTAAGTTGAAATGTAATTCATGGCAGTAAGAACTTTCTTTTTCTTCTTATCTTTTATTGAATTATAATTTGAATAAGTTACCAAAGGTCTATTTTGTATCTTGTCACAATAATTTTGGAGAAGAAATGGTCTTTATCCTCAAAAAGCTTATATTTGGAGTTCGGGAAATGAGACTCAGACCCATGAAACTGCTAATAAAGCCACAGAGTATGACTAAGAACCAGAATATCTGTAGAAATAAAAAGTATGCTAAAACAAGACTTGCATAGCTAAAATGTTTCCAAGTACTAAAATTGAACATTAGGGATTAAAATATCACCAATTTGCTTCAAAATGCATTTGTGTTTCTCATTTTCAATTGTTACAGTATTTATTATGTGCCTAGAGTACGTAAGAAGCAGTACAATGGTGCATGTGGAATAATTGGTCCCTGTCCTCACATAATTTCATTATAAAGTCAGCAAGGCAAATATGGAATAAAAGGAATTTTAATGAAAATAAACACATGTACATATGTTTTTCTCTCTAATAAACTGTGTTCCCAGCATTAACACATTTCCTCTTAGAACATTTTGTTTTTTATTTTTTTATTTTTTATTTTTAAAATTTATTTTTATTTTTATTTTTATTTTTTTTAACATTTTGTTTTTTAGGGACAAATGTTCAATGACATATCCCAGCTTCTTCCTTTACATTTTAATTCACCACAGACTCAGGACACTTTGGTTTTGTCTTTTTCATGCCCAAAAACAATGTGAGAGCTAAAGTAAATAGAAAAAAAGAGAGAGAGAGAGAGAGAGAGAGAGATGTTTACTCATAGAGTCTAAATATTAAGACATTTAAACTCTCCAGAAGCAGAGGTGATAAGCTGACAGATAAGAATAAGAACCAGAATATCTGTAGAAATAAATAAGAATAAGAATAAGCTGACAGAGTATTACTGGATCCATTACTAATCTCAGAAACTCTTCTCTTAGGTGGGAAAGTATAATACTCAGTGTCAGTGAGGGTGCAGGGACAAGAGCATTGTAATACATTATTGGACAAACTGCAAATTGGTATAGCCTTTTGGTGAGTTATTTGTCAACACAAAACAAAAATGCATCTACCTCCTAACAATTCTGCTTTTAAGAAGTTATCCTATAGAATTAGATAAACAACAGCATGAGAATATCTGTTCAAGGATGGTCATTACAGAACTACTTGTAACAGGGGAAAACTGTAGCAAATATCATTCAATAGAAGAATGAGTAAAAAAAACCCCATAAACTTGGTACACCCATTATAAGGAACACTATTCAGTCACTAAAAAGAATGAGGGATTTCTCTATACTATTGTGGAGAAACTTCATGACATACAAATAAACTTCATGACATAAAAGGAAACAAACAAACAAGGCAAATAAGCAAGCAATTTGCAATAATGGAATATACAATATGACCTCATTTTTGTAAAAACAAAAATACATAAAAATATTTTTAAAGTTCTTCATGAATATACACCAAACCTGAGAGGCAGAAATAGAGTGACTGAGGGAATAGCTTTTATAATTTAATTTATATGCTTCTGAATGTTTTCATTTCTTCTAATAGGCATGTATTTTTTAAACTAAAAAACAAAACCTTTACCATCTCCTCTACATTATCATCTCCTCTCTCTTTCCCTTCTCTGCCAAACTTCTAGAAAATAGTAATCGATTTTAAAAGACATACCTACTAAAACTATTTTTTAAAGAGCAAATCTGGTGTCCTTTTCTCTTTCAGCAGTCTTTTTACTAGATCACTTCACTTCAATTGACTCCTTTCTTACAACTTTTTACCTTGGACATCATAGTATGTTATCAAGACTGGTCTTCCAGTTTTAGGAGGCTTCTACTCAGATTCTTTTACTGGGAACACTTCTACTTCCTTCCCCTTAAAAGTTCAGACATTCCTCAAGAGTCTGTGCTTTTTCTTTCTTCTTCCCCCACTTAGCACTTTCTAGTGATTCTTGCCACATCGCTGTATTTTCAATTATGATTTCTAAATAGATTCATCTAGCCCCTAGTGCTCTCTAAAACTGCTGATCTGATCCACTATTTACCAGAAAGCTGTGAAGGGATGTCTTGTCATAACTTCCCAAAGCAATTCATGTGAAAGCAATGGCATTATATTTATCTTGAAACTAGTTTCTCCATGCTTCCATTTTCATTTAATGACATCACCATTCTCTTAGTCACTTATATGAAAAGTATCAGTCATCTCAAATTCTGTTTTCCTTGTGCCTATCCAATAAATTACTAAATCAACAATTCCTTTATATATTCATCAGATATTTATTGAGGACATACTCTATAAGGCCTGATAATGTGTTATGGGTCTAGAGTGGGCAAACATGAAAAATAAATATTTATTGAGTACATTGTATGCTAGGTGATAAGTATACAAACACAAGCAAGACCTGGTTCCTATTCTCAAAATGATTTTAGTAGTCGAAAGAGACACTGAAATAGATCATTTTTAAAAAAGGTTTATTTATTTCTTTTATAGAGAGAGGGAGTAAGAGAGTGGGAGGAGGGATGGGTAGAGGAAGAGGCAAAGAGAATCCTCAGGCAGAATCTGCTCTGATCATGGAGCTCAACGCCAGGCTCCATCTCATGACCATGAGATCATGACCTGAGCCAAAATCAAGAGTTGGCCGCTTAATTGAGCCATCCAGGTGCCTCTGAAACAGATCATTTTTAATACTATATGAAACATGCTATGATTCAGGATATACAGGGTATCAATGGGAGCACATAGGTCCTCAGCAGAGGACCTATCTCTTACTGAGGGTAAATTCTGGAAGCATTCAAACTAAATCTTGGAGGAGGATAAGCAGGTGATAAGGAAGGACAGAAGAATGTTCTAAGCAGAAAAAAGAGAACACTTTGAATAAATATACCAACAAGTAAACAAGTAAACAAGTAAAATATATTTTGAGGATAAGTGAAGGTGAAGCAGGAGAGACAGAGATAGGTCAGATCATAAAAGGTTTGCCTTCATATGAAGGAGCTTGAGCTCTATTTCATAGGCAAGGGAGAGTCACTGGAAGGCTCCAAGGGGAAAAGTGGCATTATCCAATTTGAATTCATAAAAAATTATCCTGGACAAGGCCACTTAAAAGAGGGACTATAAGAAGTTGGATGAGTCAGAAGGCTGCTGAAATAGCTCTGATGAGACATGATGAGGGTCTGGGAGAGAGGAGCAGTTGTAGAAAATGAAGAGAAATTGTTTAAAAAACATATTTAGTATTTAAAATTGGTAGAATTCAATGAGTGAATGAAAAGTGAAGGGAAAAGGTAGTGAGAATGGCAGAATTTTGGGGGTATAAGCAATACAGAAAGGAAGGACTGGGAAGGTGGGAGAAATTAATGTAGCCTGAAGTACTTATGAAACATCTGGGAAGACATTTCAAGAAAGCAATTGGATTAATAACTCCATATGTTTGGCTAGTCGGCTGGCTAACTTTAGAGTGAGGTTGAGACAGAATTGAGGAAGTATATGCTTCACTGTCAAAGTTCTCAGGGAAGGAGGAGGTAAATTCATTCTTGTAAATGAAAGAAATGGGTATTGAGGAATGAAGTGAAGATTTGGAGTATGTATTGAGGGAATTCAAGATAAAACCGACCAACAACAAGGAAAAAAATTCCTGCAATATTGAAGGCCTAGGGGATCCCTGGGTGGCTTAGCAGTTTAGCGTCTGCCATCGGCTCAGGGTGATCCTGGAGTCCTTGGATTGAGTCTCACACTGGGCTCCCTGCATGGAGCCTGCTTCTCCCTTTGCCTGTGTCTCTGCCTCTCTCTCTCTCTGTCAAATAAATAAACAAACAAATAAATAAATAAATAAAATCTTTAAAACAAATATTGAAGGCCTAACAATTAGAAATCATAAATTTGTGTCAAGGCTCAGGTGCACAGATGTAAAAGCACAGAAAGCAGCCTGAGAACTTGATCTCGGTTTCGGATTTTATTGGGAGGGTTAAGCAAACTGAAGATCAAGTTTCAAGCTCCAACACCAGCACAGTCCCCACCCTGCACAAGCTCTGTATTCTGTGCCAAGCTGTCCCCTCTGTGAATCAGGCTCTAACACTGTATGCTCAAATTAGTTTTGGGATATGATGTGAAGTAGGCATCAAGGTTTATTTTTTTCCATATCTATATCCAATATTAGTTTTGAAGACTCCCTTCTACACAGACTTGCTTGATACCTTTGTCAAAAAGCAACTGAACAGGAGGAGGGGCAAGATGGCGTAAGAGTAGGGTCCCCAAGTCACCTGTCCCCACCAAATAACCGAGATAACCTTCAAATCATCCTGAAAATCAACAAATTCGGCCTGAGATTTAAAGAGAGAACAGCTGGAACGCTACAGTGAGAAGAGTTCGCGCTTCTATCAGGTAGGAAGACGGGGAAAAAGAAATAAAGAAACAAAAGGCCTCCAAGGGGGAGGGGCCCCGCGAGGAGCCGGGCTGAGGCCGGGGTGAGTGTCCCCAGGACAGGAGAGCCCCGTCCCGGAGACGCAGGAGCTGCACCGACCTTCCCGGCGGAAAGGGGCTCGCAGGGAGTTGGAGCAGGACCCAGGAGGGCGGGGATGCCCTCGGGCTCCCTGGGACACTAACAGACACCTGCATGCCCAGGAGAGTGCGCCGAGCTCCCTAAGGGCTGCAGCGCGCATGGCGGGTCCCGGAGCAGCTCGGAGGGGCTCGGGCGGCGGCTCCGCGGAGGGGGCTGCGGGGCGGGAGCGCGAATCCAACAGCGCAGGCCCCGGAGCACTGGGCGCCGGGACACAGCCCAGGATCCGGCCTCCTCCCGGGGCAGGCAGAGGCCGGGAGGGCCCAGGACCGCAAGGACGCTCCTGCCCCGAGCTGAGCAGATCAGCGGCCCCGCCCCGGAGCCTCCAGGCCCTGCAGACGGAGAGCTCCGGAGTTACTGCCGGAGCTGAATCCAGCTCCAGAGCTGGCCCCGCCACTGGGGCTGTTCCTCCTGCGGCCTCACAGGGTAAACAACCCCCACTGAGCCCTGCACGAGGCAGGGGGCAGAGCAGCTCCCCCAAGTGCTAACACCTGAAAATCGGCACAACGGGCCCCTCCCCCAGAAGACCAGCTGGACGGACAAGTTCCAGGGGAAGTGAAGGGATTCTGTGAAGGGATTCTGTACTTTTAAGTATACAGAATCAGAAGATACTCCCCCGTGGTTTTTTTTTTTTTGGATTTCTGATTGCTTCTCCCACCCTTTTTTTCCCCTTTCTTTCTTTTTCTTTTTTCCTTTTTTCTTCCTTTTTTTTCTCCTTACTTTCCTTCTTTCTCTCCTCTCTTTTTCTCCTTTTCCCAATACAACTTGTTTTTGGCCACTCTGCACTGAGCAAAATGACTAGAAGGAAAACCTCACCTCAAAAGAAAGAATCAGAAACAGTCCTCTCTCCCACAGAGTTACAAAATCTGGATTACAATTCAATGTCAGAAAGCCAATTCAGAAGCACTATTATACAGCTACTGGTGGCTCTAGAAAAAAGCATAAAGGACTCAAGAGACTTCATGACTGCAGAATTTAGATCCAATCAGGCAGATATTAAAAATCAGTTGAATGAGATGCAATCCAAACTAGAAGTCCTAACGACGATGGTTAACGAGGTAGAAGAACGAGTGAGTGACATAGAAGACAAGTTGATGGCAAAGGGGGAAACTGAGGAAAAAAGAGACAGACAATTAAAAAACCATGAAGACAGATAAAGGGAAATAAACGACAGCCTGAGGAAGAAAAACCTATGTTTAATTGGGGTTCCCGAGGGCACCGAAAGGGCCACAGGTCCAGAATATGTATTTGAACAAATCCTAGCTGAAAACTTTCCTAATCTGGGAAGGGAAACAGGCATTCAGATCCAGGAAATAGAGATATCACCCCCCAAAATCAATAAAAACCGTTCGACACCTCGACATTTAATAGTGAAGCTTGCAAATTCCAAAGATGAAGAGAAGATCCTTAAAGCAGCAAGAGACAAGAAATCCCTGACTTTTATGGGGAGGAGTATTAGGGTAACAGCAGACCTCTCTCCACAGAGACCTGGCAGGCCAGAAAGGGCTGGCAGGATATATTCAGGGTCCTAAATGAGAAGAACATGCAACCAAGAATACTTTATCCAGCAAGGCTCTCATTCAAAATGGAAGGAGAGATAAAGAGCTTCCAAGACAGGCAGGAACTAAAAGAATATGTGACCTCCAAACCAGCTCTGCAAGAAATATTAAGGGGGACTCTTAAAATTCCCCTTTAAGAAGAAGTTCAGTGGAACAATCCACAAAAACAAGGACTGAATAGATATCATGATGACACTAAACTCATATCTGTCAATAGTAACTCTGAACATGAACGGGCTTAATGACCCCATCAAAAGGCGCAGGGTTTCAGACTGGATAAAAAAGCAGGACCCATCTATTTGCTGTCTACAAGAGGCTCATTTTAGACAGAAGGACACCTACAGCCTGAAAATAAAAGGTTGGACAACCATTTACTATTCAAATGGTCCTCAAAAGAAAGCAGGGGTAGCCATCCTTATATCAGATAAACTAAAATTTACCCCGAAGACTGTAGTGAGAGATGAATAGGGACACTATATCATACTTAAAGGATCTATCCAACAAGAGGACTTAACAATCCTCAATATATGTGCCCCGAGTGTGGGAGCTGCCGAATATTTAAACCAATTAATAACCAAAGTGAAGAAATACTTAGATAATACACTTATACTTGGTGACTTCAATCTAGCTCTTTCTACCCTCGATAGGTCTTCTAAGCACAACATCTCCAAAGAAACGAGAGCTTTAAATGAACACTGGACCAGATGGATTTCACAGATATCTACAGAACTTTATATCCAAACTCAACTGAATACAATTCTTCTCAAGTGCACATGGAACTTTCTCCAGAATAGACCACATACTGGTTCACAAATCGGGTCTGAACCGATACCAAAAGATTGGGATCATCCCCTGCATATTCTCAGACCATAATGCCTTGAAATTAGAACTAAATCACAACAAGAAGTTTGGAAGGACCTCAAACACGTGGAGGTTAAGGACCATCCTGCTAAAAGATGAAAGGGTCAACCAGAAATTAAGGAAGAATTAAAAAGATTCATGGAAACTAATGAGAATGAAGATACAACCATTCAGGGATCCCTGGGTGGCCAGCGGTTTGGCGCCTGCCTTTGGCCCAGGGCGCTATCCTGGAGACCCGGGATCGAATCCCACATCGGGCTCCCGGTGCATGGAGCCTGCTTCTCCCTCTGCCTATGTCTCTGCATCTCTCTCTCTCTCTCTGTGACTATCATTAATAAAAAAAAAAAAAAAAGATAGAACCATTCAAAATCGTTGGGATGCAGCAAAAGCAGTCCTAAGGGGGAAATACATCGCAATACAAGCATCCCTTCAAAAACTGAAAAGAACTCAAATACAAAAGCTAACCTTACACATAAAAGAGCTAGAGAAAAAACAGCAGATAGATCCTACACCCAGCAGAAGAAGAGAGCTCATTAAAATTCGAGCAGAACTCAACAAAATCGAGACCAGAAGAACTGTGGAGCAGATCAACAGAACCAGGAGTTGGTTCTTTGAAAGAATTAATAATAAGATAGATAAACCATTAGCCAGCCTTATTAAAAAGAAGAGAGAGAAGACTCAAATTAATAAAATCATGAATGAGAAAGGAGAGATCACTACCAACACCAAGGAAATACAAATGATTTTAAAAACATATTATGAACAGCTATACGCCAATAAATTAGGCAATCTAGAAGAAATGGACGCATTCCTGGAAAGCCACAAACTACCAAAACTGGAACAGGAAGAAATAGAAAACCTTAACAGGCCAATAACCAGGGAGGAAATTGAAGCAGTCATCTAAAACCTCCCAAGACACAAGAGTCCAGGGCCAGATGGCTTCCCAGGAGAATTCTATCAAACGTTTAAAGAAGAAATCATACCTATTCTACTAAAGCTGTTTGGAAAGATAGAAAGAGATGGAGTACTTCCAAATTCGTTCTATGAGGCCAGCATCACCTTAATTCCAAAACCAGACAAAGACTCCACCAAAAAGGAGAATTACAGACCAATATCCCTGATGAACATGGATGCAAAAATTCTCAACAAGATACTTGCCAATAGGATCCAACAATACATTAAGAAAATTATTCACCATGACCAAGTAGGATTTACCCTGGGACACAAGGCTGGTTCAACACTCGTAAAACAATCAGTGTGATTCATCATATCAGCAAGAGAAAAACCAAGAACCATATGATCCTCTCAATAGATGCAGAGAAAGCATTTGACAAAATACAGCATCCATTTCTGATCAAAACTCTTCAGAGTGTAGGGATAGAGGGAACATTCCTCAACATCTTAAAAGCCATCTATGAAAAGCCCACAGCAAATATCATTCTCAATGGGGAAGCACTGGGAGCCTTTCCCCTAAGATCAGGAACAAGACAGGGATGTCCACTCTCACCACTGCTATTCAACATAGTACTGGAAGTCCTAGCCTCAGCAATCAGACAACAAAAAGACATTAAAGGCATTCAAATTGGCAAAGAAGAAGTCAAACTCTCCCTCTTCGCCGATGACATGATACTCTACATAGAAAACCCAAAAGCCTCCACCCCAAGATTGCTAGAACTCATACAGCAATTTGGTAGCGTGGCAGGATACAAAATCAATGCCCAGAAATCAATGGCATTTCTATACGCTAACAATGAGACTGAAGAAAGAAAAATTAAGGAGTCAATCCCATTTACAATTTCACCCAAAAGCATAAGATACCTAGGAATAAACCTAACCAAAGAGGTAAAGGATCTATACCCTCAAAACTATAGAACACTTCTGAAAGACATTGAGGAAGACACAACGAGATGGAAAAATATTCCATGCTCATGGATTGGCAGAATTAATATTGTGAAAATGTCAATGTTACTCAGGGCAATTTACATGTTTAATGCAATCCCTATCAAAATACCATGGACTTTCTTCAGAGAGTTAGAACAAAATATTTTAAGATTTGTCTGGAATCAGAAAAGACCCCGAATAGCCAGGGGAATTTTAAAAAAGAAAACCATATCTGGGGGCATCACAATGCCAGATTTCAGGTTGTACTACAAAGCTGTGGTCATCAAGACAGTATGGTACTGGCACAAAAACAGACAACATAGATCAACGGAACAGAATAGAGAACCCAGAATTGGACCCTGAACTTTATGGTCAACTAATATTCAATAAAGGAGGAAAGACTATCCATTGGAAGAAAGACAGTCTCTTCAATAGATGGTGCTGGGAAAATTGGACATTCACATGTAGAAGAATGAAACTAGACCACTCTCTTTCACCATACACAAAGATAAACTCAAAATGGATGAAAGATCTAAATGCGAGACAAGATTCCATCAAAATCCTAGAGGAGAACACAGGCAACACCCTTTTTGAACTTGGCCACAGGAACTTCTTGCAAGATACATCTACAAAGGGAAAAGAAACAAAAGCAAAAATGAACTATTGGGGCTTCATCAAGATAGAAAGCTTTTCCACAGCAAAGGATACAGTCAACAAAACTAAAAGACAACCTACAGAATGGGAGAAGATATTTGCAAATGACGTATCAGATAAAGGGCTAGTTTCCAAGATCTATAAAGAACTTATTAAACTCAACACCAAAGAAACAAACAATCCAATCATGAAATGGGCAAAAGACATGAACACAAATCTCACAGAGGAAGACATAGACATGGCCAACATGCACATGAGAAAATGCTCTGCATCACTTGCCATTAGGGAAATACAAATCAAAACCACAATGAGATACCACCTCACACCAGTGAGAATGGGGAAAATTAACAAGGCAGGAAACCACAAATGTTGGAGAGGATGCGGAGAAAGGGGAACCCTCTTACACTGTTGGTGGGAATGTGCACTGGTGCAGCCACTCTGGAAAACTGTGTGGAGGTTCCTCACAGAGTTAAAAATAGACCTGCCCTATGACCCAGCAATTGCACTGTTGGGGATTTACCCCAAAGATACAGATGCAATGAAACGCCGGGACACCTGCACCCCGATGTTTCTAGCAGCAGTGGCCACAATAGACAAACTGTGGAAGGAGCCTCGGTGTCCATCAAAAGATGAATGGATAAAGAAGATGTGGTTATGTATACAATGGAATATTACTCAGCCATTAGAAATGACAAATACCCACCATTTGCTTCAACGTGGATGGAACTGGAGGGTATTATGCTGAGTGAAATAAGTCAATCGGAGAAGGACAAACATTATATGGTCTCATTCATTTTGGGAATATAAATAATAGTGAAAGGGAATATAAGGGAAGGGAGAAGAAATGTGCGGGAAATATCAGAAAGGGAGACAGAACATAAAGACTCCTAACTCTGGGAAACGAACTAGGGGTGGTGGAAGGGGAGGAAGGCGGGGGGTGGGGGTGAATGGGTGTCGGGCACTGAGGGGGGCACTTGACAGGATGAGCACTGGGTGTTATTCTGTATGTTGGTAAATTGAACACCAATAAAAAATTAATTTATTAAAAAAAAGCAACTGAACATATAATATAACTGTATGGGTATTTCTGGACTCCATTCTGTTCCACTGACCTGTTTATCTTAATGTGAATATGAAACTGTATTGATTATATAACTTAATTAACATACCTAAAATTAGGTTCACAAGTCTTTCAATTTAGTCTTCTAAAGTAGACTGTTTTTGTTATTCTAGGTCCTTCATATTTCATATAAATTTTAGAATGTCAATTTCTATAACAGTAGCTTGTATTTTAAGTAAAATTACATTGAATCTAATCTTTAATTTGGAAAAAATTTGTATCTTAACTATATTGAAGGTTCCAATTCAAGAACATGGTATATCATTCTGTGCATTTATTTAAGAGTTCTTGAATTTATCTTAGTAGTATTTTATAGCAATCAGTTTAGAGATTTTGTATATATTTTTGTTATTCCTAGGTACTTAATGGCTTTTTATGTTGCTGTAATTGCTTCTTTTAATTTTATATTCAATTGTTGTTTTATATGTATTCTTATATGATAGCTAATTGCATTATACAGAAATAAAATTGATTTTTATGTTGATCTTGAACTCAAATTCTGTGAGTGTGTTAAATCCACTTAATTCTAGAGCTTGTTTCTGTAGCTTCTTTAGGATATTTCTACGTGGATAGTCATACTATTTGAGAATAAAGACTGTTTTACTTATTTCTTTCCAGTATTTTTTATCGCCTGATCACACTAAATAGGAACTCCAGTACAATGTAAATAGAAGTGCTAATCGTGGATATTCTTCCCTTATTCCTCAAAGTGCTCATCACTAAAGAGATGTATCATTCATTGTCCATCCCCTCTATCAGATTTCTAGTTTAATGACAGGCCATTTTTTTCTCCCTATAATGTATGAACATTGGAAGAGCTATGTTAAATGCTTTTGCTGCATCTATTTGAGGCACTGGATTTTTTTCTTTATTATGTTAATATGGCAGATCCCATTGATTTTCAAATGTTAAACCAATTTTGCATTCCTGGGATAAACTGTATTTGGTTAAACTGGATTATCCTTTTCATATATTCCTGGACTTAATTTGCTAATATTTTATTAAGAAACTTTTTTTTGTTTTGCATTTATGTTCATGAGGAAGATTACCTTGTCATT
The DNA here is from genome assembly GCF_003254725.2 of Canis lupus dingo. Lineage (NCBI taxonomy): Eukaryota > Metazoa > Chordata > Mammalia > Carnivora > Canidae > Canis > Canis lupus. The sequence goes on from NC_064249.1 coordinate 52,790,778, forward strand.
TTCTTTTCTTCTAATGCTTTTAGGTGTCTTAGGTCTCACAAAAGGAGTTGGGAAAGTTCTTTGTTCCTCTAGTCCAATAGTTCTTAAGAGGGGTAGAGGTGAGAATTTTGCTACACAGAGGCTATTTACCAATGTCTGCAGAGGTTTTTGACTGTCACAAAGTGGAGGTGGGATGCTATTGGCACCTACTGTGTAGAAGACAGGGATGTTATTAAACAATCTGCAAAGCACAGAATGGCCCTGACAAAAAATTACTGTGTGATCTGAAATGTCAATAGTGGCAAGGCTGAAAAAACCTACTCTAGTCTCTGAAAGAATCTGCATTAAGATTGATATTATTTCTTCTTTAGAGGTTGAGTAGAATTCACAAGTCTAGTTTTTTTTCTTTTTAAGATTTTATTTATTTATTCATGAGAGACACAGAGAGAGAAGGGCAGAGACACAGGCAGAGAGAAGCAGGCTCCATGCAGGAAGCCTGACATGTGACTCAATCCTGGGACTCCAGGATCACGCCCTGGGCCAAAGGCAGATGCTTAACTGCTGAGCCACCCAGGCATCCGACAAGTCTAGTTTTATTTGTAGGAGATTTCTTGATTAAAAATTAAATTCCTCAACAGGTATAAGACTATTCAGATTTTCTGGGGTTTTTTATGTAACAATTTTGGTTTATTATCAATTTCAAGGAATTTGTATCATTTAGGTTATCAAATGTGCTTGCAAGAAATCATTCATAATATTCCTTAATTACTTTAAAAAATATTGTTAGAATCCATGGTGATATCTTTTTCATTCCTGATGCTGTAATTTCTCTAATAGGTTGATCATCTTGAAACGACTTGCAAATTTTATTTATATTTTCAAAGCATCAACTTTTAGCTTGTAGATTTCTCTATTGCTTGTTTTCTTTTTGACTGCAAGACCTACCACAGAATGGATGCTAGAAGGTTGAAAACAGAACAGAAATATGGAATTATTATGAATTGGATAATGTTGGGAGAAATCCAAAGTTCTGGCAAAGAATGAAAAGGTACTGTTAATGTCATGGACTTCAGCTGAGAAACCAAAAGGTTCACATTCTAGACAAATTTTTTATTATAAACCTCTAACAAATCCTAAATACTAGCTATGACAAAATACATAGGGAGGAAAGAATCTGGAGATTGAGTCTTACCAATGTAGAAGAGCTTGGAAAACACCTTGGACTTTCCAGAGATTTGCCTCACAAAGCATATAAATAACCAAGCCTAGCCAAGTTCAAGGTGACTAGCAAGTGATTCAGTTGCTGAGAAGAACAAAAATCAACACTTATCAGAGAATAATAAAATCCACATCTCTAACTGCATCATCCATAATATCCAGGATAAAATACAAATTGCCAAACACAAAAAAGAAAAAAGGTGTGACCCACAGTTAAAGGGGAAAAAAAATCAATCAATGAAAATAAACCAAAAGATGGCCCAGATGTTGGACTTGGGCAGATTAAAATTCCATTTAAATTAGCTATTAGATTTATATGTTGGTGGACATAAAGGAAAGCACAGTTTTAATGAGTGAACAGATGGACAGTTACAGGAGAGAAAGAGAGAGAGAGAAATTCTAGAAAAGAACCAGGTGAGCTGAAAATCACAGTGATTAAAATAAAAATTGAAAAAAAGGAGATAAAAGATCCAAGAATTAATATAAATGATCCAATTTGAAGAACACAGAGAAGAAAATTGTTAAAGAAAGATAATCAGAGTCTTAGGAATTTATAGACAGTATTAAGCTGTCTAACAAATATAACTAAAGTTGCAGAAAAAGAGACCGAGAGTGAGATGAAAAAATTGTTTGAAAAAATGTTTTAAAGAAATAATACAGAATATTTCCCAAATTTGATGACAAACTTGACCTACAGATTATAGTCAAACTGTTGAATACCAAAGATAAAGACAACCTTTAAAGCAACTAGATAAACATGTCAATTACATAAAAAAGAATAGTGATATTGACAGTAACTTCTTATCAGAACAAGGAAGGCAAGAGGAAGTAGAACAGTATTCTTTTAAAGTACTGAAAGAATAAAAAACATTGTGCTGAGTATGGAGCCTGCTTAGGATTCTCTTTCACCTTTCCCTCTGTCCCTCCCCACCCCTCTCAAAAACAAACAAAATGAAGGAGAAATAACATTTTCAGATAAGCAAAAACAGAACATTTGTTGTCATTAGACTTGCACTATAAGAAATATTAAAATGTTTTCAAGTTGGAGAAAAATGACATTAGATAGAAACCTGGATGGATGGAAAGAAATGACAAGCATCAGAAATAGTACATAAATGAATAAATATAAAAGTCTATATATTCTTTTTTTAAAAAAGATTTATTTATTCATGAGAGACAAAGAGAGAGAGGCAGAGACATAGGCAGAGGGAGAAGCAGGCTCTAGAAGGGGAGTGTGATGTTGGACTTGATCCCAGGATCCCGAGATCATGCTCTGGGCCAAAGGCAGATGTTCAACTGCTGAGCCACCCAGGTGCCCATATATATTCTTTTTTTTTAAAAAGATTTTATTTTTATGTATTTTTGGGAGACAGAGAGAGCATAAACAGGAGTGAAGGGTAGATGGGAAGGGAGAGAGAAACTAAAGCAGACTCCGCACTGAGTGCAGTGCCCAATGACAAGCTGGATCCCATGACCAAAAAGATCATGACCTGAGTTGAAAGCAAGAGTGAAATGCTTAACTGACTGAGCTACCCAAGTGCTCCTAAAAGCGTATATATTCTTACATTTCTCTTAATGTCATTAAAAGATATATAAATGTTTAAAGCAAAAAATGTAACACTGTATTATGGGATTTATAATGCACTAAGCTGTAATGTATATGACAATAATATCACAAAGAATAAGAAAGTAAATAAGTTATGCAATAATAAGTTCTTATGTTTTCCATAAAATGTCACAGTATTAGTACCATGTAGACTTTAGTAAGTTAAGGAAACATACAGCAGTCCCTACAGGAATCACTAACAAAAATGCAAAAACGGATAGCAAATGAAATAATAGAGGAATTAAAAAAGAAAATGGAGAAAAATTTTATTATTCTCCCCACAAATCCCCTCAAAAAGTAGAAAAGAAGAAACAGAGGAACAAAGAATGGATAGAATTAATAGAAAGGAAAAACAAAATGCAAAATGTTAGATCTTAATCTGATAGTATTATTAAATTAAATTTATTTTTAATGATTTAATTGTTTATTTGAGAGAGAAAACATGGGCAGGGGGGAGGGGGAGAGGGAGAGGGAGAAGCAGATTCCCCGGTGAGCATAGAGTCCAATGCAGGACTCAATCCCAGGACTCTGGGATCATGACCTGAGACAAATGCTTAACCAACTGAGCCACCCAGGTGTCCTTAAATTAAATTTAAATAAATTGAACACTCAAAGTCAAATGGAAGAAATTGTCAGATTAAAGAGAGAAAAATGCAGAATGTAAACTGTATGTTGTTTACAAGAGTCACAATTTAAATATGAAAGAATAAATATATTGACATAAAAGGTTAGATGGAAGGATATGTGCCATGTAAATAGTACACATGGAAAATTGAAGTGGTTATATAACATCAAATAGAATGGATGTTAAGAAAAAAAGTACTACCAGAAATAGAGAAATATGCCATTGCGATTAAAGCGGAAAATCACCAGATACACATAACTATCCTAAATACATATATATCTAAAATAGAGTTTCAAAATACATATAGCAAATTTGATAAGACTAAAGGAAAAAGTAGAGAAAATCACAATCATATTTGAAGACTTTAACATCCTCTTGTTATGGGGAAAAAAGATAAAAAATTCAGTAGGCTAAAGAAGCATTGAACATTGTTAATCAATTTGACTGAACTGACATGTATAGAATATTATACTCCACAGCAGAATGCATATTTTTTAAAAGTAGGCTCCAAGCCCAATGCAGGTCTTGAACTCATGACCTTGAGATCAAGACTTGAGCTGATATCAAGAGTTGGATGCTTAACCAACTGAGCCATGTAGGCACCCCTAGAATATACATTTTTAAAAAGTACACATGGAATATTGACCATGATAGACGTGTTGAACCATAAAATAAATTTCAATATATTTCAAGACAATGAAAGCTTATAGAGTATGTAATTTGACCACAATGGAGTTAAATTAAAAATAAAAACCAAGATATCTAGAAAAATCTCAAGTATTTGAGTTATGTAACATGGTTCTAAATAATCCATAGGTTAAGAAAATCACAAATGAAATTAATAGATATTTTGAAATGACTGAGAATGAAAATATAACTTATCAAGATTTGAGGGATACAGAAGCAGGGCTTAGAGGGAAAATAACTTAAATGTGTATATTAGGGGGACACCAGGGTGGCTCAGTGACTGAGCATCTTCCTTTGGCTCAGGTCATGATCCTGGGGTCTTGGGATTGAGTCCCATATCGGGCTCCCCACAGGGAGCTTGGTTCTCGCTCTATGTCTCTGCCTCTCTCTCTGTGTCTCTCATGAATAGATTAATAATTTTTTTAAATGCCTATATTAGGTTAGAAAAGTTTAAAATCAAGGATATAAAATAAGCCATTTTATAAAGCTAGAAAAAGAAGAGCAAACTAGATATAAAGTAAGCAGAAGAAAGGAAACAATAGAGTAGAAGTTCGTGAAATAGACAAATAGAACCAAAAGTTGGCCCTTTGTAAATAGTAATAAAATTGATAAATTTCTACCAAGACAAACTATGAAAAAGATAAAACTAGATTTATGAATATTAGGGATCAGAGAAGGGATATCACTATAGACTCTACAGGTAGTAAAAGAATATTAAGGATATTCATGAGCAACTTTATGCCACTATATTCAAAATTAAGATGGGATTTAAATGCATACAGTTTTTTCCCCTCAAAATTTTTATTTAAATTCTACTTCCTTAGATATAGTGTAATATTGGTTTCAGGAGTAGAATTTAGTGATTCATCACTTGCATATAACATCTAGTGCTCATCATAACAAGTACCCTCCTTAATGGCCATTACCCATTTAGCCCACTCCCACCCACCTCCCTCCATCAACCCTCAGTTCGTTCTTTATCATTAAAAGTCTCTTATGGTTTGCTTCCTTCTCTCTCTCTCTTCTTCCCTCCTTCTTATATGTTCATCTGTTTTGTTTCCTATAGTTCACATATGAGTGAAGTCATATGGTATTTATCTTTCTCTGACTGATTTGTCGTGCTTCGCATAATATACTTTAGCTCCACCCATGTTGTTGCAAATGGCAAGATTGCATTCTTTTCAATGGCTGAGTAACGCTCCATTGTATACACACACACACACACACACACACACACACACACACTACATCTTCTTGATCCATTAGTCAGTCGATGGACTATTTGGCTATTGTTGATAATGCTGCTATAAACATCAGGGTGAAATGTACACCTTTGAATCTGTATTTTTGTATACTTTGGGCAAATACCCAAAGGATATTGGTAGTGCAATTTCTGGGTTGTAAGGTATTCTATTTTTAACTTTTTAAGGAACATCCATACTGTTAATTTTAGTCATTCTGACAGATGTGAAGTGGTATCTCATCATGGTTTTGATTTGTATTTCCCTGATGATGAGTGATGTTGAAGAGCTTTTCATGTGTCTGTTAGCTATCTGGATATCTTCTTTGGAAAAATGTCTATTCATGATTTCTGCTCCAAATGCACACATTTCTTGAAAAATGTAACTTGTTAAAACTGACTCAAGAAGAAACAGAAAATATGAATAGCCCTATATTTATTAAAGAAATGGAATTCAAAATCAAACATTCCCACAAAGAAAACTGACCAGATAGCCTCACTTGTAAATTTGATCATATTTAATGAAGAAATATTATTAATCTTACGCAAGCTTTTGGTAAATAGGAGGTAATACTCAGCACATTTTATGTTACTGTGTGATACCAAAAGCTGATTAAATGATTAAAATAAAGGAATATTATAAACTAGTATCCCTCAGGAACACAGACATAAGAATCATCAATAAAATATTAGCAAATAAAATCCAGCAATATATAAAAAAGTGTATCATGGCCAAGATGTATCATGGCCAAATGAGTTTTTTCCAAAATGCAATGCTGGCTTAATATATAAAAATAAATCCATGTTGGAACACCTGGGTGGCTCAGTGGTTGAGCATCTGCCTTCCACTCAGGGCATTATCCTGGTGGTCCCACATCGGGCTCCTCACAGGGAGCCTGTCCCCCTGCCTATGTCTCTGCCTCTTTCTCTATATGTCTCATGAATAAATAAATAAAGTCTTTAAAAAATCCATGTAAATACTCACATTAAAAGAATAAAGCAGCAAAACCATACAATTATATCAATAATTGCAGAAAAAGCACTTGCTAAAATTCTGATAAGAACTCGCAGCAAACTAGGAAGGGGAACTTATTTCAATCTGATAAAGAGCATCTACCAAAAATCTATATTTAATATAATATTTATTGATAAATTACTGAATGTCTTTTCCTTTAGAAAGCAAGAATGTCTTTTTTAACCACTTCCATTCAATATTTTATTGGAAGTTCAAGCCTATGCAATATGGCAAGAATAGGAAAATAGAGCCCGGGAAGGCATACATAAAGCTACTATTATTCAGACAATGTGACTGTGAACTTGAAAATCCTAAGGAATCTACCAAAACAAAACAAAACAAAACCCAAAACAAAACAAAACAAAAACCCTGGTGGAATATGTGCATTTAGCAGGACTGTAGTATAAAGGTGAATATTCAAAAATCAATACTCTTTCTACATACCACCAATAATTTCAATGAAAAGTGTGCAAGACTGTTACACTGAAAACTATATAGTATTACTGAATTAAATTTAAAAAGACCTAAATAAATGAAGAGATACCCCATATTCATGGGTTAGAAAATTCAATGTTTTTAGGATGCAGTTCTCCCCCATAATTCTACTTCCTTAATACAAATCGGTAAAATGAATCTAAAATGTAAACAAAAGAACCTAGAGTAGCCAAAAGGGTTTTTAACAATAAATGCAAAGTTGAAGACATATAATATCTGATTTCAAGATTAATTTACTATAAAGCTAACTATGGACTGTGTGACATTGACATGAGAATGGACATTCTTATCAATGGGATGATAGACAATGTGTGTGTGGATGTGTGTAAACTGACTAATTCAATGAGAAAAAAAAAAAGTTTTTTTTCTTTACAAATGGTGCTAGAAAAACTGGGTATTGGTCTAAAAAAAAAAAATGAGCCGTGAGCCCTACATCACACTACACATGATAGTAATTTGAAATAAATCAAGACTTAAATATAAAAGTTAAAACTTTACAACTCCCATAAGAAAACACAAGAGAATACCTTTTTAACCTTCATCAATAAAAGGTTCTGTTCTTCAAAAACACTATTAAGGAAATGAAAAAGCAAGTCATAAACTGGAGAAAATAATCACAATATATATATTGAGAAAGGATATGTATACAAATATACAAAATAATTGTATATTCAATACTTGGGTTGTTAACCCAATTAAAAATGGTCAAAAGATGTGAACAGATACTTTTGAATGAATGGCCAATAAGCAACATTAAAAGATGCACATTATCATTAGTTATCAGTATACAAAAATCATGAGATACCATTTCACACCCACTAAAATAGTTAAAGTGAAAAAGTTTGACTCTACCAAGCTTTGGCAATAATGAGGAGCAAATAAAACTGTGATGTTTCTGGTGGGACTGTAAAGTTAGATTACTTTGGAAAAGAATTCCGCAGTATCAGGTATAGTTAAAACTAAATAAGGAGTGGCTGGGTGACTCAGTCAGCTAAGCAGCTGATGATTTGGGCTCAGGTCATAATCTCAGGGTCATGAGATTGAGCCCTGAGACAAGCCCTGTGTGGAGCCCCAAGTCAGGTTCCATGCCCAGCATGGAGCCTGTTTGAGGTCTCTCTTTCCCTTTCCCTTCGTCCTTTCTCCACCACTTGTGTGTATGCATGTTTCCCTCCCCCCCTCAAACCCTCCCACCACCACCAACAACACACACCTCAATATGACATAGTAATTCTAGATATTTACTTAAGAGAAAGAAAACATACCTATTAAGAGACTTCTGCACAAATGTTTATAGCAGTTCAGTTTTCCCCTCCCTCTCAAATCTGGAAATCATCTAAATGTCCATCAACAAATGAATTGATAAACAAGTTGTGGTATATTTATACAATGAACTACTACTTAGGAATAAAACAATAATGAACAAATGTAATATGCAGCAACATGCAAAAATACATAAAACATATGGTGAGCAAAAGATGTCAAATACACGCATTCAGTATGATTTCATTTATATGAAGATTTAGAACATGCAAAACTATCTTAAGTGACAGAAATCAGATTACTGGTTGCCTGGGTCAGGGGTTTGTCTGGGGACTTACTGCAAAATGGCACGAAGTACTTTCTGGGCGATGTATACTTCTATATTAGTTGGGATGTTAGTTATACAAGTATATCTACTTGTTAAAACACACCAAACTTGATGTGTGCATTTTACTAAATGTAAATTATATTTCTGGTTTTTTTTTTTTTAAGATTTATTTATTTATTTATTCAGAGAGAGCGAAGAGAGAGGCAGAGACACAGGCAGAGGGGAAGCAGGCTCCATGCAGGAAACCCAACGTGGCACTCAATCCCTCCCGGGTCTCCAGGATCACACCCCAGGATCAAACCCCGGGCTGCAGGCTGCGCTAAACCGCTGTGCCACCAGAACTGCCCTGTAAAGTATATTTCAATAAAGTTGATAAAAAAAAAATAACGTTGAAATAAAACAGCAGAGAAAATTTTACCAAAAAACTTTTAGATATACTGAGATGTATCAAAATTAATAACTATACGCTATTCACAAAACTACAGAGACCTATTAAAAGAAGAAAGATTCACTGACCATGTACTTTCTACCACTTATTAAATATGTGAGGCATCATAAAGTAAAAGCCTAATTGTCAGATGATTGGTATTTCTTATCACTTCATATAGTTCAGATGAAATGTGTACAAAATTCATTGGGGGCTACGACTAACTGACATAGGACAACATTATTCACTGATATGATGAAATTATTAAGAATAGTTTTTCTGTCATTCTTATTTAGCATCTGTTGGAGCTGCTGAAGTGATGGTAAAATGATCGAATTCAAGACAGTAGCAGAAAAGAGGTTAAACTCGTGGCATTTAGAACTGCTGCATTGTGTCACTCTTGAGTTATTAACATTTTATCCATATTTTAATATTATAACATAGTAGATGGGAAACTGAGTAGCCCTGACTTAGGAAGGGGAAATGAAAAACATTTTCAGTTTTTCAAGTTCAATAAAATTCTAATAATCCAAAACTCCCTGAACTGTTCTTGCTATTTTGTCCAAATCTCATATCGCGATAGTCTGTCTGGGTTTGAATGGCAAATATTAAATGTCACTCAGGACCAACTGAATACCACTTGTATTTGCATTCCTTAAAAAGTAGAAAAACATTAACCTTTTGTTTTATTGAATTAAAATGCCACGGAAATGCTGATGTAGTCTTAGGAGACTGGAATACTTTTACAAAGAAGAATAGCTGTCATTTATTAAACACAAAGAACAATTACTTGATAGGATGCCTTCTGACAAAAAGCAGATTGGTATTCTCATCATAGAAAAGGCATTATAAAAAAAAATCTAGCCCAGACCTCTGAGATTTGAATAATTTAAAGCTGCATTTGGTGCAATTTGAATTTTTCTTTAGGGAGGCAAAGTTAAATACCTTTAATTTGTTCTAATTATTTCAAATTTGCAAGTTAATTATGGCTGATCATTAAATAACAAAAAGGACTACCGTCTCCATAGAGTTTTACCTCCTACCCTCTGCATTACTTAAGCTAGATTTTAGTATGCATGAATTAACTTTCTAAATAATCACACGGTTTGACTAAATGGCTCAGTAAAATGAGCTCTGATCCTCAGAATAAGCATTAATGGACATTAGAAATGCTACTGGGACTCATGTTACTTACATTATAAGTATTTTTAATGGGGTCTTATTTACTAATCTTTATGTACTGTTCAAGTTAGAACACCATATAGATACATTATTCTGCTTTACTGGAGGAAAAGCCCAATCTTTGAGACAATAAAAACAAATGTCCATTTAACACCAAATAAATTCATTTTGAAATTAATGCAGGGATATGATGATGGATTTTAACTTGTCTTAGCTGTTCATCTCAATGAATCAATCTAGCAAAAATGGTCTGCTTGGTCTGTAAATGGAATATTATGGATCCACTGATGTGCTAAGTAATTCAAGTAGCAAAAGGAGGTACAATGAGCTAGTATTTATTTTCCACCTGCTACTTGGAAAGGATTCATGGTTTCTTGTGAGAGTTTCTAGTTACCATTTCTGTGCATATGTGGCTACCAATGAATGTAAAGCTATATGGCATATAATCTTTCTGCTTAGAACTCTTAAAAATAATTTTCTTAAGTGTCCCAACTAGATTTTTATATTCTCTAGAGATGGACCTGTTAGTAAACAAAATATTCTAAAAAAGACTTTAAAGAGTTAAATTTCAAAAATGAAAATATTTCATATGCTGTTAGATCTATTTTCCCACTCCAAAATCATGAGTACAAGTTTTATTTCCATATCACATAAAGATGATTTTGAGAGCCTACCATGTTTCAATTCTGTGTTTGGTTATAAGAGTACACAGACGAATAAGTGACTGTCTTTGGATATTTATAGGTAAACCAGAAGAGATAGCCAGCCCAACAATGAATACATAATGTGGTAGGTGTTATGATGACAGTATATGCAAAATGTTATCGAGAACTGATAATTGCAACAGGAAGCTTGTAAGAAAGGAATGGAAGATTTTGAAGGAGATGAGGTAAGGAAGTTCAGTAAAAAGGAACAATAATTTGCTAGCATATACTATGCAAAGGGCACTGGGATGGTTTCTGGCTCCAAAAGATGTGGGCATCCTAGTGAAAAATTTACTTACTTACGGGAGTATCCCAAACCACTTAAGTATGCTGGGTAGAATAATGGTCTCTGGAAGACAATAGATACTTTGGAGGCAGAAAGGACATAACTTAGATGTGCATGACATAAGAAAGAAAGGAGTCTAAACCTGTGGGGTAGTTAGGGTAATGTAGTAGTTTAGAATATTAGCTTTAGTGTCAGATAGAACTGGGCTCTGTATAGCTATTTATAAGTCCTCATCGATATGATTTTTAAAAAGATTTTATTTATTTATTCATGAGAGACACAGACAGAGAGGCAAAGACATAGGCAGAGGGAGAAGCAGGCTCCCTGTGGGGAGCCCGATGCGGGACTTGATCCCAGGATCCTGAGATCATGCCCTGAGCCAAAGGCAAAAGCTCAACCACTGAGCCACTCAGGTGCCTCCTTGATATGATTTCTTAAGCAAGTCACTTAACCTCTCTGGGCCTCATTTCTTCACTTCTAAAGTGAGGTTAATAATAATATGTAACTCATAGGGCTGGTGTGAGAAATAAATGAATTAACATATGTAAGATATGTAAAAGTGCCCAGCACATAAATACTACCATAATGTTAGCTTCTATTATTATCATTATTTTTATCACATTAAGTGAGGCAACATTTAAAAGACAGAGCAATATGTAATACATGGTAGGTTGTCAGTAAGTTATTATAGACTAGCTGAATAGATAGATGGCATAATTTCTGCAAATTATAGAAAAAGAGTAGGTCATTGGCACAGGCTTTGGGGAAATAACTGGAATGGATCTGAAAACCCTGAATTGAGGAACCTGTACATCATTTGGGCCAGATAATATTATCATGCAGTTATAAGGACAGGTTTGGACTTGAGGGAAATGCTGAGACCTGAGATAAAGATTTTAGGGTAATGAGAATAGAGATACGATCTAAACCAATATGAATGAGTTAAATTTCCCATAGAGAGAAGTCTATTGAGAAGAGAGAAAAGAATGGAATTTTAAATATTTAAACAGTAGGCAGAAGCAAAGTAAGCAGTAAAATACTTTGAGGAAGGGGAAGGAAAAACCAACAGGAAGAGAATCTCCAACAGAAAATAAGCAGAGAAAGAAGAAAGAATATTGTCAACAAAACAAGGAAATGAAAGAGGTATTATAAAAGTTAGCTGTATAATTTGAGAAGTCAGGTAAGATGAATAATGAAAAGAAAGAGAAAGATTTAGGAGTTAGGAGGATACGTGTGACCATAGGTAGTATGGTTTTAGTTGAGTGACACAGTTTATGAGGAACAAATGGAAGACAGGGGAGTGGATGCAGAGATCATACATTATGCTCTGAAGTTTGGGAAAAAGAAAAGAAAGGGCAATGAGTCTATGCAAGGCAAAGAGGAGTTTTTTGGTTTTTGTTTGTTTAGAGAGAGGGAGAGAGAGAGAGAGCATGCATAGAGTAAGGAAGGGCAGGGGGAAAGGGAGAGAAAGAATCTCAAGCAGGCACTGCGCTCAGCATGGACCCCAATGTGGGGCTTGATCTCGGGACCCTGAAATCATGACCTAAGCCAAAAATCAAGTCAGATGCTTAACAGACTGAGCCACCCAGGTGCTTCTTGTTGTTGGTTTTAAGGAGAAGGATCTTTAAGTATGTAGAGAAAGAGCCTGAAGATGCAGGAGAAGAGGTACTGATACAGATAAATTGTTGGGAAAATAGGGAATATGAACAAGGTACTGATAGAGAAGATGTTTGGATTTGAGACCTTTACGAGACCTCCAGGCAGTAATGCCTGACAGGTACTTGATATTTAAATTTTTTATATTTATTATTGAAGTATATTTATTATTGAAGTATAGTTGACATATATTAGTTTCAGGTATATAATACAGTGATTTGACAATATTATACATTACTCAATGCTCACCATTGTAAGTATATTCAATCATCTTAAAACATTATTATAATATTCCTTCCCTATACTGTACTGATAGCCACCATCACTTATTCATTTTATATCTGGAAGTTTGTATCTCTTAATCCCCTTGACTTATTTCACTTTTCCCTCTGATAACCACCAACCTGTCCTCTATATTGATGAACAGGTTTCTGGTTTTTTTTTGTTTTTTTTTTTTTGAGCATGAACATTTCTGTTCTTTATTTGCTTGATCATTTGTTCTGTTGTTTAAAGTCCATGTATAAGAGAGATCATATGGTATTTGTCTTTCTCTGACTTATTTTATTTAGCATAATGCCTTCTAGGTCCATACATGTTCCCACAAATGACAATTTCATTATTTTTTATAGCTGAGTAATATTCCATTGTGTGTATCAGTATCTCTCTTTCTCTCTCTATGTATCAATCACATCTTCTTCATTTATCTTGGCTTCCATATCTTGGCTATTGTAAATAACACTACAACAAACATAGGAGTGTATGCATCTTTTTGAATCACGTTTTGGCTTTCTTTGGATAATGTAGGGGCCAAGGGCAGGCTGCCCCAAGATGGGCCACTTTGGCATCAAGATTATTTTCAGTTAAAAAATGATCAAAACCCAGAAGATTCAGGTGAATCTCTTTACCTTCCCCTGCCTGTACCAGGAAGAGAGTTATTAACAGAGAGCCCTCTTTATCTAAGAAACACATTTGCATAATACGGCAACCCTTGCTTTCTAAATATCTTTCACCTTCCTGCTCATTGGTCTTTTCCCCCTTTGTTTCCTCAATCCCACCCTCTCTTTAGCTCATAAAAGCATCATGCTGCCTCACTGTCTTTGGGATTTCCATGACTTTGTGGAGTCCCTGTATATACAATATTATATTTGATTTTCCTGTTAATCTGTTTTATGTCAATTTGATTCCTAGCCCAACTAGGCCACTGAAAGGCAGAAAACATTATTCTTCCTTGACAGTAAATACCCAGTAGTGGACTTACATATGGTAGTTCTATTTTTAATTTTAATTTCCTGAGGGGGAAAATTTTTTTTCTGAGAAACCTCCATACTGTTTTCCACAGTGGCTGTACCAATTTACATTACCTCCAACAGCGCATGAGGGTTCCCTTTTCTCTACATTCTTGCTAACACTTGTTATTTCTTGTCTTTTTGATTTTAGCCATCCTGACAGGTGTGAGGTGATATTTCACATGGTTTTGTTTTGCATTTCCCTGATGCTTAGTGATATCGGTCACCTTTTCACATGTGTACTGGCCATTGCTATGTCTTCTCTGGAAAATGTTTATTCAGGTCCTCTGCCTACTTTTAATCAGATTATTTGTGTTTTTCTTGTTGTTGAGTTATAATGTTTTCATATTTTGCCTATTATTCCCTTATTGGATATATTATTTTCCATTACCTTCTCCCATTCAGTAGGTTGCCTTTTTGTTTTGTTGATGGTTTCTTTTGCTGTGCAAAATCTTTTTAATTTGGGGCATCCCCGGTGGTGCAGCGGTTTAGCTTCGCCTGCAGCCCGGGGTGTGATCCTGGCAACCTAGGATCAAGTCCCACATCAGGCTTCCTGCATGTAGCCTGCTTCTCCCTCTGCCTGTGTCTCTGCCTCTCTCTCTCTGTCTCTCATGAATAAATAAATAAAATCTTTAAAAAAAAGTTAAAAAAAAATCTTTTTAATTTGATGTGGTCTCAATAGTTTATTTTTGCCCTTTCCTAGCCTGAGGAGACATATCCATAAATGTTTGCTAAGGCTGATATCCAAGAGATTGCTGCCTGTTTTCTTTTAGGAGTTCTAGATTTCAGGTTTCACATTTACGTCTTTGATCTACTTTGAGATGGTCTTCTACCCATTGTATATGCTTGGCTCCTTTGTTGTATATTAATTGACCAAATAAGTGTGGGTTTATTTCTGGGTTCTCTATCCTGTTCCATTGATATTTCTGTGCTGATAGGCACTTTAAAATATAAACTCTAGAGAGAAGTCAGTGCTTCATACATACATATGACCCTCCCCTGGTAATTAGAGATTAGTGCAGACTTCATTTTAGTGTAGGTACATTTTATACTTGAAGGTGTCAGTAGATCTTACTTGCTCCCTCATAAAAGGAAATTTTGCAGGAATTTCATTAATTATAATGTTTTGATTTTAATTATTCCCAGAAGAATAAATAAATAAATAAATAAAATAATGAAGAAGAGTTAAGAAAAAGAGGATGGTAATGAATAAGACACGGCACTGCAGCTGTAACCAAACCACAAATTTGGGTTCTGTTTCTCTGATTCCAGAAATGCCTTCACAATTTCTCTATGGTCTTCAATAAGGAAGATGGTTCTTTAAGTCAGTTAATGTATATTTTAATGTAGAAGGAGTAGTTTTTAAACTTTTTTAAAAAAATTATTATTTATTCATGAGAATACACAGAGAGGAGACAGAGAAAGGCAGAGGGAGAAGCAGGCTCCATGCAGGGAGCCCGACGTGGGACTCGATCCGGGGTCTCCAGGGTCACGCCCTGGGATGAAGGCAGGCGCTAAACCGGGCCGCCCTTTTTAAAACTTTTTAAAAGTACATAAAAGAAGGTTTATAGGTGGGAAGATGAAAATGTTAGTTCAGGGCAGCCCGGGTGGCTCAGTGGCTTAGTGCTGCCTTCGACCCAGGGTGTGATCCTGAAGACCCAGGATCGAGTCCCACATCAGGCGCCCTGCATGGAGCCTGCTGCTTCTCCCTCTGCCTGTGTCTCTGCCTTTCTCTCTCTCTCTCATGCATAAATAAATAAATAAAATCTTAAAAAAAAAGAAAATGTTAGTTTAATATAAACTAAGAAATATAGGTATGAATAAAGTATGAATATTTTCCACCACACAATCAGCTTCCTAAGAGCAGATATCATGCCCTGCTCCTTTCTGAATCCACAGAATTGCCTTCCATGGGGATGTACATAGAGAAGAGGCCTAACATACATCTACTGAAGAAATGATTATAATTTAGGAGGCATTTGTGGAATTAAAACACAACTCTGATTTAGTAAACTAATCTATTACTGTCTTTTTCTGAATGCTATGTGAATGGAATCAAACAGCATTCTTTTTTTTTTTTTTTTTTTTTTGAGACTGGTTTCTTTTAGCACAATGTCTTTGAGAATCATCTAAGTTGTATCATGTGTCAATAGTTCATTCCATTTAATTTCTGAATGGTATTCCATTATATGGATTTACCACAGTTTATTTATCCATTCACTCACTGAAGATTATTTGTGTGGTTTACAGGTTTTGGCTATTTCAAATGAAGTTACTATGAACCTTCAGTAAATAAAGGAAGCCCCTCAATTTCAGTAAGGGTATAAAGTTGGAAGTCTTCTGGCTCTTAAAACTGATAATAGCATGTATCAAAAAGAGCTTTTTTGTTCCTTTATTCTCAACAAAAGTTTTGTGATAACTTTATTTTTTTTTTAAGATTTTATTTATTTATTCATGAGAGACAGAGAGAGAGGCAGAGATACAGGCAGAGGGAGAAGCAGACTCCATGCAGGGAGCCTGACATGGGACTTGATCCGGGGTCTCCAGGATCACACCCTGGGCTGCAGGCGGCGCTAAACCACTGTGCCACCAAGGCTACCCTGTGATAAACTTTAAAAATATCATCCAAAGTCCTTCAACTCAGACAGTATCATATACATTAAGGGAATGCTTTTTCCCATTTATTGAAGAAAAGTCTAACCTTCAAATAAACTCATGAGAATTTATAAGGAGTTATAATTCCAATTCACTTTTCTCCTCATGCCCATCTAAGAGATGTAATAACCTCATGTAATCAACAAATATCACAAAAATAATCTATTTTTTGGCATTCACAGTCATGTGTTTTGGGATCTGATTGCTGAGTAAAACAACTAGCAAGAGGCCATCAATTGCAAGGGTGGTTCAATATTCATGAACCAATCAATGTGATACCACATTAATAAAAGAAAGGTTAAAAACTATATAATCATTTCAGTAGATGAAAAAAAAATTTGATAAAGTACCACATCCATTCATGATAAAAACCCTCAATGAAGTAGGTTAGAGGGAACATACCTAACATAACAAAGGCCATACATGAAAAACCCAGTCAATAGGGAAAAACAGAGGTTTTCCTCTATAGTCAGGAATAAGACAGAGATATCCACTCTCACCACTGTTATTTAATGTAGTACTAGAAGTCCCAGCCACAGCAATCAGACAACAAAAAGAAATAAAGGGCATCCAGACTGGCAAGGAAGAAGTGAAACTTTCACTATTTGCAGATGATATGATACTCTGATATAGAAAATCCTAGACTCCACCAAAAAAATAAATAAATAAATGCTAGAACTGATAAATTCAGTAAAGTTGTAGGATACAAAATGAAAGTACAGAAATGTGTTGCATTTCTATACACTAATAATAAAGCACCAGAAAGAGAAATTAAGAAAATAATCCTACTTATAATTGTGCCCAAACCAGTAAGATATCTATGAATAAACTGCAGCAAAGAGGTGAAAGTCCTGTATTCACAAAACTATATAAAACACTGATGAAAGAAATTGAAGATGACACAGAGAAATAGAAAGATATTCCATGCTCAAGGATTGGAAGAACAAATGTTAAAATGTTAATACTACCCAAAGCAATCTACATACTTAATACAACCCCTATCAAAATATCAACAGCATTTTTAACAGAACTAGAATAAACAATTCTAAAATTTGTATGGAACACAAAAGACCCCAAATAGCCAAAACAATCTTGAAAAAGAAAAACAAAGCTGAAGGCATCACAATTCTGGACTTCAAGTTATATTACAAAGCAGCAGTGATCAAAATATTATAATCCTGGCACAAAAATAGACACATAGATCAACAGAACAGAACAGGAAACCCAGAAATGAACCCACAATTATGTGGTCAACTAACCTTCAACAAAGCAGGAAAGAATATTCAATGGAAAAAAGATAGTCTCTTCAACAAATGGGGTTGGGAAGACGGGATAGCAACATGCAAAAGAAGGCAACTGGACCACTTTCTCACACCAAACACAAAAATAAATGCAAAATGAATTAAAAAACTAAATGTGAGACCTGAAACCACAAAAATCCTAGAGAAGAACACAGGCAGTAATCTCTTTGACACTGGCCATAGCAACTACTTTCTACATACGTCTCCTGAGGCAAGAGAAATAAAAGCAAAAATAAATTATTGGGACTATATCAAAAAAATAAAAAATAAAAAGCTCCTGCACATTGAAGAAAACAATCAACAAAACTAAAAGACAACCTACAAAATGGGAGGATATATATTTATAAACAACATAATTGATAAAGGGTTAGTATCTAAAATATATAAAGAACTTATAAAACTCAGCCAAATAATCTAATTAAAGAATGGGCAGAAGACATGAATAGACAGACATTTTCTCAAAGACCTGCAGATGGCTAACAGACACATGCAAAGAAGCTCAACATCACTGATCATCAGGGAAACGCAAATCAAAACTACAATGAGGTATCATCTCACAGCTGTCAGAATGGCTAAAATCAATAACACAAGAAACACAGGTGTTAGGGAGGATGTAGAGAAAGGGGAATCTTCTTGCACTGTTGGTGGGAATGCAAACTGGTACAACCACTCTGGAAAACAGTATGGAGTTTCCTTAAAAAGTTAAAAATAGAACTACCCTACAATCCAGCAATTGTGCTACTAGGTGTTTACCCTAAGAATACAAAAATACTAATTCAAAGGGATGCATGCATCCTGATGTTTATATTTATTGCAGCATTATTGGGGTGCCTGGGTGGCTCAGTTAGGCATCTGACTCTTGATCTTGGCTCAGCTCATGGTCTTGAGATTGTGAGGTAAAGCCCCACATTGGGCTTCATGCTTAGCAGGGAGTCTGCTTAAGATTCTCTCCCTCTGCCCTTTCCCCCACCCTATGTGGGTGTTCTCTCTTTCTCTAAAGGAAAAACAAATTATAGCAGCATTATCTAAAATAGCCAAATAATGGAAATGGCTCCACTGTCTAACTATAGATGAAGGATAAAAATGATGTGAGATACACACACACACACACACACACACACACAATGGGATATCACTAAGCCATCAAAAAGAATGAAATCTTGTCATTTGCAATGATATGGAGAGAACTACAGTATTATGCTAAGTGAAATAAGTCAAAGACAAATACCATATAATTTCATTCATATGTGGAATTTAAGAAACAAAGCTAATGAGCAAAGGGGGAAAAGGATAGAGGCAAACCAGGAAATAGACTCTTAACTATAGACAACAAACTGATAGTTACCAGAGGGGAGGCAGTTGGGAGGATGGGTGATGGGGATTAAGGAGTGCACTTGTTGTGGTAAGCACTGAGTGTTATTGTATGGAAGTCTTGAATCACTATATTGTACACCTTAAACTACTATTACACTGTTAACTGAGTAACTGGAATTTAAATAAAAACCTAAAAAAAATAAAATAAAAAGAGGCTATCAAGAAACTTCCTTGTCATCTTGGGCCAAAAAGAGAAAAGAGTCTCTCTTTAGGACTTTGACTATATATATGGAACAACCAAGTTGGTAACATGAAACTGAGAATCAATGAACCTTTATAAAAATCCTCAGGACACCAGCATGCTATAAGGTCTTTCATGTTTTCATATACTCAATATGACCACACACACACACACACACACACACACACACCATTCTCTACCACAGGAGTCTTAGAACTGGTTCACAGCCATTGAGAACAGGCAGCTTTGGAAAAATCAATAGCAATTTTGAAATCTTTTTTTTTTCCTTGCCAATAGGTCCTATTCATAAAAATGATCATCCCTGAAGTAAATGAGAATGTAATAGAAAGCTGGGCAAAAAGAAAATACAACATGTTAGAAGGATTCAAAGAAAAACACTTAAAAGGACCCATAATTAAAGCAGCCAGCTTTGAGGTATAAAACTGTGGATTTCTTACAGTTTGTAAGGGCCATGCTCTGGGACCTATTTGACCCAGAACCTTCAAAGAATGAAAAGTCCCAGAGCATAAGGATAAAATGAAAGCCTTTAATTACCCCAGTGTGAGTAGCTGAAAGGAAATCAATCATGTTACCTCACTGTTAATAGTTCTATATAATTTACACAAAGATAGTCCTTTGCATGTTTTTCTCATATAGCATTTGTTGCTATTGACATTACTGTATAGTCACCAAATGAACCATAGTTTTTAAATTCTGCAATTTAAAATTGGTTTCTGTTGAATTGTGCTGTTTTGCAAAAAGGCTTCCATGTAGTAAGTGTGTTTCTTAGGTGTCATGCTGGATTGCTTCTTGGAGAAAAGTGAGAGGTAGGAACAGAGAGTTACTAAGGACATAATAACCACTTGGGCATGAAAAACACGACAGTATATTATGGCTATTAGCTCATTCATTTAGAGATGGAAGCTCCTCTTACATTGCTCAAAGGTTCTGTAAACACAGAAGTAAGGGATCAGAAACCATAGTTCAGAGAAGGTTGATTTTGGATAGTATTCTTCAGCTACCTTTGGTACATACCAGCTCTGGAAAGCAATGGTGATTTTGGTACTACTTTGAACCTCCAGTGACCATAAGAATATGCAAAAACTATTTGCTAAAGATAGTAATAATGATATTATAATAAAATGTTCCCCAAACTTCAGTTACATTATAGTAGGACATGTAAGACTTGTAAATTAAGGGGATCCCTGGGTGGCTCAGTGGTTTAGCGCCTGCCTTTGGCCCAGGGCCTGATCCTGGAGTCCCGGGATCGAGTCCCTCTTCCGGCTCCCTGGATGGAGCCTGCTTCTCCCTCTGCCTGTGTCTCTGCCTCTCTCTCTCTCTCTGTGTGTGTCTCTCATGAATAAATAAATAAAATCTTAAAAAAAAAAAAGACTTGTAAATTAATTAACACAACATGCACAACCTGAGCATAGAAGGGATCTTGTCTGTTTGGTCCCCAAACTAGACAGTATTAGAATCACCTGGGAGCTTTCTGTTGTGTTTTTACCTTGATTCAGCTCTATATTTTAAATTTTAACTGTAGAATCAGCTTGCTCTACAAAATAGTTTATATTTCACTAGATACTGCATTTTATTATTTTCCCTGCAGCCCTTTAAGAATGGGTGATATCACTCTTTACTTTTTGCCAATATGAAGAATGAGAAGTGATAGTTGATTGTTTTGAGTAAGAAGTTCGTCATATAAGAATGCAGGAATAGACCATCCCATGCAAAACAAACGGCAAACACAAACAGACTGGAATGAAATAAGCTTAGCATATTTGAGAAGCTGAAAGGCCATGGTGGCTGAAATATCCTGAGAAGAGTGACAGCACTTCACAGTGTCAAAGAGGTATTCATGCACCACAGCAGGTAGGGTCTTGTAAATTGGGGTAGAGCGGAGATTTGTGTTTAGGTATGATTTGAAGCCATCAGAGGGTCTTAAGCAGAGGACAAACATGATTCTGGCACATGATTTAAAATCATGTTACTCTGACGAAGAAATAAGAACATAGATTAGTAGGCATCTGCAATCATCTAGGTGGATGGCAGTGGTTTGAATTAGATGGAAGCAATGAATATGGAAGGAAGATGACATAAAGGATACTTTTATAAATAGTCAATAATGAACTGGATATGGAGGGTGAAGGAAGGAAATAAGTAAAAATACAGTTTTTGACTTGAGTAATAAGATTCAAATATATTTGAAATGGGTAAAAGAAGGGTATACATTTGGGTTTTCCAAATATCTTTTTGTGACATATTAGTGGTATTCTGTAGGAAACAGTGGTAATCACATGTTCATTCTGCTTTCTTAGTCCATAAGTCCTCTTATAATTAATAATCATTTCCAGAATTAATGTCTAGTTCATTGGCATATAATATGAAGAATTCCTTTTTATTTTTAAAGATTTATTTATTTATTAGAGAGACAGAATATGTGCACAGGTGGTGGGGTCAGAGAGAAAATCTTAAGCAGACTCTGCCTGCCCTGAGCATGGGGTTGGTCTCAGGGTTTGATCTCATGACCCCGTGATCGTCATCTGAACTGAAACCAAAAGTCAGATGCTTAACCAACTATGCCAGTCAGGCACCCCAAATTCTATTTTTTTTTTAAATTAAATGCAATTTATTCATCTTTAGCTTCCTGGTACCTCCACAGTTTTCCACAAATCTTCAATCAATAAATGTTTAGCAGTCTACATGAACCTTTACTGCCCTGAGATGTGAATAAATTAAGCTAGAAGAATTGAGGTTATTTATCTATATATCTACATATCTATATATATATCTATCTCTATATATGTACATACATGGGTATATATGTATATTTTAAATAAAATCCACCTATCTTTTGCTTCAGTTTTCTTGTACCAATGGTTGTTCCACTCTTTCTAGACCAAAGATAATTTATCTTGGAAGGAAGAAATAGGCAGTGTTTCATTCTCTTTGCCATGTGTTAATATAACACAGGTTCTAAACAGTAAACCTACCCTTGGTTTGCCCTTAATCCTTCAAAAAAAATTAGACAAGCTACTTTAGTCATGCATGGCATATTTTAAAATTTTAAGCTTATTTATTAGAACTTAGTGTATTTGATGGACTGTCCTTTGAAATTATCTTATACCTACCCTGAACTGTTATCTTCCTATTTCTGTAGCATAATTTAAAAAAAAACTTTTCTTAATTCTTCAATTATGTTCATACAATCAGAATTATACTTTTGGTAGTTTCCTAGCTCTTTGGACTCTTTGGGTCTCAGATCAGAAAATCACACTTCTTTCTCTGCCTTATCTTAGGTTTTGTTTATGCATTTAATTACGACAGATTTTTCATCTGTCATGAACTAGGCTGAACATGACAACTCTACTGGTTGCCTTCATCTCCTTTTAGGATATGAAGTGCTAACAAAAAGCAGTCAAGAATTTTTAAGAGTGGAATAAGATTTCCAGTTTTCCTTTCTCTCTGATTTTACCCAAATGCTCTACATAGAGTAATAACAGGTGAGAATGCTTTCTTTCTTAAGTTTGACAACCACTCCATGTTTTCTTTGGAAAGACTGGGGAAACCAAAGCTTTGCAAGGTTAAATAATTTACCGAAGTTCATACAACTAGTAAGTGGCAGAGCTAGAGATATGAAATCATTGTACTACACTGCCTTGTAATGGTCCTGGATTATAAAATTCTATACTTGTGTATGTTTTCCTGCTATATATTACCACTTCGATGTCCTAAGAGACTTTACTTTTCAAAAAAGGCAGTATAAACTCAATATAGATCTTCCTCAACTAATGATGGGGTTATGTCTTGATAAACCCATCATAAGTTGAAACTATCATAAGTCAAAAATGCATTTAATACACCTTACTACAGCTTAGTCTAGAATATTACAGTAGCCTAGAGTAGGGCCAAATTATCTAACACAAATCCTATTCTATAATAAAGTCTTGAATATCTCATGTAATTTATTGATTACTGTACTGAAAGTCAAAAACAGAATAGTTGTATGGACACAAAATGATTGTTAAGTGTATCAGTTATTATCCTCCCGATTGCATGGTTGACTGGGAGCTGTAGCTTGCTGCCCTTGCCCAGTATCATGAGGGAAGATTGTAGGGTATATCACTAGCCTGGAAAAAGATCCAAAATCAAAATTCAAAGTACATTTTTTACTTAATTCATATAGCTTTAACCCCATAGTAAAGTAAAAACAATCCTAAGCTGAATTTTATATTTCTAAAATCAGTTGAACATGCAGTGCCACCAAACATCTTTTGGGTTTTCCTGGTCAGCTTTCTTTACCACTCTTAAGCTCTTCATAGCATTATTTTCAAGCCTCTTTTACTCTTCAGACCTTCATTTCCACCCTCATACAGCCCTGTACCTTCCTCACCACCTCTATCACACTTAAGTAGATCATCTAACCTCTTGCTTCACATATAAAATTGAGAATACCACACGGGAACACCTTCAACTACCTGATAACAAACCCGTGCATCATTTTATAAGGAAAGAAATAAGCAAATAAAAAACAAAACACCTGCCATTACTATGCTTGTGGAGGGCATTTTGGTAAGTGTCACTGGGATTCAGTGCATCTAAATTCTGTTTATAATCCCATTTTATTGCTAAAGTAGTACAGCTGCTGTTGGATCACACTAAGTGGATATTGATTAGTACATTGTAAAATCACAGTATTATTTTTTAAAAACCGCTTTCTCTGATTCATTTGCATAGTAATCTACCTTTATACTTTCCTGTTTTTGAAAAACAAAATTTTTATTTTGGGATAATTTTAGATTTCCAGGAAAGTTGCAAACATATTACAGAGACCTTCCCCAAACCCTTCACCAAGCTTCCCCTAAAGTTAACATTTTACAACAGCATGATACATTTGTCAAAACTAACAACACATTAATTACTATTAAACTCTAGACTACTAGGATTTCATCTTTTTTTTTGTTTTTTTTTTAAAAAAATATTTATTTATTCATGAGAAACAGAAAGAGAGAGAGAGAGAGGCAGAGACACAGGCAGAGGGAGAAGCAGGCTCCATGTAGGGAGCCCAACGTGGGACTCAATCTGGGGTCTCCAGGATCAGGCCCTGGGCTGAAGGCAGGCGCTAAACCACTGAGCCACCTGGGCTGCCCAAGATTTCATCTGTTTTTATGCTTATGCCTTTGTTTTTGTTATACCAGGATATGTTCCAGGGTATTACACTGCATTTAGTCACTATGTCTTCTTAGTTTCCTCATGTCTGTGACAGTTGCTCAGTCTTTTTTCTTTCATGATTATACCTGACCAGTTTGAAGACTGGTTAGGTATTTTGTACAATGTTCATTTCCCCATGATTCCCCAGTACAGCATCATAAGCGTTTGGGAAGAATACTATGGTGGTAAAGTTCCCTCCTTATCACATCATATGATAGCAACATGATAATCATTGGCAGTGTTAAACTTGGTTGATTGATTAACATACTGCTCACCATATTTCTCCACTATAAAGCAGGATTTTCCTTTTCCATATCCTATTCCTTGGATGTGAATTACTAAGTCTAGCTCACACTCAAGTGGAGTGGATGCTAAGGTCTACCTCCCAGAGGGAGAAATATTTACTTGGAATTTTTCTGAAGGAAGATTTTTCTCTTTTCTTCTATTTATTTATTCATTCAATCATTTATTTATATCAGTTTGGACTCATTTGTACTTATTTTATACTTCAGGTTATAATGGATTACACTATTTGTTTTGTTGCTCAAATTGTTGTAGCTTTGGCCATTGGAAGCTCTTTTGGGTTCACTTCTTTGTCCCTTTCATATGCCTTTATTCTTTTGATTTTTGAGCACTTCCTTGCTTTCTGGATCCAGGCTCATCTCTCTTTTTCTTTTTGTCATCTGTCTAATTAGCCATTTCTCTCAGGAGTCCTGGTTTCTTTTATTGGAGAATGGTATTTAGAAACTACGATCTGTGTGCTGCGTGCTGGCTTATTGCCACTGGGGATCACTGTTCCTTGGCCCTTTCAGCAGACATAGCTAAGGGATACATATTATGTATACTAACCTATATATATATATATGTGTATATATATATATATACACATATATATATGCATTTATTTTTGTATACATTCATCAGTGTATACACATACACAAACATTCTATGGACTGTATTATGAACCCTATTCATATGTTAAAGCTCTAACTCCCAATTGTGATGGTATCATATTTGGAGATGGGGCCTTTAGGAGGTAATTATGTTTAGATGAGTCATGAGAGTGAGGCTGTAATGTTGGGAATAGCCTACTTAGGAGACACCAGAGAGCTTGCTGGTTCTCTGTCTCCACCATGTAAGGACCCAGTGAGAAGGTGGCCATCTACAAGCCAACAGAGCCTTCAACATAAGCTGAATATGCTGGCACTCTGATTTTACACTTCCAGGCTTCAGAACTGTGAGAAAATAAATTTCTGTTGTTTAAGCCTTCTAGTTTTTGACATTTGGTTATGGTAGCCTGAGCAGAATAAGACAACAGAAAAACATGAATATATACTAATGTCTCCAACTCTAAGGTACTACCATAGCATTCATTCTAGCCATATATTATTTTTTCAATTGACAGACTGTAGGTATCTGCTATTAGTAGCTGTGATGGTATTAGTAGCTGTCATATATCTTCCTGGAATAGAAATTTACTCTGTATATGGATTTTCCTTCTGTGTGCACAATGCTTCTACCCATGGACCTACAGAATGCCTTACCCACTGCCATGGTATTTTACACAGCATTGCCTCTGATCAAGGAACTTACTTGCTATGAAGTACTGCAATAGGACCATATTAATGGAATCCATTCATATCTGCAATCATTGATAGTACAGCAAAATAGCCTTTATTTTTTTATTTTTTATTTTTATTTTTTGTGAAATAACCTTTAAAAGCTCAGCAGTAGTGCCAGCTAGGAAGGAATACCTTGTAGGGTTCAGGAAAGGTCCTCCAGGATGCTCTAAATCCACTCTAAATCAGTGCCCAATAAATGGTACTATTTCTCCATAGCTAGGCTTCATAAATCCAAAAAAGAAAGGTTGGAGATGGGATTGGCTCTACTCACTATTTCCCTGAGTGACCTATTAGCAAATTTTTGCTTCCATTCCCCAGGATCTTAGAATTTGTTGGCTTAGGAGTCATTCCAAAGGAGGAATCTTTCTACCAGGAGATATAACAGTGATTCCACTGAACTGGAAGTTTACATGCCATGTTGTTACTTTGGGCTCTTTATGGTTCTAAATCAACAACCAAATAAGAAGGTAACTATATATACTAGGGTGATTGATCTGAGAGGGAAATGGGTTGCTACTATGCAATGGAGATAAGGAAGAGGGTGTCAGGAATGTAAGAAATCCCTAGGGTATCTCTTAGTATTGTGTCCTCTGATTAAAGTCAATGGGAAGCTCCGACAATACATTTCAGTCATGATGCTAAAGGCCTGCCCTCTCAGAAATGAAGTCTTGGGTCACCTTACTGGACAAAGATCCATGGCCAGCTGAAATGTTTCCTGACGGCAAAAGGAATACGGAGTAGGTACCAGAAAAAAAGTAGTTATAAATACCAGGTATAGCCATGTAGTCAGGCGCAGAGATGAAGACTAATATTTCTTCCTTACTTTGTTAGAGTATGTTTGTATATGTATATTAACTAAATTTGTTTTCTTTCCTCTCATCCTTTATTATCTAACATAAGATGCATTTATAATAATTTATGTTACATCACAGCATTAAAACTATAGGATATTAAGGACAATGATCATCACCCAAAGACTTCACATCCTCCTCTGGGGATGGGTTCGTATGTTTTCAGCTCTTTGTGAGATAACTATCACGTTAGATGGAAGTATGCCTCTCTTATCTTTATTTGGAGATTAAGTATGGTTTAAGGAGACATGTATGGGTGCCAAGCTGATGCCAGGTGCACTGTGATGGTCTTTTTTTTTTTTTTAAGATTTTATTTATTTATTCATGAGAGATACACACAGGGAGGCAGAGACATAGGCAGAGGGAGAACAGGCTCAATGCAGGGAGCCTGATGTGGGACTCCATCCCAGGACCCTGGGATCAGCTCTGGGCCGAAGGCAGATGCTCAACCACTGAGCCACCCAGGTGTCCTTTGATGGTCTTTTTTAATGTGTCAACCTGGCCAGGCTACATTACCCAGTTAACCAGTCAAACACTAATCCAGGGATTGCTGTGAAGGTATTTCACAGATTGCTTAAAATCCATAATATCTTAGGGAATTTGGATGGGCCTGATTCAATTTCTTAAAAAGTCTTAGAGGCAGAGCTGAGGCTACCCTGAAAAAGAAGCAGTCCCTTCTGTGGACAGCAGCTTCTGCCTGTACCTAAGAGTTTCAACCTGATCTTCCTGACAGCCTGCCTTATGGACTTCACACTTGCTTAGCATAAGCCTATTCCTTGCAATACATCTCATAATACATATCTCCTACTGATTCTATTCTCTGGTTGACCCTAACTAATGCAGTCCTTCACCATGTCACATGATATAACAAAGAAAGATTCTCTTTCCAACAAACAGCCCAGGGCTCAGATTCAAGGTTAAACGATTAAAGCTGGCACACACTGTTTACTAAAGGAGAAAATGCCAACTAGCAAAAGCAACACAGAAATCAATCCTCTTCACCACAGGAGCAATGTGAAAAACAAATGAGTTGAGTTTAATATGAAATTTTCTCTGTAGGATTATCAAAAATTAGCACTGTTTCATATGTAATAGCCAGTCCTTCTGAGACAGGCAACTACCTGTAACAAACCATGGGCTAATCAAGATCACAACCATATCCTCAGACACTTTATGATCAAAATGTATGCTCAGAAACACAGTCATTGTTTCTTTTCATCTTATCTTCAAACAAAGCTCTAGTTACTCTATCTACCCAGGAAGTCCCTACATACATACTTCTACAAATAAAAGAATGAACTTCTTTTTAAAACCTTTGTGCTTTTATGTGATTATCCTTTGTGTATTCCATTGTCTTGAAACCAAAAAATCATTTTTTAAACTATATCCAGGAAGTCAGAAAAGGCATTTGAAGCTATTGCTAATTAAAAATAAAAATTGTTTATGGCAACGAAAAATTGTATATCCTTTCAGAGATAACTTTTAGGACTCCTAAAAACAAAAATAAAAAATTGACCTAACTTTGCTGCCTCCACCCTTTTATAGGCATATAAAAATCTTATATGACAATATGGCGTTTTTGGAAAATGTTTTTGGCTAGCATCCATTTTGTCTTACTCCTTCTTGCCCCTGCAAAATAATTGTATGTACAAATACTTTAGTTGTATAAATGTATATAGAAATGTTTACAAATTCCTTTCAAATAAAAATCTTACATACTTGCAGAAAGAAAAAAGGAATCAGGACTTGGACATATCAATGAGGTCCAGAAACAGTCCTTTGGATACTACTAAAGATTTGATATGACACCTAAATCTGCAGTTGTAGGCCTTAGATTGGTCTCTATTTATTGGGGCTTGTAAAACAGATGTTAACAAATAAATTCTACTTTTTAACCAGCTGAACCTCAGAGACTATTGTTTTTCTCTATCTCCTGGGAAGCAATGTTCACTATGTAAGGTGCCACCCTTGTTCCAAATTGGGACAAAAAACCTTATGTTTCAGATTGGAAACAGGATAGGTAGTAGTCACTGTCTAAATAGAAATCAAACTGCTCTTATTCCAAATAAATCTGGGAATGAGGTTATCAAAGTAAGCTGACTCAAGTGGCAATGAAACTTCCAATTCCCCAATCCCACTAATGTTGTCTGGGAAGAAAATTACTTTTACAAAGATTTGTGTGTTTGTTAAAGTGAAGGCTAAAAACCACCACAACTCTATTTGTGTAAAGCATATAAAATGTAACTGATTACACAATTTATTATCCAGTTCCTTGTATTTAACCAGTGGTAGCAGCAGTATTCTTTAGCCAATTACTCTAATTTCTGTAGATGATGCTCTCTACCCCCTGCCCCATATACATATAAATCAGACCCTAGGAAAATGATATGTAGCCAAATAATCTAATAGCCTGAAAAATCTATGAAGTGCCATCTTAGAAAATATTTATCCCACAAACCCACTATGTACTAAGATGACAAATATAATTAAAAAATTATCCAGAGTCAGAACATGTAGATTTTACATGAAGAAGCTAATTCTAAGGATATGCCATATCACATAAAAGGGGACAGTGGCTTGTCTTTTCTTATTTAAGTGCCATCAATATGCAAAGTAACAGAGCATGTGTAGACAATAGCTTGAGAAAACCTTAAGTAGCCTTATGTTTTAGTCTATTCGTCATCATTTAAAAACCAGTGTTTGTGGGGGTGTTAGTTGAGTGTCTGACTCTGGACTTTGGCTTAGGTCATGATCTCAGGACCATGGTATCAAGCGCTGTGTCAGGCTCCATGCTCAGCTTGGATTCTGCTTGTCCCTCTCCCTCTGGTCCTCCCACTGCCCTCTCTCTCTGAAATACATACATATACACATACATACATACATATACATACATACATATATACATACATAAAATCTTTAAAAAAAGAAAACAGTGTTTGTGGCAAGGGTAGAGAAGGAAGTTGCTGCAGTATGGAATGTAAGAAGAAACTTTGCTCCTGAAAACTATACAAGATCAAGCTCAGGCATGGACAGAAGAGGCACCAGACTGGTGAAGTCCTGCCATCTCCTTTATTGCTTAAAATGAAGAAAACAGAAAAGTTGATTTCATAAATTATATTTATCACCAATTTATCTTTTTAAAATTGTTGGTTTTATACAGCTTTTAAAAATCAAATTATCATTCACCAGGACATAAGTCTCATAAATAGGATTTGAGTATTTGCTACTACTTGTCTTAGTATTATACCTATCATGAATATAGAATAGGATGTCATCTGGGAGAATTAAGTTTAAAAAAGCAATTACCAACTTGAGGAAGGGGTATGTGGGCAGAAAAATCTTGAGGAAGAAGGCTGGTATGGTCTGAGAGCATGCAAAGCTTTATAACATTTCTTTTGTTCTTAGTTCTATTTATTTTCAATACAGAACAATATTAAAAATAGAGGAAAAAATTTAAAGTTATAGTGAGATAAATTTACATACCATAAATTTACCCATTTACAGTAATTCTCAGCAAGTTTAAAGTTGTATACCACAAACTAATTTTAGAATAATTCTAACATCGCCAAAAGAAAGCTCATGCTCATTTGCAGGTGCTCCTTATTCTCCACTCCCTGCACTAGGTGATCAGGAATTTATATCCTTTAACTATAGACTTGCCATTTCTGGACATTTCATATAAATGGAAGATATAATTCACAATCCTTCATGAGGCCTTTTTTTCAGTTAGCTTGTTTTCTAAGTTCATCCACATTGTAGAATGTATTAGTACTTTGTTCCTTTTCATTGTCAAATATTCCATTGTATGGATATATGATATTTTGTTTATCCATTCATCAGTTGCTAGACATTTGGGTTATTTCCACTTTTTGGCTATTACGAATAATACTCCTGTGAGCCTTCACATAGAAGTCTTTGTGTAGATGAATGTTACCGAGGAGTGGAATTGCTGGGTCATATGGTAATTCTATGTTTAAGTGATGATTTTTTATTTATCAAAAAGGTAAATGATTAAAAGAATGAAATGTGAAACTAGAAGAAAGTAAAAGGAAACAGGTTTTGTTTTTCTTTTTTTTTATGACTTAAAAGAATTTGAGAAATGATAGGAAGATCACTATCCAATCCCTGAAAATTTCTCTATTACTGAAGCTATGTGACATTCAATTAAGAGCAAACATTTTTTTCTCATTTTACTTTAGTTATGCTTTATAATGGGATGTCTTTGAGCCCAATTTTACAATTTTATAGATGATCTCTAGCATGTCTAAGATAGACAGCAGAGATCCCCATGCATGTTAATAAGTCACGTTGTTAAAGAATTCTGAAATACTAGAGAAATGTTCTCTTTTTACATGAACAATTCTTTAGACCAAAAGGTTGTGAGTTAAAAAGAGGAAAGAGGGGTGCCTGGGTGGCTCAGTCAGTTGTGTGTCTTGACTCTTGGTTCTGGCTCAGGTCATGATCTTGGTGTGTGAGATGGAGACCCGTGTCAGGCTCCCCACTCAGCAGGGAGTCTGCTTGGGATTCTCTCTCCCCCTTTGCCCCTCCTCTCACTCTCTCTCTAAAAATAAATAAAAATCTTTTAAAAAAAGGAAAGAAGTGATATTAGAAGGTAGGGGTAGATGATTAGAAGGGATGTTTTTGTGCCAATTATCATTGATAATTGAAAATAATTATAAAATGATATTGCCAAATTGGCCACCAAAGTGGTTCCAGGAATTTTCTTTTTTTAAAAAAAGATTTATTCATTTATTTGATGGGGGGAGAGAGAGAGAGAGAGAGAGAGAGAGAGAACAGCAGGAGTTAACTGAGGGAGAGGGAGAAGCAGGCTCCCCACTGAGCAGGCAGCCAGATGTGGGGCTTGATCCCAGAACCCTGAGATCATGACCTGGGCTGAAGGCAGACACTTAACTGACTGAGTACCCAGGTGGCCCACAATTCCTAACAGTAGTGTATTAGAGTACCTGTTTTCCCACACTCTCTTTAACTCTTGATATTATTAACTCCTTCAATTCTGCCTATTTATTAATTTAAAAATTGTTACCTTTTTGTTATTTTCATTGCTTTTTAAAAAATTTTGTTATTTAAACTCAATTAACATATTATGTATTATTATTTCTTCCTGATGTGCCCCTCTCCCACTTTCGTGAAGTTTCCTCACAGCATGGCCCTCAAGCGCCAGTCCTCGCTTGCACCTCAAACGAAGAAACTGAGGCTGCCTCCGGCCCCCAAGCCGGAGGAGACGTCTACCTCTCAGCACTTGCCGAAAGGAGAAAAAGAACAGCAAGAAGCAATTGAACATATTGATGAAGAACAAAATGAAATAGACAGACTTAATGAACAAGCCAGTGAGGAGATTTTGAAAGTAGAACAGAAATATAACAAACTCCGCCAACCATTTTTTCAGAAGAGGTCGGAATTGATCGCCAAAATCCCCAATTTTTGGGTAACAACATTTGTCAACCATCCACAAGTGTCTGCACTGCTTGGGGAGGAGGATGAAGAGGCGCTGCATTATTTGACAAGAGTTGAAGTGACAGAATTTGAAGATATTATATCAGGTTACAGAATAGATTTTTATTTTGATGAAAACCCTTACTTCGAAAATAAAGTTCTCTCCAAAGAATTTCATCTGAATGAGAGTGGTGATCCATCGTCAAAGTCCACTGAAATAAAAAAATGGAAATCTGGAAAGGATTTGATGAAACGTTCAAGTCAAACACAGAATAAAGCCAGCAGGAAGAGACAGCACGAGGAACCAGAGAGTTTCTTCACCTGGTTTACTGACCATTCTGATGCAGGTGCAGATGAGTTAGGAAGAGGTCATCAAAGATGATATTTGGCCAAATCCATTACTGTACTACTTGGTTCCTGATATGGATGATGAAGAAGGAGAAGAAGATGATGATGAAGAAGAAGGATTGGAAGATATTGATGAAGAAGGAGATGAAGATGAAGGTGAAGAAGATGAAGATGATGATGAGGGGGAGGAAGGAGAGGAGAATGAAGGAGAAGATGACTAATGGAACACTGATGGATTCCAACCTTCCTTTTTTAATTTTCTCCAGTCCCTGGGAGCAAGTTGCGTCTCCCCCCCCGCCCCTCTTGTGCTCATTCGCCCTGTTTTTTGAAGTCTCTTTTCTCTCCCTTTATACCATTGTTCTCAGCTTATTTTGGGGGGAAATATTTTGAGCAGAATACAGCGGGAAAAGAATCTCTACCCCTTTCTGTTCCAAATTCATTTTTATTCCTTCCTGTCTCAACAAAAACTTTATGGAATCAACACCACCGTGCTCTGTGGGACAAAAAAAAACCTTCTGCTCCCTTAGCTCTGCTGGAAGCTGGAGGGTGCTAGGCCCCTGTGTAGTAGTGCATAGAATTCTAGCTTTTTTCCTCCTTTCTCTGTATATTGGGCTCAGAGATTACACTGTGTCTCTATGTGAATATGGACAGTTAGCATTTACCAACATGTACCTGTCTACTTTCTCTTGTTTAAAAAAAGAAAAAAAAATTTAAAAAATGGGGTTATAGAAGGTCAGCAAAGGGTGGGTTTGAGATGTTTGGGTGGGTTAAGTGGGCATTTTGACAACATGGCTTCTCCTTTGGCATGTTTAATTGCGATGTTTAACGGACATCCTTGCAGTTTAAGATGACACTTTTAAAATAAAACTCTCCTAATGATGACTTGAGCCCTGCCACTCGATGGGAAAATCAGCAGAACCTGTAGGATCTTATTTGGAATTGACATTCTCTATTGTAATTTTGTTCCTGTTTATTTTTAAATTTTCTTTTTGTTTCACTGGAAAGGAAAGATGCTCAGTTTTAAATGTTAAAAGTGTACAAGTTGCTTCGTTACAATAAAACTAAGTGTGTACACACACACACAAAAATTTCAGAGGTAGAGTTCAGTGATTCATCAATTATATATAATACCCAATGCTCATTACATCATGTGCCTTCCTTAATGCCCATCACCCAGTTACTCTACCCCCTACTCTCTTCCCCTCCAGCAACTCTGAGTTTGTCTCCTATGATTAAGAGTCTCTTATGGTTTGTTTCCCTCTTTGATTTTGTCTTATTTTATTTTTCCCTCCCTTCCTCTATGTTCCTCTGTTTTGTTTCTTAAATTCCACATGAGTGAAATCTTATAATTGTCTTTCTCTGATTGACTTATTTTGCTTAGTGTAATACTTTCTAGTTCTCTTCACATCATTGCAAATGGCAAGATTTCATTTTTTTGGATGGCTGAGTAATATTCCATTCTATTATATATATAGAATGGAATATATACATTCCATTCTCACTTCGTTTTATGTATATATATATCTATATAGATATAGATATAGATATCTTTTTATATATAAATAAATTATTTTGGAACTCATTTATTTTGGAATTTATTTATTTATTTATTTATTTTGGAATTTATATATATATAATATATTATATATATATTATATATATATAAATCACTTCTTTATCCATTCATCTGTTAATGGTATGTGGGCTCTTTCCATAGTTTGGCTATTGTGGACATTGCTGGGTGTGCAGGTGCCCCTTTGGACCACTACATTTGTATTTTTGGAATAAATATCTAGTAGTGCAATTGCTGGGTCATAGGGTAGCTTCTATTTTCAACTTCTTGAGGAACCTCTATACTGTCTTCCAGAGTGGTTGCACCAGCTTGCATTCCCAACAGCAGTGTGGTTGCACCAGCTTGCATTCCCACCAGCAGTGTAAGAGGGTTCCCCTTTCTCCATATCCTTGCCAACATTTGTCATTTCCTGACTTGTTAATTTTAGCCATTCTGACTGGTGTGGGGTGGTATGTTACTGAGGTTTTGATTGATGTCTCCCTGATGCCAATGATGTTAAGCATTTTTCATGTGTCTACTGGCCATTTGTATGCATGTCTTCCTTAGAGAAATGTCTGTTCACGTCTTCTGCCCATTTCTTAACTGGATTATTTGTTCTTTGGGTGTTGAATTTGATAAGTTCTTTATAGATTTTGGATATTAACCCTTTATCTGATATGTCATTTGCAAATATCTTCTTTCATTCTGTAGCTTGTCTTTTGTTGTAGCTTGGTTTTGTACATTGTTTCCTTTGTTGTGCAAAAGTTTTTATCTTGATGAAGTCACAATAGCTCATTTTTGCCTTTGTTCCCCTTGCCTTTGGAGACAGTCTAGCCGGAAGTTGTTGCGGTCAAGGTCAAAGAGCTTGCTGCCTGTGTTCTCTTCTAGGATTTTGATGGATTCTTGTATCACATTTGGTCTTTCATCTGTTTTCATTGCTTTAAAATTTTATTTTCCCAAGATTAGTTGTGAAGTTTTATATATGTGTTGGCTGTTTGGGTTTACTCTTCTGAGAGCTGCTTCTTAGGATAGTTTACCTTATTAATTTGAAGGAATTTTTATAATACGGATATAACACTTCTTAATCATCCCTTTTTAGGATTTATTAAACCTTCCCCTGAGATTATTCCAAATATCTTTCCTCCTCCCAAATACTGTCCATACTGCCACCTTTCTTAGTAAATTAGCTCACTTCGTTCTTTACTGAGAAGATTGAGATTTTAAAACCTCCACTGTACCAATATCTTACGAGCACATACTATATGCTGAATATATAATCTTTATAACATTTAGAAGATATGTTATGACATATATATAACAAGACAGTTGTATCTTTGCCTTCAGGAAGCTTAGAGTTGGGAAGTGGTATATTAGACTTCGGAATATGGAAGGAGGGAACAACGAGAGACACATGATTTACATAGATGATTAGGACAGAATCCTTTCAAGGAGATAATATTTAAACTCTCATCTAAAAGAGTCAACACAAGGAAGAACAGGATTAAGAGTGCTAAAAACAGCTATAGGTATGATACAGCAAGTACCAGAAACTGAAAGAAGACCAAGGCCAATGTAGTTGGAACACATGATTCAAGGGAAAAAAAAAACATAAAGGGCCCTAATGGCCATGGTAAGAAGTTTAAATTTTAAGTAAGAGTCACTAAATGTTTCTGAAGGAGAACAGAGTGGTATGAAATGGGGTAAGCAGAAGCCAGATCATGTAGAATACTCTAAGACAGAATAATCTAAGATTTCAGATTTCATTCTACATTATTGAGGAGTCTTTGAAGAATTTTAGGCCAGGGTAGACTGCTATTTTTGAATGATCTTTCAATCTGCTGTGGAAAATGAATTTTATGGGGGTAAAACTCTCTACAGAAGCCCAGGTTTGAACTATGGTTGGGAAGAGTACATACATTTTAGAAGTAGAATAGAAATAAAAGAATATGCTTATAGATTGCTTGCAAGGGAAGAGAGAAGAAAGAAGAGAAGTGAAGGGCAGGTTTTGACTGACTAGTATTTATTGAAATGAAGACTGGGATGGGGTGTATATGGAGTGGGGGTTACAAAAGGGAAATAAGATTTCTGTTTTAGCTTTGTTATCTGTGAAACATTGAACAGATGTCTCTAGCAGAGAGAGTTCAATGGACATCTTGTATAGACAAGATCCATGTGATGTATGTGGTGTAATGATTATGGGGAAAGGTCAGTCCTGTAGAAACAAATTTGGGAGTCATCAGCATATTGATAATATTTAAAGCCAAGTGCCTAGATAAGGTTACATAGGGACAATGTGTAGAAAAAAGGAAGAAGGGGTGGGTAGAGGTACAAGCAGAGAAAGAGAAGCCTGTAACAAATAAGTGAGAAGTTGACCAGTGACAAAAATTGATCTTCCTACCTTTTTTAGGACTGGGCTCCTTCAATTATTCATTTCCTGCAATCTTTTCCTTCACCAGTCACTTCTCAGGATTATTGACATTTTAGGTCCTTCCTCT
The DNA here is from genome assembly GCF_003254725.2 of Canis lupus dingo. Classification (NCBI taxonomy): domain Eukaryota; kingdom Metazoa; phylum Chordata; class Mammalia; order Carnivora; family Canidae; genus Canis; species Canis lupus. The sequence goes on from NC_064249.1 coordinate 52,827,816, forward strand.
CTCCAAAATCATACTCTCCCAACCAAATTTCTGCTTTTCCTCTTTTGTTTCCATGACACAGCACCAGCCTGCTTCTTTGACAACTTTTTAGATTGCCACTCTTGTTTTTTTAGACTCCCGCATCTAGGCATTTTCTAAGGTACTGTTTTCATCTCTGAATTTTTTCTCAGAAATTAATACCCATCTGTTAATACCATTGTTTTCTCAGAAATTAACACCCATTGGCAACACCAGTCTAGATGACTCCCAAATCGAAACCTCTAATTTCAATTTCTCTTGGAGATTTAGATTCAAATTTCTACATATATACTAAGTACATTGGCTTGGAAATAAACCTGTTTAATAATTAGATAATCATGTTAGAGATGGAACAAACTCAATAAAAATCTAGTTGAACTCTCTCATTTACAGGCAAGGAGACTGAGGAACATAGTATTATCTTTAAAGTCACATGGCTAATTTTTGGAAAGACTAAAACCTGGTATTCTTGACCCTCATTTCAATGGCCTTTAAAATAAAATTAATCATCTTTATCACAAAATCAGTTCTTTTTCCTAATTTTTTTATTCTTCCAATCACACAGGTCTAAAACCTTTGCCCTGATATTTAAATCCATTCATAACCTAACCTAATTTATGATTTTAATCTTTAGTTTCATTTTCCCTTATACTTCTGGTAAAACTAAAGAATACTTCCTGCTGTGTCCTTCACATACTATGTGATTTTCTTCCTTTACTCAGATTCCACATGGCTTCACCCCCATGAAACACACATACACACAGACTCACTCCTAGATACCTCTAACCCATCAAATTCTATCCTATCTTTTAGGACTTATTTCAGATATTACAACTTCCAAAAACCTTTTCTTCATTTCTTTGTATTTCATATATTATCCAATAGATGATAAATATTGGGATACTTGCCTTACTCTATATTAGAGTACTTGATGGTAGGGGATTCTGTATATTTCCTGTAGTACTTGGCGAGCCAGTTTTTAAAAAATAATAATAAATGTTTAATAAAAATTTTTGTTGCTCAGTATTATATAAAATACAAAAATGGTCAGATTTTTTGAAATCTGTAGGATTATAGAACTAATGTTAATTTATAAAGGTCATCTGTGTACAGACAACAAACAGATATCAAACTAACTAAGAAACAAACCAGAAAACCTATAAGTAATCAGAGTTCTTGTGATTTTTTTAGGTTATTATCATCTTTCATGTGATAATTATCTTCCAATGGTTTGGCTCAGCTGTGCTCTACTATTTGCTCTTATTTGTCATTAAGGCCTCGCATATTATTTATTTTCATTCTATAGCATTTATGCAGGAAGGCAGCAATGTAAGCTCCCTTGCCTGTGATTCTTCCCACAGATAATAGAAAATAAATTGCAATTAGATTTTGGTAATTGTATATAATTAACTCAAAATGAGCTGTTAATTATAAAAAATATGTTTTTCACTTCCTCATTATCTCATTTATTTTAGTTCCAAATTCTTAATGCCTCACTTGAGTAAGTTTAATATTTTAAATACACATTTTTAATGCTAAGATAATTTAAATTTCCAAATAAACAAAATTTAGCTTAAAGTTAAATTTTATCTAGGGAGTTCTACAGGCAAAATCAAAGCCTGCAAGGTAGAAAGAAGGTCATTTCCCATAAAAATTTTTGATTACATTTTCTGAAATCAAAAGACATTTTTATTTAAATCACTCTGCAAAGGCTGCTCAAATTATATTATTCTCCCTTGACCCATCTCTACCTCTTTTTGGGGTTAGTGAAGACAATATCATTTTCCTAGCCAACTGAATCAAGAGGACAGATGAATTTATTGCCTTTACTTCTTTGAATCTCACATTAGATTAAATAATTTAAGTGCTATGGAGTAAAAATTCTTGGCTTTCCAAAGATTGTCAGATTTTGGAAGCAGTGCCAGAGTTTATTCAAACTCTTACAATGTAGATTAACATCTTAAAAGGTCTATGTTATGATAAAAGGCATATTAGGAAATATTCTTTTGGAAGCAGTGTATAGTCTTATTATTTTCATCATAATTGGAATGTAGGACATGCATGCCCAGATGCACCTAAACTTTTTCTTCTTTTTTAAAGATTTTATTTATTTTTTCATGAGAGACACACAGAGAGAGGCAGAGACATAGGCTGAGGGAGAAGCATGCTCCCTGTGGGGAGCTCCATGTGGGACTCAAACCTGGAACTCGATCCTGGGACTCTGGGACCATGCCCTGAGCCGGAGGCAGACACTCAACCACTGAGCCACCCAGGTGTCCTGCACCTAAACTTTTAAACCACCTCCATGTCAGATTTGAGTGCTAGTTTGTAAAGAGTTCTCTACGCTTATCTGAACAGGAGTGATGAAAACTCATAAATGCAAGCTGGACTATGAAATGCTACAACCTTTTGGAAAAGAAAATTGGCATGGACTTTTTAATTTGTAACTATAATTTATATCAAAATATTTTTATGGAAAAATAGCCTTTGACAATCATTTTGGGGAATTTATTCTAAAAAAATACAATTACTAGAATGTAAGAATATAAGTACAGTCATGCTTGTTATAGCCTTGTGCATGTAGTAAAGAACTTGAGGGACGCCTGGGTGGCTCAATAGTTGAGCATCTGTCTTTGGCTCAGGGCATGATCTCAGTGTTCTGGGATTGAGTCCCACATCGGGCTCCCTGTGAGAAGCCTGCTTCTCCCTCTGCCTATGTCTCTGTCTCTCATGAATAAATAAATACAATCTTTAAAAAAAAGAACTTGACACAACTTAAATGTCCAACAAAAGAAGTGCTAGATAAGTCACAGTATATACAAAAACAGTCTAATACGCTTTTATAAAAAACAAGTTAGTATTTGTATTAGTTTTCTATTGCTGCTATAATGAGTTATCACAAATTTAGTGGCTTCAACAACACAAATCTATTATTCTACAGTTGTGTAGGTCAGAAGTCTGACAAAGGCTTCACTGCGCTAGCAGTGAGATGTGGGCAGGACTAGTTCCTTTCCGGAAGCTCTAGGAGAAGATGATTCCTTGTTCATTTGGATTGTTGGCAGAATTCAGTCCCTGGTAGTCAGAGGACTACCCATTTCCTTGCTGGCTGTCAGCTGAGGACTGTCTCAAGCTTCTAGAAGCCACTTGCATTCCTTGGCTTATGACTTCCTTTCTCCATTTTCAAAGCTAGCAATGACAGGTTAAGTCACTTCCATTCTTGGAATTTTTGCTCCTCCTTCCCTCTCATCTCTCAGACCCAGCAAGAAAAGGTTCTTCACTTTTTAGGACTTGTAATTAGACTGAGCCCACCCAGATAATCCAGGATAATCTCTTTGTCTCAAAATCTGTTCTCTTGGGCATACCTGCAAAGTCCTTTTGCCATGTAAGGTAACATATAGAGAAGTTCCAGTGATTAGAGCACAGACATCTTTGGAGAGCAATTATTCTACCTACCACAGTTCTATATCTAAAAATCTGATAGATGGCTATTAAGTACTGTTAAGTAGTGGGGGGGGAATAAACAAGTAATGTATTCAGTTTTATCTCAAATATTTATAGATGTTGTATATATACGTAAAAATAAAGAAAGGTTTATTTCTTTAATAAAGGATATACATCAGTGTGCTAACACATATCATTGTGGGGCGCCTGGGTGGCTCGGTTAGTTAAGTGCCTTTGGATCAGGTCATGATCTTAGGGTTCTGGCATTGAGCCTCGTGTCAGCTACTGCTCAGTGGGGAGACTGCAGCTCCCTCTCCTTCTATCTCCCTCTCCCCACTCCGCTCATGCTCTCTCAAATAAATAAATTAAAATCCTAAAAAAAAAAAAAAGACTATTCCATCCCCAAACAGAGAATATACATTCTTTTCAAGTATGCATGGAACATTCTCCAGAATAGACTACATTACACCAAAAAACAAGTCTCAATATATTTAAAAAAAACCTGAAATCATATCTCGCATCTTTTTTGACCACAACAACATGAAACTAGAAATCAGTCATAAGCAAAAATAAAAAAGAACACAAATACATGGAGGAAAAATAACATGCTACTAAACAGTGAATGGGTGAACCAGGAAATCAAAGAGGAAATAAAAAATACATGAGGACAAATGAAAATGAAAGCACAACAGCCCAAAATCTTTGGGATATAGCTAAAGCTGTTCTAAGGGGGAAGATTATAATACAGGCTAATCTCAAGAAACAAGAAAAGTCTCACATAACTGAACCTTACATCTAAAGGAGCTAGAAAAATAAGACCAAACAAAACCCAAAGCCAGTAGAAGGAAGGAAATGGTAAAGATTATAACAAAAATAAATGAAATAGAGACTAAAGAAACAACAGACCAGATGAATGAAACTAGGAGCTGTGAGTAAAATCAGAAATGAAGGAAGAGGAAATAACAACCCAAATCACAGAAATACAAAGGATTTATAAAAGCATATAATGAAAAAATTATATGCTAACAAACTGGACATCTAGAAGAAATAGATACATTCCTAGAAACATATAGCCTGAATCAGAACTAGAAAAGTTGATCAGAGTAATTACTAGCAATGAAATTGAGTCAGTAATAAAAAAACTCCAAACAAACAAAAGTCCAGGACCAAATGGCTTCACAGATGAATTCTACCAAACATTTAAAGAAAAGTTAATATTTGTTCTTCTCAAACCATTCCAAGAAACAGAAGAGGAAGGAAAGCTTCCATACTCATGGGCCAGCATTACCCTGATACCCAAACCAGATAAAGATGCTATAAGAAACCAAAAAACCCAAAAAAACAAAAAACAAAAAACCCTTCAAGCCCCCCCTCCGAAAACCCAAAAACTAAAGCCAAAGGTCAATATAGATAAATATAGATGGAAAAATCCTCAACAAAATATTAGTAAACCAAATCCAACATTACATTAAAAAATCATTTACCACTATAAAGCAGGCTATATTCCAGGATGTAAGAATGATTCAAAGTCACAAGTCAACCAATGTGAACATCATTAACAAAAGAAAGAATAAAAACCATATAAGCATTCCATTATCCAAAATGTATAAATTCATATGTATAAATATATATAAATCCATATATATAATATAATATATAAAAATCTATATAAACCCATATATAATATACAGATATATTTTAAAATTCATATATATAATACATAATATATATAAATCCACATATAATGTATAAATCCAAAATATATTATCATTATCCAAAATATATAAAGAACTTACAGAAATTGATACCAAAAATCTGAATAATCTGATTAAAACTTGGATAAACTTGAATAGACATTTTTTCAAAGAAGACATACATATGGCCAACAGATACATGAAAAGATGTTCAACAACACTAATCAGGGAAATGGAAATCAAAACCAATGTGATATCACCTCACACCTGTCAGAATGGCTCAAATAAAAAATATAAGAAATAACATGTACTGGCTAAGACACATAGAAAAAGGACCCAATGCACCATCAGTGGGAATGCAAATTGGTGGAGCCATTGTAAAAAAAGCATGGAGTTTCTTCAAAGTATTAAAATTAGAATTACCAAATAATTCAGTAATTCCACTATTGGGCATTTACCCCAAGAAAATAAAAACACCTATTCAAAAAGACACATGCACTCCTGTGTTTATTGCAGCATTATTTACAATAGCCAAGATAAGGAAGCAATCTATTGTCCATCTATAGATGAATGGATAAAGAAGATGTGGTACACATTATATAATGGACTATTACTTAGCCATAAAAAGAATAAAATCTTGCCATTGCAACAACATGGATGGATCTGGAGAGTATTATGCTAAGTGATCTAAGTCCATCAGAGAAAGAGAAATACCACGTGATTTCACTCATATGTGGAATTTAAGAAACAAAACAAATGAAAAGGAAAAATAAGGAGATAAGCACCAAAACAGACTCTTAACTATAGAGAACAAAGACAGGGTTACCAGAGGGGAGGTGGCTGTGTATGTGAGTAGGTGAATTAGGTGAAGGGGATTAAGAATACACTTATCTTGACAAACACAGACTAGTGTATAGAATTGTTGAGTCGTTATATTGTACATCTGAAACTAATACAATACTGTATGTTAACTGTATCAGAATTAAAACAACAAAAAAAGATGTGTTGGGATGCCTGGGTGGCTCAGCAGTTGAGTGCCTACCTTTGTCCCAGAGCGTGATCCCTGAGTCCCAGGATCGAGTCCCACATCAGACTCCCTTCATGGAGGTGCTTCTCCCTCTGCCTTTCTCTCTGTGTGTCTCTCATGAATAAATAAATAAAATCTTTAAAAAACCCAAAAAGATGTGGTACATACATACACACCTTGTTTTTTTTTTTTTTAGTATTAGCAAAGTTTTATTTCAACGTTTCTTTTCTGCTCATAAATGATTCTGAAAAAGCCCATACGCAAGAGGCGAACCCACCTTTGTCTAAAGGCAACATCAAAGTCACTGAGAATGCTGCTCAGACAAAACCTTCCCCGTACTGGGGTGCAGGCAGCATGACCGGTGGGTTTGGGACAGAGGAATAAATAAACATCATCTCAGCTCTACCATCAGCACTGGCAGCCCAGGACCCCGAGGCGGTCCATCAGACTGCCGGGCTGACAGTGCAGAACTCCCAAAGCCACCTGGATGCTTAGATGTGCTGGGGAGATGCTGAGGCTTTAGGAGGGAAGGTGCCCCCCAGAAGAGCCCTCGGCCAGCCCCCACCTCCTACTCCACACACACACACACACACACACACACACACACACACACAGGAATATTACTTAGCCATAAAAAAGAATGAGATCTTACCATTTGCAACAACATAAATGAACCTAGATGGTATTATATAATGCTAAATGAAATAAGTAAGACAGAGAAAGACAAATACCATTATGATTCACTCATATGTGAAATTTAAGGAATAAACCAAAGGAAAAAAGAGACTAACAAAAAACAGACTCTTAAATATACAGAAAAAACTAATGGTTACCAGAGGGGAGGTGGGTAGGGGGATGGGTGAAACAGATCAAGGGGATCAAGAGTATGCTTATACTGATGAGCACTGAGTGATGTACAAAATTGTTGAATTATTATACTGTATACCTGAAACAAATATAACACTGTATGTTAATTATACTTGAATTTTTAAAAATGGAATATGAAACAAAATATATAATATATATCATAAAGAACTAAGATATAGAAGTTATGTAATAAAGTTTTCTTTAGATGATGAGATTATAGGTATGTGCTAATTTCTTCTTTTGGCTTATCAGCATTTTATATATTTTTTTTCTACCATAAGCAAGCAAGTAAATATATAAGCAGGATTCCAGAGGGCTTCAGAATGGCTATCTTAAAAAAAACAAAAAAGAAAGAATAAAGAAGGGAATACAGAAACAAAAGAATGCAATGAAGATATGATAGAATAACTAATGTGCCTAAATATATTCTGAGAATTAAATTTTCTGGTTGATTTTGGGAATGATAAGATATGAGAATGTAAGTTGCAGAAGGTCAGAAATTATTGTTTTGTGCACTGCTATATCCCCCAAAGTTTAGAATGTGTCTAACACCTGGTGGGAACCTTTGCAGATATTTGAATGAATTAGCAAATGAATGAGTACACAGAAAATTAAATAAGGCATTTCTAAGCTCTAGAGAAAACAATTACATAAAAACTGAATTTAATAATCATATAATATATGGCCCAGCTGTGTAAAAAATAGATACAGTCTTAATGTAACCATCTTCTGATACAACTATATTGAGAAGACAGAAGGAAGGGAAAAGCATGTGTGTAGGAGGGAAGTGAAAAGGGAGAGAAGGAGAAGAAAGATATGGAGGGAAAAGTGAGAAAAAAGGGAGAAAGCAAATACATGGTTATCTGTGAGAGCTAAGTCATCATCTTTCATAGCAGAAAGCTAATAGTCAATGCCTACATAAATCTGTTGTTCAGAAATATGGATATAAATGTAGAAAAAATAGATAAAAGAAACATCTACAGAGTGAAAATTTTGAGTACTGCTGCTCCAGTGTAGAAAAGGCTGCTATTTTGCATAAACCTTATTGAACTAATTGAGTTTTTAAACTATTCATAAGGGATCCCTGGGTGGCGCAGTGGTTTGGCGCCTGCCTTTGGCCCAGGGCGCGATCCTGGAGACCCGGGATCGAATCCCACATCAGGCTCCCGGTGCATGGAGCCTGCTTCTCCCTCTGCCTGTGTCTCTGCCTCTCTCTCTCTCTCTCTCTGTGACTATCATAAATAAAATAAATAAATAAATAAACTATTCATAAGCTTGATACCAACTGTAATAAAAGTTAAATAAAAAATAATTATGGCAAGTCATGAAAAGACAAATACTGATTCTACTTATTTGAGGTAACTAGAGTAATCAAACTTATAGAAATGGACAGTTTAAAGGTGGATGCCAGGTGCTCACAGAGAGAGGAAATGTGGAGTATTTGATGGGTACGGAGGTTCAGTTTTGCAAGATAAAAAAGTTCTGGAGATGGGTCACATAACAATGTGAATATACTTAATATTACTGAACTGTGAACTAAAAAATGGTTGAGATGGTAAATTTTATATTATGTGTATTTTATGAAAATTATAAGATAGTAGAACTGTTTGAACTGAGAATTCTTGGGTTCTGCTTCTGGCAGTGACTGATGAGTGGTTTCCATAGGACCAAACTCCCATAATTAACATATAAAGTCTGGGAGGCACAAAAACAAAAACAAAAACAACGATAACAACAACAAAAAAACAACCAAACCTGAAGCACTGAAGAGTCACTGAAAATAAGCAGAAACTGGAAGAGGATTAGCACTTGAAGAAGACAGTGGCATTGGGAGTTTTCTTAATTTTTTTTTTTTTAATGGCTTTCAGCTGAAGGTCAATCTTAAAGAACCAGAGTACAGAGTCTGAACACCTGAAAGGGGAAATCCTGGAGAGGTCAGAGAGAAAGAGTGAAAGCCTCAAATTCTGTGTAACAACCCTGCCAGTTCTGGCTGACCCCTGAACTACATGCAAATGAAGCAGGCTCAAACATCCATCCCAAGAAGTTAAGAGTTCAGCAGTGATTTTCACTCTTATTCAAGGGAACCAGAGCTTGGAATTTGAATTCTATCAAGTTAACTGTTTGCTAACATAAAAATTAACATTGTTTAGAGTACTATAACTGAATTCCAGAGTCATTCACAATCCCAGGAAACAAAAAAATTGCTAAATGTACAAAGGAAAACATGACCAATACTCAAAAAGCTGATCAATGGAAACAAACCCCACGGTGATCCAAATGTTGGAACTGGAGGTAAGCACTTTAAAGGAAAAATACATTTGTAATGAATAAAATAGAAAAGTTGAGCAGAAAAACAGAAATTTTAACAAAGATCTGAATGGAAATTCTGAAACTGAAAATTCCAATAACCAATAAAAGTAAAGCATTCTATGGGCTTAACAGCAGATTAGAAATAACAGAAGAATTGATGAATTTGAGAACAGAACAATAGATATTATCCACTATGAAGAGTAAAGAAAAAAATTCTAAAAAATTACCAGAGAGTCAGGGACTTCACTAACAGTCTAATATATCTATGAATGAAATTCAAAAGGAAAGAAGAAAGGGAATGGGTGAAAATTTTTTCGAAAAAATAATGGCCAAAAATTCTTCAAATTTCATGAAAAGAGAATTTTCAAACAGCTTTGGGATGAACACTATTTAACTTTTATGGAAAGCAACTGGGCAATGTGAATCAAGAGTCTTAAAAGGATTCATATATACTTTGAGTATGTAGTTTCATTTATAGGAATCTATACCAAAGACATAGATAAAGTAAAAAAAAATATTCATAGAAATGTTCTTCAAGGCATAATTTATAATCGCAAAAGCCTGTACTATTCAATAATATGCTAAAAGAGAAGTAAAGAAATACATGTTATACAATATTTGTTGAATTAATTAATATCAAGTTTTCATACAATAAATTATTGTATTAGAAAATAGGATCCAGTGAAAAAAACAAAAATTAAAATTCTGCATAAGAATAATCCTATTACTCAATATAGAATATATATTATTATAAAAGAAAGAAAGGGGGAGAGGGCTCAAAGGATCATCTCTGAATGGTAGGATCCTGAATGATTTTTATTTTCTTCTTTACACCTTCCTATATTTTTCAAAATTTTATAATGAGAATGCATTTATTCATATTATCAGAAAACTGGACCTATATAAAGCTATAAATACATGCCAAACATATCCTTAATATCTATGTCCTACATGTTCTTGCTTTCCACCCACCAGTCAGGTTTACCTTGGTCCAGAGTCATCCCCATTCATATCCAGATTGAGTTCCTGGGGTTTAGTAAACTCTTTAGCAGCAAGGAGTTCTCTTGATTTAAATGCAGCTTGAGTTCTTAACCTGAAAAAGTAAATTTAGAAAATTTCTAATCCTATAGAACCTAATAACTGAATGGTAACCCTTGGAAGACCATATTCTTTTAGCTAGACCTCCAGCAATCATTTTCAAATTAAAACTCAATCTATCAAAATAAATGGATACTTCCTAAATACACAGATGATGTAAATAAAATAAAATAAACCAAATCAGTTTTACAGGAACTTAAATTTTCTTTATTTAAGAGGAATTGGGGAAGACTGAGTTGGTCAGAATATCATTTAAAATGTCAACATTATAGATGTTTTAGGAGTATTTTAAATTTCTTCTCTAGAAATTTTAAGTTTCTCTCTATTCACTTCTAAGCAAGTATATTTTGATCACCAGAGTCTTAATGGCAATTCTAGTAACACCAAGTATCACTGATCCTGCCCAATATATCCATCCATAGGAGGCAACTACTTCCCATCTTGACAATTCGAAAGGCGGGGGCTAAGTCTCACTGGACAATGTGTTTTCTCAGGATCAAAAAAAAAAAAAAAAAAAAAAAAAAAAAAGCCCTTCCTCTGCCAAAACTGTAAGAAATTCTATCCAACAATGCTAACTTAGTTCCATCTTCAATGTGACCTTTTCTACCTATTTTTATAAGTCTTTTAGAAATATTCTCTGGTTCATTTTTAGAAATGAAATCTGTAGAAATATATTATTTATGAAATAAAACTATGAAGAGGTAAAAATACTATTAAAACAGTATCATTTCCATCACTGTCAAAGACATTCTTATAACTGCAACTAACTGCACAGTAATATACAAAGAAAAATATGTAGACTAGTTACCCTCTAGGAACTTAAAATTTAATAATATTTGTTGGTGACATATAGGTAAGGTATGTAAATGCAGAGAGGAGGGGTAACTACACTTATATTAGACAAAATCAATAGTAAAAATTGTAAAAAGAGACAAAATCACTGTTTAATAATAAAAAGGTTGATTAATCAAGTGAATATTAGCAATTATAAATATATATGTACCTAACACTGTGGCACCAAAATTTATTAAGCAAATATTTACATATTTTAAAGGAGAAATAGGCAACAATATAATAACAATAGATGACTTCAAAACTTCACTTTCAACAATGGATAGATCATCTGGACACCATTTGACTTGGTGTCCAGAAACATTTGACTTGAATATACTTTATATAAAACAGACCTAATAGACATATGGAGAACATTTCATACAACAGCAGCAGGATATGTATTTTTTTTCAGGTGTAAACATTTTCTAGTATAGATCATGCTAGGTCACAAAAAAACTCAACAAATTCAAGAAGACTGAAATCAGACCTTTTCCAAACACAGTGGTATAAAAATAGAAGTCAGTAACAGGATGAAAACTGGAAAATTCACAAATAAGTGGAAATTAAACAACATACTCTTCTGAACAACCATGAGTCAAAGAAGAAGTCAACAGGGAAATTAAAAATCTTGAAACAAATAAAAATAGAAACATAACATACCAAAACTTATGGAATGCAGCAAAGACAGTTCTAAGATGGAAGTTTATAGTGATGTCTACATTAAAGAAAAAAGAAAGATCTTAAACAACCTACATTTACACCTCAAAACACCCCCAAAAGAAAAACAAACTAAGGCGAAAGTTAGCTGAAGGAAGATAATAACAATGACCAGAGCAGAAATAGAGACCAGAAAAATAATAGAAAGGGTTATTGAAACTAAAAGCTGTTTTTTTTTAAAGGATAAACAAAATTAACAAACTTAGTTAGACTAAGAAGAGAAAAAGAGCGAAGACTGAAATAAAATCAGAAATGAAAGAGAAGGCATTATAACTAACACTACAGAATTACAAAGGATCATGAGTCTACTATAAATAATTATATATCAAAATATTGGATAACTTAGAAGAATCTATGATAAATTCCTAGAAATATACAAACTACCAAGACTTAATTACGATGAAACAGAAAATCTTCAGACCAAAAGTGACTAAGGAGATTAAATTAGTGACCAAGAACCTTCCAACAAAGAAAAACCCAGGATTGGAGGGTTTCATGGTGAATTCTACTAAACATTTTAAGAAGAATTAATGCAAATCCTTCTAAAATTTTTCCAGAGGCACTGGGTGGTGCAGTTGGTTAAGTATCTGACTAAGGTTTTGGCTCAGGTCATGAACTTGGGGTCATAAGATTGAGTCCTGTGTGGGGCTCCGAGTGTAGAACAGAGTCTAAAGATTCTCCCTCTCTCTGTCCCATCAACCTGTGCTCACGCTCTCTCTCTCTCTCAAATAAAATACATAAATATTTAAAAATAAAATGAAATAAAATTCTTTCAAAAAAATTTAATAGTAAAGAACACTCCCAAACTCATTCTATAAGGCAGCATTAGCCTGATACTAAAGCCAGTTAAGGACACTATGAGAAAAATAGAAAGTCAATATCTCTAATGAATATAGATGAAAAAAATTCTCAACAAAATACTATCAAAAAGAATTTACCACATTAATAAAATAAGAGATAAAAATTATATGATTATCTCAATAAATGCAGGAAAAGCCTTTGGCACAATTCAGCATCCTTTTTGATAAAAGCTCTCAGGAAATTGAGTATAGAAAGACTATATAACTCAACATGATCAAGGGCCATATACCATAAGCCCACTTCTAACATCATATTCAATGATGAAAGGTTGAAAACTTTCCCTTTAAGATCAGGAACAAGACAAGGATATCATTCTTGCCACTTTTATTCAACGGAATACTGGAAGTGCCAGCCTGGGTAATTAGGTAAGAAAAAGAAATAAAAGATACTCCAATCAGAAAGAAAAGTAAAATTGTCTCTCTTTGTAGATGACACAATCTTATATATAAAAAACAATGAAGATGCTACCAAACAACTGTTAGAACTAATGAACAAATTCACTATAATTATAGGATACAAAATCAACATGCAAAAATCAGTTGCATCTCTATACACTAACAATGAACTATTTAAGAAAGAAATTAAGAAATCAATCCTATTTACAATTGAATCAAAAAACACTTAGAATGGAGGGAGGGGCAAGATCGCGGAAGAGTAGGGTCCCCAGGTCACCTGTCCCCACCAAGTTACCTAGATAACCTTCAAATCATCCTGAAAATCTATGAATTCAGCCTGAGATTTAAAGAGAGAACAGCTGGAACGCTACAGTGAGAAGAGTTCGCGCTTCTATCGAGGTAGGAAGACAGGGAAAAAGAAATAAAGAAACAAAAGGCCTCCAAGGGGGAGGGGCCCCGCGAGGAGCCGGGCTGAGGCCGGGGCGAGAGTCCCCAGGACAGGAGAGCCCCGTCCCGGAGGAGCAGGAGCTGCACCAACCTTCCCGGGCGGAAAGGGGCTCGCAGGGAGTTGGAGCAGGACCCAGGAGGGCGGGGATGCCCTCGGGCTCGCGGGGACACTAACAGACACCTGCGCCCCGGGAGAGTGCGCCGAGCTCCCTAAGGGCTGCAGCGCGCACGGCGGGACTCGGAGCAGCTCGGAGGGGCTCGGGCGGAGGCTACGCGGGCTGCGGGGCGGGAGCGCAAATCCAACAGCGCAGGCTCCGGAGCACAGGGCGCCGGGACACAGCCCAGGATCCGGCCTCCTCCCGGGGCAGGCAGAGGCGGGGAGGGCCCAGGACCGCAAGGACGCTCCTGCCCCAGCTGAGCAGATCACCGGCTCCGCCCCGAAGCATCCAGGCCCTGCAGACCGAGAGCTCCAGAGTTACTGCAGGAGCTGAATGCAGGGCTCCAGAGCTGGCCCCGCCACTGGGGTTGTTCCTCTTGGGGCCTCACGGGGTGAACAACCCCCACTGAGCCCTGCACCAGGCAGGGGCAGAGCAGCTCCCCCAAGTGCTAACACCTGAAAATCAGCACAACAGGCCCCTCCCCCAGAACACCAGCTAGACGGACCAGTTCCAGGGGAAGTCAAGGGACTTAAAGTATACAGAATCAGAAGATACTCCCCCGTGGTTTTTTCTTTTCTTTTTTTTTCTTTTTGATTTCTGTTTGCTTCCCCCACCCTTTTCTTTCCTTTCTTTTTCTTCTCTCTTTTTCTTTTTTTTCTTCCTTTTTCTTTTTCTCTTTTCTTTCCTTCTTTCTTCTCTTTTTCTCGTTTTCCCAATACAACTTGTTTTTGGCCACTCTGCACTGAACAAAATGACTAGAAGGAAAACCTCACCTCAAAAGAAAGAATCAGAAACAGTCCTCTCTCCCACAGAGTTACAAAATCTGGATTACAATTCAATGTCAAAAAGCCAATTCAGAAGCACTATTATACAGCTACTGGTGGCTCTAGAAAAAAGCATAAAGGACTCAAGAGACTTCATGGCTGCAGAATTTAGATCCAATCAGGCAGAAATTAAAAATCAATTGAATGAGATGCAATCCAAACTAGAAGTCCTAAGGATGAGGGTTAACGAGGTAGAAGAACGAGTGAGTGACATAGAAGACAAGTTGATGGCAAAGAGGGAAACTGAGGAAAAAAGAGACAGACAATTAAAAGACCATAGGACAGATTAAGGGAAATAAATGACAGCCTGAGGAAGAAAAACCTATGTTTAATTGGGGTTCCCAAGGGCGCCGAAAGGGACAGAGGTCCAGAATATGTATTTGAACAAATCCTAGCTGAAAACTTTCCTAATCTGGGAAGGGAAACAGGCATTCAGATCCAGGAAATAGAGAGATCCCCCCCTAAAATCAATAAAACCCGTTCAACACCTTGACATCTAATAGTGAAGCTTGCAAATTCCAAAGATAAAGAGAAGATCCTTAAAGCAGCAAGAGACAAGAAATCCCTGACTTTTATGGGGAGGAGTATTAGGGTAACAGCAGACCTCTCCACAGAGACCTGGCAGGCCAGAAAGGGCTGGCAGGATATATTCAGGGTCCTAAATGAGAAGAACATGCAACCAAGAATACTTTATGCAGCAAGGCTCTCATTCAAAATGGAAGGAGAGATAAAGAGCTTCCAAGACAGGCAGGAACTGAAAGAATATGTGACCTCCAAACCAGCTCTGCAAGAAATTTTAATGGGGACTCTTAAAATTCCCTTTAAGAAGAAGTTCAGTGGAACAATCCACAAAAACAAGGACTGAATAGATATCATGATGACACTAAACTCATATCTCTCAATAGTAACTCTGAATGTGAACGGGCTTAATGACGCCATCAAAAGGTGCAGGGTTTCAGACTGGATAAAAAAGCAGGACCCATCTATTTGCTGTCTACAAGAGACTCATTTTAGACAGAAGGACACCTACAGCCTGAAAATAAAAGGTTGGAGAACCATTTACCATTCAAATGGTCCTCAAAAGAAAGCAGGGGTAGCAATCCTCATATCAGATAAACTAAAATTTACTCCGAAGACTGTAGTCAGACATGAAGAGGGACACTATATCATACTTAAAGGATCTATCCAACAAGAGGACTTCACAATCCTCAATATATATGCCCCGAATGTGGGAGCTCCCAAAAATTTAAACCAATTAATAACCAAAGTGAAGAAATACTTAGATAATAATACACTTATACTTGGTGACTTCAATCTAGCTCTCTCTATACTAGATAGGTCTTCTAAGCACAACATCTCCAAAGAAATGAGAGCTTTAAATGATACACTGGACCAGATGGAATTCACAGATATCTACAGAACTTTACATCCAAACTCAACTGAATACACATTCTTCTCAAGTGCACATGGAACTTTCTCCAGAATACACCACATACTGGGTCACAAATCGGGTCTGAACCGATACCAAAAGATTGGGATCGTCCCTTGCATATTCTCAGACCATAATGCCTTGAAACTAGAACTAAATCACAACAAGAAGTTTGGAAGGACCTCAAACACGTGGAGGTTAAGGACCATCCTGCTAAAAGATAAAAGGGTCAACCAGGAAATTAAGGAAGAATTAAAAAGATTCATGGAAACTAATGAGAATGAAGATATAACCATTCAAAATCTTTGGGATGCAGCAAAAGCAGTCCTAAGGGGGAAATACATTGCAATACAAGCATCCATTCAAAAACTGGAAAGATCTCAAATACAAAGCTAACCTTACACATAAAGGAGCTAGACAAAAAAACAGCAGATAGATCCTACACCCAGCAGAAGAAGAGAGTTAATTAAAATTCGAGCAGAACTCAATGAAATCGAGACCAGAAGAACTGTGGAACAAATCAACAAAACCAGGAGTTGGTTCTTTGAAAGAATTAATAAGATAGATAAACCATTAGCCAGCCTTATTAAAAAGAAGAGAGAGGAGACTCAAATTAATAGATTCATGAATGAGAATGGAGAGATCACTACCAACACCAAGGAAATACAAACGATTTTAAAAACATATTATGAACAGCTATACGCCAATAAATTAGGCAATCTAGAAGAAATGGATGCATTCCTGGAAAGCCACAAACTACCAAAACTGGAACAGGAAGAAATAGAAAACCTGAACAGGCCAATAACCAGGGAGGAAATCGAGGCAGTCATCAAAAACCTCCAAGACACAAGAGTCCAGGGCCAGATGGCTTCCCAGGGGAATTCTATCAAATGTTTAAAGAAGAAACCATACCTATTCTACTAAAGCTGTTTGGATAGATAGAAAGAGATGGAGTACTTCCAAATTCATTCTATGAGGCCAGCATCACCTTAATTCCAAAACTAGACCAAGACCCCACCAAAAAGGAGAATTACAGACCAATATCCCTGATGAGCATGGATATAAAAATTCTCAACAAGATACTAGCCAATAGGATCCAACAATTCATTAAGAAGATTATTCACCATGACCAAGTAGCATTTATCCCCAGGACACAAGGCTGGTTTAACACTCGTAAAAACATCAATGTGATTCATCATATTAGCAAGAGAAAAACCAAGAACCATAGGATCCTCTCATTAGATGCAGAGAAAGCATTTGACAAAATACAGCATCCATTCCTGATCAAAACTTTTCAGAGCATAGGGATAGAGGGAAAATTCCTTGACATCTTAAAAGCCATCTATGAAAAGCCCACAGCAAATATCATTCTCAATGGGGAAGCACTGGGAGCCTTTCTCCTAAGATCAGTAACAAGACAGAGTTGTCCATTGTCACCACTGCTATTCAACATAGTACTGGAAGTCCTAGCCTCAGCAATCAGACAACAAAAGGACATTAAAGGCATTCGAATTGGCAAAGAAGAAGTCAAACTCTCCCTCTTCGCCGATGACATGATACTCTACATAGAAAACCCAAAAGACTCCACCCCAAGATTGCTAGAACTCATACAGTAATTTGGTAGCATGGCAGGATACAAAATCAAAGCCCAGAAATCAATGGCATTTCTATACGCTAACAATGAGACTGAAGAAAGAGAAATTAAGGAGTCAATCCCATTTACAATTGCACCCAAAAGCATAAAATACCTAGGAATAAAACTCACCAAAGAGGTAAATGATCTATACTCTAAAAACTATAGAACACTTCTGAAAGAAATCGAGGAAGACACCAAGAGATGGAAAAATATTCCATGCTCATGGATTGGCAGAATTAATATTGTGAAAATGTCAATGTTACCCAGGGCAATTTACACGTTTAATGCAGTCCTTATCAAAATACCATGGATTTTCTTCAGAGAGTTAGAACAAATTATTTTAAGATTTGTGTGGAATCAGAATAGCCAGGGGAATTTTAAAAAAGAAAACCATATTTGGTGGCATCACAATGCCAGATTTCAGGTTGTACTACAAAGCTGTGGTCATCAAGACAATGTGGTACTGGCACAAAAACAGACACATAGATCCATGGAACAGCATAGAGAACCCAGAAGTGGACCCTCAACTTTATGGTCAACTAATATTCGATAAAGGAGGAAAGACTATCCATTGGAAGAAAGACAGTCTCTTCAATAAATGGTGCTGGGAAAATTGGACATCCACATGCAGAAGAATGAAACTAGACCACTCTCTTGCACCATACACAAAGATAAACTCAAAACGGATGAAAGATCTAAATGTGAGACAAGACTCCATCAAAATCCTAGAGGAGAACACAGGCAACACCCTTTTTGAACTTGGCCACAGGAACTTCTTGCAAGATACATCCACGAAGGCAAAAGAAACAAAAGCAAAAATGAACTATTGGGACTTCATCAAGATAAGAAGCTTTTCCACAGCAAAGGATACAGTCAACAAAACTAAAAGACAACCTACAGAATGGGAGAAGATATTTGCAAATGATGTATCAGATAAAGGGCTAGTTTCCAAGATCTATAAAGAACTTCTTAAACTCAACACCAAAGAAACAAACAATCCAATCATGAAATGGGCAAAAGACATGAAGAGAAATCTCACAGAGGAAGACATAGACATGGCCAACATGCACATGAGAAAATGCTCTGCATCACTTGCCATCAGGGAAATACAAATCAAAACCACAATGAGATACCACCTCACACCAATGAGAATGGGGCAAATTAACAAGGCTGGAAACCACAAATGTTGGAGAGGATGCGGAGAAAAGGGAACCCTCTTACACTGTTGGTGGGAATGTGAACTGGTGCAGCCACCTGGAAAACTGTGTGGAGGTTCTTCAAAGAGTTAAAAATAGACCTGCCCTATGACCCAGCAATTGCACTGTTGGGGATTTACCCCAAAGATTCAGATGCAATGAAACGTCAGGACACCTGCACCCCGATGTTTATAGCAGCAATGTCCACAATAGTCAAACTGGAAGGAGCCTCGGTGTCCATTGAAAGATGAATGGATAAAGAAGATGTGGTTTATGTATACAGTGGAATATTACTCAGCCATTAGAAACGACAAATACCCACCATTTGCTTCAACGTGGATGGAACTGGAGGGTATTATGCTGAGTGTAGTAAGTCAATCGGAGAAGGACAAACATTATATGTTCTCATTCATTTGGGGAATATACATAATAGTGAAAGGGAATATAGGGGAAGGGAGAAAAAATGTGTGGGAAATATCAGAAAGGGAGACAGAACATAAAGACTCCTAACTCTAGGAAACGAACTTGGAGTGATGAAAGGGGAGGATGGCGGGGGCTGGGGGTGAATGGGTGACGGGCACTGAGGGGGCACTTGACGGGATGAGCACTGGGTGTTATTCTGTATGTTGGTAAATTGAACACCAATAAAAAATTAATTTATTATTAAAAAAACACTTAGAATGAAAAATTAACCTGAACTGATTAAAGAATTAAATATAAGACCTGAAACTGTAAAAGTACTAGAAGAAAACAGGGAAAAAGCTCAGGCAACAATAATAAAGTAAGTGGGACCACATCAAGATAAAAGGCTTCTGCACAGCAAAAGAAATAAATTATAAAAATGAAAAGGCAACCCATGGAATAAGAGAAAATTTTTGCAAATTATATATATGGCATGGGGTTAATTATATATATATATGACAAGGGTGATAAGGGGTTAACATTCTAAATATACACAGAACTTACACAACTCATCAGCAAAAAACCAAATAACCCAATTAAAAAATTGGCCAAGGCACTTAAAAGACATTTTTTTCAAAGAAGACACATGAGTAACTAATGGGTACATGAAAAGACGCTTGGTATCACTAATTGTTACAGAAGCACAAATCAAACCTATAGTGAGATATTGCCTCACACCTGTAGGTTGGCTTTGATCAAAAGGAAAAAAAAGGGATCCCTGGGTGGCGCAGCGGTTTGGCGCCTGCCTTTGCCCCAGGGCGTGATATTGGAGACCCGTGATCGAATCCCACATCGGGCTCCCGTGCATGGAGCCTGCTTCTCCCTCTGCCTGTGTCTCTGCCTCTCTCTCTCTCTCTGTATCTGTCATAAATAAATAAAATATTAAAAAAAAAGGAAAAAAAATGGTAACAAATATTGGGCAGGATATGGAGAAAAGAGAATCCCTATACGCTGTTGGTGTTTATGTAAGTTGGTACAGCCATTATGAAAAATAGTACGGAGATTTCTCAAGAAAATGAAAAACAGAACTACCAAATGATCCAGCAATGCTACTTCTGGGTATCTATTTAAAGGAAATGAAGTGAGTATCTTGAAGAAATATCTGTACTCCCATGTTCCTCTCAGTGTTACTTGTAATGGAAATAACCTAAGTGTCTGTCAACAAATAAATGGATAGAAACAGACATATAAAAATATATATATTATTCAGTTATAAGAAGGAAGGAAATTCTGTCATTTGCAATACCATGGATGAACCCAGAGGAACATTATACTAAGTGAATACATGAACATACCAAAACTTGTGAGACATACTTAAAACAGTGCTGAGATGGAAATGTATAGCACTAAAAGCTTCCACTAGAAAAGAAGAAAAGTCTCTAACCAATAATCTAAGCTCCCACCTTAAGGAATTTAAAAATAGGAGGGCAAGTTAAGTCCAAAGCAAGCAAAAGGAAGAAAATAATAAAGAAATGAATAAAATAAATAAATGAGACCAGTATTACCTTGATACCATAGACAAAGACAGCATAAAAAAAAATACAGTCCAAAATTCCTCACCAATATTGATGCAAATGCTCTTAACAAAATAATAGTAAATGAAATTTGGTAATAAATAAAAAGTATTTACACTATAACCAAATGGGGTTTATTTTCCAGGGATGCAACACTAGGTCAATATTCAAAAATCAATAAATGTAATCTACCATATTAGTAGGTTAAATTTAAAAAAATCACATGATCACATCAATTTATGCATAAACAAGAGTTGAGAAAATTCAACATTCATGATTAAAAACTGTATATAATGTATAAGAAAAAAATTGATAAATTAAACTTCATTAAATTAAAACCTTTTGCTCTGTGAAAGATCCTGTTAAGAGATTAAAAGGATAAGCTACAGAATAGGAGGAAATATTTGCAATCCACATATCTGAGAAAGGACGTATCCAGAATATATGAAAAAGCTCTCAAAATTCAACACTAAAAAAACATTAAGCAATCTGATACGAATATAGACAAAAGTTATTAAAGAGACAATTTACCCCAAAAGATGGAAGAAGGTAAAAATAAGCAAATAAAAAGATTTTCAACATCATTAGCCTTTTGAGAAATGCAAATTAAGACCACAACAAAATATCATTATACATGGAGTAGAACAGGCAACATAAAAATTTGTAACAATTCCAAATACTGGTAAGGATATAGAGAAACAGTCCCTTATACATTGCTGGTGAAGTATTTTATACTAAATGTAGTATAACCTAAACGTACATTTAATTTTTTTAAATTAAATATACGCTTATCATGTGATTTACCAGTCACAGTCCTAGTTTTTTATTTGTAGGAATTAAAACCGTAGTTCACACAAAAACTTGTATAAAAATGTACATAGCAGCTCTCTTTGTAACAGACAAAAAACCAAGTTGTTCTTCAATAGATACATGGTTAAACACATCATAGTATAACCATATCATGGACAACTACTCAGCAATCAAAAGGCACAATACATGTAACAACCTAGATGTATCTCAAGAGCATCATACTGAGTAAAAAAAGGCCAATATCAAAAGTTCACACACTGTATAAATCCATTTATAAAACATTCTCAAAATGCCAAAGCTATAGACAAGAAATTAGTGGTTTCCAAGGGTTAGGGATAATGGAGGTAGAAAAGGGTGGGCAACTCAAATGGGGTAGTAAAAAGTAAATCTTGATTGTGATGAAATAGTTCTGTATTTTGATCGCTGTGGTGGTAATGCAAGTATACACACATGAAAAAATGGCATAGAGCTAGACACATACATTGTACCAATGTTAATTTGCCAATTTTGATAACGCATTAGAGGTATGTAAGACATAGCCACAGGGAAAAACAAGGTGGGGCTCTCCATAGTATTTTTGCAACTTCCTGTCAATCTATAATTATTTAAAAATAAAAAGTTTATTTTATTTTTAAATAAGATTTTATTTATTTATTCGAGAGAGAGAGAGACAGAGGCAGAGACACAGGCAGAGGGAGAAGCAGAGTCCATGCAGGTAGGGAGCCTGACGTGGGACTTGATCCTGGTACTCCAGGATCACGCCGTGGGCTGAAGACAGGTGCCAAACCGCTGAGCCACCCTGGGATCCCCCCCAATAAAAAAGTTTATAAAAGTTCTATAAGTATGTATAAACTTTTCCAATTTATACATAAAACAAAACTTGCTCAAAAACTTTTTCATAGTTCTCATCTAAGCTAGATGATCAAGAGAACAATAAAGACTTTATTGTCATTATGTGGCATTATTTTAATGAATAGTGCTGTTCAAATGAACACAATGTCTATTTGCTGTCATTATGTAGCATTATTCCAATAAACAGTGCTGTTCAAGTGAACCCGAAACTTATCCCAAAATTATCCATTTTCCCCTGTTGGACTGTGCCCCCTTTAAAGACCACATTTGATTCATTTTTATATCCTAAGGGCCTAGAACCATTTCTCACCTATCACACGCATTCCATAAGTGTTTGTTAAATATATTGTCAGGAGAGACTACACATTAACTGGAGGATTAGAGACTGGGGTCATAAAACTGAAGCAACCTTTTGGTGTTTGGTGATAATCTTGTTACAAGAACCTTCATTTTCAGTTACGTTAAAAGCCTCCAACTTTCAACAATGAAAAATGGAACTGTCTGACTATGAATGAAGAGAAAGAGGAAGAGCATTTCTGGTTCCAAGAAAAGTATTACACTAACAGAAAAATGTCAAGATGGAACTCTCAAGGAAATTAGAATCTAAAAAATATTGGGTGGAATCTTTGAGAGAAAATGAAAAAGTAAAAGTAAATGATATTCATACTAGATATGTATAGGATATATGTGTCTGTATAAGATATATGAATGAGTACAAAGGAAGAAATCTAAGTTTGATTAAGAAGGAAATGGCAGGGATATATACAAGAACCTCCTTATGAAAACTTATAATTTATTTTTTAAAGACAAAATTGAAAAAAAGGACATAAATGTCATATTATGTTTAAAATATAATTTAGTCTGATTTATTACTAATTTTGCTTGGATAAATTAAGATAGCAAACTTTTTGATGCTGCTATATAATCTCAAAATACCAATATAGTTTTTGAAGCACTGTTCTTAGGGAAGAATTGTTAAGGGAGGAAAAGTTTAAATGCGGGTACATTTATAAGAATTGGTTATTGAATAGGTTCTGCTTCATGATGAGAAACGGTTGAACTGGAAAGGCTATCATCTGTTATATTTTATATTACGGGGGATAGACAAATATGGAATGGTGACAGTTAATCACTCTATTTCACAATCTGATTCCACATTCTGAAGTCTCAAATTTTTACCTAATGCCCAAAATTCTCTACAATGATCTCAAATAGCAAAGGATTTTTTATAATAATATCTTTTTAAAATATTCTTTTTGGAATCCTGAGAAAGTTACAATGGACTGTTCAGAAGTAGATACATCAAGCTAACATTTTGGAAGAACAAGGTAATTTTCCAAGTCTTCCAAAGAAGATAGTGGAATTTACTTAGTTGTCCTGGTGAGTATGCATCTTGAGCAAGCCAAGACTCTGAGGAACCTCTGTTCCTTTGCAAATGTTATAGTAGCACAACAATTATTTTATTAACACTGTGCTCTCCAAGCTACAGACATTGCTGAAAGAACAACTAAGACTCACCAATCGTAATCCAGTCGAGACTGATGAAGCTGCTGCTGTTTTAGGAGAAGCTTTGTCTCCTGCTGGGTCAGCAGATGCTGAAGGCGCTCTTTTTCAATTTCCAGCTCCATTTTCTGAAGCATAAGTTGCTGCCTTCTGTTTTCTGAGAGTTGCTTTTTGATATCGGTTTCACTAGACTTCTGTGTCCCTTGACCATGCATCAGGGAATCCCAGGAAAGCCCACAATAACTGCATGATTCCAGATGTGTTCTGGAATATTGAGGGGCCATGCGTGTAGGATGGCTTTCATGAACAGGATCTGCATTTTCAGAAAGTCTATGACCACAACACTGACTGGATGGAGTAGGCTTCAGGGTGTGGCATTCTTTCATCTTTAGTTCCACTGGTGGAGCCTTCTCTATAGGGACCGCATCTACTAATCTTCTCCCTGGGGATCCATAATCACATGTTCTGGTCTCTGATGGCATCCTGTCTAGATCCTCTTTGGAATAATGAAAGTCTGCTGGTTTCAAAGAATTATTCTTGAACTCCACAAGGGATTCTGAAGCTGAGTCCTGGTTTGCAGACCTAGGCTTCTCCTTGTTTTGATAACAGGTTTGTGATTTGGCTACACTCAAGTAGGAACCATCCAGTTCCATAGCTGAGGACTGAAGAGTGCTTTTCCTATTGGATACCTAGAAGGAACCACAAGATCATTTGTTAAGTAAGAGCACACTGAAATGAGTTCTTTTGGCTTTTCAGAAATCAATGATATATTTGTACCAGAACAAAGTTGTTTTGCCTTCTCAAATAATAAATGATAGTATTCACAGAGCTAAACAGACATGTGCCACAAAGCTAAAACCATTTTGAAACAATCTACATTTCAGTCTATCCATAAGGATGAGAAAAAGAAAATGTTGCTATTTGCTGCTAAGTAAGATGACAAGAGTAGCAAATAATAAAGGTTATATAAAATCAACTTTGAGAAGAGGCAAAAGCATTAAAAGGTAATGTCTCAAAATGTTTACTTCTAAATACTAAGCAAGAAATCCATTCAGCCGCCCTTTGTAATACCCTTTGATTGTTCATTACACATTACACACAACAGGATTTGATGTAAAACATTTCATCTTAAACTGAATAGGATGTTAGTTACTGCTAGAGATTTGATGAGTTTTTATAAATATCTTTATAGCACACAGATAAAACCAAGTACTTTCCAAAAAATATGATTCTAATCAAAAGCAGTTATTTAAATACAAAACATATTTAATTTCAGCTATAAACATAAGTGATTTTTCAATTAAGCTGTTCAAGTGATTATAGCCTGATACAACTCACACAGAAAGGAAGTAGTTGCAAATCACCTTTGGCAGGCCAATAGAGTTAGCTTTCCCAGTATTTTAGCCTCAAGCCTATTCTATTAAGGAGAGCAAAACTTAGTTTATGATCAGTGATTCTCAAACTTTAGCATATATCAGAATCACCTGGAGGAACTGTTAAATGTGAATTGCTGGGCTTCATCCCCAGAGGAATTCAGGAATTCTGCAGCAGGGTTGGAGAAGCTCATTTTTAGGAAGTTGCCAGATGATACTGATGCTCCTCATCTGGGAACACACCTTGACAACCACTTATCTGTATCATGGGACATCTGACTCCTCCCGTGTCCCTATTATAGGGAGTGTTTTGATAACATGGGCTTACCCAGGTAATCCTGGATAATTTTCTCTCGCCAAGATTGTTAACTTAATCATGTCTATAAAGTTTCTTGTCATACAAAATCCTTTGTGTCATATAAAAAGACATTCACAGGTTCTAGGGATTAGGACATGGGCATGTTTGGGGGCCATTATTCAGTCTACCACAACTTCTTTTTAAATTAGAACTCATAAACAGTTCAGATGTTTATCTTATTCTAGGGACATGGAATAAGTGAAAAATTGAGATCCTTAACATAAAGGAGAAAAAAATCCTGCCAATTTACTTTGCAATAGTTGCAAATGATGAACTGATTGGTAAAAAGTGTCAGCAGATATACAGCAACACCATGTTTCTTCTAACACTCTTAAGATTTTGAATTAATACAGCAATACTAAAGGAGTTCTATTCTAATGAGGAGCCACATTTGGGAAGAGGACATCCAATCCTTTATACTGAGCAAATGACACTGAATAGGTTGCATGCCACAGAAAAGAAACTTATGATAAAATTCATGATAAACTACCTCATAAAAATTAACTTTATTTTACAACTGAAGGAAAACTCTAGTCTACATTAGTCTCCCCTACACTGAACTTTTAAAAAACTATTTTATTTATTTATTTATTTATGAGAGAGAGAGAGAGAGAGAGAGAGAAAGAGTGAGAGAGGGAGAATGGCAGAGACACAGGCAGAGGGAGAAGCTGGCTCCATGCAGGGAGCCCAACGCGGGACTTGATCCTGGGTCTCCAGGACCATGCCCTGGGCTGAAGGTGGCGCTAAACCACTGAGCCACCAGGGCTGCCCTACACTGAACTTCTGTAGCACTGTCAAAACAAATATTTGACATTTATCATCTGCTACTTTGTATGGTAAGCTATTTTTTTATAGAATTATTATACTTAAAAAATTACAGGTAAATTTTTTAAAGGTTTGTAAACTTAAATCAACTATCATATATTTCCTCCCTAATCCATGTATTAGTAACACAGCAATAGCATGTATTATTTTATAGTCTTATTTTTGTTCCTTAACATTATTTACATATGTGCATTTTTAGGTATTGATACAGCTGATACTTATGTTAATGGTACTAATTGTTAAATTATGTATTCGGAATATTAAAAATTTTTTGGTAGTTAACTTTTTCTGTTTTTGAGAGGTAGTTCAACTTAATGATTTTGATGCATACTTTGCTCAAAGAGAGCAATTACCAGCAATTCCCAATTACCTGATAGGTGACTGTGCATATTGGTAGGCAGGATTCTAAGATGGTCCCCAAGATTCCTGTCTTCTTAGTGTGCCCACCTTGTATTATCTCCTCCCACTGAGGTGGGTAGTCTTTGGGAACATGACAAGATATGAATCCCATCATTATGCTACACTATATGGCCAAAGGGATGTTACTGTTTAAGTAAGTTCTTTAAAAAAGGGTATAGTACCCTCCCTAATGTTAGAGATTGGCCTTGAAGAAATAAGCTAACGTGATGTGGGAGGATCAATGAAGGAGGTCAATCAGTAATGATGTCTGGAGCAGAAGGCAGTTTCCAGCTAACAATGAGGTATCTATCATACAGATGCAAGAAACTAAATTCTGCCAACATACATGTGAGTTTGGAAGAGGATCCAGAGGGATCCCTGGGTGGCGCAGTGGTTTAGCGCCTGCCTTTGGCTCAGGGCACGATCCTGGAGACTGGGGATCGAGTCCTATGTTGGGCTCCCAGTGCATGGAGCCTGCTTCTCCCTCTGCCTATGTCTCTGCCTCTCTCTAGCTCTCTCTCTGTGTAACTATCGTAAATAAATAAAAAATTAAAAAAAAAAAAAAAAAAGGAAGGGGATCCAGAGCTCCAGATTAGAAGGCGGCCCAGCTGTCACCTTGACTGCAAATTTTCTAAGACTCTGAGCAGAGGATCCAACTAACCTATGTTGAACTCATCACCCACAGAAACTGTGAGATAATAAATGTGTATTAAACTAATAAATTTATAGTTATTTCTTACACAGCAATACAAAACAAAGCACATTACTCAACTTTCCTGACTCTCAGTTTTCTCATCAGTGACCTCAATGACCTCAATGGTGGTCAGATGGGCAGTTATCAAGGGTGTCAACTGATAAGGGTACTAATTTACAAAATGGAAAAAAACCCCTTATGCTTACCCAAACTTTTTTCAAAAAGAATATTATAGGGGGTGTGTGCGGGGAAGGTAAGATCTCCAAGAGACATGCAGTTACAACAGATTACTTCTAAAGAGAATGAGTTCAGTTATTTAGCTTTATTTTGCTGCAGTGAGGTTTGTAGGTTGGGCCAGAGTTGATATGCTTCAGATAATAGAGAGGTTCTTCATCTTTGTCCTCATACAAAAGATGTCAGTCTTATTCTGACATTTTGCACTGCCTCTTAGGGTTGTTGTACTGGATGAGATAATTCACATAAAGAGCTTTGGACAGTGCCTTAGCTAAAGTCAGTATTCAAACCATGTTTCCTATTAGAATTATTACTACTGTTGTTATCATTAACTTCTCTGCCTCAATAATCCTTGAGGTCAGGAGTTATATTTACTTCTCTGGGTGTACGGCACTGGGGCTTGCACATTGTAACTAGGGACTGATTGTATTAGTCAAGTTGGGTTATGGACCAAGAAAACCAGAAACAAAAATCAGAATCCATGATTAGGCTGAATTATGTACTACTAAGAAAAAGAAGAGAGAAGAAATAGAGTAACTGTCTGTTAGAATCTGAATATAAGAAATTAAGTTATTTTATAGTGAGCTTGAGACAAATATTGCCTTTGGGACACATGGAAGTCACAATGGGCCTGAATGAAACAGATGTGTTTTTCTTTCTGGAGTTGATGCTCCATCCTTTCTATGAGATGTTTACAAATGTAACCTCTTTTTAACTAAGGCTTAAACTAACAAATTCCAAACTGCAATCTCTGGCATATGGGTTTGCTATGAATTTTTCAGATATATAACACTAATTTAGGAACCAATAGAATTTTTTTTTAACGGAGGCACAATTTACATATACTAAAATGCACAGGTCTTAAGTGTACAGCTTGATGAAATTTTACATTTGCATATACCCATGTAATCATCATTACCCCAGAAAGTTCCTTGTGCCACTTCTAGTCAAACCAACATTGTCACACTCCCAGAGGTAACCATTAATCTCAGTTCTATGACCACAGATTAGTTTTGCCCATGTTTAGCTTCATACAACTGGAATCATAAAGTATGCTATTCTTTTGTGGCTGGCTTCTTCTTTTTTAAAAGCTAGAAGTCTTTTTTTAAAGATTTTATTTATTTATTTAAGAGGGAGAGGTGAGGAGAGGGCAGGGGAAGAGGAGAGAGAGAATCTCAAGGACACTGTGCAAGTGAGCACACAGCCCAAAATTGGGTTCCATCTCACCACCCATGGGATCAAGACCCAAGTTGAAATCAAGAGTTGGACACTCAACTGACTGAATCACTCAGGTGTCCCTGTTGCTGCTGGCTTCTTAAACTCAACATAATTTTGAGCTTCTTTTATGTTGTTGCCTGTACTGATAGTTAATTCTTTTTTATTGCTTCAAGGAATTTCATTGTGTGAATATAGCAACATTTGTTTATTCATTCTTTTATTGGATTAGGTTGTTTCTAGTTTAGAGCTACTATGAACAAAGCTGCTAGCAATATTATGTCTTTTTTTTTTAAGAGGGGGTGGGGCAGAGGGAGAGAATGAGGAAGAATCTTAAGCAGGCTCCATGCCCAGCACGGAGTCCAACACTGGGCTCAATCTCACAATCCTGGGATCATAATCTGAGCTGAAATCAAGTCATACGCTTAATTAACTGAGCCACCCAGAAGCCCCATTATATGAGTCGTTTTTTAGACATATGTATTTATTTCTCTCAGGCACAGGGTAGGCATTTGTTTGACACAGAAACAGCCAAT
This sequence comes from Canis lupus dingo, assembly GCF_003254725.2. Taxonomy (NCBI): domain Eukaryota; kingdom Metazoa; phylum Chordata; class Mammalia; order Carnivora; family Canidae; genus Canis; species Canis lupus. The sequence goes on from NC_064249.1 coordinate 52,857,543, forward strand.
AAAAGTTTTCCAGAGTGGTCGTTCTATTTTACATCTCCACCAGCACAGTAAAAGAGTCTTAGGTGCTTCATATTCACACTAACACTTCTTTGGGGAGGATGGTACAAAAAAGGTGGTTTTATTAAAGCACAGGGACAGGACCTGTGGGCAGAAAGAGCTCCCCACACTAACACATGATAGTATGTTTTTACTTTAAGCCAATCTGGTGTGTACTGAAATCTTGCTATGATTTTATTTTGCATTTCCCTGATATGTAGTGACAGTAGTTGACATATGCTTATTAGCCATTTGGATATCTTGTTTTGTTATGTGCTTGGTGAAACCAATACTTTTAAATAATTCAAAATAATTTTTATCTTTTTACTTTAAAAAAAAAAGGTTTTATTTATTTATTCATGAGAGACACACAGAGAGACGCAGAGACATAGGCAGATGGAGAAGCAGGCTCCATGCAGGGAGCCCAATATGGGACTCGATCCTGGGACCCTGGGATCACATCCTGAGTCAAAGACAGACACTCAACTGCTGAGCCACCCAGGCATCCCATCTTTTTACTTAAAAAAAAAAAAAGATTTTATTGATTTATCTGAGAGAGACAGAGACAGAGCACAAGCAGAGGGGAGGAGGCAGAAGGACGAGGAGAAGCAGACTGCCCTCTGAGCATGGAGCCCGATGCAGGGCTTGATTCCAGGACCCTGAGATCATGACCTGAGCCAAAGGCAGATGCTCAATGGACTGCCATTGAGGTGCCCCTATAATTCAAAATAATTTTTAAAGAACTGAGATGAGAAATGAAAAATGAAGGTCAGGGAAGACAACTTTATGCAAATTCTTTCTGATGAGAGAACTTGGCTCTAAATGTTCACCTTCATTGACCATGAATGCATAACATACTCCCAGAAAACTTTGTCATTTTGGCCATTCTTAACTCAGTTTACTGTGTGCTATGCTAAAAATAGCATAGTTACAAGCATATTCAACTTATAACTTTTTAAAAAAATTTTTTTATTTATTTATGATAGTCACAGAGAGAGAGAGAGAGAGAGAGAGAGAGAGAGAGAGAGAGAGAGGCAGAGACACAGGCAGAGGGAGAAGCAGGCTCCATGCACCGGGAGCCCGACGTGGGATTCGATCCCGGGTCTCCAGGATTGCACCCTGGGCCAAAGGCAGGTGCTAAACCACTGCGCCACCCAGGGATCCCCTTCAACTTGTAACTTAATAACAACTCTGTAAGCTAGTTATTATAGTTACCAATTCACTAAAGAGAAAATGAGGTTCAATGAATCAACACAACTTTCCCAAGATCACACCAACACTATATGTAATAAATGGGAATGTGTTCCAAATCTTTAGTCTTCCATTATTCCATGATGTAGCCTATTTTTTTTTTTAGATTTTTATTTACTTATTTGAGAGAGAGCTAGAGGGGGAGGGGCAGAGTGTGAGAAGCACAGGGAGAGTGAGAATGACAAGCAGACGTCCCACTGAGCATAGACCCCTACCAAGGGGCTTGATCCCATGACCCTAAGATCATGACTGGAGCCAAAACCAAGAGCCCGATGCCCAACCAACTGAACCATCCAGGTATCCCTCCATGATGTAGCTTTTTAAAACACTAATTTTTTCTTTGTTTCGTTTTTTTTTTTTTTAAAAACATTTTTCTTTAATATGAAATACGACACAGAAAAGTGCACAAAACAAATATAAACATCTCAGTGAATAATCACAAGACAATGTCCACCAATGTGAACCACCTTCTGAGAGACAGAATGTTGCCTGTATACAAAAGATCCTTGATGGTGCAGTACAATCACTACTCTCTACCTCTCCTGTCCAAGGGAATGACTATCTTGACTTTTATGGGAATAACTTCCCTGTTTAATACTTACCTGCTTTAAAGTCCATACCAGATTTTGATTTTACCTGTTTTTTTAAAAAAGTATAAATGGAATAATATGAAATACATTCTTTTGTGTCTGACTTCTTTACCCAACATTATAACTGTAAAGTTTATACATGATATGGCATGTGGCTATAATTTGTTCATTTTCATAGTTCTACAGAAAAGGTTAGCAAACTTCTTCTGTAAAGGGCCAGAAGACAAACATTTTAGACTTTGTAGACTGTATGGTCTTTGCCATAACTACTCAGTTCCACTTTTGTAGTGTGAAAGCAAGATATAATACATAAATTAATGGTCCAGTAAAACTTTATTTGTGGACACTGAAATTTGAATTTCAAAGTAACTTTTCCATTTCATGAAATATTCTTTTTTCCCCTAATCATTAAAAAAGCTAAAAACCATTCTTAACTAATGATTAGATTGAGTGCTCCTCCAATTAAAGGACTCTATGGACATGCTAAGATATGCTTAAAATTCAACAAGCAAACTGACCAATATGACTTATGATGGGCTATCACACATTATCTGTGTGATGAAAATGAGTTAAATGGAGTGCTTAATCAGAGCTGAACGGAATGCTATTTAGCAGAAAAGAATGCAGAAGAACATACTCAGGCAGGAAAACCAAACTGTATAAATGAAAAAATAAGTTTACACAGGAAAATGATCTGTAGATCACAACAAATAAAAAAGTTGAATTCAAAATGGTAGCATGTTAGGGTTTGCATTATATACAAGCTACCACAAACCCTGACTACATGTTGAGACTCTACAAGTGGCAAAAATATAGCCAATAAAGTCTTTGATGTGATATGCTATGGGATCCACAACACACACACACACACACACACACACACACAAAGATGAGGAGAAATTGCAGTCATTTTTGGCTTATGACATAGTTGAAATATCATGTCTTTTAACTTGGGTGGATATGTGCTAGTGACACAGAAAAAGAACACACAACATGGGACAAGCACAATGTGAGAAAAGTATAAGTTTAAAAAAATGTGAGAGACTTAGGTTGGACACAATGAAGAACATTTTGGGAGTGGAGATTAGTAAATTTCTGAGTTGGAAGAGAGTTTTCTGAATGTTTAGGATACCTTCTTAATATATGACATTTTGTTTTACTAATTTTTTATATGACATTTTAAAAAAGGCTTCATAGGAAAAAAAGATGTTTCTAAACACAGTATGATATGATCCTGTATACATGTATGCATGTGCACGTAGGTGTGCAAGCATATATATGGCCATGCACAATCACATACTATTCCTATGGTGATACAAGGCTTTCCTACATTCTCACAAGTTAAAAAAATAATAACACCTGCAGTATTGCTTGTGAAATATGATCAACAAGTAAACAGTAATATTTTGTTAAGTTTCTATAAATCATTTTTACAGGCCTGGTCAATCTCTCTGCTATGAAGCCATAAGAAAAGAGGTGAATTAAACTGCAGTAATTATTTCTTGCAACAGGTAGTTATTTGCTCTGCATGATTAGGAATTATTTATAATGCATTTGTAAATTGTTAACCACAGAATTAGTAGTTAACAATATCAATAAATATTATTGATCTATTCATGATATTCATGTCTCTGATGGCAAATACTAATTTACTATTGGCAAGTACCCTATTAACAATCCTCACATTCCCACAGTCTTATAAGAATGGAAGTCTCAATTTTGTAACTTCAAAATTTCCCCCTGTGCCCTTCATTGAGAAGTCAAAAAATCCAGACCTAAATTAAATATTTCTAAGCCTAAATTACTGTGTACAGGACAGGTCATTGCATTACCCAGAACATTTGGAATTAATGTGAAATAAGGCATAGAATGACATGCTGCATTTTTAAAGTCAGACGTACATGGACCAGTTGTCAAGCTGACAGAAGCTATGCAATGCAACAGCTGCACTGTATGGTTTGCCAAAGTCTCATCCCAAATAAATGTTCATTCTCCCCAGTGCAATTAACTTTCCTATACTGGCAGATTTTGCTAGAAGATCATCAAGGTAGATTACCTTCCAGCATTATGAACTAAATACTTACAGGTGTTATATCATCAGTTATAACTTACAAACTTTTGCATTTAGGAAGACATCCAGGCAAATGAATCATCTAATTTATGAATTATTTATAAGAAATTCACAGCATGCTCCTGGCATCATCCATGGCCTTTTCCAGGTCATATGACACCAATTAGAGCTGAATTTTAAATTATTCAATAACCTGAACTCTCTTGTCATTTAACATATAGATATCAATGCAGTAAACAAGTTAAATCTAATGGGCCCTAGAGGTTTAAGCCTCTCTGCTGCTCAGCAGCTAAAGCTGTAGGCTATCAATGGAAGAGAAAAATAACAGAATGCAGCAGTCAAATACATTTGCAAGGCTCTAATAACTTATTCTAGTTCCCACTGGGCTGGTGGCACAACCTAGGATTATTGAATCTAGAAGACATTAAAGTCAGTAATTATGAGATTTAAAAGAATATAGACACATGATAATGTACAGATGACAGAACACTAGCAAGAGAAACTACGTGCCATACTAGCTTTTAGGATACGTATATTGTAAGTGTGCCAACATTTCTAACAGTTACTACCAGACTTAGAAAAGGTTAAACCTCATAATCTTTAATCATTACTACATTTCTTGAAAGTTGGAGTGTGTTGATTTGCTGCAAAAATGAATGAGAGTGTGGAATAATTGACAGTGCACTTGAGTTGAGGTCAAAAGACCTTGATTAGAATTCTAGTTCTGCCACTTAGGAATTCTGGGTTATTGTTGGTGGTGGTGGTGGGGTTTTTTTTGGCGTTACTTTACATCTCTTAGGCAGTTTAGATATTTGTAAAATAGGGGGTTGGGTTTGATGATCATTAGAGCTTAAGCTATTTTTAAGAGCTACAAATACAGAGATTGGATTGTTCTACCCCAAGGAGATGAAGGGAAAGAAAAGGGTTAGGTGAAAAATTATAGAAATCAATAAATGTTCAGCTATCAACTAACAGTCTTATTGCACAATTACTGAATGTTTCTTGGCTCTATTTCCTCTAGCAAATTGTTTTTTTTTTTTTAAAGATTTTATTTATTTATTCATAGAGATGCAGAGAGGGAGTGAGAGGCAGAGAGGCAGAGGGAGAAGCAGGCTCCATGCAGAGAGCCTGACGTGGGACTCGATCCAGGGTCTCCAGGATCACGCCCCGGGCTGCAGGCGGCGCTAAACCGCTGCGCCACCGGGGCTGCCCTGTTTTTTTTTTTTTTTTAAATAAAATTACTGCCTTATGTAATTCGCACACTAAAAATCTTAAATAAGTATCTTAATTTATCTGATCATTAAATCTGAAAGAGATACAAATGAAGATTGAATATGGCAAATGCATGGTTTGAGAACAATCCCAAACACTTCAATGGGATTGAAATGTTTTGATGCGATGGCACAACTATCTGCCGCACAAATACACAACAGTGGTACTGATTCAAATTGCTTTTACATATATGATTGTCATTGCCAAAAGAAAAAAAAAGCAGCTTTATACATGATGTTCTACATCTACCAAAGGAAACAGATGTACAAGGCTAATTTTAATTTACTGAAGATCAAAAAGAAGGTGAAATAATCTTATAGAGAAAATGAAATAAAGACAAATTAGAAGTGGTGAGGACAAGCTTCATAGGCATAAAAATGAAATCAAAACATTGGGTAATAAAGTCAACTGTATTTAAATTGTTAGGGAGGCAGCACAAGAAAATGATCCTTAATAGCTTACACCAACACTCTCACACCCCCTTTTTGGCTTTATGTTTGTAGAATGTATCCTGTGTTTATAGAGTATATCCTGGAGCTCCAGACACAGCTCCCCCTGGTCTGCTCACTGCTCTCTCTTCTCTAGCTCCAGTGACTGTAAGCCTCAAGAATGGAAACAAGAAGTGAGTGTAGACAGATGTTTCAATGTAGTTCTTTTTAAAGGAAACAAGATTAGTTTGTGTCAAATGAAGGAAATTCTTAACAAAGAATTCTTAGTAGACTTTCTAGAAAACAGAGTTAACACCATTTGAACATAACCAAGAATGTTGTTGGCTGAGGTGGAAAAAGTATCTGTATTGTATTTTTGAAACTAGAAACTAAAAATAAACTCTTCTGAAGAAGGGTATTTAAGAAATACTATGAAATATAACCTATGGTGTACTTGTAGGAAACAGGAGGGAGGGAAAACCAGGCTGTTATTATACCAACATTTCTTGAAATGAATCACAGCCCTTTTACTAAAGATTAGTTTATATCCTATCCCACCCTATATGGTTGCTGACCAGGGTAGTGAAGAGACCTAATGAGAAGCATTTCTGAAAGCACAGGGAACTACTAAACCAAAGAGATTTAAGGTGGTCACCCTTAAAGGGCTAGCCTGTCCTTGGGGACTCAAGAGCTTTTAGAAATCTTAGTTCTTTAAATGTATAGAGCCTAAGTACTGACTTTTAAAAATTTAGGACATTGCAAGGTGCCTGGGTGGTACGATCAGTTATGCCTTCGACTTGGTTTTGGCTCAGGTCATGATCTCAGGATCGTGAGCTCGAGCCCCATGTTGAGTACGTCACTGAATGTGGAGTTGGCTTGAGATTCTCTCTCCTTTTCCCTCTGCCCCACCCACTTGTGTTCTCTGTGTCTCTCTCCTACTCTCAAATAAATACATAGGTCATAAAAAAATTCAGGACACTGCTTATTAGTTTAGTGTACTGTAAAAAATCAAGAGAAGAGACTTTACTTAGAAATTAGTAAGAAATAAGGTAGGCAATTTCCTTGCACTCAAATGCCCTTCCTTCTTTGCTGGCCTTTGATATACTACTCCTGCTTCAAGGCTGGCTTAGCACCACTCCTTCCATTGTGGTTTCCCCATTCCCAGCTCAGCTTGGTTGTGCTTTCCCCAGGAAGCACCCCAGGAGTATTCTGCTCATTCCTTTATTGTTGTATTTATTTCATCCTGCTCCTATTATAATAGTCACCTGTAAGCTGTTTTCATATATCTAAGTTTCCCTGTGATGTGTAAGTATTTACACTTCATAAAAAAAGTACAAATTCTTTTGAGGGTGGAGATTTCAAAAGATACCATTACTTTTGTTTATTGTTGTACCTCAGCAAGAGATAGTAGATGCATAATAAGTAATGTTTTTTTGCATATAATTTGGTCCCACTCCAGTGCATACTGTGTAGAACTTCAGGAGAGGGGCAGTGTTACTTTTAACTGCATATTTGAATGACACCGATCTTTATAAATAAAAGATACTTAAAGTAATGAACATTTGTTGAATGAACCAATAAACAAAAAGCAGGAGTATCATCAGCTAAATGGCTTAATTTGAATCATAAGGAACCGATAGTAATTTATGGCAAAATGTACTTTATTTTTTTCATGAGCCACTTATTTTTTCTTACAAGTACATTTTCTCAGAGTGTTTAAAGGTTAGTAAAAAATTCCACAAATTCAGGAAAAATTCCAACTATATCTTTGAGGGGTCTCAATGCCTATTTAGTTTGGATCTGCAAAACAGTAAATTTTAAGGGAGCTGTATGCTTCTGAGATGAGAATTTAAACATAAAGTGTTCAGATCTACACATTGTATTGGATGATCTTTAGAGAGTAAGGGAACTAGGTAAAGGATGGATGCCTAGCTACATTAGGGCAGCCTGGGTGGCTCGGCGGTTAGCACCACCTTCAGCCCAGGGCATGATCCTGGAGACCCAGGATCGAGTCCCACATCAGGCTCCTTGCATGAAGCCTGCTTCTCCCTCTGCCTGTGTCTCTGCCTCTCTCTCTTTCTCTCTCTCTATCTCATGAATAAATAAATAAATAAATAAATCTTTAAAAAAGGAACTACATTAAAAGGAAGGCACTAACAAACTTACTACAATTTGTTGATTAAGAACTCTATAGAATTTCCTTAGGGTCTAATGCCTCCAAATTCTCAAAAAGGTTGAGCAAAATCCATTGTGGATAAGTTTATTTCAGTCAACTTCCCTTCATGAATAACTATGAGGACAAACTGTTTTTAAAAATCTGTTTGAAGGCACTGGTATGTTATCAAGGTAGTGAGGACATGAAGAGGCCAGGATCCCAGATTGAAGGTAAACAAGAAAAGATAGTTTGACATTAGTTGTCACTTTTTGGTTCAAGATGTTCTAAATTGGGATGCTAGCTGAGAAGCTGAGAAGAGCTGTAAGCAGTCTCACAGGGCTGAAAACAAAATTTGGATTTCAGAGCCTGCCAAGAAAGAGGTCCTGTCAAAAAATCCAGGCTTTCCATTGAGACCCCTGAAAAGCTAGTAGGAAAAATAAAACAGAAATAGAAGAGCCCATGGACACACTGAAGTTGAATTTCAAAATCCACTCAGTCCCAGACTGTGTTGAGGTAATTTGAATCAAAGCTAACCGCCTGCAAGAAGAAAATTTCTGAGATTAGAGAAGAAGCAAATTTTCCCTGGAGAAAGAGAACATCAGAGACTTATATAATAAATAATATTTTCAGAGACACTGCCTGACATTCAATAAAAAAATAAGGAAGCATACAAAAAGATAAAAATAATAAACTTACAAGAGAAAAAAAGTCAATAGAAATAGAACCACAAGAGATTTATGTGTTGGCATGATCAAATATGGACTTTAAAATAATTGTTACAACTAAGAAATCAAAGAATATCATGGAGAATACTGCAGAGAAATATAAATTAGAAGAAAAATGAAATGGAAATTTTAGGACTGAAAATACAATACATATAGTTAAAAACATAATTGCAGGTTAGGTATATCTGAGGAGACAATTAGTGAATTGGAATAAAAGTCAGAAGAAAATATCTAGGGCAGCCTGGGTGGCTCAGAGGTTTAGCACCGCTTTCAGCCCAGGGCCTGATCCTGGAGACCTGGGATCGAGTCCCACGTCAGGCTCCCTGCATGGAGCCTGCTTCTCCCTCTACCTGTGTCTCTGCCTCTCTCTCTCTCTCTCTCTCTCTCTGTGTCTCTCATGAATAAATAAATAAAATCTTAAAAAAAAAAGAAAATATCTAGACCAACATGAAAACATATATGTAAAAGGATGGAAATACATAAAAGAATGTATGCAATATGATGAAAAGCCTAAAATAAATACAATAGTAGAAAAAGGGAAAAGAGGGAATGAAGAAGAAGTAATATTTTAAGAGATAAATAATTTTTCAAAATTATTATCAAATCACAAATTTAAAAAGTAGCATGAATCCAAAGGAGATTAAATATAAAGAAAGCCACATCTAGAACACATAATAGTATGATGGTTAAAAACCAGGACAAAACATGCTCAACAGTTACAGAAAAAACAAGCATCTTCCCTTCAAGGAGACAATAATAAGACTTTCAATTGAAAGTAATTGAAAGTAAATATTTATTAAAAACAAATGTAATAGATTTTGGTTCCAGTCCTGAGGAGTAAGTGGGTCAAAAATTAACCCCCAATCTTTACCAGTAAAAGCTGACAAAATGTAGGAAAAACCTATTTCAGAACATAGGAGACAGGTAGCAGAAATTATGATGTCTGAAAGAAAAGAAGAAAATCCAGTAAATCCTACAATAACACAAGCTTTCTGTCTGAAGGTAACTCTTGAATGGTAGCATAGAGGAGGAAGAACGCAAATAGAGTTCAAGATTCTCAACTGAGTTGAGAAGTCAGAGATTAGAGTTGGAGGAGGCTGAAATGGGTAGAATTTGAAGGACTATGTATCCAACGGAAGGGAGTAAAAGGGTCTCCTTGATTCTTTGAATAAATACCAATCTGTCCATATATAGGATGAAAAATCATGAGGAACTCCAGGGTAGAAACAATTACAAGGAAGCTCCAAAAGGAACAATTCCCAAAGTTCAAGACAGGAAGGTCATATCACCCATAGAATAGAGGTTTCAAAAAAAAGAGCAATCAAGATAGATCATAAAAGGGCCACACTTTAGGTATGTGGCAATATTACTCCTAGAGTAAAGGTCAAACTAGAATCACTCTAAAACAGTTTAGACATAGACCTTGAGGGGCACCTGGGTGGCTTGGTTAAGTATCCCACTCTTGGTTTCGGCTGAGGTCATGATCTTAGGGTGGTGAGAACTAGCCTCATATCAGCCTCTGTGCTCAGAGTGGAGTCTGCTTGAGATTCTTTTCCCTCTCCTTCTGCTCCTCCCCCTGCTTACATGCATGCACTCTCTCTCTCTCAAATAAATAAATAAAATCTTAAAAAAAAAGGCCTTGAATGTATCAAACTAATCCAAAAGCAATTTTACTGCTAGCCAAACAAACCCTGACACTTCATAAAGAAACACAACAAAATCTAGTACTCAACAATGGAAAATTCATAATGTATGGCATTTACTTACCAGACAAAGAAACAAAATGTTACCAATAACCAGGAGAAAAATCAATCAGCAGAAACATAAAAAGTAACAGAGATGATGGATTTATAAGACAGAAACCTGAAATGAGCTATCACAAATATGTTCAAAGACAACATGTAAAACATGATGAGGAGATAGATGCAAAATATATATTTTTAAACACAGCATTTCTAGGGAAGAGAAATACAGTATCTGAAATGAAAATTTCACTTTATGAGATCAATAACACATTAGATAACTAAAAAAGAAAAGACCATCTTAAGATAAAGAATGAAAAATTATCCAAAGTGAAGCAGACAGAAAAGATGAAAAAAAGAAAAAAAAAAGATGAAAAAAGAGATAAAGGGAAAAACAATATTTGTAATCCTTGGATAATATCAAACAATCTAACACATTTATGTATATATCTATCTACCTATATGCATATATGTATACATACATGCACACGCACAAATACACACACACATATAAACACAGAAGAAAACAATGGGGGTAGGAGAACAATAGGAAAAATATTTTAAATAATGGTATAAATTTTTTCAAACTTTTTTTTTTTTTTTAGTATCTTATTTATTTATTCATGAGAGACACAGAGAGAGGCAGAGACATAGGCAGAGGGAGAAGCAGGCTCTCTGTGGGGATCCTGATATGGGACTCAATCCCAGGACTCTGGGATCACGATCTGAGACAAAGGCAGATGCTCAACCACTGAGCCACCAAGGTGTCCCTCAACTTTCTTGAAGAACATCAATAAAGTCCGTGTGAGAAAAACACAAGAACCCATATCAATGCATATCATAATAAAATAGTAGAAAATTGGTGATAACCAATTTTAATAGCAATCAGAGAGAAAAGAAACATTACATACATAAAACAAAGAACTATGGCAGACTTCTCATCATAAACTATGCAAGCCAAAAGATGATGACACGACAGTTTTAAAGAACTTAAAGAACTGTCAGCCTAGAATTCTATATCCAATGAAAACAGACTTAGAAATGAAGAGGAGATTATTTTTTTCTCAGAAAAACAAAAATTAAGGTAATTCAGTAATAGCAAGCCTGCAGTACAAGAAAGGTCAAACAAGTTTTTTTAGGAACATGGAAAGGACAACAGATGGGAACCTGAACCTACTGAAATAAAATTAAAATATTATAAATGGTAATTTAGTTATATATAATAATAAAACAGGTAAACATAAAAGGCTTTTTTTACTTATTAATTAATCTTTTTGAAAGGTAACTGCTTACCTAATGCAGTAATAATAAAGTATTTTAAGTATGTGTGGAAGCAAAATGTTTGACAACAATAGCACAAAGGACAGAAGTATACTGATAGAAGGTTCACATATTCTATATAACACAGAATAATATTATTTGAAGGTAGATTGGGAGAAGTTAAAGGTTAACATTATAAAACTTAGAACTACTAAAAATCAAAACAGAGTCATAGCTAATAACTCAATAGTGGAAATAAAGAAATCCTAAAATATAATCAATTAACCTAAAAGAAGAGGACAAAAAGAAGTACAGATGGAACAGAGTGAAATTAAACAGCAACATGGTAGATTGAGATCCAAATATACCAATAATTATAGGGAATGTAAATAAACACTCCAAATTTAAGGCTAAGATTCTCAGGTTGGATAAAAAGCAAGACTCAATTACATGCTTTCTACAGAAACTAATAAGAAATGTAAAGACAAAGACAGATTAGAAGAAAACTGAGTAGAAAGCATGTATCATTCAAACACTAATAAAATAACTGGAATGGCTATGTTAATTTAGACAAAGTAGATTTTATTTTATTATTATAATTTTTTTAGAGAGAGAGAGAGCATGGGCACATATGCTTGAGCAGAGTGGGGAGGGGCAGAGGGAGAGGAAAAGAGAGAATCTTAAGCAGGTTCCATGTCCAGCACAGAGCCTGATGCAGAGTTCAATCTCACAACCCTGAGATCATGACCTAATCCAAAATCAAGTGTCAGATGCTTAGCTGACTGAGCTACCCAGGTGCCCCCAAGTGAACCACCCAGGCACCCCAAGACAAAGTAGATTTTAGAATAATAAAATTGCCTGGGAAAAACAGAAATATTTCATAATGATAAACAGTTCAAAGCATCAAAATAATTTTAAATGACTGTACACATAATAATGGAGTTTAAATATATGAAATAAAAGTGACAGTAGGAAAATGAAAAATAGAGTAAGTAACAATGAAAGTCAGAAATTTCAACACTCTTCTCTTGATAAGTGAAGAAGTAAACAGAAAATAAGTGTTATGAAAGACATAAAACACTATCAACCAATTTGACCTAATTCACATTCATTTTAAGTACATATGAAACAACCACCAACATAAATCATATGCAGAGTCATAAAACAAATTTCAACAAATTAAAAATAATTGACATTAAGACAAAGTAAATAAGAAATCAATAACAGAAACCTATCTGGAAATTCATCAATTATTTTAAAATTCAGGAACACATTCCTATGAATCAAAAAAGAAATTGCAACAGAGATTAGAAAATGTTTTGGACTGAATAAAAAGGAACACATAACATATCAAAATTTAGGGGATGCAGTTAAAGCAGTTAGAAGGGAAATTTATAGCTTTAAACACCTATGTTAGAAAAGAAGAAAGATTTCGGTTGACAATGTGCACTTCCATATTAAAAAACCAGAAGGAAAAAAAAGCACAACAAACCCAGAGGAATCAAAACAGAAACAATAAAAGATTAGGACAGAAATGAACAAAGCATAACAAGTAGAGAAATAATGAAAACAAAAGCAGATTCTTTGAAAATATTAAACTATATAGACCAATCAAGAGAAAAAAAAGTCAATCTCAGGAACAAAAGAGAGATACCATTACTTAATCTAGTCATTAAAAGATAATAAAGAAATATTGCAAATAACTTCAAGTTAATAAATTTAATAATCGAGATAAAATGAACAAATTTCTTGAAAAATGCAAATTATCAAGATGGATCAAGATAAAACAGAACACATTAATACTCTATATCAACTAAACAAATTAAATTTTTAATTAAAAATTTCTCATGAAGATAACTGAAGACTCAGATGGCCTTAATGATGAATTCTCTCAAACACAATTTTTTTCATGAGAGGAAAGTGGAATACCTGCAACTTATTTTATGTGTAATAAAATGCTAGCATTACCCTGATATAAAAACCAGACATTATAAGAAAACTACAAATCAATATTCCTCATAAACATGGATGCAAAAATTCTTTATAAAATTAGAGTTAAGTACAGCAATAAATAAAAAATTTTATAAAAATTTATAAAAATATAAAATGACCAAATGGGGTTTATCCCTGAAAGGGTAAGTTGAAAATCAATCTGTGTAATGCACTCTCTTACCAGAATAAAATACAATTAATTCTATGGTTACATTGATAGAAGCAAAATAAGCATTTGGCAAACAAAACAAAACAAAAACAAAAACAAAAACAAAAAACAAAAAACAAAAAAAAACCCCCACCAGTCAGAAAATTATAAATAGGAAGAAGATTCCTCAATTAGATAAAAGGTATTTATACAAAATCTATAACCACCATCAGACTTCATGGTGAAAGACGCAATGCATTCTACATGAAATTGGAAAAAAGACTCAAATGTCCATGCTCAGCACAGCTCTTAAGCTGTATGCATATTAGAGGTCCTAGCCAGTACAATAAGGAAAATAAAATAAATGGCACAAAATTTGGAAACAGATATAAAACTGCCATTCTATACAGACAACATGATCGTATATGTAGAAATCATAAGGAATTCAGAATATCAAAATTACTAAGTTTAGCAAGGTCACAGGATATAAGGACAATCCAGACAGTTCCTGACTTTGACAGTTCAACCTATGATTCTTTGACTTATGATGGTGCAAAAGTGATACACAGTCAGTACAGACTATACTTCAAATCTTGAATTCTGATCTTTTCCTGGAAAGAATAATACGCAGTACAATATTGTCTTATAATGCTGGGCAGCAGCAGTAAGCCACAACTCCTAGTCCACCACATGACAATGAGGAAAAACAACCGATATGCTTATGCTTACAATCATTCTGTACCCATACAACCACTGTGTCTGTCACTTTCAGCACAGTATTTAATCAACTATATGAAATACTCAACACTTGATTATAAAATAGGTCTCGTGTTAGATAATTCTGCCTAACTGTAGGCTAATTTAAGTGTTCTGAGTTCATTTAAGGTAGGCTTGACTAAAACAGGATGCTTGGTAGGTTAGGTGTATCAAATGCATTTTTGACTTATGGTATTTTAAATTTATGATGAGTTTATTGGGACATAAACCAATCACAAGTTCCAGAAGACCTATACAAATAAGCAATATTCTTATATTAGTAAAGAACAGTTAGAAAATGGAACAAAAATACTATTTACAATAGCATCCCCAAACACGAAATACTTAGAGATAAATTCCATAAGATATATGCATAATTGTACAATGAAAATTAAAAAGTACTACTGAGAGAAATTGGAGATCACCTGACTATACAGAGAGAGAGACTGTGCCCATGGATCAAAGGACGCAATATAGTTAAGATGTCAGTTTCCACCAAATTGATTTATAATTTCAATGAAATCCCATTATATTCTTTTGTAGAAGTTGACAAGCTTAATCTGAAATCTATATGAAAAGTCAAGGGAACTAGAATAGCAAAATAATTTTGAAGACAAAGAATACAGTTAAAGGACTTAACATTGCCTAATTTGAGAATATTATAAAGCTGTATAATGAAGACATTATTTCTCTGAATTAGGATTAGAGAAAGAGATAAATGGAAAAGGATAGAGTCCAAAAGTTGACTCACACATATAAGTGATCAATAGTCTCTTGTTGGGGATCCCTGGGCGGCTCAGTGGTTTAGCACCTGCCTTCAGCCCAGGGCGTGACCCTGGAGGCCCGGGATCAAGTCCCACATCAGGCTCCCCGTATAGAGCCTGCTTCTTCCTCTGCCTATGTCTCTGCCTCTCTCTCTCCTCTGTGTCTTTCGTGGATAAATAAACAAAATCTTAAAAAAAATAGTCTCTTGACAAAGGTAACATATTAGTTTTCTAATGATATGCAACAAACCACAAACTTAGAAACTTAAAACAACATAAATTTACTATCTCAATTTCTGTAACTGGGTCCTTTTCTCAGGATCTTACAAGGCTGAAATCAAAGCGTTGGCCACCATGAAATCTGAGGCTTGGGGTCCTCTCTGGCAGAATTCACTTCCTTGCAGTTGTAGAACTCATGAAGGCTTGTTTCCTCAAGTCCAGTAAGATCTCTCTCTCTACAGGGGGCCCTATCTGCTCTTATTGTAATGACTTTAACTGATTAAATCAGGTTTATTCAGGATTTCCTTTTATTTTCCCCCTTTTTAAAATTTTAAATTCAATTAACATATAATGTATTAGTTTCAGAGGTAGAGTTCAGTGACTCACCAATCTTATATAATACCCAGTGCTCATTATATCACATGCCATTCTTAATGTCCATAATCTAGTTACCCTATCCCCACATCCCTCTCCCCTCAGTTTGTTTCCTATGATTAAGAGTCTCTTATGGTTTATCTTCCTCTCTGATTTCATCTAACTTTTCCCTCACTTCCTCTATGCTTCTCTGTTTTGTTTCTTAAATTCCACATATGAGTGAGATCATATAATTGTCTTTCTCTGATGGACATATTTTGCTTAGTGTAATACCTTCTAGTTCCATCCACATCATTGCAAATGGCAAGATTTCATTTTTTTGGATGGCTGAGCAATATTCCATTGTGTATATATACCGCTTCTTCTTTATCCATTCATCTGTCAATGGACATGTGGGCTCTTTCCATAGTTTGGCTATTGTGGACACTGCTGGGTGTGCAGGTGCCCCTTTGGACCACCACATTTGTATCTTTGGGATAAATACCTAGTAGTGCAATTACTGGGTCATAGGTAGCTCTATTTTCAAATTTTTGAGGAACCTCTAAACTGTCTTCCAGAGTGGTTGCACCAGCTTGTATTCCCACCAGCAGTGTAAGAGGGTTCCCCTTTCTCTACAATCTCGCCAACATCTGTTATTTCCTGAGTGGTTAATTTTAGCCATTCTGAGTGGTGTGAGATGGTATCTCATTGTGGTTTTGATTTGTACTTCTCTGATGCCGAGTGATGTTGAGCATTTTTTCATGTGTCTATTGGCCATTTATACGTCTTTTTTGGAGAAATGTCTGTTCGTGTCTTCTGCCTATTTCTTTTTAAAAATATTTTATGTATTTATTCATAAGAGACACAGAGAAAGAGGCAGAGACACAGGCAAAGGGAGAAGCAGGCTCCTTGCGGGGGAGAGCTCGATGTGGGACTCAATGCCAGGACACGGGATTACACCCTGAGCCGAAGGCAGATGCTCAACCACTGAGTCACTCAGGCATCCCTTCTGCCCATTTCTTGATTGGATTATTTGTTCTTTGGGTGTTTAGTTTGATAAGTTCTTTATAGATTTTGGATAAGACATTTGCAAATATCTTCTCCCATTCTGTTGGTTGCTTTTTGATTTTGTCCACTGCTTCCTTGGTGGTGCAAAAGCTTTTTATCTTGATGAAGTCCCAATAGTTCATTTTTAGGATCTCCTTTTTAATTAACTCGATATCAAATGACTTGGAACTTTAATTATATCTGTAGAATTCCTTTACCTTTGATATATCTGATTGGCTAGATGCAAGTCACAACTTCTGCTCCCATTTAAGGGGAGGGACTTATACAAGGGCATGACATATTGGAAGTCCACCTTAGTGTGTGTCTGCTACAGGTAGAAAGGTAATTCAATGGAAGAAAAGACAGTTTATTCAACAAATGATCTTGGACAACTGCATAAGCATGAGGAAAAAAAAACACTATGTCATTACATAAAAAACTTAGCTCAAAAGAAATTATAGATCTAAACATGAAAACTAAAACTATAAAATTTTAGAAGAAAATATGAGACCATCTTTGCAACTGTATGGTAGGCAAAGTACAGTTTCCATATTTAGCAAATAAAAATGCAAGATTCCAGTTAAATTTAATATTCAGATAAACAATGAATTACCTTTTGGCATAAATATGTCCTAAATATTTCATAGGACATACTAATATTTTTAAAAATTCATCAGTGGATTTGACTGGTTAAATATATAGACTATTCAACATCAACAGGTGATGTTGAAATCATATAGTCAGTCCATGAGCTGCAGACTAGTCTTATATTGGAACCCTTATACAATGTGTGATATTTTAAGGATAGCTTGTCATTTGTATCCTAAAATTCTATTAAAATCTGAGAAAATGTTTTTATAAATTACATGATTTTCACATGTAATAATTCTGTTACTGTACTAACACTTTAGATTCTTAATCAAGCCTATTTTAAATTTATGATTTAATATTAAGTATAATGCTTAGTAATATTTTATTTATTTACATTTACATGTGGTGAAACAAGCTTTACTAGATGTTTAGTTAAGAAGAGACACCCCTTTTTGCAACACAGAAACGGTTTATTACTATGAGCCAAATGATGATAATGGAAGTGATGCTGAGAAATAAAGGCCAACAGTTCATACTAGCTTCATTTCATACTAGTTTTACTTGAAAGTGTGATCCCTCACATAACTGAGTTCAGTTTTATGTTCATGAATGATGGCAGAGTGCCAAAGCCAGTGTGTGTTATTTACTTGGATATTATGGATAAAGAAGCAATAAACTTATCACACATAAATGACATTTATATACACAATAAAGAAATAAGTTAAAAAGCAAGAGATGTTTTTAAAAGAGTTTTTTAAAAAAGAGTTAAAAGAACAATAGCCATGGTATCATTTCAGCAAACTAGCTTGGTCTGAAAATACATTTTATTTATTTATTTATTTACTTACTTATTTACTTATTCATTCATTCGTTCGTTCGTTCGTTCATGAAAGACACAGAGAAAAAGGTAGAAGCATAGGAAGAGGGAGAAGCAGGCTCCCTGCAGGAGCCTGATGTGGGACTTGATCCCAGGACCCTGAGCCAAAGTCAGACACTCAACCGCTGAGGCACCCAGGAGCCCCTAAATATAATATTCTAGTGATACAATAACTTCCTTTCCCCTCTACTTTATAATAACTGTGGTAATTCTTGATTATTTTATTAATATACATTCCTGGAAAAAAACATTTAGCTTCTGATGTAGGAAAATAATAAAAAACTCACGACCTGAGGGTAGGAATTTTGGAATGGCAGAGTGCAGAGTTCAATAAATCCTCTACCTAAAAACAAAAAGAAAACCACACTAAACTGTGAAAACAACAACAGACCCAAATCATTTCAGGACAGGGGGAACTGAAAAAAGGCATACAACAAATTAAGAAGCATTTATTAAACTTAGCCTTGAATAAAAATAGAGAAAAACTGTGATATTTTAGCCTGAGGCTGTGCTCCTATGCCAGTTCCCTGCTAGGTAGGAAAAGTAATCTGTAAGGGTAAGGCAAGCCCTGAAAACTAGCAAGGTGACTGCAGGTTGCTGACTTGATTTGAAGTGGTGTGGAAACTCAACATGCCTCTGAGAGTTGACACAATACTGATCACTGTGGCAATGAAGATAATCTATATGTTGGCTAGCCTGAGGCTACACTCCTGTTTGGGGTAAGCAACTAACTGGTAGAGCAGTCATAAATTTAACAAGACAGGGGAATGAAACAGCCACAGAGAACCTTGATAAGCTCCTTATATACTAAGTAGTAAGGAAGGCAGTATGTTGTGTGTACACTCGACAAAGACTAGACAGACCTTTAACAATTTACTGATCCTATCTGAACATGACATTTTGTACACATGTAGCAGAGACATGAGAAAGCATGGCAGAAAGTAACAGCATTCCTCAACTCAGATCCATTGGTAAAGGAAGGAAGCCATAGAAAACTCAAAGTGTTTGAGTACAACCTGTTAGCTCTTTGCTAATTAAGTTATGCTGACTGGAAAAAAAAAAAAAGTTATGCTGACTGAGAGATGTCCCCTATGAAGCTAGACTTAAAAACAAAAAATGAAAAAACAAACAAAAAATGTTGAGTAGAGTTCATCTGTAGACACACATTGCAGGGGGGATATATTCTACAGAATTAATCTAGGTGAGCCATTAAACAAACAAAAGACAGCAACACCAATAACCCTCAAGAGAAGACATGAGAAGCCAGAGCTGCTACAATATAAATAAAATGTTCATTTTTCAGTAAAAATTACAAGTGTAAAGAAATAGGAGAGAGGGACCCAAATTATGAAAAGACTTAAAATCAAAACAAAAAGACTGAAAGAATAGTTGTTGGTGACTTGACTTTTAAGTAATCTTAAAGAAATCTTTAGGCTAAAAAGAAATTAAACCAGTTATGAATCTACGGAAATAAACAACAGCAGAAAGATAATTTTAGATAAATGTGAAAGAACTTGTGTGTGTATATGCACGTGTGTGGATTCTTAAACTCTTTGTAAGACAATTATATAAGTCATAATTATGGAACAATGTTGCTGGGCTTATAACATAAAAAGATTATATATATGACAACAATAGCACAGTTGAATGGAAGGAAATGTTATACTAGAGCAAAGTTCATATTTTAATAGAATACTGTTAGTATGCATCTTAAGGATACTGTGGTAAGTTAAAACATCTAATGCAATTCCTAAAGCAATGATTAAAAAAAAACCAGTGGAAAAAATCCAAGGAATTACACATTACACTAGAAGATATTTATTTAACCCAAAAAAAGACAGTACAGAAAGAGCGTAAGACAAAAAAAAAAAAAAAAGAGATAAAAAAGTTAAAAAGCAAAATGGAACCCAAATCCAACCACATCAGTTATATTTAATGAAAACATATTAATCCTTCTAACCCAAAGGCAAAGATTGTCAAACTAGATAAAATAACAAGATCAAAATGAATGTGTAGCTGACTTCCCTAACACACAGAAACAGACATAGAGAATTAGTCAAAATGAGGAAATGGAGGAATATGTCTCAAATGGAAGAACAGGACAAAATCATAGCAAAAGCACTAAATGAAATGGAGATAAGTAATATGCCTGATAAGAGAATTTAATGATCATTAGCCACAGCAACTTCTTGCAAGACACATCTATGATTAGAACAAAAGCAAAAATGAACTATTGGGACTTCATCAAGATAGAAAGCTGCTGCACAGCAAAGGAAACAGTTAACAAAACTAAAAGGCAACCTATAGAACGGGAGAAGATATTTGCAAATGACATAGCAGATAAATGGGTAGTATCCAAGATCTATAAAGAACTTATTAAACTCAATACCCAAGAAACAAACAATCCAGTCAAGAAATAGGCAGAAGACATGAAGAGAAATTTCTCCAAAGAAGACACATAGATGACCAACAAGCACATGAAAAAATGCTCTATACAACTTGCCATCAGTGAAATACAAACAAAACCACAGTGAGATATGACCTTACACTGGTGAGAATGGCTAAAATTAACAAGACAAGAAGCAACAAATGTTGATGAGGATGTGGAGAAAGGGGAACCCTCTTGCACTGTTGGTGGGAATGTAAGCTGGTGCAACCACTCTAGAAAACAACATGGTAGTTTCTCAAGAAGTTAAAAATAGAGCTATCCTATGGCTCAGCAATTGCACTACTGGGTATTTACCACAAAGATACAGATGTAGTGAAATGATGGGACATCTGCACCCCAACGTTCATAACAGCATATATATATATATATAATATGTTTTATATTATGTTTTATATATATATATAAAACATATAATGGAATATTACTCAGCCATCAAAAAGGATGAATACCTACAATTTGCTTCAGCATGGATGGAACTGGAGGGTATTATGCTGAGTGAAATAAGTCCATTGGAGAAAACCAATTATCTACATGATTTCACTAATATGTGGAATATTAGAAATAGTGAGAGGGACCATAAGGAAAAGGAGAGAAACTGAGTGGGGAAAAATTAGAGAGGAAGACAAACCATGAGAGACTCCTAACTCTGAGAAACAAACAAAGGGTTTCAGAAGGGGAGGAGAGTTGGGGTATGGGGTAACTGGGTGATGAGCACTAAGGAGGGCACTTGATGGAAGGAGCACTGGGTGTTATATGTTGGCAAACAGAATTTAAATAAAATATTTAAAAAAATAAATAAAACTATTGAAGACAAAGTATTTATACTAGATAGTACATTGGATGCTGATTTGGGTACTTATAAATCAATCTTTTAAAAAATAAAAATAAATAAACAAATGAAGTAATGGTCATAAAGACATCGACTGAACTTGAGAAAAGAATTCACCAAAGAGATAGAAAACACATGCAAAAAAAATCAGAAATGATGAACTCAATGATTGAAATTAGAAATACACTAAAAGAAATAAATAGTACATTAGAGAAAGCAGAAGAATAGATTAGTGACCTGCAGGATAGAATAATGGAAAATAATCAAGTGGAACAGGAAAAAGAAAAAATAATAATTAAAAAATGATTAAGGGAAAGATTAAGGGAATTCAGTGATACCATCAAGCATAATAATATTCACATTATAAGAATACTAAAAGCAGAAGAGAGAGAAAAGGGGGTAGGAAATATATTTGAAGAAAGAATAGTCGAAAATTTCCTGAATCTGGGGAAGGAAACAGAAATCCAGATCAAAGAGGCACAGAGAGCTCCCATCAAAATAAATCCAAGAAGTCCACAAGAAGACATATACTAAGTAAAATGGCAAAAAGTGATGATAGAGAACCTGAAATGCAGTAAGAGCAAAGAAAACAGTTACATACAAGGTTATCAGCTGATTTTTCAACAGAAACTTTGCAGGCCAGAAGTGAGTGGCATAATACATTCAAAGTACTGCAAAAAACAAAACAAAACAAAACAAACAAACAACCAGACAAACAAAATAAAAAATACCAACCCAGTAATTGAGAATACTCAATCTAGCCAGGCTATCATTCAGAAGATGAGAGATAAAGGGTTTCCCACAAACAAATGTTAAAAGAATTCATGACCACTAAGACAACTCTAAATGTAAAGTTATAGGGGATTCTTCAAGTGGAAAAGAAAGACCGCAACCAAAAGTAAACAAAACAAAACAAAACGGAAGCACAAAAGCAGTAGAATCAAGTATATCTGTAAAAATTAGTGAAGGGATTCACAAAATAAAAGAATGTAAAGTACAACACCATATACCTGAAATGTAGAAGGGGAGTAAAAATTTAGTGCTTTTAGAATGGGCTCACACTTAAAAAAACCATTAATTTAATACAGACTGCTATATGCATAAGATGTTATACATAAACCTAATGATAACAAATAAAAAACCAGTAAAAGGCAAAATATAAAGAGAAGGGAATCCAAGCATATTACTAAAGTAAGCCAGCAAACTCTGAGAGAAGAAAGCAAGAGAAGGAACAGAGAACTACAAAACAAGTAACAAAATGGCAATACATACACATCTATCAATAATTACTTTGAATGTAAATGGACAAAATGCCTCAATCTAATGACACAGGGTGACAGAATGGATAAAAATGAAGACACATCCATATGCTGCCTGTAAGAGCCTTATTTCAGACCTAAAGACACATTCAGACTGGAAGTGAAGGGATGGAAAATAATTTATCATGCAAATGGCAGTGAAAGGAAACCCAGGGTAGCAATATTTATATGGGACAAAATAGACTTTAAAACAAAGACTTTAACAAGAGAAAAAGAAGGACACTACATAACCATAAAGGGAATAATCCAACAAGGCACAACAACTGTAAATATTTATTCACCCAATATGGGAGCACCCAAATACATAAAGAAGCAATTAACAAACATAAAGTACTAGTAATGCATTAATGGTAGGATACTTTAACATTCCACTTTTTCAATGGATACAGCAGCCAAATAAAAAATCAACAAGGAAACAGTGGCTTTGAAAGACATATTGGACCAGGTGGACATAACATATATTCAGAACATTCCATCCTACAACAGTAGGATACACATTCTAAAACAGTGGAATACACATAGAACATTCTCCAAAATAAATCACATATGAGGAAACAAATTCAAAATGACTGAAGTTATATTATGCATCTTTTTTGTCCACAAGACTATGAAACTAGAAATCAACCACAAGCAAAATCTGGAAAGAACACAAACATATGGAGGCTTATATGCTACTAAGCAATTAATGGGCCAACCAAGAAATCAAACAAGAAACAAAAATTACATGGAGATAAATGAAAATGAAAACAAAATGGTCCACAATCTTCGGATGCAGTAAGAGCTGTTCTAAGAGGGAAGTTTATAGCAATAGAGGCCTATCCCAAGAAGCAAGAAAAATGTCAAATGAGCACCCTAATCTTACACCGAAAGGAGCTAGAAGGAGAAGAACACACAAAACCCAAAACCAATAGAAGGGAGAAAATAATAAAGATCAGAGCAGAAATAAATAAAATAGAAACTAAAAAAAACAATAGAACAGATAGATGAAACCAGGAACTGGTTCTTTGAAAAGATCAACAAAATTGATAAACCTTTAGCCAGACTCATCAAAAAAAGAAGAAAAAAAATTCAGACTCAAGTAAACAAAACTAGAAATGAAAGAGGAAAAATAACAATGGACATCCCAGAAATATAAAGGATTATAAGAGAATATTATGAAAAATTATATGCCAACAAATTAGACAACCTATGCATAAATTCCTAGAAACATATAGTCTCCCACAACTGAACCAGGAAGAAACAGAAAATTCTTATAGACTGCTTACCAGAAATAAAGTTGAATCAGAAATCAAAAAACTCCCAACAAACAAAAGCCCAGGACTAGAAGGTATCACAGGTGAATTCTACCAAACATTTTTTTTTTCTACCAAACATTTGAAGAGTTAATACATATTCTTCTCAAAGTAATACAAAAAAAAAAAAATAGAAGAGGAAGGAAAGCTTCCGAATTCACTCTGAGGCCAGCATTACCCTGATACCAAAACTAGATAAAGACACCACCAAGGGGGGGGTGGGGGGTGGAGAGCATCTCTGATGAACATGATACAAAAATACTGAACAAAATACTAGCAAACTGAATCCAGCAATACCTTAAAAAATCATTCACCATGATCAAATGGGATATATTTCTGGGATGCAAACGTTGTTCAATATTCACATATAAACATCAACAAGAGAAAGGATAAAAACTACATGAGCATTTCAACAGGTTCAGAAAATGCATTCAACAAGTACAACACCCATTAAAGAAAAAAACCCTCTACAAGTAGGTTTGAAGGGAACATACCTCAACATTATAAAGACCATATATGGAAATCATATATGGCTAGTATCACAGCTAATATCATACTCAGTAGTGAAAAAGTAAAAGCTTTTCTCCTAAGATCAGTAAGAAGACAGATATCCACTCTCATTTTTATTCAACATATTACTGCAAGTTGTAACCACTGTAATCAGACAAAAAAAAAAAAAAAAAAGGAAAAAGAAATAAAAGACATCCAAATTGGTAAGGAAGAAGTAAAACTTTTCACTATTTGCAGACGACATGATAATATATATAGAAAACCTGAAGACTCCACTAAAAAAAACTGTTAGAATTGATCAATGAATTTAGTAAGGTTAAAGGATACAAAATCAACATACATAAATCTATTTCTATACACTAATAATGAAGTAACAGAAGGAGGAATTAAGAAAACAATTCCATATACAATTGCACCAAAAATAATAAAATACCTAGGAATAAACTTAACCAAAAGAAGTGAAATACTTGTACTCTAAAAACTCTAAGACACTGATGAAAGAAATTGAAGATGATAGAAACAAATGGAAAGATACTTCATCCTCATGGATCAGGAGAACAAATATTAAAATGTCCATCCTACACAAAGCAATCTACAGATTAATGCAATCCCTATCAAAATACCAAAAGAATTTTTCACAAAGCTAGAACAAACAATACTAAAATTTTTATGGAAACAAATGATTCAGAATAGCCAAAGCAGTCTTGAAAAAGCAAAGCAGAAGCACTCGGGTGGCTCAGTGGTTGAGTGTCTGCCTTTGGATGAGGTCGTGATCGTGGGGTCTGGGATCGAGTCCCACATTGGGTTCCCTACAGGGAGCCTGCTTCTCCCTCTGCCTATGTCTCTGCCTCTCTCTGTGTCTCTCTCAGGAATAAATAAATAAAATCTTTAAAAGAAAAAAGCAAAGTAAAGCTGGAAGGATTGCAATTCTAGACTTCAAGTTATATTACAAAGTTGTAAGGACCAAATGAGTATGATACTGGCACAAAAACAGACACGCAGAACAAAGAACAGTATAGAAAACCCAGAAACCCACAACTATATGGTTGGCAAATCAACACTATAGGAAAGAATATCCAATGGGAAAAAGACAGTCTCTCCAACACATGGTGCTGGGAAAACTGGACAGCAACATGCAAAAGAATAAAACTGGACCATTTTTATACCATACACAAAAATAAACTCAAAATGGATTAAATATCTAAATGTGAGACCTGACCACACAATTCCAAGAGAGCACAGGCAGTAATTTCTCTGACATCAGCCATAACAACATTTTTCTAGGTAGGTCTTCTAAGGCAAGGGAAACCAAAGCAAAACAAACTCTCCAGACTATATCAAAATAAGAAGCTTCTACATACGTAGCAAAGGAAACAATTAACAAAACAAAAAGATGATATACTGAATGGGGAGGATATGGAGAAAAGGAACCTTCATTCACTGGTGATGGTAGAGCAAACTGGTGCAGCCACTGTGGAAAACAGTATGGACGTTCCTCAATATATTACAAATAGAATTACCCTACGATACAGTCATTCTACTACTAGGTATTTTATTTACCCCAAAGAATATAAAAATACTAATTTGAATAGATATATGTACCTGTATGCTTACTGCAGCATTATTTACAATAGCCTAATTATGGAAAGAACCTAAGTATCCATCAATAGATGAATGCATAAGTAAGATTATATATATATATATATGAACATATATATATGTACACACACACATATAAATGGAATATTACTTAGCCATAAAAAGGATGAAATTTTACCATCTGCAACAACATGGATGGAACAGGAGGGTATTATGCTAAGCAAAGTAAGTCAGTCAGAGAAAGAGAAATATCATATGATTTCACTCATATGTGGAATTTAAAAAACAAAACAAATGAACAAGGAAACACAAGACAAACAAAAAAAAACAGACTTTTAGATACAGAGAACAGACCGGTGGTCACCAGAGGAAAGGTGGGTAGAGAGAATGGGTGAAATAGGTGAAGAGGATTAAGAATATGTTTATCATGATGAGTACTGAGTAATGTACACAATTACTGAACCGCTATATTGTATAACCAAAACTAATATAAGACTACTTTAATAATACTGAAATTTAAAAAATAAAATTTTTTTAAAAGTCTGCTGTAATGAAAATCCTATTCTAGTAGAAAGAGAAAAACAAGTAAAATTATAAAGTCATTTGTAAGTCAAATAAAGACATTAAAAATAGGGCTATTTATTGACTAATAATTGGGATAAATGATAGACTTAATGAATCCCTTCTATCTCTTACTTGCCTTAAGATTTCTGCTATGATTGGCTATTTATTTTTACTATGGGAGAGTCACCACTTTGACTTTATCTTGCTTCAGATGGGCCTTTAGAGTTGCACTGGCTGAAAAGCAATTTGATTTGGGGAGAGATTTATTTCACAAAACCCATATACTTATAACAATATATAAACATTGAACAACACGGTCAGTTAGAAAACAGTTGGAAAGAGGTAAAGTTAACTACAATGACCAGAGAAAATACAACATTTCAAATAGCGGGCCAGAAATTATTGCTTTCTTCACTGCTAAGAGGGATTCAAGATGAAAATACTTTTTTTAAAAACATAGATTTATTCATGAAAGACAGAGAGAGACAGAGACAGAGAGAGAGACAGAGACACAGGCAGAGGGAAAAGCAGACTCCATGCAGGGAGCCCAATGTAGGACTCGATCCCGGGACTCCAGGATCACGCCCTGGGCTGAAGGCAGGCGCTAAACCACTGAGCCACCCAGGGATCCCCCACCCCCCCCTTGAAAATTCAAATGAAAAATTACTGCAACAATATTTATACTACATGGTTTCACTAGGGTCTGGAAATCATTATGAGGTATTATATATTGTATAATTTTTGGACGTTTTGCTGAGGTCACGATGAGGATGATTATTTAAGCTTTTTATTACTTGCAATGACTTAAAGAGCACCCAAAAATATATTGGCTCTTTAATCCAGACTAAATCTAGAAAGTAGGAGAAGCCCTGCTCACAGAAGATTGTTTTAAACACTCCTGTAGGGAAGAGAAAGAGGGAAATATGGAAACAGCAGCATAAACCTGAATTGTGATGGCAGTTTTCATGTGGGAAGGAGGGTGGACTCAGGCATTGAAACTGGAGACCAGCCCAGGCAACAACTCTAAACAGAAAAAGCAGGTGCCTGTGAGCATGGACTGGCATACTGGCAACAGTCTTCATATTTCTGCATGTTTCAACAAGAATTAATCAACTCAAATTGTATGGAATATCTGTGCATGCCAAGATGTCAGCATCTGTTCAACATGGTCGATGTGTCCAAATGAATTGTACGTAAACTGCTTCCACCAATCAGTCTCACCTAGAAAGATTGGCACAACTTCAATAGGCATAGACAGCATTCAGGGTCTGTCAGGCTTATTAACTAAATCCTCATCATCTAGTGATTTAAATGATACCATAATCAGCATGCTTTTGATTAATCTGTGAGCAAAAATTTTCTCTTATAGAGAGGACAGGGCAATGTGCTTCTTCCCAAGAAGTATTGGAAATCTTGCCTCACTAATATAGTATTAATACTATAATCATTGTTAGAATTCCTTTCCCAGGTAATACTATTTCCGGTTGGTAGAGAGTGTCCAGTGTACACTATGGTTCCAAATCCATAAGAGAATTACTACACTTCTCAGAAATATAAATAAGCAATCATATATGCTTATTGACTTAGCTATGAAAGTCTGCTAAATCAGCTTACTTCAGCACCCAAGAACGGCATTTTACCTAGTGGTCACAAATAGTGTTATCTTCCAGTGCTCTCCAGAAGCCATTTTGGCCATGTCGTTTCCTTCACAGAGCAGCTTTCTAGGCAATTTACTAGGCAGTGCCAAGCACATCTGTCATCAAATGCTTACAAAACAGGGTCACGATGTTTTTGGCATTATTGGGAAAACAGAAGCAGCCATGAACATAAGATCTTCCTAACATTCGTAAGCTCAAATCTGACTCGGAACACAGAATCTATCTTCTCTGAAGGCACATTTTGAGGAAAAGGCATGAGGAAAGAGCTAAGGTGTCACAGAGAAGCAGAGAGGAACACCGGGGAGTGGGACGAGTAATGAAGGAGGGAAAGAAAGAGCAGCATTTCAGGAAAAGTTATATTACAAGAAAATCACTTCATACCCTTCAAACTTGTTTTTAAAAACAAGTTTAAGCTTAATGGAGTCATTTTTTGTGCTAAAAATAGCATATTTATCTCTAAGCCAAAAATAATTTAAATTCCTTTATCAACACAGAAAAATTGCAGAAAAGCGTAGCACATAAGAATGGATGAAACTGATGACAAAGGAAGAGACATAAACCTGAGGATGGATTTTGTTCATTTTCTATCTCGGAGACTCTTTGTTTTCTAGCACTTATGTGATTGAGCACACTGATCATTTCTTCATATAGAAAATATGGGTAACCTATCTGCACCAAGAAGATAATTGGGGGAGATGTATTCACAAAACTCTGCATGTGATAGGACTTACCAGCAGTTTAATCAACAGATGACATTTATTTCCATTACTGTAGCACAAAGGTTCTATAACATTAGTGTCCATAGGAATCACCTGCAGGACTTGTTAAAATATAGATTTCTGGGCCCCAATGTTAGAGGTTCTGACATTCAGTAGGCGTGGGTTGGGGCCTGAGGATGTGCACTTTTAAAAAAGTGCTTGGTGATGCTGCTGCTGCTGCTGCTGATCTGGGGAACACATTTGAGAACCACTGCATTAGCAAAATGCCTCCGGACTTCACAGATGGATTCTGTCTGGCTTTGGTGAGTGTTCAGTTCAGATGTTTTCATTTCCTTATCTTGCATGATGGACTGCATACAATTCCCTTTACCTCTCTGGCCTCCTCCTTTATGTTAGGTCTATATCTAAATACCACTGGATGGTCTTTTTGGAACAAGTAATTCTTTCCCATTACAGTAAGTACTTCCTGTCCATTAGTTATGTTTTCCTTAAAGGTCTCTGATGGTGGGTCTATATGTAACTAATAAAATGAAAAGTACACTTAAGAGTTTTTATTTCTTTGCTTTCCTATTTACATTTTATATCCATTACTTTCAAAGCATCTTTCAGTCCTGCACAGTACCATGTACCTCATTCAGCAATTTTGTTCAACAATGTAGATTAAATTTTCTGCTTCCTAGTTTATGTGAACTTGCTTTTATTTTAAAACCAAATGTATTTATGACAAGAGCACACACACAAACCTTTGGGATACTGTGGATTATTAATCTATGAATAACTACTTTTCATTTCTCTTTTCAGGGTATTAACAGATTTTTACAAAGCACTGCATCATAAAGAAGGAACACAAGATATACCTGAGGAGAGTACCTTTTGTTGGATGGAATAAAGGTTTATTTAAGAGTTAAGTCTAATTCATATAAGGAAATGTGAATGAACCTAAAAGACTTGTTCAAAGGTCCCCCCGACCTTTTTAAGGATTATATTTGAGAGAGAGGGAGAGGGAAAGAGCGCATGCATGGGTGAGTGAACGCGAGTTGGGGAGAAGAGGCAGACTCCCCACTCAGCATAGAGTCTTATACAGGGCTCCAGAGACCATGACTAGGGTGGAAGATAGATACTCAACCAACGAAACTATGGAGTTGCCCCTCAGCCTAAAAGTCAAGATGACAGGAAATATCTCTATTTATGTGGTTTTTATCTAAATCTTTATTTCCCTTTTATTACTTTGGGCCCTCAAAATAAGTGTTCTTTACAATATCAATTTGGGCTTTCTTTAATTATAAGTTACAATAAGTCTGACAAAAATGTAACTTCTCTTCCCTTAAATTTTTTCATTTAAGTTTTTTTTGGCCCATGAGATTATATTTTACCTTATTTATTTATTAAAGTTTTATTTATTTATTCATGAGAGCCAGAGAGCCAGAGACACAGGCAGAGGGAGAAGCAGGCTCCATGCAGTGAGCCTGATGTGGGACTTGATCCCGGGACTCCAGGATCATGCCCTGGGGCCAAAGGCAGGCGCTAAACCGCTGAGCCACCCAGGCGTCCCTATTTTACCTTATTTAGAAGAGCAGAAAAACATTTATTGCTGTATCTTCTACTACATGTTTTTGTTACTCTGCATTTAGTAAGCTCATGATACACTGTATCCCTCCACAAAGCTTCTTTGTTTTCCTAAGAATATCACTAAATTTGTATGATAAAACCTAACAACTACATTTAAAATATAGTTTCAATAAGCATTTCCATTTGGGGGTATTTTGGAGTAACGAGGAATACATATACCTACCGTAGGCTTGAAAACTGGACAAATATATATAACAACTATTTTCAGACACTGGACAACAGGTGGTTTAGGTACACAAATAAGGCAAAAAACTGAACCTAAATTGGCCCTACGTCCTATTTGGACAAATGTTCAAAGGAAGTCATCCTAAGGAGAATACAAAAGTTTTGGTGAATTATAGAGACAGAAATCAGAGTTCAGAGAGGTTGAGGTAGCCAGAAGTTGCAGAACAGTCTCAGAGAAGAAAGAGCTATGAAGAAAAACAGTGAAAAAAATTTTTTTAAGATTTTATTTATTTATTCATGAGAGACACACAGAGAGAAGCAGAGACATAGGCAGAGGGAGAAGCAGGCTCCCGGCGGGGAGCCTGATGTGGGACTTGACACCGGGACCCCAGGATTACGATCTGACCCAAAGGGAGACACTCATTCACTGAGCCACCCAGGTGTCCTGTGAAGTGTTTAATGAAATAACTGAGACAAATTTTTAAATTTAAAAATGGAAAGTGAGATAGATATTTTCAGGCAAACAAAAAATTAATGTATTGCCAGAAAACCCTCATGACCATAAACAAACAATTTACAGGGATAAATAAAATGATACTAGATGGAAACTTGGGTTTACACAAACAATTGTACACTTCCAGAAACAGAAATATAAGTAATATTTCTTTCATATTTAAAATTTACTTAAATGATAATAAAGTGTTTAGTGCAATAATAACAAATGTGGAGTTTCTAACTCCACATGTAAATATATGACAGCAATAGCAGAAAGGAAGGAAGGGGGAAATGGAAGCACTCTGTTGTAAGATTACACATTGTACATTGTATATGGTACATTATTTGAAAATACACTTGTAAAATGCATAAAATAAGCCCTAGAGAAACTACTAAAAAATAAAACAAAGAGCCCAAAAAAGAGATAACACTAAAACTGTTTAATCATAAAGCAGGAAACCTGAAAAACTCATTGAAAAATAGAAAAAAATGACAAGATGGCAGGTTAAATCCAACCATGTTGATAACTGCACCCAGTGTAAAGGATCCAAACAGTCTACTAAAATGCCAGAGATTGTTAGGATTATAAACAAAACTCCAAATATATGCTATTTTTAAGAACTATATTTAAATTATAAAGACAAAGAGTAAAAGGAGAAGAATAAAAATAGGATATAATCTAAAAATACAAATTACAAGAAAGCTGGAGTAGCTATATTAATATCATACTTGTATACTTCAGAATAAGTAAAAGTAGCAGGGATAAAGAAGCATATTTCAAAATGAATGACATTAATGCACCAAGAAGACATTACAATCCCAATTGTAAAAGTATCTAATAATTGAAGTTCAAAATATATGAAGAAAAGATGGACAGAAAAGAAGGGAAAAATAAACCCACAATCCTACTGAGCTTTTAACTTTTTTTTTTTAAGATTTATCCATTTATTTGAGAGAGAGAGAGAGGGAATTGGGGTGGGGGGGCGGGGGGAACAGAGGGAGAGAATCCCCAAGCAGATTCCCCTGAGTGCAGAACCCAAAGTGGGGCTCAATTCCACTACCCATGAGATCATGACCTGAGCTGAAACCAAGAGTTGCATGTCCAACTAACTGAACCACCCAGTTGCCTGAAGAGTACATTTTCTGACACAAGGGAATTAAATTAGAAATGAGTGATAGTGATCTCAGAAATCTATAAAATATTTAAAATTAAGAATCTTATAAATTTTTATAAAGTGCTCAAAGAGGAACTCACAAATTAAAGATATTTTGAAATGAATGAAAACAAAAACAACATAAAAACTTACAGAATGAAGATAAAGGAGTTCTCAGAGGGAAATTTATCACTTCAAATAGTTATATTAGAAAAGAATAAAATTTCAAACAAATGAGCTAAATACCCATCCTAGAAAGTTAGGAAAAAATGCAAATTAAAGCTAAAATCTACAAGTAGGAAGGAAAACTAAACATAAGGCCAAAAATAAATAATATTAAGAAACAATAAAGACAGCGTGATAAAAATTGCTTTGTTAAAGAAATCAATTAAGACTGATCATTAGGATACAATCATCAAAATAGAAAATGGAAAAGGAGCAGACAGATACAGATGCCACAGACATCAGCAAGCTGATAAAGTAATATTATATTATAAACAACTTTATGCTAGATAGATGACAACTTAAATGAAATGGACACATTCCTTGAAATACAGAAATTACCAAAACTTACTGAAGGCAAAGGAGAAAATCTTAGTACCTCCATGTCAATCAAAGAAATTGAAGTAAATTAAAAACATCACCACCAAGAAAACTCTGTCCCTGATGACATCAGTGGTGAATTCTTTGAGTCACTAAACAACAACAATGCAAAGATAGAAAAAAGAAAAAGAAACAACTTTCAATGCATTTAATGAAACCAGAATTACTCTAACACCAGACAGAACTATTACTAGAAAAGAAAACTACATACAAATATGCCTTATAAACATGGAGAATGTTAAGATATTGGGGAAAAATGAAAAAGAAGAAAAAAAATGGAATAATAACAGAGTGGTCAGCTGCTCCTTGCTACCTGCTGCCAAAGTGTCCACATATAATCATCATCAACTGTAGGCCAGTTACACACAATGCTGCATTCGTGTTCATAGACATAACAGAGAAATGAATCTTCCTTCAAAAATGTAACATTTAAAAGGAGAAAAAAAACTAGAATCAAGTCTGCTGCTAGCTTATGTTTCACTCAATGCAGATTTTAAGCAGTCTCCCACTGATGTGAAAAAAATACCACAGTCATCTTCATTTAAACTATAGGAGGAAAGTGTGACTATAAAATTTAGCTGTAGTATTGAGTGCAGAGCTTACTTGCTTCTGATTGGAATTGCACAACAATATACTCAAATTATTTGCCTGATGCGTTATGGAAACTTTATCCTAAGTCAACAGAATATATATATATGATGGTTTAGATTTTCATAAATATTTATCTTAACATAACTCTCATTTCCCAAAGCAATAATTTATTAACAGTTTAATGAGAAAAAACAACACAAGGTAACATCTCTATTTCTTACATTCAGATTACAAATATGAAATGGTAGAGATAAAGGAGTAAATTTAGGACTCTGACAAATCTCCAGATTCCTTAAACTGCCATGTGACAAAACAATGTACCAAGCAAAAGTATCCATAGAGTATTTTTTAAGAGTTTTTCACCAGAGATACCATGCAATTTAACATCCCAAAGTCTTTAATTTCCACGTTGTATTATTAAATAGCAGCCTTCTCTAAAGGCACACTGCTATGAAAACAGCTACTGAAACAACCTGCTTTCCTGTTCAGTGTAGGTCTCTAGGACTGCAATACTATCCTGAGACTTCGGCCACCTTTAATTTTAAAACCATCATTCTAAAATTTCAATTGGGTGTATAGTGGGTAATTGAGGGTCTGCATCAGGGCTCTAATCCCAGAAAACTCTCAATACAACATGAGTTTTGAAACACTAAAATCTATATCCTTCTACTCTGAATATTACTCATTTTTTCATCCATTACACATTTTTCATTCTATACGATTAGAAATTCTATACGATCACAAAAGAAACTGTCAATTCTAATACTGGTGGGTGTCACCAGCAGCTCTGCCTTTCTTAAAATCCTCTCTGACCTCAATTTCATTGAGGTACATGCTTGGGTCTCTGCCAGGTCAAGTGCCAACTAAATTCTTCATTAAAAAAAAAATCATTTAAGGAACATTCATGCTCTAACTGCCACAAGGTAACTTTCAGAAAACTATCTTCTTAACACCAAAACAAACACAAAGAAATCCTACCAATAAATTTTAGAGGTTGTGAGATGCCATCTCAAGAGTCAGAAGTTGGTACTTGTGCTAAGACATTTTTCCTCCTTAAAAAGAAAAGTTTTTATACAATAGGTTTCATTACAGGAATGTATTGATTGAAACTAGTTTCATTGCCACTAATGTTCTGCTTAATTTTAAAGATAACATAATATTGAACAGAATAATGTGTTCTATTAATAACATTTTATTGAAACAGTAAACTGATTTATTGCATTTGTTTGTCCAAATAAGCACCCAGATCATTTGCCATAAATCTTCTTGAGTCTAAACAGAAGGCTGAGATGCAACTTGATAAAAATAAAAAGTTATCATAAAACATAATGAAAAATCCAATTTGAAAATTAAACAGTGCACTGCTCAGCTTCATGCTTTGTTTAGGGTCTGAAGCTTGAAATGAAGATGGAAGAGCTGCTGTAGTTACTTAAAATGGCTATTGTGAGTCTTCATTTGGGAAAACTATAAAAATAATTAGAGGAAGTCTGGCCATTTAGCTGCTCAGGCAATTCACTCTAGTCTCATTGTTGGTACACTTTAAAATATTTATTTTTTATTTCAAAATACTTTTAAGTTGAACTTTATTTGGTGGAGGTGAGAGAGGACAGAACTTAATACAAAACTTGTGTTCACAAACTACAATACTTCTTGTAGTTTCAGTTTTACTCAAACCCATTCTTATGTGAGTATGAACACACAGGAGCATGGAAATACACCTACTATTTCCAGCAGATGATATGTGAAAGGATGCCCATAAGATCATTCCTTCTAGAAAGGTGATCCAAATACCATTTGGAAGGGAATGTTTAGACTTCTCAGCCAAGAGGCCAAGATTATGTTCCACTATATATTTGCCAGTGGTTCTATATACACTTGGTCGTTTTCTGTAGCTGGTTTCTCTGACAGAGAAAGCTGTTAAAGATCTCTTTTATAGTATTTACCAGTCAGAAACATTCTTTTCTAAATTTATGTATAGCATTCTGGATATGGGAAAGTCTAGTGCTGTAATCTTTCAGGCTAATTTTGCAAAAGAAAGGTTATTTAACTATTTTCAAGAAATAGTTATGATTTAGCACAAGTTTAAAAAAGCGGTATTAGAGAAACTGTAATACAGATATTAGCTTTGGTATAAACTAGATTTATGAGTTCAACATTTAAATAAGCTGAATTTATTTATTTTTTTAACTTTTTTTTAAATTTATTTTTTATTGGTGTTCAATTTACCAACATACAGAATAACCCCCAGTGCCCGTCACCCATTCACTCCCACCCCCTGCCCTCCTCCCCTTCTACCACCCCTAGTTCATTTCCCAGAGTTAAGAGTCTTTATGTTCTGTCTCCCTTTCTGATATTTCCCACACATTTCTTCTCCCTTCCCTTATATTCCCTTTCACTATTATGTATATTCCCCAAATGAATGCGAACATATAATGTTTGTCCTTCTCCGATTGACTTACTTCACTCAGCATAATACCCTCCAGTTCCATCCATGTCTAAGCAAATGGTGGGTATTTGTCGTTTCTAATGGCTGAGTAATATTCCATTGTATACATAGACCACATCTTCTTTATCCATTCATCTTTCAATGGACACCGAGGCTCCTTCCACAGCTTGGCTATTGTGGACACTGCTGCTAGAAACATCGGGGTGCAGGTGTCCCGGCGTTTCATTGCATCTGTATCTTTGGGGTAAATCCCCAACAGTGCAATTGCTAGGTCATAGGGCAGGTCTATTTTTAACTCTTTGAGGAACCTCCACACAGTTTTCCAGAGTGGCTGCACCAGTTCACATTCCCACCAACAGTGTAAGAGGGTTCCCTTTTCTCTGCATCCTCTCCAATATTTGTGGTTTCCTGCCTTGTTAATTTTCCCCATTCTCACTGGTGTGAGGTGGTATCTCATTGTGGTTTTGATTTATATTTCCCTGATGGCAAGTGATGCAGAGCATTTTCTCATGTGCATGTTGGCCATGTCTATGTCTTCCTCTGTGAGATTTCTGTTCATGTCTTTTGCCCATTTCATGATTGGATTGTTTGTTTCTTTGGTGTTGAGTTTAAGAAGTTCTTTATAGATCTTGGAAACTAGCCCTTTATCTGATATGTCTTTTGCAAATATCTTCTCCCATTCTGTAGGTTGTCTTTTAGTTTTGTTGACTGTATCCTTTGCTGTGGAAAAGCTTCTTATCTTGATGAAGTCCCAATAGTTCATTTTTGCTTTTGTTTCTTTTGCCTTCGTGGATGTATCTTGCAAGAAGTTCCTGTGGCCGAGTTCAAAAAGGGTGTTGCCTGTGTTCTCCTCTAGGATTTTGATGGACTCTTGTCTCACATTTAGATCTTTCATCCATTTTGAGTTTATCTTTGTGTATGGTGCAAGAGAGTGGTCTAGTTTCATTCTTCTGCATGTGGATGTCCAGTTTTCCCAGCACCATTTATTGAAGAGACTGTCTTTCTTCCAATGGATAGTCTTTCCTCCTTTATCGAATATTAGTTGGCCATAAAGTTCAGGGTATACTTCTGGGTTCTCTATTCTGTTCCATTGATCTGTGTGTCTGTTTTTGTGCCAGTACCACACTGTCTTGATGACCACAGCTTTGTAGTACAACCTGAAATCTGGCATTGTGATGCCCCCAGATATGGTTTTCTGTTTTAAAATTCCCCTGGCTATTCGGGGTCTTTTCTGATTCCACACAAATCTTAAAATAATTTGTTCTAACTCTCTGAAGAAAGTCCATGGTATTTTGATAGGGATTGCATTAAACGTGTATATTGCCCTGGGTAACATTGACATTTTCACAATATTAATTCTGCCAATCCATGAGCACGGAACTCTACATAGAATTTATTTATTTTTAAAAATATTTTATTTATTTATTCATATGAGACACAGAGAGAGTGGCAGAGACACAGGCAGAGGGAGAAGCAGGCTCTATGCAGGGAGCCTGATGCAGGACTTTATCCCGGGACCCCAAGATCACGCCCTTGGCCAAAGGCAGGTGCTAAATCTCTCAGCCAGCCAGGAATCCCCAATAAGCTGAATTTATTAACCAACACTTAAGACTAACAATTATATCCCAGGTTACCAAATACCTACTACCTGCATAAATCTTTCACCTACTACTGTATAACAAACCGTAATTTATTCAGTGGTCTCTTGTTGGTGGAAATTTGGGTATTGTGCTGATTAATGAGGCATGGCTCATTCCACCCTGCATTTAATTGTAGGATTTGGGAAGCTACAAATCACATCTTCCAGACTCCCTTGCAGCCAGGGCTCTGGTTGGCTATTAGGTTCTGCCTCCTTCACATGATTTTGGAGGTCTCCTTTTGTTTGTCTTTGCCGATAAGGACAATGATGAGAACATGAGAATTCTCTCCAGTAAGAGTAGCTCAGGGAATAATTTTCAGTTTTCTGGGTAAGAAGCAGCAGTTGTGGCAGTAGCAGAAGCACCAATGACTTGATCTAGCTTCCTAACTCCTAGATCTCACTGGTGGGGGTCTACTCTGTAGTTTTCTGGGTGCCCACAGACCTCTGAAGCATAGCTCCAGCAAAGGTCTCAGAGCATTACCACTCACGTATATTAATTCTATATTGTTTTGAAGTCACTGCTGGAAGTGCAACATAAAATCTGCTTCTTCAGCCCTTCCAAAGCTTTTATTCCTAGTATTAAATTTCTTCATGCTTAAAATACCTAGAGTGGTTTCTGTTCTCCAGCCCTGATGGCCAGTTTATTGCTACTACAGCTGACCCTAGAACAACATGGTTTTGAACTGTGTGGGTCCACTTACACATGGATTTTTGTTCAATAAATACAGTACAGTATTATAAATGTATTTTCTCTATGATTTTAATAACATTTTCTTCTCTCTAGCTTCCTTTATTATAAGGATACAGTAAAAATACATATACAAAGTAGTGTTAACTGGCTGTTAACTAACTGTTTATGTTACTGGTAATACTTCTGGTCAACAGGATATTAGTAGTTAAGGTTTTGGGGAGTCTAAAGTTATATCCGCATATTTCCAACTGTGTAGGGTGTTGGCACCCTAATCCTCACCCACGTTGTTCAAGAGTCAACTACACTAACAATGCATTCATTTTTCTTTTTTAAAAATTACTACAATTTACACACCATAAGAATCACCCTTCTTAAGTACATAGCTCTTCAAGTTTTGAGAAATGAATGCAGTTGGGTAATCATCATAATAATCAAGATAGTTCTACCATACACAAAATTCCAAATGATTTGTAGTCAAGCTTTCCCTCCAACTTCAGACTCTGATTTATTTCTCTCTATTTTTCATTTCCTAGAATGTCATAGAAATGGACTCATATAATATGTAGGGGTTTTTTTAAGATTTTATTTATTTGTGAGAGAGAGAGAGAGAACACATGCAGGGAGAGTGGCAGGCAGAGGGAGAAGTAGGCTCCCTGCCCAGGAAGGAGCCCGATGCAACACTTGATCCCAGGACCCTGGGCTCATGACCGAAGCTGAGGGAAGGCACTTAACCATCTGAGTCATCCAGGTGTCCCAATTCAGTATGTAAACTCTTGAGTCTGGGTTGTCTTGCTTACCATAATGCACTTGAGATTCCTCTGGATATTGTGTACATCAATAGTCTTCTTTTTGTTTTTTGTTTTTTGCCAAGTAAGCTTATTTGGATTGTTTCTGGTTTTCAGGGAATATGAATAAGGCCACTGTAAGCATTCACGTACAGGCTTCCATGTGAATACAGACTTATGTTTCTCTGGTGTAAAAATCTAGAAGGCAATCCAGATGAAGTATGGACCTGGCCTAGGGTGAAAGCAGTGAAAGTGAAAAGAAATGGTAGGAGTTGGGATATACTCAGAAATAAGAATGGGCTGGATTTGGTGGTGGATTGGATCTGGGGGTGAGAGGAAGAGAGATTTCAATTAGTACTTCAAAGATGTATTCCAGAGAAACAGAAAGAATGGGAGTGCCATTTACTGAACTGGATAGATGAGGATATTAAAATTTAGAAAAGGATCAAGAGGGACGCCTGGGTGGCTTAGCAGTTGAGCGTCTGCCTTTGGCTCAGGGTGTGATCCTGGAGTTCCAGGATC
This sequence comes from Canis lupus dingo, assembly GCF_003254725.2. Classification (NCBI taxonomy): domain Eukaryota; kingdom Metazoa; phylum Chordata; class Mammalia; order Carnivora; family Canidae; genus Canis; species Canis lupus. The sequence goes on from NC_064249.1 coordinate 52,897,480, forward strand.
AAGCCCAACATCGGGCTCCCTGCATAGAGCCTACTTCTCCCTCTGCCTGTGTCTCTGCCTCTCTCTGTGTGTTTGTCTCTCACGAATAAATAAAATCTTAAAAAAAAAAAAGAAAAGAAGATATCAAGAGTTCTTGATTGTAGTCATGCTAAATTTTAGATGTTAGTGGACAGATCAAGTATATGTTTACTGTTAGCTTCATTAGACTGAAAATATTTAAGGCAGAATCTATATCTTTTACTAATACATGATCTATAATTATAATGTAACAGATTAGAAGATTTAGGGGTATTCTTCACCTCTAAAATTCTGGAGTGAGAATCAGGCTGTCACAGGTGTACTAAGCTTCTTATATTTCACAAGAGGCTACTTGTAGGGTCCACATAATTTAGGTGAATATGACATTGCTCTGTGACAGCTTGATTCAGCATGTATACAGCAAAGAAATAAATACCACTTCTGTGAGAGTAAGAGGCAATTTCATGATTAGGGAATTCTTTGTATTGAATTTTCCATTTTTTGCTTCCATCAATTACTGCTATGCCTCTCCCCTTTTAGGTCAGAACAAACAGTTTTAGATACTGAGCTCTTCGTGTAGCATAATCTCTAATGACAGCATCATTTGAAATGAGTCTTAAGGCTGGACATAGTGTTTTAGCTTTGATGTTGCCTCATAATCAGAAAAGGATCACAAGGAGCCCCATCAACATTACCTCTTATTCTTCCACAGTGTGTGCATTGCTTACCTCCATCACTTTCTCTTTCATGGGTCTGCAACTCCAGGTAATGGGGACTAAAGCAGTTAAATCCCTATGTGACCCAAGGTAACTGCAGAACTAGAGGAAATTAATATGCCAAATCTTGGTGCCAGAATGAAATACATTATAGAAGTAGCTGAAAAGTGCTTCATTAAAGAAACTCACACAATGTTTTCAACTGCCTTTAAGATATCTTTAGTATTTTAAAATAGGCCAATGTATGAGAGTAGCCCAGCAATTCTGCTACTTGCCAGATTATATACTCCTCTACCCACCAACTGTATTTTCTTTAAAATGCCTCTTTGCCCAGATATAACATGGTTTTTCCTTGTTCTTTTCAATGACTAAACCTTGCTCTTTTTCTTTTTAGGATTTTATTTTTAAGTAATTTCTACACTCAATGTGGGGCTCGAACTCATAACCCCAAGATCAAGAGTCGCATGCTCTACAGACTGAGCCAGCCAGGGCCCCCCTAAGACTTGCTCTTTAAACTAACATTCTTGAATACATCTTTGTAAAGGCTCTAAAAGTTTTTAAAAAAGAACTTTTACCCTGATTTGTATCTTTTGAAAGACTTTTTCTGGTAGAGGCTTCTTTTTCCCTTATGATTTGTTATTCTTTCCTGGTTCTTTGTCTGTAATCTCTTTTTCTTCCTTCTGGGACTCTAATGATATAAAAGTTAAGTCCTTAAGGCTCTGTTCATTTTTCCCCCAATCTGTTTCTTCTTTCTCTTCTTAAACTGAATAATTTCTATCGATCTATCTTCAAGTTTACTGATTTCTCCTGTCACTCCATTATGCTGATGAGTCCACCAAGCAAATTTTTTATTTTAGGTATTATACTTTTAGGCTCTAAAATTTCTATTTGTTTAATAATTTTTATTTCTCCACTGAGACCTCCTATCCATTCATTTCAGGCATGTTTATCTTTATGCTCTGGAGAATTGCTATAATAGCTGCATTAAAGTCTTCACCTGGTAATTCCAATATCTGGGTGACCTTGGGGTTGACATTTGTTGACTGTCTTCTCCCTTGAGAAATGGTTGTAATTTTCTTCTTTTTTTTGTAGGTAGCATTATTTTGAGTTATATCATGGATATTTTAAATGTTATGTGTCGACTCTGAGTCCTATGACCTGCTATAATCTGCTTGAGCATTTGTTTTAGTAGGCAACCAAGTAGGCAAATCAGTGAGGTTCAGACCACAAATTCTTTCTGACCTTTTCTGATCAGTGGTTCTAATTTAATTTCAGTTCTCAGAGCCTTTGGTATGCTGCTATGGGTGTGTCTTATGCATTCACAGCTTAGTTCTTATGTTGGCCATATACATAAGGAAGAGACACCCTAGCCCTGATCTCTCTTTTCTGAGATGTCCCCTCAAGTTCTTTGGCTCACAGGAGCACCTTCTTTCTACTTCCTCTGGCAACAAAGGCAGGGCAGATGCAGCTCGGCAACCGGGCCTGTCTTTGGGGCAAAACTGGGAGAAGAGGGATAAAGGAAAAAAACAAGGGGATTCTCTTTATGCTCCTTAGACTGCTGAACCCATTTTCTTGGTTCTTCTGGCCAGAAAAATGAAGTTTCTACCACAGTTTTAGTTGGCAGCACCAAGCCATGAGAGAAAACAAACAAACCAAAAACCAAACAGTAGGGAGGAGGGGCAAGATGGTGGAAGAGTAGGGTCCCCAAATCACCTGTCTCCACTGAATTACCTAGATAACCTTCAAATCATCCTAAAAATCTACGAATTCGGCCTGAGATTTAAAGAGAGAACAGCTGGAATGCTACAGTGAGAAGAGTTCGCGCTTCTATCAAGGTAGGAAGACGGGGAAAAAGAAATAAAGAGACAAAAGGCCTCCAAGGGGGAGGGGCCCCGCGAGGAGCCGGGCTGAGGCCGGGGCGAGTGTCCCCAGGACAGGAGAGCCCCGTCCCGGAGAAGCAGGAGCTGCACCGACCTTCCCGGGCGGAAAGGGGCTCGCAGGGAGTTGGAGCAGGACCCCAGGAGGGAGGGGGTGCCCTCGGGCTCCCGGGGACACTAACAGACACCTGCGACCCGGGGAGAGCGCGCAAGACCCCAAGGCCGAACTCCCTAAGGGCTGTAGCGCGCACGGCAGGACCCGGAGCAGCTCGGAGGGGCTCGGGCGGCGGCTCCGCGTAGGGGGCTGCGGGGCGGGAGCGCGAATCCACCAGCGCAGGCCCCGGAGCACAGGGCGCCGGGACACAGCCCAGGATCCGGCCTCCCTCGGGACAGGCAGAGGCCGGGAGGGCCCAGGACAGCAAGGACGCTCCGGCCCGAGCTGAGCAGATCAGCGGCCCCGCCCCGGAGCCTCCAGGCCCTGCAGGCAGAGTGCTTCAGAGTTCCTGCGGGGGCTGACTCCAGGTTTTCAGAGCTGCCGCCGCCGCCACCGTGGTTGTTCCTCCTGGGGCCTCACCGAGTAAACAACCCCCACTGAGCCCAGCACCAGGCAGGGGACAGAGCAGCTCCCCCAAGTGCTAACACCTGAAAATCAGCACAACAGGCCCCTCCCCCAGAAGACCAGATAGACGGACAAGTTCCAGGGGAAGTTAAGGGACTTAAAGTATACAGAAGGTTTTTTCTTTTTTTTTTTCTTTTTGATTTCTGTTTGCTTACCCCACCCTTTTCTTTTCTTTCTTTCTTTTTCTTCTCTATTTTTCTTTTTTTTCTTCCTTTTTCTTTTTTCTTTTTCTCTTTTCTTTCCTTCTTTCTTCTCTTTTTCTCCTTTTCCCAATACAACTTGTTTTTGGCCACTCTGCACTGAACAAAATGACTAGAAGGAAAACCTCACCTCAAAAGAAAGAATCAGAAACAGTCCTCTCTCCCACAGAGTTACAAAATCTGGATTACTATTCAGTGTCAGAAAACCAATTCAGAAGCACTATTATACAGCTACTGGTGGCTCTAGAAAAAAGCATAAAGGACTCAAGAGACTTCATGGCTGCAGAATTTAGAGCTAATCAGGCAGAAATTAAAAATCAATAGAATGAGATGCAATCCAAACTAGAAGTCCTAACGACGAGGGTTAACGAGGTGGAAGAACGAGTGAGTGACATAGAAGACAAGTTGATGGCAAAGAGGGAAACTGAGGAAAAAAGAGACAGACAATTAAAAGACCATGAGGTTAGATAAAGGGAAATAAACGACAGCCTGAGGAAGAAAAACCTATGTTTAATTGGGGTTCCCGAGGGCGCCGAAAGGGACAGAGGTCCAGAATATGTATTTGAACAAATCCTAGCTGAAAACTTTCCTAATCTGGGAAGGGAAACAGGCATTCAGATCCAGGAAATAGAGAGATCCCCCACCAAAATCAATAAAACCCGTTCAACACCTTGACATCTAATAGTGAAGCTTGCAAATTCCAAAGATAAAGAGAAGATCCTTAAAGCAGCAAGAGACAAGAAATCCCTGACTTTTATGGGGAGGAGTATTAGGGTAACAGCAGACCTCTCCACAGAGACCTGGCAAGCCAGAAAGGGCTGGCAGGATATATTCAGGGTCCTAAATGAGAAGAACATGAGAGAATGAGAGCAAGGCTCTCATTCAAAATGGAAGGAGAGATAAAGAACTTCCAAGACAGGCAGGAACTGAAAGAATATGTGACCTCCAAACCAGCTCTGCAAGAAATTTTAATGGGGACTCTTAAAATTCCCCTTTAAGAAGAAGTTCAGAGGAACAATCCACAAAAACAAGGACTGAATAGATATCATGATGACACTAAACTCGTATCTTTCAATAGTAACTCTGAACGTGAACGGGCTTAATGACTCCATCAAAAGGCGCAGGGTTTCAGACTGCATAAAAAACCAGGACCCATCTATTTGCTATCTACAAGAGACTCATTTTAGACAGAAGGACACCTACTGCCTGAAAATAAAAGGTTGGAGAACCATTTACCATTCAAATGATCCTCAAAAGAAAGCAGGGGTAGCCATCCTTATAACAGATAAACTAAAATTTACCCTGAAGATTGTAGTGAGAGATGAAGAGGGACACTATCTCATACTTAAAGGATCTATCCAACAAGAGGACTTCACAATCCTCAATATATATGCCCCGAATGTGGGAGCTGCCAAATATATAAACCAATCAATAACCAAAGTGAAGAAATACTTAGATAATAATACACTTATACTTGGTGATTTCAATCTAGCTCTTTCTACCCTCGATAGGTCTTCTAAGCACAACATCTCCAAAGAAACGAGAGCTTTAAATGATACACTGGACCAGATGGAATTCACAAATATCTACAGAACTTTACATCCAAACTCAACTGAATACACATTCTTCTCAAGTGCACATGGAACTTTCTCCATAATAGACCACATACTGGGTCACAAATTGGGTTTGAACCAATACCAAAAGATTGGGATCGTCCCCTGCATATTCTCAGACCATAATGCCTTGAAACTAGAACTAAATCACAACAAGAAGTTTGGAAGGATCTCAAACACGTGGACGTTAAGGGCCATCCTGCTAAAAGATGAAAGGGTCAACCAGGAAATTAAGGAAGAATTAAAAAGATTCATGGAAACTAATGAGAATGAAGATACAACCGTTCAAAATCTTTGGGATGCAGCAAAAGCAGTCCTAAGGGGGAAATACATCACAATACAAGCATCCATTCAAAAACTGGAAAGAACTCAAATACAAAAGCTAACCTTACACATAAAGGAGCTAGAGAAAAAACAGCAGATTGACCCCACGCCCAGCAGAAGAAGAGAGTTAATTAAAATTCGAGCAGAACTCAATGAAATCAAGACCAGAAGAACTGTGAAATAGATCAACAGAACCAGGAGTTGGTTCTTTGAAAGAATTAATAAGATAGATAAACCATTAGCCAACCTTATTAAAAAGAAGAGAGAGGAGACTCAAATTAATAAAATCATGAATGAGAAAGGAGAGATCACTACCAACACCAAGGAAATACAAACGATTTTAAAAACATATTATGAACAGCTATATGCCAATAAATTAGGCAATCTAGAAGAAATGGACGCATTCCTGGAAAGCCACAAACTACCAAAACTGGAACAGGAAGAAATAGAAAACCTGAACAGGCCAATAACCAGGGAGGAAATTGAAGCAGTTATCAAAAACCTCCAAGACACAAGAGTCCAGGGCCAGATGGCTTCCCAGGGGAATTCTATCAAACGTTTAAAGAAGAAATCATACATATTCTACTAAAGCTGTTTGGAAAGATAGAAAGAGATGGAGTACTTCCAAATTCATTCTATGAGGCCAGCATCACCTTAATTCCAAAACCAGACAAAGACCCCACCAAAAAGGAGAATTACAGACCAATATCCCTGATGAGTATGGACACAAAAATTCTCAACAAGATACTAGCCAATAGGATCCAACAGTACATTAAGAAGATTATTCACCATGACCAAGTAGCATTTATCCCCGGGACACAAGGCTGGTTCAACACTTGTAAAAACATCAATGTGATTCATCATATCAGCAAGAGAAAAACCAAGAACCATATGATCCTCTCATTAGATGCAGAGAAAGCATTTGACAAAATACAGCATCCATTTCTGATCAAAACTCTTCAGAGCGTAGGGATAGAGGGAAAATTCCTCGACATCTTAAAAGCCATCTACGAAAAGCCCACAGCAAATATCATTCTCAATGGGGAAGCACTGGGAGTCTTTCTCCTAAGATCAGTAACAAGACAGAGTTGTCCACTGTCACCACTGCTATTCAACATAGTACTAGAAGTCCTAGCCTCAGCAATCAGACAACAAAAAGACATTAAAGGCATTCGAATTGGCAAAGAAGTCAAACTCTCCCTCTTCGCCGATGACATGATACTCTACATAGAAAACCCAAAAGCCTCCACCCCAAGTTTGCTAGAACTCATACAGCAATTTGGTAGCGTGGCAGGATACAAAATCAATGCCCAGAAATCAATGGCATTTCTATACGCTAACAATGAGACTGAAGAAAGAGAAATTAAGGAGTCCATCCCATTTACAATTGCACCCAAAAGCATAAGATACCTAGGAATAAAACTCACCAAAGAGGTAAAGGATCTATACTCTAAAAACTATAGAACACTTCTGAAAGAAATTGAGGAAGACACCAAGAGATGGAAAAATATTCCATGCTCATGGATTGGCAGAATTAATATTGTGAAAATGTCAATGTTACCCAGGGCAATTTACACGTTTAATGCAGTCCCTATCAAAATACCATAGATTTTCTTCAGAGAGTTAGAACAAATTATTTTAAGATTTGTGTGGAATCAGAAAAGACCCCGAATAGCCAGGGGAATTTTAAAAAAGAAAACCGTATCTGGGGGCATCACAATGCCAGATTTCAGGTTGTACTACAAAGCTGTGGTCATCAAGACAGTGTGGTACTGGCACAAAAACAGACACATAGACCAATGGAACAGAATAGAGAACCCAGAAGTGGACCCTGAACTTTATGGCCAACTAATATTCGATAAAGGTGGAAAGACTATCCATTGGAAGAAAGACAGTCTCTTCAATAAATGGCGCTGGGAAAACTGGACATCCACATGCAGAAGAATGAAACTAGACCACTCTCTTGCATCATACACAAAGATAAACTCAAAATGGATGAAAGATCTAAATGTGAGACAAGAGTCCATCAAAATCCTAGAGGTGAACACAGGCTCCCTTTTTGAACTCAGCCACAGTAACTTCTTGCAAGATACATCCACGAAGGCAAAAGAAACAAAAGCAAAAATGAACTATTGGGACTTCATCAAGATAAGAAGCTTTTGCACAGCAAAGGGTACAGTCAACAAAACTAAAAGACAACCTACAGAATAGGAGACGGTATTTGCAAATGATGTGTCAGACAAAGGGCTAGTATCCAAGATCTATAAAGAACTTCTTAAACTCAACACCAAAGAAACAAACAATCCAATCATGAAATGGGCAAAAGACATGAAGAGAAATCTCACAGAGGAAGACATAGACATGGCCAACATGCACATGAGAAAATGCTCTGCATCACTTGCCATCAGGGAAATATAAATCAAAACCACAATGAGATACCACCTCACACCAGTGAGAATGGGGAAATTAACAAGGCAGGAAACAACAAATTGTTGGAGAGGATGCGGAGAAAAGGGAACCCTCTTACACTGTTGGTGGGAATGTGAACTGGTGCAGCCACTCTCGAAAACTGTATGGAGGTTCCTCAAAGAGTTAAAAATAGACCTGTCCTATGACCCAGCAATTGCACTGTTGGGGATTTACCCCAAAGATACAGATGCAATGAAACGCCGGGACACCTGCACCCCGATGTTTATAGCAGCAATGGCCACAATAGCCAAACTGTGGAAGGAGCCTCGGTGTCCATCGAAAGACGAATGGATAAAGAAGCTGTGGTCTATGTACACAATGGAATATTACTCAGCCATTAGAAACGACAAATACCCACCATTTGCTTAGACGTGGATGGAACTGGAGGGTATTATGCTGAGTGAAGTAAGTCAATCGGAGAAGGACAAACATTATATGTTCTCATTCATTTGGGGAATATACATAATAGTGAAAGGGAATATAAGGGAAGGGAGAAGAAATGTGTGGGAAATATCAGAAAGGGAGTCAGAACATAAAGACTCTTAACTCTGGGAAATGAACTAGGGGTGGTGGAAGGGGAGGAGGGCAGGGGGTGGGGGTGAGTGGGTGATGGGCACTGAGGGGGACACTTGACGGGATGAGCACTGGGTGTTATTCTGTATGTTGGTAAATTGAACACCAATAAAAATTATTTTATTAAAAAAAAAAAACAAAGAGTAGGAAACTTACCCCCAAACTGCTTCTCCAAGTTTTGACTTCTTACCACTGTCTGCCTGCTTTTGTTTACTTACATAGCTGCTTTTGCATTTTGTCCAGAGCTGTTAATTCTAATCAGCAGAAAAGGTAAGCTTTATAAGGGTTTACCACATGATAGCAGGAGTATAAACTTTCTAAAATACCTTTAACGAAAGTCATGGAACTATAAACTTCTATGGAAATCATAGATACTAGCTGCTTGAATCAAACCACAAAATCTTAATAAGCAAAATACAAAAAATCCTAAATCATAAGTATTAATATAAAACAATCATCAAGATGAAAAAGGAATTTTTCATAGCTAAATATCTGAACTAATGAAGTCAGACTGCCAACTGGTCATGCTGGTTATAAAGAAACTGACCAAAATAATTCCTGAAGAATTTTCTACTATTCTTTTTTTAAAAGTAACTTTTTAAGTGAGGAGTGAAGGGAGAAGAGGACAAGCATAAGAAGAAGCAAGGGGTTTAATATTGCAAAGTCAAAGCATCAACCAGGTGCCTCAGGGTAGTTTCCTTCCATTTGAACATCTTGCAGTGTCACAGACACAGACAGGAAAGCAAATCCAACGTGTATGTCCAAGTGAGACACAGGCAGTGTTCTGACAGATCCAAATGTCTAGCTCTACACATAACAAATTTTCTCCTAAAACCTTGCCAAGATAGTGCATCTGATCTTCAGCCTCCTGATACAGTGAAGGCTAGATGAAATACATATTATGATCTCTCTTGGAATTAGAAACGTTAAAGAGTACAGCAAAATAAAGAGGGTACTTCAGAGAAAATTCTTTAGCTTTTCAAAAACTGCAAATGCTAACATCAGAACTCTATTACAAAAACGTAGAGGACTCCTCCTGCCTGCCCCCTTCCTTGCATATGGTCACTTTTTGGTAAGACTGGTATATTACGGGTAGTAAGATGATTATTTTTTATATTATATTCTGATAGCTTCCCAAGTATGTATTTGCTTTCTGTTTTTACAGTTTAGAGCCCTTTTCAAGAGACTCAGTAATCAATGAGAACACATAAACATTCTCATCTACTCCACAAACATTCTCATCTACTCTATCTACAACTAAACTGTGTTAGGATCCTGGCTCTACTCATTTTAGCCTTAAATTGACTTTGAGCAACTTACATAATCTTCCTTACATCCGTAAAAGAGAATATCTTTTATCCTCTTTTACCTCAGAAGAGGTACCTCAGAAGGTTAAAGGGTAAAAATTAAATATGTCAATATATATGAAGAATTTAAAATAGTATCTGATACAGAGTATTATGTAAATATCACTTATCATTGTTGCTGCTGTTATTATTAAAATAGGTATAAGTCTAACAAGTTAGACAAGTGGGAAAATAATAGATTGTAGAGTCAGACAGAAGGTTTGGTAGTGTGCCTGACACTAACCATGTAACCTTGGACAAGTACCTCAGCTTTAGAAAAGCTATTTCATCATTTGTGAAAAGGAGACAATAATATCTACTTATAGCATTTTGAGGATTAATAAAAGATACTGTTCATAAAACAAATTACACACAGAGAAGTGATCAATAAATAATAAATAACAGTGATTATTATCATCACCATCACCCAGCTTCTTTCCAAACAATAAGGAATTCGTCTGTCCTCTGAAGAAGTCATGCATTTTACTTTGAGTTCCTTGAAAGAAATCACAAAAATGCAAATTTAATTTTGCTGCATAACACTAGCCAAAGAATTTTCCTGTATCTCAGGAAGAGAGAAACAGGAGGAAGGTGTCTTTATCTAAGTTTGCCAAATCCAATCCTCTGACAAAAGTACATGGAGTGTTAGAGGTCTAAGTAAGAACACATTAACAAGGCAGTTTCATCATGTATGTACTATTTATTTTAAGAGCAATCACTTCACCTTGTTGCTTTACTGATGTATCAGTGATTTGTCTGTACTAAAAAACGGTTTTTGATTTGAGGCCTGTAAAAATAAAATCAGAGCTCTGATTAAAGTTGGTGCATTGAATAGTAAAGGAATAGTAAAGGAATAGTAAAAAGGTACAGACACACAAGGGTAAAAAAAAATTAGAAAATATAATAACAAAACTTTGAATGTTGGAAAGTACATGGATAAAATGGTAACTGAATTCACCTGAACAAAGCAGAATTCTAATTCAGAAGTAGGCTGATTGGTATTAGCTCAGAAATGGGAAGCACTGGATATTACTAAAAATGAGGGTAGAAATGAGGCTGAAAAGAGGAGTGCTGGGGTGCCTGGGTGGCTCAGTCAATTAAGCATCTGCCTTTAGCTCAGGTCATGATCCCAGAGTCTTGGGATCAAGTCCCACATAGGCTCTTTGCTCAGAGTCTGCTACTCCCTCTCCTTCTGCCTACCACTCTACTTGTGTGCTCTGTCAAATAAATAGTCTTTTTTTTTTTTTTTAAGAGGAGTGTTGATTGAAAGTCTCTTTAAAAAGAAGATTTGTTTTAGAAGAAGATTAGTTTTTTTTAAAAAAAAAGAAGGTATGTAAAATAAGAACTCAAGAAAGAGACTATGCAGCAGCAGAAGAGAAGGAAAAAATTTTCAAAACTAGAGCATTAAGGGATCCCTCGGTGGCGCACCGGTTTGGCGCATGCCTTTGGCCCAGGGCACGATCCTGGAGACCCGGGATCCAATCCCATGTCGGGCTCCCGGTGCATGGAGCCTGCTTCTCCCTCTGCCTATGTTTCTGCCTCTCTCTCTCTCTCTCTCTGTGACTATCATAAATAAATAAAAATTTTTAAAAAAAGCATAGAGCTTGAAAAAAAAACTAGAGCATTAAAAAATCACGTGATACTAGGGGTCAATCTATGCTGTGCCCCTAATTAGCTATGTGACTACAGTGCCCAAGTTTCCACTTCTGTAAATGAAGGAGTGGATCAGATGAGTGGTTCTTATCCAGGGTACCTGGTTATGTGTATTATAGAACAAGCTCCCCATCACTGAAGAAGGTGATCTCAAAAAGCCATTTCTAATTTCAACATGCTTTACACTTCAAATAGCAAAGCTCACTCAACAGAAACTGAGATTTCCTTTAAACCATCCTGAAGGACACCAGGAACAGGCATAGAAGTGTAACAATATGAATTTACTCCACTAATGAACGTTTGTAAAATGAATGAATGTACCCATGGTAGTACTGTCATGATTCAGTTTTATATCTCAAATTAAATATGTTCATTTCCAATAGACTACTATAACATACAAACCTTCTCGATATGGAAAGTTTATAAATGGATTCATAAACTATATAACTAATACTCATAAGTCTATCCTAGATGTCCAGCTGACTTTAATGTTGCTGTTTTCAACTATTGTTTCAATTCTTCTGTCACAGAATCTCAGCCTTACCTTTTCTTTTTTTGTATTCTTCTTTTTGTATTATTTGAGAAGTAATAAATAAGCACAGAAGTAAAATTACAATTATTAGGAGGAAATAAAATGAAAAGCAAAAGCACATCTGTCCCACTGACAGCTGTGGACCCTCTTCTCCATCTCTGACATTAATTATTCCTGTAATACCTCCCCAACTTTACTATGTGTAGGCCTCTATTTCTTCAATTATATTTATATATTTATTGAGGAAATCCAGCAATTTTCTCATTACAAAAGGTGAAGAATTTAGCTCACTTACACTACTATATCCTTTAAATTTTTTCTTAGTTATATTTTTATCTTCAGTTCTATACATTAACTTTCTTTTTTCTTAGGATTTTATTTATTCATAAGAGACACACAGAGAGAGGCAGCGACATAGGCAGAGGGAGAAGCAGGTTCCCTGCAGGGAGCCCAATGCAGGACTCATTCCTAGGACCTTGGTTCATGCCCGGAGCCGAAGACAGACACTCAACCACTGAGCCACCCAGGCTTCTCTATATGCTACCTTTCTAACTTGGAATAATTATGAGCTCTACTTGATCCACTACTTTAGACTATATGTCCTGACTACTCATTCTGTAATATAAGAAAATCAGTATCCATATTTCCTTCCACCTCTATGCCTCTGCATCATATTCCAACTTCTAATATCATGCCATCTCTTTCAAATCATCAAGGTTTTAACATTTGTATTCTTTTCAGAAACAATGATTGGGTCTTCCACGCTTTGTGTGCAGACTTATTATGAAAACAAAGTCTATAAACACATAAAATAGGTGAATACTTGTTAGAGTGGACACAGGACATATGGTTAGATTAATGGAAAGTAAGATGTCAGCATGTAGTCACTAAACCAGACACCTGAAAAAGAGTGTTCTAAATATAGAGATCAATGGCATCATCTTTCTAATATTTAACTCCTCAGAATCACATCTCATTTTGGTTTACTTCATTTTTAACCATTACTTTCTTGTTCAGCTTTTCATTTTTACTACATTTCTAAGTACCTTCTTCTCCCAGTTGGTAAGAATACTTGCTGTTCCCTTGGCTCAGAACATTCTTTCTAGGCTCTTCATATATTGCCCTTTAATACTTGAGGTTTCAGCTCCAGTGATACCTCCTCACCAAAAGATTGCAGTTGTTTAATCATATTATTTGTAAAAGTGCTCAATTAAATACTGATTTGCTCTTAAGTAGCTTCTTTCCAGAACTGCTGCATGGCTGTGCTCCAGCAATATTAAAAAAAAAAAAAGGATCCAGGAAAGATGAATGTACAGCATTTAAGAAACACTGGAACTAACCCAAAAGTAAAGCATAAGAAAAGGCCACATGTGGAAAAAAATGCAATTGGACCCTTGCCTCACACCAGTCCCCAAAATCAATTCCAGGTGAATTATAAACCTGCATATCAAAGACAAAACTATAAACATTTAGAAGATGATGTACACGAAAGAGTATTCTATGTCTTGGAGGAGAAAAGGATCCAAAAGGCACAAATCATAAAAGATAATAAATTCAACTATCTTAAAATTAAGAACTTCTATTTATCAAAAACACCATAAAGACAGTGAAAGATAAGCCATAAACTGGCCAAAGATGTTTGTAATACATACAACCAACAGAGGAAAACATCCAGATTATATGAAGAACTTTTACAAATCAATACGAAATGACAAACTACCCAAAAGAAAAGTGGGCAAAATCTGACAAGGCATTTCACAGAAAAGGAAAACAACAATATACATATGGAAAAAGGGCTTGACTCCCTTGGGAGTCTGAGAAATAGAAATGTAATTGACTATCAAATGCCCTTTGTGGCCCCAGAAAAACCACACTTCCCAGGAGTCCCTTCCTGCTGACTCTACTCTGGCCCAGTTACTCACTTTAACCAATAGACCCTTTGCCAGTTGTACCAAATCTGGAAAAAGACTTGGCAACTTCCATTCTTGCAGGAGGCCCTGAATGTGCAAGTGAAAAGTCTAGCTACTTTGCTAGATGAACCACAGGGAGATGAGAGCCTACCTGGAGAGAGAAGGAAAGGCCCAGCCTTGCCAGTGTCATAGTTAACAGCCAATTCCAAGAGCCTCATGGGTGACCACAGGGAGGATCAGTAGAACAAGCACGCAGTTGAAGCTAGCTGAAACTGCAGAGTGTAGTTGCTTGTTTGGGGATGGTTGGTTACGTGGTAATAGATAATTGAAACTAATTTTTTTTTTTTTTTTTTTTTTACTGTTTTTGTTTTCCAAAAGCTTGGAGGTAAAAGCTGTCAAATATACTGAGGGGAAAAAAAAAAAAAAAAACCTACTCAGTAAAGTCTTAAGACTTTTTGTGACCACATATACTACTGGCATTGTGGTTAGCTAACTAAATTTCCAGTTATCTATTAGTTAATATTACTTTTACAATTTAAAATATTTTTAAATAAATTAAGTACCAATGAGTGAATAGATAGAACAGATAAAAAATGAAGAGTAAAGGGAGTTATTAATTTTTTGAAAATCTAGAAATCTTATTAACTGTTAACCCAAAGAGCTACCTCAACTGAAGGCAAAGCAGACTACCATTCCATCAGCAGTATCTACTATTGATATATGTCACTCTCTTCTATCAACAAGCACCTATAATTTGTCAATATCTACCATTTCAAAACATTTTTATATTCTTTGAACACGTATCTCCACGTCAGGAAGTTTACCCAGAGAAACACTTGCAAACATATTCAAAACTATACATACAAGACAAAACAAAAAACTATATGTAAAAGAATATTCACTGCAGCATTCTTTGTAATAGGAGCAAATTAGAATCATATATCATCAAGATTCATTAAATAAATTATGATACATCTATACACCAAAATACTGAATGGGCTTTAAAAAGGATGCCATGAATATGTGTATGTACTCCCCTGGAAGGTATATGAGACATTATTAAGAAAATAAAATTATAAAAATAACTTGTATAGGATTAACCTACTTGTCTAAAACTATAGTATTAGATCTGCAGAGAAAAAAATCTGGAGCAGTGTACATTAAAATTAACAGTAGTTATTCGTGAGGATAGAGAATGCAGAGGACTTGGAATTAACATACCATATATTTTTGAATTGCTTGAATATTCTAAGACCAAAATGTGTCATCATAACAGTAACAAAGAAAAAATAAACTATCTTAAAAGAAACTGTCTTTCCTGGTTTGTGTTCAATTTCTCATTCCTTACCTTTTTCTGGAGTTCCTGTGGCTGAATCTCTCTTCTAAATGATTTAAAGAAATCAAAAAGCCATGTTTAGATAGGAATAAAAGCAGAAAAAAATTGAGGGAAAAACTGAGTGGGGGTTTCTGTCCCTCTAGATTACTCACGTGGATTCCTTATGCCCTATTCGGGAGCAAATGCTAGATTGGATGGACCACAGGTCGAAGTTTAGGTAGCAATTCTGATGAACCCAAGTTAACAGGTGGACTCAGCAATTCATTTTATCAAGTGCCACTTTTCTTTGTGCTTTAAATCAAATGAACACCGGGGTTTACAAAAATTTTATTCTTAGAGGAGGGAAAAACCCTTTATTCACCCTTTATTTCATTCTCAAAGCACTTGGTGCTGGTGAATATAATACACCAGGACTGAACAGAAATGAAAGCCAGGTGTGGTAATCAATCCCTAAATTGACATCATACTTCAAGCTGAATGTTGTAAGTGCAAATGATGAATAACTAAACACAGGGACATTCCCAAACAGATGATATTTTTGGTTTTCACCAGAGTCTACTTCACAATAAAAAAAAAAAAAATCAATTCTAACAGTAACAATGATAACAGTTGGGAAGGTGTTGTACAGCATGTACTGCATTGTAAGTAAAAATGTGTTTGTTTTACATTTATTAATTCATTAGATCCTGGCAGATACTCTGTAAGTTATATTCTCTTTTTCTTCTGCATTTTGCAGATGAAGAAGTTGACACTTGCTCATGTTAAGTAACTTCCCCCAAGGTCACAGTAGGTGGAAGAGCTTACTATATAAAAACCTAAATATTCTGGCCCAAAGTTCATGCTCTTAGATGGCATTTAGAAGGAATCCTTGAGGAATGAGCAGAAAAACATCTTGTCCACCAAAATGTAAGCCCTAAAGCGAAACTATAAATATAAATCAGTACCCCAAATATTGCTTGAGGAACCAGAATGCTGTACCTTGTCAAATGATCACCTATAAAATCTTTCATATACATAGTATTTTAAAACCATGAATCACAATCTAGGATATAGCAAAATGCCTAAGGTTTCTAACTCAATGGTGATGGCTGTCCATTTACTGGTCAGGAGAGCAATAATATATTGAAGAGTAAACTGATGAAGTATGCATAATATCTAGCTATATCTTGTTAACAGGCATAGCAAAAAAAATTTTTTTAATGGAAATCTCAGGTTTTATAGCTACTTATTCAATATATATTCACTTATATAAAGAGTCATAGTGAAAAACATTTAAAAGTCAAGTTATCTGCAGAAAAGATTCATATAAAACTTATTTTCAGAAACTGATATTCAACTGATTGCCATCAGTTGATTGCTCTTATATATGTAAACTTCATTCAAGTTTCTGCAGGTTTGAAAATACAAAGACTGACATTTAAAGCCTGTGTAATGTATCATTAAAAAGACATTAAAATGGGAACATTTCTAACTTGTCAAGAATACACAGTTTGTTAGGACAACAACTATAGTAATTGTTTACAAGTTTCCTTTATGAGTATTAAATATATCATGAACTGTTAAATATATTAAAGGGGAAAAGATAAAGCTGAACCAGGGTTGGAGAATTTAAATTTACTTGGCTCACAATAAGGCCAGGCAACTAAAACTTTAAAGGAAAATCATGCAGTTCTTTCTTTTTTTAAAATAGTTTTATTGAAGTATAATTGATATGCAATAAACTACATATATTTATATTGCACAATTTGATTGGTATTAGCATATGTATATACCTAGGAACCATCACCACAGCCAAGATAACAAACTCCATCACCTCTAAAAGTCTTTCTGTGTCTCTTTGTAACCTTGTACTCACCCACTCTTGTACCTGATGAACTAGGTGAACACTAATCTACTGTCATTAGAGATTATTTGGCTTTTTCTGGTTTTAAGTTGATGGAATTATATAGTTTGTAATCTTTTAAGTCTGGATTCTTTTTTTTTTTTTAAGTCTGGATTCTTTAACTTAGTTTAATTATTTTGACTTTTATCCATTTTTTTTTAAATTTTAATTATTTATGATAGTCACACAGAGACAGAGAGAGAGAGAGAGAGGCAGAGACACAGGCAGAGGGAGAAGCAGGCTCCATGCACCGGGAGCCCGACGCGGAATTCGATCCCAGGTCTCCAGGAACGCGCCCTGGGCCAAAGGCAGGCGCTAAACTGCTGCACCACCCAGGGATCCCTATCCATATTTTTTCATGTATTAGTAGTTCCTTTTTATTGCTGTGTAGTATTCCATTATGTGGATATAGCCCAATTTGTTTATCAGTGCATCTGCTAATAACATGTGAGTTGTTTCAAGTTTGAGGCTATTAAAAATAAAGCTGCTGTGAACAACAGTATGTGGATGTGTGCTTTTATTTCTCTTGGGTAAATACCTAGTAAAATGGATGGATCATATAGTAGATGTATGTTTTGAACTTAAACAGACTTCTGTGAAGTTGTTATACAATTCTTACATTTGTATCAGCAGTGCACGAGAGTTCCAGTTCCTCCACATTTTTGACAGGGTAAGTCTTTAAAATTCTGGCCAATAGCCAAATTACTTATAGCAGTGTAGTGGTACATTACTGTGATTTGACTGTTCATTTCCCTAATTGTTAATGATATTGAGCATCTTCTCAGGTGTTTACTTGCCATCTATACATCTTCTCTTGTGAAGCATCTGTCTTAATCTCTTGCCTGTTTTAATTTAAAAATTTTATTTATTTATTCATGAGAGACACACAGAGAGAGGCAGAAACATAGGTAGCAGGAGCCTGATGCAGGACTCGATCCTGGGACCCTGGGATCACGACCTGATCACGTTCTTTTAACAGAACTTTCTGAAAATTTTGATGAAGCCTAATTTCTCAATTGGTTCTTTTATGGATTGTGTTTCTGGTATTATAGCTAATGAATCTGTGACTAATCCAAGGTTGTAAAGATTTTCCCCTGGAAGTTTTATAGTTTTTGGTTTTACACTTATGTCTATGATCCATAAGAGAAGATCTAACTGGAATACTCTATCTAATACCCCATGAATTATTAATTTTATTCCTCAGGTTGATAGGAACAAGCAATATTCCCAGTTGTTATTTTACTTATATTAATTATGAAATGAAATAATCACTTTCTTTGAAAAGTTTCCATCCCTTGCTCACCAATTAGGTTTTCCTCATTAGTTGGAACTAACTCCAAAATACTAGTACTTTTTATTTTTTTACTACCTCTTCGCCATCATTTAGGCCAAACACCATATTCCGAACTTAGAACAGTATGTCTTCTAGCATATACCTAATATTACATATTTGAAGTCCCTATTACTATCTTATTTCCATGGCAAAATTTACTTGGTTTTAGGATAGCATCATCTACTTCCTATCCTGTAGACTCTCACAATTACATCACTTCTATATTTCTTTCCTATTGTTTTTACCCAAATGCTTTTAACTGTGATTCCGGTTTCTTCATTCTTAAATTCTTAAATCAATTGTAACTGTAAGTTGACACTGATTTAGAACTGATTTAAAGGCCTAATTTATTTCTCAATCTGCTTCTATAATGTCCATAGTTTACATCTGTGATAGACATAAGAGCTTCTCTAAAGTGCTACAGTTCACCCCTAAGGTTTGAGCCTTCACAAGCATACTGATAAGCATTCACGCTATCTTCTTTCAAGGCAATACTCGCCTGGAGCTGAGGGAGAAAGAAATCTGTGGTTTAAGGCTCAGAGACAACTATGATAACATACTTTTGGAGAACTGAGGAAAGTAAATCCCAAAATAAAAAACAGTGGCAAGGTTAGAGTCTGACCTGTAATAAGGAGAATACTCATTGCTGACTACTTGATAAAAGAAAACAGCAGTGGCAAGGATTAAGAGGAAAGACTGGCTGCTGCTGTAGCCTGCAAGAAGTTGAAATAGGGATGCCAGAGTGGCTCAGTTGATTAAGGGTCTGCCTTTGGCTCACATCATGATCCCAGGGTTCTGGGATTGAGCCCTGCATCAGGGGGCCCTGTTCAGTGGGGAGTCTGCTTTTCCCTCCTCCTTTGCCTCTCTCCTCCAGTTCTGCTTGTGATCATTCTCTCGTGCTCTCTCTCAGATAAATAAATAAAATCTCAAAAAACAAAAAGAAGTTGAAATAGCCCCACGAGGTAAAACAGTAGGTGTGTAGTATAATTACTTTTTATTAATCTCTAAGGAACACTAATGTTCAACAAAAAGAGAGTAAAGAGACTGGACAAAAGGAAAGTTAAAAATAGGTTAAAAGTTCCAAGTCTGAATGTTGATTGAGGCATATCCAGATGCAGAAAAGAGTTAACACAGCAGGCCTGAAACTGCTATCCTTAGAAAACCCTGTTTGCAAGGCTGACTCTTGGCAGCCAGCATGAGAGCTTGGATTTTGGAAGGATTTTCATCATCCCCTAACTGATAATGGTATTTTACCATGCCCAAATGGTTTGTAGAAACAATATAGTTTATGCTGAACATCTGTTTTCCTTCTACAAGTCTGGAAATCAGCACATGCTAGGCAAAGAGTACCTATATGACCAGCCCTCAATAAAACCTCAGCACTGAGTCTCTAATGAGCTTCCATGGTAGAGAGCACTTCATATATGCTAGATGTTAGAGAAATTAAGTGTATTTTGTGTGACTCCATTTGGACAATATTATTATAAGATTGTAACTGATTTCCTCCAAATTTCACCCCATGCACCTATTTCCTTTGTTGATTTTGCTTTATATTCTTTTACTATTAAAAATAAAAAAAAAGAAACAGCTATGAATATAACCTTATGTTGAGTCTCATGGGTCCTCCTAGTGAATCACCAACATTCCCTAGTGGGGTGGTCATGGGAACCCTGATAACCCCAATTTCTGGATTTATTAGATTAGTATGGTCCCTTGCTTAAAAAGATGTAAAGTGCAAGTGACACTCAGTTTCAGTTCTCCTCTATGAGAAGGTGCTCTCAGTACTCAGGCAAATACTTTGAAAAAAAGAGTACCAAGCAAGCAAGATTAAGATTCATTTATATAGCAGAGTGAGGGTATAGAAAAAAACAGCATGCACTCAACCTGTCAAGCATGCAGGCTTTTATCAAGCACTTATTTCATGCCCAAAGTAAAGCAAAATGCTTAAGCCTAAACATCTTTTGAGAACTCTGAACACTGCACAAAGGCATAAGCCAAAGAAAGCAATAGATTTATGAATCAACAGAGCATTAAACTGAAAGAGTTAGTGCCTTGACTCAATCTGGAAGAACTGAAGTTATCAACATGGTTAGCTAACCAATGAGAATAGTATTACCTCCTATTGTCAATGAAAGGCTTTATTGATACACAGTGAAAGATGGAGGAACACTGGACTGAGGCCTCAGTGCTAGCAGTGCTGTGTTCAGAGAGACATAAAGTTACCTTTTATGTTTATACTTCCTCTAGCCTATTTTCTTAACATGTTGCCTCCCAAGTAGTATATTTATATCTGACTGATTAAAAAGCATGACTCTCACTCTTAAAAAATACTAACAAGTAACCAGGAAGATACAGTATTCTAGGGACTGTTTATCAGGGCTTTCCTTTAATCAATATTCTATTTGAAATGAAATAAATTGACTTAGCAAGGCAGAAATCACTCCTATGGCCTGGGAGATTAAGATCATATAAGAACACAAGTCAAACATTGAACTCCAATTCCTAAATTTACCTGACTGCTCCATTCTCATAGATTTCCTTCAGTTCAGTATTCTTAACATTCAGCATCGCAAGATTTAAAGCTGGAAGGCACCTTAGGTAACATCAAGTCTATTCCGATGTTTAACAAAAGAAACTTACTGTTCTCTTCCCATGGCATTTAAAAAAGATTATCTTGCATTGTTTTCTATCTATCCAACTATACATCCTTCCTTCCCTTCTTTCCTCCTCCTTCTGTCCTTATTAGATCCATACTGTCTCTTTATTTATTTATCTTTTTTTATAAATAAGTAAGTTTTATTTTTTTTTATTTTTTTTAATTTTTTTTTATTTATGATAGTCACACACACACAGAGAGAGAGAGAGAGAGAGAGAGAGAGAGGCAGAGACACAGGCAGAGGGAGAAGACTCCATGGAGGCAGAGACTCCATGCACCGGGAGCCCGATGTGGGATTCGATCCCGGGTCTCCAGGATCGCGCCCTGGGCCAAAGGCAGGCGCCAAACCACTGCGCCACCCAGGGATCCCCATACTGTCTCTTTAATCAGAGTAAGTCATTAAAAGGGAAGTCCTGCATCTAATTCAGGTTTTTGGTAGCTAATGTTGTAACCTGTAAAAATCAGTCTAGCAATGATTATATTTGTGATGTTTGAATTTTCATTGAGTTTGATTCACTATTATTCAGCAATAAAATCAGCTACCAGTAGAAAGGTAAAAACATATGCAACATACCACAGATTCTTTATGAAAAGAATAGACCTCACTCAGGCTAACAAGTCCAGCTGTGACTAGTTTGTCTCTTTAGGTAGTAAACTTAATGATTATGGGAACTTATAGACTCCTCCTATCTAGGCATTAGTCACTACTCGAGGTAGTCAAAAGCCATATATGGCTATTAAAATTAATTACAACTAAATTAAAAATTCACTCTCATTAGCCCCATTTCAAGTGCTCAAGTGTTACCATATTGGACAGTGCACACAAAGACCAGTTCCATAATCACAGACAGTTTTACTGAACAGCACTGTTCTAGATGTTCTAACAGGTACTTGGATTCACAATTAATTTCTCTATGTTCTTTGTTTTGCTTATATTCCATCATGTACCTAATCCAGAGGCTATCATGACTAATAGTAAGTATATATCCAAGACACACACACAAAATTATAGGTACAAAAAATAAATAATAGAGTTTTAAAAGTAACCATGTAGTAGGGCTTTAAAATTATTATTTCTCTAAAAGACATAGGTTTGGCCATTAATTCTAATTGAAGGGGGGAAAAGCTTTAACTTTTTAAAATTTTTTTTAAAAAAGTTATTTAGGAACAGTATCAACTGGGTAAAGATGGTCAAAAGGTACAACTACCGGTTATAAGAAAATTAAGTTCTGAAGATAAAAAATACAAAATGATGACTATAGTTTACCAATACTGTTATCACATGTTTGAAGGTTGCTAAGAGAAGAGATCCTAAAAGTTTTCATCCCAAAGAAAAACACATTTGTAACTATGTGAGGTGATACACAATAACTTAATGTTATATGTCAATTATAGAAAGAGAAGAATATAAGTGAAAAAAATGAGTAAAAGAAAAAAAGAATATCAAACAGTAAGAGTTTTAAAAAAAATAAGTACATCAAAACTCATATATCCTTTATGCAGACATATATTACATTACACCCCATTTTCTTCACCATTTGCATAGACATTTGCACACGTTATATTTTTGAAGCACTTGAGAGTAACTTATATACATCATGACCCTTTATCCCTTAAATACTTCAGTGGCCATTTTTTATAAATAGAAATATTCCCTTATATAATCACAGTAAAGCTATCAATTCCACAAATTTTACCTAATCTACCATCAACATTCTGATTTTATCAGCTGACCTAATAATGTCCTCTATAGTATATTCCTGCCAATATTATGGGATATAGTCTAGGGTCAGATACTGCATTTGTCATATCTCTTAATTCTCTTTTAATATGGAATATGTCCACAGTTTCTGTCTTTTATGATATTTCCATTTTTGAAGTATATAGCCCCCTCCCTCATTTAGTAGAAGGCCATCATTTTGTGTTTGATGTTTCCTTGAGATTTAAATTCAGGCTCAGTGAAATACTGAATAGATGATGTATTCTTATGGTTTAACATCTGGAGATTTTTAGAGTTCACCAGTCTTTTTTGGGAGATGTTAATTTTTATCACCTGGACAGTTTTTCCACACTGTATAATTACTGTTTTTTTCTCCCTTACAATTAATAAGCAGTGTTAAGGGGAGACTCTTAAAGACCAAGCAAATATCCTGATCTTCTTTCTCATTTTCCCCTAGACTGAGCAGCCATTGATGACTCTTAATTCAAGTTTTTTCATGATGGCTTCAAAATAAAAAATAATAAATTTTCAACTTTAGCAGTCCCATATTTATCAGTTGACCTTTGGCATTATACTGCACATAAAAACCCTCCTTCTTCCTCCATCCATGTATGTATGTATTTTTGTATCACTGATTTAGATCCATGAATGTCTATTTTCCCCAATAGTGTGTAATTCGTTTCTGTTCTTATTTAAGTTCTTAATATGTCATATAGTTCCTGTATTATGTGATATTACTTAAAAATGAAGTGATGACTGAGTTATTAACATTATCCCAAACTGGCTGGAAAGGTAAGGCCTAGTCCCTGATGACCAGAAAGGGACAGGCAGAGAAGGTGGGGAGAATGTAGAAGGCTGGATGGTGTGGAAGGGTTCTCACATGACATCAGAATCATGAAAAGAAAGGACCTGGAATAAAAGCAGGCACAGGCTTTGCAGCTATAGCTGTTAGCCACAAATGGAAATGTCCTATTTTATGTTTTGAAAACTGGCTTCTATTTAAGGGACAACATATGGTTAATGAGTTAAGCTTCTGTGCAAGAAAATTCCTGAGAAATTATGATGCACAGCAAAATGGGCCTAAAATACGTGTAAAAGAATGGCAAAAGTGGCAGCATTAGTTGAGTACGAATAAACTCAGAACTACAGTTCAATACAAAGATGTCATAGGAGTGCAGCAACACCACAGTTACTACTTATTTTTCCTGCCACTACCCAATTCAATCAGGCCTCAAGAAATGTGACCCTTTTTCAACAGTTACTTCAGAGCAGACTTGTCATTAAATAACTATGGAGAGATCTCATAAAGTAAAAGACTTGTTTCTGCATGTGAAAATTTAGAAGTAAACTTTCCAGGTAGGTATATTCAAGATGACACTCATGGAAATTAATTTCAGTTTCAGAGTATGCTATGCTTTAAAGACAGAAGAAGTAGAATCAGAGTGACAGTCCCACTGGTTGGAAGACAGGAAAACAGCTGCAGTCAGCAAGGAAATCTTACGAGGAAGTCTTCTGAGAGTTTGTGAGGTACATATGTCACTCTATAGAGACAACTTTCATAGAAGAGGCCCTGACACATAAGGGGAGTTCACTGGCAGTAAAAAGAAAAAAAAAAAAAAAAACTGGAGGGGAAGGTTGCACAAGAGGTCACCAAAGTGAAGGAGAAATGAGGAATAAAAAAATAATAGCAGTTAGACTGGAAAAGACCTTAGAGATTTCTCTTTTTTCCTCCACTTTCTCATCTTCTATCAAAGAAAATGAAAGATCAAAATAGTTAAATGATTTATGCAAGTGCACCTAAATGAATTATAGAAAGAGCAAAAATTAGAACCCTAAACTCATTTTCAATCAAGCAGCCGAGGAAAACAGCAAGAGTACTGACCTTGAGATCACAAAGTCTGGGTTTGAATTTTTACTACAACTGGCTCCTTCAAGGGGCTTGGACAAGTCAGGGCATCTTATGAATACTTTGAAAGAAATTCACCAGCAGTTTAAGAAAAGTCAGTAAATAGATTTCTGTGAGTAGAGACTAGATTAGTACTAATAGCTTTAAGTTAATGTTAAGAGATCCCTAAGGTAGATTCTGAAATGTAAGTGGCGAGACATATAGAAATCAGAGAGAACTTATTACCTCATTTTACATAAGGGATAAAATTTCAAATAATACTGAGGGTGTAAACAGAATATACAGAAAAAATACATTTGCATTATCTTCCCTGTTCTTTCCATCCCAGAGTCTGAAACCAACAACAAAAGTCTAGAAGGGGCTAGACTCTTTCTCCACTTAACAAGGAATTTGAGGATTTTTCATATATTTTAGGTACAACTTTATCAGATATGCAATTCATGAATATTTTCCCAGTTTGTGATTTGAATTTTTATTTTCACATCAGTGTCTTTAAAAAGTGGTTCTTAATTTTGATGAAGTGCAATTTATCAATTTTCCTTTTATGAATCATGCTTGTGGTATTGAATCCAAGAAATTTTTTCTTAAGGTGAAAAGGTTTTTCTTTTTAATGTTTTCTTCTAGAAGTTTCATAGCTTTATGTTTTATATTTAAGTTTAGGTTCAACATATTATATACTAAGTCTAATAATTCTGGATGCTGTATTCTGTTCCATCAATCTATTTGTTTATCTTTACATTACTACAATGTCTTCATCACTATACTTTAGAAATAAGATCCTTCACATTTCAACATAAATTTCAGAATTACTTGATAAAAAAAAATCCTTCTGGACTTTCAGCTGGTATTGTGTTGAATCCATAGAGTTGGGGGAGAATCGATATATTAATTTATTTTTCTTATCCATGAACGTGGGGTATCTTCCATGTATTTAGGTGTTCTTTAAATTCTTTTGCAAAGTAGTTGTCAGAGTATAGGTCACATTTATCTCTGAGTACTTCATATATTTTGATGCTATTACAAAATGGCATTTAAAAAAATTTAACAATTTAAAATGTTTTAGAGTTTCAATATGACACTTTGTTCACTAGTATAAAGATATACAGCTGAACATAAAAATTTTTACTGTGGTAAAATACACATAAAATCTACCATCTTAACCATTTTTAAGTATGCAGGTCAGTGGTATTAAATACTAACGTGCAACTATCACCACCATCCATTTTCAGAATTCTTCTCATTTTGTAGAACTGAAACTTTATACCCATTAAAAAATAGCCCTCATTCCCCACCCTGCAGCTACTGGCAACAATTTTACTTTCTCTGATTTTAATTACTCTAAGTAGCTCACACAAGTGTTATACAATTAATTTTTGTAAATTGATCTTGTACCTTGCAATCTTCCTAAATTCATAGAACTTTTTTTTGGTAATTAATAAAAAGTCTGTGTGTACACTTACACTTTATGTAGACTTAAATTTTGATCATGTTTTCTTCACATAAAGGTAGTTTTAGTGCTTTTCCAATCTGTAGGTCTTTTCTTTTTGCATTGGCTAGAACCTCCCATACAATGTTAAATAGAGGTGGAAGAAAATTACTTTGCCTTATTCCTGATCTTTGACCATTAAAAGTACAATCCAATCTGTAAGGTTTTGTGAGATGCCCTTATTGGGTTAAAGGCATTCTCTTCTATTCTTAGTTTTGGGAGTTTTATCATGAATGGAAGTGGGTTTTCTCAATTTTTATTTTTTGCATCTATGGAGATGATTGTACTTTTCTTCTCCCACTCAGTAGGCTGCCTTTTTTGACTGATAGTTACCTTTGCTATGCAAAAGCTTTTTATTTTGGTGTTGTCCCAATAGTTTATTTTTGCTTTTGTTTCACTTGCCTGAGAAGACATATCCATACATACATTGCTGAGACCAATATCCAAGAAATTATTGCCTATGTTTTCTTTTAGTAGTTTTGTGGTTTTAGTCTCACATAGGTCTTTGATTCACCTTGAGTTTATTTTTGTGTATGGTGTAAGAAAGTCAAGATTCATTCTTTTTCCTGTAGCTGTCCAGTTTTTTCCATCATTTATTTAAAAGACTTTTCCATTGTATATTCTTGCCTTCTTTGTCATACATTAGCTGATCATAAGGGTTTATTTCCCTATCCTGTTCCATTGATCTATGTGTCATTTTTGTGCCACTATCATGTTGTTTTTGATTATGGTAGCTTTGTAGCCTATCTTGAAATCTGACATTATAGTATCTCCAGCTTTGCTCTTCTTTTTCAAGATTACTTTAGCTATTCAAGGTCTTTTGTGGTTTCATACAAATTTTAGTACTGTGAAAAATACTGTTGAAATTTTCATGGGACATTGAATCTGTAGATTGCTTTTGGTAGTATAGACATTTTAACAATATTAATTCTTCCACTCCATGAGCATGGTCTTTCTCTCCATTTGTTTGTGCTATCTTCAATTTCTTTCATCAAAGTCTTATAGTTTTCAGAGTAGGGGGGTTTCATCTCCTGGGTAACATGTATGCCTAAGTATTTTATTCTTTTTGGTGCAATTGTTAATGAGATTGTTTTCTTAATTTTTCTTTCTCATACTTTGTATTTAATGCATAGAAACACAACAGAGTTCTATATATTAACTTTGAATCCTGCAATTTTACTGAAGTCATTTATCAGTTCTAATAGTTTTTTTGGTGGAGTCTAGGATTTTCTATGTAGTATCATGTGATCTGGAAATAAAATTTTACTTCTTTCTTATCAATTTGGATGCCTTTTCTTTTTCTTGTCTGATTGTTGCAGTTAGGACTTTCAGTACTATGCTGAGTAAAAGTGATAAGGGTGGACATCCTTGTATTGTTTCTATCTTAGAGGAAAGCTTTCAGGTTTTTTTGCCATTGACTATGATGTTACCTGTTTTTTTTTTTTAATATATAGCCTTTATTATGTTGAAGTATGTTTACTATATATCCACTTTGTTGAGTTTTTACGATGTATGGATGTTGTATTTTGCCAAATGCTTTTTCTGCATCTGTTGGGATGATTATATGGTTTTTACCCTTCCCTTTTTTTTAATGTGTTGTATCACACTGATTGATTTGCAAATCTGAACTACCTTTGCATCTCTCGAATAAATCCTACTTGATTGTAATAAACGATCATTTTAATGTACTGTTGGATTCAGTTTGCTAATATTTTGTTGAGGATTTTTGCATCTATGTTCATCATGGATATTGGCCTGTAGTTTTCTTTTTAGTACTATTTATTTCTTAAATAAATAATAACATTTAGTAGCATTTACCAGTGAAGCCACCTGATTCTAATGTTTTATTTGTGGGAAGCCTTTTAGCTACAAACTCAATTTCTATTATAGGGCTATTCAGGTTATCTATTTCTTTCTAAGTAAGCTTTGGTAGGTTGTGTTTTCTAGGGAATTTGTCCTTTATATAAGTTGTCAAATTTATCAACATAAAGATGTTCATTAAGCATCCTTGTTTTCCTTTTAACATCTGCAGAACAGTAGTAATGTTATATATCTCTTTCTTGATACTGATAATTGATGATTTCTTTTTTTTTGACCAGTATTCCTAGAGGTTTATCAACTTTACAGATCTTCTCAAAGAAGCACATTTTTGTTTCAATGATTGTTTTTTTAGTTGTCTATTTCATTGATTTCTGCTCCAATTTTTTCTTATTTTGTGCTCATTTTGGATTTAATTTCTCTACTTGTACTTCTTAAGGCAGAAGCTGCAATCATTTATTTGAAATCTTTCTTTTCTGATATAGACAGCCTTAAATGCTTCTAGGTACTGCTTTATATGAACCACACAAATTTTGATATTTGTGCTTTCAACTTCATTTGATTCAATATACATTATAATTCCCCTTTGATTTTTTTCTATGACTCATGGGTTGTTTAGACATTTATTATTTAGTTCACAAATATTTGGTGATTTCAGAGACAACTTTCTGTTGTGGATTTCTAATTTAATCCCATTTTAGTGAGAGAAGTACTTTGAGTAACTAGAATTGTTTTAAACTTATTTGACTTCTTTCCAAGTGCAGAATATAAACTGTCTTATCAAATGCTCTGTGTTCACTAGAAAAGATTGCACTAGACTATTGGGTGTTTTCTTTAAAAGTCCCATCAAATTAGCTAATGTAATTCATTTTTTACATCCTTTAATAATTTTCTGCTTAATTGTTCTATCAATTATTGAAAGGATATTAAAATATTTGACTAAAATTGTCAATGTATCCATTTCTCTTTGCAGTTTTATCATTTTTTGCTTCACATTATTTTGAAACTGTTAAGTGCATGAATATTTAGTATTATTACATTGTCGTGATGAATTGAACACTTTATCATTACAAAATGACCTTTTTCTGAAATATTCTTTGCTTTGAAATATGTATCATCTGATATTAACTTAGAGAGTCCAACCTTTTTATTAATGTTAATATGGTACACCTTTTTTCTCCAACCTTTTACTTTAAAATCTGCTATTTGTTTTCAAGTTGTCCTTCCCTTTTTTGTTCCCTTTTCTCTCTTTTTCTGCCTTCTTTTGGATTATTTTTTTAATGATTCCAATCAATCTAATAGCGATAATCTTTTGTCATATTGTTTTTGGAACTGAGTTAGAGTTGATAGCATATATCTTATCATAATCTACTTTCAGGGATCCCTGGGTGGCGCAGCGGTTTACCGCCTGCCTTTGGCCTGGGGCGCGATCTTGGAGACCCGGGATCGAATCCCACATCAGGCTCCCGGTGCATGGAGCCTGCTTCTCCCTCTGCCTATGTCTCTCTGCCCTTCTCTCTCTCTCTCTCTCTGTGTGACTATCATAAATAAATAAAAATTAAAAAAAAATAATCTACTTTCAGGAGATATGCCATTATAGATATCATATAAGAAACCTTACAACAGTATGTGTATCCTCACCTAGTCTTTGTACTACTGTTATATTTTGCTTCTACATATTATAAACCCATTATCTTTCTTAAAAAATTATCTTACTCTTATACAGACTTTAATAGTAAAAAGAATATTATATTTACCCATAATTAGAATTTCTAGTATTATTTTGAGTAAATCCATATTTCTATCTAGTATCATTTCTTTTGGTATGAAAGACTTCTTTTAACATTTCTTATAATGCAGGTTAGTGGATGAATTTTTTTTGAGCTTTTAGAGTCCAAAAAAGTCTTTATTTCACCTTCACTTTTGAAAGATATTTTTTGTTCAGTATAGAATTCTAACGAAATTTTTTTCTTTCAGTAATTTAAAGACACCATTCCACTGTCTTCTTACTTTTATTATTGGACTAAAAAAAAAAAAAAAAACAGGTTTGCTTGCATTTTCATCTTTATTTCTCTTTATGTGCCATGGTTTTACCTCTGGCTGCTTTTAAGAATTTTTCTTTATCACTGGTTTGGTTTTAAGTAATTCAATTTTAATGTTATTTCTCAGAGTTTTTGTCATTTTTCTGTGTTTTTAATTTACTGATCCTCTTAGGTTTAACGGGTTTATAGTTTTCATAATACTGAAAAAACCGTAGGCCATTATTTCTTCAAATATTTTTCTATTCTCCTTCTGCAATGCTCCCCCAAGTCAGTTCTAGGAACTCCAATTCCACATATATTTGGCTGCCTAAAGTTATTCTACAGTAGGCTAACTTAGGTTCTGTCCCTTTCAGTCATTTTTTGTCTGTTTAGTTTTCACTAGTTCCCATTGCTGTTTCTTCATTTTACTAATCTTCTCCTCTGCCTTGTTAAAATTGGTGTTAATTCCTTCTAGTGTTTTTTTTTTCTCATTGCAGTTTAGTCTTTAGATGTCTGATTTGAAACTTTAAAAATATATATTGTTTCTAGTTAACAGGTTCATCTTTCCTCTAACTTCTTGAAAATACATAATGCAATAAGTTAAAATAACGTGTCTTTGTCTATTCTATAATCTATGTCATTTTTTAATTGGTTTTGATGGATTTTGTCTCATTTGGGGTCATATTTTCCACCTTTATGGGGTTAGTAAATTTTTTTTTTCAGGGCTAGTGATTTTTGACTGGATGTCAAGCACTGAATTTTACCTTTTTTGTTGTGGATATTTTTGTATTTATTCTTGTCTATTAACATACTTGTGTTTTATTTTGAATGCAGTTAATTTAATTGGAAATATATCCTACCAAGCATTGCTTTTCAGCATTTTTAGGGAGAGCCAGAGCATCCTTTATGCTAGGGTTGCTTCTGTTCCTCTACTGAGCAAAACTCTTGTGAGTACTATACCTGATGCCAGTCTGGCTAGTAGAAACAGTATGTATTTACAGCTTTATGTAAGTTCCAAGAATTTTTTCTCTTTTGATGATTCTTTCTCCAGACTCATTAGGTTTTTTCATAGTTTTGCATTCATCATTGTAGTTTAAAACTTGAGAGAGGCTCTCTGCTGATCTCTGGAGAAATCTCTCATTACAACTCTCCCTTTGCTGGTTTTCTGCCCTGTAACCTCACACTATCTTGGCCTCCTCAAGCTCCCAGCTCCATTCTCTCACCAGTCTGGAAACAACCAGTCTCTGCTTGGGTTCCCCCTCTGCATCGCCAGTTGGAATCCCCTCTCGGTAGCATCTTCACCAACTCATCTAGACAGTTTCTTCTCTTTCAGGGATCACACTCTTCAGTGCCTGATGTCCAGTATTTTGAAAACTTTTGTATAATATATTTTGTCCAGTTTTCTATTTGTTTTAGTGCATATTTCCCAGTCACAGTTATTCCACTTTGTCTGGAAGTGGAAGTACTGGAAAATCCTTAAACTAGGAATGAAAATAGGTTTTGTGCCAACTCAGTTCGACTAATGAGGGCTATTAAAACTATGATAGAGATTGTGAGGTTACCTCTATAACTCTGAATTACACCAAAGTAATCCTTAAATTCTATGATTACAAAAGTGAATAAGGCCAAAGACTCTCAACCAAAGAGAAATCAAGAAAATAAAAAAATGGCAAGGACCGCAGACTGTGTGGCACTGAGTACTGTCAGTGGAAGTAATGAGACAGATAATAAAGTAATTTTGGCGTATAGTCACAGATGAAGACCTTTATTTAAGAAGCCTTCCATCTACAAGCGATCGTAAACAACATAAGCTTCTCTAAATAAGTAGAAGTATTGATGGTAGGGTGTAAAGAAAAGCCAGAGAGACAGATTGGAACTTGAAAAGCACCTGGAGACTTGAGGAAATTAAGAAGCCAAAGAACAAACCAGGAAAAAGACAGAAAGAAACAACAGTAAATAATGAGCAGTGACAGAAGAGGCTTGCCAGTGGTCTAGAGGAAATGATACTAATAAAAAGAAAGGTAACAGGCACAGCAATGATCAAAATAACTTAAAGCCACTACATATGGCTTCGTCAAGGAGGCTAATGAATCTTAGCTCTTCTCAGGCACTTCTGACTTCTGCACAAACCCTTCTTTATTCCTGCAGCTTCTGTGATGGGCAGCTGATCCATATTCCCTAATCTCCTGCAGTTACTTATTTGGAGACACCAAACAGATCTCATGATCTACTTAGGCCATTTCCTCTTACTGAGTTTTCTTCTTCCTTCAGCAGCCATCTTGTCCCTCTACTTTTCTTTTTATTTTGCAATATCCTCAAAGGGCTCATCCACGTATGCCGCATCCAGCCACTCTCTATCACATAGCCTTGTTATTATCTGAAAATTAATTTCTTTTTCCCTATTAAATTGTCTTTTGAAATTATATGGTCCATGAGGAATGGATCTGTATCTAGAACACTCAAAACTGTGAACACAGAGTAGGTGCTCAATAGACATTTGCCAAATAAATAATTCCATCTTTGCATATCTGTTCCACTTATCTTTCTACTGTATGAGAAAATTAATCTTTACACATTGACATGAACTTTAAAATTTCAATCATATAATGAGTGTTATTACTATAATGCCAGGATTAACCAATCAAATAATATACAAAGGCTCAAAAATCACATTAATTTGAAAGAAGCAGCAAACAGGCTAGCAAGGATTTAAATAAAAAGTTAACAAGGGAAGAAATAACTTAATGTTCACTGAATAAGAAAGACTATAAAACTCTGGCAGCAAGAGTGTATGAAGTTTAACTTAGTTAACAGGTACTTGAAGAAAAGTTATGATGAGAAGGTTTGACTCCATAAATAGGACAAATATTATATTTTCTGAGATATTATCTGTTTAACTGGAGGGTGCTGTCAAATACCTTTGTCAGTAATACTTGATATATGAATGTTCAGTATTCCCAACCAAAATGGGGAAAAAGGTGTTTGGGATTTCTTCCAGCTAGTACCTATGGTCAAAAGCCTCATTTTGAAAGAGTGCAGATGGACTTACATCAAAGCAATAATAAAAAGTGACCCACTTCTCTCTTCTGCACTTAGACATCTTATCTGAGCCTGTTGATGCTAACTCTGTAAAATCAAGTATGACTACTGTGGCTGCTTATATACTGCAGTCAATAGAACTGGTTCCAGATCAAGACTTTCTGTTCCATGAGTAAAAATTCATTCATTCCTGGGCTAAGACAATCTATTTATTTATTTATTTTAAAGATTTTATTTATTTATTCATGAGAGACAGAGAGAGAGAGAGAGAGAGGCAGAGACACAGGCAGAGGGAGAAGCAGGCTCCATGCAGGGAGCCTGACATGGGACTCGATCCCGGGACCCCAGCATCACGACCTGAGCTGAAGGCAGAACCAAACCGCTGAGCCACCCAGGCTGCCCAATCTATTTATTTTTAATTGTGGTCAAAACTACAAACAAAATGTAACCATCTTAACCATTTCTAAAGATACAATACACTAGTTTTAGTCATATACATTGCTGTATAACAGAACTCTAGAACTTTTTCATATTGCAAAATGAAAACTCTATAGATCTATTGAAAACTAACTTCCCTTTCCCCTTCTCCTCCAGCACATCCACCATTCTACTTCCTATTTACAAGAGCTCGACTATTTTAGATATTTCAAATTTAAATGGAATGATGTAAAATTGAGACAATCTGTTTAATATTAGATTCTCTTTCCTATTACATGATGCCCTAGGTGACAGTCCTAAAGCCACTTGAAATAAATAAACCTTCTGAGATGTAGGGTTGAGAAAAAGTGTCAAAATAGTTATATACAATGGCAAATATTGACTCCAAAGAGAGTGCCCATGAATCTAAGTGATTCAACATATTTCGACCACGTATCCCAATCTTATCTAATGTAAAGAACACACAAAATTCAATGCTATTAATACTATATTATCAGTTTAAATACTTTTCAGATTTAATTTTGAATCTGTAACCTACCAGTAGAAAGCATATTTCTTCAAGTCAATAGCCAAGTATTAGTGTCTAGCTTGCACTGAAAAATAGACTTTCTGGTTTGAAAAATACTTGCAGAATATCCAAGTACGTGAAAGACTGTGCACTCAGTACACAAAAAAATTTGAAATGAAAAAATTAACATTAAGACAAGAGTAAATATATATCTTTCATGTTGATTTGGTTTTCAGTGATTATGAGACTTACAGTATGTCGCCAAATAATTATTTATTATTACTCAATTTAGCCTCATCTGAAGATGTGAATTAAGTATGCATGACTTTCATTGAAGTGTATAGAGACTGATCTCTTCTCTGAAACTGATAGGAAATGGTCTATGATAATTTGTATAGCTGTCTGAATAAATAATAAAAAGGTCATAATAAGATAATGGGTAAAATATACTGAAAAGTAAAATATTTAAGAACTAGTAAGAATAATCCATTCTGCAGACTGGACAGCCACCATGATATTTCTAGCACAAAATTCATGTATTTAAATACCAGAAAAATCAAGAATTTAGACAACTGAAAATAAAGATATAAATTTTCACAAGACAAAGTAGAATCTTACCTAGAGAAATATGCCCCAAGAATTTCATAAATTTCCATATATTCAAATACCTCTGTGGTGTACAACTTGCTTAACTTCTCTGCCTATGGCAAGGAGCTTCTTAGATGACCCCAATGACCCATATCTCCTGCCCTTGTATATGATCATCTCCCTTGGTGTGTACCAGAACCTATGACTTGCCCCTGCTATAGCAAATGTGATAAAAGATCACTCTTTCAATTAGGTTACATAAAATGGTAACTTCTGTCTTGCTAGTAGACTCTGTTACCTTTCTGGCTTGTACATTTTGATGAAACAAGTAGCCACTCTGGAGAGACCTACATAGCAAGGAACTGAGAGTGGCCTCCAGCCATTAGCCAGCTAGGAAGCCCACAATCCAAAAATCCACGAGAAACTTATTTCTGCCAACCACCATGTGATGAGCATGGAAGCAGCTTCTACTCTTCCTTGGTCAAATCTTCACATGAGAATATAGCTTCTGTCAACACCTTCACGGCAGCTTGCAAGAGACCTTCAAGCACAGGAACTAGCTAAGACTTGACTAAATTTCTGATACACAGAAATTGTGGGAAAATAAATGTGTTTTAAGCCACTAAATTTTTTGGATATTTGTTCCAAAGAGAGAGTACTAATACACCATCTTCAAAGAAGGGATATCTCACAGTGTTACTGCATGAATTAAATGATAAGTATTAAATATGAAAAATTAAATTTAGTTTAACATACAGTTAACTAGATGCCTATGCTTGTTCTCCAGTTAAGTAACTTGTGACATTCCAGCCAACGGCCAGAAGAACATAATTCACCAAGAATATAAAACATATTTGGTAACAACTTGAGAGTAACTTATACCCTGAACTTTATTTTCATTGTACTTTTTTACATTATAGACTTTTTTAGAGCAGTTTTAAATTTAAAAAAAGATTTAGAAATTTTTAAAGACTTAAGATATACTTCTTCTCTTTGACTCATAGTTTCCCTGATATTTAACATATTCCATTAATGTAATATATTTGTTACCACTGACTAACCAATATTGATATATTATTATTACCTGAAGTCCATAAAATCCATAGTTTACATTAGGGTTCCTCTTTGTGTCCTTGTGTTATACAGTTCCCTGGGCTTTGAGAAATGCTCTACCTATTTATTTCTCCCCTCCCACTGACCCCAGGCAGTCATTGATCTTTTTACCGTCTTTATATGTTTGCTTCTACCCTATGCTTTTACAACTGTAGTTTCCTACAGTAATATAACTTACTCTTTATTTTTTAAAAGATTTTATTTATTTATTCCTATGTGACACAGAGAGAGAGGCAGAGATGTAGGGAAGGAGAGAAACAGGCTCCATGCAGGGAGCCCGATGTGGTACTCGGTCCCTGACCGTGGGATCACACCCTGAGCCAAAGGCAGATGTTCAACTGCTGAGCCACCTAGGCATCCCTAACTTACTCTTTAAAAGACCAGTAACATGCAGTGAGTCAGAGTTAGTAAATGTGAGCAAACATTTAGGCTTCTCATGTTCTTTACTGGAGTTTTCCTTACTTAGGAAATTTCAGCATATTCTGAATTTTGATAAAGCATTACTTTCTCTGGTCTCTGTCTCTCCCTCTTATCTCAGGTACATTCTTTTTTTTTTTAATTTTTATTTATTTATGATAGTCACAGAGAGAGAGAGAGGCAGAGACACAGGCAGAGGGAGAAGCAGGCTCCATGCACCGGGAGCCTGATGTGGGATTCGATCCCGGGTCTCCAGGATCACGCCCTGGGCCAAAGGCAGGCGCCAAACCGCTGCACCACCCAGGGATCCCTCAGGTACATTCTTTATATTAACTATTTTCTTATAATAGTATTTTAAATTCTGTCACATTTTAACTTTATTTTTGGGGTAAAGAATATCAGAATTGCACACAAGCGAAAATATCATGTATTTCGCTTTTGGATTAAGAAAGTATGTGACTGGTGGTGGTGGCAGACACATAACTATCCTTCTAATTGTTTGCCTTAGCCCAATCCTCAGAATTCACGATGGCACAGAAATTCAATAGGCACAGTCATCTTAGGATTCAAAATTCATGCACGGTATCCCATATGTAGTCAACAAAGTTTGCTAGGACTTGACGACCTTCATTATCATTATGATTCATACCACTGGACCAGACTTTATTTTTTTTTTAATTTTTTTGGACCACACTTTAATATTAGTTCCCCTTGAAGAGAGAATCTTTGCAACATGCCTGATATAATAACAGATATATTAGGTTCACCCATCTGTCAAGGGTAGCATTTCTTATTCTTTTTCCTTGACTACTAAAGTATGTATTTTATTGATTAGTATTATTTCATGATTTAAGGTTATAGTTGTTAGAGTGAATTTGGGAAACAGACCTACAAGTACACTGAATTTGCCAGCAAGAGACCCAGACATTTTGAAATAGTCTTAATATGGTTCTGAAAAGCAAAGCTCCAGGCATTATGCTGTGATCTCTTTATTTCTGTATTTACTGGAATGTCATAACACCCACTATATTTTTTCTTTCTTATTAAGGATTTTATGTACATTAAAATAAAACTTTTATCCTTATTTAAAGGTAATAGTTCTGGTTACTACTAATTACATAAGACTAAAAGATATATTGTGATCAGTGTTCAAGTTCAGATGGTTACAGTAATATGCATAGAGAACACTGCACCTAAAGAAAACATAAACCGGTTGTGAGAAAAATCAGTATCTAAAGCTAGATTTCAAAAAAGGTGTCCTTAATTTTGGAATAATGTTGAAGTTAAATTTTGTGGATGATAAAAAAAAATTTGTGGATGATATGAAGGTCCTAAATTTATCTTTTCTGTAAGTGTCCAATTGTCCTATCAATGCCTGTTGAAAAGATTATTTTCCCCAATAAATTGCATTAGCATCTTTGTTGAAAATCAATTTACCATAATTGCTAGAGTTGATCTCTCAATTCATAGTTCTGTTCCAGTCATCTACATGTCCATCATTATAGCAGTACTATACTGTTTTGAATACCGTTATGTCTTGTTTTCTATTTCTGCATAACTAATTTCCATAAATGCAGTGGTTTAAAATAACACAAATTCATTAGTTCATAGTTCTGTAGGTCAGAGGTCCAGGCCGGCTTGGTTAGGTTCTCTGCTTGGTTTCTCACAAGACTGAAAGATGTCAGCTGGATTGGGCTCTAATCCAGAATATCTGAGGAAGAACCTACTTCCAAACTCATTCAGGTCATTGACAGAATACATTCCTTGTGTTTGTATGATTTTGCTAAGGGGAAAAAGTCATGTGAGCCACGTTAGAATTTTATTATACTGTAGCTTTAGAGTAAATTCTGAAATCAGAAAGAATAATCTTCAAATTTGCTCTTCTTTCTTAAAATTATTTTTGGCTGTTTTTATTGAGATTCCATATAAATATACTTTATCAATTTCTGCAAAAAACAGATTATCAAAACCACGGGAAATCTGATAGAAATTGCAACATATCTTGATTAACTTGAAAAGAACTTCCACTTTAACAACATTGAGTCTTACAATCCATAAACATGGAATACTTTCCATTTATTTAGATCTTTAATTTCTCTCAGCAATGTTTTGTTATTTTCAGTGTACAAGTCTTACTCTGCTTTTATTAAATATATCATTTTAAGTTGTTCATTGGTAACAAACAGAAATAAAATGGATTTTTGCCTATTGATCTTGTATCCTGTAACCTTGTTGAACTCATTTATTAGTTCTATCAGGTTTTTTTTTTATTACCTAAGATTTTCTACATAGAGATCACATTGTTTATGAACAAAGACAGTTTTATCTCAGTAACAGAAAACTTTCTCCAAAATAGCTCTTCTATTCTCCTCCATTTGTGCAAATACACACACACCATCTTAATATCTTTGTATCTCAATGATACAATTGCATAATTATTGTTTTATCCAGGTGTCTTTTAAGTTATATAAAAAAGGATGCAAAATTACTTTTACCAGTGCTCTATTTCTCAGTGAATTTGAATTACTGTCTTATGTCATTTCATGTGAACAAACTTCTATTAGTATTTATTGTAAAGCAGGTAAGCTAGCAACCAACTCTCAGTCTTTATTTATTTAGGAATGTCTTTATGTCACCTTTATTTTTGAAGGATAGCTTTCCTTGATTGCCAGGTTTTTGTTTTTTTCTTTATCTCATTGACTATGCATCCTACTGCCTCTTTATGCCATTGTTTCTGATGAGAAGTCAGCTGTTAATCATATTCTTTTTATATCTACAGATCTCTTATTCTGTGAGGAATTTAGTACATTTGAGCCAGACATTCTATTAGATATATCCAAAGAACATAACTTTTTCTTTGGTTTGGTTTGTCAGAGAAGTATGGTGAGACTTCTGGACTGCCAATAAAATCTATGCTTCTTTTTTTTTTTTTTTTTTAAAGATTTTATTTATTTAATCATGAGAAACAGAGACAGAGAGAGAGGCAGAGACACAGGCAGAGAGAGAAACAGTCTCCAAGCAGGGAGCCTGATGTGGGACTCAATCCCAGGACTCCAGGATCATGGCCTGGGCCAAAGGCAGGCGCTAAACCGCTGAGCCACCCAGGGATCCCCAAATCTAGGTTTCTTACAGCAAACTCAAAGATAGCTTAGTACTAGATGGAATTAAAATAAATATTACACATTAAATACACATTAAAATTAGATAGAATTAAAATGGTAAGGAACTCAATTACCACATGACTACATACAGCAGTTAAACAACAACAACAAAAATTTAATCAAAACAATACAAGGAAATAATCCTAGAACAGGAAGTAGTCCTAAGGCACTTTGGACTGAAGGACAACAAAAACTCTTTTGACAAAACAACAGAGACCATGGTAGTAGAAACCACCAGGAAACATTTAACATGTACTCAGCAATGATTTGTCTTTAGTATATTTCAAATTCTGTTCAGTCCATGACCCAGACCCAAATTAAGGAACATGGAACACATAATCATGAACAAAATGGAAAAGTTTCTATAAAAGGTCTTTTACCAGGTCAGAACAGCAGAGATTCATTAATATCTATTGTTTATGGCTGAAAAGCAATGATGATTTTGTCCAATTTATAGAAAAGGGGAAATCTCAAAAAGATACCAAATCTCTTTTTATTTTCTTGACAAAAAAAAAAAAATGAAGAGGTAAGAAAAATAGTAAGGTAGGCTTCTATACCAACATTTTTGAATGACAGTGGGAGAAGGTACTCAAAATGCTACCTAGGTCTTTTTTTAAAATAAAGAATACTTCAGAAATGCTGTAATATTTCTAAAATGGTAAAGCCTATCAAATAAGACTAAAATAGAAATTATAAGCATGATAGCTTGAGGTGACATTAAGTTCAGATTCACAAAAGAGGAAATAACACTCAACCGTGGTAAAAAAAAAAAAAAGGTATACTCTAAAATGTACATTGGCTAAAACTGTGGTTATGAGATCCTTCCACATCCAAGATCAAGGTTATACTGTGGGTAAGAACTATTTCTTAAGAGGGGAATGAAGTAACAGATACATATCAATGAAATATTTTAATCTAAGTAGAACAAGTGAAAAACATTTCTAGACACCACAATGAATCCATGCTGAATAAATTAGAAAATTCACCTTTGAGGCATAGCAAGAAAGAGAATGAAGGAGAAATGAGGAAAAAATTCACCTTGTAAATAGAATAATTTATTTTTAAGGAAATGATAGAAGTCAAAGAAGAAAATCATAAGGTAGAGCATTCTTCTGGAGAACTGTGGATTTAATAAAACTATAAACAAAACTTATACAATTTGAAGCAGATGCCACCAATGCAAAGAAGAAACAGAAAACATCTCTTAAAGTAAAATAAATGCCTCATGAACTGCTGAAAAATGAACTGCTACCATCTCCATCACAAAATCTAGAAATTGGTTAAATTAAAAAAAACACACCTTATTTTGAGAACAAATAATATTTAATGTTTACCTGATATCCTCATTCAGGATCAGAGTCCTCACGTTGTGATGCCCTTCCTGACAGAAAACAAACTCATTGACCAAATTTACCCAATTCCCATGAAAAGGAATGAGAAGGTGTTTATACTTTTGTTTAGGTAAGAAAAGCTTGTCATGAAGAACAAAGCAGATGACACAGGGAACAAGATGACAATCTCCACTTGGCATTCAAAAAGAAACTTATTTTCCTTCTCTAAATGCAAATGGCAGAGCCTATAAGTGGCTTCAATTTCATTTTCATTGCATGTAAGACATAATGACTTGACTACCAGGCATTTCCTGAAAACATGGTTTTGAAATTTTCTCATGACTAAGTTAAAATGGAAATTTAAAAGTATCTTTCTTGTTTTGTTTTGTTTTCAACGGTGTTCTCTCCATGTACTTGACCAAAATCTTCATTTTACTATTAGTGATCTTTTTAGTTTTGTTCCTCAAAGTTTAGGTTAGAGAGTCAGTGCTCATTATGATGGATCTCTAGTGAAATCACCAAGAATCACTAGCTTAAACATAAAACATTAATACCTGAGAAAGTTTTATTTTCCCCCAATTTCAGAAGTTGATAAAAAGAGTGAGGCCTCTTTATTTAGGAAGTCTTCAGAGCCCCCTAGATATCTTTAGAGGCTTCTAGTGATTATTTCTTGACTCTCAGTCTATATCCTTAAGGTCCTAAGACTCTACACCGGCAAATGAAAACCCCTCTGCTTCCCTTCCAATAACCCTGCCAAATGGGTTGCCCTTCATTTTTGTGCCCCCCAACACACTTATGTCATACAGAGGGAAGGAGTGGAACTACAAAAGCAAAGGTCAGAAATATGATCTTTATGTACAATTTTCTCTTGAAAATTGCCCACTCGAGAGCAAGAGGCAAGAACCACCTTCAAAACTGCCTGCCCTAGGGCAGCCCCAGTGGCGCAGCGGTTTAGCGCTGCCTGAAGCCCGGGGCGTGATCCTGGAGACCCGGAATCGAGTCCCACCTCAGGCTCCCTGCATGGAGCCTGCTTCTCCCTCTGCCTCTCTCTCTCTGAATAAATAGGAAAACAAAACAAAACAAAACCACCTGCCCTGCTTTCAAAGTGCTGGGGGAAAATCCAGCTAAACCATCAAGATTAGCTGTCACCTTTCTCTGCCTCATTTTATAGCTTAGGTTTTTCAGAAATCAGAACAAAAGAAAGTATTTCTAATTAGAATACAAATAACCCATTCATTCTTTGGCCACTTCTTTCTTTCTTTTTTTTTTTTTTTAACTTTATTTATTTTTCTTAGTAATCTCTACGCCCAACATGGGGCTCAAAATCAGGACTCTGAGATCAAGAGCTGTATGCTCTATTTACTGAGCCAGCCAGGTGGGGCCATTTATTCAAAACAAGGATATGTTCTAAATCTGAGCTATACAACATTCCAGGAAAATTATTATCTATTACTTTAATCTTTCCATCTAAAGGTGTACCTAAACTTTAAGTTCAAAAGTGAAGTTTTCTTAGCCCAGGCTCTTATCATATCTGAGATAGTTGTCTCTAGGCTGAACAGCAATTATGTTCTTTAGAAGGGTTGCAAAGAACCATTCACAGGATCTGATATTATTCAAAAGGGGAAGATAATACCTTAGCACATTAGGTATGCTTTAATACTTCATGTGAATGGCTTGGCCCCCACTGCACAGTTTTTCTACAATGTTTTAGTATATAAGACTTTCTGTTCTCAACTATTTGAAGATTTAAACTCATTTGGATATGCAAAAGATACCAAGTATCACTTGTTAGAGGGCAAGTTTTAGAGCTTAATTCATATCACAACTGGCAGGGTTCTGAACTGTCATTTAATTATACAATATGTGCCATTTAATGATATGTATGTAAGTGTTTTATTATATACAAAGATTCTCATGTATACTTATGTGATTAATATATACACACAAACATAAAATCATCCAGAATATTTCAATTTTCTCCAATTAAAGATTTTATAAGTGACCAAGTCACTTTTATTATTGTAAAAATTTAACCATGAGTTAGGATAGGCTCATTAGTGTTTTCCATAAGGACAGTGAGTAACAAACAGGCCACCTGATTTTCTGTAAGCAACAGAGCAGTGAGTTTTCTTTACCATTCCTGCTGTGCTTTCATACAGCTAGGAAGTCTCCCACTGACCCATACCCTGCTTCAAGCAATCATCCCTGACCTCTGGGCCCCAGGAACAGGGAGATGAAAAAAAGGAAGTAAATGACACTAACTCAATCACATGCTGTATTTACACACTTTAAGACAATGTTATATTCTGTGACTCAAGGTAAAGCAAATGATTCTTCTGACATCTTGCTGATCCATTAAAGTCAAGAAAAGGTAAGAATAAAGACGCTTACCTGTTGTTCTTGCATTCTAGCAGCACCAAGTTCTGAGAGAGATATGGTGAGTTTCTCTTGCTGTTCTGATAGATATTTCTGATAGAGACTTAGAAGTTCTTGGCATTCTCTATACTGTAGCTGAAGAGGTAAGATTGCAAATTAAGGGAAAAAAACGAATAAACTGATTCAAACTGCATCTATCAGCGTTGCTTTTTAGATTCCAATGAACAAGAGAGAAAAAAATGCAACCACATTTGGTGAGTGCAAGTAGATGAATACAGTACATATCTCTACCAAAAAAATCATGAAAACAATAATTCATAAAGAGAGTAGCAATAGTTATC
The DNA here is from genome assembly GCF_003254725.2 of Canis lupus dingo. Classification (NCBI taxonomy): domain Eukaryota; kingdom Metazoa; phylum Chordata; class Mammalia; order Carnivora; family Canidae; genus Canis; species Canis lupus. The sequence continues at coordinate 52,940,800 of NC_064249.1, forward strand.
TCATTTGAGGAGAAATTCCTCTCAAGCCTTTACATGTAAATAAATAAAAATAAACATGCAAAAGAATGAAGTTAGACTCCTCTCTCACATATGAAAACTAACTGAAAATGGATCATTGACCTAAATACAAGAGCTAAAACTGTAGAAAACTCAAAAGTAAATCTTCATAACCTTGAATTAGGCAATAGTCACCTGAAAGCACAGAAGGCAAAGAATAAATGAATAAATTGGACTTCAAAATTTAAAAAACCCTTTTGCTTCAAAGAACACTATTAAAAATTGCAAAAACAACCTTCAGAATGAAAGAAAATATTTGCAAATCATATAGATGATAAAGAACTGGTATTCATAATATATAAAGACCTTGTACAATTCTACAACAATAAAAACTACTTAATCTAATTAAAAACAATGAACTTGAATAGACATTTCCCAAAAGAAAATACACAAATGTCCAAGCAGCACAAGAAAATATGCCCAATATCATTAAACATTAGGAAAATGCAAATCAAGACCACAATATGAGATAATACTTTGCAGCTACTAGGATGGCTATAATTAAAAAGTCTGACAATATAAAACTTTGACAAGGATATGGAAAAATTACAACCCTCCTATATATATAGCTAATGGGAATGTAACATGGCACTGTTGCTTTGGAAAACAATTTAGCAATGCCCTCAAAAGTTAGGCACGGAGTTACATGACTCAGCAATTACACATTTAGATATAAGCCCAAGAGGGATCCCTGGGTGGCGCAGCGGTTTGGCGCCTGCCTTTGGCCCAGGGCGCGATCCTGGAGACCCGGGATCGAATCCCACATCAGGCTCCCGGTGCATGGAGCCTGCTTCTCCCTCTGCCTGTGTCTCTGCCTCTCTCTCTCTCTCTGACTATCATAAATAAATTAAAAAAAAAATTAGATATAAGCCCAAGAGAATAAAAAATATATATCTACACAAAAACTCGTACATGAATATTCAGGGTAGCATTCTTCATAATAGTGAAAAAGTGAAAACAACCCAAATGTCATCAAGTGATAAATGGATAAACTAAATGTGTATATCTATACAACACAGAACACTCTTCAGCCATAAAAGGAAACAAAGTATTGCTACATGCTACAATATAGATGAATTTTGAATATATTATGTAAACAAAGTCAGATATAAAAAATCACATATTGTATGATTTTATTAATATAAAGATGGGTTTTTTTGTTGTTATTGTTTTAAATATCTATTCCAATGAACTAGGGGAAAGAATATTCAGTTCTAAGTATACAAGATCACAAATAAAAGTTATATTCATCCATGTTCACTTTCTCTTCTCCAATTTTCTGAAGTACATATTATATGAGAAGAGCTGAAGGAAACAAAATGCCCAGAATAGGCAAATCCACAGACAGAAAGTACATTAGTGTTTGCCAGCAGCTAGGGTGGGGGAAGGGAATAAGGAACAACTGTTAAAGGGTACTGGTTGGGGGGGGGGGGTAATGAACACGCTCTGGAATTAGATGGTTGTGTTTGCATAGCTTTGGGAATATTGTCAAAACAACTGAATTTCACACTTTAGACCACACTGGGTTCATTCAGGGTGGCATGGCTGTAGACTGAACACTTCAGAAGGGTAAATTTTATTATATGTGAATTATATCTCAATAAAACTACAAAAGATGCAGAGTAGAAGTGATAATACTATTTTGGTGAAAATAATTATGCTTAATTTACAAAGAAAGTTCTACCTATATTAAACACAAAGGGATTCTAATTAGATTTTTTTTTAAGATTTTATTTATTTATTCATGAGAGACACACAGAGAGAAGCAGAGACAGGCAGAGGGAGAAGCAGGCTCCCAACAGGGAGCCTGATGTGGGATTCAATTCACTGACCCACCCAAGTGCTCCTTGTTTTGTTATTGTATAATGTCAATTAAGTCAATGTTTCATTAATAAACCCATAATCAGGAAATTTCCTGGCCAATATACCTCTCTACATTTTTCAGGTCTAACATGAAGAACACAGCAACCTAACTAGGTATACTCTCTCCTACAGTTCCTCACACTTGCAAAGTGCTCAAGATGAAGATGCTAAATTGGAAAGGTCACCTAACTGTGCAGATCAGGGGTGGGTGACAGTTCCATCCAAGAGAGATTTCTATTCCTTCTCTTGTGATAATTTCCTCCACAGGCCCATTTTTCTCTCAGATAATTTCTAACTCTCCCCCTTCACACTTATTATGTATGCTGTTGGTATAAAACTTACTGTCCAATGAGATTATTCTGTATAAATACTTTTACAACAGCTCATCATGATTAAGGGTGGGAATAGTATTTTGTAAATGTCAAAAATGGTGACTGGTTTCAGTATTCCTTAACATTTTTATAACCTAATCATTGCCTCTGGGCAGGTTCCTGTTCTAATAACTTTTGCCAATCATGACTGCATAAATAACCAATTGCTTCATTATTCTTATTATTAACCTTTAACAAAAAAAAAAAAGGAGCCAGAGATGGCTCGTAGAAGAGCAGCGGTTTTAATAAAAGGACAGGTTACTAAGTTTAAAGAATACATTAATTAGAAGAGCTTGCTAAATACTCAGAATCGTAAAAACAGTAACAATAGAATGAAAAGTGTTCTAAATAAGCTAATAGGATTTCACAGTCAATGTATGTCAGACCAGGCTGGTTTTCCATTGCCATGTTTTTTGTCAGTAAGCTTCAAAAGACGAGAATGATGTGCAGTGGTCCCAAGAGTTCCTGCCAGCTATGATGTATATAAAAAGAATTTTTTAGTCTGGCTGTTACCATAGGCAGTAATGTTTATAGTAGATGAACATATTAGCTTGGATGCAGAATAGGAATTTTCCTCTGGAAAAAGCCAGCACAATTATACAGCCTAAGAGTTAAATGTCAGCATTTAAAGACAAATTATAGGCAAATTCATTTAAACATGCTATGTATGCGGCAGAATATAAAAACAGGCAGTCCTATCCTTAATCAGTTTTTTATATCTGTCTTGATTCACCAGATTTTGAAATGCTCTCCTTTTCCTGGAAAATCCAAAATATATGTCCAGGCAATATAGTTATTTTCCTAACACAATGAGACTTTACCCTTCCATCTGGAGAGAGATTTACATAAGGAAATTGTGGGTAAAATGCTTTCTTCACTGGGAGAGAGAGTATTCTGAGAATAAAAAAGATATATTTAACTCAATCCTGGCCAAATGACAGAAAAGAATGCAACAGATATAGAACATCCCATCTAAGAGAAGGTGTACACCAAACCGTGACTGACAAGAATCTAACATACAGGCAATCTGTCCAATGGCTATTCAAGAACTGAAAGAAATAGCAGTCATCACAATCTCATCAAAGAAAGAAATCTTCATAAAAACATAAGTATAAATTAAGATCATATCAAAACCTAAATATCAAATTAATTAGCTGAAGTGGCTGATGGAAATGGTCATTTTGCAAAGCTGTAAGCCTTAACTCCAAAATGCATTATGTAGAAAAATACAAGTAAAGGTCAAAGTAGAATGAATAGGGAGTTAGGGAGAAAAAAAAGTCATGTGAGAGAAAAATCAGAGGTAAAGGGAAAAGGACCAGAGACAGGATACATTACTAGTAGGCTGCCAAAGTAGAAAGTGACTGCCTTAAGCTGAAAGATTTCCTCTGGCATAGCAAAGACCACTCTTTTACCCCAACCTACCCTTGCCTTGGATATTTGGGATACTGGGATCTGGTACTTAGGGATTCTGATTTAATACAGAACTCAATGAGGGAAGGTCTATATGGGAGGGGAAAACAGAATCATTAAACCAAAAACAACAACAACAAATAAAAAACACAACAATTCTCCTTTTTTGGAACCATGACTCCTTGGAAAAATGGCTAATTCCCATTCTGGAGTATGGAAAGTACAAAGTAAGTTGAAACATGTTGCTATGCTATATTGCAAAAAAAAAAAAAAAAAAAAAAAAAGTGTGCAAAGAGAAATAGATGGGAGCTTGTCAAACAGAATGGAAGCAATTCTGAAGGAGATTCTCATTAGTTAAATTTGGGACAATTTGAGCATTGGAAGGGGTGACTTTAATAGCAAATTGAATAAATAAATATTTACCAGTTCACCATACTTCCAAAGTATCACCATACTTCAAAAAACCAGAAAAGCATGAAAGGGGAAATATGTAAAGATCTTCTTTACAGAAGAATCCTAGCTACTTACTTGGAAGGAATGGTCAAATTTAAAAAATCACCCTCCAATGTAATCATTCATTCAGACAAGGATCATTAATGGGGACTGAAACCAGTAGATGAAAGATTAATAAATAAGATATAAGGTGTCAAGAGTAGTTACTTAGAGAATGTGCTTTTAAATGGTGAAATCTGGCAGTCATTATTCAAAGTGAATTAATTTAAGATCACTAATAGTGAAAAAAAATAAAAAATTACACACATAAAAAAAAAATTACATACGTCCTAATGTATAAGGTAGGCAATACTGCCAATGAAATATTCTTGCCAAATGTTTTTATTTTGATTTAATCAAATCTGTAAACTTAACTTCAAGGTCAAAGAAATGAGAAAAACAGAACAAGTTAAATTATAGCAAGAAGAAACAATCAGACAAATCCAGAATATGGGAAATTTTGCAAAGTAGTCTTCAAACTCTTTGAACTCTCCAAAAAGTCCATTCCATGGGGGGAAACAGTGGGGGTTGGAGGCTATCCTACAGGTTGAAGATGCAACCAAATGTAACCTCTGGCCCATGACTGGACCGTAGCTCAGGGGAAAAATAGCTCTAAAAGACATTCTTGGAACAACCAGGGAAATTGGAATATTGACTCAATAGCTGATATTATGGAATTACTGCTAATTTTGTTAAGTATCATAATGTGGTTTATAAAGTGAAATGTTCTTAATCTTATGAGATGAATGTAAAGCATTTAGGGTGACATATAACACTTGGACAGAAAAAAGTAAGCAAGTAAGTTTTTATATATGTAAGTAAATAAATTTATTTATATCTGTATAAGTTTATATAGATATATGTATATTTATATAAATTTATAATAAAAATAAAAGCAAATATATGAGAGGACGTGAAGCAAATATTGCAAAACGTCACTAAGTGTGAAATCGAGGTAGCATATATATGGTGGTTCATTATACTAGTCTGTCAACTTTTGAAAATTGCCATAATAAATCATTGCAAAAAACTTACTTTTATTACATTTTTGTTGTTGTTTTCTTCTTTCTACTATTATTCAGTTTCCTCCTGTCTTCCTTCTTCCACCATAGGTTTCATGGTGATAAGCAAAATCGTAAGCATCAGGTTAGACTCCCAGGAACTCTCTACACAACTCCATGTATTTGTGGTCATTAAGTCAGGTGACAAACCGTTAGTATGATCTGATGATATACCAACAGAAATCTACCTTTGTGCCAAAGATAGGCATATCCAGGGTAGCAAAAGATCATTTTTAAAAAGCCTGTCGTTTCTTCCAGTTGTTTAACAAAGGTAGTAATGTAGAGTGACTAGAGCATGGGCTTAAGTGTCACCCAACATTCTCGGCTCAAATCTTTCATTCTGGTGCTCAGTAATAATGTAACTTTGGATAAGTAACTTCTCTGACATCCTCATCTGGAGATGATAATACCTACCTCACCTAACAGGGCAATTATGAATATAAATAAGCTAATAAACGAAAAGAACTTAGCATAGCACAGAGCACAAAGCATACATTCAATAGATTTTGTGAAAACGGATCAAGGGCACAAGAGATAAGTGTTGGCAAGGATGTAGAGAAAAGGGAACCCTGGTGTGCTGCTGGTGGGAATGTAAATTGATACAGCCACTAACAGTATGGAAGTCCCCCCAAAATTAAAAATTAAAGTACTGTATATGATTTATCAATCCTATTTCTGAAGGAAATAAGTCACTATCTTAAAGAGATATCTACATCCTTTTGTTCACTGGAGCATTATTTACAATAGCCAAGACATGGAAGCAACCTACATATCTGTCAACAGATAAAGTTAAAAATGTGAAACACACACACACACACACACACACACACACAGAATATTATTCAGCTTTAAAAAAGAAAGAAGTCTATTTGTAGCAATATGGATGAACCTTGAGATTATTATGCTAAGTGAAATAAGTTGGACTGAGAAAGACAAATACAGTATGATCTTATTTATATGTGGAATCTAAAAAGCTGAACTCATAAAAAACAGTGGTGGTTGCTAATGGGTGGGGGTTGAGAGAAATGAGTGATGGTGAAAGGATACAAACTTCCAGTTTTAAGATGAATAAATTCTGGGGAATCTAAGGTGCAGCATGGTAACTCTAGTTAATAGGCACTGTATTGTATACTTGAAAGTTGCTAAAAGATACTGTTCTCAGCACACACACACATACACATACACACACACACACACAAATAAGGGAGGTAATGGATGTACACACTAACCTTATTATGGTAATCATTCTGCAATCTCCACATATATGAAATCATCACATGTACACCCTAAATTTCACAATGTTATATGTCAAATATATATCAATAAAGGTAGAAAAAAATGATATCAAGGAGCTGAAAGATTAAAACAAAGATCATGTTCTAGGAGAGGCATTTAAACAGGATACAGTGGAGATTTTTTTTCAAAAAGTGGGGGTAAGTGGTCACTTTGACAATATTGCAGGAAGGCAGGAGGAAAGACTCCAGAACAGAGTAGATGTGAACCCAGAAATAAATCTTGGAAAAGGAGTATACTGATGCACTGGGTGGGCAGGATGGGGGCAGTCTCTCTGCTGAAAGATCATCAGGACTAAAGGCATGGAAAAACGAAACTGATAAGCACACTAATGGAAGCGCAAGTAGCACAGCATGGATGGTTAACTGGTCATAAGTAGGGAGATGTGTGAAGAGACTGCAGAGGCAAAGAGGGGTCAGATCTGGAATGTTACCCTAAGTTATTGAATTTTATTTCCATATAACTCATTGATGTTTTACAACCAATTTGTATTTTATAAAGATACCTTTGGTGGGCATGTGAAGGGTAGACTGGAAAGCTTAAGACCAGAATCAAAGCAATCAGTTAGAAACTTGTCACAACAGTCTAAGTGAGAGATGCAACGGACCTAAATTGAACAGTGGTAGAAAGTAGGGAGGTTGGAGTTTTAAAGGGAAATTTAAGACACTTCCAGCTTATGAACTGGGTAACACACTTAGGTGTTAGGTGCACAATTACCTTTACCAGGACAGAATACACAATAAAGAAAATGTTTGGGTAAAGGGGGGAATAAGCGTTAGACACACTGAGTTAGAGATGCTTGGGGAGCATTCACTTGAGATGGCCAATGCAGGATCTCTGGATCCCTAGGCTTGGAATTCAGAAAAGTGGTCTCAATAGAAACAGAGAATTTGGGAGTTAATCACTTTCCACTTTGGTGGAATCACAGCTACTTTTGGTGGTGGCTGACCAAATGAATGCATGAGTGTCCAAGGAACGTGTGGTTTCATTCATTCATCTGTTCATTTTTTTAACTCAACAAATAAGCTTCATAGAGCAGGAATATTCATGTTTTGTTTTTTACCAAATCCTTTAGCCTACATAATAGGTACTCAATAAATATTTATTGAATAAACATATTTACTGAGTACATTAACATTTGAGACTGTGCCAGATACTAGACATATAGTGATGAAGAAGAGCAACACTGTCTCCTGCAGGGAGCTTATCATCCAGGAGGAAGGCAGGTAATCAAACACATACTTACAATAATGAATGATGGAAATAATGGCAAGAATATTATGTCATGCTATGCTAGCACTCCCCAAGGAGATGAGTGACTGGGGAGCAAGGGAAAGCCACCTGGAGAAAGAAATCTTCCAAATGAGAAAAGATAAGGGGGCTAATATAACAGTAACATATAAAGGGCAGGCAAAGGAAAAGGAATCAATAAAGATGTTGTCAAGTATTTCCAAAACAGCAGAGGCCATACCAGCTAAAGATGGAGAGCTGAGGAAGCTACTGGTGATCCTTGCCAGAACACAGGTTTGACATTACTTAGCTATTCACTATCTCCCCCACTGCTTTGATAGGTGGCTATTTTTAGGCTATTTTTCACATCAAAGAGAGAAGCTTCTGGACAAAAAGAGATGTTTTACTCAGGGTCACCTTGAGATAAAAACAGGTGACCATGAGGGTCCAACTCTAATACAGTCCATTAGTCACAAGACTCCCAGGGAATATAAAGAACTCAAAGATTTTCACTATGGCAGGAACTTCCTTCACTCTGAACACATATACCTGACATAAAATAATAGCATATACTGTGTATTCTACTTAGAATGTTTCGCCTATCCTTATACCTACAAAATTCCAGTTTATGCTTTCAAATTGACCCATGCCATCTCTTCCTCCATCTCTGAATTCCCAGGCAGAGTTAAACACTTTTATTATAGTAAATAGCATACAGCAAAAATAAATATTTGATATTACTACACCTGAAGGGGACTGCATGCTCCTGGAAATCAGAGTATCTTAATTTTGGTATCTCTCTAGTATACAGGAGGAACTTTAAATTTTTTTTTTTTTTTTTTTTTTTTTTTATGATAGTCACAGAGAGAGAGAGAGAAAGGCAGAGACACAGGCAGAGGGAGAAGCAGGCTCCATGCACCGGGAGCCTGACGTGGGATTCGATCCCGGGTCTCCAGGATCGCGCCCTGGGCCAAAGGCAGGCGCTAAACCACTGCGCCACCCAGGGATCCCCCAGGAGGAACTTTAAAAATGTTTGGTAGTGAAATAAAGTAAAGGGGTGTCTACTGAATCTCATATTCAGTTTGGGTTGGGAACTGAACCAAACCACATATTCTTTAAACTAGCCAAGAGAATACTTTAAAAAAACACAGATTCATTAAAAGTTTTAAATTGTCCTAAACTCATAAGATTTTCCCATCTTGAAGCAAATATGGCTTCTGATCATGTCATATTTCTCACCTTACAATCATTTCCTCTTCCCTCCCTACAAAAAAACAATATACATTTTTTAAGATAAACAGAGGCCCAAATTATATAACTAGTTTGGCACTCAATGACAATATATGCAACTAAAAATGGATTATTGGTAAAAGAGGAAATGATACCAAGATGAATTGACTAGCAGAGCTAAACAAGAATTTCACATAAATGTTTACACCCTTTTATTAAGTTGTGATCTGTGCTGGAGTACAACCCACTGATACAAGTTTGAAATTTTCCCTTTAATTAAATGTATGGCAAATTCAGTGCAAGGCCACAGTGTTTTTCAATTTCCTGATAATAGTAATCTTTTGGGGGGGAGGAACAAATTGCCAAAACAAACAGGGGAAAACTCAATATTCTGGACATTTACAAAAGAAGAGAAATGCCTCACCCAGTTTCTTTTTTTTTTTCTTTTTTAAGATTTTATTTATTTATGCATGAGAGATGCAGAGAGAGAGAGAGAGGCAGAGACACAGGCAGAGGGAGAAGCAGGCTCCATGCAGGGAGCCTGATGTGGGACTCGATACCGGGACTCCAGGATCACATCCTGGACCAAAGGCAGGTGCTAAACTGCTGAGCCACCCAGGTGTCCCAACCTCACCCAGTTTCTTCAGGATTCTAGTTGTTCTGTTTGAACAACAGCAACAAAAACAGGAGCCACAGAAAGATATCTAATTAGAGAAATTAACTAGCTTTTTTAGTTGGCTTTTTTAAGATTATATTTATTTACTTGAGGAAGAGAGTGAGAGAGCACAAGTAGGGGGGAGAAGCAGACTCCCTGCTGAGCAGGGAACAGAAGCTGGGCTCCATCCCAGAACTCTGGGATCATGAATGAGCCATCCAGGCACCCTGCTTTTTTAATTTTGCAACTGTACCAAAAGTAAGGTAGAAACTATGACATCTAAATGTCATCTAAATGTCATAGTTTCTACCTTACTTTTGGTACAGTTGCAAAAAAGAATGGGGCTGAAACAGACTCAGAACTGAAATATTTGAGAATCCGTCTTTGCTCAGATCATCAGACCCTGAGATTTTCAGGAAATCAATAACATAATGGAGACTGGAGGTTTAACTCTTCAATCTTAAACGGAAGGACAGTCACAATTAAAAGTTCATATGTAGATAACTTAAAAAGCAGGCAATTAATGTGCCAGATTGACAAAGAATTTTTTCTTCAGAGTTTCCTTTTCACATAACACTCTAATGACACACATATACAAGCATTCATGGTAGATATTAAAGATAAGGCCGCAAAAACAGTTCTACTGAAAGCCATGCATTTTCTCTTGCTTCTAATTTACTTAAAAATTAACCTTTTGTTTAAAGGTTCTACGTTTCAGTTAGACCCAAAGGAGAAATATTTTCTTCATTTGGAAGGTTGCTTTAAATCATTCAGCCTTAAAAAAAAAAAAAAAATCATTCAGCCTTTTCTGAGTTACAGGAACTAGTCTAGAAATACAGAAAAAGAAGGCTAATATCTCACCCCTTGCCCAACTATTATAAGGTGAAATGTGGTAACAATGATTAACACTCGAAAATTTCCAATTTCAGAAAGGGTATATTCTTGACAATTAGGACCACTGAAAACTGTCTACACACTAAGTTTTCTAGACTCTGAAAGGACAATAAGTGAAGCTGCGTGTATGATGCTTTGTAAAGCAGAGCTAAACATGCCAAGCTGGGTGGGGCCGACTAGCTCAGCCATGAGGAATAGACTAAAAGCTCCTTAGAAAGAACTTATCTGGGATCCCTGGGTGGTGCAGCGGTTTAGCGCCTGCCTTTGGCCCAGGGCACGATCCTGGAGACCCAGGATCGAATCCCACGTCGGGCTCCCGGTGCATGGAGCCTGCTTCTCCCTCTGCCTGTGTCTCTGCCTCTCTCTCTCTCTCTGTGTGACTATCATAAATAAATAAAAATTAAAAAAAAAAAAAAAAAAGAAAGAACTTATCTCATTTCACTCTGTTTCCTAGCTTCAAGCAGGAGAGTTTCATTCTTGTCATTACATTAAAACCTTCCCTGAACTATCAATATTAATACACATAATACTTTCCTTTCTTCATATTCCCTTGTCTACTTGAAATATTTATGCTGCTATGTAAGACCATTCATTTCCAGGTGAAAATATAAACTGAGCTTAAGAGATCCCTTATTCTTCTTTTTCAAACAAAGTAATCCAGTGGTACTATATTTTCCTCATACAGTTCATCTTCTAGCTCTTATAATTTTTGGGTTTATCATCTCTCTTCTTCAGATTTCCCAGTAGAGTTCTCTTATAAGATTTGGATACCACCACTACTTAGCACAAAATTAAATGCTTATTACCAGGAATAGGTACGTGAATTAGAGCATCTGTGGCTGGCTTTACTGGTCGCAGGATACTTCTGAGTGTTTTAGAGACATTATTATATACTTAATTCTTACTAAAAGGAAAAAAAAACATTAAGTGCTATTATTAGTCTTCTTTTACAAATAAATTTGCTGCACAGAATGGTTAACAAATTACCTAAGGTTACCTGCCAGGGAGCTAAAATTTGGAGTAAAGTCCTAGAACCACTAGCTCAGTGTTTCCTATTAAGTAATGTACATAGGAAAAAAAAAAAAAGTAATGTACATAGGAATCACCTGTGATTCTTGTTAGCCGATACTGATTCAGCAGATCTGAGGTAGGGCCCAATGTTCTACGTATCCAACAAGCTTCCTTCTCAGTGATCTTGATGGCTGTTGTAGGCACCACACTCTGAATGTGCATGTCTTTCTAAGTACCCTCCGTATCTGTGAGAAAGCCTGTTCTCTTCCTGTACACCAAAGTATGTAACACACTATCAGATTCCTTTGTTTCTTCCCTTTCACCCATCTTTAGAGTATGATGGGCTTTTTTTCTCTTTTGACCAATTGCTTTTGTTTTGGAAAGAAGCATATAGGAAATAAAATAGGAGATGTCAAACAACCAGTTCTCTTCTTTAGAAGGAAGCAATATTCTGGATTTTCAGAGCACTATAACATTTCAATTGTGACTGGCTGCTGAAGTAAAAACAATTACCAAACATTACCTGTAGGGCTTGAGAATTTATACTGGGGAAGAGTCCATGGGAAACATAAGCAACCACATTTTTCTCTTCTACTTTCAAACAGATATCCAGTATCTACTTGCCCAAGCACATTGCTAAGCCTATGTTTGCAGTAGGATTTCTGAATTCAGTCTAACGTTGCCAGACCATTAGCTATGGCCTTGGGGGACAGCACTCTTGCCAGAGTTGCATGCACTTTTTCATGAAGTATGAAAATATGACCCAGTATAATAATTCTAAGTAAAAATCAAACGATGTCCATAAAACAGTATTCATAACTAGAGTAAAAAAGGATATTTTTTTATAGAATGGAATCACACCTACCATTTTAAGGTTAAACTGGAAAAAGAAATAGGAATATATCATTTCTTGCCTCTTTGAAAATGACAGTCTACTGCTCACGAATGTAAATTATTGCTCAGAGAAAAATTAAGTAACTTCTATGTGCAGGTTTATTATCTAAACTCAGCAAATGCTGCAAAGACTGAAGGTAATAAAGCATTTTATGAACAACTTCACTTCACTGGTTCCTAATATAATTGAGCTTATGTGGACTGTTTAGCACAATGATATTTTAAAAACTGGTAAAGAACCAGATTATTTGCTTGACCCTCCACTCAAGAAATGTTACAAAAAAACAGCTCAAAACATTCAAGGGGAAAAGTTTTACAGTGTCATTAAAATCGTGGAGTTAGGTTTTGATTTAACTATTTTAACATTATTGACTGCTAAATAAATTATTAATTTATGGAGATAAATAAAAATAATTTAAAAAATTATTCCTGAGATCTAGGGTTTTCTTTTAACTACATATGCTCAATAATAGAGACTTGAATCTATCATAAAATTCAAAAGTAATGAACAGAAGAGTTAAAGCCAGTGAATTATACTATATTTTTTGACTGTTTTAAGCAGTTCCATTAGGAGGCAAAAACTTTATACAGTTAGTCTCTGCCTACTAAAACAATTCACCCAAAACTGCACTGGGAGGAGGGAACTTTTGGACTAAAGACATTAACTATAATAGGATATGTTCAGAAAATTGAGCCAAGTCAATAACAAAAAAAAAAAAAAAAAGAATAAATTAAATTAAATTAAAAAATTTTAAGTAGGCTCCATGCTGGGCCTGTTTGAGCCAACACAGGGCTCAAACTCATGACCCCAAGATCAAGACCTGAGCTGAAATTAAGAGTCGGATGGATGCTTAACTGACCAAACCATGCAAGTACCCTGGCAAAAAAAAAAAATTAAGAGAAAAGTGAGATTAGTACAGACGGATTCCTGGTTCTACATAGGATGGAGTAAACATTTTTTTTATATATAAATTTATTTTTTATTGGTGTTCAATTTGCCAACATATAGGATAACACCCAGTGCTCATCCCATCAAGTGCCCCCATCAGTGCCCATCACCCAGTCACCCCCACCCTCCACCCACCTCCCTTTCTACCACCCTTAGTTCATTTCCCAGAGTTAGGAGTCTCTCATGGTCTGTCTCCCTTTCTGATATTTCCTATCATTTTTTCTCCTTTCCCCTTTATTCCCTTTCACTATTATTTATATTCCCCAAATGAATGAGACCATATAATGTTTGTCCTTCTCCGATTGACTTATTTCACTCAGCATAATACCCTCCCGTTCCATCCACGTCTAAGCAAATGGTGGGTATTTATCATTTCTAATGGCTGAGTAATATTCCATTGTATACATAGACCACATCTTCTTTATCCATTCATCTTTCAATGGACACCGAGGCTCCTTCCACAGTTTGGCTATTGTGGACATTGCTGCTAGAAACATCAGGGTGCAGGTGTCCCGGCATTTGACTGCATCTGTATCTTTGGGGTAAATCCCCAGGAGTGCAATTGCTGGGTCATAGGGCAGATCTATTTTTAACTCTTTTTGGAACCTCCACACAGTTTTCGAGAGTGGCTGCACCAGTTCACATTCCCACCAACAGGGCAAGAGGGTTCCCCTTTCAGGATGGAGTAAACATAATCTTTCCTATTCTCTCACTAAGTACAGTTAAAACCCTGGACATCACATATAAGACAAACATAAGAACACTGAGAGAGAGAGAGAGAGAGAGAGAGAGAGAAGGTGGTAGAGGCTAGGGACCTCAGACCCTGGAGAACAACACAGTGGTGTGTTGCCTCGTTTTGTTTTTGCTTTAAATATCTTATACTAGGTGTTGATAAGTCAACAACTCAGAAATACCAATGGACACAAACACACTCAAAATATCTAAGAAAAGCCTATTCTACTAGCCAAAAGAAGGGGGGGGAAGGAAGCTTAGAAAAATGGAAAACTTTTAGGCAAGAACTGACTTACTCTAGTCAAGTTGCACAGAAAACACTGCAACCCCACCTCTACCTCCATCAGCAAAGGCTAAGTGAGAAACCTGGACTTCTAGGTGTTCCTCTACTCCACAATTCCTTTCTGCTGGGGTGTTATCAGAGAAGACTAAGTGGGGAGCCAGGATTTTAATCCCTATCTGGAAGTATTGTCTCTCTCCTCCACCTTGTTCAGCCTCATTAGTATTAATAGATGCTTCACAGGGAGCCTGAATTCCAACTCCCATCGAGCTTTAATGAGATGTCCTTCCTTGGTGGGGTGGTATAAGAGGAAGCTGAGTAGAAAGCCAAGACTTTCATTACATTACCAGAAGTGACAGTGGAGGCCATTTGGGGAGCCTCTGCCCTTCTCAGCCAGGGTAGTAACAGCAGAGGTCTAAAGAAGAGCTGAATTTTCATCCTCCATCTAAAATTAAAGTGGGGAAGACTGCTCTTTCCTTCATGGTGTGATGTCAGAAAAGATGTCATAACACCCAGATGTCTAGAATGCAATTAAAAGTCACTTGCCATACCAAGATCCAGGATAATCTCAACTTGAATGAGAAAAGACAATCAATAGATGCCAATACTGAAATGACATAGATGTTGGAATTATCTGACAAGGAATTTAAAGCAGCCATCATGAAATGATTCAATAAACAATTACAGACATGCTTGAATCAAATGAAAACAGTCTCAGCTAGGAAATAGAAAATATAAAGAATGATCAAATGGGAATTTTAGAGCTGAAAAGACACAATAATAGGATAACTTACTGGATGGGCTCAACAACAGAATGGAGAGAACATAGGAAAGAATTGGTGAAGTTGAAGAGAGAACAATATACATTATCCAATCAGAACAAAAGAGAGAAAACAGGCTGAAAAAGAAAATGAACAGAGCCTCTGGGACAAGTGGGAGTATAATAAAAGATATAGCATTTATGTCATTGGAGTTGTAGGAGAACATAAAGAGGGAAGAGCGGGAAAAAGATATTAAGAACTAATGCCTGATAATTTCCCAAATTTGACAAGAGTCAAGAAGTTGAGCAAACTTCAAACAGGAAAAACCCAAAGAAATTCATGTCAAGATACATCATAACCAAACTTCTGAAAACCAAGGGTGAAGAGAAATCTTGAAAGCAAAAGAGAAGCTGTGCTTATTTAAAGGGGGAAAATGGAATGACGGTGTATTTTCATCACAAAACACGGGAGCCAAAAGGAAGTGGCACATTTCTCAAGTGCTAAAAGAATGATCAACCTAGAATTCTATATCCAGCAAAAATATCCTTCAAAAGTGCAGAAAAAAATCAAGAAATTCTCCAAGGAAGGACATCTAATAGAATTTAGATCTATATTTAGATCTATTCTAAAAGAGAATGACAAAGGATGGAAATGAAGGAAGGAATTTTGGAACATTAAGAAGGAAGAAAGAACAGAAAGAGTAGAAAATGGATAAATAGGCTTTCTTTCTTCCCCTCTTAAATTTTCCAAATTATGTTTGACAGCTGAATATTAACAATGTCTGATAAGGATAAAGAAGAAACTTATAATGGAATAACTATGGAATAATAGCTTCAGCAACTACATTTGAAAGCAAAAATTTTACTCATTTTTTTTTTTTTTAGTATATGTGCTGCCAAAGCGAGAACTTACTAATTTTAAGTACAAACTAAAAGTGTTTCTCTAAAACAAGTATTTCATAAATGTTTCACTGAAAAGGCAGATGACCAACAAGACTTTGTTACATATCCCCAACTTCTTCACAACTCTCATTTCAATACATCATTTCCTCAAGTCTCAGCATTCAATGAATGTTGAATGAATGACTGAATGGATACTTTCTAAGACAAACTTTTCTTCCATCTGTGTTTCCGACTTCACTTTCTTCTGTGTCATCTGGATACTGTCCTATAAATTATTTTATCTTTTTCATGCTCTCAACAGCTTTGGCAAGGTTCCTTGCCATAAGCCTTCAACTAAGTGCACTCTAAGAAAAAGCTCTCCTTAAGTAATACTTTCTTCATAAGCTCCCAATCTCTCTCTCTCTCTCCTCCACATTATTACCAAAACTCTAAAAGATTAATCTGTACTTACCATCTCAACTTCATTTCCAATTCAGTCTTTGGCTTGATATAATGTTTTCCTGTCCTGTCACATTTTTACATTGTATTCATGACAAATATCCTCTATCCTATTAATTGCTAAATGTAACAACCTGATTTGGGGTTTCATCTTCTTTGCTGGGCACTTTCTCCCTCTCCAAAGGATCTCCTCTCCTGGTTTCTGAGTTACTGACTCAATCTACTTTCTCCTTACTGATTGCTCCTTTTTAAATCTCTTTCAGTGACTTTCCGCTTCCTATACTCACAATTAAATGCAGATATTCCCTAAAATAATGTCCTGCAACTTACTGTTTTCACTACCTCTTCCCATAACCTTATATTCAAGAAAAGCAGTGTAATGTGAGGTTCTGTTGCAGTCCCAGGTTACAGACATGATTATTACCCAGAAGCATACATGTGCATATTCAACACTTGAATGGTTTATAAAACATAAATAAGATAGTTGCTAAAGCTCTAACTTCTCAACTTGTTCTCAGTATCTTCAAATCATATTGTTGGATTTTTATATTTTAAATAACAAAAGTTTACCACTCCAAAAAAGTTTTAACATCTTACTACTGTTTGGAGCATCATAATAATATTGTTAGATGATATTACTTTAATATAAAGAAGGTGCTAATACATACTCATTTCATTTGAAGGAAACATAAAATTTACTTTAATAGAGAATAACATTTAACAATTAGCTCCTGACTTGATTACTCTTTGAAGTGAATCCAGTGTGACATATGGTGTAATACAAATGAATTAAGTTAGGGTTACCTATGTACAAGAAAAAAGAAATCACACTGAATAAATTAAAGGCTATGTTATTCATCAAAAAAAAATCTTTTTTTTTTACCAACTGGCATCAAAAAGATTACAGTAATATTTGATTTTCTAACAGACAAGTTCTTTTCTAGTATTACGGGTGTAACTGTTCAAAAAACACCTAAACGTGGATGCCTGGGTGGTGCAATTGGTTAAGTGTCTGACTCTTAGTTTCAGCTCAAGTCATGATCTCAGGGTTGTGAGATTAAGCCCTGCATCTGGCTCCATGTTCAGTGTGGAGTCTGCTTGAGATTCTTTGCCTCTGTCCTTCCTCCCACTTCCCCCACCCCACCCCACCCCCATCCACCCCGGTGTGGCTCTCTCTCTCTCTCTCAGGTAAATAAATAAAATATTTTTAAAACTGTAAAAAAATTTAAAAGCAATGAAAAATGCTAAATAACCCCTCATGCTAGTAAAATCACTGACATGACCTGTTTATATTAACAGAATAAAGATTATAAGTACTATATTACTTTACTGGATTTAATATTTTCAATGTTCAATAGACAGATAGATATGTCCTTCCCCTAATTCAGGTAATGTCTCTGAAATACATAGACCATGTAGAAATGAGACTGCATAGAAGATATACAGATCACCATACAGGCATCAGCAGGTTTTAATGCTGAACAAGTCAACGGAAATACCTAAGAAAGGTTTAATAATGAAAGTAGCTATGTAATTAAATAAATACTGCAAAAAATTTTTTAGTCCCTTTACTCAAGCAAATATATTCTTTTATACTAGATATGTATTCAAAGTTGAATTACAGTGACCTTCATACATGTGTTAGGTACCAATTATCTAAGACTCTCTTTCAATATACCAATCCCAAACAAATAAGACAGGTATTCTGCACATCTTTCCCCTGGCACATTATTAGTTCCTTCAACTCAAAAAAGGGTTTAATGTAAAGATGCCAACAGGCCATGATGCCTGTACCCAGTAGCACTGTGTAGCACTGTACCAAATCCTGATAGGGCTTAAGGAAGTAAATTTGTTTTGGCAGTGTTTCTAGGGATGCCTCCTGGAATAAAATTTAGGAACGTTCTGTGTCTAGGAAATGGTAGAGGATTTTTAAATTTTCATGTATTTGTCAATCCAATTGCCAGTGAAATCTCCCTTTTAATAAGTAGTAGGAGTCATGATAATGTGGCTGAAAATATTAACTCCCCAGAATATAGACATAATCTCCCAGCTATATGCTCCAATTTCTATCATACACAAGAGATCGATTAAAAATGAAATGCAAGCTCCACTGGGTGGCACAAGACTAAGCTACAGAAGAGTTACTTACTACTAAAAATTATTTTGCCTTTTGTTTTCCCATTTAAAAAAATATATTTAGATTGCAAAATTAAAACAAATAAAAGTAACACTGCATAATTTAGCTGTCGTTTTCTACCAAATTGCTTATAACTGTAACCATAAAATGATAATAATCTACCATATGTGCAGCTGCAAAACTAAGAAAAGCACTGGTCAGCGCTGTTGCGAAATGTGAACTTACTACTCCCCCTGGTGCCTGTGCAACTGAATTGCAATAAAATAAAAAGTGATTTCTCCAAGTGGGAGATTTCACAAAATGTCAGTTCTGCTATAACACTTGTTTTGAAAACATAAAGAAGTGCTTTTGGTGTATTTGGAAATACTATGAACATAATGTGAATATCACCCATGAGAAACCCTAGACGCAGGCAGAAAACAGCACCCAGGTGACCCAAACCCAGTATAAATACACAAACACATGCCTGCCAGCTTCACACCTCAGACATCTACAGACCAGCTAGGATACCTCATCCAGTGTTAGGAGCCACACCTACCCACAGCTAGTGTTACAACTTCCCATCCAATCTCCTCAACCTTTCTATATTTTACAGCAACTCGCAAGCTGCAACTCTTTCCGTGTCTACTTCCATGAGCATTTTGCATGTATTTTCAAGGAAAGTACTGTATTTATTGTAGTATTTATGCATATCTTCATACCTCAGTATGTATAAAACCATGGTATCATTTTTATTAGGTTCTCTTTTTAAAAAAAAAGTTTCCTTGATGAAGTTTTTGAGTGTTGCTGTGCCCCTAAACTCATTTTTCCCATAGGCCCTGTGGGGTTTTGGGGGCATGATTTTGCAGTGTGTTGACTTTTAAGAATGCCTATTACTCCTTATAGTATAACTAATTGTATAATAAATAGTAAAATTTAAATTCTTTACTATATTTGTGGATAGGGCAAGAGCAATTACAAATAATTATCTAAATTTTATAAGTTAAAACACTGTGTTTTATGTGTCTATTTCCATGGGAGTATTATTGACACTTTCTATTTTTTAGAAAGGCTTCATCCTCAGTTATAGAACTTTATAAAAATTCAGAAGGGAAAAAAATTTATACATACATACAGACATACTGCCACTTTTCCCATTCAAGCTATTAATCATACCAAATAATTTGTGCCCCTGGTCTAATTTGACAACCAAATGCTTTCCAGAAGTCTGGTGGGAAAAGGTCCAAATGACTCAAAAAAACACCTTGTTTTGTGTTCATATGTCACTCAAAACTTGAATCAGCCAAAAAGTTACATAAGAAAAATAAGCAATCTGTTAAGGAGACCAGGGTTCAAGGGAACACAAACAGCCCAAAGAGATTTTCTCACCAAAGATAAATAGAGTTTTCTTACAGGCTTTCCAGTTGTCTGAAAAATACCACCATTACATTTAGATAAAAGGGAAGCCAGGATAAAACCTTCAGGAATTCATAATCCTTCACTTAGTTATCACTCTGTTTACAACTAATATTTCACAATCACAGCAAGCTTAAGCAAGTGCATGTCTTCCTTATCAGAGTATACCTCAGCATTAGCAGTTTGTCTACGTGGGTTTAACTTTTCAACATTATTGACATGTTGTATATAGAGAAAACTTTTGCTGTTAGGCAGAAGTCTAAGAGTGTGGTTCATGGACAGCATCAGTATCACCTGGGACCTTGTAAGAAATGCAAAATCCTGGGTCCCTTTCCAGATATGGATCAGAGTCTACATTTTACTAAGCTGCCCAGGTGATGAATGTACATATTAAAGTCTGAGGACCACTGATCTAAACTTCTATGGCGAAGTTCGAGGCTCCATTCCTGTCTACGTTGCACTTTTACAGTTAAGCAGTTTTCCCTGCCACCAAAGTCATAGCTCTTTTATAGCAAACTCACTAAAATGTTGTTTTTTTTAAATTTGCTATTTTGTTTGGACCCCAATAAATAAGGATGGATAAATGGATCACAAATGATATCTGGGATAAAACTGATTAAATATGACTAAATATTAGTTCCTAAAAAGGCAGTTTCACTATGTGTTGGCAAATTGAATTTAAATAAATTTCCTTCGGAAAGGAAAAAAAAAAAGCATAAAAAAAACCAGTTTCATATATAAGTATGTATAAAATACAAAATGTTTTTTTTCCTTCAAAATGTTTTTCTTACATATAGATGCAAAGCAGCCAACATTTGTGCAATAGAAACCTTAGCAATTCATGCTTATGTTACATGTCCAGGACATATTTCATCAATTAGATAAACATTTTAAAAAACTAGAGAGAGTTAATGTTTTTTCTTTAATTGGATATAAAAGGACCCAAGGATTCTGGTTACAAAGAATTAAAAACTATGGAAGAAAAAGTTAGTAATGATTGTTTTATAAGATTTGGCCAGACAGGACTATCACAGAGTTTTACTGAAAACCATTATAACATCTCATTAGAACATGCATATTGTCATAAAATTTTAAATGCCAAGCACCCAGAAAGTCTCTAGTAAAATGATCCCTATTCTCACAAGCTATCTTCCCTGACCTCTTACCATGCACATACATAGAGTATATACTTAAAAGACTAGTTTGGCTGCTTTATTAGAACAAGAAGCTTCAAAGTGCTGAAGGTACATCTTCTACTCTCATTTTGTGGGTACGCTTTTTATAATTAAAATATATTTGATATATAACACTTTGTACGTTTTTATTGCAGTATATTTGACATCTTATGCTGTGTCAATTTAAGGTGTACAACATGTTAACTTGATACATTTATATATTGTAATATGATCACCACTATGGTGACAGCACCCCTATCACATCAAATAATTATCATTTCATTTTGCTGTGAGAATAATTAAGATCTAGTCTCTTAGCAAGTGTGGCGATTATAATACCATACTGTTGTCTATACTCACTGTGCATTATTTGTAAGCTTTCCTATCTCCTTGGTCTGCGTTTTACAAGTCCATCCTGTGTATGATGCAGAATCTTTAGAAAGGATGACAACCCTAATCGTAACCCAACAATAACAACAAAAGCAATGAAACAAAGACTAACAACAACCCAATCCAAACTAAACCAAACCCGAATTCCCACTAACCAACTACATGGTTCCAGATACCATCAGGTATTAGATCGCCATATGCTACCTGGGATGGTAAAGATGGCACTATCTGGGCAGCTTTTTATGAAAGGGGAAAAAGTCCTTTTCCTTAAAACATAAACTGAGAAGCCTTACCAAAAGAACTCCAAATCTGCTGTTTTATTAAATGACTTCAGGTCTGGGTAAATGGGGAAAGGGAAAAAGGGAACAGGAGAGTAAAGAAAAATACAGCAAGGAAGAAAATATGTATGCTCAGGTTAACAAACTGAAAAAAGTTACAAACAAAAATGCAAAAATAAATTTCTTCTTACTTCACTGCTTTTGCTTTACTCAGAAAGAGAAAGATATAATATCTTAAAGTGAAATGTTGGAATTCTGAACATAAGTATTAAAGATCACAATCAGCAAGATAAGAAAAACAATTGCGTTTTTACAATAAGCATGCCTGTGTTCCAATAAAACTTTGTTTACAAAAATAGGCAGTATCTTGGATTAGTAGGCTGTATTTTGCAACCTCTGCTAGAGAACTAGAAAGACTATTGCTGTCCCTTCCCTTAGATTTTTATGAAAAATAGATTTGAAGAATGATGAGTGAGAATCACTTGACCTTCAGAAAGAAGGTTGCCTCTAGATGACTTTGACTGGTTTTAAGAGTGATTAGCTCTTTGAAAACCAGCTTGGACTAATTTTTTAAATAAAAGATAATTATATTACAGAGCTTATTTCATTGTATTGCAATGACATATAATTTTCCTTTCCCTAAGCTTCATCCTTGTTACTTTCATTGATTTTTATAAAGGAATAATTCCCCACTGGAAGTGCTACCCAGAGCAATTAGGCAAGAAAAAGAAATAAAAGGCATCCAAATCAGAAAGGAAGAAATAAAACTGTCTCTATTTGCAGGTAACGTGATATTACATATATAAAAAGACCTAAAGATTCCACTGAAATGGTTGGAATAAACTAATTCAGTAAAGTTGAAGAATAAAAAACATAATATATTAAAATCAGTCATGTTTTTGGGATGCGTGGGTGGCTCAGCAGTTTGAGTGTCTGCCTTCAGCTCAGGGCACGATCCCAGGGTCCAGGGATCGAGTCCCACACTGGGCTCCCTGAGAGAAGCCTGCTTCTCCCTCTGCCTATGTCTCTGCCTCTCTTTCTGTGTCTCTCATGAATAAATAAAAAATCTTGTTAAAAAAAAAAACAGTCATGTTTCTAAACACCAACAAGAAACTATCAGAGAGAAATAAAACAATCTCATTTACTATAGCACCAAAAAGAATGCTTAGAAATAAATTTAACCAAGAAGATAAAAAAAATCTCTACACTGAAAACTATAAGACATTGATGAAAGAAATTGAAGAGAACACAAATAAATATACAGATATTGTTAAAATGTTCATACTACCCAAAATGATCTACAGGTTCAATGCAATCTCTAGCAAAACTCCAATGGCAGTTTTCACAGAAATACAAAAAAAAAATTTGTATGGAACCACAAAAGACCCCAAAAATTTGTATGGAACCACAAAAGACCCCAAATAGCCAAAATAATCTTAAAAAAGAACAAAGCTAGAAGCATAATATTCCCGAATCTTAAACTGTATTACAAGGATATAGTAATCAAGACAGTATGGTATTGGAATAAAAACAAACACATAGGTCTAAGAAACAGAAGAGAGAGCCCAGAAATAATCCCAAACACATGGTCAATTAATTTATGACAAAGGAATCAAAGATATACAATGGGGAAAGGACAGTCTTTTCAATAAATGGCACTGGGAAAACTGGGCAGCCACATGCAAAAGAATGAAACTGGACCACCATCTCATACCTTACACAGAAATCAACTCACGATGGATTAAAAACTTGAAGATCTGAAACCATAAACCTCCTAGAAGAAAATATAGTTGGTGAGTGACTTGACAACTGTTCTTGGTGATGATGTTTTGGATTGAACATCAAAAGCAATGGTAATAAATGCAAAAAACAAACAAGTGGGGCTACGTCAAACTAAAAAGCTTCTGCACAGCAAAGGAAACCATCCGCAAAATAAAAAGGTAATCTATGGAATGAAAGAAAATATTTGCAAACCACGTACTCCTTAAAGGGTTAATTAATATCCAAACTATACAAGAAACTCATATAACTCAAGAGCAAAAAAAACCCTAAATAACCCAACTTTAAAAAGTGGCAAAGGACTTTCTTTTTCCAAAAAAGATATATAAATGGCCACCAGATATATGAAACAGTGCTCAATACCATCAATCATCATGGCAATAAAACGATCCTTTGTTTGTGGGCAGAAACAGGACTATCAGTGGTAGGGAGGGTAATGATGGGGCTCTAAGCACACGTTAGAGCAAACCGAAATGACTGAAAAAGAGATTAAGAAATGTTGCAAAAACTAGAAACAAGGAAAAGAGCCAATTTATCCTTTCACCTCATCTCCACTCTTGAAAATAAACAAAACTGGCTAAAGAAATTCCCCTTATTTTTCTTATTCTTTCACCCTCAATTTTTGACTGAGTTTATGTTGCTCTACTATTGAAGTCTAGAAGCCTGACCTTCTGCAGGTAAAAAGCACTAAATACACCTACTGCAGATAAACACATATTCAAGTGTGAATATACACTCACCATTTTTTTTTATGGGGGAAGGGAAGAGGGGAGGGAGACAGATAATCTCAAGCAGGCTCCACGCCCAGCACAGAGCCTGCCGCGGGTCTCAATCTCACAACCCTGAGATCATGACCTGAGTCGAAATGAAGAGTTAGACGCTGAACCACCCAGGTGCCCCATATTCATTTTTATACACTGATTAAAAATGGAATTTGAAACCAGTTCCGATCTCAAAGTAAGGTTTCATCTTCTGATTCTGCACGCAAAAAGCACATAATATGGAGAACCTCAGTTGTGTTTCTTTGTTTCTTATCTCAGAGCATATGCCTCAGAATGTGCTATGGAGTGACTTGCCCACATCTACTGCTGGATTTCATTTCTCTTTTAGGGCTTTTGGTAATTATTGTAAATGTCAGTTAGAGAAATACTTGAATAAAACATCGAACTTCTAATGCAAATCAAAGGAATATT
This sequence comes from Canis lupus dingo, assembly GCF_003254725.2. Classification (NCBI taxonomy): domain Eukaryota; kingdom Metazoa; phylum Chordata; class Mammalia; order Carnivora; family Canidae; genus Canis; species Canis lupus. Next base: position 52,965,670 of record NC_064249.1, read on the forward strand.
ACAAATGTTCACGGTCACTGAGGTGGTCTGTGTCATAAAAACAATAAGCAACATCACAAGCTTACTTTCAATAAGATTCTAATTCTTCTGTTCATATTATACATTTTTTCCTCTACACTCCCTTGCAGGTTTAAAATAAACTGATAGAAAAGGTTGGATCACAGAGAGAAAGTAGGAAAAATGCCATTACATTTAAGTGCATATGGTTTAAATCTTTTATAACTGATTTTGTTAAATTATACATCATACTTTCTGTGTAATATAAAATGCAAGATGGAATTTGATGGAGCAAAAAAACATTCTTATGGAGAATACATAAAAAAGTATAAATAAAATGTTAAATGTTAAAACAAAAGTAACATTTTAGAAAATAAAATAGCTAAGCTATTTTGGTAATTGTCAAAAATTTACACTGCAGCATATATTCCCTACAGCTAAGAACAGCAAAAACATCACAAAATAGCAAGCAAATTGCTGACCACTTTGTTTCTGGCTTAAAATAAAAGCTGGAAAAAAATTAATATTTCACAATTCTAAAAGTTAAGAGAAACACAAATCTTCAAATATGTTACAGAGCAAAGGGACCTCAAGAATGAGGCCACTAATACCAGAAATCCTCTCACTACTTGGAAAGCAAAAGGTCCAGATGCCTTGAACTGTCTTTATAAATCCAAGCCCTAGCCAAAGACTTCTTTATTGTTTGGAGATTTTTCCCATTTGTTTTTTCTTCTTTTGCTTTTTCACTGGATTGATGTTGGGTTTGTTAAGCCAACAAATTGATTCCAATTGATGTTGGAAGAGAAAGCCATGGCACCATTCTTAGTGATTGGGAATATATGCAACCAATGGAGAAATATACTAAATAGCCAAAACACAAAGATGTTATTATATCACAAAAACTGATAGCTGTGGTAAACTGTAGGGCCCTACACCTGGACATTACTTTTTACTTTAACACTCACAATTACTGCTAGTTGCTATGGAATTATATGGAAATGTTACAGCATTTAAGCTATACCATAATATTCAGAATCACTTTGAGTGGTATATTCTTTATTCATCCTGTATTTAAAATTGAAAAAGAAAAAAAAATAAAAATAAAATTGAAAAAGGATTAAGGCAAAAATGAGTCGTCATTGCTTTGATCAGATTTAATCCAAAAGTAGAACACTAATTATAAAGTAGATTCTATAACTAGGTGCAGAGCACGGCAGGATGTCCATTTTTCTAGCACTACAGAATCAAAGAATCTTGATGCACAACTAACTTCATTACACAGCACACTTTATACCATCTCTCCATGACAGAAGAGCACAAGGAATGAGGAGCTTTGTAACATTTATTGCTACTATTATTTTTTAAATTATTTTTAAAACTACTAGTTTACATTAGTTTTTAAATTACTACTACTTTATTATTTTTAGACTAATACTATTAGATTCAAAATTAGAAAAAGCAGTTCTACAGGTGAATTACTTTTGTCTTAGAACTATTTAACTCATGTGTAAAAGATATGTCATGATTAGAAAGGAGGTCCATCCCGTTTAGAATGTAGAAAGTCTCTAGAGAATGTTGCTTCCACACTGAGAAAGAGCCAGACAATCTGTAGGTTGTAACTTTTTTTCGGGGCCATCAGAGTTTAGGTCACAAGACAACTGGATGAACTGAATTCCAAAAGGTGACAAGCCTCTCTAAGGAGACACAGGACACATAACCCAAAGGAAGCAGTAGTCATCACATAAAGCAGAGAAGAAAACACCTGAAAATTTAAACAAATTATTGAAGACTGCATGTGGGCTAGTGTGACAGCTTACACATTCCTGGGAGCATCAGACACAAGAAGGGTATGCACTCACTCATCAGATCTTTCACAGGGGCTTACAAGAAATAATAACAGAGCAAGAGACCTAGGAGAATCCCATAAATGTTACAAAGCTGCTCATTTCTTGGATTCTTCTATCATGGAAAGCTTTCCTAGAAGCTTCTATGAGAAAGAAGGTCAGGAAACACTTCTGGGCACTAGGAATGCTCGTAAAAACCTGCCAGTACTCTAGAACCCATACTAAGTAGAAGGTAGCTGAAGCCCACCTCTAGGGAAATTTGGAGTCTGGTATAGTGAGGATAACTATAGTAACAATAAAACCCACATCCAATTCAACCACTGACTAGAATGACTCAAAGTGCACGTTAACTGCCTGCCTGACAGAAAGACGTCCATTTCTGAGTAAAACTACTATTTACTTCAGTCTCTGCTGTTTTTAAACACAAAATGTCAGGTATTAAATAAATAAAGAATTCCTTTTGATGGCCTTATCAGCTGACTGGATATAGCCCAGGAAATAATCAACTTGAAAATAAGGGAGCAGAAATGATCCAAAATGAAACACAAAGAAGATAAAAAGAACAAAGCATCCCAGATCTGTGGTAGCATATCAAACATGTATCATCAGAGAGACAGTAGAGAGAGAAAAAAGGTGGAAGGAATATCTGAGGACGAATGGTCAAGGACTTTGCAAAATTAATGAAACACAACAAACTGCAGTCAAAACAGCTCAAATAACTCCAAGCAAGACACACATACTCTCTCTCTCTCTCTCTCTCTCTCTCTCACACACACACACACACACACACACTCCTAGACATACCAAACTTACACTGCTGAAAACCAAAGTCAAAAGAAAATCTTGAAGACAGTGGGAAAAAAAAAACAAAAACATTGTTTAAAGTACTGAAACAAAAGCGTATCACAATTGCAATCATTCCACATTGGTGACTTGATAATTACAAATAATAAAAAAAAAAGCCATAATGAACACCTACTGAATACTTGTTACATGTCAGACACTGTTCTGTCACAAAAACCCTATGAAGTACAATTAACATTTTATTTTATGGATGAAGCAGCTGAGATATGAAGAGATTAAATATATTGCTTAGGATCACACAGTTAGAATCTGTGGAATCAGGGTTCAAATCCCAGTAGTGTGGCACCAGCGTCCATACTCCTAATCACTATACTCTTTGTTTTGGTCAAGATCTTCATCTCCACTCTATCAGGGTACCACAGACAATAATAAATAACATGCTACACCACAACCATACACACCCTGCCCCATCTGCGCTTCTAAACGAGAAAGCAACAAGATGTAAGGAAGTACACAACTTCATCACTAGTTGGCAGTGAATGTTAGCATAGTTTTTACTCTTAGATAAACACTTCTAAGCATTAAAAAATCTGGACTTTAACTGCATTATGTGACTATATTTTTGTGCTGAGTTACAGCCACTTGTTCTTATAAGGGCACTCCTGCTGAGAACCACCTCTCTCCTTTCAAGCACAGTGAACAGAATCACATCACAGAAAAAGGTATGACATTCATTTTAGCCATTCTGACTGGTAGGATGTGGTATCTCATTGTGGTTTTGATTTATATTTCCCTGATGCCAAGTGATACAGAGCATTTTTTCATGTGTCTGTTGGTCACTTGAAAGGGGAATCTCTTGCATTGTTGGTGGGAAAGCAAGCTGGTACAACCACTCTGGAAAAATGTGCAGGTTCCTCAAGAAGTAAAAATAGAGCTACCCTATGACCCAGCAATTGCATCACTAGGTATTTACCCCAAAGATACAAATGTAGTGATTCAAAGGGGCACATGCACCCCAACGTTCATAGCAGCAATGTCCACAATAGCCAAACTGTGGAAAGAGCAAGATGAACATCAACAGATGAATGGATAAAGAAAATGTCGTACACACAACCACACACACACACACACACACACACACACACACACACAAAATGGAATACTACTCAGCCATCATAAAGGATGAATACTTACTATTTACATTGATGTAGATGGAACTGGAAGGTATTATATCGAGAGAATTAAGTCAATCAGAGAAAGACAATTATCATATGGTTTCACTCCTATGTGGAATATAAGAAATAGCATACAGGATCATAGGGAAAGGGAGGGAAAACTGAATGGGAAGTCATCAGGGAAGAAAAACCTGAGAGACTTTTAACTATAGGAAACAAACTGAGGGTTGCAAGAGGGGAGGTGGGTGGGGGCATGGGGTAATTAAGTGATGGGCATTAAGGGAGGGGGCACATGATGTAATGAGCACTGAGTGTTCTATGTAACTGATAAACTGTTGAACTCTACATCTGGAACTAATGTACTATATGTTGGCTAATTGAATTTTTAAAAAAAGGAAAAGAAAAAAATGTTAATTGGGAAAAAAAGCTATCACTAAATGGTCTCTGCTCACAGCAGGTAGTCTCCAGGCAACAGTTTTGTCACAACGTGTTATGATTAATTAATTTTTAATAAAGTCTTTTACTTTAGAATAACCTTAGATTTACAGAAAAGTTGCAAAGGTACTAGAGAGAGTTCTCATATACCTCTCATCCAGTTTTCCCTATTGTTAATACTTTATACTACCACAGTACATTTGTCACACCCAAAAACCAACATTGTTGTATTGCTACTAACTAAATTCCAGTCTTGATTCTGATTTCACCAACTTTCCTTCACTATCCTTTTTCTGTTCCACAATCTAGTTGGCAGCACATTTAATTGAAATGTCAGTCTCCTCTAGCCTGTGGAAGTTTCTCAGTCTTTCCTTGTTTTTCATGATTTTGATAAGTTTGAAGAATACTTTCCAGTATTTTTGTAGAATGTTTCCGCATTTGAGCTTGCCTGTTGTTTTTCTCAGGGCTAGAGTAGGGTTACGGGTTTTTGAAGAGAATACCATAGAGGTTCCACTGTCATCTCATCATAGCAGGGGCACGTGATAGCCCTGAGACACTGGTGACGTGGACCCTGATCACTTGGTGAAAGTGGTGTTTGCCAGGTTTCTCCACTGTAAAGTTATTATTTTTCCCCCTTCCTGACTCTATTCTTGTGGTGTAAGTCACTAAATTAGCCCACTCTCAGGAGCAGAGGTGGAGAGTCAGACTCCATCTTCTGAAAGGAGGAGTAGCTGTGTTTATCATTTGAAATTCTTCTATGAGAAAGTTGTCTTTTCCCTGACTTGACTACTTTATGTTAAAGCTATTGTTTCATATGAGGTGGGCATAAAAGGGTCACATAAAATAAATGTTTTTGGCTGAAATTTCACTCTCTCAAAGCCAACAAACAAGATCCTAGCCCACTTCCAAGCCCAACTCTACTGAAAACAAATTTAAAGCATGTTAGTTGAGTAAACAATTGCACCCAATGCATCTGTGTAAAATTAACCTTAGGAAACAAGCAAAGTTCATGCAACGTATGCTACAAATGAAGGAATGTGGAGCAGGAACTGATCTTCACATGTGCAACCAAGTGTCTCTCTTTCTCTCTCTCCCTCTCTTTCTCTTTCCTCTGAGGTGGAGGTTCAGTAGGATGGAAGGAAGAAAACGAAATGAGTAAAATTAGTGTTCTCCTTTCTATTAGTAACACAAAAATGTCTGGTGGTGCCATCTGTAATTAGAAATTACATCTCTAGAGGCCATGGAAGGCATGATAACCAGATATGTTAAAAGACTATCCAGTTATTCTTGGTTAGGCTACAAATAATTTCTCATTTCCCAGATAATCTGTCTCTCATCCAATCAGCTCTCATGAAACTGAACCCCTTGAGCAAGAAGCTCACCTCATTAATTAGTTTGAACATATCTAAGGAATAGTGATCAATTTGTACAGTACAAAAAAGGCTCCAAACTTATTTAATGTACAAGATATGCCCGGGAAGGAGGTATTCAACCAGTGGTCTGCAAAACACAGTATTCTATTCTTTTTCTTCACTCAGCCCAGACCCTTCTCTTTCTTGGCTCATACCTCCACTGCTCATCCAATTCCAACAGGTCCTTTAGAATCCCAATATTCTACACCAAGACAGGTCTTTGTGTCCTCTGTCTTTATCTAACCACGCCCCGCAATTGCTTACCTTAAATTGCCATTTCACCGAAAATTAGTCATAATTCTGTAAACTAGAAAACTTTAGAATTAAAAAAATACTTTTCTCTTAGTCGCTCACATGATCTTTATAATAACAAAAACACCATGGTGTGCTATCACTTTACAAATAAAGCAAGGGCAACTTACATGACTGAAGGCCATATCAGTTCTGGTCCCAAGGACCCTTTACAAATTCACCACAAATGAAGGTCTGAATTCACTTGGTAGTTCAGCAAACTGCAGTTTCTAAAGGTTCCCAATGACTTCCTGTTCAACAAATCCAATATATACTTTTTGGTTCTCTTATAGGACTTCTCTGGATCATTAACTCTCTTGAAGTACTATCTTCCTTCAGCTCTTTTGGCACAACTCTTTATTAATACTATACCTTTTTCTCTACCTAGTCCTTTTCCTTTTCTTTCTAAGGCCCTATCCTTCCACACTTAATAAGTGCTAGAGTCTGTCTGTGGCTGTTCTTTCTCCATGCTACATATTTTTCCTGGGCAATCTCATCCAAACTCTAAGCTTCACAAGCCAATTATACTCTGGTGATTCCCAGAAGCTCTTATCTGGTTCTGAATTTTATTCTCAACTCCAGATTCTTAATTAAATTGAGCCTATCTTTAAAGGTAATGTGGCCAAAATCAGTCATAACCATTTTCTCTCTTTTCTTTTTTTTATTTTTTTTTCCATTTTCTCTTTTTAAAACCTGTTTTCCTGTATTTATGTCCTATATCATCTACTTATATTACCAATCCAGAAATGAGAGTCATCCAGATGCTGTTGGCTCCCACAGGAAATCCTCAGACCTCTTCTATCTCTAAATAGCCATCAAGTCTGCCTCTTTTCCATTCTCATTACCTCTTATTTAGCTTAGTCTTTAGCATCTTTCTCATCTGTGTACAATAAGCTTCTGAACACTAATTTCACCCTTTCAATCTACCTTTTGTCTTGTTGCCACAAAGATTCTTTACAAACACCAATCACATCAATTCACCAGCCCCTATCTTCACCAATTAAAACCAAACACTCCCACCCAGCCAATATCTCACAGGGTAAGTCCAACCCCTTTTGCCGTTGAAAACACTCCATGATTTGGACTAAGCTTACTATTGCTGCCTCATTTCCTTCCACCTTGCCTTTGCAATTTCCATCATGCCATTGCCACCTATACTTTCAGTAAATCAAATTCCTGAAGTTTCCTAAACACATTATGACAGTATCGTCCAATAGAATTTTCTATGATGATGTAAATGTTCTATGTCCATTCTATATAGTACCAGTCATAGGTGGGTAACTGGGAACTTAAAATGTGGCAAGTGGGGCAGCCCCGGTGGCTCAGCGGTTTAGCGCCGCCTTCAGTCCAGGACATGATCCTGGGGACCTGGGATGGAGTCCCACATCGGGCTCCTTGCATAGAGCCTGCTTCTCCCTCTGCCTGTGTCTCTGCCTCTCTCTCTCTCTCTCTCTGTGTGTCTCTCATGAATACATAAATAAAATCTTTTTTAAAAAATGTGGCAAGTGTAACACTAAGGTATTCATTTTTTTATTTTATTCAATTTTAGTTAAAGTGTCATGTGTAGCTAGTGGCTACCATATTAAACAATGCAGCTCTGTGTTCTATATATCTTGGGATATGTTGCCCTGTCCAGAATGTTTCTTTTTTTGGACTCTTTACTTGCGGGATGGTAACTTTCTATTCATCTTTCAAGTCTCAACTCAATCACTGTTTATAGTCTTTGCCCCCTAAAAAAAAAAAAAAGCCTTTGCCCCCATCAACTCCCACAAGAGCTTACACACACATGCACGCGCGCGCGCACACACACACACACACACACACACGGTACCCTTTATCATATTGTGGTCATTCTTTCAAGAAATATTTACTGAATGCCTGTTATGTATTAAATGTTGTACAAGCCACTGATTCAAAAAGAGTAAGTCACAATTTTATAATAAGAAATTTATTACTTATTAGGACAGACAACTACAAAACTGTGTGAGAGGTGCTACCCTAGAAGTATCTACCTATACTGTTCTCCAAACAATGCTATGCTCATGTATATCTTGATGCTTTGTCACATTCTTTTCTTTTTATCTGGAATTCCCTTGTTTGCCTTCTCTACTTGATTAATTCCTTTGTGTTTTAAGATTCAGAGCTAAAGTCTCTTCCTCTGGGGAGTCTCCATTGATCCCTAGTTAGTCTCTTCTCTGTGCTCTGAAATCTTACCCTGCAACTATCTCTATCATAGACTTAGCATTCTACATTACGAATATCTGATTTGTTTTCCCCATACAATGTAAAAGATAGTGCCTAGCATATAGCTAGCACTCAAAAAGTTTACAAAATATGTATCTACATAAAAAACAAGAGAGATACTAGCAATATTATTCTTCAACTTCTGCCAATAACATTCATACAACTGTAACCTTTCATCTAGCCCTTATTAGCAAATTCATATTCTGAAAGACCTACATGCAAGTCAAAATGAAAAAGCTTATTTAACTTATCCAAGAAACTACCTGAGCCTTGTCCTGAGTCCCTGCCTCTTCAGGGTACCAATACCTACAAGGAAAAAAAAGGTTTTAAGCATTTTGAAACCAAGTTTAATAAATATTATACATGGTTCGCTTTTACTCAAAACACTAAAATCACCCATCACAATTTTAATCACGCATTACCTTTCTTCTTAAATCAAACTAACCAACCTAAGAATTATGCAATGGCCGTTAAATAAAGTAAATGACAACAACAGAAAAAAAAAAAAAAAAAAACCCACACAGGTAATAGAAGGCTCCCTCTACCACAAAAGTACTTGTTGTACTGAGCTACTGTTAAAGTTCTATACATGTGAAAGTAAAGAATCATAAGTCAGCTTAAAATATTAGGGACACCTGGGTGGCTCAGTGGTTGAGTGTCTGCCTTTGGCTAAGGGTGTGATCCCGGAGTCCTGGGATCGAGTCCCACATCGGGCTTCCTGCATGAAGCCTGCTTCTCCCTCTGCCTACGTCTCTGCCTCTCTCTATCTCTCATGAATAGATAAACAGAATCTTAAAAAAAAAATGATTTAGTGTTCTACTTCCAACTTCCAGTCTTGCTTTAATGTTAAGTGGAAAAGTATATTCTTCCCATTTAAGCATGAGGGTAAATTTTTTGTAAATGCCCTAGAACAGACTGATGAAATTTTACTCTATTTCTAGTTGGCAAAGAAACTTATAAGGTTAAAATATAAGATTTTGTGATTTTTTTCTATATCTGTTAAGAAAATCATACAGATTTTTGGTTTCAGTAAATTTGGTGAATTATACTGAATGATTTTTGAAATATTAAACCAACCTTGCATTTTAGAAAAATTGTGGTCATGATTTATGATGGACTTTTATACTGTTGGACTTGATTTGCCAATATCATGCTGAGAATTACTGCATCTTTATTAACAAGGGATATTGGATTGCAATTTTATTTTTCTTGCACAATTTTTGTCAGGTTTTCCTATCAGGATAATGCAGGTAATGAGTTATCTGCTCCTTTTCAGTTTTCAGAAACAGTTTGTATAGGATTATGTGCAAGAAAGAGGCCTGATTCACTTAAATCTCTTACATTTCCAGAAAGGCCTGATTTTGTGACTGGCCCTTGGCTGGCTCTTGGGAACTGTATTCTTAAAATGTCCTGATAAAAACTGTTTTGCTCCTTTGAACCACCCTTATCAATTTGTCCATCTGTCTACATAGTTTGTGCAAATAATGTGATTTATGGTGAATACTCGCTTTTGGTAACTACATTTGGTCATGCAGGCAGTGTGACTGATCCCCAGTGAAAATCCTAGATTATTAGGCTCAAGAAAGTTTCCCTGTTAGACAATACTTATATATATTGCTATAATTCACTGCTGGTAGAATTAAGTACATCCTGTGGGACACCACTGGGTGAGGACTCTTGGAAGCTTGGTACTTGTTTTTTCCACACTTCGCCTAATGGACTTTTTCCTTTGTTGATTTTGCTGCATAACCTTTTGCTGTTAAAAAAAAAAAAATGTAGCTATCAGTAAAATGATTTCTGAGTCCTGTGGCTCTTTCCAGCAAATCACGATCCCTGGAGGTGGTCCTGGGGAGCCCTAACTCATTGTGACACTGGGGACCATCAATGAAGACTAGTATTACTTTTTACTTAAATGCTTGGCATCATTCACCAGTAGAGCCATCTGGGCTTGAAATTTTCTTTCTAGAAAGTTTTTGTTCCCCCTTAATTGATTGTATTTATTAGAGCAATTTTAGGTTTATAGAAAATTTCAGCAAAAAGTACAGAGAGCTCCTATATAGTAGCACTGTCCCCAACAGTTGTCCCTCTTTTAATACTATGAATTAGTGTGGCTAGCACATTTTTACAATTAATGAATGAATCTTGATACATTATTACTAAGGCTGATAGTTTATATTCGGGTTCACTCTATGTGGTGTACAGTTCTATGTGTTTTGGACAAATGCATACTGTGATGTACCCACCATTACAATATCATACAGAATTGTTTCTCTGCCCTAAAAATCCCCCCTGCTACCTATTCATCCTCCCCTCCTTCCCTCAGTCCAAGGCTCTGGCAACCACTAATCTTTTCACTGTCTCTATAGTTTTGTCTTTTCCAGAACTCATATACTTGTAATCATACAGTATGTAGCCTTTTGAGAGTGGCTTTCTCACTTAACTGTATTTATTTAAAGTTCCTCAATGTCTTTCTGAAGGCTGATAGCTCATTTCTTTTATCACTGAATAATATTCCATAGTATGAATATATGACAATTTGTTTATTCTTTCACCTACTGAAGGACATTTTCATTGCTTTCAAGTTGTGGCAGTTATGATAAAATTGTTATAAACATTTTGGTGCAGGTTTTTGTATAGATATGTTTTCAATTGATTTTAATAAACAGCAAGGCATAGGATTGTTGAATCATATTTTAGGACTGTGTAGCTTTGTAAGAAACTACTAAACGGTCTTCCAAAGTGGCTGTACCATTTTGCAATTTCACCAGCAAAATGAGAGTTCCTGTTGCTCTGAACATCCTCATCAGCACAAGACATTTGTCAATGTTCTTGATTTTAGTCATTCTATTAGGCGTGTAGTAGTATCTCGTTGTTTAAATCTGCAATTCCCCAGTGACATATTCTACTGAGTGTCTTTTCATATGTGTATTTGCCATCAGTACTGTCTTCTTTGGTGAGGTATCTGGCGTATTTTTTGCTTATTTTTTTTAAAATTAGGTTGTACCCAGGGCAATTTACACGTTTAATGCAATCCCTATCAAAATACCATGGACTTTCTTCAGAGAGTTGGAACAAATTATCTTAAGATTTGTGTGGAATCAGAAAAGACCCCGAATAGCCAGGGGAATATTAAAAAAGAAAAGAAAACCATATCTGGGGGCATCACAATGCCAGATTTCAGGTTGTACTACAAAGCTGTGGTCATCAAGACAGTGTGGTACTGGCACAAAAACAGACACATACATCAATGGAATAGAATAGAGAACCCAGAAGTGGACCCTCAACTTTATGCTCAACTAATATTCGACAAAGGAGGAAAGACCATCCACTGGAAAAAAGACAGTCTCTCCAATAAATGGTGCTGGGAAAATTGGACACTCACATGCAGAAGAATGAAACTAGACCATTCTCTTACACCATACGCAAAGATAAGATAAACTCAAAATGGATGGACGATCTTAAATGTGAGACAAGATTCCAACAAAATCCTAGAGGACAACACAGGCAACACCCTTTTTGAACTCGGCCACAGTAACTTCTTGCAAGATACCTCCATGAAGGCAAGAGAAACAAAAGCAAAAATGAACTATTGGGACTTCATCAAGATAAGAAGCTTTTGCACAGCAAAAGAAACAGTCAACAAAACTAAAAGACAACCTACATAACAGGAGAAGATATTTGCAAATGACATATCAGAGAAAGGGCTAGTATCCAAGATCTATAAAGAACTTATTAAACTCAACAGCAAAGAAACAAACAATCCAATCATGAAATGGGCAAAAGACATGAACAGAAATTTCACAGAGGAAGACACAGACATAGCCAACAAGCACATGAGAAAATGCTCTGCATCACTTGCCATCAGGGAAATACAAATCAAAACCACAATGAGATACCACCTCACACCAGTGAGAATGGGGGAAAATTAACAAGGCAGGAAACCACAAATGTTGGAGAGGATGTGGAGATAGGGGAACCCTCTTGCGCTGTTGGTAGGAATGTGAACTGGTGCAGCCACTCTGGAAAACTGTGTGGAGGTTCCTCAAAGAGTTAAAAATAGATCTGCCCTACGACCCAGCAATTGCACTCCTGGGGATTTACCCCAAAGATACAGATGCAGTCAAATGCCGGGACACCTGCACCCCGATGTTTATAGCAGCAATGTCCACAATAGCCAAACTGTGGAAGGAGCCTCAGTGTCCATCGAAAGATGAATGGATAAAGAAGATGTGGTTTATGTATACAATGGAATATTACTCAGCCATTAGAAACGACAAATACCCACTATTTGCTTAGACGTGGATGGAACTGAGGGTATTATGCTGAGTGAAGCAAGTTTATTGGAGAAGGACAAACATTATATGGTCTCATTCATTTGGGGAATATAAAAAATAGTGAAAGGGAACAAAGGGGAAAGGAGAAGAAATGTGTGGGAAATATCAGAAAGGGAGACAGAACATGAGAGACTCCTAACTCTGGGAAATGAACAAGGGGTGGTGGAAAGGGAGGTGTGTGGGCATTGGGGGTGACTGGGTGACGGGCACTGATGGGGGCACTTGATGGGATGAGCACTGGGTGTTATCCTATATGTTGGCAAATTGAACTCCAATAAAAAAATAAAAGAAAAAAAAAAAAAAAAAAGAATATACCACAATCTATTTAACCAGGCAATTCAGGGCAGACATCAGATTTCCCTTTTTTTTTTTTTTGCCACTGAAAATAAAAGTGCGATGACCATTTTTGCATGTAAAAAAAAATTAATAAATAAAAATAAAAATAAAAATTGGGTTGTTAGTGTTCTTGAGTTTTAAGAGTTCTTTGTAAATTCTGGATATAAGTGTTTGCAAATATTTTCTCCCAGTCTATCACTTCTCTCGTTTCTCTTAACAGTGTTTTTCATAGAGAAGTTTTCAATTTTAATAAAATCCTAGTTATTAGTTTTTCTTTCATGGATCGTGCTTTTGGTGTTCTATCTCAAACCTCACTACCAAATCCAAGGTTACTGAGACTTTCTCCTATCTTCCAGAAGTTTTATAGTTTTGCATTTTATATTTAGATCTATGATCCATTTGCAGTTAATTTTTATGAAAGGTGTAAGGTCCATTCATTTCTTTGCATGTGGATGTCCAGTTATTCCAGCACCATTTGTTGAAAAGGCTATCCTTTTTTAAAAATTTTATTTATTTATTTATTTATTCATTCATTCATTCATTCATTCATTCATTCAGGAGAGACAGACAAGAGAGGCAGAGACTTAGGCAGAGGGAGAAGCAGGATCCCCATGGGGAGCACGATGCGGGATTCGATCCCAGGACCCTAGGATCACTACCTGAGCCGAAGGCAGATATTCAACCACCAAGCCATCCTCCTTTCTCCATTAAATTATATTTGCTCCTCTCTCAAAGATGAGTTCACTATACTGGTGTGGGCCTGTTTCTGGGCTCCCTAATCAAGTTTTGATAGATTTCTCTTTTTGCTAATAACACTGTCTTTATTACTGTAGCTTTATAGTAAACCTTGATGTTGGGTAGCATCATTCCTCCCACTTTGTTCTTCTTCAATATTGTGTTGGCTATTCTGGTTCTTTTGCTTTTTCATATAAACCTTAGTTTAGAATCAGTTTACCAATAACCACAAAGTAACTTGCTGGGGTTCTGGCTGGGATTGCACTGAATCTACAGATCAAACTGAGAAGAACTGACAATTTTAAAATATTAAGTCTTCATAGCCATAAACACAGACTCTCTCTTTTTATTTAGACTTCTTTGATTTCATTCCTCAGAGTTTTGTAGTTTTCCTCATATAGATCTTGTACATACTTTGTTAGACTTATATCTAGGTCTGTATCTCTCTCTCTCCCCCTTTCTCCCTTCCTCTCATGCTGTGAATGAAAATGATACTATCTTTAATTTCAAATTCAATTATTTATTGTTAGTATAGAGGAAAGCAACTGACTTCTGTATATTAACTTTGTATCCTACAACCTTGACAGAATTACTTATTAGGTTCCAGAAGCTTTATGGTTATTCTTTGGGATTTTCACAGAGACAATCGCATCAGCTGTGAACAAAGACAGCTTTATTTCTTCTTTCTTGAGATGTGTCTTAAATTTCCTTTTTTTGTTTTGTTTTGTTTTATTGCATTAGTAGGACTTTTAGTAGGATGTTCTATAATTGCTTTTAACTACCAGTTCAATTTTAAAAATACATATAGAACTACTCAAATATCTATTTCTTCCAGAGTGAGCTTTGGTAGCCTGTGTCTTCCAAGAAATCTATCCCTTTCATTTAAGTAGTCATATTTATATGCATAAAGTTGTTCTTATTACTCTTTTAGCATCTGTATAATCTGTAAAATGAGATCTGTCTCATTCCTGATTTGGTAACTTCTTTTTGCCTGATCATCAGATTAACTAGTTTTATCAATTTTATTATATTTTCAAAGAACCACATTGGCTTTGTGAATTTTTCTCTGTTGTTTTTCTGTTTCACTGATTTCCTCCCCGATCTTACTATATTTTTTCTCCTCAACACCAGATTTCATTGGTGTTTCTTTTTCTACTTTCTCAAGGTGAAAGCTGAATTTATCAACTTGAAACTTTTCTTCTTTTCTAATGTAGGTGTTCAGTTCTAAAAACTTCTAAGTACTGCTTTAGCTGCTTCCAAGTAATTTTAATATATCGTGTTTTCATTTTCATTAAGTTAAAAAATACTTTCTAATTTCCACTTGGATTTCTTCTCTGACACCTGGGTACTTCAAAGTGGAAAGCAAGATAAAAGGGAAAAAAAAGAACTCAGTTATAAATGTCATTACATTTTTACATGGAGAAAACACTATTTCTCCTAAAAAAAAATAAGCCTAAGAATCACGTTCCAAGACTTGGTATAGTTTCTTTCAGTATAACAAAACTTCTACATCCAAACGTTATACAAATGCTTTAAATCAAGCATGATCAAAAGCACCTGTGCTAAGTAACACTTTAAAAGTAAATGATCTTTAATAGAGGACAAATGGTTTGAGCAGGTAACATTGAAGACTAAAAGAAAGAGATAAAGGAAGAGTACAAAAAAATTGGATGAGGAGTTTATCCCACCATGCAGAGGAGTAAGAGAGGGGATAGGACAAAATGATATTCTTCCAAAATAAGTTACATATAAGAATAAAAATGGAAGTAAGCTAAATGTCCAACAATAGGTTTGTTAAATATATTAACAAACCTATTGCAATACTAGGCAACATCAAGTATAATAGCAAATCAAAAGTACTACCAAGGGCAATATGTAAAACGTCTCCCAAATAATATCTATTATGAGAAAAACATTCCCAACTTATGTAACTTGGAAGGATGAAATCTGAGAATACTCATATGTTCATTACCTCAACATTTTTATTCTCCATAAATATCAGTTTACCTGGTTTAGACTTCTGTTGAGGTAAAAAGAAATTTTTCTCTTTTACAAATGCACTCATAAATGGAAAAAAAATATTACCTCTAAAGGCCCAAATGTAAACATTTTTAGATGTACCCAAGTCAAAAGGTCATTCACGGGCCAGTCTACTAAATCTGAATCAATCCAGAAGCAGCTTACAAAGTCTCAACATAGAACTACACATAACCAGTGTGGCAAAATACAAACTTCTCAATACTTGAATCAGAAGGAATCTATAATAAGATGTATTTTTCATGACTGGTTTTCCATGATGATGTTGATCATAAATATAAAAGTTCCAATTACTGAAAAAAAAAGCAAATCAATTCCACACTTAAAGAGGCATGTCATGTTGCCAACTGAGATATGGGATCAGTAGAGGTGGACATTTTTGAACCAAATCATAGTATGGTATGGTACCACACATAGGACAAAAGTAAGAGAAAACAGATCCTGTCTCCTTAAGTACTGTATGATCAGAAGGTAAGGTGACAATTATATTCAAGATGTAGCAAATGAAAATAATGGTGTTAATACCCAGAAAAACTTAATAATGGTGTGAAATGCAATCTCTATTTTGCTGATATCTATGTAATCTTATAAAAAAAAGAAAAGGAGGGAGGGCTATATGATACAGGTTGTCATTGAAAAGAAGTATTTTCAAAAACTTCCAAACCACTTGTGAAAAAAGTACTTTGACAAAAATGTGAATAAGGAAAAATGAGTACTAGGAATGGGTTCTTAGAATAGTAATGCAGCCTAATTAGAAGCTTGTCAAAATCCAGTAATTTATATGGATTTTGGAAGATTCTGATAGTGATAAGAATGGACCAGGGCAAGTCATACTAAACTTTTTTTTTAAGATTTTATTTATTTATTCATGAGAGACACATAACGAGGCAGAAACATAGGCAGAAGGAGAAGCAGGCTCCCTGCGGGGAGCCTGATATGGGATTCAATCCCAGGACCCCAGGATCACGCCCCCAACCACTGAGCCACCCAAGTGCCCCAAGTCATACTAAACTTTTTTTTTTTAATTTTTATTTATTTATGATAGTCACAGAGAGAGAGAGGAGAGAGAGAGAGAGAGAGGCAGAGACACAGGCAGAGGGAGAAGCAGTCTCCATGCACCGGGAGCCCGATGTGGGATGTGGGATTCGATCCCGGGTCTCCAGGATCGCGCCCTGGGCCAAAGGCAGGCGCCAAACCGCTGCGCCACCCAGGGATCCCCCATACTAAACTTTTAAGTTGGATATCTGTTAAACTTAAGAGCACAGATGACCTAAAGTAAAACTCTAAAATTTCATTCAAGCTGAACCACCAAAAAATCCTCTTATAATCATTATCATAAAAATTGTCTTTTCAAAAGCTTCTGCTTTCACCCACAAGGGATGAATTGGGACAAAAATTGCCCTCCTGTCCTTCGTAATTAGAAAAATGGACAAAACACATGATACAACTGTGTTCAGATACTGGAGAAGGACAACATAAGATTAAGCTGCCAGAGGAAAGAAAAGAAAAAGTCAGATAAGCTGTACAATCACCCCAGCTTATTGCTTGAGGAAGTTGCTAGGCTATAGCACAGTGAGAGGCAATCCGAGTAGAACCTGGTAGGCTTGCTGAGTTATGCAGGTGTAGACTGACATATAGTGAGGCCAAAGATGCCAGTCTTTTCGAGGCCAGTACCACATAGGAGAGTGCTGCACGGACTGAATGTTCTGTAGAGCTGCAGAAAGATGTAGTCTTTGGCTGAGTACTAGTGTGCATACTCACTGAGTAAAACACCATGAAATCAGAGAAAGAACCACTGGAAAGTCAAAGGCAGAGCTTGCACACAGATGAAAATAGTATTCCTATCAGAGGAGAGACACTACACAATATGTGCATTGGGCATTTGATAGGGTCCTCAGAGAGGTCACACCTTAATAATGGGGCTAACTTAGCCATACAATAAAAGACACAATCTGCTAAAGCTTAAAAGCAAGATTCAAAAGCTGCAAACTGGTTCCAGATAACCTGTTGTGTCTGAACAAAGACCAGAACTTTTTATAATCTATGAAGAGGTAAACAAATGAAGGTTCCCAGGTAAATGCTCTTCCACGTTTACAAGATTCCTTTAACAAGGAGTACAATATGAATCCTAAGTGGATTTTGGTAATTTAAAGTACATACCTTCATTCCCAGAGCAATCGCTAAACAGTAAAGTAGTAGAGCTAAAATTCCAAAAGGAATCAATAGAATAGGGATGCCTAGGTGGCTCAGCAGTTGAACGTCTGCCTTTGACTCAGGGCATGATCCTGGAGTCCCGGGTTCGAGTCCCACATTGGGCTCCTTGCATGGAGCCTGCTTCTCCCTCTGCCTGTGTCTCTGCCTCTCTCTCTCTCTCTCTCTCTGTGTGTGTCTCTCATGAATAAATAAATAAAATCTAAAATTTAAAAAAAAAGGAATCAATAGAATATATTGAATATTTAACTACCACAAAATAAGGCAGGAAAGGAGTTTCAGAGATAAAAAGACATATATGACAAACAGTAAACCAAAAGCACAATGGAATACCTAAATTCAACCATATCAATAATTAAATATAACAGACAAAGCACTCATGATTAAAATACAGATACTGTCAGATGAAATTTAAAAAATACCCAACCATACGCTGTCTATAAGAGATGCATTGGAAGTAACAGCAACAGGTGGTAAGTATAAAGAACAAATGAGGCATATCATACAAACAGTAAGCATAAGAGAGTTGTTGTGACCCTATTAATACAAAATAAAATGGACTTTGAGATAAAAAATGTTATCACAGATATAGAAGAACACTTCATAACAGTAAAAGGGTAATTAGCACATCACCGACATATAATAATAAAGGCATATATACTTATTAACACTATTTCAAATGATACCATCAAGCACCTTGATCCAATTAACACTGAAATTTAGAAAATATTACCCCTCAAATTGTAAAATACACATGTTTTTCAAGTGCACACAGAATGTTCATTAATATATACCACACACTGGGCTGTAATACAACTCTTATTAAATTTTAAAGGGTAAAGTTATACAGAGTATGTTCTATAAGGATAAAGGAATTAAATTAGAAATCATTAGCTATATAGTTTTAAATAGCTCATGTGTCAAAGAAATCTAAAAAAATTCAAAAATATTTCAAACTGAGTAACAATGCGAATACAGTATTTCACAATTTGTGGAATGCAGCTGAGTCAGGGCTTAGATGGAAATTTACATCTTTAAATACTTATGTTAAAAATGAAGATGGGCTTAAAAAAAAATGATTTCAGTTTCCATCTTAAGATGACAGAAAATGGTTAGTAAATTAAGCCCAAAGTAAGTGTAAGGAAAGAATAAATATAAAAGCAGAAATGAAGAAAATAGAAAACAGACATGAAAAATTAAGAATATCAAAAACAACTTTTTAAACATTAATAAAATTGATAGAACCTTTGCAAAGTGAAAAGGGGGAAAACACTAATTACCAATATAAAAAATATCATACATGTTACACAAATCAAAAGGAGAATAAAGGGAATCCCACTTTCTGTAATGTGAAGTAGTTTGTTTTGAACCAACTCTTTCACAGGTACCAATATAAAGCTCTAGACACAAAAACTCAAGATATAAAAAATCAACTATCTCAAAGCACCAGAGGTTAAACAGAAACAGGAAAACCGTGAAGGGAGTTGGGAACTGAAAGACGGGAACACTGTGTGAGCTTCCTGTTCTTAATGCTTTTTATGTAAGTGCAGGTTCCACTTGATACTGAGCAGAATGGCTACATTTTGGAAAAAGCCTTATCTATACTCACTGAATCAGAGATGAGAATAAAGGATGACAATGGCAGATGGAAATTAAGGAGAAATATTCCAGCAAGGATAAAGGAAGTGCACAAATCCTATATATTAAACTCTGTTTAAATCTCTGGGCTGACACTTGAAACTACACATACACAGCCTCCAAGCAGTCCAGGTAGGACATTAAATGAACTGAGGAAAGATACCAGCTACTGCCCAATCTTGGAAAAAATAGTTTGGTATCTGAATCCAGGGAAAGCAAAATAAAACAAAATTCAAAACTCTTAGAGGAATATAACAGAATACAAGCTGTCTACAATGCATCACTCATGATATGAAGAAGGTAATCCCAAAAGTCAATCAATGACCCTTAAAGCCGAGCAATGAAGACTGACTCTAAAATGACCCAGAAACTAGAGTTATCCAACACAGACTTAAAATATATAACTACACTCATAATGCATAAATAAATAAGAAAATCTACACAGAGAAACTATAAGAATTACAAAATAAATATTTCATAATTTAAAAATTCAGTACATGAAAGTTTCACTAAATGAGCTTTAAAAAGGAAAGTGGAGGTATCGGTGAGTTTCAAGACCGATCAGTATGTATCATTTAAGAAACAGATAAAAGATCTTTTTTTTTTTTTTTTTTCAGATAAAAGATCTTAAAATTAAACAGATTCAGTGAAATCTGGGACAATATTAGGAGGTATAACATACATGCAAGTGAAACCTTAGGATAAGAAAAGTTTAAAAAACATATTTGAAAAAATGATGGCTGAAATTTTCCCATATAGTTGAAGGATATAAATATAAATGTTCAACTACCTTAGTGAACCCCATGATGGAAAGAAAACCACACCAAGATACACTATAATAAAATTACTTTGAAAAGAGAAAGAAAAATGACTTATTACATGCAAGTAACAAATTATATGAATTATAAGTTACTTCTTATCAGAAACAATGTAGGTCAGAAGAAAGTAGAATATCTTCAAAGTGCCAAAACAAAAGAATAATGGATTATTATGAACTACTTATGCCAAAAAATTTAACAACATAGATAAAAAGGAAACTCTGTGAAAAACATAATGGACAAAAATTGAAATGATGAATTAGAAAATATAAATTTGTTATTAAATTTAACAAAGCCGGGCAGCCCAAGTGGCTTAGCGGTTTAGCACCACCTTCGGCCCAGGGCAGGATCCTGGAGACCTGGGATCGAGTCCCACGTTGGGCTCCCTGCATGGAGCCTGCTTCTCCCTCTGCCTGTGTCTCTTCCTCTCTCTCTCTCTCTCTCTCTGTGTATCTCTCATGAATGAATAAATAAAATCTTAAAAAAAATTTTTAACAAAGCCAACTACAGGCTAGAAAACTTCACTGGTGAATTCTATCGGTGATGGAAAGAATAAATAAAACAAATCTTATACAAATACCTTGGGGAAACAGGATGAAGGAACCTTCCCTACCCATTTTATTGGACCTCCATAACCCTAATATCAAGATTTTAAAAAGACATTACAAAAAAGGAAAATTGTAGAACAATATACATCATAAATAGTAATAAAAAGCCTCGGTAAACTGAATCCAGCAATATATATATAAAAAAAAATAATACATCACAATCAGAAAGGATCTTCCCAGGAATAAATGGTATTTGAAAGTCAATGAAATCCACCATTTTAACTAAATAAGGAAGACTGTATGATATTTTCAAATAAAAGCAAAAAATGTATTTGACATGTTTCAACATCTATTTCCAATAAAAATATTCAGAAAACAAGGACTAGAAGGAAACTTAACTTGATGGGGAAATCTATAAAAAGCTTAAAGCTAACATCATATACAATATGAAAGACTGAATGTTTTCCTCAAGATCAAGAAAAAGGCAAGAAGTCTGCTATGTTCAACATTGTACTGAAGGTCCTGCCAGGAAAATAAATTACAAGAAAATGTAAAGGTATCCAGATGGGTAAAGAAGAACTGCTCCGGGATCCCTGGGTGGCTCAGTGGTTTAGCGCCTGCCTTTGGCCCAGGGCATGATCCTGGAGTCCCGGGATCGAGTTCTGCATTGGGCTCCCTGCATGGAGCCTGCTTCTCCCTCTGCCTATGTCTCTGCCCTTCTCTCTCTCTCTCTGTCTCTCATGAATAAATAAATAAAATCTTAAAAAAAAATAACTACTCCTATTTGCAAATTACATGATTGTTTAGGTAGAAAACACCAAGGAATCAACAAGAACAAATCTGTGAGAACTCTTGATTGAGCTGAGGAACATTTCAGTGTACAAAATTAGTGAACAAATATTAATTATGTTGTTATATGCCAGCAGCAAATTGGAAAATGAAATTTTAAAAAATCTCCGTGTAAAATAATGTCAAAACCCAAAAAACTCCATGTAATGTCAAAAAACAAAATATGAATATATTTAACAAAAAGTAGGCAAAACCTCTATACTGAAAACTTTAAAACATTGCTAATAAAAATTAAACAATAACTAAATGAATGGAGAGATGCAACATTTTCAGGGACCAGAAGACACAATATTATTAAGATGTCAATTTTCTGCAGATTAATCTATGGATTCAACAGCCTCCTAATCATAATCTCAGCAAGTTTTTTTTTTAATATAAATTGACATCTAGGGATCCCTGGGTGGCGCAGTGGTTTGGCGCCTGCCTTTGGCCCAGGGCGCGATCCTGGAGACCCAGGATCGAATCCCACGTCGGGCTCCCGGTGCATGGAGCCTGCTTCTCCCTCTGCCTATGTCTCTCTCTCTTTCTCACTGTGTGACTATTGTAAATAAATAAAAATTAAAAAAAAAAAAAGAAAAAGAAATTGACATCTATTTCTGAGATTTATATAGAAATGCCAATAACTAGAATAGCCAAAATAATCTCGACAAATTATGAACAATGATGGAGGATTCACCTGAATTAGACATTTACTATAAAGCCACAGTAAAAAGAAAAAAAAAAAGAAAAAAAAAAAGAAAAGAAGCCACAGTAGTCAAGACAACACAGTGTTGTATTGGCATAAAAGTTGAGAAATAAGTCACACAGAAACTATAAATAGATATTTATTATTAACAAAGATGACACAGCAACAATGGATAAAGAAAAGTCTGTCAACAAATGGTGCTGAGAGGCGCCTGGGTGGCTCAGTTGGTTAAGCATCTGCCTTCAGCTCGGGTAATGATCCCAGAGTCCTGGGAGGAAGCCCCTGCTGGGCTCCCTGCTCAGTGGGGAATCTGCTTATTCCTCTGCCCTTTACTTCCACTTGTGCACTCTCTCTCACTCTCTTGCTCTCAATAAGTAAAATCTTTAAGACAAAACAAATGGTCTTGAAACAAATGAATAGCTAGCTATATGGAAAAAAACTACTTCAACCCCTACCTCACAGCATATATAATTTTAAATCAAGTTAAAAAACAAAAAAACATAAAAGCCAAAGCTTTAAAACTTTTAAGAGAAAACATAGGAGAATATTTCCATGGCCAAAGTTAGGTAAACATTTCTTTATACAGATCCTAGGTTCCACATCAATAGCAAGTATGTCTCATCCTATATATCTCACAGGGTCCACAAAACAAAAGGATATATTAAGTCTCCCAATTGAAACAACAAACCAAAAGATGCAGCCTGACTATATAACAAGATTAAGTAAAATTTAAAATCCATAATTCTTTGTTCACATAGGGTTGCCCAATTCATGAAAATTTTTAAAGATCAATTTGTGATCCCTATATTCAAGAGATACTACTAAAAATGTAAATTTTCAATATAGTAAATGAAAAATAAGAACTAGTAATAGAAATGTGATGCCTGAAGTTGCCTAATATAATTGTTATAAACTATATTCACAGAACATATATATTTATATATGCAAGCATTTAAAGTCCAGAGCTCCCTAAAGTCCTTTACTTTTCTTTTTTTTTTTTTTTTTTTTTTGTCCTTTGCTAGAGTGACAGGATTGAGGAATTCCATACTCACCTGAAGATATATCTTAACACCTCACCTAGGAGTTGGAAAAACTTCATTCAGTACATTAATGTTATTTGTTATGCAAAACTGCATGTTCTTGAACTATGGATCATGAAAACATCATGAACTAACCTTGCATTTGAGACTTAACCATGTTGTGTAAAACTGCTTTGATCCTTTTTACTGCAGAGTAGTATTTTATCAAATGGATTTACCAGTTTGTATGTTCATTCACTCACTGAAAGATGATGTGGGTTGTTTCTGAATTTTGACAATGATGCACAATACTGCTATATTCATTTACATTCAGGGTTTTTTGTGTGATAAGTTTTCATGTCTCTCACTTCATTTCTCATAAATGCCTAGAGCTGGGACTACTGAGTCATACAATAAATTTATGCTTAACTTTATAAGAAACTGCCAGTTTTTTTCTAACATGGCTATGCCATATGCAAAGCACAGGAAATGTATGGGAATTCCAGTTATTCTGTATCACTCACAACACTATTGTATTTTTAAAGATTTTATCCACCATACATGCGAAATAGTATCTCACTGCGGTTTTAATTTGCATTTCATAATGAGTAAAAATGTTAAGCATCTTTTCATGGTTTACTTGCCATTTCTATGTTGCCTTTGGTGAAGTGTCTATCAGGGTTCAGGACACACTACCCCAAAATATGGCTGGCACCTTGGCATACTGAATATATCAAGCTGAAGGAATTTGAAATACGGAATGTACAGAAAGGACTTTCTGGACTTCCCCTGAAGCAGGTTATAACATCTTTATGTGAGAGGTACCTTTCCTGTATCCAGAGGAAAAGAACATCTCTATCTTCAAAGATGAAGGAACACAGTAGAATCTCAACAAAAAGGCTTTGCTATAAATTTCCCATGCTTTATTTTACTCACATTTGTCCTATTATACCTTTCCATTAACTTTCCACTCTTCATCAAACCTAGCACACAAACATTCAGGTTTAACTATTCCTTCAGGTCTTCATTTCTTATGCAGTCTCTTGGATTACCTAAAACTTATACTAAATAAATTTGTATGCTTTTCTGCTGGGGTCCCAGTTGAGATTTCAGAAAGGTAGAAGAAGATATTTGTCCTCTCTTACATGTCAGTTCTAATATTTTCCCTTTTTTAAAATGAAGATGTTTTCTTGTTTTGAGTCTTCTTTATATGCTGAGTGTATTTCCTTTGTTGAATGCATGATTTGCAAATGTTTATTTTCAGTCTGTGGTACTTTTTTTTCAATGTCTTTAACAGTGTCTTGCACAGATAAAAAAACGTATTTTGATAAAGTCTAATTAATCATTATTTTTTCTTTTATGGATCATAACTTTAGTGTCCCATTAAAGAACTCTTTCCCTAACCAAGGTCACTACTGCGCTGTTGTCAAAAACCAGTAGCCAAACTTTTGTGGCTCCAGTTCTGGAGTCTGTATTCTGTTCCATGAATCTATAGATCTGTTCTTTTGCCAGTATTGCATTGGATTACTCTAGCTAAATTAAGTAGTGAGAGTCCTCCAATTTTTTATTTCTTTTAAAAAACTGTTTTAGATATTCCAGTTTCCTTATCTTTCCATGTAAACTTTAGAATGGCCTTGATTTTATCTTTAAAGAATCTTGCTGGGACTGTGATAGGGATCTACAATTCTAAGAAAATCAATATTTTCACTTTGCTGAATTTTCCACTCCATAAACATGGTTAGTCTATTCATTTATTTAGGTTTTCTCTAATTTCTTTTTCAACACTAGCTTTTAGCCTTCAGATTTTGTATGTATTTAATATCAAATTGTTTCATTTGTAGGGGAGATATTGTAAATGGCAATTTTTAAAATTTCAGTTTCCAACTCTTCATTGTGATAGATATTTGTGCATTGATTTTTTTTTCGTACCCTTATCTTCTATTTCATAGCATTTTAAACTCATTTAATAGTTCTAGGAGGTTGGTTTTTTTTTTTTTTTAAGATTCCTTTGGGTTTTTATGGAGATAAAGTATGAGTGCTAGAGCTAATAAATAATCTTCTCTTCCACCACCATGTTCAGGATTTTTGCTGTCTCATCAAAAGGTCTTCCCCTGTAGAACACATGTTTATGTGCTTTGGTGCACACACACAAGAAATAGACTCAACTGAGCAGTCTTTGTTTCTTACATTCCTTTCCTACATCTCTGTATTATATGCTATAGTAGGAAAATTAAAAGCTCAAGTGACTACACAAATCATCCTAAGAATCTGCTACCATGAAACTGCCTTTACATATATTTTCAGCTAAAATTTATACTACCCAGTATGGATTACAAAGATCACTATATGACAGCACTTTGGGAGAATAAAACAAAACGAAATTCAAATCTACTTTAGAAAAACCTACTTTTATCACAAACCTCATAGAATTCCCAAAGATTCAGAGCAAAAAAATAATCAGTAACTACACAGCAACAAAACACCATGAGAATTAGCAAAACAACAGACAGGAGGTACAGACTTACTAAGGCTTCATATAATTATATTTAATATGCCTAATAAAAGAAAACGGAAAAATGAAAACATGAACAGAGGACAGAAAATAATAATGCCCAAACAGATCTTAAGACTCAACTATAACTTTTTAGCTATATAAAAATATGGCTGAAATTTAAAATTTCAATAGAAGCATTTAATACAGTAGCTTAGACAGAAATGAAAGGAGAAATAGATCTGAAAAGAGATTTGAAAAAATTAGCCAGAATGTTGCATAGAGAAACAAAGATAATATGAAGAGAGATGACAAGATATAAAGGATAAAACAAAGTGATCAAAAATATATCTACTCAGTCTCCTGAAGGCAAAGAATGAAAGAAAAGGCCAACAGCAATATATAAAGAATAATAACTAAAAATGTTTCACTAGCAATAAGACATAAATCGACAGATTCAAGATAACAGATGACTCCTAAACAGTGTAACTAGAAAGAAATTCATACCTAGAATTGTCACAGTAAAGCCACAGAACAAAACACACACATAGAATAAGACTGAGAATTATGCAAACAGATGGCTCTGGGGAACAAAAATGGAAGCCAGAAGATAGTGGATGAGATCTTCAATGAGCTGGCAAAATGTAACCATCGACTTAGAATTTTAAGAATGAAGCTGAAACAGGAACATTTTTAGACAAACAAAAGTAGAGATCAACACCAGGAAATCCTCACCAAATTTTTTTTTTTTAAAAAAGCACTAAATAATATACTTGAAACAGAAGGTAACTGATGCCAGGTAGAAAGTCTGAAATGCAAGAAATAATTTGTGGTGTTTTCTTTTTTTAAGCTGTAACTCAAAAAGCCTTTTTTAAAAAATAATAAATTTATTTTTTATTGGTGCTCAATTTGCCAACATACAGAACAACACCCAGTGCTCATCCCATCAAGTGCCCCCCTCAGTGCCTGCCACCCAGTCACCCCCACCCCCCGCCCTCAAAAAGCTTTTTAAAAAAAACTCTATAACTCAAATACGTAATAATGGCAACACATAAATTGAAATGCAGTTAAGAGAATTAATGTGTTCTATGTGTGAAGAATAAAGATATTAAGACTTTTGGTAAGCTAAATATGTATATGAAAATTTACTGAGTAACCATTCGAAAGTGTGTGTGTGTGTGTGTGTGTGTGTGTGTGTGTGTATGAAGTATATAAAACGAAGTAGAGAGGGATGCCTGGGTGGCTTAGCAGTTTGGCGCCTGCCTTCAGCTCAGGGCATGATCCTGGAGTCCTGGGATCAAGTCCCGCATCGGGCTCCCTGCATGGAGCCTACTTCTCCCTCTGCCTATGTCTCTGCCTCTCTCTCTCTGTGTCTCTCATGAATGAATAAATAAAATCTTTTTAAAAAACAAAACAAAGTAGAGAACTCTTCTTGGGGAAAACTATTTAAAAGTGCACACATGTGGTAAAAATATTTATAAGTAATTAAAAAAGAATTTTAAAATAAGGGCAGAACACCTGCCAAATGGATGAGTTACAAAAGATTAATTTCCTTAGCTAGCATTGGAAAGACTTAGCTTGATAGAGAACAGACAATGTTGTAGCACGGAAAATAGACAACAACATGAATAAATAAAAGGAAAGGAAATGATTGAACTAAAGAGAAGACCTGTTTTAGGATAAGACAGCTATATAATATGGAGTAGCTAATGCAAAGACAAATTGCCAGGCTGGGCATAAATAAAAATAAGACAATAAAGTACCTGAAACTGTTTCAACTGACTTTTAAACTCTGAAATGTATGAAGTGATTATTTGTATAAAATGGCAAGATTATACATGTTGCTGTCAATATGACAAAGACTGTCACTTAAACAATCCCTGCAATAATAATCTGGAAATTTGAGGAAACTTAAGTATAGAAGCAAATTATTTGAGGTATGAGAAACTAGATGTATTTATAATCATTTAGACCACCCTATTTCAACACAGTACATAAAATATGTAATCCATTTTAGTTTTCATCTCAAAACCAACTACTACTCTAGCATAAAAGTGTCACTAGTAATTGAAAAGAGTTAGAAGTTAAAAGTATACCAAGAGTTATATCCAAACTGCTGGATTACTTACTAATTGGCTGAGTTACACATCTGTGAATTTCAGTTTCTGAGCTGTAAGCATGAATATAAGCCACTATTCTTTTCTACCTCATCATTATTTGTTATCACTACAGGTAATCTTGATACATGGCTATTGAGAGAATGTTATTATTATTTCTTCTTTTCTCAAAAGCACATCATAGAGTTAATTAAATATTTTAGATATTATCTCTCGGGGGGGGTATTAAAAGGGGTCAACAGTGTTTACAATTATAAAAATAACAAACTATTTCCCAACTCAGTGCATATAAAACTAAGAAAATGTTCTTAAGGCTTGTATATTAACATGTTTCTAAAAATTAATAATTAAAAAATAAAAATAATAAATAATGATGAGATACAACTTTGTTGTGCTCCTTAAGAATTGCCACAATTCTCCCTAAAATCATTGCAGTGAACATCCAGTACTATATAACAACTTTTAACTGCAAAATAAGATTACAGATTGAAAATGTACTAGATGCGGGGATCCCTGGGTGGCTCAGCGGTTTCGTGCCTGCCTTTGGCCCAGGGCACGATCCTGGAGTCCCGGCATTGAGTCCCGCTTCGGGCTCCCGGCATGGAGCCTGCTTCTCTCTCTCTCTCTCTCTCTCTCTCTCTCTCTCTCTATGACTATTATAAATAAATAAAAATAAATATTTAAAAAAATAAAAGAAAATGTACTAGATGCTAAAAAGATATTGAATGTTAAAAATGTATTTCAGTGTTGATAATCAACAATGAAAACAACTTCATAAAATATCTATAAAGTTCTTAGAATAACCAATGCTAAAGCACAAAAATACAAAAGGAAAATAAAATCCTTCCAGATATTTACAAAATAAAACTGATTTGAAGAGACCAATAGGAAGCTTCAGAACATTTGACAATATTTTTGTATTATCTAACAAGATTTTGGAAAGTAACCTTAGATGTAGATTAATCAAAACAGATTTCAAACAAAATATAAAAGTGTGTGTCTATCATTGAGAATTTATTCTACTCAGTGCAGTACCAGATAAAACAAAAAGAAAGTTTGAGACATGTTGAAATGACATTTTAAACTGAAGAGTACTTAAATAAATCACATATACCTTATGTAATTTAGAAAAATATTTTAAAATCAGATAATGAGAATCCATGCATAAATGCCAGAGGAAATGAGAAATATACCATTTAATTTAGAAGTACAGATGGCTAGACAGGAAATCATTTTTATTGTGTTAAAAACAAATTATAATTGGTCAGAAGCCCAAGATGATATAGTCTAAATACATATATCACCCTAATGAATAACAGTTACTGCAATTTGGTTGCAAATGCAGATATATACATAATATGTGTATGGGAGAGAAGTGTATTATAGAGATGTATCTGGAATTAAAAGAATAAGTTCTTAGGGTGCCTGGGTGGTTCAGTCAGTTAAGCATCTAACTCCTGATTTCGTCTCAGGTTATGATCTCAGGGTTGTGAGATCCAGCTCTGCAAGGGCATCTGCACTGAGCATGGAGCCTGCTTAAGATTCTCTCCCTCTCCCTCTGCCCCACCCCCTGTTCCCTCTTTTGACTATGTTACATTAAATAGCAAAAGGGGACTTTGCCCAAAGACATGGTAGGCAGCCTTGGGAAGATCAAAAAGTCAGAGTACTTGGGACGCCTGGGTAGCTCAGTGGTTGAGCACCTGCCCCTGGCTCAGGGTGTGATCCTCGGTCCCAGGATCGAGTCCCACATCAGGCTCCCTGCCTTTCATAAAATCCTTAAAAAAAAAAAAAAAAAAAGTCAGAGTACTCAAACACCCAGAAGGACCTTAGAATAGATTAGTCATGTGACCCACAGACTCCTTCAGCCATTGAGGCAGAACTCAGATAGAGATGGGATCATGCAAGAAATGCTTACAGAGGAGTCCATTGATAATAGAAGGAATCCCCAAGACAGACATGGGAAATCCACAAGGTTCTCGAGAACGTTTAAAAAGCAAAACACTGTTAGCTCTGTCCTAACTAGGGACAGAGAGATGAAAAAATAAAAGAAGGTATAGGACTCCCCAAATACCGTAAGCTGGAATCAGGCTGATGAAAATACTCAGCTGCAAACATGAACTAGTCTTCATGAAAAGGGAAGGCTGCATCAAAGATGGCTTCAAAGGATGGCTTCATGTGCCATGAGTCCACAAAAGTAGAACCTTAAATCAAAGAGAATTTTTCCCAGGCATTAAAGCCTAATGGATTTTCCAAGGCTGGATTTCAAAACTGCCAGAAACTGATAATTCCATTTTCCATCTACTTCCTCCCTTTTTGATGAGAATGTATATAATTTCTATCTTATGCCTGTCCCACCATTGTCTTTTGGGAGCAGATAACTTGTTTCTTCAATTTCACAAGTTCACATATACAGGATTTGTGCTTTAAGATAAATTATACTCAGAACCTCATCCAGGCAGCCCGGGTGGCTCAGCGGTTTAGCGCTGCCTTCAGCCCAGGGCCTGATCCTGGAGATCCAGGATCGAGTCCCACGTCAGGCTCCCTGCATGCAGCCTGCTTCTCCCTCTGCCTGTGTTTCTGCCCTTCCCCCCCCCCCCCGGCCCCCACTCTCTCTGTGTCTCTCATTAATAAGTAAATAAAACATTTAAAAAAAAAAAAAAAAAAAAAAAAAAAACCTCATCCATGCCTAATTTAGATAATGAAATTTGAACTTTTGAGCTGTTAAGATTTTGAAGAGATTTTTAAACTTTACTTGAAACTGTAATGGGTTGAGACTTTGGGAATGTTGGGATGAGGTGAATGTATTTTACATGTGGGACAGACATGACTCTCTGGGGGCCAGAGGATAGACTGTGGTATGTAGAATAGTGGTGCACCCAAAGATTTCCATGTCCTCATCCCAAATGACCTAGACATTGCCTAGACAAAGTGACTTTTCACATATGAAGGATCTTGAGATAGGAATACTATCCTAGATTACCTGGAAATGCCCAATATAATCACAGGGTTCCTCATAAGGAGGAAAAGGAGGCAGAGTTGGAGAACAAGCTATGATGACAGAAAAAGAGGTTGGATTAACACAAGGCCAGAAGCCAAAGAATACTGGCAAACTCTAGAGGCTGAGGAAGGTGGGGACAAAAGCCTCCAGAAGAATTTCAGTACTGTTGACATCATAATTTTAGCCTGAGACTAATTTTTGAACTGACCTCCAGAACTATAAGATAATAAATATGTGTTGTGTTACATCTCTAAGTCTATGATAATTTGTTATAGTAGCTATAGAAAATGAATATGAATACTTTAAAAAATTCATATAAACAGATATATGTAACTAAAGGATTGACAGATTTGAAAGGAAAAATGTGTTTCAAGGTCTCAACAGTAATCTATATGATATTAAATCCTACAGTGCATAAAGCATAGAACAAAGAATATTTTTATAAGACCTTAGTGAAATATTTTACAATACTAGTAGTAATTAACATTAATAATATCAACAAGGAGCTCTTTGTGTTTAATATGCACCACATACTATGTTAAGGCTTTACATGCATTTTTCAACAGATATTACCTTCTCAATAATGACATGAGGTAGAATCTGTTATATATGTATACACATACTACATAGGAGGAGTATGAGGCTTAAAAATTATATGACCAAATTCATGCAGCTTAAATAGAACATATCCTTGTATTGAATCCAAATAGGTCTTAGATTTTTTTCAACCACTGTACCACACAGCTTTGTGCAATTTCCTTGTTTGGGTCTGTTTCTTGCCAACATGATTTAAGTGCAGAAGGCTTGCTTTGCAAGAAAATAAACTAATTTTTAAAAGTAGATAAAATATGTGTAATGTTTTTGCACAAGGTCACAATGAAGTAACAGAAAATTAAGAGAAAACAGGAATTCGGATTGACAAATGACCAAAGCCATTTTTGGTTTAAACACACATTACTAGTTTTAATAGAAAGTCCAAGTCTTCTCTCCTGCCTTAGTAAGCTAAGCATTTTGAAAGAAGAATGTCATATCCACTTAATGGCTAACAAGAATTCATAGCCACAATTCTAATTCTTAATTATAATAATGTCATGAAGGAGGTAGAATAACAGGCTAAAAATGCCAAGATCTTAGGAATTACACTGTAAATTGACTCTAGCAATTTTTTAAAGCTAAACTGTTACATAAAGTGTTTTTTGAATATAAGAATACAAAACCAGGAGAGTTCTTGGTAGAGTTGGGGAGCCTCAAACACATTGCTGATTTTCTCTCAGGATTTCTGCCAAATAACTGGGGATGTGCAAGGCAAGAGGGAAAAAAGTAACCTATGGCTTATAAGAGACACCACTGGGAGTTGGTAGTGATTGGAAAGATCCAGAAGGGGAAGCTTCTGGGGTGCTGATAATGTGACACATTCACCCTGGGCAATAAAGCGTGGACTGCTTCCAGACTTTTCATCCTCCTGAGCATGTTTCTCACAACAATGACAGAAATGCAGTAAAACAAGAGGAAATATTCAAGGCTCTCTTTTTAATGACCACGTTTGAAAATGGCATATTATCTTTCACTTGTCTCATTCTATTTCATCAAAATAATATGATTATACTCCAAATCAACAGGAAGATAAACATATGCAACTGTAAAGTCACATGGAAAGTAAATTTAGGAATGGGTACAGAACTGATGCCAAGTCTATTACACAGACTCTGGTTCAGTTTTACTAAGTAAGCCTATGTGGATAATAAAGCCTACTTCAATTTGGCCTTAGAAATAGGGATACTTTTTTGAACTTGCACTGGCAATAAATAAAGTTAATTTCACAATACTGTGTATTATAAAAAGGTGGAGGAGTGCCTGAGTGGTTCAGTTAAGTGTCTGACTCTTGATCTCAGCTCAGATCTTGATCTCAGGGTCCTGTGTTCAAGCCCCTTGTTGGGCTCCACCCTGGGCATGGAGCCAACTTTAAAAAAAAAGAAAAAGAAAAAGAAAAAAAAAGGGGGAAAGCTGCTCAATTTACATGTGATATATTATTATAAATAATGGGCAATTTAAAAAAATATATAATTAACACACATTCTGAATTCACATAGTTGCAAATTCTGTCTTGTATACCATATAAATATATGCACACCTGATACACAGTCTCCCAAGTCTGCAAACATATGGTCAGAATTAGCTATTATGGGTTCCAGACAAATGTCTGTAAATTGATAAAAAATAAATGAAAATAAATTACTTTGCTGTCTTAAGAACTGTCTCTCTTAGTAAGCTATCAGGCTCAAGCTCAAGAAATGATAAATAGCAATTTTTCTATAATGAGAAAACAACCATGTTTTTATACATTCCTTTTTAAGTATATTCCGAAAAGGAGGAAAGAAACTTGTTGACTTTATTTAACTTATTACTTGAAAAGAACATAAAAAGTTCAGAAAACTGATATGGGGCCCCTCCATGGCTTGGTCCCATTAAGCATCTCCCTTTGGCTCAGGTTGTGATCCCAGGGTCCTGCGAGAGAGCCCCCTGTTGGAGTCCCTGCTCAATTTGTCCCGCTCCCTTTACCCCTTCCTCACTCATGTTTTCTCTTTCCGTCTCAAATAAATAAAATCCTTAAAAAGAACTGATTAATTTATACCCAAATTACTGTAATACTCCAAATTTATGCATACAAATTTGAAAACATGCATGAGATGGACAAAATCCTTGAAAGGCACAAACTACCAAAGCTTACTCAAAAGGAAATAGATAATCTGAATGGCCTTACAGTGATTAAACTTGAATTTGTAGTTTAAAATGTTGCTATCAGAAAGGGTAACACAAACTATTCCAACCTCAGATGGCTT
Source organism: Canis lupus dingo (assembly GCF_003254725.2). Lineage (NCBI taxonomy): Eukaryota > Metazoa > Chordata > Mammalia > Carnivora > Canidae > Canis > Canis lupus. The sequence goes on from NC_064249.1 coordinate 52,999,528, forward strand.
AATCAGTGAATTCTAACACAAATTTAAGGGAGAAAAAATTAAAACCCATCCTACAATACCAGTGCAAGAAATAAAGTAAGGAAGAGGAATGCTTCCAACTCATTCTTTGAGGCCAATATCACACTGATACTAACCTAAAGACATTACAAAGAAAAAAAAAACAAAAACAAATTATAGACCAGTGTCTCTTACAAATAAAAATCTTTAACAAAATATTAACTACCAAAATCCAGCAACATATAAAAGTACAATACATCACATCAAGCAGGTGTTTTTTTTTTTTTTAAGTGGGGTTTAATCCAAGCAAGAATGCAAGGCTGCTTCAGCATTCAAAAAACCAATGTAACTCACCATATAATAAATAAGCAACACCATAAGATCATATCAATTGACACAGAAAAAACCTCCTACAAAATTCAATATCCCTTTGTGATAAGAACTATCTGCAAACTAGGAATAGAAGGAAACTGCTTCAACTTAATAAAGGCTATAATGAAAGAAACTGACGACCATACAAACAAATGGAAAATGGAAAAAATGGAAAAGAATTCCATGCTCATGGATTGGAAGAATATTGTTTAAATGTCAACACTACCCAAAGCAATCTACAGATTCGATGCAATCTTTGTCAAAATTCCAACAGCATTTTTCACAGAACTAGAAAAAATAATCCTAAAGTTTATATGAAACCACAAAGACCTCAAATAGCCAAAGAAATCTTAAGAAAGAAGAACAAAGCTAGAGGTATCACAGTCCCAGATTTCAAGATATACTACAAGCCATAGTAATCAAAACAGTATGGTACTGGCATAAAAACAGATAGTAGAATAGGATAGGAGGTCACAAGTAAACCAATGTTTATATGGTCAATTAATTCTACAACAAAGGAGGCAAGAACATACATTGGGGGGAAAAGACAGTCTTTTCAATAAACAAACCTAGGAAAATGGGATAGCTACACACAGAAGAACGAAACTGGGCCACTATCTTATATACCACACACAAAAATAAACTCAAAATGGATTAAGGATCTAAATATAAGACCTGAAATCAGAAAATCCTAGAAAAAAACACAGGCAGTAATTTCTTGGACAGTGGCCTTTACAACATTTTTCCAGATACACTCCTCAGGCAAGGGAAACAAAAACAAAAGTAAACTATTGAGACTACAACAAAGGAAACCATCAAAAGAAAAAGACCACCCACAATTGCATATACAATCAGGGTTTAATATCCAAAATATACAAAGAACTTACATAATACCAAACCCCTCCAAATAATCCAATTTAAAAATAAGAAGAGAACTTGAATAGACATTTCTCCAAAGAAGACCTACAGATGGCCAAAACACGAATGAAGAGATGTTCAACATCACTAATCATCAATGAAATACAAATCAAAATCAGGATGAAGTATCACCTCACACCTGTCAGAATGCCTAGACTCAAAAAAGACAAGAAATAACAAATGTTGGTGAATATAGGGAGAAAAAGGAACCTTTGTACACTGTTGGTGGGATGTATATTGGTGCAGCCACTCTGGAAAATAGTATGGAGGTTCCTCAAAAACTAAAAACAGATATATGACATGATCCAATAATTCCACTACTGGGTATTTGCCCAATGAGAACAAAGGCACTAATTTGAAAAGATTTATGGATGCTTATGTTTATTGTAGCATTATATAAAATAGCCATGATATGGAAGCAACCCAAGTGTCCACCAATAGATGAATGGATAGAAAAGACGTGGTAAATACACAAGCACACGCACATACACAGCACTACTCAGCCATAAAAAAGGATGAGATCTTGCCATTTGCAACAAAATGGATAATCCTAGAAGGTGTTATGCTAAGTGAAATAAGTCAGACAGAGAAAGAAAAATACCATATGATTTCACTTATACATGGAATCTAAAAAACAAAACAAACCAACCAAACAAAAAGCAGAAACAGATTCATAAATACAAAAAACTGATGGTTGCCAGAGTGGAGAGAAACAGAGGGAGAGGGGCAAAAAGGGTGAGGAGGAACGGAGGATAAAGGCTTCCCATTATGGGATGAAGAAGTCATGGGATAAAAGGTATATAGCATAAGGAATTTTGTTAATGGTATTGTAATAGTATGCTGAGAGAGGTTAGCTACACTTATGGTGAGCATAGCATAATACATAGATTTGTTAAATCATTATGTTGTACATCCAAAACTAATGTAACATTATCTGTCAACCACACTTCAATTAAAAAGAAAAAATGTTTTCCTACTAAGATCTGGAACAGGCAATTATGTCCTCGAGTACCACTTTTATTAACATCATATCAGGTATTAACGCATTAATTAGAATTAGTTAATGCAATAAAACAGGAGAAATTAAAAAAAAAAAAACAGTGGAAAGGAAGAAATAAACCTATCCTTCTTTTTAGACAACACGATAGTCTATGCAAAAAATTCCAAAGAATCTACAAAAAACCCTCATAAGACTAGTAAGTTTAGTAATCATAAGATACAAGATCAACATACTGAAGTCAAATGCATCCCTTTATACCAGCAATGAAAACTTAAAATCTGAAAATATTTTAAAAGTTAATACAAATTAGTACCAAAAACATTACCTAAAATCTAACAAAATCTATACAAATCTAACAAAACATGTGCAAGATCTATAGGCGAAAACTACAAAACACTCATAAATAAAAGGATCTAAATGAATTGAAAGATGTACAGTGTTCATAAATTGGAAGATTCAATATTAAGATGCATATTCTTTCCAGTCTGATATATACATTTAACACAACCCCATCAAAATCCCAGTAAGCTTCTTTGTAGGTATCAATAAGGTGATCCCAAACTGATAAGGAAAAAGGACCTAGAACAGTCAAAATAATTCTGAAAAAGAACAAAGTTGGAGGACTCATATTATAGGATTTTAATGCTTACTATAAAGCTGTAGTCATCAAAACAGGGTGAATTGATGAAAGAACAGACCCATAAATTAACAGAGGAGAAAGAGAGCCTAGAAACAGACTGATACAAATATAGTCAACTAATTTTTAACAAGAAGTCAAAGATAACTCACTAGTAAAAAGACAACTTCCTCAACAAATGGTACTAAAACAAGTGAACATTGATGTGCAAAAAAAAAAGGTTACAGACAAAACCAAAACTGAACTAAGACATTAAACCTTAAAAGGTTAATTCAAAAGGGATTAAAAACCTAACTGTAAAACATAGTGACAAAACTTACCAAATAAACATAAGAGAAAATATGCATAACCATAGCATTGATGATGAATTTCTAGATAAATCAAAACTGAACCAAGATAGATTTTAAATCTTAAAAAGTTAATTCAAAAGGTATTACAAACCTAACAAAAACACAGTGACAAAACTTTTCAAATAAAACATAAAAGAAAATATAACCATGGACTCCATGGTGAATTTCTAGATGATTCAACAGCATGAACCAAGAAAGAAAAGAAATTGGTAACAATGGATTTTATCATAATTAAAAAGCATTTGCTCTTTTAAGACACTACTTGTAAGGGAATGAAAAGAGAGTCACAGACTAGCCTGGAAGAAAATATTTGCAAATCACGTATCTGGTAAAGGACTGGTATGCAGAATATATATAAAATTTTTAAAACTCAACAATAAGAAAATAGATAATCCAATTTAAAAATAGGCAAAAATGGGATCCCTGGGTGGCTCAGTGGTTTGGCGCCTGCCTTCGGCCCAGGGCGTGATCCTGGAGTCCCAGGATCGAGTCCCACATTGGGCTACCTGCATGGAGCCTGCTTTTCCCTCTGCCTATCTCTTTGCCTCTCTCTCTCTGTCTTTCATGAATAAATAAATAAAATCTTTAAAAAAAATTGGCAAAAGATATGAACAGATGTTTCACCAAACAATATGACAGGTGGCCAGTTAGCCTAAGAAAACATGACCAAAATCAAATGTAATGAAAGGCAAATTAAAAACCACAATAAGCTATCACTACATATATATTAGAATGGCTAAAATTCAAAAAATTGAAAATAATCACTGATAGTGAGAATGCACAGCAAGAGGGACTCTCATTCACTGCTGGTAGGAATATAAAATCAGCAGCCAATCTGGAAGAGGATTTGGCAGTTCCTTACAAATCTAAACACAGTTTTACCATACAACCCTGCAACCACTGTCCTGAGTATTTACTTAATTAATTTGAAACTCATGTCCACGCAAGAACTTGCATGTGAATGTCTATATTAGCTTTTTACATAATTGCAACCAAGATATCCTTTAATAAATGAGTAGATGAACAAACTGTGGTACATCCTCACAATAGAGTACTATTAACTGATAAAAAGTAATGGAGCATATACAGCCCTGCAAAAACACAGATGAGTACTTATCAGCAATGATGAGACGTTATCCATTGGTTTGCAGATATGAAATACAGTGAATGAGCTGTGCCTGGAGGTGAAAAGTAAGGTGGTAGGACCAAGGGCAACAACCAGTGCTCACTGGCAGAAATGACAGGGTGATGACACTAACATTTGTAAATTACTGAAGGGAAAAAAAAAAAAAACTGAAAAAAAGGAAGGTAAAATATGGACTTTTTTATAAATTCAAAAACAAGGAATTAATAACAACAACTATTACTGGAAGTCTGATAGGCAGAAGAAAGTGGTAAAAGAAATGCAGACTTCATGGAGAACACTGAAAGTGGTAACTACCTGGAAAATATATAAGATATTTTTCTTGTTATTTAAATCTCCTTAGATATAATTGTCTATCTGACAAAAATAGTAAGGTGTGGGTAAAAACTTAAGATGTATCTAGACAACTGCACAAATGTTTGTCAGGAAGAAATGATACTATACTATGGTAAGATAGCTGAAGTGGTATAAATATCACTGGAAGATTGACTGTTATTAAAGATGAATATATTGGGACACCTGGGTGGCTCAGCAGTTGAGTGTCTGAGTTTGGCCCAGAGCGTGATACTGGAGTCCTGGGATAGAGTCCCATGTCAGGCTCCCTGCATGGTTCCTGTTCTCTGTGTTTCTGCCTCTCTCTGTGTCCTCTTATGAATAAATAAATAAAATCTTTTTTTAAAAAAAGATGAATACACATACCTTGCAGCAACCAATTAATATCAAAAAGAACAAAGAGATAGCTAATAATCCAACAAGAGAGATAAAGTAAAAATTTTTAAAGATTCAATAAAAAGAAAGAAAAAGAAGGCAGAAAAAAGGAAAAGAGGAGCAAAGATCAAATTGGACAAACTGCAAAATGATAAACTCAACTGTATCAAGAATCACACTAAATGTAAACTGTCTGAATACCCCCAATGAAGGGTTCTTGGGGGTTCAGTTGGTTAAGGTCTGCCTTTGGCTCTGGTCATGATCCCGGGGTCCTGGGATTGAGTCTCACATGGGGCCCCCTGCTCAGCAGAGTCTGCTTTTCCCTCTCCCTCTGCCCCTCTCCCTCTACTTCACTCATGTGCTCTCTCTCTCTCTCAAATAAATAACATCTTTAATAAATATAAATTTATATTATATTATTATTATATAATATATAATATATATTACATATAATATAATATATATTATAAATTATATATATTATATATAATATATATAAATAATATTATATATTATATTATTTATAATAAATATAAATATCCCAATGCAAAGATATGTATTTTGAATTGGATAAAAAAGCAGGACTCATATCATTCTGGTTATAAGAAATGTACTTTAAATATAAAGAAACAATTAGGTTAAAAGTTAAAAGACATAGAAAGATATACCATGCTCACACTAATTAAAACAAACTAGAGTTGCTCAATAAACATTAGGCAAAGTAGAGTTTAGAACAAAGAATACTACTGAGGATAAAAAAGGTCATTTCATAATGATAAAGGAGTCAAGTCATCAGAGAGAGCAATCTCAATCTCAATCTCAATCTCCTTTATGTACTTAAAAACAGATCTTCCAAATACAGGAAGCAAAAACTAATAGAATTGTAAGGAGAGATAGAAAGATCCACAATTTCCTTTTCTCAATAACTGAGAGAACAAGTAGATGAAAAATCAACATGCATACAAAGTTTGCATCACACATCTGACACATGTAAGAAAATCACCTTATAATCAGCAGAAGACCTGTTTACAGAATACACTCTGTTCATATACACATATCATCCTATCTGAAGTTATATTTTTGGATGTGAGAACTTAGACAAGAGAGTAAAATCTCCAATGCCCATTTCTCTTACATAAACACTCCCTGTTGTAAGCAATAGTACAAACAGTGCTATAATATACAGAGCTCTTGTTAAAGTACAGATTCTGAAAGAATAAAGCCTGGTACGAGGCCGAAGATTCTGCATTTCTAACAAGTTCTCGTGTGTTGCCCTTGAAGTGGCAAGAGACTAGAAGATGGGAGGAAGCGAAAAGAGGAAGCTGGGGTCACATTAGTTTTGCCTACTTCTAGAAAATCAATGACAGATAAAAACGTAACATTTTTTGAGTGAATCTAATGTGGTTAGCCATGGTGTAAAGCATACAGTATGTATTATTTCATTGTATCTTTAAAACTGTTCTATGAAGTAAATACTATAATTATTATAATTTTTCAGAGATGGAACTTGAGATTTCGAGAGGTCAGTTATTTACACATATCCCAGAGCTATCTAACTACCCAGCTTAGCAAAGCATAGGTGTTGGAGGCACTAAACGGGCTCCATGGAAACTTTCTTTTCCCAATATTTCACCTAAAATCATATCAATTTCAGATTTCTATTTCTTTTGAGTCCTTCCTACTCTACCTCACTGGAAAGACCTAAGCCTAACCACAAAACTGAAGCAGAGAACTGTCGCAAATACCACTAGGATAACCAAGCTGGCAAGTATTACTGTAAATAGATGCATTAAACATATTTTGGCTCATTTTTCTGTTGTGTTTTAAATGGATGTTTAATATTTTAACTGAAATAAAGTACAATTAATTGATACAAAATTAAAGGCAAGAGAGCTGAAAAATTCTAATCTTCACTATGATGTCAAGTTAGACCTACTTTTATCCATGTAGCTACATGAGTGATGATGATGAACTGGGGAAAGAGGAATCAGACATACACTGATGATTTCAAGAAGGAAGCAATATACTGTATTATTCCAAAATATTCTATAATGTGTATTGTTCTTAAAACCAGGGAAAAGTAGCTTAAAAATTGTAACTGAATAAATATTAGTTATCAAGTATTCCCCTGATTCTTCCCATTTCCTCAAATACTAGCATTAGTCATAGAGTTGAGGAAAGATTAATAGATATATATTTGTAAGTATTTCCAGAGGTTAGAAAATTTGAAGTACTGTCCTAGCTAATGACGAAAAAATAAGGAAAAATCTATGCAGTGAAAAATCAAATACCCTAAATTAAAGTCTCCTTGAACAGGTGTAACATAGTGAATGCCAGAGTCCCTGCAGCTTAGCAGAACAGGTGGTGCTCAGGCATCTCCCAGTGCTTGAGGTTTATTTCTAAGTACTTTCATCATCTCTAAAAGGGAGGTGGTAATTGTGTTCCCCTAGCCACAAAAGATAAAATAAGTATAAACAAACACATAATGTCCTCTCAACCACTTGGCACTTTATGGAAGATATTTGATTTTTTTTTTCTTGAATTTTTAATTTTACAAGAAACCTACAAAAAACCCGTCCTTAAAACAAAATTTAGATTTATTTTATCCTCTAAGTCAGGGCTTAGAAACCAGTCACATGGCCCTTAACACCTGCCTCTTTTGCTGCCTTTAAAGTATTAAGTTCTACTAGTTGTCAAATTAAATATCATGGCACAGCCATGGCATATGGAAGAGGCAGATGAAATTTTCATTTCAACATTAAACTTTCCAGAAAAGGAACAAATGTGGACAAGGAGAAGAAAATAAATGGTATGTTTTGGCAACAAGGAATGTATCTCTAGTTTTGTGGCAAACAGCACTCAATCAAAAAAAATTTGTTGCTGAAGAATGCAATCACAAATAATTTTTATAAATAGCTGAAAATATCGTCTTGCTGATAGGTGAGGCTAGATTTTCAGAATTTTAATAAAAATTTTCACATATGTCTGTCTAGCAACAATGAACGCTATGTTTGCCCTGGATAGAAGGGTATGATCAATGTTTTCTTTTTAAAGATTTATTTATTCATTTGAGAGGGTGGGGAAGGGCAGAGGGAGAGGGAGAGAGAGAAACTTAAGCAGATTCTGTGCTGAGTGCAGGGTCCACTTTGAGACTCAGTCTCACCACCCCAAGATCATGATCTCAGCCAAAATCAAGAGTCAGATGCTTAATTGACTATGCCACCCAAGAGTCCTATGACTAATGTTTTTTTTTTTTTTCAAAAGATCTTATTTATTTACTCATGAGAGATACAGAGAGAAAGGCAGAGACATAGGCAGAGGGAGAAGCAGGCTCCCTATGGGGAGCCTGATGCAGGACTCCATCCCAGGACTCCAGGGTCAAGACCTGAGCCGAAGGCAGATGCTCAAACCCTGAGCCACCCAGATGCCCCATGACTAATGTATTCAGTACAATAGCTGAGAAGACCCCATCACTGAAAAGTAATAATCACAGACTATGTAGGAGATAATATAGAAATTTATGAAAAAGTTAGAGTAAAACAATTATGAAACTCCACCTCTAACGTAGTTTATTCACAATCCTTCCCATATTTCCTCCCTGACAAGAACAGAAGTCTTTGCCAAAATTTCAGTTACCTCTTGACCTGTTAAGCCAAACATTTCTATGCAAATAATCCTTTTATGCTGTACCAGTTTTATGCCATATGAGTTCTAACATATTTTTAGCAAGTAATCTGGGGCAAGAATCCTCTTAAAACTGCTTGTTTACCCTATCTTGCCAGATTGCCAACCTTGCGTTTTGAACTTTGCAAAGTCAGCTGTGGCATAGCAGGTCCACCAAGAGTCAACAGCAAAATGCTGCCATGAGTTGTTGGAACACAAGAAAAGAAGGGGCTTCAAAAGACCCAAAAGTAGCAGTACCTTCTTGGTGGGTACCAAAAAGACCTGAATCAACTCTCAAAACAATTCTTTGGTTTATTGCTTTTATTTAAAATTTTCCAGCCATCTAATTGACAACATTCACAAAGCATCCACAAATGATGCAGAAACAAAAGCGGATAGTATACATAGTCCAAAGGCAAGGAGTTTTTTCATAAAACCTGTCTTTCTGTATTAGTTCTATTACCTTACTGACATGCACTTGGCCTCCCCTCCTGCACCCTTCCCCCACCAAGTGACTCAGTTTTTTCACATTGAACACTTCCTAGTTGCATACAAAAAGCTTAGATGCCCAAGAGCATTAACATAACAGTTTCCCCCATGAGGTATTACAATCCAGGTTGAGAAACAAAAAGCAACAGAATTATAGAGAATACTTTCAAAACTAACACTGTGGTCTGATATATTCAAAGGCACTGAAAAACGTGCATCTCAAGATCAACCTTGCAGAAGCAGAATTCTAAATATTCATAAGCAACAAGATCTTTACTAAAACTCATCTCTTCAGTCAAGACAACAAAACTAACCCTACTCAGGTAGATAGCTATTCATAATGAACGAAGCATTTTGAAGAGAAAACCAGATTATAACATTTAATCCTGAAAGTTTTATTTCATAAACCTATTTATATGGAGACAGACTCTATATCTAAAAGTGCAGATTTTTTTAAATTTCCTTCACCATTTGGGGGATGGAAAAGCATCCCTGATTTGTATATTAAAGCACAAGCATCTGTCCTACTGATGATATTCTAGGGAAGCACATTAGCATAAAATTTAACGATGTCAAATAAGTGGATGTGAAATAGGGACTGCGTAAAGACACTATTTCCAAGGCTGACAGAAACATCACTGTTTAGAAATGCAAATGAAACCATTATGTTCAATAATTATATGAAAATATGAACAGTTCAGCATGTTTTCCAGCCCTGATGGCGGTTAATGGGATGTACGCTTATGTAAATAACTACTATTAAAGCTAATGCTGAAAAAAACTAATAAATTCATACTAAAGCAACTGATTTAGTATGCTTTTAAACCCCAGCAGTGCTCACTTATTAGAAAAGAGTGCATTATTATGTTTAGAACTCATTACTGCTACAAGTCACTGCAACTCCATCAATTACCATGCATTAATGAAAATGGGACACATACAAAAAAAATTATTGCCTCTCAGCAGTTTTCTTTAAAGACAAAATCTAGGGGTATTACCATCATGGGGCCTTGTAGGGAACTTATCCACATTATAATCTTTATTACTGAAACAGTATTCCCAGCATCATCACCCTAGGGTATTTTGATCATAAAAAGGGCTAACCTTTATATAAAAATATCAATATTTTACAAGATTGACCATTTAACATCAGTGAGAAATGTTTACTACTTGAATTTTGGCACCTGGTCCCTTTTTTTTTTTTTAAAGGGAGGCTAAGAAATGAAAATATACAGAGACAGTCATACCAGTAAAGAGGATAGATGGTTTAATTCCAAGTTATTCCCTGATCTAACAAATAAGTCCTATATTCAGTTCTACATTTGTATGTCTCAATGAATTCTGTGGAACTAAGGTACTGGATTTTTAAGAACAGACCTAAAATTTCCTTTTTGGCCACAAGATGGACTTTCTTGTGATACATTAAATATTTAGTACAAGAAATTAAGAAGCTAGAAAAGACTTGTAGTTTAAAATTCAAGTTTAGCTAGCACCTAATAGCAAGGAAATGCTGACAGGGCAGGAATGCAAATATAGAAATGCCTTTGCTCTCATTCATGTCACCTTTCACAATTTACTGTTTAACATATGTAATTAAAGTGCTCCTTCACTGTTTTCTAGCATTCAGAAAAACACAAAACACCTCAGTACCTACTAAATGTGAAAACATTTACTAAACCTCAGACACAGACTTGTTATATATGATTATATGTTTATTTCAAAAGTCTGAAAGTGGGATCCCTGGGTGGTGCAGCGGTTTGGCGCCTGCCTTTGGCCCAGGGTGCAATCCTGGAGACCCGGGATCGAATACCACGTCGGGCTCCCGGTGCATGGAGCCTGCTTCTCCCTCTGCCTGTGTCTCTGCCTCTCTCTCTCTCTTTCTCTCTCTCTCTCTCTCTGTGATTATCATAAATAAATAAAAAAAATAAAAAAAAAAAGTCTGAAAGTCACATCAGTCCAAACATTTGCAGTTTTAGGTCTTATTTGTTTATTCATCTCTCAAGAAGCTTTCACTACAATTTAGATATAGTATCACCAGGTGGTGGTAGAGTGCTATAATTGTGCAGCTTCAGTGATAAAGTCTAAGTTTCTCCCAAGAGTCTGACAAAGCGACTCAGGCATTACAATTCATTCATGTAACATTAAGTTTTGAGTTTATACTGAGTATCAGGTACTGTACTAGATTCTCAGTGAATTATACTGTACAAGAGAGAAATGATGTCCCAGGAGGGAAACAGACAATAAATAAATATATAATAGACTGTCAAGTGCTATGAATAATCAACACCCATTCACAACTAAAAAAAAGAAAAAAACAACCTCTTAGCAAACTAGGAAGAAAACAAAAATTCCTCAGTGTGATAAAAGGTACCTATTTAAAACCTATAGTTGGGCCACTTGCATGGCTCAGTGGTTAAGCATCTGCCTTTGGCTCAGGTCAGGGTTCCAGGGTCCCGAGATGGAGTCCCCACATCAGGCTCTCTGCAGGAAGCCTGTTTCTTTTCTTCCTCTGCCTATGTCTCTGCCTCTCTCTGTTTCTTTCATGAATAAATATAATCTTTAAAAAAACCCGATATCTAATATCAATCTTAAGGATGAAATACATATTTCCCACTAAGATATAAAACAAGGCAAGGATGTTCTCAGTCATCATTTCTATTCAGTACCTAACTGGAGGTACTACAATAAAGCAAGAAAAAGAAATATAAGGCATAATGACTAGAAAGAACTAAAATTGTTTTTATTTGCAGATGCTGTAATTCTGTAACAATAAAATCCTAAGAACTCAGTAAAACAACTATTAAAATTAACAATGATAATTTAGCAAGGTCAAAAAAATAAAATCAATATACAAAAATCAATTATATTTCTAAATCCAACAATTATAAATTGAAATTAAAACTAAATTAAACAAACTTTTCAAAATTGGCAGACTCCCCTCTGCTGACTAGAATGTGCACATGAATACTGAAGCTTGGAATGCCAAGTTAAAAAGCATGGCTCCCTAAAATTTATGGAGTCAGTGTACTTGCCTAAAATTGTCAAAATTCAGATGCTCTTTTACATGGAAAACAAATAAATATGTATCTTGTTTTGATTATGGTTACTCTGGCACTTCTTGTTATATACAAAAAAAAGTTTAATCCTGACACAGATTCATAAAATACCCATGAGTATGCTCTTTCCACTCAGCCTTTTCAGCTTTGTTCCTACATTATTTTCCTTGAGATCTATTCTACTCCTTGCTAAGATTCTTAGCAATTCCTAACTGATTTCTCTTGGCAATAAGCTTTCTTAAAAAAATGCTTTAAAATTTTTAAAGGATGTTCCCTCATATAGCCAGAAGCATTTTGCTTCAAAAAAAAAAAAAATACAGACTTTTCAAAAACTAGAAATCTAGTTACTCTCTGGGCAAGAGAAGTCTAAATGAGAACTCTAAAAGGAAAAAAAAAATCTTCAAATGGACAGCATCTGAAATAAAAGATAATATTTGCAAGATTTATCAACTATGGCTTTGGTATGTTGTAAACTTTTTCAGGGCAAGGAAATATTTTTGTAGACCTTAAATTTTTATAGAACATGTACAGTTTTTAAAAACCTTGCATATTTTAGCTCATCTGATCATCTTATGTGGTAAACAGTTCAGATACTATTAACATGTTGAAATTAAGACCTGCAGGGGTTTATCCAAGGTCGTATACCTAGTTAAAGGCAAAATTAAGTCAGGATTTTAAATTTTATGATTCTAGTGCTAAAGTGTTCTTGATATACACATTGAGATAAGTCTTGAGACTTCCAGTCTCTGATTAACTGAAAGTTTACAAAAAGGAGTTTTCATATAAATTTTTAAGGATAAAGAAGCTGCCTCAGCAGCATAAAGCACTTCTCTGCTGTCTCAAATTACTATAAGATACTATACAAAGAATATACTTATAAATACTGTGATACTACTCAATGATTATACTTAACATTGACTAAAACTTCCTCTCATTTCCTTTGGCTCTAGACTGCTTAACTAGTTCCTGTGCTTTTAACACTGATGTCTTGGGGGTTTATTGTGAGACAGAAGCGTTTGGCAACTTTCCCCTACCATTAGACTAGTAGCTATGCTTCACTACAGCATACAGGCTCTCTTCTCTACCATCAAACTTTCTCTAGTACAAATTTCTCACTAGGGCAATTACTATTTCTAACCTTCTTTTCTGTTGGTTTCATCTCCTGTTTTTTCTCTTTTGCCTCTTGCCACTTTTCCTGTGTTTATCAGCTTTTGTGTGGAATGGCCAAAAATAAACACATCATAACAATTATTTGAAAAACTGACCAACAGGAACACAACAAAAATTATCTTTAGATATTTGGATTTTCTTGGTTAGATTTATTTAGAAATTCAAGGACTGCTTAAGATTATACGGACACAAAGGACTAGTTCTCCATTTGGTTCTGCTCTTCATAAGCCTGAGGATTTAAGAAAACAGCTCAATAAATTGGGATTTCTGTATTAACAAAAGATAAGGCATCAAACCTGGCATCTATCTTTAGGGAGATCTATTTCAGATACTCAGTTAACTTTTTTTTTTCTCTCAGTTAACTTCTGATCATTACATGATTACACAGTAATTAGTTGTACTACCAAAAATCTAGTACTTGGAAATGCAGAATCTTAGGTGTAACTATGAAAATAAAAAAGGAAATATTATATGTCTCTAACTGAAGTGAGGAAATTACCATCTGAATCATTTAAATATTCACAATTAAAGGCCATGCTAAAGTTAAGAACAACTAAGACAAATTTGCTACTGCCTAATAATAAAGTCATTAATTACATTCTTCAAATCTAAGGCGATTATAAACTAGTACAGCAAGTGGATTTAGCTTAAGAGATTACGTCAAAATAGCCATTTAAAGACCATTAATATAAAATACTAAACAAAATAATGAACTCTCCTAAATAATAATTATCACAAAATTGACTTATTGAAAGTCTATTTCTTCATGCAAGAACTACTGAAACTTTCCAAAGTAATTTTAAATGATTTAAACAGATTTAGTACTGTTTATCCAGTGCAGAACTATCACTCGAAAAACTTTTTTAATTAAAGAGATGTACAAAATCAATATTTTTTTTTTTTTTTTTTTTTGCATTTCAGTCTGCTAAGCTTATTTACCTGTGGGCATCAAAAACAAATGAATCCCTTAGCCTCAAGAGGGCCATTTTAGAAGTCTCAGCACACATCTATTTGAATCCCAGTGTTACTCACTATAAAGCAACAAAGAAGTTGCTCTCTGTGGGTGCTAAGGTTCCACATCTGGAGCCTTCAACAAGCCAAAGAAATAAAAACACTATCAAAATCAAACTTAGGAAGTAAAGCTGTTCATTTTATTATAAAATGAGTACACACCACAGCTATTAAAAGGATTACAGACAATAAGGAGGTGGAGAAATCCCTAAAAGCAAATCTCATAAAAAAATACAAAATAATATTTTAAAAATAATTGTCAAAACACATTAACACTCAACCAGAATTAAAAACAAAAGAAAATTAGAATACCTGAAAACACAATAATGTTTAGAAACACTACCCTAGTACAGTTACACTGCAAAGCCTTTTCACCTTAAACTTAGAATACAGAATAAAAATACTAAAGAACTAAGTACATGTTAAATACTATCTAATTCTGCTTGGGCTGCCATGACAAAGTACCAAAGACAAAGTGGCTTAAACAACAGAACTTTATATGCTCACAGTTCTGGAGTCCAGCAAGTCCAACACGGTCCTGCAGGGTTGGGTTTCCAGGGAGAGCTCTCTTTCTGGCCACCTTGCTTCATATCCTCACAAGGTGCAGAGCTGGTAGGGATGGGGAGGAGAAAGAGAGAGAGAGAGAGATCTTTCCTCCTCTACTTACAGGGGCACAGTTCTACTGGATTAGGGCCTGACCCTTATGACTTCATTTAACCTTAATTACCTACTAAAAACCTCTCTCTAGACACAGTCACATTGAGGGGACTTTAAACACATGAATGTTGGAGGGGTACAATTCAGTCCACAGCAAATAATAGAAAAATGAACCTTGCTAAACCCAGACAGAGGGCAAAGAGATTGAAAAGCACAATCTCATATTTCAATACTCCAAAGCATGTAAATTTAGCAGTTGGATAAATTTATCAGAATTTAAGATTTGGGGATCCCTGGGTGGCGCAGTGGTTTGGTGCCTGCCTTTGGCCCAGGGCGCGATCCTGGAGACCCGGGATCGAATCCCATGTCGGGCTCCCGGTGCATGGAGCCTGCTTCTCCCTCTGCCTGTGTCTCTGCCTATCTCTCTCTCTCTCTCTCTCTCTCTCTCTCTCTCTCTGTGTGACTATCATAAATAAATAAAAATTAAAAAAAAAAGAATTTAAGATTTGTTTCATTATTACAGAAGAACTAAAAATCAGAAAAGGTACTAAAAAATAGAAAACAAATTTTAATCATTGGCTGGCACATTTGTTTTGACATGTAAGTACACTCAAAATTCTCTTCCAGCCTTAAAACAAACTAAAAAACATTCTTTCAAATATAGGTATCCCTTTGGCTAGACAACATCTCTTTAACTTCACAGCTTTTACTTTCCCACCCCTACTCGGACTTGGGTCTTAGACTTAAAGCCATTGCAAACTGGTTTATTACCCTAAAATGCCATTGAAATGCTCCTGCATTCAAAGACTTGTATAAAATCACAAAGGCATAAAGTAGCTGATCCAAGACTCTGCTATAAGCTTTCTTATTAAAAATTCAGTACAGTTGCAAGAATACCACAGTTGCTCAAAGAACCATTAAGATACACAAGTTAGGGTAGTTAGTATAGGTATGAATTCTTAAAGAATTCTAAAAGCCAAGTAGTATAAAAAAATTATCAGAGAATATGTACTAAAGAAGAAAATTAGAAAATTAGTAAAAGGAGCAATGACAAAGACATAGAAATAAACTGTAATAAGCAGGAAAAACCAATGAATTTTTCCTACTTTATAAGTAGGGACCAAATAGGGAGGCATAAAAATGAAGGTCATATATGCTATGTGGTATCAGTAACTAAGCATTTAAATGTCAAAATTAAGAATATGCATTTGAAACTTTGGGCCATAAAAAGGCATGGAAAGGGATTAAAAAGCCAAGTGGCAAAATAAAAATAGTCCTTAAGAAAGATTAACGTGAGAGCAGTGATGGAATGAAGCAGGTCAAAAGACAGTATAGAAGGAGACAGTGACAAAAAGATAATACAGAGTAACACAGGAATACAGAAAAGTGTCCAAGAAAACAGCAAAAAATGCGCTCAGAATTTCAGAGGGAAATGATAAAGGCATGGCGACTGAATGAAAAAGCCAAAACACAAGAAAATCTCAGGAACATTCTACAAGTCAGGGTTTCTGGATAACTGAGGATGAGTACCAAAAAATTTTTAACCAATTTTGAATAAAAAAGCAACATAAAATATATTCCCAACTTTCATAAATTGTTAACTATAAAGCACACTAGAAAAGCAATTAATATCTGTTATAATTTACTGCTGCAAAAATAATTTGGTATAATGGAAAGCCACTTGGTGTCAAAAATTTTCACTCTTAATTCCAGTGGGCTGTTCCAGTCACCTCTCCAGACTGGTGTCTTTACCTGTAAAATGGGAATAAGAGTATCTGCATCACTTAACTGTGTTATTGTGAAAATTAAAAAGTACATGTGTGGGGCGCCTGGCTGGCTCACTAGGCTGGCCATCCAACTCTTGATTTTGGCGCTGGTCATGATCTCAGGGTGATGTGAGATCAAGCCCACCTCAGGCTCTGCACTGAACCCAGAGTCTCCCTGTCCCTCACCTCCACCCCCCTCCATGCTTGTACACACACTCTCAAATAAACAAAATCTTAAAAGAATAAAGTAAAAAAAATACACGTGGAAGTGCTCTGTAAATAGAAACGTAAGATGTCTTACTAAATATAAGACATCTTACTAAAAGAAGTACTAGAAGTACTAAAAAGTAATAGGGAATAAAAACAATTTAACTTTATTTCAATGCCTCAGAATTATGACTATGAATATTAACTACTGCACTACATTTATTATATGAAGGTCTTGAGATACATCTAGGTGGGCAGAGTTCTAGACTGCTTACATTATGAGTTCCTACATGATTTTTAATAATTTTCCTGTTAAGTCCCCTGTCAGCTTAAATATTCTCACTGTAGCTCCGAACCTTACTTCCAGTTTTCTGTTTCTAATCTGCACTAGATTTATAAACTAGACAGCAGATAATGAGTTTATTATTATCCACATGACAGCTTCAGGAATTCTCATACAACAAATGTGCATACCTAGGGGACGAGAGCAAGTGAGGAATGCTTCTTTTTATTTTTATTCTTGGATTAGTTCCAGACAGGTAAAGTATAAATGCAATACCCTACCACAGAGTAACTTATCCCATAAAGGCCTCCTGGAATTAAATTAAGTATATGAGTAAAATTTTATACTTTTTAAATTTTCTGCCAACATTTCTCCTCAATTCCTCCCTGTAGTTAGTATTAATATCCAAGTATTTTTAAGAGAACAAAATAATCCTTAAGAGCAGTTTAGACAACAACGCCAGTAATAATTAGTTTTTTCGTTAAGCAGGCTTATTTCTCTAAAATACAAGTAAAAAAGAGTTATTTAATCTGTTATTAAGATTTTAAATCTTAATATTTAAGATTTACCCAGACATTCCAGGGTAGTATACAATAATAATGGTCCAAAACCTGTTAAAGTCATACAGGATCACAGAGCAAATAAAATGGCCTCAAGAAGTACAATTTCCACAGCATTCGAGATAATAATTAGATTAGTAGAACTATATTGTCTAGGGCTTATTAAATTGAATAAACCGAATTTATCCAAGTATATGGAATATATTCTGTCACCACAGAATTTATAAACATAAATAACAAGAACCCAATATTTATTGAAAACAAAAATGCCAAGAGTCATCAGAGCTGGTAAGTGCTTGGCAACATACTTTGCTGCATTTGTCTACCACCCTGTCAAACACCAAAACACCCTCTCTTCTGCTAATCTTCTACATTTTAAGAAGGTCTGAATTTTAATTCTCCCAAAACTGCTTCTAAAACTAGAAACTCTCCTGCCTTCTCTTATGATGGGCCAGAAAAATTAACTAGGAAGGTAAAACTTAACCTTTTGAAACTTATTTCCTTTCTCATGAAACCTATTTCAATTATCTTTCCCCACCCTCCCTATCCACTCAACAGCACTGCACCCAGATCTACAATAGAGCTTCCTACAGTGCGCTTCCTATCCTTGGCAAAAGCCCAACAGATCATGGTAATCTGATTCTGTAGCACGGATATATAGTTAAATAGGAAACTTTGAACACCTCTGAAATATTACTGTTATTCAACATCAGTGATTTCTTTTTACATAATTAGATGAGATTCTTACGAATTTTCTCTAATCTACTTTCAGCACACACATCCTGAGACCTTTGGCTCATTTTAAAACATTCCTCAAAAAGGTTAAGGGTAGTTTCCTTAAAATTCTTTCTTTCCAGAGCCAAGTTTCTAAAATGACCACCTATCCAATGGGCTCAAGTATCTGAGCTATAAGCACCTCTAAAGTTCTCTTCAATTTACTGAGTTCCAGAGAAAAAAATGGGAACAGATCAGGAAGAGAAAAAGATCTGTCAGTCCAGTTTTTGGGAGAGGACAGTCAGACCTGGTTTCCTCCCAGTGAGGACCCAACCCAAGCAGTACAGAGAAGTTACATCTTGCATAGAATTTAGAAGATAAAGCAGAGAGAGTAGATCACTTTCACTCTCTCACCAGGCCTCAAAACAGCCTAGGCATTTGTATAACCTGATGAAAGCCATCAGAGCCCCAGTGAAGAAAGGCAAAGAAATGAGAAGGCATTATTAGCTATCCATTTGTTGTAGAAGAAAACAGAGACTCAGAACTAAGTTCATTAGCTTTTCAAGGTCAGACAGCTTACCAGCACTAAAACAGGATTTTGTCTCTAAAGCCACTATACTTTCTTTATCACTTACTTCCCTTGCTCTGCCAGTTAAAAGAGCAAACATCAGATTTAACTTTCCTTTGGTTAAGCTTTTGATATCATCCTGATCTGAAACATATGTTCTGAAAATATGATTAGCTCAAAAAAATTTTTTAAAGATTTTATTTATTTATTCATGAGAGACACAGAGAGAGAGGCAGAGACACGGCAGAGGAAGAGGCAGGCTCCCTGCAGGAGTCCAATGCAGGACTTGATCCCCACATACCCCCAGCCCAAGGCAGACACTAAACTGCTGAGCCACCCAAGCGTTCCCAATTAGCTCAAATATTAATCAACTTTTCTAATGGCCACATTCTTTGTATCTTAAACTATTACCTGCTAACATGCTTCAGATCAATTCCTATGGGTCATATTTCTTTCTAGTTTTCTCTCTCTTTTCATACTCATTTAAGTAAGCAAAAATCTACTAGGTTCATCAGACTGCTTGACTTTGTGAATGGCATATTCATTCACATAGTTAAGTTCCCAGGAAATAAGCTTTAGTCAAAGACTGAAAATTACAAGAATTTTTATGTTTTAGTAATAAATTCTCTATTCACTGTTAAGAACAAATCTTCAAAAGCCTGGTCCAAATGCAAACAAGTAAAATATATTTTCTCTTTTCCACCAAGGGACTGGTCTGTATTCATATAATGCAATAAATCAAGTTATTAAAACTTTTAAAACAAAAAACCCCATAAATTTAGTATAACACATCTTTAAAATTACAAAAATCAGAATTCGTACAGTTACACAGAAATAGACTGTAAAATGACCTAAAATTATCTGATTTCATATATATGAAAGAGTCTGAATCATTCATGTATGATAGGTAAATGTATCTGTAGTTAAAATTATATTGCTTTAAGTTATAACCTTGTTTTAGGTTTCTAAATTTTATAGGATTTTATGTACTGTAAAATCGTCTGTATTAACCTTTCACAGGTTTATGCTAGTAAAGGAGATTTGCACCTGAGGAATCTACTTGAAATAAAAACCATGGGTGTCACTGTTTTTAAATCATAACTTCCTCTCTTCCTTCTTCCATAGTTCCATAAATACCACCTACCTTTGGTGATTCAAAAAAATTTTTAAACCAATTATATTAACTAGACCAATTCAATTTTTGATAATGGTCTCACACTTACACCAATCTTCATTCACAATAACAAATACTCAAGTCAAATCTTTTCATATTGTATGTAAAATAGTTCCAACTGTGACATATGCCTAAGTCTGACTTTATTTACATCCCTTTGCCTTTTCCTTTCCTTTTTAGCTTATAAGACAGATCAGGGTTTAGTAAACTTTCCTGTAGAGAGCCAGAAGTAAATATTTTAGGCTATGTAGGCCGGAGGTTTTTGTTGCAACTACTCAGCTAGCAGCTGCAGTACAAAAACAGCCACAGATAACACATGAATTAATGGGTGTGGCTAGATTTAGCTGGCACCGTACTGGATTTGGCAGTAGTTTACTGACCCCTGAGCTAAGTCATTGGAAAAATAGGAAAAATAGTGCAAACACATTCACCTGGTATATCTTATGACTTAGGCTGACAGAGGGAAACCATTCAGAGCCATGCTGAATTTTCAGCACCAAATCCATTAATCTTGACTCAAAGAGTGCTAAAATAGAATAGTCCCCAAAAAACAGATTTAACTTTTCTAGATAGTTACACATTTTGGTTAAGCATATTACCAGATAAGCATATTACCAGGCCTTAACTGTGGCCAGGCTTTCAAACTTGCCTACTACCCTCCCTTTCTCCCCTTATTACCCCACTTTGCCCTAATTCCACTGGACATATTTTTTTTTGTCTCAGGAAGGCCAAGGCATCATCACCTCCTTCTCTATATATAAAGAAAGAGGTTTCTATTTCCCCTACTTCTGCTACCAGATAGAGTTGGAGCTGACTTCATTCCCAGTCCCTTTCTCCCTTGCTGCCTTTCACTCTATAAATTGGACAAGGTTAAATAGCCGTTCTTGAAACTTAGCATGGCCATGCAGTAAAGTTCTGGACAATAAATATCTCATGAAAGACTGCTGGCAGCTGGGGGAGGGCTGGGGAGCGGGATGGAAGTGCCCTAAGATCTCATGTTTTTTTCAAAAAAGGAGACTGAGCCACAACTGTCAGAACTCCCCCTTTTCCCTGTCTTAGGGCAAATATGACATCTGGAATTAAAGCAACCATTCTGCAACATGAAATTCTGAAACCATTAGAACAAGCTAAGACGACTGTAGAGTTCCAGTGCTGAAAACTTGAAACCACTGAAGCACTGCCAGAGGTCACTTATCTCCAGTTGTTACATGGGAAAAAACAGACACTGTAAGTGAACTTCTGTCACAAATAAAAATATTCCTAATCTACCTTTTTTGGAAGTCCGAGTCACTATTCCTTGTGAGATGTGAAGAACCCGAAGTGGCTGAGTACAGTCTGTTGTGAGTTATGACTAAACAGCACTACTTTAATCCAGAGAGAAAAGCAGCAGGAAGAATATCACAAAAAAGGGTCTATCCTGACAGTTGACAGCCTAATACAATAAAGTCAATGAGGGCAAAGAAAAGAGAAGACTCAAGATAATTATTCAGATGCTACAGGGTTACAGAAAAGAAATAATTGAGAAAGTACACCTTTAGAATTGTGGGGAAATAAACTTTATAAATATCTACTCAGCAAATCAAATCTAAAAATTCTGATTATACTAATTCCCAATTGTGTATTTCCACTTTTTGAAAAAGAAAAAGTTTAGAACTCATTTTTTACAGTTACATTTTCATGTTTTCCCAAGTGAATTAATTTATCTTTATGTTTCTATTTCCCTGGTATTCATGAAGGTATAGTTACCGTCCACTGGATATGATCATTTTTAACACTTGCAGAACTTTTGAAATGATTATTAAACATCAAGTTAATGGCGATATTGCCAATAAAGGCACTGGTTCCTTGAAGTATTCATAGACTAGTTTAGTTGGTCAATCTATCGCCCAAACTTTAGGGGCAGTTACTTATCTTTTCTATCAACACCACTGCAAAAACACTCCAAGATAAGTAATTCCTCCCAGTCAAAAGAAACTTCAGAAATATGCTTATTTTAACTCACATATTCTTTAAAGTACAATTCTTAAGTTAAAATGCCAGTTTACAAATTATGCTATATTATACACACACACACACACACACACACACACACACTTCCAGTTTTAATCCCTAGTCTTTTCCTCCATGAGAATTTTGGTGGTATTATGCTGCAGTGTAAATACTTAGCAATTACAACATCTACAAATTACAATGGATTTTTAAAAAATTTTTATGATTTCAGAATAGAATTCCTCAGGGCTGTCAAAGCTTTTGCTAGAAAGAATGCCAAATACAAAGAAGCTTCAGGCTCAATTAGAGCAGTGGAACAGAATTCAGTAAAGTTCCAACATTACATGTTAATGTCCAAATTTCTTATTGTCTTTTTTAGTTGACAAATATGTGCTCCGCAGTATAATAGCAGTAGCAGAACAGCTGGGTGGCCATATCAAGCACAAAGGAAGCAACAGCACATGCTGTTAAGTGTCGTTTTGATTGCCTAAAAATGGCAGCCCATGCAGATTTATTCCCTGTTATAAATTAGAACAATTATTTCTCTGGAGTGTATATTTTCTTCATGAAAGAGCCAAACTTCCTGCACATTAAAAAAGAGGACTTTCAAAAAGGATATCTTCCCTTTCTTTGATGATCAGTTCATTCTGTTCTTCCAAATGCCTGATCTTCTTCTCAAATGATTCCTGCTCAGCTCGGAATCGTTCTTCTGTCACTTCCTTTTCCTCACTTACTCTGAAATACAAAAATGAAAAGAAAATGCCTATGAGAATAAGAAAATATGTGCCTAGAGCTGTCATTTACCAAAACTAGATTTTTTTCCAGAGCTGTGCTGACTTCTTCAGGGATAATCTATGCTTTGCTTTTTTAAAAAATTAACCTTCCATAAGGCAATCTTGCATACCTTTGTAATAAAATATGAACATGATTTTTACATCAAAAGTGTTCCCAATCATCAGAAGTATCTTAAATATGGAAAGTCCTACAAAGAATATAAGTTCCCAGTGGTAATCCAGGACAGAAAAAATATCCAACTTTTAAAACACAGTTTCATTTCTTATCAAAAAAGGCACAATCAATGTATTTTGACTTGGATCTTTTTCATATTTTTATTTAAATCCTCTCAATGAAATAAACAATTTATATGTCTTTTAAATATTTCATTAAATATACATTGGTTATTTTAGTCTTTTTCTTGGTACTGACACCTCACATTCCTCAGTAGCATACATAGCTAGACTAGAATAAAAAGATGGCATTAACATAAAAAAAGGTTTGTTATTACAACTATTCTTAGTCCAAAAAGAATTACAAAGTGTTAAAACACACTCAGCAAAAAAATCTGTATCTTCTGTATCTTTAATGTTTACCTCTGAAAAGTATTCCAACTCAATCCTATCAGAAAGAGGTTAATTAAATTAAACAGGAACAATATTAAAACTTACCCTAAAACGACAACCCTAATTTTCATGTTACTCTGCCCTGAATTTTTCTGTTATTGGGACTTATTCCTCCAAAGAGAGTACAACACTTATCCAACAAGATCAAGATCACACAGCAATATGTGTAAAGGAAATCCACAGGGACTCCTTTGAGCTCCTAAATTTACTTCCTTCCAGACCGCTGCTCTACCAGAACAATTTCCAAATAATATGAACTACAATAGCCTTTTCTTTGTTGCTAGCTTTCTGGTGGAGACACTTGATATCAATGAGGTAACAATGAAAATTAGATTTTTGAATGTTTGAGTTGATTACATCTTGTCTTTGAAATAATTTGCATGAAAGTGCATGGCACACAGTAGTATTCAAAAAACAGGTTTATGTCTTGTTGCTCATCATGACTTTAAAGCCATTTCTCCAACCCCTACTATTCATGTTTAGCATACTATTAGGCCCATGAATGGGACTCAAGCCCTTCCTTCTAAGAGGATAAAGTCAAACTGATAACGAATACAAGGAATCCAGACAACTAAACAGACAGACACATGATGACAATTTATCCCCGTCTCAGGTTATCCTGCCTCCATTGTTGCCATTCCTTTCCAAAGCCTTCCTCTTTGTTGCCATTACTCTCAAGCACACTTGCACTACCTTTCACAGTAATTCCTACTGCCTCTCAGTTTTTCTAGAATTGTCAAACGTGTGAACCATGAATTGTTTCTACCATCCCAATCTTCAATCCATCAGTCAGCTTCTGAAACACCTTTGCCAAGATACTATTTCAAATCAAGTAAACCTCCAAAGTGCAAAGTGGAAAACCATGTATATACATGGGGATGCTAGAAAACTGTACTTGTTTCTCTAGGCATCATTATTCTCATTTATGAAGAAAAAAGCTAGTCTAGACAATTTTTAAAATTCTCTCTAGCTAAAGTTTTATAATTTCTTTCACTATACTATAAATATCCTGATACTGTATATATTTGTCCTTTATAAATATGGAGAGCAATTGTAAAGGAATAAAAAAGAAGTTCTCAAACTTAGGTCAAGGTACAAGGCATACAATATTACAATCTAGGCAAAAGTTATAGCCATAGGATGAGAGAGAAAGTAGATGATAAGAGAAATATTAAAAAGTATAAAGATGCAAAATTTGGCATAAGAACAGTATAAAACATAAGAAGTGATGAATCTGTAGGATTATGCATAAAATAAAGATGAGGGGCACCCGGCTGACTCAGTTGGAAGAGCAAGTGACTCTTGATCTCAGGGTTTGAGCCCTACCTTGGGTGTAGAGATTACCAAAAACAATAAATAGACTTAAAAAAGGATAAAGATGGGGCAGCCCTGGTGGCCCAGCAGTTTGGCACTGCCTTCAGCCTGGGGTGTGATCCTGGAGACCCGGCATCGAGTCCCACATCAGGCTCCCTGCATGGAGCCTGCTTCTCCCTCTGCCTGTGTCTCTGCCTCTGTGTGTGTGTGTGTGTGTGTGTGTGTGTGTGTCTGTCATGAATAAATAAATAAAATATTTTTTAAAAAAAGATAAAGATGAAATAAGTGATGCTATATATTGTAAGGAGAGAAAAAACACTGTCAAGGTAAGAAAATCTGTAGCAAAATCTCTCCCCGTTTTGATTGGTAAAATCTTAATGATAAGACTAAAGAGTAAAATCTGTAATTAGATAAGAAAACATTTATTTTCATTTACTTATTAAAAAATATTTACTGAAGGGGTGCCTGGGTGGCTCAGTCAGTTCAGCATCTTGCCTTGGACTCAGGTCATGATCCCAGGTTCTGGATCTAGCCCTGTGCCAGCCCTGGGCCAGGCTCCCTGCTCAGTGGGGAGTCTGCTTCTTTCTCTCTCTTCCTCTGCCCCTCTCCCCTGTGCTCCCTCTCTCTCTCTAAAATAAGTAAAAATCTTAAAAAAAATATTTACTGAATGCCTACTATAGAAAAAAATTAAGTAACTTTAGTCAGTTACAGGATATCCAAAAGGAACATTAGGGGATCCCTGGGTGGTGCAGCAGTTTGGCGCCTGTCTTTGGCCCAGGGCGCGATCCTGGAGACCCGGGATCGAGTCCCACGTCAGGCTCCCGGTGCATGGAGCCTGCTTCTCCCTCTGCCTGTGTCTCTGCCTCTCTCTCTCTCTCTCTCTCTGTAACTATCATAAATAAATACAAATTTAAAAAAAAAGGAACATTAACAATGGGTCTCCATCATTTCAAGACTATTCATAAAAGCCTCTGTAAGTGTAAGAAATGGCCCATCAGCAAGCAATGTTCCAGGGTTAGAAAAATAGTTTTAAAAAAAAGGAAGAATGCCAAGTTTACCTGAACATTAAACTAAACCACAGAGATAGAATATCTCTAAGGATCACTGAGGGCAGAATTGCATATACATATATCTTGTAATGCCAGAGTCTACAATGAGCTTTTCCAAAAACCTAAGGTACTCTATCAAGAAAAATTTGTTGCTATACTATTTAAAGAGGGCTTTTTTGTTGTTGTTGTTTTAATCTTCTGTTATGCTGCTATGGTAAGACTACTCTTTAGCAATTATTATGCTCTGAAAGGCTATAAACTTAAGCTGTGTTAAACACAAAAGGCAACACTTCTTCTGTAGACCTATCTAAAGATATGTATAGTTTCTCTGTGGCCTATTAGCCTAGTTAATATGAGCACATGTACTATACAACCCTTAAATGCAGAGGACTTGCCAATAAAACATCCTCCAGATTTGATATCACCTCTGAAATCTGTCTTCTTCTTAAATTTATGTTCAGTAATATTTCCCTTGAGGTATATGTCCAAGAAAATATCTGCTATCATGATCCACATTTTTCATCAAACATTCTCAGACCACCAAGTAATGTAAGACCTAATCCTCTATCTCATGTGGAGCACAGCAATAAGTTAATTAAGAAAATGAAAATCTAAATACAGGAAAGGGAAATATTTGACTAACAGTATTAAAAAGTTAAAACTAGACAACAGCTTTGTAATATAACTTGATGTCCAGAATTGTAATGCCTCCTGCTTATTCTTTTTCAAGATTGCTTTGGCTATTCGGGGTCTTTTGTGGTTCCATACAAATTTTAGGATTGTTTGTTGTAGCTCTGTGAAAAATGCTAGTGGTATTTGCCTAGGGATTGCATTAAATGTGTAGACTGCTTTGGGTATATGGAGATTCTTTTTTTTTTTTTTTATGATAGTCACAGAGAGAGAGAGAGAGAGAGAGAGAGAGAGAGGCAGAGACATAGGCAGAGGGAGAAGCAGGCTCCATGCACCGGGAGCCCGATGTGGGATTTGATCCCGGGTCTCCAGGATCGCGCCCTGGGCCAAAGGCAGGCGCCAAACCGCTGCGCCACCCAGGGATCCCTTATGGAGATTCTAACAATATTTGTTCTTTCAATCCATGATTATGGAACATTTTTCCATTTCTTTGTGTCATCCTCAAGTTCTTTCCTAAATGTTCTATGATTTTTAGAGTGTAGGTCTTTTATCTCCTTCGTTAGGTTTATTCCTAGGTATCTTATGGTTTTGGGTTAATTGTAAATGGTATCTATTCCTTGATTTCTCATTCTGCTTCTTCGTTACTGGTATATAGAAATGCAACAGATTTCTGTACACTGATTTTGTATCCTGCAACTTTGCTGAATGTGTGTGTCAGTTCTAATACTTTTTTGGTGGAGTCTTTGTGTTTCTACATAGAGTATCATGTCAACTGCAAATGGTGAAAGTCTGACTTCCTTCTTGCCAATTTGGATGTTTTTTACTTCTTTTTGTTGTCTGCTGAAGCTGTAGTCATCAAGACAGTATAGTACTACACAAAAACAGACATACAGATCAATAGAACAGAACAGAAAACCCAGAAATGGACCCATAATTGTATGGTCAACTAATCTTCAGCAAAGCAGGAAAGAATATCCAATGGAAAAAAAGACAGTCTCTTCAACAAATGGTAATGGAAAAACTGGACAGTAACATGCAGAAAAATGAAACTGGACCCCTTTCTTACATGTGACACACAAAAACACATTAAAAATGGATGAAAGACCTAAATGTGAGATAGGAAACCACCAAAATCCTGGAGAAGTACACAGGCAGCAACCCTCTTTGACCTTGGCCAGAGCAACTTCTTACTAGACATGTCTCCAGAGGCAAGGGAAAAAAAAGCAAAAATCAATTATTGGGACTTCCTCGAGATGAAAGGGACTTCATCTGCAAAGCAAAGGAAACAATAAAGTTAAAAAAAATTAACAAGAAAACTAAAAGGCAGCCAAGGCAGCCTAGGAATGGGAGAAGATATTTGCAAAGAACATTTCTGATAAAAGGTTAGTACCCAAAAATCTATAAACAACTTATCAAACTCAACACTCAAAGAAGAAATAATCCAGTTAAGAAATAGGGAGAATCCAGGAGAGCCAAACTGTGGAAGGAGCCACAATGTCCTTCGACAGATGAATGGATAAAGAAAGAGGTGTATATATATATATATGTATATGTATATGTATATGTATATGTATATGTGTGTGTGTGTGTGTGTGTATATATATATATATATATATATATATATATATATACTATAATATATGGAATATTACTCAGCCACCAAAAGGGCTGAATACCTACCATTTACATCAATGTGGATGGAACTGGAAGGTATTATGCTGAGTGAAATCAGTCCATTGGAGAAACACAATTATCATATGGTTTCACTCATATGTGGGAATATAAGGAATAGTGAAAGGGGCCATAAGGGAAAGGAGGGAAACTGAGTAGGGAAAAATTAGAAAGGAAGACAAACCATGAGAGACTCCTGAGAAACAAACAAAAGGGTTGCAGAAGGGGAGGTGGGTGGGCGAGTGGGGTAACTGAGTGAAAGGCATTAAGGAGGGCATATGATGAGATGAGCATTGGGTGTTATACTATATGTTGGCAAATTGAGTTTTAAAAAAGTTTAAAAATAAATTAAAAAAAGGTAATAGCCAGAAGACATTAATAGACATTTTTCCAAAGACATCCAGATTGCCAACAGATACATGAAAAGATGTTCAATATCACTCACCATGAGGGAAATACAAATCAAAACCATGATAAGATATCACCTCATATCTGTCAGAATGGCTAAGATTAGTAACACAGGAAACTACAGATGTTGGTGAGGATGCAGAAAAAGGGTAACTCTCTTACATTGTTGGTGGGACTATAAACTGGTGTGGCAACTCTGGAAAACAATATGGAGGTTCCTTGAAAAGTTAAAAATAGATCTACCCTATAACCTAGCAATTGCACTACTAGGTATTTATCCAGAAGATACCAAAATGCTGATTTGAAGGGGCACATGCATCCCGATGTTTATAGCAGCATTATTTAACAACAGCCAAACTATGGAAATAGCTCAAAGTGTCCATCAACTGATGAATAAAGAAAATATGGTATATGTGTACACACACACACACACACACACACACACATTGGATTATTACTTATTAGCCATCAAAAAGAATGAAATCTTGCCATTAGCAATGATGTGGATGGAGCTACCGTGTATTATGCTAAGAAAAAGAAGTCAACTGGAGAAAGACAAATAGCATATGATTTCACTCATAAATAGAATTTAAGAAACAAAACAGATGAACATATGGTAGGGGGAATAAGAAGAGAAAGCAAATCATAAGAGACTCTTAATGATACAGAACAACCTGAGGGTTAATACAGAGAGAATTGGTGGAGGATGGACTAAAGGGTGATGCATATGAAGGAGGGCACTCGTGATGAGCTCTGGGTATTATATGTAAGTGATGAATCACTGAGTTCTACTCCTGAAATCAATATTATATTATATGTTAAATAGCAATAATCTAAATAAAAACTTGAAAAAAAATGCCCCTTAAGTTAAAACTGGACAAGATAATATTCCCAGTGTTGTTTTGTTATTTACAAGGACAATAGCCTTTTCATGAAGTAAGAAATCATTTACAGCATTTCTTTAATGCTTCAGAGTATTCTTTCAAAAACTTCCACAAACTGTACTCTTATCTATTAAGAAAAGAGAATTCATATCCTTGAGACTTGGATGGTTGGGCTGAAAATTGTGTCAAAAGTATTGAATTTCTTTGAAGTCTTAAGTTTTAAGCTTAGTCATCCTTGCACATTTTGTATTTTTCTACATAAAAAAAATCTTTCCAGTTTTAATATAAGAAGTTTTCCCACATTCATCTATTCTTAATTTTCTAGTAAATCTAGCATTCTAGAAAAAGATTTATTTTATAGCTTTGCATAATCCTTATATTCTTCCAGGTACTACTCCAGGAATGGGCAATTTTACATTAATGTGAAAGATAAGGTCAAGACAGCAAAGCTTCTATTCTAAAGAGAATTGCAGCTCATTCCATGGTAAACCAGATAAATTTCTTGCCTTTTTTAATGTCTTGTGTTTGGAAGCTCAGTATCCTGGTTTCATTTTATAAATTCTGAATATCAATTTTGTAGGTAAGATTTGGAAAAGGAACGAATAGATTTCACAGGATATTTGGCAAAGAGAAAGAGACATAGTGTTTTCAAGCAAAAGTAAACACATAGTGAAAAATAAAAGAGCTATCATTATTAAAAAATATTTCAGTACAATCACCTTAATGCCCTCTTTACAAATTGTAACATTTGGCTGTTATTTTAAAAGTATTGTCTAAAAGAATATAGGTGCTTTAAGAAATCAGAAACACAAAAATCTGTGTCAAAGGTCTCTAAGAACTAGAGTAATATCAAATGAACATAGATGCAAAAATCCTCAACAAAATACTAACAAGCAGAATCCAGAACCATAACAAAAGGATTATATATCATGTCCAATTGGGATTTAAACCAGGAATGAGGGCAGCCCTGGTGGCTCAGCGGTTTAGCGCCGCCTTCAGCTTGGGGTGTGATCCTGGGATCCTGGGATTGAGTCCCATGTTGGGGTCCCTGCATGGAGCCTGCTTCTTTCTCTGCCTGTGTCTCTGCCTCTCTCTCTCTCTCTCTCTCTCTCTCTCTCTCTCTCTCTCTCATGAATAAATAAATAAATAAAATCTCAAAAAAAAAATCAGGAATGAAAAGTAGTTTAACATTCAAAAAATCAATTAATGTAATATACCATATCAATAAAAAACAAAGGGCAAAAACCGCATGATCTAAGTAAATGTGGAAAAGTAAAAACAGAAATCCAATAATGATTCATGATTTAAAAAAAAGACACACAACAAAACTTAAAAACATAGAAAGAGAAGGGAATTTCTTCATACTAAAAATAGGCTATGTATGAAAAGCCTACACCTAACATGCCATATCTAATAGGAAAAAAAATCAAATGCTTTCCCCCTATAATCATCAATAAGACAAGGATGCCTGCTATTGCTACTTCAGCTCATATTGAGATCACAACCAGGGCAATTAAGTAGGGGGAAAAAAAAAAAAAAACCATCTGGATTCTAAAAGAAGTAAAATTATCTCTATTACACATGACATGCTTTTATATACAGAAAATCTAAGAAATCCACTAAAAAACTATTAAAACTAATGAAGGAGTTCAGCAGGGTGACAGGATACAAGATCAATGTACAAAAGTCAATTGTACATTTATACACTAGCAGTAAATAACCCCAAAAGGAAATCGAAGAAACAATTCTATTTATATTTGCATCAAGAAAAATACAGTATAAAGGAATAAACTGAACAAGAGAAGCAAGACTTGTACACTGAAAGCTAAAAAACACTGTCAAAAGAAATTACAGACCTAAATAAATGGAAAAGTATTGCATGTTCATGATTGGAAGATTTAATACTTTTAGGACTGACATTCAGATTCAGCTCAGTCTCTACCAAAATCTCAGCTGGTTTATTTGCAGAAAAAGACAAGCTGATCCAACTCTTAAAGTCATACAGAAATGAAAGGGACCCAGAATATCTAAAATATTCTTGAAAAGGGAGAAAAAGATGAAGGACTCATACTTCTCAATTTTAAAACTTACTACAAAATTATGGTAATCATGACAATGCAGTATTTGTATGAAGACAGATGCAGGGAACAACAGAACATAAATATTTACATTTACAGTATATTGATTTTTCAAGCAGGATACCAAGAAAATCAAAGAGAAAGAATAGTTTTTTTCAACAAATAGTGCTGGAACTTGTATCCATACGCAAAAGAATAAAGTTGGAGCCCTACCTCACGCCATATAAAAAAATAACACTAATTAAATCAAAGACCAAAATGTAAGAGCTAAAATTATAAACCCCTAGAAGAAAACAGAAGCATACAACATTGTGATACTGGATTAGGCAATGGTTTCTTAGATATGTATGACATCAGACATAATCTACAAAAGAAAAACAGATAAACTAGGCTTCACCATAAATAAAAACTTTATATTTCAAATGACCCCCATCAAAATAGTTAAAAATTATGCACAGAATGTATAAAATTTTTTACAAATAACATATCTGATTATGGACTTGAATGAAATATATAAAGAACTCTGAAAACTCAGCACTAAAATGACAACTGAATTTAAAGCATCAGAATAGACACTTCTTCAAAGAAGATACACAAAAAGCTAAAGAAGCACATGAAAAATTGCTCAACATCATTAGCCATTAAGTTAAAACAATTAGATATCACTTCAAAACCACTAGGAAGTTATAATAAAAAACACAGATAGTAACAAATGTTGGCAAAGTTGTGGAAGAATTGGAACCCTCATAGAGTGCAGGTAGAAATGTAAAATGGTGCAGCCGCTTTGAAAATGGTCTCGCAGTTCCTCAGAAAGTTAAACATAGAGTTAACGTATTACCCAGCAATTCCATTCCTAATATACCCACGAGAATTGAAAATATATATTCATATAAAACTTGCGGACAAATGTTTATAGTTGTATTATTCATAATAGCTAAAAAGTGGAAACAACCCAAATGTCTATCAACTAATGAATGGATCAAATGATAAAAATGCATAGTTTTTAAAATACTAAGAATAAAACACATTTTCCAAGGAACAAAGTGTAAGAGATAGTATGATATATAATACTTAAAGAGGTGAGTTATCTGATCATTTACATTCATGTTTCAATGTGCACCCCCAAAAAGTTACCATTCTAATGCTCACTGATTGTTTCTTTTAGTTCAAGTGTATACTCATTTCATGAAGCAGCCATAATCTTACTACTAAAACCTTAAGAGGACATTACAGAAAACAAAAATTACCGTCTAATCTAATAAATATAGCTGAAAAAAAAATCCAAAAAAGAAAAAAAAAACCCACAAAAACAATTATAGGCAAGACAAATCCAAATCCAGAGATACAAAAGATAACACATCTGAGATAAGTTTATCCCAGGAAAGCAAGACTTATATAAGAGTTGAAACTTGATGTAATTCACCATGTTAATAGAATAAAGGTGAAATCTTATTAAAGCAAGACTTATATAAGAGTTGAAACTTGATGTAATTTACCATGTTAATAGAATAAAGGTGAAATCTTATTTATTTTTATTTTTTAATAATAAATTTATTTTTTATTGGTGTTCAATTTGCCAACATACAGAATAACACCCAGTGCTCATCCTGTCAAGTGCCCACCTCAGTGCCCACCACCCAGTCACCCCCACCCCCCGCCCTCCTCCCCAAGGAGAAATCTTATATGTTTATCTATAAATACAGAATACTTACTTGTCAAAATTCAACCAATTTATGATAAAAAACCTCTACAATCTAGGGACTAAAGGAACTTCCTCAAACTAATAAAGAACATCTATAAAAACCTATAGGTATTACAAGGATGGAAAAAAAGAAAACTTTGTCCCTAACTGCGAATTTAAAACATAAAACAAGAATGTCAGCTATTAATACTTCTGTTCAATACTGACTGGAGTTCCTAGTCAGTCCAATAATATAAGAAGACAAAGTAAAATGAATACTGGCTAGAAAGAAAGAAGTAAAATTTTATGTGTAGATAATATGATTGTGTATGTAGAAAACATTAAACAATCTACAGAAAATATATTAGAACAGGTAAACTTAAGAAAATCATACTGCTACTGTGGTAACCAGCCTCTAAAATGGTTCCCAGTGATCCCTGTCTTCTCATATTCATGCCCTTGTTTAATCCCTTGAATGGACCTAGTGACTCTCAAAACTGACTGGATGTCCCTTCTATGATTACATTACAAAAGGTAGTGACTTCTGTCGTGATTACTCTTGCTCACTCTGATGGGAGCCAGTTGCCAAGTTGTAAGCTGCCATATGGAGAAGCCCTTGAAACAAGGAATGGAGGGAGGCCTCCAGCCAACAGCCAGTAAAGAACTGAAAAAAGCAGTCTTAGAAAGATATTACTGGAAACTGAAGAAAGGGGAAGCACTGTATGTGGTGGCAGAAAGTTCATCAACATCTTATCTTTTACTAAAGTGGGAAGTAGGAATGTGTCTAATGAAGTGGGTAACTAATGTATTTAAGGAAATTTCTGAGTAAAGTGTTGAAGGTGCTGCCTGGTTTCTTCCTGGCGCATACAGTGAATTGGAAGGAAAGATAAATTCAAGGCAAGGCTATCAAACCAAAATGAGTCAAGATTCCATAATTCCAAAGATTCTCAAGCTCTCCACATAGCAAATATGGTAAAAGTAAGATGTGTCTTCAGAATAAATTTCAAATCCAGGATGTTACCAGGAAAAACAAGGTCTAGAGATAAAGCCAAGGGTGTAACTTGTTAAGACCTTAGAAAGATCAAAGTTGATGCCACAACAGAGTCCTACAAAAGGCACTGTGAAGAGATTAATGGTGAGTCTCATTAATCTCTCTTTCGAACAATACAGCCTCTAGTAAAAAACAAAAACAAAAACCCAGGGCCTCTAGTACTTTAAATAGCTAAAATTTTGTGATATTAGGCAGCCATAGATAATACAGATTTTAACCTACTCATTATTTTAAATTCCTCATCATACAATTCCAACTGTATCTGCTTCTGTTGCTTTGTCTCTGCATATTTTCCCTTGACTTTTCAAATGCTCATAATTATATTGATATCTGGATATCCTGGGTAGGACAACAGAGACCAAGGCAAATAATTTCTCTACTTGGAAATGGGCAGATCTTTCCTTTGGTTTTTAGTGCAGAATTGTGTTTATCTCAGAAGTTAGGTAGGTCTGATGCTTACTGTTGCTATGACTACCCTCAGTGTACTAGAGGCTTCAAATTCCTCTAGCCATAACTTCTCTTCATATGGGACTACATGCTTTTCTCAATTTCTTCTGTACCCTCAGCTCTCTATCTTCCCTCCTAGACTATTTGTCTCTTTTGAGTTTCTCACCGGTATTCAACTGTTACTTTTATTAGACATTGGTTAGCCTGGGGCGGAAATCTGGGTTGGGGTGGTGTTATCCGTTGTTCTAATTAGACCTGTGCTAATAAAAATCTGTATGCTTCGATTTTAAAGTGCTCCTCTCTCTCCTATATACTGTAGCTCTGGAACTGCAGTTTCTGGGATGTAATACTGCTTTCCCTTAGGTTATTTTCTGCCCCCTCCCTGCCACCCCAGCTTCAGTGGTTTTTACCAGTGCCCAAAGGGCAATATAGTTTATGGTACTTTCTTCCTGACCTTATGATTTTTGTTACATAGGAGAGATACAGGAGAAGGATCCAGGTCATATTTGTGCCCTTTCCATAGCAACCACTGTTCCCCTCTTCCAAGCCTACAGCAAGAGAAATGATTTAGCAGGGCTCTCATCAAGTGGGGCTTATGGAGAAAAAGCTTGCAAGAGGGTTGGAGCTGCATTTTTAACTGCTGCTCCAGAGGGCTCCCCACTCTCTCTTGTCCACATTTGGCCTCCACCAATTTTTTACCTTTTGCAACTGAAATGTCCTTGCCCACTGCCAGCTATGTCCACCCCAGGTAAGCTAGTGCTCACACCTCAACTTTCCCTACAGGTACATGTCTCTCCTGAGATTTCAGGTTATGGTCACTTTGTGAATTGAACTCCGATTGTTTCAAGGAATGTCCTGAGCTTGCGGTTTGTTTCACTTTTCTACCTTCATTCCTTCGTTTATTTATAAGGTTGGGTGGGAGCCACATCTTCTGCAGTCACTTAGACTTACCTATAATTATTTGCACATAATTCATTGTTTTTGCTCTTATTAAAATAATTTAGGGATGCCTGGGTAGTTCAGTTGGTTAAGTGACTGACTTGATTTCTGCTGGGGTCATGGTCTGAGCAGTCATAGGACTGAGCTGGCATCAAGCTTTACACTCAGCTTGGAGTCTGTCCCTCTCCCTCTCCCTTCTGCTCCTCTTCTGGAGCATATTCTCTCTCTCTCTCTCGCTCTCGCTCTCTCTGGTTCTCTAATTAATTAATTCTAATTAATTCAACTGGAGGCAAGTAGACTGAGGTGGCTTTAGTGCCTTAGCAGCCTAAGGAAGCAAACCAATACTTAATACCTATAATGCCTCAAGATTAAGAAATTAAAACCTAAGAACAATCGATCACCAAGAGCCACCTAGCCATTCCCATATAAGGTAATGACTTACACTATAGCCAGACAAATACTTTCCTTGCTTTGCTTCCATCTTTTCTCCATAATAGTCTCTCCCTTAGCTCTTGGAGGGTTGCTAATCACTTCTGGTTCTTGGTTGCCTGATTTGAATGGATTTTTGCTCAGATTGAGTCTTAAAAAACGTAATATGCCTCAGTTTATCTTTTAACACTCTTAACATGCCCTCCCAATTTTCAAAGCCAGAACAATTTTAATAACTAAATGACAATAGTTTTATATCATAACTCACAAACCATATATTTATTAATGTTAAAAGATAAACTGAGGCATATTACATCATGCCATGCATAAGGGGGGAAAATGATATAGAAAAATTAACCTATTTTAGGAAGCAGTATCTAGCCAGAAAAAAAAAAAAAAAAAGACGTCGAGTGCATGCTAATCACTTAAAATTATTCCTTGAATTGTACAGCTCAGAATAGACAACCTGAAAATGAATTCTGTCATACTGACTGTTCTACAGTGTCAAGATACACTAAAGTTCAAAGGATGTTTTTCTACCTAAAGCAAGTTAAAAATGCCTTATGTTTTCTTGAAATTTATTGTATAATCTATTACAAATACTTTTTACGCAAAAAAAAAAAAAAAAAAAAACCTCAAGGCTTCAAATGGGAAGGCAAAAATAAGTCACTGAAAAATTAAAGTCTAGCTTCCTTATTGTACTGCAACGTACATTTAATTATGACCAAAAAATTATGATTAGTTTAAAAAATAAAAAGACCAGAATAAATATAAAATAATAATGATCTACTATTTTACAATGGGAAACTAATGGTGTTACAGTTTCTATTTTTCTTCTGAGAAATGGCAAGTAGAAATAGCAAACTGTCCTCTGGGAAAAATCAAAGTATCTGAGCCTAAAAAAGAACTCTGTCCTCAAATGAGTTAGTGCACAAGTATTCACTGGGGAACCATGCATTATTTGACACTGTAGGCATAGGACATGAAATAGTGGGGTGTTTTTAGGCATCTTGGAACATGGCTCATATACATCAAAAACTGCAATTGTGGCCAAGATTATTTTTAAACTTTTTTTTTCCCTTCAAAGACTAAGCTATAGTACAGTTCATGCATTAGTTTATGCTACCCCTCCCATCTTAAAAAGTCTCAGTAAAAAAATGCAAATCCATATATAAACAACTGTCACCATCTTTCAGCATGAACTACAATATTTTGCAAAGCTATTCATTTTTCAAGTGCCCTAAAATGACACTCCTTTTCCCATCTATGCAAACAATTCATTAATTTTACTATAAAAGACTTTCTGAGGTCACTTAATTCAGCAATATTAAACCAAAAAAATTCTTTCTATCTTAATACCTCCTAGAAAGATCAATCAATATTCCACTTATCCTTCTGCAAATGTAAATCAATGCTGGACACCTCAGGGAAACCCCTTCATTTACTTGAAACCCATATATCAAGTCATGTCTTACACTCTCTTCCACAAGCTAAATAATTCATAATACTTGTAATTTATCTTTGTGGCATCTATTCTCCATTAGCTTGTAAATTTTGATTTGTATTTGTACTCTTTTATCAGTGTACTTAACACAAGTGAAAAAGTTTCCTGTACATTACAGATTATTAAGGAGGAATCTAAAGATTAAAAACTCATACCAGGTTTGTTTTTGTTTAAATTTATTTATTTTCTTGCCAAATAGCACAATGTTGCTTGCATGTGTTCAAGTTAAATTTAACTATGAACCATGCACTTTTCTTTATGTACTGGGCCTAACCAGTAAGTCTTTCTCTAAAATGAATTTCTAATTTATTTTTATCCTTAGGCATATAATAACCTGTACTTGTCACTACTGTCGTTTATCCTGTTTGAATGAAGTCATTTTCCAACCTATTATGCCAATTCTGAATTTTATTTATATCTTCTATTAACATTTATTCTTGTTTAGAAATACCAATAAATCTTATAGGCATCTTTTTGATACACAAATCTTTTTCATATGTAGCACCAACAAAGATACTGACTATAAAGGACCTCACAGCTAGATTCTTAATGGATCCCTCCAAGATACAGATAAGTCAGTCCTGGAATTTAGATATATAGAGTTTTCCCACTAACATTTTTATTTTATTTATTTTATTTTTTTATTGGTGTTCAATTTGCCAACATACAGAATAACACCCAGTGCTCATCCCATCAAGTGCCCCCTTCAATGCCTGTCACCCAGTCACCCCCACCCTCCACCCACCTCCCCACCAACATTTTTAAAGGCAAATCCACGTTTTTATTTAAAAAAAAAAAAAAAAGCCTATGCTTTTTAAAAGGGGCTTTTTACTTCAAAGGCACCATTTAAAAGAAGCTACAGTTATCACTTTACCTTTATATTGCATGTCACCTTATAATTGAAAAAAATGCTATTTATTTTATATATTTTGCTGAGAGCTATTGACCATGATTGAAATATACTTGTTAAAGATCGGTCTTAGGTGCTGAGCACTCTCAGTAACTTCTCCCCTAAAATAATATTAATAGACCTGCATATCTGAAATTCTTTAGAAGTATGATATACTTAAATAGTCAAATGACTACATAAAGTTTTCAAAATCTGAAACTTTCAGGGATCCCTGAATGGCTCAGCGGGTTTAGCACCTGCCTTTGGCCCAGGGCATGATCCTGGAGTGCCAAGATCAAGTCCCACGTCAGGCTCCCTCCATGGAGCCTGCTTCTCCCTCTGCCTGTGTCTCTGCCTCTCTCGCTCTCTGTGTCTCATGAATAAATAAATAAAATAAAATAAAAAAATTCTGAAACTTTCTGCATTTGATTTGAACTTTATCAAAATTGAAACAATTTTCTTTATTTATACCTAATTTTTACTAGAAAGCCTTGAATTAAAACAAGTTTTAAAACTTCAGCCTCCTAATAATCCCCTATTAATGCCTGTTTTTCCACCATTAATACTTTTAAAATTATTTTCTACTTATTCAAGTCTATTACTTTAAAAAGTCATGAACCAGGCAAAGTAGGCAGAACACAAAATTAACAGTATTTTATTTTACACAACATGATTTGGAAAGCAAAGTATACAAATTTAAAAAGTGTGTTTACCAATGAACAAGGAAATATATCTAACTATCCTTTACTGAAAGAGAAATTTTTTTCTTTTCTGAACTGAAAGTTGAGCTTTCATCTCTTCTTTTTCTTCATTTTCTACTTTCCTTCTTCCTGAACAATTAAGTTCTAAAATCTTGACGTGGGGTAGAATCAGAATCAGATGGAGATCAGGAGGGCAAATGCACAATGTTTGCCCAGTAAGATGTCAGTAGCCAAGCAGGATGAAAAGGGCATCAACACATGGCAGGTAGCCCAGCATGGTTGTCACAGCCTCAGTGAAATGAGAGGAGTATCCGTGTGGAAGAGTTGCCTAACATGGATATAAAAGCCTAAGCACTGGAGGTGGGTATTCTTGTAAGGGGGTAGGAATGACCCAGCATGGAGATTCAGAGCCCAAGTATGGTGAGGGTAAGAAGGGTCTATGCAGAGGTTGAGAGTAGGTGCTAGCATAGAAGAGCCCACAAACAGTGATGAGAACACACACAAACAGTTAACCTCTAGCAGGTTATCAGGGCCCAAGAAGATGAGGAAGACATATATTCAGAGTATCAGAGCTCAAGCAAAATGAAAAGGGTTATTCTCAAGAAGGGGCAGGCTGGTAGTGCCAGAGCCTGAGGGTGAACGAGGAAGGTTTCAACACTTGGGAGAGGACCAATGTGGAGGTCAGAGCCAGAGAAGAATGA
The DNA here is from genome assembly GCF_003254725.2 of Canis lupus dingo. NCBI lineage: Eukaryota > Metazoa > Chordata > Mammalia > Carnivora > Canidae > Canis > Canis lupus. Next base: position 53,039,737 of record NC_064249.1, read on the forward strand.
GGAGAACATAACTGCAAAGGGGTAGCCTGGTGTGGGTGTCAAAGCCTAAGCAGATGAAACGTGATATTCAAGTAGTGGGGGCAGCTCAACATAAAGAGAACAGAGTGATGTGAGGAGGACATTCAAGCAGAGTTGGCCTCAACTGGTGTGCTGAAATATAAGCAGAGAGAAGAGGGCATCCATGGGAGGAGGACTGGTGAACTAGAATAGGGAGTCAGAGCTCAAACAGAATAAAGAAGTCTTCTGTGCATTCGAAGGAGAAACAGCAGAGAGGGAAGATTAGTTACATACAAGTGATTAAACAAAAAAGTAAACATATTAGAGATAATATAAACTAGATTTCTCTATGTTGGCCAGTAGAGTTATAACATTTTATCAAGCACTCAAATCATTGATGAATATCAACCGTACCTTGAGCTATGAAATAAACCTCCAAAAAATTTTTAAAATATTCTCTGGCCAGAATAGAACCAAACTAGAAATCAGTAATAGATAAGAGGAAAATATACAAACACTTGGAAATTTTACAATTTCCATATAAAATACAGTTCTAAATAAGCCATGGGTCAAAAAGAAAGTCTCAATGGAAATTTAAAAAATATATACACACTGAATGTAAATCAAAGTAAAATAAATCAAAATATGTACAAATGCACTGAAAGCGGGAATGAGAAGGAAGATTATAGCACTAAATCCTGACGGTAAAAGAGGAATTATCTTTAAGTTCCTGTGTTAAGAAATTAGAAAAAGAACAAATAAATTCAAAGCAATAAGAAGGAAGGAAATAAGAGCAAACATCAGTAATATTGAAAACAGGAAAAACAGATAAAAACCAATGAAACAAAAAGCTGGTCTCTGGACAAAAATCCATAAAACTGATAAACCTAGGAAGACTGACTAAAAGGTACAAATCAGCAATATCACAAATAAAGCACTATAGATCCTGCAGTCATTAAAAGGATAATAAGAGAATGCTACAAACAACTTTATATTCATAAATTTGGCAACTCAGAAGAAATGGAACAATTCTCAAAAAACCATAAACTCCTAAAACTCAACCATGACAAAAGAGACAACTTGAATAATCTTGTAAACATTACAGACATTAAATTTGTAACTAAAAAGCTCTTTAAAACTATACCCCCAGGCTTGGAGGATTTCAATGGAGAACTCCACCAAGAATTTAAAGAAGAATTAACACCAATTTTACAGTTTCTCCTGGAAAACAGAAAAAGAGAGAATACTTCTTAACTTATTTTGATGTAAAAATTCCAAACAAAATGATACGAAACCAAACTAGAAATGTATAAAAATGATAACAAGTCAGATTTAATACAAGTATGCAAAGCAGATTCAAAGTCAAATATCAATTAATAAGATCTACCGTATCAACAGCTAAAATCTCAAGAAAATTCATATCATATTAATTGAAGCAGAAAAAAATGACAAAAATCTAGCACGCAATCATAACAAAAACCCTTATAAAATGAGGAATAGAAGGGAACTTTGTCAACTTTATAAACAGCATCTACAAAAATTCTACACTTAACGTTATATTTAATGATAGAGTGAATGCCTTCCACATAAAATCAGGAACATAGTTAGACAATCCTCTCTCATCACTCCTACTTACATAGCACTGCAAGCTCTAGCCAGCACCATGAAGCAGAAAAAAGAAATTTAAAACATACACATTGGAAAGAAAGTAATAAAACTGTCCCTACTTGCAAACTATATAATTGTCATTGTCCCAAGGAGTCAACAGCAAAACTCTGAGAATAAGCAAGTTCAGCAAGGTTGTATGACTTTAGATCAAAACTCAAAATTCAATCTCATTTCAACCATAAACAAACAGGAAACAACAAACGTCAAACCCCAAATTTAAAACACAATACTATTTACAATTGCTCCATAGAAGATAAAATATTTAGATGTAGATGTGAGAAAACATGTACAAGATCTGTATCCTAAAAATTACAAAATTCTGATGAAAATAATCAAAGACCTAATAAATGGCAAGACATACAATATTCATGGACTGGAAAATACAACAAAGTAAAATATCAATTCTTCCCCAAATGATCTATAATTTTCATGTAATACCAGCAAGTTGGGTTTTTTTGTAGACATTGACAATCTTATTCTAAAATTATTATGGAAATGGGGATCCCTGGGTGGCTCAGCAGTTTAGTGCCTGCCTCTGGCCCAGGGCGTGATCCTGGAGTCCCAGAATCGAATCCCACGTTGGGCTCCTTGTATGGAGCCTGCTTCTCCCTCTGTCTGTGTCTATGCCTCTCTCTCTCTCTCTGTGTCTCTTCTGAATAAAAAAATAAAATATTTTAAAAAATAATAAAATAGAGCAGCCCTGGATGGCTTGGCGGTTTAGCGCCGCCTTCAGCCCAGGGTGTGATCCTGGAGACCCGGGATTGAGTCCCATGTCGGGCTCCATGCATGGAGCCTGCTTCTCCCTCTGCCTGTGTCTCTGCCTCTCTCTGTGTCTCTCATGAATAAACAAATTTTTTAAAATAATAATAATAATAATAATAATAATAATAATAATAATAAAATAATTATGGAAAGGCACAGGACCAGAAGTGTTAAAAATAATTTTGAAAAAAGATAATAATTTTGAAAAATAGTAAAGTGAGAGGAATTACTCTACCCAATATTAAGGCTTCCAATATAGTTATAGTAATGAAGACAGTAGGCAGAAGGAAAAACACATAGACAGATTAGAAAAGAGAACTCCAAAAGAGACACATTAACTATGTCCAACTGATTTCTGATAAAGGTGTAAAAGTTTCAACAAAAGTATAATCCATAAAAGACCTAGCTAAAATTAAAAACTTTTGCTTTATGAAAGACCTGTGAGAAGGCAAGCTACACACTAGGAAAGTATTTACAAACTACATACCCCACAAAGGATTTGTACACAGAACATATAAAGAACTGTTAAAATTCAACAATAAAAACCAAACATTCCAACAAAAAAATGAACAGAAATGATGAAAAGACAATTCATTGGAAAAGATACAGATGGCAAATAAACATAGGAAACAATGTCCAAAATAACTGGTCATCAATGGTCACTAGAGTAATACAAATTAAAACCACAATGAAATAACACTAAATACCTCTAAGAATAGCTAAAATAAAAAATAATTATAATAAATGTTGGCAAGAATGCAGAGGATCTAGCTCTCTCTTGCATTGTTGGTGGGAATAGAAGATGGTAAACCACTTTGAAAATAGTTCAGCAGTTTCTTAGAGAATTAAATATACATTTATGATACAATAATCCAAAGAAATTAAAATGTTATACTCACACAAAAACTTATATGTAGGAATGTTCATAGCAGCTTCATTTCTAACAGTCAAAAACTGAAAAGGAAGGGCACCCGGCTGGCTCAGTGGGTTGAGTGTGTGAATCTCCTGATCTCAGGGTTGTATGTTCAAGCCCCATGATGAGTGTAGAGATTACTTTAAAAAATAAAAATCTTAAAAAAAAGTGGAAAGAAGCCAAATTTACTTTCAACAGGTAAATGGTTGAACTGTGGTACATCCACCCATGGAATATTACTGGCCCATAAAAGGGACGAACTTTGATACATGTAACAATTTGGATGGATTTAAATGGAATTAAGGTGAGTGGGGGGAAAAAGCCAATCTCTAAAGATAGCATACTGTATGATTCCATTTATACAGCATTCTTGAAATGACAAAATTATAGAGATGGAGTATAAATTAACAGTTGCTATGGATTAGGGAAGGGGATAGGAAGGATGTCTATAAAAAAGACCACATAGGTGATTCTTGTAACAAAACCATTTTGTATCTTTACTCTGGTGATGGTATAGAAATCTACACATGATAAAACTGCATACAACTAGATATAAATACAAGTGAGTGCATGTGAAATCTATACAAGGTTGACGAGTCCTATCAATGTCAATTTCCTGGTTGTAATATTGTGTTAGAGTTAATCAAATTACTACCATTGGTGAAAATTGGGGAGAGGGGGTCATAGAGTCTCTCTCTATCATTTCTTAGCACTATAAGTGAATCCCAATTACCTCAAAATAAAAAGTTTGTATTTTTAAAAATGTATCACCTTGGAGCATCTGGCTGGCTTAGTCAGTCGAGTGGTCAACTCTTGATTTTGGTTCAGGTCATGACCTCAGGGTCCTAGGATTGAGCCCCATGTCTGGCTCCATGCTCAGCAGGGAGTCTGCTTAAGTATTCTCTCTCTCCTCTTTGCCCCTCCCCACTGTTCTAGCACACACATGTTCTTTCTCTCTCTAAAATAAATTAACTTAAAAAAAAAAAGAGGAAGTATTACCTTGCTATTCTATCTTTGTTTCCATGAGTCCTGAGCTAGAATAAAATAAATATCCTTGAGTCGGTACTGATTAAAAAAAATAACAAAATCAATATTGAAATAAGTAAAAATAAATATGGTAAAAGCACATCCTTAAATAAGAATTCCAACTAATAAATGCAAAAAAATAGGGGAAACATAAACTATTAGAACATCACAGTAATAGTTGTTGCAGTGAAGTCCCTTTGATGAGTGTTTATAGCAGTGAGTAAAAGTTTCAGAAAAAAACAATGGATTTCAATAATCCCCATGGACCTCCTCCAATTTATTAATTACAGAGATAACAATGTAACTTTTCAGGGGAGAAACCTAGTACACTCTACATCAACTATGTCATCACAGTTAAAATCACAAGTAACAAACAACACACCAACATCATACCTCCCCTGATACAATATCATAATAAAACATAATCATGGAAAACATGAAAAAAAATAAACCAAATTGAAAGAAATACTATAAAATTCTGACCAGTATTCTTCAAAAGTGACAAGGTCAAGGAAAGCAAAGAATCTAACATACTACCACAAATGGGAGGAGACTAAGGAAACATGAAAAATGAATATAAAATGTGATACTGGAACAGAAAAAAACTTAGGAAGGAAAGCTGGAGAAATCAGAATAAACAGTAGTTAATTAATACTACTGTACCAACATTAATTTATGATAATTGCAATAAATTATTCAAAACTTATCTTTAAAGCAAGCTAGGTGAAAGATATCAGAACCCATCATAGCTTTCTTTAGAGTGTTTTATTGAGTGTAAGTTACATATAATGAGGTTAACCCATTTACAGTGTACAATTCAATGGCTTTTCATATATTTTCAGAGTTCTACAACTATTACCATAATCTAATCATAGAACATTTTTATCTTTCCCAAAAGAAACCTTGGATTCATTAGCAGTCACTTCCCATTTTTCATCCTCCAATACTGTACTATTTCAGCAACTTTTCTGTACACCTAAAATACTTCAAAATAATACAAAATAGTAATGATCATATTACACTACATTAAAATTTAAATATATGTTAAACATATACAAAAATACATAAATATATACAAAATTATGACACACTACAAATGGCACATAATCAAGAGAAGAAAATGAAGTTATTGAGTTTTAAAGTTCTTGAAATGTTTAGTATAGAACTAAACGTACCAATTACTATTAGACTATAATTAGTCAAGAATGTGGATGGCAAATTCCCAGTGTGGCCACAGGTTCATTTAAATAGTAAAATGAGGGGCGCCTGGGTGGCTCAGTTGGTTGAGCATCTGCCTTAGGCTCAGGTCATGATCCCAGGGTCCTGGAATCAAGTCCTGCATATGGCTCCCTGCTCAGTGGGGAGTCTACTACTCCCTCTCTCTCTGCCCCCTATCCTATTCATGTGTGCACACTCTTTCAAATAAATGAGATCTTTTAAAAATAATAACAAAAAAAAAACAGGAAAATGAGTACATTGAATACAACCAATAACACCATCAAATACATAACACAAAAATGACAAAACTAAAAGTAAAATACGTAAGTTTCCAATCACAGCATGACCTCCTTTTACCTTTTTTTTTTTTTTTTAAGATTTTATTCATCTCTTCATAAGACACAGAGAGAAAGAGAGAGGCAGAGACACAGGCAGAGGGAGAAGCAGGCCCCACACAGGGAACCCGATGTGGGACTCAATCTCAGGACTCCAGGATCACACCCTGGGCTGAAGGCAGGTGCCAAACCGCCAAGCCACCCAGGGATTTCCTTTTACCTTAATAACCACTTTTAAAGGCCCCACCTTCAAATACAGTCACACTCTGAGGAACTAGGAGTTAGCATTTCATATGAATTTGGTGGGGTCACAATTTAGCACATGACAAGCACATAACGCATATATGTTGGCTGTTAGAGACTCAATTTAAATTAAAAAGCACAAAGATAGAAAGCTAAAATATAGAAAAAGATATAACATGCAAATATCAATAAAAGAGTAACCAAAAGAGAGTTGGGTTGGCTGTACTAATAGATTTCAAAACAAAAATGTTACAAGATGAAGAGATGTTATATATTGATAAAAGGGTTAATTCTTCTAGAATATATTAAAATTAGAAAAATAAACCCACCAAACAACAGTCTCTAAAGAAGCACTGAAAAACTGAGGAGAAATATAGTTCAATATATTTCAATAAACAACTATCAATAACAAATAGAACATCTAGATGCAAGATCACCAATAAAAAAGGAAGGACTTGAACAACATTATAAGCCAACAGACTTAAAAGACTTATATAGAACCAAACAGCTGAATCAGCATTCTTTTCCAGTGCACATGGAACATTCTCCAGGATAAATCATGTATTAACTCACAAAACAATTCTCAATATATTTAAAGAGACTGAAAGCATGCAAAGTCTCTTTTCCACTGCAACAGAATAAAGCTCAAAATCAATACGGGAAAGAAAAGTGGAAAATTCATAAATACATGGAAATCAACAAACTCAAACAAATGGATCAAAGAAAAAAAATCAAGGAAAATTAGAAAGTACTTAAGATGAATGAGATCAAACCTACGATCAAACAACTTATCAAAACCTATGGGGTACAGCTAAAGCAGTACTCATAGGGATATTTATGGCATAAATGCAAAAATTAGAAACCAAGAGAGATTTCAAGTCAGTAACTAAATATACAACTTAACGACTAGAAACTAAAACCCAAATCTTGCAAAAGGAAGAAAATAATAAGGAGCAAAGATAAATGAAACAGACAATAGAAAGACAATAGAGAATCTAGAAAATCAAAAGTTAGCTTGTTGAAAAGATCAACAAAATTTAAAAATCTTTAGCTTCGACTGATAAATGAAAGATGATGTAAATAAAATTGGAAATGAAAGTAGGGACATTACTACTAACTATAAACAAATAAAAAGGATTTTAAGAGAATAGCACAAAAAATTGTATGTCTTATAAATTGGTAAACCTATATGAAATAAACACTCCTAAAAGCACAAAAATTATCAACACTGTCTCAAGAACAAATGGAAAAATCTAAATAGGTCTTTAACAAGTAAGAATATCTAAACAGTAATCAAAAACTGCCCTACAAAGACAATCTAAGAACCAGATATTTAATGGATGAATTCTACCAAATATTTATTTTTCTACCGAATATTTAAAGAAGAAATAACATGAATCATTTGCAAACTCTTCCAAAGAACATAAGAAAAGGGAATACTCCCTAACTCATCCTATAAGGCCAGTAGTACCTGCCTTAAGCCATGCAAAGAAACTATGAAAAAAAAATAATAAAACTATAGATCAAGATCCCTTATGAATATAGATTCAAAAATCCTCAAAAAAAATTGCCAGCAAACCAATTCAAAAATGTATTAAAAAGGGATTATAAAACACGACCAATTGGTATTTATCCCAAAAATGTCAGGGTGGTTTAACATAAGAAAATCAATCAACACAAATTTAGCAAACAAATCAACAAAAATATGTGATCATATCAACTGACACAGAAAAGGCTTTTGAAAAAATCCCCAATGCTCCAACTAGGAATAAAAGGAAACTTGCTTAACATGGTAAAGGAATTTATGAAAAATTCACAGCTGAGATCTTATCTTATTGATAAACTGAAAGCTTTCCCACTAAGTTCAGGAACAAGATAAGGATGCCTGCTTCTACCACTTCATTCAGCAATGTACTGGAACTTCAAGCCAGAGGAAAAAGAAAGAAGAGGTATCCAAACTGGAAAAGAAGTAGAACCATCTCTGCAGATGACATGATTCTATATATAGAAAATCCATGAAGAATCCACAAAAAAAACTATTAGAACCAATAAACAAATGTAACAAAGTATCAGGGTACAAGATTAATATACAAAAATATTCCCTATTTCTAGACACTACCAATAAACAATCTGAAAAGTATTAAGAAAACAATTCTTGGGACACTTGGGATAGAGTCTCACATTGGGCTGCCTGCCCTGAAAAACCTGAAAGAAAGAAACAAACAATTCTATGGGGTGCCTGGGTGGTTCATTAGGTTAAGCCGAATGGCTCAGGTGATCCCTGGGTCCTGGGGTTGAGCCCTGCATCGGGTTCCCTGCTCAGTGAGGAGTCTGCTTCTCTCCATCCCTCTGCCTCTCCCCCAGCTCATGCGTGCAATCTCCCTGTCTCCCTCTCTCTCTGTCAAATAAATAAATTATTTTTTTAAAGATTTTATTTATTTATTCATGAGAGAGAGAGAGGCAGAGACACAGGCAGAGGGAGAAGCAGGCTTCATGCAGGGAGCCCAACGTGGGACTCAATCCCGGGACTCTAGGATCATGCCCTGGGCCGAAGGCAGGTGCCAAACCACTGAACCACTCAGGGATCCCACAAATAAATAAATTCTTAAAAAAGAAATAATTCTATTTACAGGAACACCAAAAAGAAAATTCTGGGAAAAAATTTAAAAGTGAAAGACTTGTACATTGAAATGTTACTAAAATAAATTAAAGACTTAAATACTAAAAGACATTTCATTTTTGTGGTCTGTAACACTTAATACTATTAAGTATTAATAGTACATATTACATATTAAGTAATATGGCAATATTCCCCAAAGTGATCTACATATTTAATGTAATCTATCAAAATCTCAACTGGTTTTTTTTTTTCAGAGGCAGAAAAGCTGATCTTATAATTCATATGGAATTGCAAGAGGCACAGAACAGCTCATACAATCTTTCAAAAGGAAGAACAAAGTTAAAGGTGTTGTATTTCATGCTTGCTACAAAGATACATTAATCAAAACAATGTGGTATTGGTATTAGAAAAGACATACAGATCAATGAAAAAAAGTACTGAGACTCCTGAAATAAATTCATATACTTCTGGTCAATCAATTTTTGACAACGGTACCAAGACCATTAAATGGGAAAAGAACAGTCTCTTCAACAAATAATGCTGGGACAAATGAATTTCCACATGCAAAAAACAGTGGATAAAGAAACTGTCGTATTATCCATACAATAAGATATTTTTCAGCCAACCTTGAAAATATTATACTAAGTGAAAGCCAGGGAGAAGAAGCTATGAACTATATGATTCCAATTACATGAAATACTGAGAGTGAGCAAATGGATACAGGAAAAAAATAAATTAGTTATCATCAGGGGCTGGGAGTAAAGGGAGAATGGGAAGCAACTGCTTAATGAGTAGTTTCCTTTGGGGTGAAAATGTTCTGGAACTAGATAGTAATGCAACATTCTTGTATATGAAATGTCATTAGTATTCAATTTTATATTCTAGGTATTTTATTGTATTATGGTATAATGTGCAATGATTCCTCTTATATGAGTAATAGAAAAGTAACATTCACAGATGGAGAAAGGAGAATGGTGATTATCAGGGGTTGATGGAGAGCGAACGGAGAGTTTTAGTTTTGGAAGATGAAGAGTTCTGGAGACTGGCTGAACAACAAGGTGAATGCATTTAACACTACTGATCTATTCACTTAAAAATGATTAAGATGGGGGCAGCCCAAGTGGTTACGTGGTTTAGCGCCGCCTTCAGCCCAGGATGTGATCCTGGAGACTAGGGATGGAGTCCCACATCTGCCTCCCGGTGTGAGGCCTGCTTCTCCCTCTGCCTGTGTCTCTGCCTCTCTGCCTCTCTGTCTCTCTCTCTTGAATAAATAAAATCTTTTAAAAAATGATTAAGATGATAAATTATATGTTATATGTATTTTACCACAATTTAAAAAATAAACCAAAAGATGCACAAAGATAGTTCATGAATACCACAAGTATTTGTCATGAAACCAAAATCTTTGACAAACATATTAGCTCAAACTCAGCAACGTATTAACAAAAACCAAAACCACCATACCCAAGTGGGGTTAAGCTAGGAATACAAGGTAAATTAAACATTCAAAAACCAATCAATATAATTTACTACATTAACAGAGAAAAAAACAAATCATATTACTAGCACAATAAAGAAAAATCATTTACAAAGTTCTACTCCTATTTATGATTTAAATAAACAACTCTCAGCAAACTAGGAACAAAAATAAATTTCCTTGACTTGATAAAGACGTCTACAAACAACCTTCAGCTTACATTATACTTAATGGTGAAAGACTCAATATCAGGAACAGGAAGGCAAAGATATCCACTTTAGTTCAACTTTGTAGCAGAAGTCTAGCCAATGCAAAAGGGCAAGAAAAAGAAACAAAGTATCTGCAAATTGGAAAGGGAAAAATAAAATTTTATTTGTAGTTGACATGATTATTACTGAAAATCCAGAGTATTCAGCCAAAAACCTATTATAGTAAGTGAATTTAAAAAGTTTGAGATCAAGCCAATATTAAAAAAACAATTCTGTTTTATCATATGAGAAATGAAATAAAATCAAAAATTAAATGTATAATAAAAATTGTAAATTATGCCACTTACAAGGGTATCAAAAACATAAAATACTTAAGGGCAATATATGTGCTATTTTATAGCCTGTGCCATGAAAACTAGAAATCATTACAGAAAAAAAACTTAAGATAATCTAAATAAATGGAGAAACATGACATAACACCAATTGAAAAACTCAATAATGTGAAATGTCAATTTTCCTCAAGCTGATCTACAAATTCAGTACATCCCAAACAAAATTCTAGGAGGCAACTTTCCTTTAAATATTAACAAGCTAATTCTAAAATTTATAGTGAAATGTAAAGAACCTCAAAAAGCCTAAACAGTTTTCAAAAAGAGCAAATCAGGCTTACCTGATTTCAAAAGACTTACTGTAAAACTACAGTAATCAAGTCAGTTTGGTATTGGCCAAAGGGCAACACAAAGATCACTGTAATGGAATGAAATACCCAGGGAAAGGCATGCATGTATGGTCAGTTTTTGATAAGAAGGAGGAGGTAATTCTGCATTAACGGTAGTCTTTTCTAACAGAGGGAAAAAAAATATTTGCTACCTTGGGATAGGCAAGACTTTTTAGATAGAACACTAAAGACATGAACAACAAAAAAATCGATGCATTGAAGTTCAGCAAAATAACAGATCTTGCTTTACAAAATAAACATTAAGATAATTAAAGCAAGGTTGGGGGGAAAAACCATAATATCCATATGTTTGACAACTTGCATCCCGAGTATATAAAGACACCTCAATTTCAAGAAGAGAAAGGAACAGGTAAAAAAAAAAAAAACAGGCAAAAAATTTAACAGACACTTAAAAGAATGGCCAAGGATCCCATTCATCTTAGGGAAACACAAATTAATTCCACAAGGAGGTATCACCATGCTCATTAGAATGACTAAAATTTTTAAAAATGACAATATCAACAGTTAGTGAATATGTTGAATGATGGCATTTTCATCAGTTGTTAGTGGAAGTGTGAAATAATACAACCACATCAGGAAACAGTCTGGCAATTTCTTATAAAGTTAAGTATAGATTTAATTTAGAACTGAGTAATTCTATACTTTAGGTACAGAAGAAAAAATACATCATATCCACACAAATACTTGTACATGAATACTACTGAAGTTTTATTCACAAAGGGCAAAAACTAAAACAACCCAAACATCCATTTAACAGATGAATAAACAAACTAAAGTACAAGCAAACAATGGAGTACTAATCAATAATTTAAAAAATGAACTACTCCTACACACAACAAACTGAAAAAAAATCTCAAAAACATTACTCCCTGAAGTCAGATACAAAAAGACAAATATTCTGTTTCATTTATAAGAAAGATCTAAAATAGTCAAATTCACGGAACACACAGAATAATGGTTACCAAGGACTCGGGAGGAGGGGAGAATGAGGAGTTATTTTTAGTGGATATAGAGTTTCAATAATGAAAAAGTTCTGGAAGTGAATTGTGGCAATGTTTGTAAAACAATATGAATGTACTTAATACCACTGAACTGTATACTTAAAAATGGTTAAGATGGTAAATTTTATGTTATATATATTTTACCACACACAAAATCATTTTCTGAGGGAAAAAAGCCAGACTGAAGAGAGTATGTACTATGGGCCATTTACATGGCATGTCAGAATATGTAAACCAAGAAATAATGACAGAAATCACATGAATGGCTGTCCAGGATGGAGAAGAGAGGAAGGAACTGATTGTAAAAGATCTCAACAGAACTTTTTAAAGTGACCTTACATTTGCCAAAACTCACTGAAGTATATACTTAAAATGCAAACATATATTTAAAAATATATGCATATATACTATTGCATGTAAACTGTAATTCTATATATTTTAAATAAATAAGCTTGAAGAGAGAATGAAATGCAACAGAGTAGAAAATAAAACTACAGACTCTTTCTAGGAATAAGGTTATGTTGTGGTGTACAAAGTAGTAGCTGGAAAAAAATATGTGGTCCAAGGAATATTTCTCAAGATAAAAGAGAAATGATTGTATTCAATGACAAGAGGAAACCAGTTATTTGAAACCAGGGTGAAATCCAGAGGTAAAAAAAACTTAAAGGCTAGGAATGTTTTGTTGCCATTGTTTGAGGCATATGGAATTTTGTTCTCTACTTCTCCACTTCAATAAAAATGAGTCTTGTTAAAAAAAAAAAAAAAAAAAAAAAAGGAGGAAGAAATTGGTTTGGTAAGAAGAAGCACAATAAAGTAGACTGAAATAGCCAATATCCAACAGAGGAAACAGCAAACTCAAGAAACGAACAAAGTATGCATTATTCCCATATATCTGCATATTAATAGTAAAGTAATAATCAAGTTTCTAGCAATATCAGCAAATTTATACTAATACTAACCTTACTAACTTTATAGTAACAACCTGACTCTCCAGCAAGAAACTAGCATTTTGCTAAGAAAGCAGAAGGTTGCTGAAACCAAAACAATATGCTCTAGTATTTCAGGTATCCTCCAAGCCTTGTAGCTGAAATAAAATAGATGAGTTAGGACAGCAATGGCAAAGTCAAACCAATCGTAATAGTTTCTCAATGCCATCAAGCATATGTAAGGATATCCACACCATCTACTTGGTAAAAAGCCTTGTGAGAAAATCATCTTTAAATACAGAGGGTAAAATGTTTTCCCAGTACAAAAAACACTATTTGAAGTGAATGAAAAGTCTATTTCAGAGACTAGAACAGCCAAAGAATTCTAGAGAATGAAATTACTGCTCCTCTCAGGTGGCATATCAAATTCAGACTATGGCATGTACTTTTAAATAGTCATAACGTATATTCTAACCCTCAAAACATCATTGTTGTCATCTTTTAAAAGCAATTCTATGATTTAGTAAGGCAATTTTTTAACTTCAATCTTTTTATAAAAGCTTCTACAGGGGATCCCTGGGTGGCTCAGCAGTTTGGTGCCTGCCTTTGACTCAGGGCGCAATCCTGGAGTCCCGGGATCGAGTCCCGCATCAGGCTCCCTGTGGGGAGCCTGCTTCTCCCTCTGCCTGTGTCTCTGCCTCTCTCTCTCTCTATGTCTATCATAAATAAATAAATAAATCTTTTTAAAAAATCCTAAAAAAAAAAGCTTCTACAAACATTATTTTAAGTTCTTGACATGAAATACATTTTGAAACACTTCATACAGTTATTTTCAATTAAAAATAAATAAAGAAAAGACCTACTATCTCTAAATATGCAATTCAATGACAAAAACTAGTACTATTTTAATCAACTTTTAGGTACGGCCTTTCCTTAATTTTGACTTTTACAACTTATATTAATACATTCCTCTATAGACATCTTCATCTATTAAGTATTTTAAGACCCCTAAACTGGAAGTAATATGGACAAAAAAATTACTTCAAGAGATATGCTTCATATACATCATTAATAAACTGGAACAGTACAACCAAGTAGCTATGAACTTATCATTCTCAAAATTCAAAATCCCTTCTTTTGAATCCTGAAAGCATCAGTTAGCAAAATTACAAAAGACATTCTTGTGATGGACTACAGTAAAATGAATGTTCCCTTCTGTTTGGGTCTACAACAAAACCAAAGGTAATTGCTAGGACTCTAATTACAACATATCAATCTACACTGACAGCAGAGCTAAGCTTCTACATTTTCCCTTTCGTTAGAGGACTGCTTCACATATGTGTACCAATTAACTGGAGAAATTAAATAAACAAGAAAATGTGAAATGGAAGTGGTTTGTTCTGGTGTTTCTTTCTTTTTTTCTACTTTTCTTTTTTTGGGGCCACAGAATACTTTTTTCTAAAAGTCTCTGCTTCCAGAAGATCAATGACACAATGACATCAAAACATAGTAACGTCTATTTTTAAAAATTGTTATACCTCTTATGTAATAATACATTTCATATAAGATTTTATCTCACCTGGCCAGTTCTTTAATTAAATTTGCAATGCGTCTTTTGTCTTCCAGACATAAATCCTTCAATGATGCACTCTTTATTCCTCCTCTGCAGAAATTCTGATACAAAACAAAAGAAGCTTTTGGTTAACTTTTGCTAAAAACAATTTTTTAAGACTTTTTGAGAAATCTCTTAAAATTAATACAGGAGGGGGGCTCCTGGTTGGCTCAGTCAGTTAAGCATCTTCCCCTTTAGCTCAAGTCATGATCCCAGGGTCCTGGAATCAAGCCCTGCATTGGGCTCCCTGTTCAGCAAGGAACCCGCTTCTCCCTCTCCTCCCTGCTTGTGCTCTCTCTCTCTTTCTGTCTCTTTCTCTCTCAAATAAATAAATAAAATCTTAAAAACAAAATTAGTACAGGAGGTAAAATTTCTCAGATATCTTTTCTCTGTTGGAACACTCTTTACCTGTTTCATTCAAAACCCTACCATGATTTCAAAATAGGCTAAGAAACTGTCTGTCCAGCAGGAGACATCATAAAACTTACATAGAGAAACACATAGAGAAATTTTCATAAAGAACACAAAAGGTAGAAATGTCCCCACTTAAATACAAGAGAATATTAAGGAAACAACTCTCCCTTGATGATTATCACAAACAAACACCTAATGGAAGATATTAAGAACTTTTCCTAGGCTATACAGGCCCCAGGGTGCTTAAAAGTACATGAAGGTTGGCAGCAGAGGCACTGGTTTCTATGTTCTTGATATATCCTAAAGTTCATACCAATCGGTACTAGATCAAAGAAAGAGTAATATCAGCCAACACATGACTAATGTTTACTGCATGTCAGGAACATTTTAAGTACTTTATACCTACTAACCCATCTCATCTTTACAACAAGACTATTAAGTAGGTATTATTTCTATTTACAGTGAGGGTACATCTTGCCTGGGATTACAGCAGTTAAAGTAGCAGAATCAAGACTCAAGCACAAGTTCCAGAGTATGTGCTCTCAACCACTGAACTATCTCATCTCTTGTGTTATAAAAAGTTCTCCTACTACTTGAACTTCATTAAGAAGGGTCTTTAAAGAGATGCCTGGGTGGCTCAGTGGTTGAGTGTCTGCCTTTGGCTCAATGCATGATCCCAGGGTCCAGGATCGAGTCCTGCATTGGGCTCCTTGCGGGGAGCCTGCTTCTCCCTCTGCCTGTCTCTCTCTCCCCCTCTCTCTCTTTGTCTCTCTTGAATAAATAAATAAAATCTTTAACAAAAAAAAAAAAAAAGAAGGGTCTTTAAAGCAATGAAACTCAGGGAGTCACAGGAAAACTAGAGGTAACATGTAATTGGAAGGAACCCTTGGCATCTGTACAACCACAAAGTAGGTTAGTCCAAATTCTTCAGATAGCCAAGGACAATCCAAGACCTCTAAAATGAGTCCTGGAAATACTGATAGCCAAAGATGGGAAAGACAGGGGAGAAAAAGGAAATGGAAAAAAGGAGATGGTAAAAAAATAAAACAAGTTTGATTTTGGATATGGTCAACTTAAGATGCCAGAAAGATAGCCATATGGAAATGTTCTGGCAGGAAGTTGGAAATGTGGGTCTAGCTCTCAAGTCAGAGTAAAACATAAAGATTTAAACTTCAACCATAAAATATTATGGATGATATTTAGATTTTTATTATTTTCTTTATACTTCTGTTTTAGTTTTTTTTAAGTTAAGAAATTAGATTTTAAAGATCATCTATGAATCCAAGATAATAAATTAAAATTGGTATTTGAAAGGACAAGAAGAGAATCAGAAGGATATAATATTGTGGCAGAAAAAAATGTTTCAAAGAGTACAGTGTTAACAGTGCTAATGATCAAAAAAGCTACACAGAATGTGGAAAGAAGTCATTCAATTTGGCAATGGGAAAAGTTGCTGAAAACACATGAGAAGACATCTGAGTGGTGGTGCAGCGAGTAAAAGAACAAGAGAAACTCTTGCACATGAGCAAGAATTTCAGCAGCATTATGTTTAACAGAACATCCTTGAAAATACAAATGTTTGTCAATTAGAGAATAAACTATAGCATATTTACACAATGGAATTCTGTAGGAACTGGTTGTTATGCTATTTAGTGACTTTCATCTTCAAACCTACCCTTCTGAGCCCTCGGGTGTGGTCCTGTGGCTCAGACCCTAGAAAAGTCACTTCTCCTTTGCCAGATGACTCTGTTAAAATCTGCCAATAGGACGAACTAGAGGGAGACCAGAGGTTCAGAAGAAAAGACACAGTCCTTCCTCTTCACATCTTGTTCCCACTAGTGTCACCTCTGCCAGAGTGTGCCCTGGCAAGGACAGTTGATTCCTGTTTGCAATTTTCCCAGCCTTGGCAGAACCAGGCTTTAGCATGTCTCCTTGGGACAGCAGTACCAGTTAGGCTGATTCCCAATCAGCAGCAGTCCAAGTTCCAGCTGTAAAGGGCCTCTCCTCCAAGCTTCTAAGTTTTAATAAATCCAATTTGCTCTGGCTGTCTTCCTAGTCCCAGAGATGGGAGTTGTTTCTTGAAGTTACTACCAATCATGATATCTTAGTGTTCTTTTTTTTTCTTTCTTTTTTTTTAATAATAAATTATTTTTTATTGGTGTTCAATTTGCCAACATACAGAATAACACCCAGTGCTCATCCCATCAAGTGCCCCCTCAGTGCCCGTCACCCATTCACCCCCACCCCCCACCCTCCTCCCTTTCCACCACCCCTAGTTCGTTTCCCAGAGTTAGGAGTCTTTATGTTCTGTCTCCCTTTCTGATATTTCCCACACATTTCTTCTCCCTTCCCTTATATTCCCTTTCGCTATTATTTATATTCCCCAAATGAATGAGAACATATAATGTTTGTCCCTCTCCGATTGACTTATTTCACTCAGCATAATACCCTCCAGTTCCATCCACGTTGAAGCAAATGGTGGGTATTTGTCGTTTCTAATGGCTGAGTAATATTCCATTGTATACATAAACCACATCTTCTTTATCCATTCATCTTTCGATGGACACCGAGGCTCCTTCCACAGTTTGACTATTGTGGACATTGCTGCTATAAACATTGGGGTGCAGGTGTCCCAGCATTTCATTGCATCTGTATCTTTGGGGTAAATCCCCAGCAGTGCAATTGCTAGGTCATAGGGCAGGTCTATTTTTAACTCTTTGAGGAACCTCCACACAGTTTTCCAGAGTGGCTGCACCAGTTCACATTCCCACCAACAGTGTAAGAGGGTTCCCTTTTCTCCGCATCCTCTCCAACATTTGTGGTTTCCTGCCTTGTTATTTTCCCCATTCTCACTGGTGTGAGGTGGTATCTCATTGTGGTTTTGATTTGTATTTCCCTGATGGCAAGTGATGCGGAGCATTTTCTCATGTGCGTGTTGTATCTTAGTGTTCTATTTGCGGTTTCTGTTCTCCAGCACCAATTTAACAAGTCTTTATATTAAATATTCTTAGTTTTAAAAAAATGACTAAACCCTGACTGAAGTATCTGTGAAATGAAATGACATATAGTGGGTGACTGGGAGCTCAGTTGGTTAAGCGTCTGACTCCTGGTTTCAGCCCAGATCATGATCTCATGTGAAGTGAGATCAAGCGTTGAGTCAGGCTCCACGCTTAGCAGGGTGTCTGCTTGAAGATTTTTCCCTCTGCTCTTCCCTTACCTCTTTCTCATTCAAATAAATAAATAAATCTTTAAAAGAAAATAGAAATGACATATAACTATATAAAACTTAAGTAAATCTCATGAACATAATGTTAAGCAAAAAAAGCAAATGATGCAATACACATAGAAGGAGCTTATTTATATAAAGTTCCAGCATCAGGCTCCCTGCATGGAGCCTGCTTCTCCCTCTGTCTATGTCTCTGCCTCTCTCTCTGTGTCTCTCATGAATAAATAAATAAATTTAAATAAATAAATAATAAATAAAATTCCAAATATATATAACACCGAACATTGTTTAGAAACCAATTATGTATTTAGACTATATTGGACAAAGGTTGGTAAACTACAGCTTCAAGCCAAATCTGGCTCACTATTTTTGTAAATAAGGGTTTATTAAAACACAGCCATGTACATTCATTTACACATCAACTTATATATGACTCTTCACACTACAGTGGCAGAGTTGAGTAAGTGAGACAGAGACCACTTAGTTCACAAAGGCTAAATATTTACTACCCGGCCCTTTACAGGAAAAGTCTGTCAACTCCTAACATTAAAAAAAAAAAAAAAAAAAGAAAGAAACATAAAATTCAGGATGGGTATTACCAAAGTAGATGACACAGTAAGGGAAGGACATACCTCTACAGCCACTTGGCTTATGATAAAATCATTGCAATTCAGTGGGAAGAAGAATGGTCTTCTCTAGAAATAGTGCAGACCAACAGACTGTCAGTATGGAAAAATGAACTGAACTAACTTAACACCATACCCATACTAATTCCTGATGAATAATGGATTTCACAGTGAGGAGTGAAACAATGTGGCTTCTAAGAGAGAGAACCTGCTGCCAAGAGTGTAGTTGCCTAATAGCCTCACCTACCTAACTACTGTCATACCTTTTGGTCCACTGTGGTGGTCACAAAACTGCCAATCACTAGAAACACCAGAGGTACTAGAACTGAGCAATTTTGTTTGATATGACATCCTTAAAGAACAATATTCACTCTGGGGTTTCCCATTAGCCTGAAAGACACTACCTCAGACCACAAGACAGTATGAAGTGTGAAGTTTTCCCTAGTCAATTTTTCTTCTTTCTTTCTTCTCTCACAGATGCCAGGCCTGCAATAAAATCCTAAGACTCTCCTTGTCTATTCCTGTTCACTTTACTCTCTATCTTTGTCAGCTTTTCCTCTATTAAACCTCTTCCATTTTTACTTTCATCTTAGTATCTATTTCCCAGAAAACCTGAGTTGACATCATTACCATTCTGAAAACCTTAATGAATTAAGGACCTAGCTATTGAACATCAATGGCTACAAAGATCACATACAGAAAAACCACAAAGACGTTATGTTCTCTGAAGAAAAACATATACAACATCTAGTTTTGAGAGAAAAATGCATACGCACATCCCCTCCTCACACACACATCATTTCTAGTTTTGCAACAAAATAAATACACACATACACAACCCCTACATTCCACCTCCAGGCAAAAAGGAGTAATAGGAACCACACTTACCCCAATGCCTAAAACAACCAAAAAAACTAGCAAAATATGTGATAAAGCAGTTCTCAAATGCTGGACAGCAGGCAACACAGGAAAGTGATCACTGAAAGAGGGGAACCAAATAAGGCAAGCCATGTAATCATCCTAGCTAAACTGCTTCTGGAGTTTTCAGGGTGCATTTTGGGGAAACCCAGATGGGAGTCCAACAATCTCCCCAAGTTGAGAAGATAGAGCTGGGAGTCCAGGACAGCCAAAGTGTCTAGAGTTTGAGGAAAAGAGTAATGGAGAGGATAGAGCAGCATGGAATGAGAGCTCTAGGGATCTGCAGATGGTTCCCTGCACATCAACCACCAAGTACTGGTGAGCATTTGTCTATGAGGAAATCCACCAAAAGCCAGGGAAAGAACAACTCAGAACATAATAGTTTCTGTAGCTAATGCAGTGCCAGGAATAGTCCATGTTCCAACCAGCCAAAGTGGAAAATCTCATAATTTAAAGGGGCATCAGAAAGAGTCCTCAAAAGGGCACTGCCTACCGTTGGCAAAATTAGCCCCGTATTAAAAGCTGCCTTGGTATTACCTTTAAAAGTTTAAATCCAAACTTTAAAAAGATCAAACTACTCCCAAATAACTTAGTCTCAGAAAAAAAAGCTCAATTAATTATAAAAATACAAAATATCGAGAACTCAAAAAAAAAAAAAAAAAAAAAAAAGCATGATCCATACTGCCTGGGGGCATCCAATAAAAAACAACCAGACAGGTAAAGAAGCAGAAAAATGCGATATATAATTAGAAAAATTACTCAATTACAAAAATTACTCAATTTAAATCTCTCTCTAAATAACTCAGATGATAGGGATGCCTGATGTCTCAGTGGTTGAGCATCTGCCTTCAGCTCAAGGTGAGGACCCAGGTCCTGGGATCAAGTCCCACATCGGGCTTCCAACAGGGAGATTGCTTCTCCCTCTGCCTGTGTCTCTGCCTCTCTCTCTGTGTGTCTCATGAATAAATAAATAAAAGTTTTTTAAAAAAACACCTCAGATAATAGAATTATAAATAAGAACATTAAAATAGTTATTTATATTCCATATGTTCAAGAAACTAGAAGACTAGCAGGTTAAGTAGAGACATGAAATATATAAATAAGAACAAAAGATCGAAGTTGAACTTCTAGAGATAAAAACATTGTCTTATATAAAAAATATACTGAGAGGAGGAGGGGCAAGATGGCAGAAGAGTAGGGTCCCCAAGTCACCTGTCCCCACCAAGTTACCTAGATAACCTTCAAATTATCCGGAAAATCTATGAATTCGGCCTGAGATTTAAAGAGAGAACAGCTGGAACGCTACAGTGAGAAGAGTTCGCGCTTCTATCAAGGTAGGAAGACGGGGAAAAAGAAATAAACAAAAGGCCTCCAAGGGGGAGGGGCCCCGCGAGGAGCCGGGCTGAGGCCGGGGCGAGTGTCCCCAGGAAAGGAGAGCCCCGTCCCGGAGACGCAGGAGCTGCACCAACCTTCCCCGGCGGAAAGGGGCCCGCAGGGAGTTAGAGCAGGACCCCAGGAGGGTGGGATGCCCTCAGGCTCCCTGGGACACTAACAGACACCTGCGCCCCGGGAAGAGCGCCCTGAGCTCCCTAAAGGGCTGCAGCACACAGGGCGGACCGGGAGCAGCTCGGAGGGGCTCGGGCGGCGGCTCCGCGGAGGGGGCTGCCCGGCCGGGATTGCGAATCCAACAGTGCAGGCCCCGGAGCACAGGGCGCTGGGACACAGCCCAGGATCCGACCTCCCCCGGTGACAGGCAGAGGCCGGGAGGGCCCAGGACAGCAAGGACGCTCCGGCCCGAGCTGAGCAGATCAGCAGCCCCGCCCCGAAACATCCAGGCCCTGCAGACTGAGAGCACCGGAGTTACTGTGGGAGCTGAATCCAAGGCTCCAGAGCTGGCCCCGCCACTGGGGCTGTTCCTCCTGGGGCCTCACGGGGTAAACAACCCCCACTGAGCCCTGCACCAGGCAGGGGGGCACAGCAGCTACCCCAAGTGCTAATACCTGAAAATCAGCACAACAGGCCCCTCCCCCAGAAGACCAGATAGACCGACAAGTTCCAGGGGAAGTCAAGGGACTTAAAGTATGCAGAATCAGAAGATACTCCCCCGTGGTTTTTTGTTGTTGTTGTTGTTTGTTTTGTTTTTTTTTCCTTTCTAATATTTTTCCTTCCCCCACCCTGTTTTACTTTCTTTCTTTTTCTTTCTCTTTTTCTTTTTTTTCTTCTTTTTCTTTTTTTGTTTTCTCTTTTCTTTCCTTCTTTCTCTCCTCTCTTTTTCTCCTTTTCCCAATACAACTTGCTTTTGGCCACTCTGCACTGAGCAAAATGACTAGAAGGAAAACCTCACCTCAAAAGAAAGAATCAGAAACAGTCCTCTCTCCCACAGAGTTACAAAATCTGGATTACAATTCAATGTCAGAAAGCCAATTCAGAAGCACTATTATACAGCTACTGGTGGCTCTAGAAAAAAGCATAAAGGACTCAAGAGACTTCATGACTGCAGAATTTAGAGCTAATCAGGCAGAAATTGAAAATCAATTGAATGAGATGCAATCCAAAGTAGAAGTCCTAACGATGAGGGTTAACAAGGTGGAAGAACGAGTGAGTGACATAGAAGACAAGTTGATGGCAAAGAGGGAAACTGAGGAAAAAAGAGACAAACAATTAAAAGACCATGAAGATAGATTAAGGGAAATAAACGACAGCCTGAGGAAGAATAACCTGCGTTTAATTGGGGTTCTCGAGGGCGCCGAAAGGGCCAGAGGGCCAGAATATGTATTTGAACAAATCCTAGCTGAAAACTTTCCTAATCTGGGAAGGGAAACAGGCATTCAGATCCAGGAAATAGAGAGATCCCCCCCTAAAATCAATAAAAACCGTTCAACACCTCGACATCTAATAGTGAAGCTTGCAAATTACAAAGATAAAGAGAAGATCCTTAAAGCAGCAAGAGACAAGAAATCCCTGACTTTTATGGAGAGGAGTATTAGGGTAATAGCAGGCCTCTCCACAGACACCTGACAGGCCAGAAAGGGCTGGCAGGATATATTCAGGGTCCTAAATGAGAAGAACATGCAACCAAGAATACTTTATGCAGCAAGGCTCTCATTCAAAATGGAAGGAGAGATAAAGAGCTTCCAAGACAGGCAGGAACTAAAAGAATATGTGACCTCCAAACCAGCTCTACAAGAAATTTTAAGGGGGACTCTTAAAATTCCCCTTTAAGAAGAAGTTCAGTGGAACAATCCACAAAAACAAGGACTGAATAGATACCATGATGACACTAAACTCATATCTCTCAATAGTAACTCTGAATGTGAACGGGCTTAATGACCCCATCAAAAGGCGCAGGGTTTCAGACTGGATAAAAAAGCAGGACCCATCTATTTGCTGTCTACAAGAGACTCATTTTAGACAGAAGGACACCTACAGCCTGAAAATAAAAGGTTGGAGAACCATTTACCACTCAAATGATCCTCAAAAGAAAGCAGGGGTAGCCATCCTCATATCAGATAAACTAAAATTTACCCCAAAGATTATAGTGAGAGAAGAAGAGGGACACTATCTCATACTTAAAGGATCTATTCAACAAGAGGACTTAACAATCCTCAATATATATGCCCCGAATGTGGGAGCTGCCAAATATATAAACCAATCAATAACCAAAGTGAAGAAATACTTAGATAATAATACACTTATACTTGGTGACTTCAATCTAGCTCTTTCTATACTCGATAGGTCTTCTAAGCACAACATCTCCAAAGAAACGAGAGCTTTAAATGATACACTGGACCAGATGGATTTCACAGATATCTACAGAACTTTACATCCAAAATCAACTGAATACACATTCTTCTCAAGTGCACATGGAACTTTCTCCATAATAGACCACATACTGGGTCACAAATCGGGTCTGAACCGATACCAAAAGATTGGGATCGTCCCCTGCATATTCTCAGACCATAATGCCTTGATTAGAACTAAATCACAACAAGAAGTTTGGAAGGACCTCAAACACGTGGAGGTTAAGGACCATCCTGCTAAAAGATGAAAAGGTCAACCAGGAAATTAAGGAAGAATTAAAAAGATTCATGGAAACTAATGAGAATGAAGATACAACCGTTCAAAATCTTTGGGATGCAGCAAAAGCAGACCTAAGGGGGAAATACATCGCAATACAAGCATCCATTCAAAAATTGGAAAGAACTCAAATACAAAGCTAACCTTACACATAAAGGAGCTAGAGAAAAAACAGCAAATAAGATCCTACACTCAGGAGAAGAGAATTAATAAAGATTCGAGCAGAACTCAACGAAATCGAGACCAGAACTGTGGAACAGATCAACAGAACCAGGAGTTGGTTCTTTGAAAGAATTAATAAGATAGATAAACCATTAGCCAGCCTTATTAAAAAGAAGAGAGAGAAGACTCAAATTAATAAAATCATGAATGAGAAAGGAGAGATCACTACCAACACCAAGGAAATACAAACGATTTTAAAAACATATTATGAACAGCTATACACCAATAAATTAGGCAATCTAGATGAAATGGACGCATTCCTGGAAAGCCACAAACTACCAAAACTGGAACAGGAAGAAATAGAAAACCTGAACAGGCCAATAACCAGGGAGGAAATGGAAGCAGTCATCAAAAACCTCCCAAGACACAAAAGTCCAGGGCCAGATGGCTTCTCAGGGGAATTCTATCAATCGTTTAAAGAAGAAACCATACCTATTCTCCTAAAGCTCTCTGGAAAGATAGAAAGAGATGGAGTACTTCCAAATTCATTCTATGAGGCCAGCATCACCTTAATTCCAAAAGCAGACAAAGACCCCACCGAAAAGGAGAATTACAGACCAATATCCCTGATGAACATGGATGCAAAAATTCTCAACAAGATACTAGCCAATAGGATCCAACAGTACATTAAGAAAATTATTCACCATGACCAAGTAGGATTTATCCTGGGGGCACAAGGCTGGTTCAACACCCGTAAAACAATCAATGTGATTCATCATATCAGCAAGAGAAAAACCAAGAACCATATGATCCTCTCATTAGATGCAGAGAAAGCATTTGACAAAATACATCATCCATTCCTGATCAAAACTCTTCAGAGTGTAGGGATAGAGGGAACATTCCTCAACATCTTAAAAGCCATCTACGAAAAGCCCACAGCAAATATCATTCTCAATGGGGAAGCACTGGGAGCCTTTCCCCTAAGATCAGGAACAAGACAGGGATGTCCACTCTCACCACTGCTATTCAACATAGTACTGGAAGTCCTAGCCTCAGCAATCAGACAAAAAAGACATTAAAGGCCTTCAAATTGGCAAAGAAGAAATCAAACTCTCCCTCTTCGCCGATGACATGATACTCTACATAGAAAACCCAAAAGCCTCCACCCCAAGATTGCTAGAACTCATACAGCAATTTGGTAGCGTGGCAGGATACAAAATCAATGCCCAGAAATCAGTGGCATTTCTATACACTAACAATGAGACTGAAGAAAGAAAAATTAAGGAGTCAATCCCATTTACAATTGCACCCAAAAGCATAAGATACCTAGGAATAAACCTCACCAAAGATGTAAAGGATCTATACCCTCAAAACTATAGAACACTTCTGAAAGAAATTGAGGAAGACACAAAGAGATGGAAAAATATTCCATGCTCATGGATTGGCAGAATTAATATTGTGAAAATGTAATGTTACCCAGGGCAATTTACACGTTTAATGCAATCCCTATCAAAATACCATGGACTTTCTTCAGAGAGTTAGAACAAATTATTTTAAGATGTGTGTGGAATAGAAAAGACCCCGAATAGCCAGGGGAATTTTAAAAAAGAAAACCATATCTGGGGGCATCACAATGCCAGATTTCAGGTTGTACTACAAAGCTGTGGTCATCAAGACAGTGTGGTACTGGCACAAAAACAGACACATAGATCAATGGAACAGAATAGAGAACCCAGAAGTGGACCCTCAACTTTATGGTCAACTAGTATTCAATAGAGGAGGAAAGACTATCCATTGGAAGAAAGACAGTCTCTTCAATAAATGGTGCTGGGAAAATTGGACATTCACATGCAGAAGAATGAAATAAGACCACTCTCTTTCACCATACACAAAGATAAACTCAAAATGGATGAAAGATCTAAATGTGAGACAAGATTCCATCAAAATCCTAGAGGAGAACACAGGCAACACCCTTTTGAACTCGGCCTCAGTAACTTCTTGCAAGATACATCCACAAAGGCAAAAGAAACAAAAGCAAAAATGAACTATTGGGGCTTCATCAAGATAAGAAGCTTTTGCACAGCAAAGGATACAGTCAACAAAACTAAAAGACAACCTACAGAATGGGAGAAGATATTTGCAAAAGACGTATCAGATAAAGGGCTAGTTTCCAAGATCTATAAAGAACTTCTTAAACTCAACACCAAAGAAACAAACAATCCAATCATGAAATGGGCAAAAGACATGAACAGAAATCTCACAGAGGAAGACATAGACATGGCCAACATGCACATGAGAAAATGCTCTAAATCACCTGCCATCAGGGAAATACAAATCAAAACCACAATGACACCAGTTAGAATGGAGAAAATTAACAAGGCAGGAAACCACAAATTGTTGGAGAGGATGCAGAGAAAAGGGAACCCTCTTACGCTGTTGGTGGGAATGTGCACTGGTGCAGCCACTCTCGAAAACTGTGTGGAGGTTCCTCAAAGAGTTAAAAATAGACCTGCCCTACGACCCAGCAATTGCACTGTTGGGGATTTACCCCAAAGATATAGATGCAATGAAACGCCAGGACACCTGCACCCCGATGTTTATAGCAGCAATGGCCACAATAGCCAAACTGTGGAAGGAGCCTTGGTGTCCATCGAAAGATGAATGGATAAAGAAGATGTGGTTTATGTATACAATGGAATATTACTCAGCCATTAGAAACGACAAATACCCACCATTTGCTTCAACGTGGATGGAACTGGAGGGTATTATGCTGAGTGAAGTAAGTCAATCAGAGAAGGACAAACATTGTATGTTCTCATTCATTTGGGGAATATAAATAATAGTGAAAGGGAATATAAGGGAAGGGAGAAGAAATGTGTGGGAAATATCAGAAAGGGAGACAGAATATAAAGACTCCTAACTCTGGGAAAAGAACTAGGGGTGGTAGAAGGGGAGGAGAGCGGGGGGTGGGAGTGAATGGGTGACAGGCACTGGGGGTTATTCTGTATGTTGGTAAATTGAACACCAATAAAAAATAATAAAATAAAATTAAATTAAATTAAATAATAAAATAAAATAAAATAAAATAAAATAAAATAAAATAAAATAGAAATAAATAAAATAAAATAAAATAAAATAAAATAAAATAAAAATATACTGAACAAGATCAGTGGCAGATTAGACATTGCAGAGGACGATTAATGATTGAAGACAAAGCAATATAAACCATCTATAGATAAACACAGAACAACAACAAAACTGGATAAAAAAACAGCAAGAAGCTGTGATAAGTAGCCTAATATTTGCTTCAAAATATATCCTCAGAAAAAGTTGAGGGGACATAATATTTCAACACATTATGGCCAAAAATGTTCTCAATTTTATGAAAACTACAAACTCTCAAATCCAAAACAAATTCCAACTAAAGACACATTTAGAAAATTAGTTCAAGGCATACTATAATCAAATTGCTTGAAATTAGGGATAAAAGGAAAATCCTAAAAATAGTTTAAACTCACATACTAAACATAAAAGAATAGAAGGACAGCAGACTTCTCAAAAACAGTGAAACCAGGCAACGATGCAATGACATCATTCAAGTACTAAAGGGAAAAAAAACTCTCAACTGAAAATTCTATAGCCAGTAAAAACCAAAGTGAAACAAAGACTTTATCAGACATACAAAAGCCAAAATATCCATTTCCAGTGTACCTGAACTATAATAATGTTACAGAAGTACTTTAAGCAGATGGAGAAATAACAAGGATATCAAAAGGAAAACAAGTGAAAAGGTAACCACAAGGGTAAATATAAAAGGCTTTTATTGAAGGGCACCTACATGGCATAGTCAGTTAAGCGACCCACTCTTAGTTTTGGCTCAGGTTATGATCTCAGGGTCATGAGATCGAGGCTCACATCAGGTTTCCCGCTCGATGCAGAGTCTGCTTGAGATTCTTTCTCCCTTTCCCACTCATGCTCTCTCTCTAAAATAAATAAATCTTTAAGGGCAGCCCGGGTGGCTCAGCGGTTTAGCGCCGCCTTCAGCCCAGGGCCTGATCATGGAGACCCAGGATCGAGTCCCACATCGGGCTCCCTGCGTGGAGCCTGCTTTTCCCTCTGCCTGTGTCTCTCTGCCTCTCCTTCTCTCTGTGTCCCTCATGAATAAATAAATAAAACCTTTAAAAAAAAATAAAAAATAAATAAATCTTTAATAAAAAATAAAAATAAATAAAAGACTTTTAATTATTTGAACCTCTTTAAAACACAACTGAAATAAAAGGAATCCAAATCATAAAGGGAGATATATCTCTATTCACAGATGGCATAATTATATATAAAAAAAAATAAGAAATTCACCAACAACTATTAGATTCAAACTAATAAGTGAATTTAGAAAGATTGTAGGATACAAAACCAGTAGATAAAATCAACTATATTTCCATACACTAGCAACAAATAACCCAAAGATAAAGAAAACAATTCCATTAATAATGGCATCAAAAATATAAATATTTAGAAATCTTTAGAAATAAACTGAACAAAAAGAACACAAGATATGTACACTTAAAACTATAAAACACTGCTGAAAGAAATTATAGAAGAATACATAAATGAAAAGCTATCTCATACACCATATTCAAGGACTGGAAAAATTGGTACTATGTAGAGTACTCTCCAAATTTATCTAAATATTTGCTGCAATTGCTATCAAAATTCAGTCTGACTTTTGAGAAGAAATCGCTAAGGTGATTCTACAATCTCTAAGGAAATTGAAAGGATGTAGAATAGCCAAAATCTTTAAAAGGAAAACCAAAGTTGGGGATCCCTGGGTGGCTCAGCAGTTTAGTGCCTGCCTTCCGGCCCAGAGCATGATCCTGGAGTCCCATGATCAAGTCTCAGTATCAAGTCCCACATCGGGCTCCCTGCTTGGAGCCTGCTTCTCCCTCTGCCTGTGTCTCTGCCTCTCTTTCTCTCTCTGTCTCTCCTGAATAAATAAATTAAAAAAAAAAAAAAAAAGGAAAAGAAAAAAAGAAAACCAAAGTGGAGGACAATCAGGAAATCATTTCCTGATTTCAAAACATAATCCCAAACAATAATTAGCTTGGTATTGGCATAAAAATAGAAATGTTAATCAATGGAATAGAATTGAGAGTCTACAAATAAACACATTTACATGGTTAAGGGATTTTCAACAAGGGTGCCAGAGCAATCAAAGGGAAAAGAATAACCTTAACAAATGATGCTGGGACAAGTGGATATCCAAATGCAACAGAACAAATTGAGCTACATACAAAAATTAAATCAAGATGTATCAAAGACTAAATGTAATACCTAAAACTATAAAACTCATAGAAGAAAATATTGGTGTAAATGTTTCAGAACTCGGATTAGGCAATGAGTTTTTAGATATGACAGCAAAGCACAGACAACAACTGAAAAAAAATTGATAAACTGGACCTCGAAATTAAAACTTTCATGCTTCAAAGGACACCAATAAGAAACTGAAAGACAATGCACAGAACAGGAGAAACTATCTGCAGATCATATATCTTATAAAGGATTTGACAATGGAATGTATAAAGAACTCTTAACTTCCGTAAAAAGACAACCAATTGATAAGGATCTGAATGGACATAGCTCTAAAGAACATTATATATAAATGGCCAAGAAGCACATGAAAAAATGATTATTATAAGTATTAGGAAAATACAAATCAAAACCACAATGAGATACCCCACTTCATACTCTCTAAGATGGCTATAATAAAAAAGATAGCTCTAAAGTGTTGGTGAAAATGTGGAGAAACTGGAATCCTCATTCATATATTGCTGATAATATATAAACTGGAATGGCCATTTTGGCAGTTCATCAGAAGGTTAAACAGAATTACTATATGACCCAGCAATTTTACTTCTAGGCACAACCAGGAGAATTGAAAATATATATCCACACAAAAACTTGTATGTGAATGTTCATAGCACCATTATTCATATAGCCAAAAAAACCTAACAACCCAAAAGTCCTTCAACTGGTGAACAGATAAATATACACTCAGCCATAAAAAGTAATGAAGTAATAATACAGGGTACAACATAAATAACTTTGAAATCATTATGTTAAATGAAAGAAGACAGCCACAAAAGGCCACATATTATAGGATTCCATTTACATGAAATGTCCAGAATAGACCAATCTATAAAGACTGAAGTAAAAAACAAAAAAGAAAAAAAAAGACTGAAGTAAATTAGTGGTTGCTAGGAGCCAAGATGAATAGAAAATGGGAAGTGACTGCTACTGCATATGGAGTTACTTTCTGGGGTGATGAGAATATTCTGGAATTACACTGTGGTGATGGATCCACAATTCTGTGAATACATAAAAAAAATAATGAATTGTACATTTTAAGATGGTAAATTTTATGATATGTCAATTACAGGTAAATTTGGGGGGAAAAAGGAGTTACTATTAAAGCAAAAGTAACAACAATGTATTGGGGTTTACTTATAGAAGTAAAATATATGACAATATCACAAAAGTCAAGACACAGACTATTAGGGGCACCGGGGTGGCTCAGTGGTTGAGCATCTGCCTTTGGCTCAGGTCATTATCCTGGGGTCCTGGGATGGAGCCTGCATCAGGCTCTCCACATGGAGCCTGCTTTTCTCTCTGCCTACGTCCCTGTCTATCTCTCATGAATTAATAAATAAAATATTTTTTTAAAAAGACACAGACGGGGATCCCTGGGTGGCTCAGCGGTTTGGCGCCTGCCTTTGGCCCAGGGCGTGATCCTGGAGTCTGGGGATCGAGTCCCGCATCGGGCTCCCTGCATGGAGCCTGCTTCTTTCTCTGCCTGTGTCTCTGTGTCTCTCTCTCTGTGTCTCTCATGAGTAAATAAATAAAATATTTTAAAAAAAATAAAATAAAATAAAATAAATAAAAAATAAAAAGACAGACTGTTGAAAGGTCCTCAAAATTATAGGCAAAGTGGAAAATAACTTAAAATAGGCTGTGTTAAGTTAAAGATATATATTATAATTCCCAAAGTTAGTGAAATAGCCCAACAAAGAATTATAGTTAACAAGCCAACAGATTCATAAAAAATATGATGGACTTAATCCAAAAGAAGGCTATTGTTCAATATAAAATACACCTTTTATGAGAAAACATTTTCAATTTTGATAAGATCTTGCAAATTCAACTACTATTCACATCCCAGTATAAGGTGGGTACAATGGGGATACAAGTAACAAACTAGGCCTTTTGGGCAAATCACAGTTAAATCCCATAAACTACTAAACATAATAATCACTAACAAACTAAATATTGGAAATGTCATCAAGAACATGAACCAGGGATTGAAAAGCATTTTCTAGAAAGGGGTTCAATAGTAAATATTTTGGCTTTGTGGGCCAATAGCACTATGGTAGCAACTCTACCATTAGAATACAAAAGCAGCAATATTATTAAAAGAATAAGCGTGACTGTGTTCCAATAAAATTTTATTCACAAAACAGGCAGCCAGCAAATTGGGCCTATAGGTCATAGATTGTCAAACCCTGATTTAACCTTAACAAAAAGTAAAGTAAAACAAACCTATCAGATAAAGCACATGTAGCAAAGGAATGCACAGATACTAATACAAAGGCAAATAAGAAGAGGAAATCAATGACTGGGCTATAAAGAGTCTTTATGATACTTTTAAAGTGAAGGAAATAATAATAATAGTAATGCAGAGAAATTTTAACAAAGTTTCTTTCTTATATATAAAGGTTTATCCATCATCATCTAACAAATTCACAAGAACAAAAATCATAAAGCACACTTAATAAAAGAAAAAATGGTTGTCAATTTGATTTACTAACTTCATATAGATCAGGATGTAGGTCTTTTGAGACATACTAAGAAAATAATTTTTTTTAACTAAGGCTTAAGGCAAGCCTAGACATTTTAGAACAAAACCTCAAGTATCCTAGAATCCTCTGTACCTTTTAAGATTGCTTGTAGATTATTTAACATTCTTTCTTCTACCCTTACCTATGGGTAACTTGTCAGCACAGACAAATCACTTATTAGTCAGCATTTATAAAGATTGGAGAATAATGGCAAAAAAAAAAAAAAAAAAAAAAGGGAAATTACTGACCTGGTCATCTACTGAATCTCCTGCACCTTTTAAAGACTCCATGGAGACTGAAGCAGCAGTAACCCTGGAAGTCTTAAGTTTAACATCAGCTTTTGGACTTAACTTGTGTCTTGATTTCGTACTTTCTTCTGTAGAAATTCCTAAGGATTTACATCAAACAAAATATCAAAGTTACACTTCATTCTCTTAAACTCACCCCATGAAGCTCTTCCCTGACATCCTTCTATATGCGATCTGAGGGGGAAAACTTACTTTATAAACTTCATTTTAAACCTCTTAGTAAATAATGAATCATGAGAAGTTTATGTTTGGAATACATTTAAGATTCAATTGAAATATTTTTAAAAGGTGATGTGAAAATTTATTAGTCACATTAAAAGCAATAAATTACAACATACAATACATACCTTAATGTAAAGGAAATTAAAAATCTGATTTTTAATTTAATTAGGGTACCTTCAATGGCTCAGTTTTACTATTCATTTAGTAATAACCAGTAAGCTTTAAAGAGTCTATCACATAAACCTTATATCAAGAAGTTTCCACATTTTTCTTTGAAATACAAATTTAGGCTATTATTCATAATACAAAAAATAAGAACTCTTGCTTTTTAAGAGATGAATATTCTATAATTCATCAAAAGCTCACTTGCCTGACCAGCCCCTAAAATAAGGCAAACCTCAGTAAGGTGTAACGACATTTTTTTTTTTTTAAATTAGTTTCCAATGGTTTGTTCTGCATCTAATTATACCTGCAAAGTGGTCCTACTGTTTTATTTTCTCCTGACACTTAAGAGGCAGAGGAAGCTTACCAAATTTATACTGAAAATCATACCTGGAACATAAACTATTGATTGTTCTTCATCAGAAACTATGAAGAAGGACATGAAGGAAAATACTAGAAAAGATCATCCAATATCCAAACGCTGCCTCTATTCTGTACTTCTGTTATAATTCCTAATTTCTTTCGACCTGGGAATGTATAACAAACTTTTAAAAACAAAACTAGAAAGGAATACACGTGAAATAAATGTAGCAAAATTAATAATCTTTTAAAGTTCATCTTTACATATTCACAATTATATATTTTGTAAAATTTTTGGAAGCCCTTATTCCATAAAATTTTTATCCATGCTTATCACAAGTGAGATACCCTACCCTACAAATTCTGTTAAGTTCCTTTCATTTCCTTTCCTTTCATAGACAAGGATTTAAATGCTCGAGTTTGTTTATTATTGGAGAACCAACAAGTTATTTTAGGTATGAATAAATAATTTCAAAATGAGCTTTGGCTTTGAAGAACACTGTTTGAGGGCAAGTCAATCATGCAAACACAAAGGTTTTATTCTTCTGCAATGCATTTGTGAAATGTCCCAAGAAACCCTACTATTTAACAAATGGAAGAAATTTAACTTTTGGGGGGGGGGGGCGGGTAGGGAGAATCTTAAGCACGCTCCATGACCAGCGTGGAGCCCAAAGTGTGGTTTGATCTCACAACCCTGAGATTAGGATTTGAGCCAAAATCAAGAATCCAACAATTAACAGATTGAGGCACTCAGGTGCCCCGAAGGTGGAAGAAATTTAAGACAAAAAGAACTATTTTGAATTTCAAAAGAAATTTAGAAAGGCTAAGATCATACTACTGCTATAGAAGAAGAACCAATATAATAAAAAAGCTTTCTTTTCAGAAGCAAAATTTTGTTCACAAGTCTATCTAATAAATTGGGGCACCTGGGTGGCTCAATTGGTTAAGCATCTGCCTTTGGCTCAAGTCATGAACCCAGGGTCCTGGGATCCAGCCCCACATTGGCCTCCTTGCTTAATGGAGAGTCTGCTTCTGCTTCTGCCTCTGCCCCAGCCCCTCCCTTCCCCTCATGCTCTCTCTCTGGCTCTTGCTTTCAAATAAATGAATGAATGAATGAATGAATAAATATTTTTCTTAAAAAAAAAAAGAATTCTAAATCCAGATATGTCCCCAATTTAATAACCTTCTATTAGACCTTTAGGGAGTGTCTAAACATTTTTTTTCCAAATGACTTAGAAAATTCCAGTTTTCTGTTCCTTTATAAAATGCTTTCTTTTCCAAGATTTCTAGACAAATTAATTATTTAAAACTTCCTTATAAAACAGTAGATTTAATAACATATTCAAAAAGTCAATATATTTCAGTTCAGGACCAACTCCAGCTATAGAATTTTTTCAAGGAGTGCTGATTATAAATGCCTAGAATCCCTATAAGAATTTAAGGAATACAAAGATGGTGCTACTGTCTGAGCTGCCAGATGATTTCTAATAGTTCTGTGCAGCAACACACATACTATCACAGATTCAAGATTTTGGCTAATTAACTAGTATCCCTAAACTTTAAATTTCCTCAGACATTAGGCATGGAGCTTAGATAATTTTATGGGGCACATAAGACAAGAAACAAAAATTAGACCCCACTAGTCCAAGGAAAGTGATAGTAGGTAACATTAGAGCAGAGAGAGAATTTATAAATTCGCTGGCACCCAATCTAAAAAAAAGCTTTATAAAATGAAATTGGGCAGGCTCTTCAACAGCAAACACCAAGTCATTTTCTTTGAATATCCCTTGGGACTACCAGACACAGGTGCTCAATTAATATTTAATTATTTGCTGTTGGAGATATACACATGGGAAAAGGTACCCAAGGGAAAAAAACTCATGCTGATTCAACACAAGCTCCATTTGGCAGTGTCTTCAATTAGAAGATACATTAGTGATGAATTTACAGAATATTCTCCAAAGTTGACCTAAGGAAAGGCCAACTTAGTTGAATTCTGGGAAATACACTACACTTCCCTACAATATTCACAAAGAAGACTTGACTGCTCAC
Source organism: Canis lupus dingo (assembly GCF_003254725.2). Classification (NCBI taxonomy): domain Eukaryota; kingdom Metazoa; phylum Chordata; class Mammalia; order Carnivora; family Canidae; genus Canis; species Canis lupus. Next base: position 53,074,902 of record NC_064249.1, read on the forward strand.
AGCTGAAACAGAGCAGCCGCTGAGGACCCAACTCAGCTGCACCTTGATTTGGAAGCTCATCAAGAATTTTATTTTTTTAAAGATTTATTTATTTGAGGGGTAGGGGTTAGGGCAGAGAGAGACACTCCAAGCAGGCTTCACACTGAGCGCAGAGCCCTATGTGGGGCTCAATCTCAAGACCCTGAGAACACAACCTGAGCTGAAACCAAGAGTCAGATGCTTAACCAACTGTACCACCCAGGTGCCCCAAAAAGCTCATCAAGCACTCAATACTTTCTCCTCTCAAACCTGATACAACTTCCCACATCCTTACTCTTGAGCTAGTAACTTTGCTTCTTATTTAGGAAAAACAAACTGTAGAGACCTTTCATAAGCTTTATTTGCAGATTACATAATATTACATATAGAAAATCCTAAAGACTCTACCTAAAAACCATTAGAATAAATGAATTCAGCAAAGCTTCAGGATACAAAATCAATATACAAAAACCTGTTGTGTTTCTGTACATGAATAACAAAAAAGAAATTAAGAAAATCCCATTTATCACTGCATCAAAAAAGAATACCTAAGAATAAACTTAACCAACGAGATGAAAGACCTATACATTGAAAACTGTAAGATATTGATAAAAGAAACTGAAGTCACAAATAGAAAGATATTCCATGCTTATAACTTGAAATAATTAATATTGTTAAAATGTCTGTACTGCTCAAAGTAATCTACAGAGTCAGTGTAACATCTACCAAAATTCCAATGCAATTTTTTACAAAAATAGATAGAAAATCCTAATATTTGTATGGAACCACAAAAGGCCCCAAACAGCCAAAGCAATCTTGAGAAAAAAGAATCAGAGACATCATGCTTTGAAATGCAATATAGTTTGAAATGTCAAACTATATTACAAAGCTATAGTAATCAAAACAGCATGGTATTGGCATAAAATCAGACTCAAAGACCCCCATGACAGCTACCTTTTTTCTGCTTTTTCTTCATATCACTGATATTCATTGGATGTACGACATATTTTACTTATTTGTGGCTTCATTTTATCTTACAAAAATGTAAGCACCAAATGGATGAGGATTTTCCTCTGTTTCCCACCCCCACTCTGGTTTTGTTCAGTGTTCCTTACCACCTATTGTCAAAAAATGCCCAGCTTATAGTAAATCATCTATGGAAGAATGAAAGTGATATTTATTTCTATGAGGCACTGTCCAACAACTCTTTGGTGTTGTCTCTCTTTATCTTGTTGAGGCTCAGAACCCATCACCCCAAGATGTGTCACTTTGAAATGTGGGTTATTTTGAGTTGAAAACAATCGAGGCCCAAAAGACTCAAGAAGAAACTTTCACCTTCCCACAAATGGCCTAAAAGAATTTAGATAGAGGACCTGCTCCCAGAAGGGAGATATCACCGTAAATAACTACAGTATACAGTATAAGTAAGGGGTGGTAGACAGGGATGAATTTAGCAAATTCTGTTAAAATTCCTCTCTATGTCCCATTGTTTCTATATAGCCCAGAAAACTTTAACTTCTTTTTTTTTTTAATCAAACATTTACTCCTTTCATTTTCCTGTGAATTGCTTTCTTTTCCTTCAAAGTCCCAGACCCCTACTCCCTTCTCAGTTAGGAATGACAAGCATACCTAACTTTGCTTGTCTTTGGAATCTCTCAGATATATGTGGATTCCCCATATGTACCTAATTAAGTTTGATTTTTCTCCTCCTAATGTCTCACGTCATTTTAATTCTTAGACCAGCCAGAAGTCCCTTGAAGGGTAAAGGAAAATTTCAAAATATGAGGGCAAGATCCATTAGCTACATCCATGCTAGGTATCTTTTCAAATATAAAAATGCTAAATAAATTGACCTTAACAAGGGCTTAAAAAATAAGCCTAAAAATATTTGAAATTGCCTCCATCCAACCTATCCTTTCTAATCATTTGTAATCTATCCTCATCTCATCTGAAGAACCCAAATATTTACTTTCTTCAAATACAAAGTCCAAAATATATACAAGCCTATTTTATGGGAAAGGCAAAGAGACACACTATATACCAAATGTATACTGGACCTCTCATTGGGTTCTATGTGCCACCTCGGTTCTACTTTGGGATCTTTGTAAGTTCTTTAGAAGACAAGTACAGAAAATTATAAAGCATCCTTAATGCTGGTACCAAACTCCGAATCCCCAGAATTAAAGCAGTAATTAGAAACTCAAGGTAGAGGTAATAGGCAGCAGCATATCTATCCCAGACCACCAAAAGCTGAAGAAAATAAACTTGGTACTGCACACTCTAACCTTCTGAGGTTTTTTTTTGTTTTTTTTTTTTAAATATTTTGACAGGAAGCAAGAGGGCACACGTGTGTGCACACACGAGTGAGGGGGTGGGCAGAGGGCAAGAACAAGAAGCAGACTCCCCACTGAGCATGGAGAGAGCAAGACTGGGGGTTCCATCCTAGGACCCTGAGATTATGACCTGAGCAGAAGGCAGATGCTTAACTGATTGAACCACCCAGGCACCCCTAACCTTTTGAGTTTTGATTATTTACCAGCAACACATATATATGTAATTACTGATCCCAGTGACATTCCTGACTAGTGTATTATTTTAACATCAACATAAAGATTCTATTTTGAATTGAATATCCAATGACATGGATTATAGCTAATTCAATGTTTTGACCAAGTGCTTTACAATTCATATTTGTTGATATCAAGTTAAAAATACTGTTAATGATAATACACTGGAGTGCATTTACCCAATCAAATATAGATACTGCAGAAATACTAATTTCTTTTGATATTACCGGGAGCTATAATAAAGGAGGAAAGCAGTTCTTGGCTGAAGGGGCTTATTTTACTTGCAGATTTAACCCATAAAATGACAACATGGCATATTCATTGTTTATACATAAGGTATAAAAACATACCTTGTGCAAAACAGCACTGCTGAATCATACTGTGCAGGAGATGCATAACTCATAAGGACAACAGTAAAAAAGATGATGTTCAGTCACAGATGATCTGTCCTCACATGACAGAAACATCTAGGACTGGAAAATATCTCAATCACGTTTTTCTAATTGTTTAGGCAAAGCACTGAATATCTGTCTTTCAATTACTGTGAGAGGTATATCTGATTATACACACATACTTTTTGGTCTTTCCCTATTGAAAGTTCTATACAAAGGCTAAGGGGTGATCTAGGAATTTGTCCATATAACAGAAAAAGAGATGAAGATCCAAAGACACATGATTAAACCAAATGAGTCATAACTATCCTTATGCTTTTTAGCAAAGATTCAGTAGTAAATTTACATTGGACAATTGCTTTTGTGTCCTACTGACATATCTGAGGCTGGATGGCAATTGGTCATTTTTCAGAATAGGTGAGGGATCTAGGTAATACTAGTAACCTAGCAAGTCACTTCACACATCAGGATTTCTATCAATGTAATAACTACCATTTTGCCCATATAATTTCAACTCCTCACTTTCTATGGAAAGATGAGTATTTCACATTAATTTTCAAAGTTAGAGAGAATGTAAGAAAAAAGGAGAGGATGCAGGACTTCTATGTGAAATAAGGAGGAAGATAAGTATATGATAAGTGAGCATACAGTGCTGCTTTGACCAAGAGCACAGTGCTCAGTTCATTTACCTACCAACTTAATCAGTACCACAGCCATACACTGCCCCCTCAACACCATTTATACCTATCAGAACAATTCCATTGGTCATTGATAAAGGTAAGGAATGATAACCAAAACCACATAGGTGGCTATGAAAATGGTTACACTAAAAAAGCACTTTATTTGAAGCTGATAACCTTCAAATATCTCCACCATCACAAAATTCTACCATTGCAAGCACAGTGTTTCCTGAGAAGACTCCTCCCAGTTTCCTGACTTCCTGATTCAGCCCAGTTCCCAATGTACATTTTCTCTGTGTCCTTCCTGATAAGTAAGGAGAAAAAAAAAAAATTAACGTGCACGGTGCGCTGGTACATTTTACTTGATTGTCACCCACCTATCAGAGACAAATGGTAATTATGTTTAGAAAGGGCCTAACCCTAAACATTGAGCAGCAAGGATTGCAAAAAATGTCCCTCCCTCCACATGACACCGCCATCCTAGTATTGTCACTCAATAAGGAAAACTATTGATAACACAATTTTGTAAGTTTCACCGGGAGCTAAGTAGAAAGTGCAGAGGACGATTCTGCCCAAGTTAACAGCCATGCCTCAAACACTGCTATCATGGATCCCAGCAAACAGACACAGAGATTTGCCTCTCTGCAGGCACCCAATACAGGGGCTGTCCTCTCGGGTCACACCTTTCTAAGTGAGGTAACTGGCCAAGACCCAACCATCAGGCTGGGCCAGTCTACCTAAACCAGAGAGCGAACGAGTTCTGTCACACACCTCATCCCAGGTCTTGAACCGGGTACACCACCCCAACAGCCTCTCCACACACACACACACACACACACACACCCTCAAAACAACCCAAGAACTCCAATCCTGCCAGCGGTGACTCACGATCCACACGTAAAATCAACACTCCTCCCAGGAGCAATGATTTGCGACGCTTTTGTATTCCGTAACCAGCATCACCGCACCACATTCAGCCCCACACCTCTCCGAAAAACGCCAGGACCAAAAACCACATCGCTGACAGGCCTACAAAGTCGGACAAGGCCCTTCCTGACTTGCTCCCAACAACGCAGACCAAGGACAGTCCTAAGCCAAGGTCTCTCCTCCGCAGAGGCTCGGCCGGCCCGAGGTCACCGCGGTCAGAGGGGCCCTCCCCCCTCCCCCGCCCCCGCCCCCCACGGCCGGGCCACGACTCTAGGCCATCTTTTCAAAGCTCACCGCCGAGGAGGGCCGGGAAGCCTCGGCGCTCAGCCCCCACACCTAGAGCTCCAGCCTGGAGACACAGGCTCTCTGCTCCCTAACACCCCGGCCAGCGGAGAGCCCGGCACCCCCTCGGCGGCCGGAAAGGCCGGCCCCGCCCCCGGGGACAGCATCGAGCCTCTCCCCTCCGCGCAGAGTCCCAGGCGGCCGCTCGCCGCTCGCCGCACCGGGGAGGGCGCCGGCGCCCCCTGCCAGGCGGGCAAAGGATACAGTCCCGGCTCCAGAACGCCGCCGCGCCCAGGCGGGAGGGGCCCGCCACGTCCGCCATCTTGAAACAACCGCCACTCCGGGCGTAGCGCCGGGGCCGCCCCGCCCCGGCCTGCAGGCCCAGTCCCCATTGGCCGCACGGCGCAGAGGCCCGCCCCCGCTTGCGCGGCCGGCCCAGGCGCGGCGGCAGGGTCCGTGTGGAGGAGTCGCTGAGCCTCGGCGGCTTGGTGTGGAGCGACCGCGGGGACAGGGAGAACGAGGCTGCCGCGGAACTACTCCTCCCAGAGCACCCCGGGCCTCCCATCTCCGCCCCGCCGCGCTCTCGGGCGCCGAGGACTACAACTCCCGGCATGCCTTGGACTTGATGTCCGAGCCTCTGGGGCGGCGTAGCGCCGTCCCGCCCGCCCGGCTCTCCCGCGGGGTCCCCGCACCCGCACTCGCCGCGCGCCGAGCGGGGACGCGAGCCATGGAGGAGACGCCGCCCCCGGGCTGCAGCAAGCCGCACCTGGAGAAGCTGACCCTGGGGATCACCCGCATCCTCGGTGAGTGGAGCGGGGGGCCGTGGGAAGCGACTGCGGGACGCGGGGATGTACGCCTGAAGCCGGGAGCGGCGACGTGGACCCTGCGCCCCTGTGCGCCAGTGGGCATCGCTGCTGTGACTTCCGTTGTGAAGGAGGAGAGCGGAGCCGGGTGCGTGACTGGGCCCGGGAGCGTCTGCGGGGAGTGCTCGGACGCAGGGCCGGGAAGGCCGAAGGTTCCCCCCGCCCCCCCCCCCACGACCACCACCTCCAGCCCAGGCCCGCCCACCCCCCGGGGCTCGGAAAGGACGAGCTGAGGCGCGCCAAAGGGGGAGACAGCAGGCACCTGGCAGTGGGCACGTTGGGTTTCCCGAGAGGCATTCTTGGCCAGGGGAGTATCCTTGAGACGCGAGCCTTCTTCCTCCGGTAGGTAGCGGAGAGCGGGGAACGCCGCGCGCAGCCTCGCAGCGCAGGTGCCAGGTGACGATCCCCACGCGCGGTCGGAGGGAGTCCAGGCGTGCGCCGCGGAATCGGTTGGTTTTTCCCTTCCTGGACCTTTATCCAGGACCCGCCGCTGTGTTACACTTCGCTGCTGCGAAGATGGCGAGGGGGACCGAAAGGGTTCCGTGAGGAAACTCCACAGCCTCGGTACCCCCGGAGGTGTGAAAGGCGGCCGCCAGGCCTCTGTCAGGGCTTTGAAATAACACACAGGAGGAGGGGACTCACCTCCTCTGCGGAGCCAGGGAGTGTGGGAATACGGCCTGCGGGAGCTGAGGCTAGATTTTGAAAGACGAATTGAAGTTAGATGACCAAAGAAGAAAACAGTAGCCTAAGTAGGCTGCGTGGCACGCTTCGATGCCTGCTTATCACATGTATAATAAAATCTAGATTCTGTACCGTGACCCACAGTCGTTATGATCTGCCCTCCTCGGTCTTTCTGACTTTATTTTTTACTCTGTTTTTTTTGGCCACAGTGGCCTCCTTGTACCGTAAACTTAGCAAGCCTGTTCCTGCTTCAAGGCCTTTACTAGACCCTCCCCCCTCCCCATCTGCAGTTCTCTTTCCCTCACTTCATTCAATATAAGTATCTCAGAGAAGTATTCCCCGAATGTACTTCTAATAATGCCTTTCTCCGTCATTGTCTTCCCTTATCGTTTATTTATTTATTTATTTAATAGTCATTATGGGTTGATCAATACTTGGAATTGCTTGTTGGGTTGCTTTCTTAATTTACTTGTCTCTTCTGTAATAGAAGTCCATGAATTTAGGAGCCTTGTCTTGTTCTTGCTGGTATTCCCCAGTGTCTACAATAAATGCTGCAGTAAATGAGGACAAAACACCATCATACGTTTGAGAGAAATAATAAGGTTTAGAAATGAAGTTATAGAGTTGGGCAAGAAAAGATCTAATCATCAAGACCAACCACATCCTGTCCCCCCATTAAAAAAGATACTGTCTTTTAATTAATGTTTAATCTACTCAAGACTGGCCAAATTCCCCTTAAGCTGTCAGTTCAAAGACCTAAATAATTAAATAAATAAACATTTTTAAATTTCATTTATACATTTAGTATTTTTATGTTATTGAGCATTCCAGATGTCTGGCATTAAACAACTCCGGTAATTAAATTTATAGCGAAGCTGGTTTCCTCGTGAACCTTCTAATACTTTATATCGATTTAATCAAAACTTCATAATTTCAAGCTAATATTCATAAGTCAAAAATCCATTATATTTTTATTTTTTTCACATTTGGTTTTTGTCTTGAAAATATATTAAGAGAATTTTTTAAAACAAGGTGGCTGAAGTCAGTGGTGGATGTGTAGTAGGCAAACTACCACACCAAAATCTCATTTCTCTAAATGATGTGTGAAATAACTACATAACTATGACAGTTCTATCCAAAACCAAGCCCAACAGTGCTTAAAGACAGAGAATGCCAGAAGTGCAAAATAACTATGAGTAAAAAGAGAAAAAAGCAAACCCCAGCACTGTCCCAGCCCCACTCCTTCACTGCTAGAAGGCTCTATGGCAAGCAAAAGCAGACCCAGAAATGATGCCAGCGAAGAGACTAGTTGAAGCAACAGAAAGTTTAAAACCACCAATCTGAAAGTATAACAGTAATAACAACTGGGTAAATCTGAGCAGAGGGGCAGGAAAGGGACTTTAAAGTAGGTGCTATTTAAAGGGTCAGCCATGCAATTGAAAGGGACAGTATTCCAAATGTATATATTCCAGAGGAGAAAATGTGCAAAAAAGAAGAGTCTTGGCAATTGATAATAAAAGCTCAAAGAAAAAGGAAAGCTCGCATCTCTCTCCCATACCTGAAAAACTTGCTAAAATATCTGTACTTTGCTTCAACTGACTGGAAAGGGTGTCAAGTACCAGAACCTAGAGAGAACTAAGACTAAAATCAGGATATGAAATGCTAAACAAATGAAAAATTTTTTATGATGATGGAGTGTTTCCTACTCAATGGAAATGAGTAAGGAAATGTTAATTTTGGTAACGGATGATTAAATATATTCTGATCTACCTGAGATACAACAAGATCAATTTCAGCTGACCTTTGAACACAGGTTTGAACTGTGTGGGTTCATTTATCCATAGATTTTGTACAGTACAAGAGTATAAATATATTTACCCTTCTGATTTTCTTAACATTATCTTTTCTAGTTTGTTATAAGAATGCAGTATATAATATACAAAATACGTGTTAATCAACTGTTTACGTTATCATTAAGGTTTCTCATAGTAGGCTATTAGTAATGTTTTTGGAGAGTCCAAAGTTATACATGGATTTTCATCTTCATGGGGATTCATAATCCCTAACCTTGTTCAAGGTTCAATTGTGTATCTGTCCTCTCCATCCTAGACTTCTTTTTTTCTGTGATTTTTTAAAATCATTTTGTTTTTTCATCATGATAAGAGTATTTAATTCACATTCCCTATTTCCTCCATTCCCTGACCCACCTCCCTTCTGGTAACCATCAGTTCTCTATAGTTGAGTTTATTTCTTGGCTTGTCCTTTTTTTTTTTTTTTCTCTTCACTCATTTGTTTTGTTTCTTAAATTACACATATGAATGAGATCATATGGTATTTATTTTTCTCTGACTGACTTCACTTAGCATGATACTCTCTAGCTCTATCCATGTTGTTGAAAATGACAGGATTTCATTTTTAATGATTACATAATAATCCATTGTATATGTATACCACATCTTTATGCATTCATCAATTGATGTACACTTGGGATGCTTCCATAGTTTGGCTATGTAGTAAATACTGCTGCAGTAAACACAGGAGTGCCTATATCCCTTTGAATTACTGTTTTTGTATTCTTTGGGTAAATATCCAATAGTGTGATTCCTTGATTGTGGAGTAGTTCTATTTTTAACTTGTTGAGGAGCCTCCACGCTGTTTTCTACAGTGTCTACACCAGTTTTCATTCCCACCAACAGTGCAGGAAGGTTCCTTTTCTTCGTATCCTCACCAACACTGCCCACTTGCCGTTTCTTGTGTTTTTTTATTTTAGCCGTTGGGGCAGGTGTGAGGTGACATGACACCTCATTGTAATTTTGATTTGCATTTCCCTGATGATAAGTGATGATTAGCTTCTTTTCATGTGTCTGTTAGCCATCCCTATGTCTTTGTTGGAGAAATGTCTCTTTATGTCTTCTGCTCATTTTATAATTTGATTATTTGGGTTTTTTGGGTGTTGAGTTTGGTAAGGTCTTTCTATATTCGGGATACTAACCCCTTATCAGATACATCATTTGCAAATATTTTCTCCGATTTTTTAGGTTGCCTTTTAGTTTTGTTGATTCTCTTGCTGTGCAAAAAATTTTATTTTGATGTCGTCCCAATAGTTTACTTTTGCTTTTATTTCCCTTGCCTCAGGAGACATATCTATAAAATTGTTGCTAGGACCTATGTCAGAGAGGTTACTGCCTGTGCTCTCCTCAAGGATTTTTATAGCTTCAGGTCTCACACTTAGGTCTTTAATCCATTTTGAGTTTGTTCTTGTGTATGGTGAAAGAAAGTGGTCCAGTTTCGTCTTTGGCATGTGGCTGTCCAGTTTTCCCAACATCATTTGTTGAAGAGACTTTTTTTCCCATTGTATTAATTGACCATATAGTTGTGGGTTTGTTTCTGGGTTTTCTATTCTGTTTCAACTGTTTTTCCTGAAAAACAATTATGAAGCAGAAGAAAACTAAAACTAAACTCCAGACAGAATTAAATTACATAGGGTGCCTGAGTAGCTCAGTGGCTACGTGTCTGTCTTCAGTTCAGGTCATGATCCCGGGGTCCTGGGATCAAGTCACCCATCAGGCTCCCCATAGGGAGCCTGCTTCTTTCTCCCTCTGCCTATGTCTCTGTGTCTCTCATCAATAAATAAAACGCTTAAAAATAAAAAGGAAAAGGAGAATTAAATTACATAAACATAGATTCAATATGAAACACTGTGCTTTTCAGTGTATCATTAAGACAGTTAAAAGAAAACCTATAGGAGAGACTGTTTGCAAATCCCATATATGAGAAGGAACTTATAGATGGAAACTATTAAGAACTCTTACAACTCAACAATGAAAGTCAAATAATCCAACTTTAAAGGATTTCAGTGGAAATTTGTCCAGAGGAGATATACAAATGAGCAATAAGCACATAAAAAGATGATCATCATTATTATTCTTTGGGGAAATTGAAATCAAAACCACAGTCACATACTACTTAACATCCATTTGGGTGGCCATAATCAAAAAGACTGACATGAGTGTTTACAAGGTTATGGAAAAATTGGAATCCACATGCACTGCCGGTGGAAATGTAAAATGGCACTACTGCTTTGGAAAAGTTTGGCACTTCTTCAAAAAGTTAAAAATACTGTTACCATATGTCCTAGCAATTCCACTTCTAGATGTGAACTCAAGAAAATGAAATCTTATTTACACTCAGAACTTGCACAATAATATGCTTAGCTACATTATTTATAATAGTCAAAAGAGGAAACAATTTAAATGTCAATCAACTGAAGAATAGATATATAAGATGTGGTATATCTATACAATAGAAATTTATTTACCCATAAAAATGAAGTATTGATACATGCTGCAATAGGGATGAATTTTGAAAACTAAGTGATAGAAGCCAATTAGAAAGGCATATGTGTAATTCCATTTATGTGAAATGTCTAGAAGAGGCAAATCTATAGACTCAAAGTAGATTAGTGGTTGCCTCAGAAGGGTGGGAGTGAGGAATGGGGAGTGGCTGCTAAAAGACACAAAGTTACTTTTTGGGGGGTACGGATGGACAACTCTGAATATATTGAAAACCACTGAATTACACACTTTAAGAGGGTGGGCTTTAGGTATGGGAATTACATCTCAAAAAAGGTGGTGTTGGTTTGCCGTTGGTGTTTTAATAAAAGAAAAGCTAGGGGCGCCTGGCTGGCTCAGTTGGTGAAGCATCTGACTCCTAATCTAAGTGTTGTGAGTTCAAGTCCCACATTGGGTGTAGAGATTACTTAAAATAAAAATCTTAAAAAAAAAAAGCTGGGGGAGGAAATCTAGAAACATCCCTCAAAGATACCCTGCCTTATTGCTCAGGACTATGAAATTGATGATATATCACACCTGAGATTACACACAGGCAATTATCCAAATGAGCCTGATATAATCACATAAGCCCTTTAAAACAAGCTATTAACGAAAGGGGAAGTCAAAAAGGTTTGAAGCATGAAAAGGATTTCTTATGAATTCCGGGCTTGAAAATGGATAGGAACACATGACAAGGAATGCAAATGCCCCTAGAAACTGAAAGTGACCCCAGCTAAAGGCAAGCTAAAGGAAGGAGACTTCAGTCCTACAACAACAGGGAATTGAATTATGCAGGAATGAACTTGGAAAATGCCTGGAGCTCTACATGAAAACACAAAAGCTGATACCTAAGCAGTCAGCATACCACGTGTAAAGATAGGAATGTAAATCAATTTTAGCCCCAGAAAAAATCCGACTCGGGCTGTGCCATATTTCTGAGCTACAGAACTATGACCTAAAATGGTGGTTGTTTGAATCTGCTAATTAATTGTAATTTATCATGTAGCCATAGAAAACTTAATACATTCCCCCAAGTATTTTAAAAATCAAATGATATACATCTAAAAAAGAGGGAAAGATAGTAAGTATAACATAATGCAAAGTTAAGACCATAACAATAAATATGAATGGGCTTTAAGTCACCTAGTAATAGAAAAAGATTTTAAACCTAGCTCTGAAGAACCAACTGTTTAGGCCAAAAATATGCCTAAAGTAAACTAGTTCATAGATGTTAAAAATGAAGAGAGGGAGACATATTTCTGGTGTCCCACAACCGTGTGCACATTCAGTGATTCTCTAGAAGGACTCAGAAACAGGACTCCCAGCTATACTGTATTACATTAATTTGCAAGGTATAAAGATGTATCAGATGGAGTCTAGAGGAATCCATGCATAGGCTTCTGAAATTTTCCCTCATGTCAGTGGTCCCATACAATACACTGCTTCCCTAAGCAATGAAATGCAGCAATAATACATGCAGTGTTTATGCTCAGAGAAGTCTGCTTAAGACTCAAATTCCAGGGGCTTAAGTGGGGGCTGGTCAAATAGGTAAAACCATCAGGCACAGCTAATGAAATTTTAGACTCCTAGAAAGATAGCAGATGTATCTTTGTAGTTGCATGGGCTACAAAGTGATGGGCAAAATCACTTTGTCAATACAGAACACATCCAAAGGCCAAATTTCCAGGTTCAACCAAAGTTGAACCCTACAAGCTGGTGCTTCTAAAAATGTTTACCTCAGGTTGGCTATGTCAACTCTTTCCTATGCAGTTTATCCCATCCCACTTCCTAGCCCCCCACTATCCTGCCTTCAAACTATGGTTTCTAGTATGTCCTTATCTAATTCTTTGATTTATGTGATAGATTAGTTTTCTTCAATTATTCTCTGAATGTTCTTACCTAATCACAGAGATATCTCCATTTTTCCCCCTCTGGCTCTTAAAGACCATTAATGTCACATCTTGGATTCCAGAATCTCATACTTTAGCTCTATGGCCAGTATTTTTAGGTCATGTAAATGACCTCTTTCTCTGACCTGTGCACATTTGCCTGTTCTGAAAAGTCACTTCTGAACCCACAAATGCACACTGTATGTGTCAAAGTTCTTGGTTGCAGACCATAGAGTACACTAGCTAATTTAAGGCTAGACTTTTCTAAATCTTAAAGCAGCAATGGACCAATGAAGAAACAGACCACAAAATCACTGGCAGCACTAAAAGGAGCAGCCTGCAGGCTGAGGACCACACTGCAGAAAGAAGATGCTGAGTGGGAAGTACCTATGGCTGGTATGCTAAGGAAGCTGCAGGCTTATGAAATGCCATTGCTTCTGTCACAGCTCTCAACACCATGAGATCCAAACACCTTTGCAGCTATGCTTGTAAGAAGATCTAATCTTCCCCACTTACCCTTTCTCCTGCTCCTTCCAAGCTGTATGAGAGTGAGTTTCCATGCAGGAATATTAGTCTGAGGGAGCCTCACTGAAGTGGAGTCTGGGAAATGTAGTCTTTATCTGTCCAGTCTCTAAAATACAGGAATGCACAGTAGAAGGGAGCAGGAGTAGGTTTTCAGTGAGCCAGTCTGCAGGAATGGCCCATTATCCTTTAAAGGCCCAGATCAACTGAATCTGATCATTTTCTGTCACTTTTTCAGTCTTTATCTACCTCCCTCTACCTTTAACTCCTGAGGCCCTTAGGATCTGTATTACTCAGTTTCACATATATATTATCTTGAAATTTTCACTTTTTTTTCATGTTTGTAGTGTTTGTGCAATATTTCTTGAGGTTGTGTCTCCTACTTAAATTCCTTATCTCTGGCAATGATTTTTGTTGTGCCCAAGATTGCGAATCCGAGAAACCACCAAGGAGCCGACACCGATGCAAACACACGAGGGTTTATTTACAAGCTCGAGCTTGGGTCCAAGTATACCCGACACAGCGGAGCGGGGACTTGGACCCCGAGGTGGGTTTCAGCTTAGTTTTATGGGCTGGTCTAGGGAACCTCCAGAAGGGGTGGAGGAATTTCTCAAGTTCTGTTTACATTCTGATATGGGGCTTTAAAGGGCATTGAGTTGTAAGCAGTTTTTTCCTGTAACTGAAGCAAGGTAAATTTCAGCTCTTATTCACAGGGGCCTGGGATGGCTGTACTTGTGCTAACGCTGAACTTAAAGTGGAATGGCCTTAATTTTCTCGGCCTCCACAATTCTCCCAAGCTGAGGACATAGAAGGTTCTCATTAAATACATCAGAGATTTGTTTTCTACCGGGGTGTATGTCCCAGTTATCTATTGCTGGGTGGCAAACCACCCCAAAACATAGTGGATTTAAATAGAAATTTACTGTATCTCCCAGTTCTGTCAGTTGACTGGGCCTAGCTGGGAGGGTTCTCATTTTGGGTTTCTCAAGTGGTTGCAATTAAATACAGCTGGGACTGGAATTATCTGATACCTCAGCTAGGCTGTAAATCCAAGATGGGTTTCATTCATGTCTGGCTTCTCAGTGCTTCTCAACATTTTCTTCAGAAAAGTAGCTTGGATTCAGTGTATGATGGCTCAGGGCACAGAGGAAGAGGAAACTCAGTTTTCCTAAGTACAAAACTGGCACAGCATCTCCTTGCCATATTTTATTACTCAAAGCCATCACAGGCCAACCTCAAATTCAAGAAGGTGGAGAAATAGACTCCTCCTCTCAATGGAGAACTGTTTTTGGGAAGGCAGGGAAGAAAGGAATTGATAGCACTCAACTTTGGAGTAAGCTACCACAGAGTTTTCATCTGTGGCATGTCATACAATTATGTAGAGTGCAGCTCGCTGAGACTAAAGACCTGAGTTTCATAGGTTCATTTAATATTTCATTTCCTACTCTGCCATACAGATTATTCCAGCCAGGCTGGTCACAAATACTTGTCGTTGGTCCCAGAGGCAGGAAAGTGGGGATGGCTAGGCCTAGTCAGTTATTATTTCTCCTGTGACATCTTAATAGACCAAGGACAACTTGTTCCTGCTCTTGCTTTCCAAACATCTTCACAATGCTTTTGGTTATCTGTGATATTGTGATTTATAATAAGAAATACATATTTGGTCTTCCTTTCTGGTTCTGGCACAGACCTTCCAAAATCTTTGGGAGTTCCTAAGTGATAAGTCATAAAAAGTGTCTTTTGTTCTGTTGACATACCTTTGGAAACCCCCTAGGTAACCAGGTTGCGGATTGGTTGCCTGAACAATCACTGTGATTAGAGAGTTGGAACTTTTAGTCCTACTTCCTGATTTCTTAGGAAGGGAGAGGAGCTAGAGGTTGAATGAATTGCCAGTGGTTGATAACTTAATCAATTGTGCCTCTATAGTGAAGCCTCCATGAAAATGCAAAAGAAGCAAGTCTGGGGAGCTTCTAGGTTGATGAACCAGAAAGAACACTTCCATTGTCACTGTGCTGGGCCCCAAACCCCGGAGGACAGAAGCTGCTTTGTTTGGGACCTTGCCCAATACATCTTTTTATCTGACTATTGATTTATAATATCCTTTGTAATCTGTTAAGAAAGTAGGTGTCTTAAGTTCTGTGAGTCACCTTAGCAAAGTAATTGAACCAAAGGAGGGTTTCAGTAAGGAGGAATCTCTTATTTATAGCCAGTCAGAAGCACAATTAACAACTTGGCGTTGGAATTAGCATCTTAAGTGGAGGGCAGTTTTGTGGGACTGAGCATTTAGCTTGTGGATGCTGTCTCTGGATAGATGGTGCCAGAATTGGGTTGAATTGATGTCTAAGAATTGCTTGGTGTGAGGAAAGCTACTTCCCATCCCCCTGTCAGAATTAACTACTAAGAGAATATAGTAGAAAAAGCTAATTAGGCTTGGTGTTGCAGTTGTGCTTAGAGATTCAGTTCTATGAAATTATTTAATGTCTCTCAACCAGTTTCTTATCTTTAAAAAAAATGAGTAATGATACCTGCTTCATAAGATCATTGAAAGATTAAAAGATAATTTATACCAATTCCCTGAAATAGAGCATTATACAAATGAGACTTATTTTCTATCTCCCCTTCTTCATCCCCAGTACCCCCTCCCACCACTGCTGTTTATATTGGGTAACAAAGTCCCTACAGTTAGTACTTCCTAAACAGTTTATTATAGGAAGGTTTTTAAAGTCAGCACGTTGACCAGTTGACCTGTCTTGAATGTGTTCAAAGTGTCATATGTCCTTGTTAGCCCTAAAAGTAAAATAGCCAGTTATTTTATCAGCACAATAGTTGGTGGGTTTTTGTGTTTTTTGTTTGTTTGTGTGTTTGTTTTTTTAGTTGTTTTTTGGGGGGAGGGGATAACAGAGAATTGCAATTCTGGACACACAACCTCTGGCAAACAATAGGTGAGTCCAGAAATCAAAGATAAGACACGTTACTTTATAGAGAAAAAGGAGGGAGTTGGGAGGGGTTGCTTTGAAGGAGGTCCATTGGAGGAAAGTGAGAGTGCAGGGTGATGGTGGTTTCTCATTTGTCTGAGTTGTTGCTGGGCAAGGAGAAATTCTTTCTTCCTTCTGCTGAAGTGGTAAAGCTGGCTTGTACCTGTTGGGAATGCAAGGTAACTCTCTTCCTGTTGAGGTATGCAATTGATAGAGTGCTACAGCACTTGGGCTCCCCCTTCTGACCTCCTGATTCCATTTTAAACTCAATGTCGTTTATTCCATTGTGCAGCTTTATCTGTAGTAGCATCACAACAGTTTTGTGTGAGCCTGTAGCCCCTACACATGGGCCTATTATGCACGGAACTGTTGTGCACTTTTCCATCTCAGCCTATTGACAGTGATGCTATTGGCTCGGAAAGCCTGATGCACTCACCTGAGCATATGTAGTTGGTGATGAGCCCCCACAGACATATTCCTGACTGGAGCCAATGTTGTAGCTGGGCTGGGCTGGCCCTTGTGGTTCTTACAGTGATTGCAAGATGCACCTCAGTAACAACCATCAGGGAACTTTAAAAAAAGGATATATTACTCAAAAGTCCAAGAGGGTGCATGCCATGCCTGAGGGCCCCACAGCCACGTGAGGGAGAAGAGGAACAGGCCTGGGTCTCTGCTTTAATAGTATCCAAGGATGGGGTGGCTAGGGTTTCACAGAACCACTCTTTTTTGGTGAATGTAAAACTTAAACGTGGGAATTCAGGTGCAGGAGGGGGAAAAGCAGGGGTCAGTCAAGCCATCAAACAGTTCCCCAAGTTACTCAGGGCTTTTAAAAAGGAGAACTTCACAGATGCGGTGACCTGGTTCCTCGTTGTTTAGCTAGTAGCTGTGTCACACACTGGCAATTTGTTTATTTAAGATGGATGTATTTGAAATGGAAGGGTTGGCAATCAAAAGCTTAATGTCCGGTACTTATATTGTGTGTCCTCCAGCAACGCTAGATACTAGACTGCCCTGTAGATGTAGTCAGATGACATCATTATGCAACCGGGTGGATCACTGACAAAGAATTCTGTATTGTTCTGTCCTACAACAGTGGGTATAGTAGGCAGCTAAGACTGATTGAACCTACGCTCTATATTTGCATAGGATAGTTGCTAGAGGGCTTTGCTGAAGGACAGACATAAACTCTTAAGTAGACCCATGTTTGGAGTTAGCCTAGCTACTTGGAGTGACCTAACCCCTCAACCTGAATGTCCTTTCTATAAAATGTGAATACGGGATCCCTGGGTGGCGCAGCGGTTTGGCGCCTGCCTTTGGCCCAGGGCACGATCCTGGAGACCCGGGATCGAATCCCACGTCGGGTTTCCGGTGCATGGAGCCTGCTTCTCCCTCTGCCTGTGTCTCTGCCTCTCTCTCTCTCTCACTGTGTGCCTATCATAAATAAATAAAAAATTAAAAAAAAATTTTTAAATGTGAATAACATTTACTATTCACTGTCTTAGCTTTGGTGGAACAATGCCACAAGGAACCCTGAAGACATGGACAGCATCTTCCATCCTAACTAGTCAAGGGAGTAGCAAGGACTTAGCCCAAGTCTAACAGCTTGAAGCTCATGATGTTTGTTTGGTTTTGGGTTTTGTTTTTGTTTTTGTGTGTGTGTGTGTTTTTTTTTTAAGATTTTGTTGTTTTGAGAGAGAGACTAAGAGCACAAGCAGGGAGAGAGAGAAAAGGTGAAGCAGCCTCTCCACTGAGCATGGAGCCCAATGCAGGGCTGGATCCCAGAATCCCCGGGATCATGACCTGAGCAGAAGGCACACACTTAACTGACTGAGCCACCCAGGCATTCCTTCATGGTGTTTTTCCACCATAGTACCATGGTTCCCAATATCTTAGAACATTGAACAGAAGGCAGAAAAAAAAAATTGAGTATACTTTTTTACTTTTCCAAAGCACCTTTACCTTTGCTGCTTCTGCTTCCTTTATCAGGGAAATATAATTATTGTGTCTCTGAATGCTAAGAAAGGTCACATCTCAGGTCACAAAACTAGTGAATGTATAAACCAAGATTAGAATATGTGGAATCCGGGATCCCTGGGTGGCGCCACAGTTTGGCGCCTGCCTTTGGCTCAGGGCGCGATCCGGGAGACCCTGGATCGAATCCCACGTCGGGCTCCCGGTGCATGGAGCCTGCTTCTCCCTCTGCCTATGTCTCTGCCTCTCTCTCTCTCTCTGTGTGACTATCATAAATAAATAAAAAAAAAATTAAAAAAAAAAAGAAAAAAGAATATGTGGAATCCAGAATACTTTGCCTTCTATCTTGGGTTGTTGCTACATCTCAAGATCTGAACTTTGTGACAACTTGGAGGAAATTTTATGACGCATAGAAAGGACACTAACATGATTATAGAATCAGTGAACCACATTGTGATATTCTGACTTACAAGAAATATATATTTGCTCACTCAGATGTCAGCTGACTCTTGAACAAAGCAGGATTAGGGCTGCTAACTGCCCCCCACCAACAGTGCAGTAGAAAATCTGTATATGACTTTTAATTCCCCCAAAACGTAACTAATAGTCTGTTGACCAGAAATCTTACTAATGACATAAAGTTGATTAACACATTATTTTGTATGTTGTATGTATTGTATTCTGTATTACCGTAATGAAATAGAGAAAAAATATTAATAAAATTATACGAAAAAGAAAATACATTTACAGTACTGTATTTATTGGGGAAAAAACAGGTGTTCAAATGGACCCATGCAGTTCAAATCCATACTGTTCAAGGGTCAACTGTGTATTTTGTCTTAGTCCACAGTTCCTGGCTCACAGCTCCCAAAACCCTTGGAATTCCCCAAGTGTTGAAAGTAGTAAAGATCTTCCATTATGTTAATGAGGTGACTTTTGGAAAGCACTTAAGGATGAGGGCTGGTTGCCAGTGGATCCAACTATGTGATTAGAGGGTTGGTACTTTCAGTCCGGTCCCCTGACCTTTAGGAAAGGAAGAGGATCTGAAGGGTTGAATCAGTGCTCAGTGGTCAATGATTTAATCAGTCGTGCCTATGTAATGAAGTTCCATAAAAACCCAAAAACTTCCAGGTTGGTGAACAAATGGAGATGTGGGGAGAGTGGCCTGCCTGGAGTGGGCATGGAAGCTTTGTGTCCCTTCCCACATACTTTGTTCTAAGCATCTCTTCCATCTGGCTATCCCTGTGTTATATTCTTTTATAATAAACCAGTAATCAAGTAAGTAAACTGTTTCTCTGAATTCTGTGAGCCACTCCTGCAAATTAATGGAGCCTGAGGAGGTAGTCTTAACCTCCTGATTTATAGCCAGTCAGAACTACAGGTGATAGCCTGGGCTTTTGACTAGTATCTGAAGTACAAGGAGAGGGGATCTTGAGAACCCCCAATCTGTAGCAGGTTGGTAGGAAGCACATGTGAAAACATAGAGTTGTATCTGATGTCTGAAGTGGGGAGGGTAGCAGTCTTAGAGACTGAACTCATAATCTGTCCCCTTGTAGGACACCATGATATCCGAGAATTGCTTATTGGTATGGGGAAGCCTCCCCACAAAAATGTTGGAGGGATTGGGTCTAGGAACCATTTTATACATTAAACTAGATTAGAAGTCTTTGCTTTATTCTTAGAGATTTAAAAAAGTATTTTCAATACATTCCCTGTTTACAGTAATTATTTATGGTAAATAACCAAAATATTGTTCAAAATAGAGGGGTAGCCTGGGTGGCTCAGCGGTTTAGCGCCACCTTCAGCCCAGGGTGTGATCCTGGAGACCCGGGATCGAGTCCCATGTCAGGCCCCCTGCATGGAGCCTGCTTCTCCCTCTGCCTGTGTCTCTGCCCCTCTCTCTCTCTCTCTGGTCTCTCATGAATAAAGAAACAAAATCTTAAAAAAAAAAAAAAAAAGAAATATAATTAAGTATAAACATATGTGGCCCCAACTCTGCATGTGATGGGTTCAGATATCGGGAAGAGCAGAGATCATGGTGAACTAGAGTCATCTGAAATGGTTTCATGAAGGAGGTAGAACTTTAGCATAGCCTTGAAGTCTAGGTAGGATTTGGGTAGATGAGACACGTGGACACATTTGGGTATATATTATAATGGGAAAGGAATACAGCATAATCAAAGATGAGTATAGATTTAGTTCTGGAGGGATGTGGTACACAGGTGAAGACAATGAGGAAGCTGAAACACCTGGAACAAAGGGTGTTTCAGTTTCCTGAGGGGAAGAAGATAAGACCAGACAGATATAGAAGGGTCTTATCCTCCAGAAACCACATGGAGAACTGAATAGATCAGATAGGAAACAAGCCTAGGTATGGAGAGGGTCCTCTGGTGGTATGCTAAGGATGGATCAAAGCACAGAGTTTGTGGCTTTAATTTGCATCTACACTTGCAGTGACCATGTCCTAAAACAGAGCGGTGTCAATGGGAATAATCTGCATAGTATCACAGAAAAGTAGATAGGATTTATATTAGTTTGCTAGGGCTGCCATAAAATGTACCACAAACCATGTAACTCAGAACAACAGATTTGTTCTCACAGTTTTAGAGGGCAAAAGCCCAAAACCAAAGGGTTGATAGTGTCACGCTTATTCTGAAACCTGGAAGAGAAGAACCTGCCATGTCTCTTTCTAGCTTCTGGTGCTATTCCTTCTTTTTTGACCATGTCATAAGTGAGAAGTTCAGTATGAAATCACTAGGAATGTTGAATCTCTGATTTTTTTTCAACAACTGAAGTACTGAGCAGTGACTGAGTATAGGGGGTGTTACAGTGCCCTTTCTACCAGGTTGAATGTGTGGTCCTAGGTTGTGGGACTGAGTGTCTGTGAAGGACTGACCAGTTCTTCCTGTTTTTATCACAGGAATCATAAATACTGTTCAGAGGAATCTGATTGATATTCCCTAGATACTCATCAACAGCCTCTAGTATTGAAATATGTGAGAGCAGGCCCATTGCAACTCTACGGGTTCTCTTTTTCTCTTCCAGAATCTTCCCCAGGTGTGACAGAGGTGACTATCATAGAAAAACCACCTGCTGAACGTCATATGATTTCTTCATGGGAACAAGTAAGTGTTGCCCTTTTGAATCTTCCCATCCCCACAAAGAGAGGTCAACTCCAATGCCCCTAAGAAGGAAAAATTAGGGCAAGAAACCTATTCTTACCTCTGGCCACAGCTGCCCTCCAGGTAGAGTTCACCCTTCTCTTTCTATTCAGGCCACTTAACCTTCCCTTCAATTCCATACAATTTCCTCAGCCTGGAGCATCTTCTCTGAACCCCACTATCATTGAAGGCAGTGGAACATTCAGAGTTGTACAAAAGAGAACTAAAAATCCAGCAAGAAAGGAAATATTAAATATTAATAAGCATGCTGGGCAAGATGTGCCAAGTGTTACAGAGAAGTACTAACTAGATTAATAGCTACTGTTTCCCCAACCCTCCTCTGAACTTGTATTTATTTATTCAGTACAAGTTTTAAGCTCCTAAAATGGAACCAGGCATTGTACTTGGTGTTGATTCCCAGGGATTCGGTGCTAATCAAAAAACAGTTCCTCACCTCAGAATGTTACTGTCTAAGACATAGTGTAGATCATTATGAGTGTAATTACCAAGCAGATTTTTTCTTTGGTGAGAGGCAAACGGAGCATGATCAGGAAACCTGACCTAGTCTGGAGGTTAAGAAAGGTTTTTCCCAAAGAAGTTAGAAGGAGTTGTTAACCAGATAGAGGGATCTGGGAAGAAGGGGCTTTTAGCCTGTATGAAGGTTTTGAAATGGGAAGGATTAAATTTTCCAAGAGCATAAAGTAGGTCCCTGTGGCTGGTGCATAGGAGAGCAAGGACGAGAGATTGGCAAGGATCAGCACATACAGGCTTCTTAGATGGTCAGGAGTTTGCTTTTTATTTTTTTTAAGCATTTTTTTGCGGGGGAGGGGCAAGGGAAAGAGAATCCTAAGTACGTGGGGCTCAGTCTCCCAACCCTGAGTTCATGATTTGAGCTGAGATCAAGAGTTAGACACTTATGGGGGATCCCTGGGTGGCTCAGCAGTTTAGCGCCTGCCTAAACTGGAGACCCGGGATCGAGTCCCACGTCGGGCTTCCTGCATGGAGCCTGCTTCTCCCTCTGCCTGTGTCTCTTGCCTCTCGCTCTCTCTGTGTCTCTCATGAATAAATAAATGAAATCTTTAAAAAAAAAAAAAAAAAGAATTGGACACTTAACTGACTGAGCCACCCAGGCACCCCTAAGCTTTTAGTTTAATTCCAGTGAGTTAATATACAATGTTACATTAGTTTCAGGTGTATAATAACACAGTGATTAAACACTTCCATGCAGTGCCCTGTGCTCATCACAGGTATGCCTTAATCCCTATCATTTAACCTATCCTCCCTCATCCCCTCTGGTAGCCATCAGGCTTTTTTCTCTATAATTAAGAGTGTTTCTTGATTTGTCTCTCTTCCCCCCCCCTTTTGATCATTTGTTTTCTTAAATTCCACATATAAGTGAAATCATATGGTATTTGTCTTTCTCTGACTTACTTCACTTAGCATGATACCCTCTAGGTCCATCCATGTCCTTGCAAATGGAAATATTTTGTCCTTTTTTATGGCTGAGCAGTATTCCATTTACATGTTTTATGTATATAGACAGATATGCGTGCCACATCTTCTTTATCCGTTCATCTGTAGATGGACACTTGGGGTGCTTTCCATATCTTGGCTAATATAAATAATGCTGTTATATGAACATGGCGGTGCTTGTATTCCTTTGAATGACTGTTTTTGTATTCTTTGGGTAAATACCCAATAGTGCGATTGCTGGATTAGAACTAGGCTAGCTCTAAATTTAACTTTTCAAAGAACCTCCATACTATCTTCCACAATGGCTGTACCAGTTTGCGTTTCTACCAACAGTGCCAGGAGTTCCTTTTTCTCCATATTCTCACCAAACCGCATCACCTATGCTTCTTGTGTTGCTGATTTATATCATTTATATGCTGATTTATATGATTTATATTTATATGATTTATATGATTTTATATGATTTCATTTATATGATTTATATCATTTATATGCTGATTTATGTCATTGTAGTTTTGATTTGCATTTCCCTGATGATAAATGAGATAAGTGATGATCATCTTTTCACATGTCTGTTGGACATCTGTATGTTTTTCTTGGAAAAATGTTTCTTCATGTCTTCTGCCCATTTTATAATTGTATTATTTGATTTTTGGATGTTGAGTTTTTTAAGTTCTTTATATATTTGGGATACTAACCCTTCAGGTATGTCATTTGCAAATACTTTCTCCCATTCTGTAGGTTGCCTTTTAGTGTTGTTGATTGTTTCCTTTGCTGTGCAGAAGCTTTTTATTTTTATGTAGTCCCAAGAGTTTATTTTTGCTTTTATTTCTCTTGCCTCAGGAGACCTATCTAGAAAAAAACTTGCTTTGGCTGATGTCAGAGAAGTTACGCCCAGTGTTCTTTTCCAGGATTTTGATAGTTTCATGTCTCACATTTTAGTCCTTAATCCATTTTGAATTTATTTTTGTGTATGGTATAAGAGAGTTGTCCAGTTTTTTTTTTTTTTTCTTTTGCACCTCTCTATCCACTTTCCCAGCACCATTTGTTGAAGAGATTGTTTTTTTCATATTGGATATTATTTCCTGCTTTGTCAAAGATTGTCCATCTACATGTGGGTTTATTTCAGGGTTTTCTATTCTGTTTTATTGATCTGTGTGTCTTTTTTATTTATTTATTTATTTATTTATTTATTTATTTTTAATTAATTTATTTATTCATGAGCGATAGAGAGAGAGGAAGAGACACAGGCAGAGGGAGAAGCAGGCTCCATGCAAGGAGCCTGATGTGGGACTCGATCCTGGGTCCCCAGGATCACACCCTGGGCTGCAGGCGGTGCTAAACCGCTGCAGCACCGGGGCTGCCCTGTGTGTCTTTTTTATATGCCAGTACCATACTGTTTTGATTACTACAGCTTTGTAATAATAACTTGAAGTCCAGAATTCTGATGTCTCCTACTTTGCTTTTTTTTTTTTTTCCCCCAAAACTGCTTTGGCTATTTGGGGTCCTTTGTGGTGCTATACAAATTTTAGGATTGTTCTAGCTCTGTGAAAAATGATGTTGGTATTTTGATTGAGATAACAATCTGTAGATTGCTTTGGGCATCATAGACATTTTAACAGTATTTGTTCCTCCAGTTATACGGAGGTAAGAAATATCTTCCCCATTGTCTTCAATTTCTTTCGTCAGTGTTTTTGTTTTTTTAAAAAGAGATTTATTTATGTATTTTAGAGAGAGCATGTGCAAGCAGGGGAAGGGGAAAAGGGAGAGGGAGAATCCTCAAACAGATACCCTACTGAGCACAGAGCCCTACACAGTGCTTAATCCCAGGACCTGAGATCATGACCTGAACTAAAATAAAAAATCAGATACCTAACTGAGCCACCCAGGTGTCCCTCTTTCATCAGTGTTTTATAGTTTTCAGAGCACAGGTCTTTCACCTTGTTGACTAGCTTTATTCCTAGGTTTTTTATGCAATTGGAAATGGGATTGGAAATGGAAAGAAAACATTCTTAATTTCTTTTTCTGCTGTTCATTAATGGTGTATAGAAATGCAACAGAATTCTCTACATTGATTTTGTGTCCTATGACATTATTAATTTCATGTATCAGTTCTAGCAGTTTTTGGTGGAGTCTTTCAGGTATTTTACATGGAGAGTCATGTTATCTGTATATATTGAAAGTTTGACTTTTTCCTTACCAATTTGAGTGCCTTTTCTTTTTGTTGTCTGAGTGCTGTGGCTAGTATTTCCAGTTCTATGTTGAATAAAAGTGGGGAGAGTGGACATCCCTTTAAAAACGTATTATGCCAATATATACACCAATAAATTAGGCAATCTAGAAGAAATGGATGCATTTCTGGAAAACCACAAATTACCAAAACTGGAACAGGAAGAAATAGAAAACCTGAACAGGCCAATAACCAGGGAGGAAATTGAAGCAGTCATCAAAAACCTCCCAAGACACAAAAGTCCAGGGCCAGATGGCTTCCCAGGGGAATTTTATCAAACCTTTAAAGAAGAAACAATACCTATTCTACTAAAGCTGTTCTGAAAGATAGAAAGGGATGGAGTACTTCCAAACTCGTTTTATGAGGCCAGCATCACCTTAATTCCAAAACCAGACAAAAACCCCACCAAAAAGGAGAATTATAGACCAATACCCCTGATAAACACAGATGCAAAAATTCTCAACAAGATACTAGCCAATAGGGTAGCCCGGGTGGCTCAGCGGTTTAGCGCCGCCTTCAGCCCAGGGTGCGATCCTGGAGACCCGGGATCGAGTCCCACATCGGGCTCCCTGCATGGAGCCTGCTTCTCCCTCTGCCTGTGTCCCTGCCTCTCTCTCTCTCTCTCTCTCTCTCTCTCTTTCTCTCTCTCTCTCTCTCTCATTAATAAATAAATAAAATATTAAAAAAAAAAAGATACTAGCCAATAGGATCCAACAGTACATTAAGAAAATTTTTCACCAGGACCAAGTGGGATTTATCCCCAGGATGCAAGACTGGTTCAACACTCGTAAAGCAATCAACATGATAGATCATATCAACAAGAGAAAAAACAAGAACCATGTGATCCTCTCAATAGATGCAGAGAAAGCATTTGACAAAATACAGCATCCATTCCTGATCAAAACTCTTCAGAGTGTAGGGATAGAGGGAACATTCCTCAATATCTAAAAAGCCATCTATGAAAAGCCCACGGCAAATATCATTCTCAATGGGGAAACACTGAGAGCCTTTCCCCTAAGATTAGGAACACGACAGGGATGTCCACTCTCACCACTGCTATTCAACATAGTACTAGAAGTCCTAGCCTCAGTAATCACACAACAAAAAGAAATAAAAGGCCTTCAAATTGGTAAAGAAGAAGTCAAACTCTCCCTCTTTGCAGACGACATGATGCTGTACATAGAAAACCCAAAAGACTCCACCCCAAGATTGCTAGAACTCATACAGCAGTTCAGCAGTGTGGCAGAATACAAAATCAATGCCCAGAAATCAGTGGCATTTCTATAGACTAACAATAGACTGAAGAAAGAGAAATTAAGGAATCAGTCCCATTTACAATTGCACTCAAAAGCGTAAGATACCTAGGAATAAACCTAACCAAAGAGGTAAAGGATCTATACCCTAAAAACTACAGAACACATCTGAAAGCAATTGAGGAAGACAACAAAGAGATGGAAAAATATTCCATGCTCATGGATTGGAAGAGTTAATATTGTGAAAATGTCAGTGCTACCCAGGGCAGTTTACACATTCAGTGCAATCCATATCAAAATACCATGGACTTTTCTTCAGAGAGTTGGAACAAATCTTAAGATTTGGGTAATCAGAAAAGACCTCGAATAGCCAGGGAAATTTAAAAAAGAAAACCAGAGCCACAGGCATCACAATGCTGGATTTCAAGTTATACTACAAAGCTGTAAAGCTGTGATCATCAAGATGGTGTGGTACTGGCACAAAAACAGACACATAGATCAGTGGAACAGAATAGAGAACCCAGAAATGGGCCCTCAACTCTATGGTCAACTAATATTCGACAAAGCAGGAAAGACTATCCACTGGAAAAAGGACACTCTTCAGTAAATCGTGCTAGGAAAATTGGACAGCCATGTGCAGAAGAATGAAACTAGACCACTCTCTTACACCATACACAAAGGTAAACTCAAAATGGATGAAAGATCTAAATGTGAGACAAGATTCCATCAAAATCCTGGAGGACAACACAGGCAACACCCTTTTTGACCTTGGCCACAGCAACTTCTTGCAAGATACATCTATGAAGGCAAAAGAAACAAAAGCAAAAATGAACTATTGGGACTTGAATCAAGATAAAAAGCTTCTGCACAGCAAAGGAAACAGTCAACAAAACTAAAAGACAACCTACAGAATGGGGGAAGATATTTGCAAATTACATACCAGAGAAAAGGCTAGTATCCAAGATCTATAAAGAACTTATTAAACTCAACAGCAAAGAAACAAACAATCCAATCCTGAAATGGACAAAAGACATGAACAGAAATCTCACAGAGGAAGACATAGACATGGCCAACAAGCACATGAGAAAATGCTCCGCATCACTTGCCATCAGGGAAATACAAATGAAAACCACAATGAGATACCACCTCACCCCAGTGAGAATGGTGAAAATTAACAAGACAGCAAACAACAAATGTTGCAGAGGATGTGGAGAAAAGGGAACCCTCTTGCACTGTTGGTGGGAATGTGAACTGGTGCAGCCACTCTGGAAAACTGTGTGGAGGTTCCTCAGAGTTAAAAATAGACCTGCCCTACGACCCAGCAATTGGGTCCCCAATCTTTTGGGGATTTACCCCAAAGATACAGATGCCGTGAAACGCCGGGACACCTGCACCCGGATGTTTATAGCAGCAATGTCCACAATAGCCAAACTGTGGAAGGAGCCTCGGTGTCCATCAAAAGATGAATGGATAAAGAAGCTGTGGTCTATGTACACAATGGAATATTACTCAGCCATTAGAAACGACGAATACCCACTCTTTGCTTCAACATGGATGGAACTGGAGGGTATTATGCTGAGTGAAGTAAGTCAGTCGGAGAAGGACAAACACTATATGGTTTCATTCATTGGGGGAATATAAAAATAGTGAAAGGGATTAAAGGGGAAAGGAGAGAAATGAGTGGGAAATCTCAGAGAGGATGACAGAACATGAGAGACTCCTAACTCTGGGAAACGAACAATGGGTAGTGGAAGGGGAGATGGGTGGGAGGATGGGGTAACTGGATGACGGGCACTGAGGGGGCCACTTGACCGGATGAGCACTGGGTTGGCAAATAGAACTCCTATAAAAAAAAATATATATATACAAAAAAAGAGCAGCTCTGGTGGCTCAGTGGTTTAGCACCACCTTCAGTCCAGGTTGTGATCCTGGAGACCTGGGATCAAGTCCCATGTCAGGCTCCCTGCATGGAGCCTGCTTCTCCCTCTGCCTGTGTCTCTGCCTCTCTCTCTCTCTCTCTCTCTCTCTCTCTATCTCTCATGAATAAATAAAATATTTAAAATATATATATACAAAAAAAAAAAGAATCTATTGACCATAAAAAAAAGAGAGAGAGAGAGCGGACATCCTTGTCTTATTCCTGACCTTAGGGGAAAGCTCTTTTTCCCCATTAAGGATGATGCTAGCTGTGGGTTTTTCATATATGTCCTTTATTATGTAGAAGTATATTCTCTATAAACCTATTTTATTGAGGATTTTTACCATGAATGGATGTTGTTGTACTTTGTCAAATGCTTTTTCTGCATCTATTAAAATAATCATATGGTTGTTATCCTTTCTTTTATTAATGTGATGTATCACATTGATTAACTTGAAAATATTGAACTACCCTTTTAGTCCGGAAGTAAATTCTACTTGATTGTGGGATTTTTTTTTTTTTCAATGTTTTGTTGGATTTGGTTTGCTAGTATTCTGTTGAGGATTTTTGCATCTATGTTCATCAGGGATATCGTTCTCTTTTTTTAGTGGTGTCTTTATCTGGTTTTGGTATCAAGATAATGCTGGCCTCATAGAATGAATTTGGAAATTTTCCTTTACTATTTTTTGGAATAGTTTGAGAAGAATAGGAATTAACTCTTCTTTAAATGTTTGGTAGAATTCCCCTGTGAAGCTGTGTGATCCTGGACTTCTGATTTTGGGGAGTTTTTTAGCATTCAGTTTCTTTGCTTGTTATTGGTCTGTTCAGATTTTCCATTTCTCCCTCTTTCGTTTTAGTTGTTTATATATTCTAGGAATTTATCCATTTATTCTTGGTTGTCCATTTTGTTGGCATATAGTTTTCAATCATAATATTCTCTTATGATTATATTTCTGTGGTGTTGTTATTTCTTCTCTCTCATATGGCTTATTTGATTTCTTTTTCTTTTTTTCCTGACAAGTCTGGCTGGAGGCTTGTCAATTTTATTGATTTTTTTTTTTTCTCAAATAACTGGCTCCTGGTTTCATTGATCTGTTTCATTGGTTTTTAGTTTCTGTATCATTTATTTCTGCTCTACGCTTTATCATTTCCTTCCTTCTGGTTTTAGACTTTTCCTTTGTTCTTTTCCTAGCTCCTTTGGATATAAGGATGATAGGTTGTTTATTTGAGATTTTTCTTGCTTCTTGTGGTAGGGCTGTTTAAATCTCCCTCTTAGAACCACTTTTGTTGCAACCTGGAGGTTTTGGACCATTGTGTTTTCATTTTCCTTTGTTTCCATGTACTTCTTAATTTCTTGTTTGATTTCCTGGTTGACGCATTCATTGTTTAATAGCATGTTATGTAACCTCAAACTATTAAATAACATGTTATTTAACCTCCTGATTTTTTTCTTGTGGTTGACTTCTAGATTCATAGCATTGTGGTCAAAGATGTGCATGGTATGATTTTGATCTTTTTTTTTTTTTTTAAGATTTTATTATTAAGAGAAAGTGAGCACAAGTGCAGGTGGGGAGGGGCAGAGGAGAGGGAGATACAAACTCCTTGATAACAGGGAGTGTCACTATGCAGGGCTCAGTCCCAGGACTCTGAGATCATGACCTGAGACAAAGGCAGATGTTAAATCAACTGAGCCACCCAGGCGCCCCGATTTCAATCTTCTTGAATTTGTTGAGATTTGTTTTGGAGGCTAATACGTCATCTATTGTGGAGAATGTTCTGTGTGCACTTGAAAAGAATGTATATTCTGCTATTTTAAAATGGAATATTCTGAATATATCTGTTAAGTCCATCTGTTCCAGTGTGTCATTCCAAGCCATTGTTTGCTTATTGATTTTCTGTTTAGATGATCTGTCCATTGATGAGAGTGAGGTGTTAAAGTCCCCATGTGTTATTGTGTTATTATTGATTAGTTCCTTTATGTTTGTTACTAACTGCTATATAGTTGAGTGTTCCTCTGTTGGATGCATAAATATTTACAATTGTTATATCTTCTTGTTGGAATGTCACCTTTATTAATATTTTAGCATCCTTCTTTGTGTCTTGTTACAGTCTTTGTTTTTTGTTTGTTTTTTTTAAAGATTTTATTTATTTATTCATGAGAGACACACAGAGAGAGAGAGAGAGAGAGAGAGAGGCAGAGACACAGGCAGAGGGAGAAGCAGGTTCCATGCAGGGAGCCTGACGTGGGACTCGATCCCAGGTCTCCAGGATCAGGCCCTGGGCTGAAGACGGCGCTAAACCACTGAGCCACCTGGGCTGCCCAGTCTTTGTTTTAAAGTCAGTTTTGTCCAATATAAGTATTGCTACTCTGGCTTTCTTTTGACATCCACTTCTATGATAGATGTTTATCCATTCCCTCACTGGCAATCTGCAGATGTCTTTGGGTATAAAATGAGTTTCTTGTAGCAGCATATAGTTAGATCTTGGTTTTTTATTGTCACTCTGTGTTTGATGGGAGCATTTAGTGCATTTACATTCAGAGTAATTATTGATAGATATGTGTTCATTGCCCTTTTATTAATTGTGGGTTTTTTCTGAAGATTTTCTTTGATCTTTTCTTCTCTGTCTTTGATGTTTTGCTGATTTTCTTTAATGATATATTTGGATTTCTTGATCTTTATTCTTTGCATATTTACCAGTGGCTTTTTATATATGACTGCCACTAGGTTTGCATATAAACTCTTCGCATACAGCAGTCTGTTTGAAGATGATGATCATTTAAGTTTGAACCCATTCTTTTCTCCTCTCTTCCCCACATTTTTAGTATATGTCATTTTATATCCTTTTTGTGAGTTCTTTGACTGATTTTTTTATAGCAGTATCCATTTTTACTCCTTTTGTATTTCCTACCTTCATACTATTACTTTGGTCTCTCCTTTCCACCCAGGAGGAGTTTGCTCTTTATTATGAGAGCAAAGACGAGCCATTGAAACGTTTTAAATAGGGACTGGGAAGGTCAGATCTCTGCTTTGGAAAAATCATTGTGTCTGAGGAGTAGCAAATGGATTTGACTAGGGGGCAAAAAATTACCCTGCCATTTAATGAGTGCTTATTAACACATGTCATATAATTTATTTTAGTTAATCATCATAACCCTGCAAGGTAGGTATTGATATCTCCATGTTATAGATGAGGAAACTGAGGCCCAGGGAGGTTAAAGAATTTGTCCCAGCTCAAATAGCTACCAAGTCACAGAGCCTGAATTTGAACTCAGAGTTACTTGCCTCTAAGGATGTGGCATGTTTGCTCTGCCAGACTGCCCTTGTAATGGAAGGCAGCTCTGTGGCAGCCTTCCTCTGGTCAGCCAGGCATCCCACAGTATGTGTGCATGTTCAGTCCCTGCCAGCGGGGCTCACCTTCCCTGGGCTGTGCCAGCAGCACTTTCTCTGGCAGTTCAGTAATTGATAGTTAAAGTTTCTCTCCAGGACCTCAGTTGAGCCAGAACTCCAGCTTCTCATGGGCTCACTTAGTCTCCACCCCCGTTTCCACTCAAGTTCATAATAGAAAAGGGAATTCTAGAACACTGTATATCTCTTACACTCTTACTGGCTGATTGGACAGAGCCTGCTTCCAGTGTAGCTATGCTAGCCTGGCCCTGTTGACATTGTTACAGCCCTATCTGATCCTTATAAGGCTTAAGTCAGCCCTTGAGGGAGAACTGCTTCAGGCCACTTTTGGGAAAGCCAGATTCTGGTGTTTTCCTGTCTGCCTGAGAGAAGGAGGTTCCTGGCTTGGAAATCTCGGTTCACAGAACCTGGGTGGGAGGATAAGTGCGCAGGAAGGCCTTGTCCTGACTGGAACACCATTTAGGTTATGTCATATTATGTTACTTATTTAATGAAGTAATTTCTGAGGCATATTCTTCCTTATGTCTTATACCAGATATTCCCCCAGAACTCTAAGATGACTTTATTCATTTGTCCTAGTTGAACTTACACTGTAGTTTATTTATTTGGAGCATGCCTTCCATGGCTGCTTTTTAGGGCTGGAGTGTTTTGCCTCTGATCTCATTTAAATCTAACCTGCCTCCTGAACAATGCATCTTTATTGGGTTCTCTTCAGCTTAGACTGACATTTAGGAGGATGTAGTTATAGAGCTGGACAAATCGCCATGGGAGATCTGAAAGAAGTAAAGGGTAAGTATGAGAGAGATTTTTAGCTAACTGAAACAGTTAATGGAACATTTTCTTTAGACGTACTCAGTTGGGGGAATTTCTGTGGAAGCATCTAGAATAATAAGATAAATTGATTTGGAATTTTCCATTGAGTCCTTTACTTGCAATATCCTAGACTTAATTAAAGTATAAACAGCATTAGGATCAGTAACATAGAAATTATTTGTGCAGTTCCTTGGCTGAACTTTTTGAAGGCCTGTGGGATACTTAAAAGCTAATGTGTGGATGCAGACAATAGAGTTTGGGGTGTGTACTTTTTTTTTTAAGACTCAGTCTTTAACACTTTTTTTTTTTCTAAATATGCTGGACAAAACACAGTCAGTACAGAAAACATGGAAAATACAGAAAAGGAAAAAAAAATGAAAAGTCCTTTTGGAAGGACTTTATCTCTTAGAGGTAATCACTGTTAGTATACTTTTAGTTTTGTGGTGGATGGATGGTGAGCAATTAGTAGTGTGGTCTAGGGACCACCCCCACAAAGAGTGCATAAATGGAAAGTGGTCCATGGACTTCTTGAAATGTATGTCAAATTTACTAATATATACCTTTTTCTACAGAGTTATTTCTTCCAATTTTGAAAGGGATTCATAACCCTAAGAAGCTTAACAGCAGGTTTTTATAATAATTTTTTTTTAACTGAAGCATAGTTGATGCTCAATGTAAATTAGTTTCAGGTGTACAATGTAGTGACATGTTTAT
Source organism: Canis lupus dingo (assembly GCF_003254725.2). Lineage (NCBI taxonomy): Eukaryota > Metazoa > Chordata > Mammalia > Carnivora > Canidae > Canis > Canis lupus. The sequence goes on from NC_064249.1 coordinate 53,107,969, forward strand.
ACATGCTGTGCTCACCACACGTGTAGCTACCATCTGTTACCATCCAATGTCTTTTACAGTACCATTGACAGTATTCCCTATGCTGTGACTTTTATCCCTGTGATTTATACATTCTATACTTCTGGAAGCCTGTACGTCCCCTTCCCCTTAACCACTTTTGCCTATCCCCTGCGCCCCAGCAACCATCAGTTTGTTCTTTGCATTTTTGGGTCTGTTTCTACTTTTTCTTTTCTTGTTTTGGTTTTTAGATTCCCCATATAAGTGTAATGATATGATATTTATCCTTCTCTGACTTACTTCACTTGGCATAATACCCTCTAGGTCCATGCATGTTGTTGTAAATGGCAAGATTGCATCCTTTTTTTCATTCTTTTTTATGGCTGGGTAGTATTCTGTTGTACCATGTATATTACATTTTCTTTATTCATCTTGGCTTCTATATCTTGATATTTTAAAAATGCTACAACAAAAACAGGGATAACCTATAACTTTTTGAATTCATGTTTTCATTTTTGGAGAGGTAAATACCCAGTTCTGGAATTACTGGATCATGAGGTAGTTCTATTTTTAATTTTTTGAGAAATCTCTATACTGTTTTCCACAGTGGCTGCACCAGTTTACATTTCTACCAACAATGCACCAAGGGTTCCTTTTCCCCACATCCTCACTAATATTTGTATCTTGTCTTTTTGATTCAAGCTATTCTGACAGGTGTGCAGTGATATCTCATCATGGTTTTGATTTGCATTCCTCTGATGTTAAATGACGTTGAGCATCTTTTCATTTGTCTGTTGGCCATCTGTATGTCTTTGGAAAAACGTCTGTTCAGGTTCTTTGCCCATTTTTTAATTGGATTATTTGAGGTTTTTTGGTGTTGAGTTGTATAAATACTTTATACATTTTGGATATTAACCCCTTGTTTGATATAACATTTGTGAATATGTTCTTCCATTCCGTAGGTTGCCTTTTCATTTTGTAGATGGTTTCCTTTGCTATGAAAAAACTTTATGTGTTGTTGTAGTCTTTTTTTTTTATATATATAAAGACTTTATTCATAGAGACACACAGAGAGAGGGGCAGAGACACAGGCAGAGGGAGAAGCGGGCTCCATTCAGGGAGCCTGACGCGGGACTCGATCCCGGGACTCCAGGATCACGCCCCGGGCTGCAGGCAGCGCTAAACCGCTGGGCCACTGGGGCTGCTCTGTTGTTGTAGTCTTGATAGTTTATTTTTGCTTTTGTTTCCTTGCCTGAGGAGATCTATCTATAAATGCAACAAGTTTTTCATTCAAAATAGAGGTTAAGACTTTATGTGTTATTTGTTGGTGCCTACTTTTGTCATTTAAGTAGTGAAGGGCAGAAGCTTTAAGCTGATCTGAAACTCCCTCACCCCACTTATTTACCCAAGTGGTTGCTGAAGAGCCTGTTTCCGCAGAAGCAGGCTTGGCAGGGCCCCCTGACTTGTGCCTGCCCTAGAAAGTGCCTATACCAGAGGAACTGGAGGGTCCCCAGGGGCTGATGATTCCCATTTCTCTAAGGGACTGACCCTAGGGACTTACCTACTTAGATACACCCCACCCAGTGACCCACATTGTCATGTGGTCACCTGCTGTCCCTAGCTGCACAAATATACCAGGGTGATACAGGCCCTCCATGAAGAGGCCTACTGCTGCCCTGCCCCTTTGGGCAAATGCAGCCATCAGGGAAGCCCAATGAGATAAGATATAATAATAAGGCTGTGCAGGCACTGATGTGAGGAAAATAGGTTGGAGTAGGTTACGGCAGCTCTAGGCCCTTGGCTGGATAACACACCTTCTCTGGGTCTCATGTTCATCATCTATAAAAGAAATGGTTTGGGATCCCTGGGTGGTGCAGCGGTTTAGTGCCTGCCTTTGGCCCAGGGCGCGATCCTGGAGACCCGGGATCGAATTCCACGTCGGGCTCCCGGTGCATGGAGCCTGCTTCTCCCTCTGCCTGCATCTCTGCCTCTCTCTCTCTCTCTCTCTGTGACTATCATAAATAAATAAAAAAATTTTAAAAAAATGGTTTGAAATAGTGTTATTGAAGGGACTCATTTAGCTCTAATGTTTTGTGATTCTTTGGTGAAAATGCAGGAAGAGAGGCTGAAAACTAAAACTTTAAATGACCATATACCTGCTGCTCTCTCCTCAGATTAGAGGAATAAGGGAACCACCTCTTTCCATTTTTATGTCTTTCACCTGTTTTTGTTCCTTAAAAAGCACTTTGATTCTGCCTGGTTTGTATAGTTGTATGGTTCATGTGCACCGTGCCTGTTCCCTGCCTTTTGTGATGGTAGTTAGTAAGACCTAATGTCTGTACTGAGCTTTTCATCTCTCGGGCACCATGAGAGCATCTGCGTCCTCATACTCGCAGCATCCTGGTGGCAGGAGAGTTCTATGATTAAGTATTTCAGTGACATTGCATAGTTGCAGAGTGCTTTACAATTCTTGATTGGTTAGACTTTCCGATCCCCAGATAAAAATTCAGTTTACTGATGGTGTAACTGTGGCCTACAGAGACCAAATGATTTGGCAGGATCTCTCCCCTTTTTGTGGGCTCGCTTTTTTGACAGTCTACAGAGAGTAGGCTCTGAACCTTCTTGCAGATCTGTCCCTCACATGCCCTGCTATGAATCTGTTGTAAGCATCCCTAGTGGGAAGGCGCAGCCTGTGACAACTTGTCACCAGGGAGCCCCTCACCTCATGCTCCTGCTTTGCTCTGGGAGCCCTTCTGTGTTCTCCGCGGGTTAGTCCCTCCCTCTGCAGTGCTTGCTTCTTCCTGCTACATTGCCAGCTGTGTCCTCTTTAAAATTAAAAACAAAACCTGTAACCTTGTGTCTTCCTTTAGCTACTTGGCCATTTGTTCCTTTGTTTGCACTGACAAGCATGTAGAAAAATGGTCTAAATCAGGGGTCAGCACCCCTTTTTAATGTTTTACTTTTTTAAGGATCAGTTAGTAAATATTTTAGGTTCTGGGCTGTATTTTGCCTCAGCCAGTCATCTCTGCCATGGTAGCACTAAAACAGTCATGGGGGGAGCACTGAAATGCACAGGTGTAACTGGGTCCCCATAAAACATTTGCAAAAACAGGTGGCAGGGGGGAGATATTCAGGGGGCCACAGTTTGCTGACCCCCGGTCTGAATCACCAACCCCTTCCTGCACTTCCCAATTAGTCTTCATCCTTCCACAGCCTCTCTTTTCCTCCACCACCATTCACCATTCCGGGGACACCACTCTCACAAATCACCAGGGACTCCTTCATTGCTAAATCCATCTTCCTCTCATGTGGCTTCACATGACCTGCTCCATTTCTCTCCACCACTCCCTTCTCTGTCCAGCTCTCTCCTTGGAGTCTGTGGCCCCACCGTCTACCCCCATATCTCCATAATACTTACCTAACCTATTACATATTTGTCTCTGTAGAAATTAGAAATGTGTTTAGCTCAAGGAAATATATTAAACTAAGAATAGCTTAAACAAATAGGAATTAATATTTCTTGCATAACAAGACCTGAGGCAGACAGTTGCAGTAGGTTCATCAGCCCAAACATGTTAAGCCCATAATCACTAATTCTTTCAGTTTTGTCCCTAAGGGGCCAAATGATTGCTGCAGTCCCACCTGTCACCTTTAAGCTCAGGGCAGGAAGAAGAGATAAGGAAGGTTCTAACCATGTGTGTTGCCTTTTAACAGGAGAGCCAAAGTTATTCTAGAACCCCCTTTGTTGGACTTGAGTTTACACTTTAATGTCCTGCACTAGTTGCAGAGGAGAGGCTAAAAACAAGTATTGAACTGGGCACATTATCATCTCGGACAAAATTGGGATTCTGTCAAGGAGGAATATGGATTTAAATAAGTAATCCGTGTATCTGCCACAGCTTCCTCTCAACCTTGCCCCATTCCTTTCCATTCTTAGTGCCCAACACAGTATTTGTTCCATACCTCCTTTAATAGGTTTTTTTTTTTAACTTTTACTAAATGAGTGAATTAGATAAAATACAAAGGTCAGAAAGAATATAGAATTTTCCCTAGGTGACTCACCTTCTTTTCCATAAGCATTCTTTAATTTCAACCCCAAGAATCAGGCAACGTAGCCAGTGTTTCTGAAGCAAGGAGGCCACAGGGGCAAGAGTTCCCCTCGGGTTGTAGAAGCCTGGTGACTAGTTAAGCTGACGGCATTGCTGTTGGCAGGCTGTGTTGGGTGATGTCTGCCATATAGAGTTTCAGCAAGACATTGGTGTCCCAGGCCAAGATTTATATATTTTTTGTTGTGCATTTTAAGAGGAAGCCTTGGTGGTTATATGCAGAAAGGATTTTGGGGAGAGTATGTTGCCTCTCCTCTGAGTCTTAAGCAACTCAGACCCAAACTTTCATGTGCCACCCACCAAGACAGAAGGTTCCAGTTAACTAGCCCTTCCCCGTCTCTTTAGGTGAGCATTTGAGGATATATTTGCAAGTTTTCCCAGATGTCTTGCCCTATACCTGTACAGCCCATCGAGGTTTCCTTTTATTCCATGGGACAGGACACCCTCCCTGAGAAGAGTTTTGATAGAGCAGTTATCCTCATCGCCTCAGTTTCCAGTTAGATTTTAGTGCGAGGGGTGTCTTGGGCAATTCTTCTTCCATTGTGCTTGTCAACAGGTGTATGGAAAGCCTGCCTAGCATGGACAAGCACTTAAAGAACCATTAGTTTCTGTGCCCTAGCTCCCTTGCCTGCCTGCTCTTGCATCTGCTGCCCTGCCCGCTTCCCCCATACAGTGAACTCTGAAGGGAGGGACCAGTGGGATACAGGATTCCTACAGTAGAGAAGATGAACATGAGGAAGGGGACCGCGCTTAGCCATTCCCTCCAGGCTCAGGCAGTCCTCAGGAAGGTTTCTGGAAATAAAGCTGATAGCTTCCAAAATATCAGAGTGGCTCAAGTCCTTCATTTGATGAACTAGTAATACTACTTGTGGTGGCCTCTTCCTAGTGTAACTTGAAGAAGTTATTGTAGGTAGCCTCCTTGGAAGAAGAAAAGAAAAATGAAAATTGGAAACTGCAGAATCAATAGTGGGCTACAGAGATTGCAGTACCATGTTGATGCCACCTTATTATTTCAGACACTGGTAACAGTGAGATTCTCTCTTGACTTTCTCTGCAAATATTCCTTCCATTCCTGATACCCCCTCATTCATCCTCCTCCCCTGTGCCCCACAAAATAAAGACAGCATGAACCTGGTGGGGAGAAGCCCTCTGAAGTTGGCAGATTGTTCCCTACAGAAGAGCAGTCTTTTTCCAGATTGGGAAGGAGAGAAATTAAAATGTCAGTAGCTCTGAGTTGGACAGGCCAGGGTAAAGGAGTCACCCAAAGCCCCACTCTGAAGGAAGGGACAGATGTACTGCAGGACCAGCCACAGTCTGGGATGCCTGGTGGTGAGATCTGCAGCAAGGAAGCAGCAGAGCCAGGGCCCATGGTGATGTATGTAATAATGACAGTGCAGGCTTAAGATTTTCATGAACTTGATCTACTTGAAATTTTGTATGTTTATATTAGTATTTCAGTGTATTAAAATTTGATTTCACTGATTTTTGTTGTTTATGAATCCTGAATAATTTTTTCAGTGATAGTATAAAATAATACAAGAATTTCATCCCTTACTGAAATAATAAATATTATATTTATTATAAATATTATAATATTATATTATATATTAATATATAATATATATTATATATTAACACGGAGAGGTGTTAGCTGGAGACTAATATTAATTATTAATATGATTAATTATATTGATATATAATATATATTATATAATATATTATATTATATATAATATAATCATTACTACTGAAATTCTCCAGCCTAATTTAAAGATGAACAATGAATGCCACCTTAGCCCTTCGCTGGGATTTCATGGAATCCAGGTTAGAAAGTCTGGTAGACAGTAGTTTCCACATCTCCACCACTAGATGGTACTAGTGACTAAAATCTGAGTAGATCCTGGACTTTGGGGGGACAAGAAGGAAGAATTTTGTCAGAACACTAACAGGGGTTCTGTGGATGGGAGAACAGCATCTGTGTACACACTTTTCCTCTCTGAAGGGCACATAGAATGTGCCATTCATGAGGCACTAAGCCCTAAACTCCAGACAGCTGACTAAGTAGGAAAATAAGTAAGTTAGCCAAGGAGTCAGAGAATCCCTTAGGTTACACATCTGTGAGATTGGGAACTAGATGGCAAAAGATCAAACAAAACTGATCACAATGCATATTTTCTTTCATAGATCAGGAAAATGAAAAACCCATTTCATTAAAATGACAGCTGTTGTGCATACAGTAATTTAAAAACACTGCTTAAAATCATCTGCAAGGTTCAAGTTTGCTTCTCACCTATAGTTCTTGAAGATACCGTTCTAAAATCTTAATTACCTGCCAAGCTTCCACCTCCTCCTGTCTCCAGTGGTTTTTAGACTGTCTTAGAGATTATTCTTGAACCTGGATTCACAGAGTTTAAGTGGCATTCAAGGTCACTCAGCTAGTGGCAGAATTGGAAAGTAAACGCAGATTGTCCTGCTAGGCTCTAACTCGCCCATGCACTGGCAGCCTAGAACTGACCAGCAGTGTGACGTAGAGCAGTGTTCAGTATCTCATCTCAAGGGGTCCGATAAGCCAAGAGTTTTGAATGGAGTTACTATTATATTGCCCTTCTGTCTGTATAGCCCTGACAGGAAGGGTCCAGGAAAGGAAGTGAAGAACTCGTCTTTCTGTACACTCCAGGCTTGATGGGGTAGAGAAGACTGATCAGGCATGTGCACTGATGTGAGTTATGTAGAATTTAGGGCATGCTCCTAGGGCCTCCTGAAAGGATGCTAAGCTGTTCCTTTATTCTTTCCACCCAGATTAGATAATTTGCTATCCATATGAAATACTTGTTCATGTCCTGTTGTACATTTTTACTTCCTAAAATCTTTCAGAACTCTTAGGCTCATTACATTAAATGTTTGAGGAGTATATGCTCTTCACTTTGAAGATGTTCTTATTTATCCAATACTTTATTTCAAAAAGTAATTTGTGAGCATGGGTCTGGAATTTATAGCAGTAATTATTTTCTTCCACTATCATCAGAAGTTTGCCTAGATTCTCCCCTCAGACATTGTTCCCCTAAGCCGCCACATCCTCAGCTGCTTCCTTAGCCCTTTCTCCAGCTAACGCCTCTCCGCTGAGCCATTGTCAACTGCAGGGCAGATGCATACTCGGCCTTATCTGGTGAGGCAAAAAAAAGATCCAGCTGGAGATTGTCCTACATACTGTGCCTCCTCTAATGGAGTTGTTTTTATTTTAAATGTTACTGAGATATAATTGACGTACAACATTGTATTAGTTTTAGATGTATAACATTTGATATATCTTTATATAATGATTTCCACCATATATTTACTTAACATTCATCACCACACATAATTTTAAGTTTTATTTTTCTTATAATGAGAACTTTTAAGATTTACTTGCCAAGCAACTTTCAAATACACAGTACAATATTGTCAACTCCAGTGACCTTGCTGTATTTTAGATCTCAACTTACTTAGAACTAGAAATTTATACTTTTTGACCGATTTTTGCCCATTCCTCACCCCCGCCTCTGACAGTCACCAATTTATCCTTTGTAGCTATGTGCTTGTTTGTTTAGATTCCACTTAGAAGTGAAATCATATAGTATTTATCTGACTTGTTTCACTTAGGATAATGGCCTAGAGATCCATCCATGCTGTCACAAATAGCAAGATTTCATTCTTTTTTTGTGGCTGAATAATATTCCACGGTGTATGTTGTGTGTGTGTGTGTAGATCATACTTTCTTCGTTTATTCAGCCATTAGTGGACACAGGTTTTTATCCCTATCTTGGCTTTTGTAAGTTGTGCTGCACTGAAACAGAGATGCATAGATCTTGAATTAGTGTTTATATTTTCTTTAGATAAATACCCAGAAGTGGAATTGCTGCATCATATAGTAGTTCCTATTTTTAATTTTTTGAGGAACCTCTGTACTGTTTTCCGTAGTGACTGTACCAATTCATATTCCCACCAGAAGTGAGTAAGGATCTCTTTTTCCCTGCGTCCTCACCAGCACTCGTCGTTTGGATAATAGTCAAAACAGGTGTGAGGTGGTGATACCTCATTGTGGTTTTGATTTCTATATCCCTGACAATTAGTGCTGTTGAACACCTTTTCATATACTTGTTGCCATTTGTATGTCTTATTTGGGAAAATGTCTATTTAGTTCCTCAACTTGTTTGTAAATTAGATTGTTTTTTCTATTGAGTTGTATGAGTTCTTTATATATTTTAGATATTGACCCCGTATCAGGTAAATGATTTGCAAATATTTTCTCCCATTCACTAGGTTACTTTTCACTGTGTTGATGGTTTCCTTTGGCAGTACATAACAAGTGATGTGATATATCCCACTTGTTTATCTTTGTTTTTATTGCCTTTGCTTCTGGTGCCAAATAGAAAAACATTCCCAATACCAATGTTAAGTTTACCCCATATGGTTTGTTCTAGGAGTTTTATGGTTTCAGGTCTTATATTCAACTCTTTAATCCATTTTGAGTTGATTATTGTGTATGGTGTAAGATTGTGGCCAAATTTAGTTCTTTTACTTGTGGCTTTCCAGTTTTCCTAACACCATTTATTGAAGAAACTATCCTTTCTGCATTGCATTTTCTTGGCTCCTTTGTCAGAAATTAATTGACCATGGATGTGTGGGTTTATTTCTGGGCTCTCCCAATCTATGTGTTTGCTTTTATGCCAGTACCACTCAGTTTTAATTATAATAGCTTTGTAATACAGTTTGAGATTTAAAAAAAACTGTAATGCCTTTAGCTTTGTTCTTTTTTCTCAAGATTGCTTTGGCTTTTTGGGTTTTCTGTGAATCCATACAGACTTTAGGACTGTTTTTTTCTATTTCTGTGAAGAACACCATTGGGATTTTGATAGGAATTGTATCCCTTTTCTTCCAATCCATGAATATTGTGTCTTCATATATATTGCATTTTTCTTCTATTTCTTTCATTGGTGTCTTAGAATTTTCAGTGTATATAGGTCTTTCACCTCCTTCGTTAAATTTATCCCTAGGTATTTTATTCTTTTTGATATAGCTGTAAATGACACTGTTTTCTTAATTTCTCTTTCTGATAGTTATTAGTGTATAGAAATGTAGTTGATTTCCGTATGTTGATTTTGTATCCTGCAATTTTATTGGTTTGGGGTATTAGTTCTAATAGTTTTTTTGTGGGGTCTTTAGAGTTTTCTCTAAATAATAGGTCATCTGCAGATAGAGACTGTTTTATTTCTTCCTTTCTGATTTGGATGCCTTATATTGCTATTTCTTGCCTGATTTTTCTGGCCTTGGCTTCCAGGACTCTACCAAGAGTGAGCATCGTTGCCTTGTTCTTGATCTTAAAGGAAAAGCTTTAGCTTCTCATCCAGTATGATGTTTGTTGTGGGTTTGTCACATACAGCCTTTATTATGTTGAGGTATGTTCTCAACCCACTTTGTTGAAAGTTTTTGTCATGAATGTACTGAATTTTTCAAATGCCTTTTCTGATTCTACTGAGATAATCATGTGGTTTTTATACTTCATTTTGGTAATGTGGTGTTTCACATTGATTTCTCAATGTTGAACCATCCTTGCATCTCTGAAATAATCCCACTTGATCAGGGTGTATGATCTTTTTTTATATGTTTTTGGTTTTGGTTTGCTGATACTTTGTTGAGTATATTTTTGCATCTATGTTCATCAGGGCTATTGGCCTGTAATTTTCTTATAGTGCCTGTGTTAGTTTTGGTTGCAAGGTAATGCCAGCCTCGTAAAATGAGGTTGGAAGTGTTTCTTCCTCATATATTTTGGATGTGTTTGAGACAAATATTTTAATAATTATGTTTTTATTTTATTAAAATTATTTTTTTTATTTTTTTAAAATAAAAATATTTTATTTTTTAATTATTTAAATATTTGGTAGAATTCAATTATGAATTATACGTAACAGCCATCTGGTCCTTGATTTTTGTTTGGAGGCTTTTAATTACAGTTTCAGTGTCCTTACTAGTAATTTGCCTGTTCAGATTTTCTACTCATGATTCAGTCTTAGGAGATAGAATATTTCTACTAATTTTCCTGTTCTAGGTTTTCCAGTTTGTTGGTATATAATTACTTGAACTAGTTTTTCTCTTTTATTTTTATTTTTTAAAGATTTTATTTATTTATTCATGAGAGACACAGAGAGACAGAGACCTAGTCAGAAAGAGAAGCAGGCTCCCTGGGGGAAGCCCGATGCCAGGACTTGATCCCAAGACCCCGGGATCACAACCTGAATCAAAGTCAGACACTCAACCACTGAGCCACCCAAGCATCCCTACATTGGTTTTTCTCATTCTCTGTATTTCTGTGGTATCTCTTGTAATGTCTTCCTTTTCATTTCTTTTTTTTTTTTTTTTTTTTTTAAGATTTTATTTATTTATTCATAAGAGACACAGAGAGAGAGGCAGAGGAAGAAGCAGGCTCCATGCAGGGAGCCCAACGTGGGACTCGATCCTGGGTTTTCAGGACCAGGCCCTGGACCGAAGACAGCGCTAAACCACTGAGCCACCCGGGCTGCCCCTTCCTTTTCATTTCCGATTTGAGCCCTCTTTTTGTCTTGGGGATTCTAGCTAAAGGCTTATCTTTTTCTTTTTTTTTTAACTCTTAGTTTCACTGATGTTTTATCTTGTTAGTCCTTATTTTTGCTCTAATCTGTGGTATTTCCTTCTTTCTCTTTAGTTTGTTCTTTTTCTAGTTCCTTGAGATGTAAAGTTAGATTGCTTATTTGAGGTTTTTCTGATTTCTTAATGTAGGCATTTATCACCATAACTTTCCTCATAGAACTGCTTTTGCTAATTCCCTAAGTTGTTTGGGCATGTTGTATTTCCATTTTCTTTGGTCACAGATCATTTTTTATTTCTCTTTTGATTTCTTTTTTGAGCCATTGATTCTGAGCAAGTTGTTTCATTTCTACATACTTGTGAAATTTCCAATTTTCTTTTAATTGATTTCTAGTTTCATACCATTGTGATTAGATACTTGATATGATTTAAGTCTTTTTATTTATTTTTATTTTTTTAAAGATTTTATTAATTTATTCATGAGAGACAGAGAGACAAAGACACAGGCAGAGGGAGAAGCAGGCTCCATGCAGGGAGCCCAATGTGGGACTCGATCCCGGGACTCCAGGATCACACCCAGCCACCCAGGGATCCCCGATTTCAGTCTTTTAATTTTATTAGGACTTGTTTGGGGGCCACTCTTCTGTCTTGAAGAGTGTTCCATATGTGCTTGAGAAAAATGTGTATTCTGCTTGTGGATGTAAGTGTCTATTAAGTTCATCTGGTCTAATGTTCATTTAAGTCCAGTGCCTCTATTGATTTTCTGCCTGGATAATCTATTCATTGATGGAAATAGGGTATTTCAATACCCTATTATTATTGTATTGCTATCTATTTCTCCCTTTAGGCCTGCTAATAATTTGATTTATATATTTAAGTGCTCCTGCATTTGATGTATCCTCTTCTCAGATTGACCCTTTTATCTTTAAATAATGATCTTCTTTTTTCCCTATTACAGCCTTTGTCTTAAAGGGTGTTTTTTTCTGATACAGGTAAAGCTACCTCTGCTCTTTTTGGTTTCAATTTGTGTGAAATGTCTGTTTCCATCCCTTCACTTTCAGTCTCTGCATGTCCTTAAAATTGAAGTTAGGGACACCTAGGTGCCACAGCGGTTGAGCGCCTCCTTCAGCCCAGGGCGTGATCCTGGAGTCATCAGGCTTCCTGCATGAGCCAGCTTCTCCCTTTGCCTGTGTCTCTGCCTCTCTCTGTGTGTATCTCATGAATAAATAAATAAAATCTTTTCTAAAAATATTTTAAAAACTGAAGTTATTCTCATGGTATACTTTACATCCCTGTGATTTATTTATGTTATACCTGGAAGTTGGACTGGACCTCTTAATCCCCTTTACCTATTTTGTCCATTCCTCACTCACCTCTCTCCAACTACCAATTCTCTGTATTTATGAGTCTGTTTTCTTTTGCTTTGTTCATTCTGTTTATTTTTTAGATTCCATATATAAGTGAAATCATATGATACTTATTTTTCTCTGATCTATTCCACTTTGTATACTTTTCCTCTAGGTCTGTCTTTTTTGTTGCAAATGGTAAGATTTCATTCTTTCTTAGGCTGAATAGTATTCCATGTATATATTCTATATATATATATATATATATATATATATATATATATATACACACACACACACAAACCACATTTTCTTTATCCATTCATGTATCCATGAACACTTGTTGCTTCTATATCTTGCTGTTGTAAATAATGCTGTTGTGAACATAAGGGTTTTGAATTAGGGTTTTCATTTTCTCCAGATAAATAGCCAGAAATGGACTTGTCTGGAATTGTAGTTCTATTTTTAATTTTTTTTTAAGATTTTGTTTATTTATTCATGAGAGATACAGAGAGAGAGAGAGAGAGAGAGAGAGAGAGAGAGGCAGAGACACAGGCAGAGGGAGACGCCCGCTCCATGCAGGGAGCCCGATGTGGGACTCGATCGTGGGACTCCAGGATCACGCAGACGCTTAACTGCTGAGCCACCCAGGCATCCCTCTATTTTTAATTTTTAAAGGAATTTTCATACTGTTTTCCATAGCAACAGTACCAGTTTGCATTCTCACCAACAGTGCACAAAGGTTCCCTTTTCCCACATCCTCAACGATATTATTGTGTGTGTGTGTTTACTGTCCATTCTGAAAGGTGTGAGGTAATATCTCATTGTGGTTTTGTTTTGCATCACCCTGATGATGAGTGATGTTGAGCATCTTTTCAAAATGTGTCAATAGGCCATCTGTATGTCTGCTTTGGAGAAATATCTATTCAGGCCCTCTGCTCATTTTTAATTGGATTGTTTGGATTTTTATGGTGTTCAGTTGCATGAGGGTTTTTTTAATGGATTTTGGATATTGACCCCTTATTGGATGTATTATTTAGAAATGTTATTTCCCTTCTCTTTTTGTTGATGTTTCCTTTGCTGTACAATTGTTTTAATTTGATTTAGTCCTATTTGTTTATTTTTGCTTTATTGCTCTTGCCTGAGGAAACAGATCCAAAAAATTATGGCTGAGACCAGTGTCCAGTGGTTTTCTTTCATGAGTCTTATGGTTTCGGGCCTTACTTTTAAGTCTTTAATCCATTCTGAGGTAAATTTTGTATATAGTGCAAGAAAGTGGTTCAGTTTCATTCTTTTGCATGCAGCTGTCCAGTTTTCCCAACACCATTTATTGAAGAGGCTCTTTTTTCCCCATTATATATTCTTGCCTCCTTTGTTATATATTAATTAACCATAAAGCTATGGATCTATTTCTGGGTTCTCTGTTCTCTTGATCTGTGTGTCAGCTTTTGTGCCAGTACCATATGGTTTTGATTACCTATACCTTTGTAGTATAGTTTGCAGTCAGGGAGTGTGATACCTCCAATTTTGTTATTTCCCAGGAAATAGGGAAAATCAAGCAATTTTGATGCAAATTTGATGCAAATCTGTATATCTTTTTGGGTAGTATGGACATTTTACCAATATTAATTTTTCTAATCCATTAGCATGGTATCTCTGTTTACTTGCGCCATCTTCAATTTTTTAAATCAACTTTACAGAGTTTTCAGAGTACACCTCTTATTAAATTTATTTTTAGGTATTATTTTTGATGAAATTGTAGATGGGATTGTTTTCTAAATATCTCTTTCTGAAAGATTGGTAGTGGTGTATAGAAACGCAGCATTTCTTTATGTTACTTTATGTTCATGTCATCTGCAGATAGTTCAGTTTTACTTATTTCTTTCAGTTTAGATGCTTTTTATTTCTTTTATTGTTGGATTTCAAGTACTGTGTTGAACGAAAGTCGCAAGAACAGACATTCTCTCATTCCTGAACTTAGAGGAATAGTTTTCAGCTTTTTACTGCTAGTGTGATGTTTGCTGTTGGTTTGTTATACATGGCCGTTATTATGTTGAGGTGTGTTCACTTCTATATCCACTTTTCATTGAGAGTTTTTATCATAAATAAATGTTGAATTTTGTCAAGCTCTTCTTCTGCAAGTACTGAGATGATCACATGAGTTTTATCCTTCATTTTGATAATGTGGCATAACACATTGGTTTGGTTTGTGGATACCAAACTATCCTTTCATCCCTGGAATAAATCCCACATGATCATGGCATATGATCCTTTAAATGTATCATTGAATTCAGTTTGCTAATATTTGTTAAGGATTTTTCCATCTATGTTCATTAGAAATTTTATCTAATTTGGGTATCAGGGTCTTGTACAATGGGTTAGGAAGTGTTCTTTCCTCTTCAATTTTTGGAATAGTTTCAGAAGTATAGATATTAGGTATTAATAACTCTTCTTTAAATATTTGGTAGCATTCCCTTGCCATCTGGTTCTGGACTTTTGTTGTGAGATATTTTTATTACTGATTCCATTTTATTACTAGTAATTGTTCAGATTTTCTGTGTCTTCCTGATTCAGTCTTGGAAAATTGTATGCTTCTAGGAGTATATCCGTTTCTTCTAGATTGTCCAATTTGCTGGTGTATAATTATTTGTAGTAGTATTTTATAATCCTTTGTATTTTTATGGTTTCAGTTGTAATTTCTCTTTCATTTTTGTTTTTATTTATTTGAGCCCTCTTTTGATGAGCCTCACTAAGAGTTTATCAGTTTTGTTTATCTTTTCAAAGAATCATGTCTTAGTTTCATTTATCTTTTTTATTTTTTTTACCCTATTTCATTAATTTTAGTTTTGATCTTTATTTTATTTTATTTTTTTAATTTTTATTTATTTATGATAGTCACAGAGAGAGAAAGAGAGAGGCAGAGACACAGGCAGAGGGAGAAGCAGGCTCCATGCACCGGGAGCCCGACGTGGGACTCGATCCCGGGTCTCCAGGATCGCGCCCTGGGCCAAAGGCAGGCACCAAACCGCTGCGCCACCCAGGGATCCCTGATCTTTTTTTTAAAAGATCATATTCATTTATTCATGATAGACAGAGAGAGGTAGAGACACAGGCAGAGGGAGAAGCAGGCCCCATGCAGGGAACCTGATGCGGGACTCGATCCCAGGTCCCCAGGATCACACCCTGGCCCAAAGGCGCCGCTAAGCCGCTGAGCCACCCGAGCTGCCCTAATTTTAGCTTTGATCTCTATTATTTACTTACTTCTACTGTCTTTTACCTTCATTTATTCTTTTTCTAGTTCCTTTAGGTGTAAAGTTAGACTTTTATTTAGATTTTTTCTTGTTTCTTGAGTTAGGTCTCCATTACTATAAACTTCGTTCTGACAGCAATTTTTGCTACATCTCATGTATTTTGGAATGTTGTGTTTTCATTTTTATTAGTCACAAAGTATTTTTTGATTTCCTCCTTGAGTTCTTTGACCCATTGGTGGTTTAGTAGCATGTTGTTTAGCCTCCCATGTGTTTGTGGTTTTTCCCAGTTTTTTTTCTTATTATTGATTTCTCATTTTATGTCACAGTTGTTTGAAAAGATGCTTGATATGATTTCAGTCTTCCAGATTTATTGAAATTTGTTCTGTGGCCTAACATGTGATCTGTCCTGAAGAATGTTCCATGTGCACTTAAAAAGAATGTGTATTCTCCTGTTTTTAGATGGAATGTTCTGTATGTATCTATTAAGTCCATCTGGTCTAATGTGTCATTTAAGGCCACTGTTTTATTGATTGTCTGGATGACGTATCATCCACTGATGCATGTGGGGTGTTAAAAATCCCATAGTATTATTATATTATTACCCATTTCTCCCTTTAGGTAGGTTAATATTGCTTTACATGTTTAGGTTCTCCCATGTTGGGCACATAGATATTGTTATATGTTCTTGTTGGGTTGACCTCTTTATCATTATGTAATCTTTATCTCTTTTTCAGTCTGTTTTAAAGTCTTCTTTCTCTTACAAGTACTGCTTCCCCAGCTTTTATTTTCATTTCCATTTATGTAGAATCTCTTTTTCCTTCCCTTCACATTCAGTCTAGGTGTGTCCTTAGGTCTGAAATGCGTCTTCTATAGGCAGCAAATGCATCAGTCTTGTTTTCCTGTTTGTTTGTTTTTTTCTTTCTAAATCTATTCAGCTACTGTATGTCTTTTGATTGGAGTATTTAGTTGATTTACATTTAAAATATTTTTTTATGTTTGTATTTTAATTGCAGTTAACATACACTGTTTTATTAGTTTCAGGTGTGCAATATACTGATCCAGCACTTCCATACATGGCCCTGTGCTCATCACAGGTGCACTCCTTAATCTACATCACCTATTTAACCCATCCCCCCACTCACCTCCCCTCTGGTAACCATCAGTTTTCTAGAATTAAGAATCTGGTTTTTGAAATTGTCTAACTTTTTCTTCCACTTTGAGCATTTGTTTTGTTTCTTAAATTCCACATATGAATGAAATCATGGTGTTTTTCTTTCTCTAACTCACTTATTTTGTTTGTTATGATACTCTGTAGTTCCATCCAAGTCTTTGCAAATGGAAAGATTTCACTCTTTTGTAGGCTGAATAGTATCTATATTCTCATACATACGTGTGTGTGTGTGTGTGTGTGTGTGTGCACACATGCACACCCCACCTCTTCTTCATCCATTCATCAATCAGTGGACACTTGGGCTGCTTCCATAGTTTGGTTCTTATAAATAATGCTGCAGTAAGCATAGGAGTGCATGTATGTATCTCTTTGAATTACTGTTTTTGTGTTCTTTGGGCAAATACCCAGTAGTGCAATTGCCGGATTGTAGGCTAGTTCTATTTTTAGTTTTTTGAGGAGCCTCCATACTGTCTTCCACAGTGGCTACACTGATTTGCATTCCCACCAGCAGTATAAGAGGGTTCCCTTTTCTCACATCCTCCCCAAATAACACCTATTGTTTCTTGTTACTGATTTAAGCCATTCTGATAGGCATGAGATGATATTTCATTGTAGTTTTGTGGGGGTTTTTTTGTTTTTTTTTTAAGATTTTATTTTTTATTTATTCATGAGAGACACAGAGCGAGAGAGAGAGGCAGAGACACAGGCAGAGGGAGAAGCAGGCCCCATGCAGGGAGCCTGACTTGGGACTCGATCCCCGGTCTCCAGGATCATGCCCTGGGCTGCAGGCGGCGCTAAACCGCTGCGCCACCGGGGCTGCCCTCATTGTCGTTTTGATTTGTATTTCCCTGATACTGATGTTGAGCATCTTTTCATGTCTCTTTTAGCCATCTATATATTTTCTTAGGAGAAATTTATCCCCGTGTCTTCTGCCCATTTTTAAATTGGATTATTTGGGTTTTGGGTATTGAGGTTGATAAGTTATTTCTGTATTTGGGATGTTAACACTTTATTGAGTGTGTCATTTGCAAATATTTTCTCCCATTCTGTAGGTTGCCTTTAGTTTTGTTGATTGTTTCCTTTGTTGTGCGGAAGCTTTTTATTTTGATGTAGTCCTAATAATTAATTTGGTTTTATCCCTTGCTTCAGGAGATATATCTAGAAAAATGTTGCTATGGCCTATGTCAGAGAGGTTACTGCTTCTGTTTTCTTCTAGGATTTTTGTGGTTTCAGGTCTCACATTTAAGTCTTTTAATCCACTTAAAATTTTAATCCACTTTTAATTTTTGTGTTTAGTGTAGGAAAGTGGTCCAGTTTTTTTCTTTCACACATCACTGTCCAGTTCTCCTAACACCATTTGTTGACTGTCTTTTTTACATTGGTTATTTCCTGCTTTCTGAAGATTTATTGACTGTATAGTTGTGGGTTTATTTATGGGTTTTCTATTCTATTCATTTGTGTATCTTTTTTCATGCCAGAACCATACTGTCTTGATGATTACAGCTTTGTAATACAGCTTGAAGTCTAGAATTCTGATGCTCCAGCTTTGGTTTTCGTTTTCAACATTACTTTGGCTATTCAGGGTGTTTTCTGGTTCTACCGCATTAATAATAGAAGAGACAAGAACCTTGTGATCTTTTCAATAGATGCAGAAAGGCATTTGACAAAATACAGTATCCTTCCTTTATAAAAACTCTCCACAGTGTATGTATAGAGGGAATATACCTCAATATTATAAAGGCCATGTACTAAAAACCCACAGTAAATGGCATCCTCAATGGGGAAAAACTGACAGCTTTTCCCTAAGGTCAGGAACACAACAGGAATGTCCACTCTCACCACTGTTGTTCAACACAGTACTGGAAGTCCTAGCCTTAGCCGTCACATAACAAAAGGAAATAAAAGGCATCCAAATCGGCAGAAAATAAGTCAAACTTTCACTCTTTTCAGGCAACACGATACTCTATGAAGAAAACTCGAAAAACTCCACCGAAAAATTACCAGAACTGATACAGGAATTCTGCAAGGGTGCAGGATATAAAATCAATGCACAGAAGTCAGTTGCATTTCTATTCATTGACAGTGAGGCAGAAGAAAGGGAAATCAAGGAATTGATCTCATTTACAATTGTGCCAGAAACTGTAAGATACCTAGGAATAAACCTAACAAAAGAAGTAAAAGATCTGTACTCTGAAAACTTAGAACACTTATGAAGGAAATTGAGGAAGACACAAAGAAATGGAAAAACATGCCATGCTCATGGATTTAAAAAAACAAATATTGTTAAAATCTCTAAACTATACAAAGCAATCTACATTCATTTCAGTCCCTATTAAAATACCATCAACATTTTTCACAGAACTGGAAAAAACAATCCTAAAATTTATATGGACTGTTGTGTTTTCATTCTCATTTGTTTCCTTGTACTTTTTAATTTCTTCTTTGATTTCTGTTGACCCATTTATTGTTTAGTAGCAGGCTATTTAACCTCTGTATATCTGGTCTTTCCAGATTTTTTTCTTGTGGCTGACTTTTAGTTTCATAGAGTTGTGCTCAGCAAATATGTATGGTATGATTTCCATCTTCTTGAATTTGTTGAGGTTTATTTTGTGGGCTAATATGTGATCTGTTCTAGAGAATGTTCCATGTGCACTTGAAAAAAATGTATATTCTATTGTTTTAGGTTGGAATGTTCTGAATATATTTGTTCAATCCATCTGTTCCAGTGTGTCATTAAAAGCCATTTTTTCCTTGTTGAGATGATCTGTCCATTGACATAAATGGGGTGTTAAAGTTTCCTACTATTATTATTATCAGTTCCTTTATGTTTGTTACTGTTATGTAGTTGGGTGTTCCTCTGTTGGACGCATAAATATTTACAACTGTTATATCTTCTTGTTGGTTTGTTCTTTTATCATATAGTGTCCTTCTTTGTCTCTTGTTACAGCCTTTATTTTATTTTTTATTTTTTTAAACTTCCATTTATTCATGAGAGACCCAGAGAGAGAGAGAGGCAGAGACACAGGCAGAAGGAGAAGTAGGCTCCATGCAGGGTGCCCGATGTGGGACTCAACCCCAGGTCTCCAGGACCTCGACCCGGGCCGAAGGCGGCACTAAACCGCTGAGCCACCCAGGCTGCCCTACAGTCTTTATTTTAAAATCAATTTTGCCCAGTATAAGTTTGCTACTAAAGCTTTCTTTTGACATCCATTTCTATGATGTTTCTCCATCCCCTCACTTTCAATCTTTAGGTATAAAATGAGTCTCTTTTAGACAGCATATAGATGGGTCTTGGTTTTTCACCAGTCACCCTCTGCCTTTTGATGGGAGCATTCTGTCCATTTACATTCAAAGTAATTATTGATAGATATGTATTTATTGTCATTTTATTACTTGTTTTGTGGTTGTTTTTTTTTCTTTTTTTTAATAATAAATTTATTTTTTATTGGTGTTCAATTTACCAACATACAGAATAACACCCAGTGCTCATCCCATCAAGTGCCCCCCTCAGTGCCCGTCACCTATTCACTCCCACCCTCCACCCTCTTCCCCTTCAATCACCCCTAGTTCGTTTCCCAGAGTTAGGAGTCTTTATGTTCTGTCTCCCTTTCTGATATTTCCCACACATTTCTTCTCCCTTCCCTTATATTCCCTTTCACTATTATTTATATTCCCTAAATGAATGAGAACATACAATGTTTGTCCTTCTCTGATTGACTTACTTCACTCAGCATAATACCTTCCAGTTCCATCTTTGTGGTTGTTTCTGAAGACTTTCTCTGACCCTTGTCTTTCTTTTGTGTTTTGCTCATTTTCTTTAGTTATATACTTGGATTTCTTTCTCTTTGTACTTTGACTTTTATCAGTGGTTTTTGATATATGGTTACCATTAGGTTTGTATATAACCTATTTTGCATAGAGCAGTGTATATTAAGTTGATGGTTGGTTAGGTTTGAACCCATTCTTTTTTTTTTATTTTTTTTTAAACTTTTATTTATTTATGATAGTCACAGAGAGAGAGAGAGAGAGAGAGAGAGAGAGAGAGAGGGGCAGAGACACAGGCAGAGGGAGAAGCAGGCTCCATGCACCGGGAGCCTGACGTGGGAATCGATCCCGGGTCTCCAGGATCGCGCTCTGGGCCAAAGGCAGGCGCCAAACCGCTGCGCCACCCAGGGATCCCTGAACCCATTCTTTACTCTTTTCCTCCCCATGTTTTAGGTATATATTGTCATATTTTTACATCCTTTTATCTTGTGAATTTCTTGACTCCTCTTTTTCACAGCAATATTCATTTCTACAGCTTTTGTGTTTCCTGCCTTTATATTATCACTGGTCTCTCCTTTCCACTGAAAGAGTCCCCTTTAATATTTCTTGCAGGGCTGGTTTAGTGATCATGAATTCCTTTAGTTTTTTTTTGGGAAGCTCTCTATTCTGCATGAATGCCTCACTGGGTAGACTATTGTTGGCTGCAGATTTTTTCCCATTCAGCGCTTTGAATGCCACTTTCTTCTTTCTTGAAAAGTTTCTACTGAAAAATTCCCTCCTAACCTTATGCGTGTTCCCTTGTACCTTACTGTCTTCTTTTGTCTTGCTGCCTTTTTGTTTTAATCACTACATTTTGCTACTTATAACATGTCTTGGTGGGGGAACTGTTTTTGTTGAATTGGATGGGGATTTTCTCTTCCTCCTGGATCTGAATATTTGTTTCCTTTCCCATATTTGGGAAGTGTTCAGCTATTATTTTGTCAAATAAATTCTCTTCCCCCTTTTCTCTGTCTTCTTCAAGGACTCCAGAAATGCTCGTGTTATTACTTTTAATGGAGTCACTGAGTTCCCTAAGTCTGTTCTCTTTTTACATAATTCTTCTTTTGTTCAACTTGATTACTTTCCATTACTCTGTGTTTCTCTGTCATTAATTTGTTCCTCTGCTTAATCCAGCCTGCTGTTCATTCTGTCAAGCATATTTCATTTATTATGTAATTTATTGAGCCCTTGATCTCTGCTATGTTGTTCCTAATCTCTGTTTTAAGGATCTCACTGATGTCCTCAACTCTTTTCTCAAATCCAGTGAGTATCGTTATGGTCATTGCTTTCAATTCTGTATCAGGCATGCTACTTATATTTGTTTCACTTAGATCATTGGCCATGGCCTTGTCTTGTTCTTTCATTTAGGTTAAATTTCTCTTCTCTTCATTTTGTCTGCCTCTCTTTATCTGTTTCTCTGTGTTAGGAAGGTCAGCTATGTCTTCACCTTTTAAAAGTAATGACTTTATGAAGAAGAGGTCCTAGAATGCAGTCTCCTCTGTTCACCTGAACCTGGCAGTTCAGAAGAGTATCCTGTATATGTTGTTTATATCCTGCTGTTGTGTCTGAGTGACTTTTACTTTCAGTGCAGTTGTCTGCGCTGACTCTGCTTGTTCTGGGCTCTGCTTGCTCACTGTGGTGTTAGTGGGACCCAGGCAGGTCAGCTCAGCAGGTGCATGCCCACCAGAGAACTTGGGGGCAGGGCGGTGGCATTAGCAAAATTTGTGCTGGGCCACTAGTTCTATGCCAGATTTGTAGAAGCACAATAGCAACTTGGGGCAGCCTACCAGCTTAGCTGGGTGCCCAAAGCTGTGTACAGTGCCCAGGGATGGCTGGGTATGGCCAAGGCTGGCAAGTGACAGTAGCTGGGGATATGCGGCAACTGAGTGGGATGCCTGGTGGCAGCTGTGAATCCACTAGAGATCAGTGAGGGATGCACAAGTTTTGCAAACTTTGTCCTGAGCCCAGGGCCAAGGCTAGCAGGCTTGGAGGGGTCAAGTCCTCAGGAGAACTTGTGGGCATGGCACACTGCTCGCAGGTTAGATACCAAGTGTCTGTGCAGGCCTACCTCCCACAGAGGGCCCTGTGTTCGCCTGGGGAGTAGGAGGAGGAAGATGCCACCTGCCAACTCCCTCATTCTCAGAGAAGTACCCCAACATGCTCTGAAATCTGTATGAACTGATCTGTTTCCCATTTGCCCCTGGTGTTGTGTAAACTGCTATCTCTATATTACCTGTCTGTTCAGCTGCTGTCTCCTTAAGGGCAGCAATGCAGCTATGCCTTGCCCTCCCAGGTAGACTGGTTCTACTGGGCTTGTCCCAGCTCAGCCCATTGCTGAATCAGCAGGTTTCTAAATCTCCAGGCTCCGAGCCACACTCCAAATTTACACAGTTCAGCTTCTCTGATTTTCAGTCACACTTTATAGGGATTAGTCTTCCCTGCTTGAGCTCCCTGGTATGAAGGCCCATTTCTTTGTCCTCTCCCTACATGGTCAGCCTCCTTCCACCTTTCTCGCCTTCCTAGCCTTTTACATTCAGCTACTACTATATTTTGTTGTGGAGCTGCTTCTGCCAGCCTTCGAATCCCTTTCTAGTTTATTGACTTGAATGTGTATGTGTATGATATTGATTATTGATAGGTATTTACTTACTGCCACAATTGTTTTCTGGTTGTTTTATAATTCTCTTGTGTTCCTTTCTTCTCTTGTTGTCTTATGATTTGGTGACTTTCTTTAGTATTATGTTTGGACTTCCTTCTCTTCATTTTTAAGTGTATGAGAGGTTTTTAGTTTGTGGTTATTCTGAGGTTCATGTATAACACCCTCTGTATGTAACCATCTATTTTAAGTTGATGGTTTGGTTGCTTAAGTTTGAAAACATTCTAGAAGCAATGCATTTTTACACCCTCCCCATTTTTTATATTTATGTCATATTTTGTATTACTGTTTATCTCTTAACTAATTATTGTAGATACAGTTGATTTTAGTACTGTTGCCTTTTAAACCAGCATACTAGCTTTATAAGTAGTTGACATACTACCTTTGGTATATGGTTGCCTATACCAGTGAGATTTTTTTTTCTTTTATAGTTTTCATATGCTATGGCTTCTCTTTCCATTTAAGGAAATGGTGATGATGAACTCCGTTAGTTTTGCTTGTCTGGAAAACTCTATCACTAAATTCTGAAGGATAATTTTGTTGAATAAAGTATTCTTAGCTAGCAGTTCCTTTCTTTCCATACTTTGAATATACTGTGCCACGCTATTCTGTCTTGCAAAGTTTTTGCTGAAACAAAATCTTAAGTCTTTTATGGGGTTCCCTTGTACATTAAGTTTTTCCTTGATACTTTTAAGATTCTCCTTTTCCTGAGACAATTATGTGTATTGGTATGGGGCTCTGGGTTCAACTTATTTGGAACTCTGGACTTCACAGATGTGGGATGTCTATTTCTTACAGGGTGGCGTAAAATCCTTTTAAGTGTGGTATCTTCATAGGGCAGGGGGTCCCTTGTCCCTGCCTGCCTTTCTTCCAACTGTGCTCCATCAGTGGGATAGCCAATTAAGAACTGTTTCTTTGTTACAATCCTGTGGGATCTGGAAATGTAAGCCCCTTGGCCACCAGAGCCAAGGAATAAAGGAGTGTGTCCCTTGAGCAGCAGATGCAAAGGCCAGTGCATCAGATGGCTGCACAAGTGCTTTTCTGGGAGATACTGCTGACCTGGAGCAAGGCAGAGAGCATGAAGATGGTGCCCTCCAGCCTCTCTGTTCTCTTGGGAGTATTTCTGTCAGCCCCTAGATGTGTATTAAATTAGGTAGTTGCCACTCAGGCTGATGCTGCAAGATAAGCAAATAAGCCTCTTTCATAGAAAGTCTGGGTACTTTTCAGTTGGCTGCTTCTACAAAAGACCCTATGTTGGTAAATCTGCATGCATGAGCCCTTTGAGAACTGTTTTTCGGTTTGTTATATAGCCTTTTGTATCTGACGGAGCAAGCCCCTTTAGCTTTCAAAGCTAGATATCTGGGAAGCTCATCTCTCAGAGATGAGCTGATATGGTATACCATCTTAAAAAGACGGTATGCCAGATACAAGGCTCAAATCCTTCACTCCTTAGAGGGAAGAGTGGATTTGTGAATTCTCTCCTGATTCTGTATTGCTGTGCCCAGTTGGCAGGGAAGGGGGGTGTGGTGAGTTGTGTCTCAGCCTCTCCTACCCATTTCAATGTGCATTTTTTTCTCATTCACCCAATGTGTAGGAGTTACTAAGCCAGTTTCTGGATTTCTTTAGGAGAGAATTATTCCCTATATAGCTGTGGATTTGGTTTGTCTATGGGAAGAAGCGAGTTCAGGGGCCTCCTGTATTGCCATCTTGAAGTGGAACTTGCTAATGGAGATTGTAGATAATTACCAGAATGTTCCCCTATGCTTTGGGGCATAGCCCTGTGCCCTTTCTCAGCCCTGACCTAACACTCAGCTGCTTTGTGATTTTAGAAAAATAACTGCATGCTACCTGAGGATGTGAAGAATTTTTACCTGATGACCAATGGCTTCCACATGACATGGAGTGTGAAGCTGGATGGTGAGTCAGCCTTCTTGCTGTAAGGTAACATTTCCCTGGCTGAGAGTTTGGGTATAGGGATGGTTTTCTTGAGTTTTCCTAAGTGCAATGTCCAGATACCATCATTATTTCACCTATCACCCACACCTACCACCCACTATGCCAGAGTCTAGCTGGCACCTAACTGGAAGCTCAATTTAGAGGCTTCCTTTTGGAATAGGCTCCTAGAAAACATTAATCACTACACAAAATTCCTGTACCACCTCATACTTAAAGCCTCTGATGACTCCACCTCAGAGTATTCTCCTCAGAGTGAGCTGAAAGGACAGCCACTGATGGTTGTCTTAAGAGGGGCAGCTTCCTTCATTCCCAGCATGGCACTGACCATAGGGCTATGACTCACATACTAGATCTTTAACTTCTCTCCCTCACATCTCCCCACCTCATTTCTAAAATTGTCATCTTTAGTATTAAAGTGTTTAGGACAGACATTCGTGTTGCAGATGTGGGAACTCATAACTTGGTAGGTTCAGAAATTGCTGGTACTGTGTACACATGAAAGGTGGTGCTGCGTGTTTGAGTGAAGACTCCTATAAAATTTCATAAGCCAGGAAACCCTGTTCTATCCATTGGAGTCCAGCTCATTCCTGCCACAGACTTCCCTGCCCACAGGAGACCTTTATTGCCTCTGTATTCCAACCACCTCCCCAGATCTACTTTGGTCCTCAGGAAGTACCTAGCACCTCCCCATACTGTCACAAAGAATTTGGCAATTTTTATTGCACAGCAGATCTGCAGAACTGACTTCTCCCCTTCATTTCCTCTGCCTTTTGCTCTGACTTCCTTTTTTTTTTTTTTTTTGGATGATAATTCCCAAAGCCTTTCTGTCTCTCTCTCTCTCACAGCTGACCTGAGGCACTTTATAGCTTATTACTAAGCATTTAACATGAACTTTTAGCTTGGAATTATTTCTTCCTCGGCCTAGAAACCATTTCTGTCACAAGAGCCCTTCTTTGAAGCATGACCAGGGCCTTTGGAGTCTGGAGTGAGAGAGAGAATGGACATGACCAGACCAAAGGTCAGACTTTCCCTTGTCCATATTGTGAAGACAGGCTAGCCCCTTCACAAGCGCCCCTCAGAGAAGAAATAAGTCACAAAGTTTTTATGAATGAATTCCGGTTCATTATTCTAATACCTCCTCTCATTTAATCCTTCCAATCCTAGTCTTCCTATGCTGTTCCCATTTCCATCCCCCTTTCTGTCCTTTCCTGGATAGCTACTTTAACAGCAGAGGCAGTTTCTGATGTTTACCTCTTTAATGGTCTGTTCTGCTTGGACTTCCCATAGTCTGTTTACTAGCTGTTTTAGTATTTTCAGGTTTTTTCAGCAGTCAGATTTCTAAGTCTTTGTATGCCATCCGGTGTCCAGCATCCTATATGACAAGGATTCTATATAATAAGATAAACAGTTGCCTATTCCTTATTTATACCCTAATGTCAGAAGACTAGAATCAGGCAAGAAGGCTGTCAAGTTCTCTGCGATGAGTAAGAAAAAAATAGAGGGGAAGCGATCTTCAATCATGAAAAGCTTACAAGAAGAGAAGAATGGGTCAGTTATATAATCAAAGCTGTTACTTCTTTGGGAATTTTAAGCCTTCATGTAAGAGAAAGAGGGAGCAAAAACATTTTTAGGTCCTTTGCTCTTCAAAGAGGGTCCCTAGCCCTGATTTCTGTGTTCTTTTTGAGCATACCCTTTTTAAATTTTCAATACTCTACCCTAATGCATGCAGGAGGTCTCTTCACCTGTGACCATTGCTTAAAAAAGGTTGGCGCTCTGGGTCATATAGTGTATTGATCCTCTTCCTTCAACTTTCCATCAGATTTCTCAGCTCTGGGATCATACAATAGCTGGGCTTGAGTTATTCCAGCAAAAGACCTTCTGATGATCATGGTAATAAGGCTGTTTCTCTTTGCTAATGTTTCCGTAGAGCACACCATTCCATTGGGCAGCATGGCAATTAACAGCATCTCAAAACTGACTCAACTCAACCAGTCTTCCGTGTACTCACTCCCTAATGCACCAACTCTGGCAGACCTGGAGGATGATACACTTGAAGGTACCTGAAGGAACTTCTGGTCTGAGTTAGAAATTAGCCTCTTTGTTTCCCTTTTATAATGTTGAAAACCATAGGAAGACATTGTGGCATATAGTACCTTTCCCAAAGCCAAAACCTTCCCCATATGTGGCTTCTCAGGACCATGGGAATAAGGTGAAAAAAAAAACCCTGTATCAACAAAGGAAGTTTTCTTGTAGAAATGCGAGGGTTGAGATTTTTGTTTTGTTTCCAGCACCCACTTCAATGCCTGGCACATAGCCGGTACTTCATGAATGCTTAGTAAATGAATGAATGTTATAGATTAACTTGACTCAACATTTCAGTATCAAGAGCTTTCAGGGAACATGGAATCTAAATTGCCATCTCTGATTCAAATGGCTGCTAAAAGCTATGAGCAACTGAGCACAAGTGAGGACTTTGTCAGCTAGAATTGTGTTTGGCTGCATGTATCAGAGACCCAGTTACAACGTCTAAACTAAATAGGTGTTTATTTTTCTCATAACGAGAAATCTGGAACTTGGCTGGCACGGCTGTTTGAGAAGGTCAGTGATAAAGTCTTCCTCTGGATTCTCTTGCACCAACCTTTGGATACACTTCCATCCTCATCACTGAGGAATGCAGGCTGTCCCTCCAAGCTTCCAGTCTGTGTTCCAGGGAGGAAAAAGAAGAATAAAAGGCAAAACGACGACAAAAACTGTCTTTTGGCAAAATCCATCCCTTTTTATCAGGAAAACAATAGTTTTCTCAGAAGTGCCTTCCAATAGCCATTAGCCAGAACAGAGTCAAAAGATTACTCATAGCTGCAGGGGAAACCGAGGAAATACATTTAGCTGTGCAGTATTGTCTCCTCAAACAAGAATTGGGGTTTAAAAAAGGAGAATGAATGTTGATTAAGCAACTTCTGTCTCCAGTGGTAAGGCCTTGGGGCACATTGAAATTCTGGCAGGAGAACCGATGCAAGGCTTTCTCCAGCAACCACACAGCAGTTGAACACTAGTACAGGTATCCCTTAGAGATTTTGCAGGTTCCGTTCCCGATCACCACAGTAAATCAAGTGCAAATGAATTTTTTGGTTTCCTGGTGCATATAAAAGTTAAGCTCATACCATACCGTGGCCTATTAAGTATGATGTCTAGAAAAACAATGTACATACCTTAATTTAAAAAATATTTTATTACTAACAAATACTAACCACCATCAGCTTTCAGTAAATTGTAATCTTTTTGCTGATGGATGGTCTTGCCTGCATGTTGATGGCTGCTTAATAGGAAGGTGGGTTGCTGAAGATGGGAGTGGCTTGGCAGTTTCTTAAAACAATGAGGTTTGCTGCATTGATTGACATTTCCTTCCAGGAATGATTTCTCTGTAGCATGCTGTGCTGTTTGATAGCATTTTACCCACAGTAAAACTTCTTTCAAAATAGATGTCTGTCTTCTCAGACCCTGCCACTGCTTTATCAATTAAGTTAATGTAATATTCTAAGTCCTTTGTGTTAATATCAACAGGCTTCATAGCATCTTCACCAGGAGTAGAAGCTATCTCAAGAAACTACTTTCTTCACTCATCCACAAGAAGCAGTTCTCATCCATTCAAGTTTTATCAGGAGATTGCCAGCAATTCAGTCACATCTTCAGTCTCTCCTTCTAATTCTAGTTCTTTCACTATTTCCACCACATCTGCAACTGCTTTTTCCACTGAAGTCTTGGACTCCTCAAAGTCATGCATGAGGGTTGGAATCAACTTCTTCCAGAGTCTTGTTAATGTTGATAAAACTATCTACCCATGAACCATGAATGTTTTTAATGGCATCTAGAATAGTGAATCCTTTCCAGAAGGTTTTCAGTTTACTTGTCCCCAGATCTATCAGGAAAATCACTAGTCATAGCACCTATAGCCCTATGAAGCATATTTCTTAACTATTACATCTTGAAAGCTGAAATGACTTCTTGGTCCATGGGTTGCAATATGGATGTTGTGTTAGCAGGCATTAGAACAACATTCATCTCATTGTATGTCTCCAATCAGAGTTATCAGGTGACCAGGTACATTGTCAATAAGCAGTAATATTTTGAGAGAAATCTTTTTCTCAACAGTTGGTCTCAACAGTGGGCTTAAAATATTCAGTAAACTCTGTTAGCAGATGTGCTATCATTGGGGCTTTGTTGTTCCATTTATAGAGCACAGGCAGAGTTGATTTAACCATTCTTAAAGGTCCCAGGATTTTCAGAATGGTCAATGAGCATTGGCTTTAACAAAGTCA
Organism: Canis lupus dingo; assembly: GCF_003254725.2. Taxonomy (NCBI): domain Eukaryota; kingdom Metazoa; phylum Chordata; class Mammalia; order Carnivora; family Canidae; genus Canis; species Canis lupus. The sequence goes on from NC_064249.1 coordinate 53,137,172, forward strand.
TCAGCTGCAGTAAGCCCTACAAAAGGAGTCAGCCTGTCCTTTGAGGCTTTGAAGCCAAGCACTGATTTCTTTTGCTTTAAAAGTCCTAGGTAGCGTCTTCCAATAGAGGATGTTGTGTCTACATTGAAAATCTGCTATTTTGTATAGCCACCTTCATTAATTATCTTAGTTAGATCTTCTGGATAACTTACTAGTTTGCCTTGCACTTTTATGTTATAGAGACAGCTTTTTCCTCAAACCTCGTGAACCAACCTCTGCTAGCTTCAGACTTTTCTTCTTCAGCTTCCTCCCCTGTCAGCCTTAGAATTGAAGCCAGCCTTGCTCTGGATTAGGCTTTGGTTTAAAGAAATGTTGTGGCTGGTTTGATCTTCTATCCAGATCACTAAAACTTTCTCCATATTAACCATAAGGCTGTTTTACTGCCTTATCATTCATGTGTTCACTGGAGTAGCATTTTTAATTTCCTTCAAGAACATTTCCTTTGCATTTACAACTTGGCTGTTTGGCACAAAAAGCCTAGCATTCAACCTGTCTCAGCTTTCAACATGCCTTCTTCACAAAGCTTAATCATTTCTAGCTTTTGATGTAAAGTGAGAGACATGCAATTCTTCCTTTCACTTGAACCTTCTAAGCCCATTTTAGGATTATTGATTGGCCTAATTTCATTACTGTATCTCAGGGAATAGAGAAGCCTGAGGAGAAGAAGAGAGATGGAATGGCAAGTCAATGGTACATTCAGAACACAAACATTTATCAGGTTTGCTGCCCTCTGCAGGTGTGTTTTATGGCACCTCAAAATGGTTACAATAAAAACATCAAATGCCTTTGGTCAAGAAGATAGGCACAGACTTCATCAGTATCACATCTCCCAACCCCCACATTTTGCATGGCCTCAGTCTCTGTAGCAGCGACTACAGCAGCATCTGAGGTGGGCCCTGCAAAGTCCAAGGGTTGGCTTGTTAAGGTTGAGTGCTCCACCCACGCATACTTTACAGATCTATTTGGGCTAGCCTCACCTGGCAGCACTGGCAGCAGGTCTCATTTCACAAGCAGACTGGTACATACCTTGTTAAAACATACTCCTACCCTGGCTAGGGACCAAACACTGCCCACAGTAGGCAAAGAGAGCCTCTGCAGATGACTGCACTGAAGGAAAAAGAGGACAGGACACAGTAATATGGAAACACCCCTGAAGTGCCAGATCCCAGTGAACAGGGGACACTGTGCTCTAGGGAACTACAGAATCGCTTCTTCATAAGGCCATTACTTTCAAAAGCAAAGGATGTAGCTGACTTTCCTAACACACACAAACAGACACAGAGTTAGACAAAATGAGACAGAGGAATATGTCCCAAAAGAAAGAACAAAAAAAAAAAAAAAAAAAAGAAAGAACAGCACAACACCACAGCAAGAGACCTGAGCAAAACATATATAAGTAATATGCCTGGTAGGGAATTTAAAGTAATAGTCATAAAAATACTGGACTTAAGAGTGGAGAACCTTAACACAGAAATAAAAAAAAGAATCAGAGATGAAGAACACAATAAACGAATTTTAAAATGCACATTATGGAATAAATAGCAGGCTAGGGGAAGCAGAGGAATGAATTAATGTCCAGAGTAATGGAAAATAATCAGGCTGAACAAATGAGAAAAGAAAAGAATTATGCAAAGAGAGAATAGATGTAGGTAACTAGGTGACTCCATCAAGTATAAGAACATCCTAGAAGGGAGAAAAAAGGCAGAAAATTTATTTGAAGAAATAATAGCTGAAATATCTAATCTGGGGAAGAAAAGAGATATCTAGATATAGGAAGCACAGAGATCACCCCCAAAAAATCAACCTGAAGAGACATAGTAGTGATAAAGAAAAAGGGAGACATAGTGCAAGGAATACTGTAAGAAACCTACTATAGTTGATGCTTGAGCAATGCAAGGATTGGGGCACTGACCCTCCATGTAGTCAAAAATCCCCATAGAACTTTTGACTCTCCCAAAACTTAATTACTAATAACCTGTTGACTGGAAGCCTTACCAATAGCAAACAACACATATTTTGTATATTATATGTAACATACACTATATTCCTAAAATAAGCAAGAGAAAAGTAAATGTTATGGAAATCATAAGGAAGAAAAAATACATTTACAACACTGTAAAAAATCCGTGTGTATAAATGGACCCATGTGCAGTTCACTCCGTGTTGTTCAAGGATCAACTGTATATTGTCTCAACCTAAAAGAAAGGAAAGAGGGGAAAATATAAAAGTGTTATGGGTTAAATTATGCCTCCCCTCATTCATATAATGAAGTCCTAACCCCCAGTTCAGAATGTGACCTTATTTGGAAATACGGTCATTGCAGATATAACTAATTAGGATGAGGTCATACTGGAGTGGGGTGGGCCCCAATCCACCATATGACTGGTGTCCTTGAAGATATTTGGAGACACAGGAAGAATGCCATTTGAAGATGAAGGCAGAGATGGGGTAGGACTTTTATACATTACAGAAAGCTAAAATTTGCCAGTAAACTACCAGAAGCTAGGGGAGAGGCATGGAACAGATTGTTTACCCACACTGTCAAAGGAGCCAATCTGCTAACACCTTGATCTTAGATTCATAGCCTCCTGAATTGTAAGAGTACAAATTTCTATTGTTCAAACCACTCACTTTTGGTATTTGGTTACAGCAGCCCCAGCAACTAATATATAGAATGTTCCTAGAGTCCTTAATAGTAAAAAATGTAGGACAAAGAAGGAAAAGAAGCAGAAAATGGAAGATCTCCTCTTCCTATAGGGAAGAAATAATACACCTTTTGGGGGGAAAACAAATCTGTCTTGTTGTTTGAGTTTTCTATTTTTTTTTTTTTAAGATTTTATTTATTTGTTCATGAAAGACAGAGAGAGACACACACACAGGCAGAGGGAGAAGCAGGCTCCATGCAGGGAGCCCGACGTGGGACTCAATCCCAGGACTGCGGGATCAGCCCCTGGGCTAAAGTTGGCACTAAACTGCTGAGCCACCTGGGCTGCCCAAGTTTTCTATTTTTGTATAATAGATTACCACAATTTTAATGGCTTAAAACACCACAAATTTATTATCTAAGCTTAATGAGTCAAGAATTCAGCCACAAATACGTAGGATCTTCCAAGCTAAAATGAAGGTGTCACCTGGTGCTGTGATCTCTTCCAAGACACAGAGGCCTCCTCCATACTAACCTGTAGTTGCCCTTACTCAGTTTCTTGCAGTTGTGGCACTTAAATCCCTGTTTTATTGGTGGCTGTTAGCCAGGGCTCACTTTCAGCATCTTTATGCTGCCCTTAGATTCTAGCCACATGACCCTCTCTCAACATGGCAGTTTACTTCTCAGCCAACAGGGAAATGCCTCTTCAGTCTGCTGCAACAGTCTCCTACCATGTAAGATAATCAGGGGAGTGGCTACCGCATCATATTTGCAGGTCCTGACTATACTCAAGAGTAGGAGGTCCTGCAAAGTGTATATATCCAGGAGCAGGAATCTTGGGGGCCTTAGAATTCAGGGTACCACACTTAGGAGAAATAATGGCCTATTGTTTTCAAATAATGGTAGTCCTGTGGATAATCATGCAAACAAAAAAAAAAAAAAAAAAAAAGAAGATAACTAATGGACTAAAGCTCTACATTAAGATCTCCAACCTGATAAGGAAATATTGAATCACAGGAGAAAAAATAAGAGAAAAGAAACAAATTAGGAAATAAAACATTAGGAGAAATAAAAGAAGACTGATCTATCACGATATTAAATGTGCTGGGATTAAATTTCCCTTTTGGAAAACAAAGACTGCCAGATTGATGTAAAAAGCAAAACTCATCTATATGTTATTAGGAGCATACTTAAACTGATGAAGAGACTTCCTCTTCTGGTAATAGCAGACAGGTAATTCAGAGCAGCCATCCTGCTGAAGACAATGGAGAAGTCAGAGCAAGGTATAAAAACGATCTCTCTAAAAACATTAAAGAGCTTAACAAGAAGATGAGGTAATATCATCAACATCCAAAGACAAATCAGGGGGGAAAAGATTCAGCACTTTGGGTGGTTTTGCCTGGGGTATATTGCCCTTTTTACAACAGGCTGTGAGGATGCTGGAAAGCTGTGAATTTAACCCATTTTGAAACCAGAGGAATAAAGCAGAGTTCAGGCCTTACAAAAGATAGCACCTATAAAAACTACCTACTTTTTGGGTTGACACCATTGAAGAGCAGTACCCTAGGAGACAGAATAAACCAGAAGTAACTTTTTCTCATAGACCGAAGCTCAAGTGTAGGTCATCTATGTGGCCCAGAAAATGCTAAATATGAAAATTGGACTAAATTGATTCCAGGTTACTAATCCCCTCCAGGGCCTGGCAGAAACAAACAAATTCACTCTAGAGAAATGTTCTAAAATGGATTGTCTTAATGGTTATATTACTGTAAATATACTAAGAACCATTAAATTGTGTACTTCAAATGAGTAAATGGTATGGTAGGTGAATTATATCTCAGTAAAGCTCTGGTATAAAATGAAAATTCCACCCCAGAGGATGATAACATTATCTTAGACCTCAAATTATTTTTCATTTTTTTTATATAAATTTATTTTTTATTGGTGTTCAATTTGCCAACATATAGAATAACACCCAGTGCTCATCCCATCAAGTGCCCCCCTCAGTGCCCATCACCCAGTCACCCCCGCCCCCCGCCCACCTCCCTTTCTACCACCCCTTGTTTGTTTCCCAGAGTTAGGAGTCTTTCATGGTCTGTCTCCCTTTCTGATATTTCCCACTCATTTTTTCTCCTTTCCCCTTTATTCCCTTTCACTATTTTTTATATTCTCCAAATGAATGAGACTATATAATGTTTGTCCTTCTCCAGTTAACTTATTTCACTCAGCATAATACCCTCCAGTTCCATCCACGTCGAAGCAAATGTCAAATTATTTTTCTAAATAATTTTTCAAAAAATACTTCCTTCTGAAAAATAACTAGGCACATGAAAAAAACAATACTATAAACAAGAAGCAAGACAAACAGGTAACAAGAAAGATCAATCCATTGTACCCCCAAGAGTGAAATTATTAGGCGCAACAATATGCGAATGCGCACATTGGGATAAAACTGAACTAAAATTTCAGTGAGAAACTAAAAATAGGTGACATTGCACATTTGGCAAAAAAGGAAGCAAAAGATTCAAATACTGACCCTCTGCTTCTGGTAATGGCAGAGTCCCTTTCACCAAATCAAGACTACACTGAACTCTGGGATAACTTTAAAAAAGATGATCTAAAATGGTTGGAGAATAACCAGAAATCATCTGCAAAATGATTGCAGAAACTGGAGTGGCATCCACAAATGGCAGAAGGGAGCCACACTGAGTGAGCTTCCTATTTTATAACTTTTCATCTGTGGACAGTGAGCATCACTCAGGGCAGAGCTGCTGAAACTTAGTGGGACCCTACAGCTTAGCCTAGACTTTGGATTTCACCCAACATGGGAGTAACAGACCTGATTTAGATCTGCCCTGCTGAAAAAACAACCATCAACAGAAAAGATATATAAAAATGGATTTCAAGGCATAGACCATCAGGCAGTGAAGAATTGTGAGCCTGAGAGATGGAAATAAGGAAGAGGAACCTCAGCTTAAGAGATCTAGAGAATTTTCCAGTTCACAGACAGCATAGAGAAGGGAAGCCAGGCAGAACCTGTTGCACACCGTGAGTTGAGGACCACATGAGATCAAGAAGAGTATTAAAGTGTAACTTCCCAGGGAAGGGAAATCCATGTTCAAAAAAGTTTTAGTTAGAAATATAAATATGCATTGGTATAAGATTATATATATAGCTATATGTATAAGTAAAAAATATCTTTTCGTATACTTTGCTTTATCTAGCCTCTCCTAGGTTTGCAAACTCTCTCCCTCAGTCACTAATACTAATCTTTATTACATAGTAGCTGTAATGAAGGAAGCAGGAAAGGTTTCTGATGCTTACATTTCTAAAAATGTCTCTTTTTTTCTGGGTACTCCATTATTCTATTTGATTGCCAGGTAGGTATTTCTAATTGAGCTAGGCTAAGCATTAATTATAATGTAATTAATATTAAATATTATAAATAATACATTTTAGACCAAGGAAAAGAGATTCTAATCAAAAGATCATAAAGTGCTATAAACAAGGGGAAAGCAGTTATCTGGGAAAAAGAGAACACTTATATCAAAATCAGGCTAGAGTGCTTTGCCTTTATGTATTCCCATTCTCAACAAGTTCAGTTTTCCTTGTGTCACCTTCCACTAGATTCCATGATGCTGTCTGTCTGTGATGGAGAAGCCCAGACAGAAGGCTTAGACCATGGATAAGATCCTGGGCATTGAGAGTATAGAATTCATTTGGTGAGCATCTGAGTGGTTCAGTCAGTTAAGTATCTGACTCATGGTTTCAACTCAGGTCATGTCATGATCTCAGGGTCCCACACTCAGCAGGGAGTTGACTTGAGGATGCTCTTCCTCTCCTCCTCTCTTCACTCACACTCGCTTGCTGAAATAAATATTTTTAAAGAAATTCATGTGGCTCACATTAGAAATAGTAAAGAATATGTCTGAGACAGGCTTTTTCCCTTTCTTCCCCCACCCTAGCAGTGCTGGATGAGTAAGTATTTGAGTTGAGTATGTTTGAACATAACTGTTAACTTCTGGGTTTGCAGCCAGTGAGAACCAGCCAGAGAAGCCTCACTTTGATTCTCGCAGTGTGATATTTGAGCTGGATTCTTGCAATGGGAATGGGAAGGTTTGCCTTGTCTACAAAACAGGGAAACCAGGTAAGAATAATTGATAAGCATGGTTCTGCAGTTGGGTGTGGCATGGATGGCCCTGCTGTCCAGCCATCACACAAAAGGCACACTCCTCTCTGGACCCCTGAGACGTGGCTAGTTGTCTTGAAGATGTAAAGACCCAGGGCAGCCCAGGTGGCTCAGTGTTTAGCACCACTTTCAGCCCAGGGCCTGATGCTGGAGACCCAGGATCGATCCCACGTCAAGCTCCCTGCATGGAGCCTACTACTCCCTCTGCCTGTATCTCTGCCTCTCTCTGTGTGTGTCTCTCATGAATAAATAAATAAAATCTTTAAAAAAAAAAAAAAAAGATGTAAAGATGCAGAAAGCCCCTTTGCTCCTCCCTGAGCATCCCTTCTAGGCCAATCACTGGAGTCTTTTTAAGTTGTCATCATTTGTGAGTTACTGCAAATAATGGGAGTAGGAAAATTAGTAAAAACTAAAAGAAATAGTCATTCTGTTTAAAACTCTTCTAGCAGGCTCATGCTTTAGAAAAGCATCCAGGAAAAGCATTATCTTTCTTGTATACTTTTATACATAGGCAAGTTAACAACTAAAAACCTGAATGAGTAGACCCCAGTCTAAGACCTCAGATGAAAAATCAGGAGGAAAAGGCTATGGCCCTGGAGCAGCAGCTATCACCAGCTATTACTGCTGGGAGTAAGGCCCAACCCTAGGGACATGGACAAGGCCCAGCCCTCTTCAAGTAGCTCTCAGCCTCGGGGGATGAGAGGATACAGGCACCAAGATTTTACCCCTAGAGAAAGGGAAGGGACCAACTTTGCAAAGTAGCCTTTCATCCCCATCTTGGGTTATATGGAGGGGTGGGGTGGCAGGGGTTGTAGAGTAAGGGCAGCATCCAGGCAAAGAGACATGGTAAACCTATGCCATGGGGAAATGCAACTGATATAGAAGGAATGACAGTTTCAAATCATAGGGCTACCTGGTTCATCGAGGAGATGAACCCAGAAGGCCAGTTGTTCTCCCCATGCAGAGCTTAGAAGGAGTTTGGACATAGTAGTGGGAAGTCAAGGTTGTTCAGAAAAGGACCAGCAGAATGAAGATGGAATGTATGTGACCACAGGCAGTCTTGGAAGAGGAAGGGTCTGGAGGGTGGGGACCACTGAGGGAACCATTAGAGCCATTAGACAGGAGATGAAGTCGAGGCCTGCGGGAGGAAGACCTGAAGGTCAGAAGTGAGTGCGAGGTGGGAGCTGCTGTGCCAGTGCCTTTTGGAATTCAGCCCAGATGTCCCCACAGGCAGGATCTAGGATAGGAGCTGGTCTGGGTTCCCCCACAGCGACTGCTTACAACCCTTCAGGTTCCTGATGGAGACCTCTTCAGAAATCCAGAGCCCTTCAGAGTCTGTCCCCACTGGGGCAGGGGCTGTGGAACGGTCAGCCTGAGTGCGCAGATGGCCAGCATCCAGCACACAGGTCAGTTGGCTGGCTGATCAGGCATTTGTACCAGAATACTGTGAAATCCCTAACAGTGGCCACTGGAGAATGGGCCTGGGAGGTTGGAAGGGGTTAAAGGGAACTCTTATTTGTATTTTACATCCTTCCACTATTGGAATTTTTTTTAACTGCATGAGTTTGGCTTTACAGATAAAAGGAGAAAAATATTATGTCATCTATTCATTTATTTCTTTTGTCTATTTCAGCATTAGCACAAGACACTGAGATCTGGTTCCTGGACAGAGCATTATACTGGCATTTTCTCACAGATACATTTACCGCTTACTATCGCCTGCTCATCACGCACCTGGGCCTGCCACAGTGGCAGTATGCCTTCACCAGCTATGGCATTAGCCCCCAAGCCAAGGTGAGAGAGAAACAGGTAGCATCTCAAACTGTGGACTGTATCAGAATCTCTGAGGAAGCACTCAAATTGCAGCTTTGAGATTCCCCATCTGATTCAGATGACCTGGGATGGGGCCCAGGAACCTGCATTTTCATTAAGCCAGGCGGATGATACTATGCATGTTAAGTGGATAACCTCACCTTTTACTGAACTAAGTGGTTCCCAAACATGGCTGATACTCAAAATCACCTGGGAGTTTTCTTCCTAATTAAATTTTATTGGGGGCTGAGGTCTGATTGTTGGTTTTAGATAGGCAGTACATGCACACAGGAAGAGTGGAAAGTTAATCTTATTCCCAGGTTCTCCAGCCTCTCCCTGAGGCAGCCATTGTTTCTGTTTTTCTCATGTTTTTCACAGGGTACTTGACTGCATGGAAAGCATGTGTGCGTATGTTTTTTGGTTCCTTTTTTCTAAATCACAGGTGCACTATACTTCTCACATCATTGGGCACCTTCTTTTCACTTAACACTCCATCTTGGGGTTCATTCCCTATCAGTGCATACAGAACTGTCCTTTTTAGTGATACAGAATATTCCATTGTATGAATGTGCCCTATTTATACTACAAATCTGGGCACACATACGGTTTCCTGATAATGCTCATATGCTGTGTGGTTTGAGACCAGGTGTGCCTGGAAGAACTCTGAGTTGCAGTGAGTTAGGGACTCAGCTCCATCCAGTCAATAAATGTGATGCTCTCTGCCTGGAAGGGGAAGAGAGCACCAGCATAGGCAACTTCCCTCAGCCAGGGCCTGCCACTGGCCCCTGTCCTGTACCTTCCCTGTGGCTGGTGTGCGGACAGAACAATTAGAAGGATACTGATGCTCTGAGACCTAACATCCCACACAGGGCTCACTAGATCAGAAGGAAGGAAGTAAAGAATGAGACCTAATAAAGCAATGTGTGTGCCATCACTTTAATCTAAATGAAGTGCTAAGAGATTTTTGAGGCAGTTTTTCATAAAAACTTTCATTCTCTTTGCCTCATCTGCCCACCTCTCTGGGTCCCCACTAAAGAGCATAAACAATCACACTTCTCCTTTGAATTGTGACCTCTCCCAATTCTCCCTTACAGCAATGGTTCAACATGTATAAACCCATCACCTACAACACAAACCTGCTTGCAGAAGAGACCAACTCCTTCGTGAACAAGCTGGATCCCAGCAGAGTATTCAAGAGCAAGAACAAGACATTAATCCCCAAAAAGAAAGGGCCTGTCCAGCCTCCAGGTGGCCAGAAAGGGCCCTCAGGTCCTCCCTCCACTTCTAAATCCTCTTCTAGCCCTGGCAACCCTGTCCGGAAATGAGCACTTCACCTCCCCGCCAGCCTCACAGCCAAGATTTCCACACACAGGTGGCCCAAGCCTCAGATTCTGTGAGTGGCACCATAGACCTCTTTCCGTCTGAGCGAGCCAAATCCTAGGCCTTTTACTCCCATTGGCATTGGCCAGGAGTTCAAGGGCATACTCAGGTCTTCCAGAGTCCTTTCCTCATCCCCTGCCTCTGAAAGCTGTAGAGAGTTTCAGAACTTGTTTAAGCAGTTAAATAGAGCTATTAAGAGCTTTCCTCTCTTTCCACCCCCAACCCTCTACACCCCTCAGCAGTCATTAGAGAAATCCCTCGAAGAAACCACTGATTTTGACCCATGAGGCATTAGAACTGTGCTGTTCAATTGGTAATCACTGGCCACATGTGGCTATTTAAACTATATTAAAAATTCAGTTCCTCAGTGCATTAGCCCTATTGTGAGTATTCATGAGGCTAGTAAATTCTGTATTTGACAGCACAGAGATTATGGAACATTTCCATCATCACAGAAAGTTCTTTTGGGCAACACTGCATTAGAATATTTTCATGCTGCTTTTTCTCAGATCAGTTCATTTTTGTTAGAGAATGTAGATAATTTAATGTGTCATAATGTTCCATGAAAATTCTTGAAGATCAATTGCATATGTTTATTTTTCTTAATTCTCACTCTGGTCCTTTTTAAGTTTCCTATAAAGTTTGTTGTTTCCAGTTTTGTGGTGTGATGTTTATGCATTGCCAAAATTTGTTTTGTTTTGTTTTGTTTTTTAAAGAGGAGGTGATTCTGCTTCACTTGAACCATTTAAAAACAAAAAACAAACTCCCAAACATTGTTTTACAGGATTCTTCCTAAAGAGTTTTTATGAAACCACTGTTAACGAGAGCTTTCCACCTGCTCAGCCTATTCACAGCTTTAAGCAATTCATGAAGTGGCAGAAAGGGACAAAGAGGGACCAAGCTGTCAAGGATAATAGCTAAAGTTGAGTCTACTAGAAGTATTTTTCTGCTAGAACTGATCAAATTAAAGGGAGAACCAACAGCACCATGTGGCTGCTGCTCCAAGACAATTCAAAGTTAGAAGGAGATTGAGAAGGCCGGTCATACTCTACTGTGGAATGTTTTTTAAAGAGACACAGACAGAGGGAGAAGTAGGCTCCATGCAGGGAGCCCAACGTGGGACTAGATCTCGGGACTCCAGGATCATGCCCTGGGCTGAAGGCAGGCGCTAAACCACTGAGCCACCCAGGCATCCCCCTGAGTTACTTTGAAGTCAGTCCTGATCCTGTTCTAGTTTTCACAGGTGAAGCAACAGAGGAACCAGGAGAACAATGGTGCCCTTCAAATCAGTGGAAGTTCTCAAAAGGCTATAGAATATAGAAGGAAGGGGGCTCCAAGAAGGAAAGGGGAACAGTGAAGAGCCATGCTAGCTATCTGAGGTTCAGGACCCAGTACAAAACAAAGATGTGGGGTCTCTTGTCCAAAAATTAGGAAATAGTACCATTGAAAGTACTATAATGTTCTTCCTTTCTTGCAGGGTCTCTCTCACATCTTGTTATGATAGGTTTTTACTTACTAGTTAATACTAAGTAATGAAAATTTTAAATTCTAAATTACTAGCATTAATTTTAGTTGTCTTTATAATATGCAATTCCAATTTTAAGCGCAACTAGAAGAGTAGCAAACTCATGCAGAATCATCAAAATCAAGACAATTTGTATTTCATAGCTTATGTATATATATTGTATGTATATGTACTTTGTCCTTACTAGAACACTAGAAACACTGCATAAAAACCTCGTTCAACTATTATTTTCCTTCTTGATATGTATACATTCTGTTAACACTCTTCCAACTTAATGAGTAAGGAGGGACTAAAAGAAAAACTAGGAGCTGCCCTATGTTTTCTTTTTTTCCTAAGTTGTCATTTTCACCATAAGTGGATGGCTAATGAAGGAAAGTGGCATGAGGAAATAAAAGTAACAGGAGTAGAAAAAGGATAGGACCAGCTTCCAGTCATTCCTGCTTCTTAGAATGCCATTACCTTCTTTTTGCATTCAGATCAAATGGAAAGCATGGCCTCTTGGGGATCCTTGTGCCCCTCCTTACTCAGGAATAACTTGTTTATACTTTGAATCTCTTCTCAACCCATACACCATGGTTCTTCTGGAATTCTGTGTGCACACACAGGCATAATAAAGGCTCTAAGTGAATGGGATGGTGAGGAAGAGTGGATACATTGCATGGATCTCCGCCTCATCAGACTTCACTTAAAAAGCACAAGTTCAAAAACAAAATTAAGAACTTTAGACAGTGACAGGAGAGCATTAAACCAAGTGTGAGGCCCATGAGGATGGGACCCTCTGTGACTACTCCCGTCACATGCCTATGAAGCTGCCCTGGTGATGGAAGAAGGGAGCACTCCTGGTGAAAGACTCAGAAAATATGTAAGTTGGGTGCACTATATGGGGGAAAAAAACTCACCCATGAGATTTGTTTTGAAAGTAAAACAATTTAAGTGGCAATAGGCTCTACTCTAAGCTCCACAAGAAAAAGATACTATGCTGGAATTACAAAATGAGAATAAATGCCAGAATGCCTCATGATGCACTGATGGATGTAGTTAAGATTGTGCATAAAGTGCCACATCATCATGCTGCTTGAGTTCTACAGCAGGGAAGTACTCAAGCCAAGGATAGGAATGACAGGGGGCTACTTGCACATAATAATCCATAGAATCTATCCCTTGAATCAGTGCCTCCCCAAATTGAACATGCATCAATGTCTCTGGACTTGTGCATAGAAAATAAGATACTCCAATCCCACTCCAGATCCACTAAATCAAAATTGCAGGGAAATATCAGGACTGTTAATCAACTGCAATTGTGACAATAATACTTATTGAATCTGAAGCTTTCTACTTAATGGGTCTAAGTGGTTGTGCTTTCTGCACAACGGCATGGAAAAGAACTCCAAATCTGCCTTTAATCAAGAAAAGCATATGTACAATGATTGGATCAGAAGGACCAAGGGACCCTGGGTGAACACATGTATTTTTTTAAACTTTTTATTATGGAGAATTTTAAATATTTACAAAGATATGTAGAATAATGAATCCCCATGTGTGCATCACCCAATTTCAGCAATTGTTATGACCAAGCATATTTTATTTATATATCTGGTCTTTACCCTTACAATTTTTTAAATAATTCCATTTTAATTTATCTATTGGTTTTAAGTCACAGTTATTTGCGTTACATTTTTAACAGTTGCTCTAAGGATTACAATATATATATTCTGTTTTCTATTCAATACAGTACCCACTCATACACATAGCATCCCTAAGTAGTCATATTCGTGTAGTAGAACTCTGGCACCCTGATAGCAGGTCACTGGATGGTGGGTACCAATTTAAATTGACTACAACTTTAACCCTTGGGGTCTTGGAATAGGTTTTCTTCTTTGGTTTAACCCAGACTGGATTATTTTTCTAGCTAAGGATTCCATGGTTATGAAGCCTTTATGATAATTAAATCAGCTTATAGGTGGGAAATCAGAATAGTCCCTTCTTTTTCCCTTCCTTTTTTTTTTTTTTTTTTTTTTTTTAAAGGATTTTATTTACTTATTCATGAGAGAGACAGAGGCAGAGGGAGAAGCAGGCTCCATGCAGGGAGCCCAATGTGGGACTCAATCTCAGGACTGCGGGATCATGCCCTGAGCCAAAGGCAGACGCTCAACCACTGAGCCACCCAGATGTCCCTCCCTTCCCCCTTTATAATGTGACTCCAACCTTTGTTTCCAGCCATTCACTTTCTACATGAGCCATCTGGCTCTGCCTCCAGATCCACTCACTTTCCTTCCAAAACACCAGCATGGCGTCCTACCTGCCAGCACTGGTCAAATGTCCCTGCTCTTCCAAGGTCCAGCTCCAGTCTACCCACCCTTGGTCCATGTAGCACATGGAAGGAAAGACCATCTAATTGGTTATCTTTGATATCCAACCAGCTAGTTTCACGTGAATAACATCTGTTGTGAGCAGGCTTCCTGGATGATAAAGGGTGAAGTGCAGTAGTGAGGACCAACCAGAGGGTGACATGGTAAAAACCAGCACCACAGGAAGTGATGTGGTGTTCAATAAAGCTTTATAGCAAGGTGGACTTAGCTGCTGTCATAGATGGGTCACTCACACAGTCCTGATGTGGATTCAGAAGAGATAGCACATCTAGGCAGATCCATCAGGAGAGGAAAGTGCGTATTTGATCACACCAAGTACCAATCCCGTGGCATTCTCCTTTGCGGACAAGAATTCCCAAGGCTCGGAACACAATATGGGCAGCAAGTGAACATAATTTTGCAGACAACTGTTTTCTTGGAGTAAATGTACTCCAAAGCGGGTTTATAGGCCAATTTTACAAAAAAAGAAAAACTCTTAGGTCAGATGAGTGTAGCACTAACGACATACACAAAGGTGTCTGTCATACCTGTGCCATCTATTTATTTTTTTTAATTTATTTTTTATTGGTGTTCAATTTACTAACATACAGAATAACCCCCAGTGCCCGTCACCCATTCACTCCCACCACCCGCCCTCCTCCCCTTCTACCACCCCTAGTTCGTTTCCCAGAGTTAGCAGTCTTTACGTTCTGTCTCCCTTTCTGATATTTCCCACACATTTCTTCTCCCTTCCCTTATATTCCCTTTCACTATTATTTATTTTCCCCAAATGAATGAGAACATATGTTTGTCCTTCTCCGACTGACTTACTTCACTCAGCATAATACCCTCCAGTTCCATCCACGTTGAAGCAAATGGTGGGTATTTGTCATTTCTAATAGCTGAGTAATATTCCATTGTATACATAAACCACATCTTTATCCATTCATCTTTCGATGGACACCGAGGCTCCTTCCACAGTTTGGCTATCGTGGCCATTGCTGCTATAAACATCGGGGTGCAGGTGTCCCGGCGTTTCATTGCATTTGTATCTTTGGGGTAAATCCCCAACAGTGCAATTGCTGGGTCGTAGGGCAGGTCTATTTTTAACTGTTTGAGGAACCTCCACACAGTTTTCCAGAGTGGCTGCACCAGTTCACATTCCCACCAACAGTGTAAGAGGGTTCCCTTTTCTCTGCATCCTCTCCAACATTTGTGGTTTCCTGCCTTGTTAATTTTCCCCATTCTCACTGGTGTGAGGTGGTATCTCATTGTGGTTTTCATTTGTATTTCCCTGATGGCAAGTGATGCAGAGCATTTTCTCATGTGCATGTTGGCCATGTCTATGTCTTCCTCGGTGAGATTTCTCTTCATGTCTTTTGCCCATTTCATGATGGGACTGTTTGTTTCTTTGGTGTTGAGTTTAATAAGTTCTTTATAGATCTTGGAAACTAGCCCTTTATCTGATATGTCATTTGCAAATATCTTCTCCCATTCTGTAGGTTGTCTTTTAGTTTTGTTGACTGTATCCTTTGCTGTGCAAAAGCTTATCTTGATGAAGTCCCAATAGTTCATTTAGATAAAATTTGAAATTCTATTCCTCAGTCTCTCTAGCCACGTCAAGTGTTCCGTCTAGTGACTACCACACAGAATGGCGCATATGTAGAATATTTCCATCACCACAGAAAGTTCTGCAGAGCACCCTTTATACCACGCAGGACTGGTCTTCACCTTACACTTCTCAGAATAATTCTGCTGCAAAGCCATACCATACTCAACAAATCACCTAAAGACACGCTTTTTCTAAGGTACCATATCCTTTCCTACATTATATATTTTTATACTCCTGGCTCACAGGGAAAGCCAGGGATGAGAAGGCATGCCACCACACCTTGGAAAGCGGGTCACTGTCTGTCTTCACTGCAATGTGGGCTGGGCAGGTTCTGAGCTTTGTTCCGTGTGGTAGTCAAAGGCCATGAGGCAGCTCAGCCTCTTGGCCTCTGTACAGCATCCAGCATGGAAAGCAGACAGAAACGAAAGCAAGTTCTGCATCTTTGAGCAGCTCATGTCATCTGCCTTTACAGGGAACAGGCGGCCTGACTTTGAGAACACCCTCTGGAGCTCAGAAATAAACACTCTCAAGGTACCTGCCATTCCTCTGGAGATCAGAGACCTTTTTTCCACAGCAGAAAGGCTGGCAAAGAATAACTTAGAGACCAACCAGAGCAGGGACACAACTCTCAGGGTAGTTCAGGTCCAACTAAGGGAGAGCCCTCATCCTTCAAGCAAAAGCTGCAAGTGAGGGACAACTATTAAGGGTAAGAGTAAGTCTCTGGAAAAATCTCTTACCTTTACTATGGCTCCAGTTCCCAGCTGTCCACTTCTAAACTGTATTTGTAAGGTTATCCTTAAGAGAGGAGGTGAAGGTACAGATTGCTCTTGAGGGATCTGCATTTACATGTCTGGAGGATCCCACAGGCAGCTCTAGTCCATGGCCGCACAGGTTCTGGAACAGAGTAGCAGGATTCCAGAATATAGGCCTATTGAGCAACTTTTTAAAGATTTTTATCTATTTATTCATGAGAGACACACAGAGAGAGAGAGAGAGAGGCAGAGACACCGACAGAGGGAGAAGCAGGCTCTTCATGAGCCCGATGTGGGACTCCATCCCAGGACCCCAGGTCATACTCTGAGCCAAAGGCAGGCGCTCAAGTACTGAGCCACCAAGGTGCCCCCCCCATTGAGTAACTTTAATAAAAACTACTTTCCTTTAAAAATTTGATACCAAAATGGACTATTGCGGCCTTAACTACTGCCTCCACAAATCATGTTTTAGACCATTTTAAAAAATGGAAATCACCTTCAGTATTATCCATTAAAAGCAGGAATAACTCAGTCAAGCACAAGACAAATTCAAAATTTTGTCTTACATCATTCCTTCTTAAGAACCACCTTATAAAGTTTAATTTAACCCAAGAGTGAATGTCTATATACATATGTTGATTTAGGAAGTTATCAATTTCTACAACCTTTACCATTTCAGGACAGTTTTTCTTCCAAAGAGATACAAATTAATTTTTTTCATACCACTTGCTAAAAGGGGATTCTGAATTAGAACCCATTTCCTTCCACTGAGACTACATTTCTAAGGTTGGATTGAGGTAGGAATCAACTCTATTCCCTTGTCATTTCTAATCTTACGCCTTAGTCTAAGTCAAAGACCCTGATGTGGATTGAGTTGCTCCAATCCTACAGCCAGGTCTACCACCAGCTGCTGTGCACAGAGTTGTAGTAAAGATGACCTTGTCCAAATCACTATCATCTAGGACGCTTTTTTCAGAGACTGGATAAAGCAACTATAACAGCTTTCCCTAGCACCTAGCTCTTCCTGTATAGCTACCATATTTTTTATTCTTATTTGAAGGTTGAGGTTTGCAAAAGTATAATTCCACTGGATACACAATTCAAGTATTTTCAGGACAGGGTGACTGTCTCTATTTCCTAGTCCACTTCCTTGCCCAGAAGGCTCTGTCTGTCCAACACTGGAAACCCCTTCCAGAGAGCAGTGAAGGTTTAAAAGCATTTCTAGGCAGAGGCTATTCAGGAACAGGGATTATGAAGGAAAATGAGCTTTATAGTTTATTTCCTGAAAGCACAAGAGACAAGGCCCTTGCTTAGCTGGATCAACCGCATAGTCCCAAGTACTACAGTAACTGCTCCTAGTATAGGAAGACCCACTGTGGACACTACTTACCTTGGTTGATTTAATGTTGTGTATCTGTAACATGCTGTGCAGGTCTTCTACAGAATCTCTTTTCTCTTGGACTAAAACCCATGTCTTCCCATTTCCGCCTAAATCAGATAACTTCTAGATTATATCAAAATGAATAGAGAAAAATGTGTAGACACCAGCTGTCTAATCCTTGTAATGGGAGATAAGGAGGTGAGTGTGCCTGAGTCTCTGCAGACATGGCGCCTGGTCCATGCAAACCTCTTCCTGCCCCACCAGCCACAAGCTAGGAGCCTGCAGCATCCAGTCCTGCAGGGCAACAGGCCCAGCACACGCTGATCCTACATAATCCTGATGAACGGGGTGCCACAGTCATTTCCCAGTGGTGGGTCAGGTGTTCTAATTAACCAGCTGATTTAATATTCCTGTACATGCAATGCTCTGCTTCTAAATTATAAGCCATTTTGGACAAATCATTGTTGCTAATCCAGTAGTTAGAAACAATTTCCACTAAGTCAACAATTGAAGTGGTGTTTGAACTACAAAATCATAAATTTGTACTTTTTCAGGTGGATCATCTTAAACAAATACTCTTCTTAAATGCAGTCATTAAATAGTGCTCATTAAAAGAATATAAATGGCTTTGGCCCTCCCTTACTTCAGCATCAGCATTGTGAATAAATTCTCACCATATCCTTTCATCCATCAGAGTAGGAATCATTCCATCACAAAAGATGCTTCTGAGCTTCTGAACATTTCCTATGTATTTTAGATGTACACGGATGGCTAGCCAGGTGGCTGGGTGAGTGGACTGCCAATTGCTGATGTAAATTTTGCGCATTAGGAACCCTTATCAACAAGAGTCTAGATGGTGCTGTCACCTTGTACACAACCAGGCTTCCAGGGTTTGTACTTGGTCAATGTGGGACTGACTGGCTCTCCACCCATGAGGCCCACCCCTGGGGCTCAATCTGCCACTTGTTTGGGCCCAAAAGCAGAGTGGACTGCTTATTAACAGGCTTTCTTAAGGGTTCTTTTTTTTTTTTTTTAAGATTTTATTTATTCATGATAGTCACACAGAGAGAGAGAGAGAGAGGCAGAGACACAGGCAGAGGGAGAAGCAGGCTCCATGCAGGGAGCCCGACGTGGGACTCGATCCGGGTCCCCAGGATCGTGCCCTGGGCCAAAGGCAGGCGCCAAACCACTGCGCCACCCAGGGATCCCCTTAAGGGTTCTTAAAAGAACAAAAGACAAGACTGGCATGACAAGCAGCACATATCACTTCCTATCTTTTGCCCCTTGGGGCAAATCATTATCTCTCATTCTTACTTTGTATGTAAAATGAAAATGCAAAATGGCTATATGGATTACATAAAATAATACATGACAAGTGCCCACACAGAGATGCCATCAATACTTCAGCTCTTTTAAAAATCATTTGGAAAATCCATCTCCCATGAATTGCCTAGCAACAGAATTTTTCTACCAAATAAACTGCCTTTTGTTGACAAAATTGATGAGGCATTTTAATATCATGTACCTCAACTGCATCTGCAAAGATCTTTCATCCCTTCTCCTAGGCAATCAGGTGTTTTTATTTTTACTTACCTGTCTGACAAAATGTATAAATAACTGCAGATTAAACTAAATTTTAATTTTAGTTGATGACTACCTCTCATGGCCCTAAGGTGAGGGATCGTGACTCTCGTTTTCCTAGCTCCTGGCACAGAGTCCCCTCTATTATAGGCCCTCACTGCATATTTGTTACTGATGGTTGTTATTAATTTTCTAGAGCTGCCATAACAAATTACCACACACTTGGTGGCTTAAAACAATAGGAATTTATTCTCAGACAGTTCTAAAGGCCAGAAGTTCAACGTTAGTTTTACTGAGCCAAAACCAAGGTGCCAACAGGGCCATAGTCTCTCCAAAGGCTCAGGGGGAAAATTTGTTCCTGGGCTTTTTTCAGTTTCTGGTGGCTGCTGGCATTACTTACGTGGCCATATCGCTCCAATCTCTGCCTCTGTCTTCATAAGACCTTCTCCTCTTTTGTGCACATAAAACCTCCAGCTCTGTCTTAAAAGGACATTTATGATTAGATTTAGGACACAGCTAGACAATCCAGGATTATCTTTCCACATCTGGATCCTTACTTTATTCACATCTGCAAGGACCCTTCTTTTTTTTTTAAGATTTTATTTTATTTATTCATGAGAGAGAGAGAGAGGCAGAGACACAGGCAGAGGGAGAAGCAGGCTCCATGCAGGGAGCCCAACGTGGGACTCAATCCCGTGTCTCCAGGATCACACCCCAAGCTGAAGGTGGCGCTAAACTGCTGAGCCACCAGGGCTGCCCTGCAAAGAGACCCTTCTTTATAACATTTACAGGTTCCTGTAAATTAGGACCTCCTCTCTTTGGGGGGCCATAATTTAGCCGATTATGGTGGTATTTGATGATACACTATCTCAGGGCCATGAGCACAGAAATGGTAGATTTGGAAGCAGTGAACAGTGTGGCAGCCACCACAGGTTAGGAGCTCAGAAACCAGGTCTCCTGACTCTGATCCTGCTCTTCGTTCCTGCACTGTGTTCAATGAGGGACTTAGAAGAAAACAAGCCTGAGTCTTCAGCCCTCCTGGGCCCTGTGCATCCTCCCTTCCATCCCCAAGTCCCTTAGTAAGTTATTTTTTTAATAGAAAAAAACCTTAAGATTCCAAAGAAACTAAAACTCAGGCATTTTTAACAGAAGACATTGCCTTCTTCACTGGCAGTTCTGTAATTTCAACCTAAATTAAAAAAGAGGCATGAGAATATCTATGCTGATGACCAGCAAGAGTAGCAAAGCATCTCCTAGGGTAAGGGACTATTCATTTAATGTTTCTCAAAGGTCTTTCAGAGAAACTTAACCTCCTGTGTTAAAAGGAAAAACAAGAATTGCTAATAGAGGCAGCCAAAGTGGCAACAAGGAAGGAAGAAATGAGCAACAGGAATAATCCTTCAATTTCACTAAAAACTACTAAACCAAGTTCCCAATAAAAAGAGACTCCCTTTACCTCGCTGTAACCAAGAAATTAGTGACCTTGCTTGCTTCATCTGAGAATTTTTTAATCCCTAAAATAAAATTACTTGAGATTTATTCAGTCACATCCTTCTGAATGTAACCTTTTATTCCAAAGCAGTAACTCTCAGCAGAACACCAAGGGCCTCCAAAACGACATCAAAGTATCTGTTCACTAAATGGTGCAATAAAAATGCACCTTCCTTTTGGTTCACACATCCCAATCCCCAGTGATACAGATATTCTAGGTCTGTATTCAGTGCAGAGGTAACAGGCAAATGCTCTGATGAACTGTTGAATCACATCAGAATATTACACATTATTTCGAACTGTAAGAAAGCAAGCATTAATACCCTATGTATCTTTATTGATAAAGTGATTAAACTCAATTGCCTGTAATATACAACCTACTCTTGGCAGATTCCAGGCTCTCCTGGATACTTATATTCATCGCACATTATCTGACCAATACCTAAAGAGCTTCTACTCTCTCAGTCGAGTGGAGATGCAGAAAGGGGGTGGCAGGGACACAGTCATGGAGGCCTGTGGGGTGAATATCTTCTCTTTAGCTCTTCAGACAATATGACTACATCTTGTCTGTAAATCACATACACCCAGATTTAGGAACAGAGTCACAGAGGTTTTAAAAGTGACACAGACATGGAATTAATGGCTTGATGATCTACCTAGGCAGGGGTTTACCTCTCCCTCTTTCCAGATACAGAGGTTCCACACCAGGAACTGTGCCAACACAGGGCTGAGGGGTTTCTGTGGAGGTTTAGCCAGCACCCAGGCACCAGTCACCTCTTTGTGGCTCTGTGGTCCCTCAGAGCCTCTGCCAGTGCCTTCCCCACTGACACGTTAGCTTCTGGTGACCTGTTCTCAAGTGCCAAGGACTAGATTTGTCACTCTGAGTTCTCTGTAGACAAAAATTTAAATTTCCATTTTGTTTTGGGACTTAGTAAATTTTTTGAGAAAATGAATTCTACATAAGTGAGAGTTGCAGAATAGTTGTTTTTAAATGCTACTCTAATTTTGCATCAGCATTCCAAAGGAGCAAAACAAAGTACATGGGAAAGGTAATCTATATGAGGTCATTGTAGCATATCCTACAACAAACGCTGATGCCTAATTTATAAGTAGTTACAAAGAGCACATTGTCAGGCACTTCTCACTCTATTAACACAAAAAAACAAACAACAAGAAAGCCAAAGGGCCCAGGCCATTCCAAGCCAGAATCCTCTGATGAACCTGAGAAAAGGTTTTACTGATTCAGAAGGAGGTGAGCCTGTGGAGATGTTTAAGGCCTTACACCCAAGAGAAGAAAAGTTTCCAGTTATGGCATTAAACTCTAATTTATTTAGTATTTGAAACATGGTGTACATTTATGAATTTGTATAAACATTTAGTACATCTAAAATCCACAACTGGTAAACAATCTGTGCTTTCTTTTTGTGTACAATTTTGGAGTTTACATCTGGATATTTTGGTGTTGTGAGAGACCCAGTCTGTGAACCTAATCAAACTGCCTCACATGACCACAGGAACTGTGACAGAAGTGATCTGCTCTTTAAAAGGGTTGCTCCTTGCACAGAAAAGGTGTCACGCTTTGGAACTACTAAACCAGGTGTCAAGGAAACAAGAGAAACACAGCTGACACAATGAAGGAAGTGTGTGAAGGAGAGTCTGACAAGAGTCCCATCAATGCCCAGCAGGCCACAGGTGGACATCCAGAAATGGACACTCCCCTTTGGAACCTTCCGATGTTATTGTCGAGTCTCTTCACTCCCAACTTGGGGGGATTCTGTCCAGCAGGAGTTTGCACTCTTGGGCACACCTCTTAGAGTGCCCACAGGTGTCACAGCTGCAATTCTGTGGTACCAACCAGGCCCAGGGCTCTGGCTTCTTCTGGAGTCAGGCCACTCTTCAGGGTCCTTCGCACTGCAGCAGCACCCACAGATCACAAAGAGATGAGAAGACAGGAAGGTGTTAGCAAGCAGCACATGGTAGTCTATCGACACCCCTCCTGCACCCCAGGTCTCCCCAGAGTAGTCATAGGGCTCACAGATTCTCAGCCCCATCCTGCTCCTGCTGAAGTGCCTGGCCATCTATCTGCCAAGGCAGGACACATTTGGGGGCTGCAAGAAGCCAACTTGAAGAGCCAAGTGGAGGAACTGACCTTGTAAGAGGGGAGAAGGGAGGCCCACGCAGACAAGGTTTCTGAGAAATGAGTGCAATAGTAGAAAGTACAGATGGCATGTGGAGAGCGCAGCTTCTGGCCAGCACAAGGAAGCTGGAACAGTCATTACGGAGCATAGGGAAATGCAAGGTCCAATAAATGTGAACTAGGTAAGATAACACCACAAATCTTCAGGATGAGCCATGAGGCTGGGGACCTGGCCTGCAGAGCAAGGTGTTCATAGGACAGGACAAGGGCCAGCGGACAGGACGAGTCTCTGTGAGCATGGCGGGTCTCAGTCTCAACTCATCAAAGGGCCTCTGGAGACAATAACTAGTGACTCCTTATGGACTGGATGCCAAGGAGCAAACTGCCAAACTTCTGACTGGATCTGGTAGATGTTTTCTGTGAAACACACAAGGCTCAAGAAGGACCAGTGACCCTTTTCTCTGGGGCTTATAACTGGCAGGTGGAGGAGTGCTTGTGTTTGACTAAGAACTGGCTTGTGTTTAGCTTGGCATTATGGGTTTTCCCATTGTTTAGTGTTGATCAATTGTGATGTCAAAATAAAGGCTGGTTAAGGGTGAATGAGGAGGCAGCTGTCCCTTCCAAGACCAGTCCTTTCATTTGAAAGGTTGCCTAATTACATTTCCCCTAATTTATAAATTGTATTTGGCCTACTCTCTACATAAGGTTATACAGAGTTTGGGGAGTTGCTCTATTTTCAGAAGAGATGTGTTATGGATATACCTTCAACCCTAAATCCTAAATCGGCCAGAGGACCCAGATGGGCAGGCAGGCCCTTGATCAGAATGTGGAGAAAGTAAAGCTCACCCTAGCATCTTCTCATCTTCCCATGCCAGACCAACTCTCCACACCCACTGTGATCACAGGGCCTGTGTCCTCCTTGTCAAGGGGAGGCCTCACAGGATACAGATACCAGGATCCCAGCTCATGTGTCTGCAAGCAACACCCCACACTCCATGCCTTACCAACCTCCTCTAAGCAAAAGCCCACTTAGGCTGTGGACAAAGGATCTGAGGAAATCTGGTAGAACAGACAGGGTCTATTAATAAATGGTTTCTTCTCTCCCAGAAATCAGTACTTTGAATAGGGAGCCAACACCTATCCCATCAGTTGGTCAATCAACAAATACTTCATGGAGAGCCTACTGTGTGCCTGGGACTTAAAGAATTGCAACACTGATGAAAGACCCACAGACATCAAGTGTGGATTTGACACAAATGGAGACGCAAAGATCTGTGCTGAAGGTTACCCTCAATTCATGCCACCACACACTACTGTATTTTCAAGCTTAGCCCCGGGCTCCCCAGCCATCCTTCTGCAGCAGCTCCTGCACTGGCTCACCCTCTGTCCCCACCCCCCACTCCTGGCCCCTAGGCTCCAGACTGTCTAACTCGTCCAGACAAAATGTTTGGCTCCAGAGCCTCGGCTGGAGGCAGATTGCATTTAACTGAGTAATGGAATTTGTTCTATGGGGCAGCAATAAAAATACTAGTTGGTTATAACCTTTTATGTTCTTTAAACACTCCTTCAAGTGTGTGTTAAAGAAAGATAATTTTAATGGCAGAAAATAAGACAAAATGTTTCTCATTCTTGACAAAGACTGCTAAGACCTCACTTCCAAGACTCTGCTTGAAGAAGTCCATGCTGCATGAGCAGGGCACCTTGAATTTCATTAGGCACAGAAGGTGGCACGGACATGAGTCTATGAACTGTAATCTTTGAGCCTTTAGGTGTACGTGTTTGACTAAATGACAACAGAAGACTTCTGAACCGACAAGCATTTTATAGGGGGACGTTTAAAGGTGCTTCCTTAACACCTGTTCCTGCATTTGCTTTAGTCCTGTAACTGTGGTGCTCAGTTCATTTGGTGCAACTATTCGAATAAGAGCCCTGGCACTTTAAAGGATGTGCAATAATCTTCGCCCTGATATGGGCATTAGGCCAGCCTCTCCAGGGCAGGCTCAGGGAACAGAGCCAAGTTTAATAGTGCTGCCTCGGCCCTACTGCCTGACTGCACAGAGGCTGTACCCTCAGCCTGGTTGCCAACTCTTGGTTTTGAGGAGCCCCCCCACCCCGGCCCCTTCTGTTTGGGCTCAGGTGTTCTCTGCTGGGGGGGGGGAAGGGGGGGGGCAAGGGGGGGGTGGGAAGCCAGTATAGGCCAGGTCTCTTTGCTTGCTGGGTGTCTCTAAAAAGGTATTCATAGAAAAACCTGCCCCATTAATGGAATCCTACTTTCTGTGGGCCTTCATGACAATTCAGATAAGTTCTCATAATGAATACAACCACTCCATCATAAATATAGTAAATGTAGTAACCCCCAAAGACCTTAAGAATCCAAACCCTTAAAATAATAATAGTAAATTAAAAAAAAAAAGAATCTGAATTCTTGCTTTGTTAAAAAAGTCAAAGTTAATTCACATTATGACTTGAAAAGATGTGTGAAATGAAGATAATCAGTTGAAATCGGCTTTGTGCTCTGATTCAAATTATGCATAGAAAGGGCCTCTTTGGGATCCATTCATCCATCTGCCTGCTCATCAATTCATTCATTCATTCATTCAGCAAATGCTACTTGGGCCTCTACCCTGAACCTAGTGTTGCAATCAGGGAGGCAGAGGGCTGACAGGGGCACGGTATGAGGAGAAATGCTCAGACTAGCAGACCCTGTCTGGATGGGGGTGTTGGCTCTCAGTTTCTGGAAAGCAAAAAAGGACCAGGATATAAGAAAATGAGGGGACCAGCAAATGGGCTGACAGGGTATGGAACCTGTACAATAGAAACAAGTCTATCAAGTAGGGGATTTCCCAAGTACTAAACTTGGGGAGCTGGCATATGTCTGATAAGATGATGTCTGGGTCCCTCCACCCCCCATTCCGGGTTCCCACTTAAATGATCTGGCTGTAGGGTAGCTGCTCCCCAGCCTGTCACACATGATGGCCTCCCCTCCCTGTAGCTGCTTAACAGAGAACAGACCATGGCAATGTTTATCCCTGTCTGCCTCGCAGCACTTCCAGAGATGGCACGGGTCACTTTGCTGGCACCAGCAGCCACTCTCTGCCCCAGGCACTTGTGACGGCTCCATGATGCAGCAGTGACAGCAGTGGGATCAGACACAGGAGAGCATCTGCTGTCAACATGAGGCACAGGGCTGTCTGGGGATTCAGGGGAAAAACCCTAAGTTCTTTTTCTCTCCCTATCCCTAGAATTGAAAGATATTTTGATCCTACAAAGTGCTCTCAGGTGGCTCTTTGCTAAAAATGAGCTGAATCTGAGAATAGCAGTGATGGCAACCTCCCATTTACTGAGGGTGAGCCTGGATGATTCCATTTATTCCCTTTGGAAGCCCCATGAGAAGAGTCCTGTTGTTATTTCTCCAGCAAGTGAACAGACTGCATAGAGAGATTAAGTCCCTGGCAGAGTGCACACAGTTAGTGGTGCAGAGGAATTTCAGCCAAGACATCCTGGAAATGGCTGTGCCCTGCTGAAGCCTCAGCAGGACACATTTGGACAATCTTTCCTACCTATGGGTCACCCACTGAGTTTTACTTCCATCCGGCAGAAATCTATTTGTACTCTTGCACCTTTAGATCATTGACAATAGTTTTTTCTCTTTTGCACATAATGCCAAACAGTTTGGAAATAATTTAGCTTTTTTTTGTAATCCCTAAGATTCTACTAAAGATTTTCTAACAAGTACACAGAGCAATGTGTCTAGGACTATGGCAACTAGTATCAGGACTTCAAGAGATCCTAAGTGTATGTACTTGGTGGTTGAGAAGTAACAAGACTATTTACTCACAGCTTGTTCCTTGAGGGACCCATCCACTGAGTGGAGCCAAAATAGCAGGTGCAGTCATGCCTCTTTGGACTTAAATGTAGGGAACTGTTTTAAGCTCTAGCACGATGATTGATTCCGTATTAGACTTTCTATGGGTTGGTTCATTTTGTTTTGTCAATGTCAATTATCTAGCCATCTGACTTCTTTTTCTACCCTCCATCTGGTTTTTCCTCATAAATCTGTCCATTAGAAGGAGAGGTTTCCCAAAACAACAGGCATTCCACAAAATAATTGACCAGTACTTTTTTCAAAAGTGTTGAGCTCTTAAAATGTCCTCCACTCATCAGAGGAAACATTTTTTCTCAATGTAATGGAACAGTCTGGGTAGGGTAGTGGAAAAGAAAGAGGACATTAATGGAAATACTGGTAAAATGTGAATGAAGCCCCTAGTTCAGCTAATAGTACTGTACCAAGGTTAATTCTTAATGTCAATAAATTGTCCTAGGTTATGCAAGGTGTTAACATGAGAGGAAGCTGGGTGAAGGATAGAAGGCAAGTGGACTCTTTTTGCAACTTGTCTATTACTCTAAAACTCTTTCAAAATAATAAAAAGTTAAATGGCAATAAAAACAACAACAAAAAAACCCAGAATAATAACAAAAACTAAAGGTTCCCAAACCTGGTTGATTTAAATCCAGCTTGAACCTCAGCCCAGAAGCACTGAACACGAGTCTCCAAGAGAGGCCCACATACTGCATTTTAACCTTTTCCAGGAGATTCTGCTGGCCAGCCCAGGTTTGGAGTCTCGACTTAAATCACTGCCACCTGAGACACAGGGAAAGGCAGGTCCTCAGGAAGGCAATGGCCTTTGTGACAACAGAGTCGAACTCTCCAAGTTCTGCCTCACACAGGAGTAAGTTCCCCCACAAGAAGACAACTCTTGGAAATACTTATTGCAGCAAGCACTTTCTGGAACCACGGGCCTGGCCATGGTCTTGGCTCTACAGACCTCCCTCTGGCTAGCCCGTGACTGCTTTCACATCCAGGACTCCACAATAGTCTTTGTCACTCCTAGGCAGGCCCTGAACAGAAGCAAGCAGCTCAGAAGCAAAAACAGCCTGCCTCATAGGAGCGGTGCGAGGGGTGAGGGAAGAGAGACACAAAACTACTTCTCTCCATTGTTTTTGGGAGAGCCTGCAGGAACTTGGGGCATTCTGGAGACAAGAAGGAAGAGGGTTCAAGAGTCAGAGACTCCTGCGTTCTCAACATTATTTCCTGGGCAGGACAAAACTGCCTTCCTCCTTTCCAGATAAAGTCCAGCGTGGCAGTTCTCCATCAGAGATGTACGCAGAGCCAGACAAGTACCATGACTTTGGTGCACAGGTATGAGCCTGTGAAACTAGCACCCTGGGGGGTAAAAGGAGGGGTGAAGATGGGTCTGGTCTAATCCCAGGTGGCCCAGTGAGGTGGGTGCTGGGAGCAGATTGACGGCTGGGTAGGTGTGGTCTTTGGGCACTGGCTCTTGTGTGACTTCAACACAGCAGCCCTCATGCACCTGCCAGCAGCTTCATATTCCCACCTGGCTGGGGTCCCTTGGGCAGCAGCATGACAGAGCCAGAGAGGGAGGACAGTGGGAACCCATCAGAGGTACCTCACTCAATGCTCACAGCCGCTGGCCTCACTGGACTACAGCAGCCTGAGGCTCAGGGGGGCCACGGGAGTTAAGAGGGACCCCACCTCCTCCTCTGTTGTACAAATGGGTACATTCCAAACGCGGAAACGGGTTCTGTTTGAGCTGGGTAGCAAAGGCAAAGAAATGGACTAACTTCATGTTGCGAAGGTGCTTGGCACCTTCCAAAGCCCCCTTACAGGAACCCTCCTGCTTTGCTTTCAGAACAGCTTTCACAAGCAGGACAGACTCGCTCCCGGGTTCCTCTTTTCCCTGCTCCTCCCTCCTCCTGAACCTCCACTCTGAGCCAAATGGGTGCCTGGCACCCAGACTTGGGGGAAGACATATAAGCCAGCTTCTTCTTCTCCAGTGTGCTAGCTGCCAGTCCGGAAGGGTGATTTGTCTGAACATGAAACAACCAAGAGCCATCCAACACAATAAAATATTTCCAAACTCTCCCTGCATCTGCCTTTTTCAGCTGAAGCTTCTATCTGAGCTTCTTGCTGCATCACAGTCTTGACCTCTGGCCCGGCCTGTGGGCTTGGGTATGAGGCCTACACACCCTAGCGTTGAACTGCCTTCAGGGCCTGGGTGACCTGGGGTCTGTTGGCAGTTCTAACAGCACCTCTCTGGTTTGGGCCTTTCTTCTCTTCCAAGTTCCCAGACTCTGATTGTGCCCTCCATCCCCCCGTCCCCCATGCCTGGCAAATCCCTCCGAGTCTCTTCCCTGTGTCTGTCCATTTGCACCCCTAAGACCCTCCTGATGCAGAGCACAGGCTGCAAATGCCTTCCCCATTTCCTGCTCTCATTCTTAAAATTGGGCTTTAGGTAGGATGTAAGAAATCAGCCACCATCAGCTCCGTGCTGCTGTTGTCACCCACTCCTGTAGCGTGGAGGAAGCACTGGTGGTGGCACCCCTCCCCAGGGGCGCACACG
Organism: Canis lupus dingo; assembly: GCF_003254725.2. Taxonomy (NCBI): domain Eukaryota; kingdom Metazoa; phylum Chordata; class Mammalia; order Carnivora; family Canidae; genus Canis; species Canis lupus. The sequence continues at coordinate 53,166,485 of NC_064249.1, forward strand.
GTCCAGCTGGCTCTCTATCATGCAGCGACTCCCCACTGGGGTCGGGGAAGAGGCTTCTGGTCCTCTCTTGGATTTCTTCTTTTTGTCCTCCTATCCTGTGTCCTGGATACATGGGGCAGGGGGACAGTCTCAGTTATCTTTAGAGGGTCAGTTCATCTGTAATAAGCTCTAAGAATAATTAGAGGCTGAATAAATAGGAGTGAAGGGGTGGTGGAGAAGATGAACATTTGAGAAATTTTGGTCCTTTCCACTAACATCTTACTGTACTGCAAGAGCATTAGTTTTAAAACTTCTGTTTTATTACCATCATTAGCTTGCCCTATAAAATAATATAAAATTGATTCACAGTCAGTAAGCAAAAACTAAACAAAATGCAGGGAAACTTTTTTAATGGGATTAATGGGAAAATTCTTGGGTATTTCCAAATACCACTTTAAAGAAGCAGAGATAACTGAACTAAGTTGTGTACTGATCAGATCCAGGGCTGGATCTCGTATTTTGTGAGGCATATCTCCTGTTTTCCCTAAAACAAATTCAATAATTTTTCAGATTTGATGGTTTTCTTTCTCCATGAAATTCTACTTAACAAAGAGTGTGGTTACATCCCTCAAAATTCTGTAAAAGAAATAAGATTTTAGTTATATCAAATCAACATGAGCTATGTCACATGCCCTTTGAGAGGGATGTTGAAGATTTATGACACGATGAGGAGGCAGTCATGGTGGGCGGAGGAATGAAGGTCAGGGGGCCAGATCAAATCAAGGTTCTGTGCTCCTTTCCCAGCAGTCCCTGGAACTGGACTTCTGGCTCTTTCCACTGAGAAACTATTCATATAAGAGTGACCAGCCTTAAGATCTTAACTAGCCAAGAAATTGGCCAGTTTATCTGTGAGTCACATCAAAGTAATCACATCTTTATAAAAATACAGCTCTGTGTCCAAACTGCATGGTCATGTCCCAGATGGGGCCCAGACCCCCACCTCAGAAGGAAACTCAGTGGGAAAATGGTACCCGGCCTCTCTCTACTGTGACAAGAGCTGGCTCCCCTGGGCAAAGGGAACAGACAGGGACCACTATGAGTCCCTAAATCCTGTTCTGTTCAGGGATAGTCTGGGCGAGTGGCCATATGCAGCCAGCCAGCTGCACAGAGACCTCCTTCCAAAGAAAGGTCCAAGAGAAAAGAACATGGGGAGCAGCTCCCCCTCCTTACCAACCACTAGGGCCCATCCTGCAGAATCACACTGCTAAGGATATTTCAAATGCCATTTAGTTTCAGGATTTTCTAGAAAAGGCCAACATCCAGGATGCCTAAGAGAACAAACAGCCCTGGGACAAAATAGCTGCCCCGATATGGTGAACAGAGAAACCAAAATAAGAAAAACAAAAAAACAAAAAAAACAAAACAAAAAAACAAGAACCTCCCAGAATGTTCTCCTCCACCAGCACATCAGAGAACCTTGGCTAGAATCGGGGGCAGGCACACGAAGTACATTGGATCAACCATTTCACAGGCTAAAAATCAACTGGACAATTCAAAACACTTAATGAGACCTGGGTTGTCACCAGTTGGAAAAGCAGAACTGAGCCATGGGAACCTGCAAATCAATTAAGATGCCCTCACTGTATCCCCACCGGCTGCATTTTTCAAGCTTTAGCAGGACTCTTGGCATGCGCAGTCTTAGTCACCAGCATCAAACACAAGAGCAGACATTTAATTATCTTGGAGGATCCTCAAGTGGCTTGGAGGTCATAAATTTCTAGGTTATGGGATGGATTCTGTTTGGTTTCCTGCAATAGCTGAATTGTTACTGTCTTTAGCCAAATGAGTTAGAGCCCAAATACGTTGGTTATTCATTACCCACTTGCCTCATCACGGCCATTAAACAATCAAATCAAATACAGCATTGTTTGAGAGGGAGGCCCAAGCCACGAAACTTCACATCGATTTTGCAAATTGTTTTTTTTCTCATTCCTTTAACCTCTTGCGAGAAAGCTGGAGTTTATCATCCCTCTTAAACAGAAATTAAAGTAACTTTTCCCTGTCTTAAATTTCTGTTGATGGTGCCATTACTAATAAATTAAACCTGTTACAGATAAACACTTACATACATTCAGGGCTGTATTTGTTGTAGTAACTGCATCGCAGAATAAAATGTGTTTGGCTAAATAAAAAGAATATACGGCTGTTTTGCATAAGATTGGAATGGAAACGATACCACAGGAAATTAGTTTATGTCAACCACAAAAACAGGCAAAATATCTCCCTGGCCAGATTGAAGAGGAAAATTAATTATGACTGTGTTATTGTTCCCAGTGACATTATGTGTCTCTCGAAGAATCTGGTTCTCTCTAGACCAGAGGGCAGGGCCTACACTTTTTGCCAACACTGACGTATAACCTGAGGGAGGAGCACATAACCTAGTCTCCGGGGACTGGCCAGGTCACTGTCTCATGCGGTCTCCTTTTCTGAGGTCTCTGGCCTAGCAATGACCCCCTTCTGTGAGGCCATTCCCTGGCCTGGCATCCTTTGTCAGCTCTTTCTCTTGGGCTCTGCGCCTCAAACCCTAATCACCTTCTGTGTGACTCTCAAAGTGGCACCAAACAGAGTCTGAATTCTTACTGGACTCTGGAGTCTACCTGGAATCACTCTCCTTTCACTTTTTGGAGACAGTATAGGCAGAGGTAGCCAGACTTCCTTCTTCTGATGGCCATAAATCCCTCTGCTCATCACCATCTCTTGTTCCTGGAGGCAGAGCCAATGGAGACTGAAGCTGGTCTCCTGAGCTGAGTGACCCAGCATTCAGCCAAAGCTCAGGGGCTGAGCTCTTTCCTAAAACACGCAAGGGTCACAGCTATTGCAGGCACAGGTCAAACGATACAGAGGAACTCTGTTTCTTTACGGAGAGCAGCCCCTTTGAGAGCTAGCATGGTGCCCGCAGAGGCAGCCCCATGCCCATCACTCCATGGGCAGGAGCAGGCGGCGGGCTCAGACAAAGAAAATCAGTCCCTTTGATTTAGTGGAATTCTCATTTTGATACCAAAAGAAACAAAACCAAACTGGTCAACCTAGATTGGCATTAAGTATTCTAAGCACCCTAATGACCATAAAATCATTGGTTTTTGCCTTTGACATGTTTGTGAACAGCGGGGAATCATCTTCAGCTAGAAAGTGGCCCCTGATGCAGAAACATGGCCTCAGAAAAGCACCTGGGGCAGTGCTTGGCAATTAATCCCCGCACCCAGCCTGCACACCAGAGATATTAAAGGGTCTCTCAGACCCTCCTGGGAACAGAGTGAGAACTGAAGGAGGCCAGCCCAGAAGTGGCAAATGCACTGGACGGGTGTGGCTGCACCCTCCTCCTCCACAGTGGCAATGCTGATAGTCAACCAGGAAACCTCTCGTTGATGAGCTGGGGTGGACCCTCCAGGCATCACTGACAACTGGCTGGAGCCAGCCTCTGAGCGGCTGCCCTTCCCAGGGCTTAGGGAACAGGAGGGCAGGTCCCTGCAGGGCAAATCCCTCACCCCAGCTCCAAGGCACTTACGAGACTTCCGGTTGGCCCGGGAGCGCTTCCTCTCCCGAGGCACCACTCGCTGACTGGGCACCTGGGTGGCCGACTTGACGATGCGATCCATGATCTCATCGGCTGCATCATCCGTGACGTTAGGGGACTCATCGGTTCCCATAGTCCACGAACTAGCGGATCCTGAAGAATGAAACAACCAGAGGGTGCCACGTACTCAGAGAGAAGGAAGACACTAGAGAAAATGCCAACTCTACTCTTCCAGTGTCAGCAATGGGTCACAGCCAGATCTGGGGGTAGTCGCCCGTCCCCCACTGCAGGGACACTACTGTGACCTGTGGCGGCTACTCCCACTCACACATCCGTGGAGCACTGACCTAATACTACCCTGTGACACTGCAACCGGAGGCCTCCACAGGCCCCGTGAGGGTGGGAGGGCAGACATCACACCACAGAACACATCAGGTACTCAGTGATGTACGCCCAGTAATGTCTGGAGATCCGTGTTAACTCAGCTTTCATCCATGGCTGTATGTGCCTAGTGACTGTCAACTAACCCTAACCTCTCTTCTAGTTAAATAGAAATCAGTAGGCTTTGTAACAGTTCATCTTTGGATTACTTAACTTAAAAAAAAAAAAAAATTAGGGACACCTGGGTGGCTCAGTGCTTTAGCATCTGCCTTCAGCTCAGGGCCTGATCCTGGGGTCTTGGGATTGAGTCCCATGTACTGGGTTCCCCAGAAGGATCCTGCTTTACTCCCTCTGCCTATGTCTTTGCCTCTCTCTGTGTGTCTCTCATGAATAAATAAAAATAAAATCTTAAAAACATTTTTTAAAGGTTTATTTTTACAGAGAGAGAGAGAGAGAGAGAGTGCACACTAGCAAACACATAGTATGAGTAGGGACAAAGGGAGAAGGAGAGAGAATCTCAAACAGACTCCTCGCTGAGTGCAGAGCCCAACACAAGGCTAGATCTCACGACCCTGAGACCATGACCTGAGCCAAAATCAAGAATCAACTGCTTAACCAATTGAGCCACCCAGGTGCCCCTGGATTACTTAACCTTTAAAAATCATGACAAGATTATCTTCTTCAACTAGCAAGGGGGAACTGACATAAATTTTTCTCTGGTCCTTGACCAGAAAAACACATTTTAAGTAACTTAACTATATATTAAGATAGACCATGTCTAAGTCTGGCATAAAAGCATCTGCCTATAGATAAGAAGAAAGCATCACATAAATGTGAGCTCCCAAGTCATGTTCAACAGTGAGAAATGAATGCTATTCTAACAGATCAAGAACTATGCTTTTGCGATAGATCAACTTTCTGGTGAAACCTCTTCTGTAAGATGGGAAATATGCTTCTGGTAAGAAGATAAATGTGCAGTATGCTCAAATTTGAGAATTTCCTCCATATACACCACCCTTTATAATAAACATACAATTTCAGAAGCCTGTAGGTGGGTGTTCTCAGACTCTATGTCTATGGAACACAGGTATTTGGAGTATAAGGTCCAGATGAAGCTGAAGAACAGTCCGCTTTCCTCAAACCACAGGCAAAAAAAAGTTAGTAAATACTTATCTGAAGTTCTTGAGTTCCATTCCCAAACTTATTTGGAAATACTTCTGACATTTGGATATTGATTGCAATAGGAATAGTTGATCACAGTTCAGTAGATTGTGATTTTTGTGACATACGTTCATGGTCGAAATTTTACAGTAAAGACATAATACGCTATAATTTAGTCCTAACTTCTGCCAATAAAATGCATATTGCTGAATTGCATACATAAATAATTCACACTTTGCAAAAGGAGTAGCAGGATTCCTGGGACACCACATGCCCACCGAGACCTGTGGCTATAGGTCAATATGTTTTCCAATGACAAAGTTTTTTTGTTGTTGTTGATGTCATTTTAAACATTTGTTGTACGACTGGGAGCACAGCTATAGCACTGGCATTTACAAAAATCATACGTTGTACTTTATCTGCTTATCCCCAAAGGTACTTGATTTCATCAGACTAGATTTTTCAGCATCCTAGAAGCCTTTTAAAAATAGGCTTCTCGGGGATCCCTGGGTGGCTCAGCGGTTTAGCGCCTGCCTTTGGCCTAGGGCACGATCCTGGAGTCCCGGGATTGAGTCCCGCAACGGGCTCCCAGCATGGAGCCTGCTTCTCCCTCCTCCTGTGTCTCTGCCCCTCTCTCTCTCTCTCTGTCTATCATAAATAAATAAACAAACAAATAAATATTTTTAAAAAATGGTTATAAAAATTTTTTAAAAAATAGGCTTCTCTCAGAAAAGAATTTTTGAAATGGTTGAATTTTTCTGCATTCCCAGGATGGTCCAGGTGGTCTAATTGGTGGCAAGAGGTCTTACACTAGCACCATTCTCACCCTGGGACCCTTTGGAGCTTCTGAACAATGGTCTTCCTCAAATCAGACAGAGCAATCAACAGCGCAATTGTGTTTTGCCCAGCAATTTCCCGTTTTCCCTTTTACCTACTGATTTGTAATTGTTTCTTATTTTAAAATGCCAAAGCTACCCTTCCAAAAATGCACAAGTTTCAATCAACTGTATTTGCTCATAATACATTTTCAAAGCACTGGGCCAAAAATGAAGGCATCATCTGATCTTCCTACTAAGAATTACCTATTCTTCCCATCTTAAACATCCCTAGGGATCTGCTTTCACTGTAATGTCAGGAAATGCTTCAGAGGGACGTGTTGCCATATGTTTAGGATTGCCAGACTTGGTTTTGTGATGATATCATTCTTTTATTACCTCAGTCCCAATTCTGCTTTTTTATCCCCCCACTCCTTGGTTACTTTCTTGCCAAATAACTGTTTACGTACATTCTTTCCATATAGGAATTTTACCTATATGGAAGAACACATAGGATTTTTCCCCTGGAATCTTGTGCCCACATATAGCATCAAGGAAACTCTGCCCTATACTTTTTACAGACCCCAAGAGGCCACTGGCTCAGCACAGTTTCTAAGTGTTAGCAAGATATTTATTGTTTTTTTTTTTAAGATTTATATATTTTAGAGAGAGAGGGAGCTCATGCACATGTGAGCAGGGATGGGAAGTGAGGGCAGAGGGAGGGGGACAGAATCTCAAGCAGGCTCCTCCACTGAGTGTGGAGCATGACTTGGGGCTTGATCTTGTGACCCCAAGATCATGACTTGAGCCAAAGTCAAGAGTTGGATGCTTAACTGAGTGAGCCACCCAGGCATCCTGGAAGACATTTACATGTACTGAGAATGTAGGAATGAAGCATTATAGATTATGATAGCACCATATTACTTTATGTTGACTTCATTTTTAAAAATATGTAAATTGATAATATAGACTGGTTGAATCACAATGTTGCACACGAGCAACCAATATAATATTGTGTCAACTACATTTCAACAAAAAAATGCAAACTGCGGTTTGAAGTATACACTGTAACTTATTTTTTCCCCTTAAAAATCTAACCTAAGGAAATAGTATACAAGTGAGATGATTATATCAAAATAGAGATTATCTTTTATTTTTTATTTATTTATTTTTTTAAGAAGTTTCTTTTTTTAAATTTTTTATTTATGATAGTCACACACACAGAGAGAGAGAGAGAGAGAGAGGCAGAGACACAGGCAGAGGGAGAAGCAGGCTCCATGCACCGGGAGCCCGACGCGGGATTCGATCCCGGGTCTCCAGGATCACGCCCTGGGCCAAAGGCAGGCGCCAAACCACTGCGCCACCCAGGGATCCCGAGATTATCTTTTAATGTAATAAAAGTTGTCCTCTGTTTCTACAAGAATTTCCGTGGATACAAACTTATAGGTCTAAAACTTTTCTTCCTGGCAGTTTGAAGATGTCATTTCACTTTCTTCTGACTTCCATAGCTTCAGATAACAGTGAGCCCTCATTCTGATAGTTGTACCTTAGAAGGTAATTTATCTTTTCCATCTGGCTTTTAAAAAGATTTTATCTTCATCATTGGTTTTCAGCAGTCTGCCTATATTTTACAGGCAAAGTTTTCTTTTTATTCTCCTTAGATTTGCTAAGTTTCTTCAATATGTGGGTTGATATTAATCATCAGCATTGGGAGATTCTCAGCCATTAGCTCTTCAGTTATTGCTTCTTATCCTTCTCCTTCTGCTGCTCTGATTACACATAGGTGAGACCTTACATTTTGTTCTGTACATTTTTTCCTCACTATGCTTCACTTTGTACATTTTCTAATGACTTGTCTTGGAATTCACTAATCCTTTCTCTTGCTGAGATGAGTCTGCTGTTAAACTCATCCACTGATTTCCTTATTTTGGTTATTCCTTTTGCAGTTCTCAAATGTCTCTTTGATTCCTTTTAAAAATATGTTCCAATTTGCTGTTGAAATGATCCCCCCTTTAATCAATTTGTCTCTATTTTCCTTTATGTTCTTTAACTTTGTAGTGGTTAAACCTTGGCTACATATTTAAATATATGGACCACCTGTGGATCTGCTGCTACTGCCTCCTTTTCCTCTCTGGGCACATTTTCATATTCTTTGTTTTTTAAAGATTCTATTTAATTATTCATAAGAGACACAGAGAGAGTGAGAGGCAGAGACATAGGCAGAGGGAGAAGCTCCATGGGGTGAGCCTGATGCAGGATCCCAGGATCCCAGGATCACAACCTGCGCTGAAGGCAGACGCTCAACCCCTGAGCCACCCAGGTGCCCACATTTTCATATTCTTGTCTTGGCTAGTAATTTGGACTATGCACTGCACTTTGTGTACAGAAGGATGCAGAGACTGGGGTCAGTGTCATTTCCCAACCTTCACTCTTTTCTGTTGAGCAGACATGGTGAAGTACTGAATGGGGTTGGGACCAGACTGTAGTTTTCATGAAGAATCCATCCACCTCTGTTTTTAAATATCTGTATGTATTTGTTGAAAGTGATTACTTACTCTAGCTTGTCTTTGTTTCCTCAGACCTTTACGGAGATTTCCTCCAGCCTTTCTGGCCCAACCTCCCCCTCTCCATGCTGCCCCAGCACTTAGTAAATGTCTCCTAGAGAAGACATTTGGAGTCTTGGAGTTTGGAGACCCTCTACTTCCAATCCCTTATACCAGCTCATGTTGCTATTAGACGTTCTAATGGCTTCTCTCTCCTATTAGAGTCTCTCTGTCCGTGGTGGGTTCCAACTCTCACCCTATGCCCAAACTCGGCAAAGTGTCCTGGAGAGGCATGCTCAGCTTGTCTACAACTCTCATTTGTCTAGTCCTTTTTCCCTTCACAGTTCACTGATAGCTTTTAAAAGAAAGCTCTTGCCATTAAAAAAAAATTCTAGTTGCTTAAGTGGAAGTGGTGGCCTGCCACTCTCTACTCTGTGCCATCTGGAAGGATAAGTTCCTGAATGTGCAGAGAAACTGAATAGCCTTCCTTTCTAATCCCTTTCTCTTTAAAAATTAGCACAGTCTGTCATTCCATTGGACGAACTAGGCTCCATCTCCATCCAGATGGCTTCCATCAGGCTACCCTTGCATCCACCCAGGTACAGGGGCTCAAGACTCCTGATGGCTGTGGTCAACTCTGTGCTGGCCTTCATCTTCTTGGTGGCCATGGTTTTGCCAGGACACAAAGCCTTTGAGAGCTGCTGGGCCCAGAGACTCTAGACTCATCCATGGAAGGTCTTAGGCCTTTTTAAATGCCACAGGTACAGGTGATTTCCTTTCACACACACCACAACACTGCAAAGCTGTTTTGTTTATTCTTATCTATTTTTTATGCTTCATCTAGAATAATAGTCTCTACTGTTAAGCATTTAATGATACTATTTTCTTCACTGTCTAACCTTCCTTAATTTTTTCTCTCCTCTTATACTCTTTCTGGCTTACACATTTCTTCTCTGTATCACTACTTGGCTTTTCTAAGAAATGGAGGCCTTTCATAGATAGTCTTTTCTACAAGGACACCTCTTCTTCCTTGCAAAAAATCAGGAGCACCTGGGTGGCTCAGTTGATTGAGCATTTGACTCTTAACTTCAGCTCAGGTCACGATCCCAGGGTCGTGAGATAGGGTCCTGCCCCAGGCTTCACACTCAGTGGGGAATCTGCTTGAGATTCCCTCTCCTTCTCCCTTTGTCACTTTTCACCACCCCCACCACCCCCATACGTGTTCTCTCTCTAAAGTAAAGGAAGAAGTCTTAAAAAAAAAAAAAGTCAAATTATCAGAATGTACCACATAGGGTGCTCAGGGCTGTGGTTCTTCACCACTGTGTCTCTCTGCTGTTGGTCACCAAAAGGCTGCCCTTTCATTGCTAAAGCAGAATATTCATGCATTTTCTTCTAACTCCACAACCAAAACTACCTAGAAGTCAGGGGGTTTGGAAAAACCAAATCCAAGAGAACCCAGTCTTTGATTATTTGATATAATAATAATATTTGCAAGTTTTTGGGATAGTTTGAGAATCAAGGTTGTAGTAGATTATATGACTTTGCTACCATGTCTCAGGATAACACTGGGGTGAAGGTGGAGGAAGGCTGCCCTTCTTTTGGCATCTTCTTAGCTGCCTATCAAAGTAAAAATCCTGCTAAAAGTCCAACACTAAGAAGCAGAGAAAGGAACTAGAGTGATATCGAACTCACATAAAATAAGAAAAATTTTGTCATATCATAAAAAGTCTGAGGTGCAGCTCGACCACGGAATCCCACATAAACCTTAGGGACTGGAAGCCCTTTCAAGACTCCTCCGTAGATGGCAGTTTGTGGTCCTCAGGTTGACAAGAACTTCCACAGTGCCTACTGTGTGACCCATTTTCTTATAAAGAACACTTGAAACTACATTTATTTTTTCTTTTATGTTGAAGTTATTATTACTATCATTCTTTTTTTTATATTCAACAGAATTGACAATAGCAACATTCCAAAAGCATTGTAAGTCCACAAAGACAGAAGTCACTGAAGGGCCTCCTTGGGGTTTCTCGAGCTTGCAACCCTAGATTCCAGCTGCCTTTCTGTCATCCTGTGAGTCTGAATGTTCTCCAGAGCTTGGGAGGATGCCTGACAGGCACTGCACATACTCACTGCTTTACTGAGTTTCCGTGTTAGGTAAGCTAACCTGCAACCCAGTCTACCTGGCCTGTTCTATTTTTTCACCCAGTATACTTACGACTAGAACCCCTGTCACCTGCCAGAGCATCTCCGTTTGGAGATAACAAATCATATACCTTCTTCTGGCTGTGCACATAGTATGGACTAAGAAAACACCAAGAGGGGAAAGCCTGTCCTCCAGGAGTTCATTTTCTTTAGTGATAAAGTCTGTAATCTTGAGGCAGCCTGAATTGGCGGCTCAGGAGTCCATGGAAGGAAGGAATGGCCCTAGGAGATGAGGAGGTGGATTTTGGAGGTGAATGGGGGCTGGAAAGGCAGAGGAAAAGTGGACAGCAGAGGGCGCTCAGGAAGACACTGGGTTCCCAGAAGGGAGGTGCCCGCAATGTGGGGGTAAGTGAGTGCCAAGTGTGGGAGACAGGCTGGGACTAGACCACAGGGGGACCCAAGCAACAGCATGAATAGCATGAGCCTTGTGTTGTGGGCAGTAAGGAAACTGAGGAGGGGTTCATGTGCTGTCCAGCTGGAGCGGGGAACACCACTGAACACACTCAGATGAATAATACACTTTAATTCTCAATTCAATAAACTACCCCTTCCAAGTTATGAAACAAAGCTAGAAATTCTTATCTGTCTTTACCACCTGTAGTTTTCATTTCTTCATTGCCTCTAAAGATTAAAAAAGGCAAAAAGGAGCAATTCTTGAATCCAGCAAACTTCTACACAGAACCAGCTAGTGAAAACCTGAGGTCTCTGCCACAACCACTCCAACTGTGGCAGCACCGCATTCAGGCACCATGGATGACACCCAAATGGATACGCCTGGCTGGTTCTGATGAAAACCCCATTTATCAAATAGGTGGCTGGCTAAATTGGGACCAGGGTGTGGTTTGCTGACAGCCTGCTCTAACCCCTAAGTATTCATTCAGAATCATAACTCCTCTTGTGTGAGCTAAGTTACACCTGTGGGAGTGCTGTTTGGTTTGGAGATGAACTACTGCAGGGGGTCACAAAGATGTGAGTGATGGAAAGTGCCAATGGCAATACTGGTGGTCCTGGGCAGCTGGGGTCCCTTAGCAGATACTCCCTGGACACAGTAATCTGTACCCCTGTGATGGGGACCAGACTCCCCCCATGGGTGGGCAACTGGCCAGGGGGGCCAGGAGTTACCTCGGCTTGCTCGGCTGCGTGTGCGGACACCCAGTACCGGGGTGGCATCTTCCACAGCGGGTGACGAGGTCTTCAGCACGGCCTTCATGTTCTCGTGCTCCGTGGCGTCCTCAGCATAGGTCAGGCCCTGCGGCTGGCTCAGAGGTGCTGGAGAGCTGCTGGAGAACTTGCCAGACTGCAGACCAAAGTAGGGGTATGGGCATGAGGTGACTCCCCCAAAACAACTCAAGCTTATAAAACGTCTAGGGGAGGAAAACCTCTTTCTTGTTTATGCACATTCTGCAGACACAATCTCTATGGCAGTCACTAAGATTGTCAAATGAACCAATGACAAACATCCACGTATACAGGAAGTTCTCTTATCAGAAAGAAAGCCCCGGTGGCAAAAGGCCCACACCCATCCCTCTGCTGTCATGGCTCTCCTGGCTCACTGCAGATTCCCCTCAGGGGGTGCCTGCTGGGGGCAACGGACCTCCACCCTGGGAAGAACTCAGAACTGCAATCTGTTTCTAACACCAGAGCCCTGATATGAGAATTAAAATATGCTCAGTTAATCAAATGTCTTGAGATGGGTTTTTTTTAATTTAGCACCAGAGAGAAGTTAAAATTTTCTTATAGATCACTTGTGATGTTAACATTTACAAAGAATCATACTATGGTAAACACTGGCCAGAATCTTTCCAGACCTAGTCCCATCTCACTTTACAGAGAAGGAAACTAAAGCTCTCCAAGATTCAATGATTTGTCAAAGGCCCCAAGGGAATCAACTGCAAGGCCTAGACCAGAAAATGACATGGAAATTCATGCTGAAACAGAGTTTGGCAACACTCATTGCTTCTGGCTGTGTCAGAAATATGGTTGCCCCAACACGCATTACATGTACATGATCATATTCTCTCACCGGAGCTGAGCAAAGAATCAGGGCATGTATATTTTAAAAGAGATATTCTAGAATACTGGGCCATACATATGTACACAAGGCCAAACAGCTGGATGAGAAGGGGAAAGTCAGTTAATGTTTGCAAAGAGCAGTTCCACAGGTTCCTGGCTTCCCCTTTTCATCGATTGTCTCAGCCATGGCAACAGAGCCCAGGTCACATCTGCTTGTACCATCTGCACTGCTCCCTCATGTTCCAGGGCCAATGGCCCTGATTTCATTTCTGGTTCTCCCATCTGCACCAGGGCCAGGAGGAGGAGCCCCTGCCATCCCACCCCTGGACACACAAATCCCAGTGAATCCAATGGATGCCAGCTGAGAAAATGGGCACAAGTCAAAGGCTGCCTATGAGTGATGACCATTTCTGTGACCACTGTCCCACTTCCTCTTTGGTTTTAGGGCTCTTTCCATGGTTATCCTAGAAGCCAGTTCTCATATTTGAGTTGCCAAAAGGCTCAGCCAGGGGGCTGGAGGGAGAACTCCCTGTCCACTTCTCCAATATTAGGAGAATATCTCCAATATTAGATCAGCTGAACTTGCCATTCCTGACAGTGCCTGGGACTCAGGGACTGCTTGGAAAATGCAGTTAACCCTTTGATTACTGGCATACCCATCATAATGAGAACCTGTGTGAGGAGGTTAGTGATCACACGGAAAGCAACCAGAAAATGACCATGCATGGTTTAGAACACTGGATGGTGCTGATGCCTCATGCTGCTTATGTTAGGTTAGACTCTACAGCACACTTGGGAAGGTCAAGTGTGGCATTCCTCATGTTTATAAACAGTCCTACCTCCACTTCATCCTCTTCATCAGTCTACCCGAGAGGACAGGACAGGATGGAAAAGACAGAAGGGATTCTTAGAAGGTACAGAAGTTAGCAAAGATGAGATCTTAATGTCCTACCAAATTCCAAATAAAGGAATTAGCCACCACCACCAGGGTCTGCCCTCCTGAGGTGGGAGCTGCCAGATTCTGACTGCGTAGCCCTACTGCCTGTGTCCAGACATTCCCTCTCTGAGCTCCAAGGCCAGTTCTGACCAAAGTCAGGAGGAATTTGTGGGGCTCCAGACCAATCTCCTGAGGCTGCCCAAGGGCATATAGCCAGCGTACCTGGTGTTCGGTCTGCTATAGACCTAACTCCCAGCTCTGTGCCCTGCTACTCGGTGTGGAACCCACCATACCCTGCTGCTCATCAGGGCCTCTGCACGTGGACCAGCCTCTATCTGCCTTGTGCTACCTGTCAGCCACTATCTCCCTCTCATCTCGAGTGCTTGGGCCCTCCCTGCCCAGGCTGCCAGGTGTGGGCCTCCATGAATCCTTCCACATACAGGCCATACAGAACCAGTGCAACCAATGCCCAAGCAGAATGGGTCATATGACTCCTCAGAAACACGAAATTAAGTTCTTTTAAAAATCTTACCTGCCCCTCATGGAGGCTTTCTGAACTGACATGCCAAGCTTTTAATTATCACCTGATAAACTTCTTTAAGTAACTTTAAAATAAATAACCCTTTTCTAAAAAATAAATTGAGAGTGAAGGTCATGTCCATCTCTTGATTTTAGGTTAAACACACCCTCAGTGTAACCTGAGTTTCCACTGAGGTTATGAGGCCAGGCCTCAAATCAGACAGAAAGTTTTTAAGACCCGACTAAACTTTCAGGAGTTAAAATGACAAAATGCCTCTGGTTCATCATATTCCACATCACTCCCAGGCAAAAGGCACTCCACCCAGAGAGGACAGTCTTGCTCTATTTTTATATCTACCTTAGAGCTTATTTATTAACCAGGATGGTTGGCATTTTCTCAGCCATCAGCACATGGGCAAGGTGCTACATATGCAAAATCTCTAGCCTTCTTGACATCCCCCCAAAAAACAAGCATTCCCTTTTTATAGAAGAGAAAGCTGAGCTTAAATGCCTGCAAAACCGAAGGAAACATTTAAAATATTCAGGATGAAAAAAAAATTAAAAAATAAAATAAAATAAAATATTCAGGATGCCAGAAAGGGAGCTCTCACACCTTCATACTGCCGTCTACTGCAGCCATCAACAGGAAGTGGCCTGCCTTCCTACCCAAGTGGGATGAAGATTTTCTCCTCGCTTGCAACAGCCCAGCCAATGAGAAACCACTGCCACACTGAACTCTCACTTTTTTCCAAGGGAATTTAATCAGAAGTAGCCCCTCCCAATTTCCTCTTTTCTCAATAAAATAACTTTCCTCCCCTTTGTTCTCTGGACTTGTCTATGGTTTTGTCATAGCCTGCATGTCTCAAATTGCAACTTCCCCGCCATTCCTGAATAAACTCATTTTGCTACTAAAATAGCTGACTGGTTCATTTTCAAGGTCAAGAGAGCTCCCCACAAGCCCCTGATGTGGAGGTCCTGGGGCTGATAGCCTGAGTTCTTGCAGTCAATCTTGAGTATGAAGACAGTAGACAGGGCCAAGGATGTCTTATGCCGTCTTGTCTATGTCACCATTTTGGGTCTACCACTAGTTTGGGGCACAAGGATGAGAAATCACTTAGTTTCTCACTGATTCTTACCTGGGAGGGCACCTGGATTTTGAGAAAGGAAGCCTTTTGTATTTCAGAAACAGAGAATGAAGAGGAGGGACAGGCACATAAGGGCAGATACAGGGCTGACGTGAAATGATCAGTCTTCAGATTTTGCCCAGATTTCACTGTCTTAAACAATAATTTTTTTTCTAAAACCATCTCTGTTCAATTACTACCACTTCCATCTTCATCTTACCCAGCATCTATATTAAAAATGATTCGCTACACAATTTTCTCTAAAAATCATTTCCAGTTCTAATGTTCAGGGGCTCCATCTATTGCCGAGTTTTGTTTTTAGTGGTTTAGGTTGTGTATGTGTTGTTTTCTAACCAGATCATGAGGACATCCTTGGGGGTATAAGCTTGTCTTTTTCCGCAGTCATATGTTGTTGGTGCCCAGTGCAGGGCTGAGCATGCAAGGGGAACAGAATTGCGAATTGGGAGAAGCAGCTCTACACTTTGTCTTAAATGACAATATCCTCATCTTCCAGCAGATGGCAGTCTCTCTACGTGAATGATGCCACTCTGACCACTAAAAAAAGAGACTGTTGAGGATGAACCGTGAGGTCTGTCCTTGTCTACATTTGAATGGGAATTTAAATATTTTTGAATTAAACTCTAGCAACATTTACCCCTGTTTATAAATAGGCAAGCCGAATGTTTTCAGAGAAGGGCAGAATTTGAAAATTAGTGGGATCTGTAAAAAAAATCTCAAGAATTTGGCAAGAAATCTTCATGTTTTCATAACTATAAGCATATTGGGCCTGTATTTTTCACCCACCAGTGTCTCACTTCCACCAAAATGAGTAAGCCCCTTTTAAAGCTTTAAAAAATAACACCTTGGAATGAAAAGTGGGCCACAGTTTGCCCAAATGGATTCAGCTTGCTTCCTGTTGCTATACTCATCCTATGGAGCCCAGACTTCAGGAGAGGAGAAGGAAGACTCTCAGCTGGTGGCACTGGCATTCAGAACTGCCAGCAGGGCTGTACAAAGGGCCCCTCTGCAGATAAGTGATCTGAGCACTCCCTTAGGCTTGAGAAAATTCTAAGGGAACAAGGAGTCTGGGTGAGGGGATGGTAAGAAGATTAGTCCCTAGTTTTCCTCAGAACTACCTCAATATAACAAAATTTCTAAGATAATGGATCCATCTTCTTATTCCTCAGAATGTAGATGCTAATCATGTGCCCTCTGTTTCTCCTATAACATGCACACCCATCTGGGGGCAGAAGGCAGAACTAATTTTAATCCTCCCCAAAGAAATCTGCCTGACTTGAGTTCAGTTGAGGCTTGCAACCCCCAGGATGATGGTGCTTTCTATCATTTGGTCCTTCTCCCATCCCATTTTCTGTATTACTGAGAGGCAATGGTGCTTCTCGGATCTATATACAGATGGGTTGATTTGCATAAAGGCCCACCAGAAAGAGGCACCTACATGGTATGTCTTTGTCTCTGGCATCTTCACACATCCCTCCCCGCTCCTCTTACAGAGCATTTGGCACCTGAATGCCCACAGCACCCGTGGCCTGCAGGGAGAGAGGAGCCCAGGAAGAAGGGGAGTGTACCAGCAAGCAGGGCAACTCCCCACAATGGGCCGTAGGGAACTCCTGTTGGATTCACTATTCTATGGATCTCTTCCCA
The DNA here is from genome assembly GCF_003254725.2 of Canis lupus dingo. Lineage (NCBI taxonomy): Eukaryota > Metazoa > Chordata > Mammalia > Carnivora > Canidae > Canis > Canis lupus. The sequence goes on from NC_064249.1 coordinate 53,183,395, forward strand.
CCTAAAGATTCTCTGACTCAAGGGACTGCCAAGAGCTCCCTCAAATCATGTCTTTGAGCAACCACACCAATTATTTCTCTATTCAGATGTCTCGAATCGGTGGTCCACATGTCAACTGACTGGTTATGCAGCATCATTATGACCATTAAAATCATGAATCAATTCCCACATCAGTATATTTGTGTTCCTAGAGTAAATGGCATTCTCTTTTGTATTTTTTCTTTTCTTCCACTTCTACCCACATCTCAGAGGTTGAAAAAGGACTCAAGCCTTTAATGACACCATATTACCTACAATACCCTAACATGGGTTAAAGTTCCTCCACTAGCCACACATCCTTAATTTACATGTATTTGTCCCACACATGTTATACAGCAGATTTTCACTGTAATAGTAGAGGAACTGTTTAAGAGCAGTTTTTGGACTTTGGGTGATATGATGTAGAAATGTAGGTTCATCAACTAGGTACCACTCTAGTGGGTGATGTTGATAATAGGGAAAGCTGTGCATGTGTTGGGGCAAGGAGTATCTCTGTAGAAATCTTTGTACCTTCCTCTTAATTCTGCTCTGGACCTAAAACTGTTCTTAAAAAAAAGTTTTTTAATGTGAAAAAAAGAGCATTTTTTAAAAGATGGATTTTTTTTCACAGTCCAAAAAAAAAAAAAAAAAAAAAAAAAAAGGACAGCCCCTAAACTGCAGGGGTTGATCTGCTTTTACAATAAATGATACAGAGAGACTTATTTCATGGGACTTACGTCAGTGATCATCTTCCCTCTGGTCTTATTTCTCTCTCTGTGGTTGGCCCGTTTCTGTTTCTGCTGCAAAACCCTTTCCCTGGTGGTGCGATACTCCAGTGCAAATTCACTAATGATCCTGCAGAACTTGTTTATGTTCACTTCCCGAATTGCATAAGGTGGGTGACCCATAAAGAGCAAAAAGGAATGGAACCTGCAATGAAAAACACAATAGTGGTGTTGACTTCAGTTCTAAGGAACAAAAGACAACTGTCTAAAAACTTTCAGTACGAAATCAATCAGGCAGGCATTGTTCTTCATTTCTGGGGCTCTGGGGTTGAAGAGTCTTCTTGAGTGAAAAATGCAGCCAGAAGTCAAGTTCAACTCACTTTCTCGCTGATGGAGGATGTCTAGGTGGTAGGATTTTAGGAGATCAGTTACTGTTTTCTTTTTGCTTATCAATGTTTTAATGCTTCTTTTAAATGTATGTGCAAAACTTTTGTAAGAAAAAGGATAAAAAAAAGAAAAAAGGATAAATCACTGTTTTAAAGAAAATACTGCACAAGTTTCTAGATTATGTAAGAACTGAATAAGGAATAAAGAAATATAGCTTAGCAATTCCTTGAGACAGTGCTTTAAGGACAGGAATAGCTGTGTACTGATGGTCTGTAAAAATGCTGATAAAATTTTCTGTGAGTAAATATTCTGAAATATTTTCTCATGATATTACAATCTTTTTTTTTGAGAGAGAGAGAGAGAGAGAGAGAGAGAATGAACAAATGAGTGGAGGTAGTGGGAAGGGGCAGAAGGAGAGGGAGAGAATCCTAAGCAGGCTCCATGCTTGGTGCCGAGCCCAATGCAGGGCTCAATCTCATGACCTGAGCTGAAATCAAGAGTTGGATGCTTAACCCACTGAGCCACCCAGGCGTCCCACCATATGATTTTAATTTTATTAGGAAACACCATACAAGCAGCACAAAATAAATTTCAGGTATTTAAATTATAAATTAAAAATTATTATATCTTATTGAATTAAAAACATCCTGTAAAGGAAATTAAATAAGCAAACATGTACACCAATTTTAGATATCAGGAAATGAGAAAGAAGATCCTAGGAGACAGGGATATTCTTATGCAGACCAAACAGTCTTATATAAATGATACCACTATTTCTGGACAACTACTTTTGTTTTTGATCATTCTATTTTGTACAGTTTGAATAGGGGTTTTGTTTTGTTTTTAACAACACAAAAGGGAAATCAGCTTATTCTTTATGTGAAGAATAATAAAGTGAAACATACAACTTGTAATTAAAGACGCTGAAAAACAAATGCTGTTTAAAGCCAGAAAATTTAGCCACAACTATAAAGCCCTTAGAGGAACAAAGACTATAAGTTTCCATGACTTTGGATTAGCCAATGATTTCTTTCTTACATGCGACATCAAAACCATTAGCAACCAAAGGAAAAAACAGATAAACTCGACTTTATCAAAATTAAACACTTGGACCTTTCAAAGAACCACCATCAAAAGTGAAAAAACCACCCAAAGAATGAGAGAGAATATTTGCAAATCCTATGTACCCAGAATATATAAAGAGATTTGTACCCAGAATATATAAAGAAATCTTACAACCTAACATTGAAATAACAAAGAAATTATGGACAAAGCATTTGAACAGACATTTCTCCAAAAAAAGATACACAAATAACCAATAAGTGCATAAAAAGTTGCTTAACTTAGTCATTAGGGGAGTGCAAATCAAAACCACAAGGAGACATCACTCTACACTCACTAAGATGGCTATTGTCAGGACCCCAGATAATAACGAGTGTTGGTGAGGATGGGGAGAAATTGGAGCCCTTATACAGTAGCAGGTAGGAACATCACATGGTTTAGCTGTTATGGAAAAGTCTGGCAGTTCCTAAAAAGTTAAACATAAAGTTACCATATGACTGAGCAATTTTGCTCCTATGCACATACCCAAAAGAAATGAAGATATGTGTATGTCTACACAAAACCTCTACAGGAATGTTCATAGCAGCAGTACTCATAATAGCCAAAAAGTAAAAATGACCCAAATGCCCAACAAATGAACAGGTAAACAAAATGTGGTCCATCCATACAAGGTACTGCACAACTGGCCCATTTCCTCTCTCATCTCCATTGAACCCAGCCACAGCGGACTCCTCAAGACTCCTTGAAGAAGCCTCAGGCCCCAAGGTGGAATGTGGGGGACCCCAACGGGACAGAGGGATGGCTGAGAGCCTGCAGGGGCTGTGAGGAGGGGCAGGGAGGCCATTCCACTGGTAGGACCACGGGATCTGAAAGGTGTCCAGTCTGAGCCACTCCCTCTATCTCGTGAGAGTGTACACAACTCAGCCTGACGGGTCTGCGAGGCCTGGGACTAGGCTGCCGTTGGGGCAGCATGAAAGGAAAGAGGAAATATGCAGAGGAAAACTTAGCCATGCAATGGTTCTGAAAGCTGTTTTACCTAAAGAGGATTGTCAAAGTTCTTTTATCTGCCTCTTTATCAAGAGGAGACCCACTGGGATAACTAAGGGAGGGCCGGACAGGAAGGGGAGGGGCAGGCGCCTGCTTCTTCAGCTCCATGACTGAGGGAGCAGGGAAGGAGGGCAGGTGGCCAGATGTGAGTTCTCATCTCTGTCTGAGGAAGCCCTGGAGTGGAGAGAGGTCCGTTGAGAGGCTCGGCGGGGCTGCTGAGGGCAAGAGGTATTTCTGTCCCACCAGGGGGCTCCTGTGCAAGACAGAAGGTTCCAGGCCAATCCACAACACCTCTGGCAGAGTGCAAAGAGCAGCCTGATAAGGTGAGGAAGAGGTGGGTCTGGCCAGATGCATCGGCCCTCCCAGGCTCCTGGGTGGTATACAGTGGACCAGAGGGAACCCAGAGGGCATGAGCAGAGAACCTGCAGTGTCTGAGGGAATGCCCGGGGGGCAGAGGCGAGACCTGACCACTTGTCCTGTCAGCTGCCAATCACAGCAGGAGGTGCCAGCAAAGGATGGGCTGAAGTGTCCTGGCCTGTGCACAGCGGAGGTTAGGGAGCTTCCAGATGGCTCCATCCGAGAACCTCCCGCCTCTTCACCATTGAGCTCTAGAAATCATTGTTCTTCCTTCCCCAAGGCCAGAGGGGTGGCAGGACTCTTGAAGACCGAACATTCAGCTGTTTACAAGACTGACTAGGTCAGCAGACTGCCACCAGCAGGCAGTGGGTCATGAGGGAGGGAGAGTGTCATGAGCCTAGACCCGCAGTTCTGCTACCCGAAGGTTTGCATTCACCCCCAGGGGACACAGGACCTTCCCACCTTGGGAACCTCAGCGCCACGTCTGTGTAACAACTGCTTCTTTTAAAAAGTGCCCGATTAAATGAATTACTAATTACACAGATAAAAATATAACTCTTATACTTGCAGGTGAGGAAAAGAGAGGAAGGCCTCGCTACTTCCAACTTTCTGATCTGAAGACTTCTATCAAGGCTGATCTGCGCGCCCAGAAGGATTCTACTCATACCCACCTCAACTAGGGTTTTGCTCCTTTCTGGGTCTTAGTGTCCCAGTGTGCAAAGGGAACATGTTAGTTCTTAGCCATTACAGCCTATGCTCCTGGGAAATGTTGGTAGGTGGGGAGGCAAAGAGGAAGAAGCACAGCCACTGGGGCTCTGAGGCCCCCACGGCCACTTCAACATGATACTCTGACTTTAATCAGTTCTTCATATGGCATTCCTGTGAACAACGTCATTGGAAGCCAGGGTTCTATGGTTTAGGAGCTTTGGCTTGGCCATTCCCTGGACCCACCCTTTAGCCCTGGCCCTTTTACCACCCACGATAACTATGGTGGATTCCTAGCTCATGCAGGTCATCCCCAGCAGGATGGCCTCCAGTGAGTAGACAGGGATCTAGATCATGCAAGAGCAACCATTATTTGGTGACCAGCTTACCAGGAAGAGTAGGACAATCACAGCAAACATGATATGCATTTTACACACACACACACACACACACACACACACACACACACACGCACAGCACAGCCTATAGCTTAAGGAATAATTGTATCACCAAAACGAGTTTTTACCTGTCCACGATAAAATGACTAATGTGCTCAGGCATAAAAATTTTGTGAGACTTTCAGAAAACTGCTCCAGTTTCATGATATTCCAAATGGAAACTATTTGTTTGAGTCATTTTAAGTTGGAAACTGCCTGTATCATACAAAGCACGGAGGGCCACCGCAGCTCACATTCCCTGCCTCTACTTTTCAAACATGTTAAAAGCATAATGTACTTTGGGTTCACTAAGAAACCTGACTAGATCTCTGATAAGATCCTCCTCCCTGGAAGGCAATGTGAGGTCAAGGTGGAGTGCAGGGAGCAGGCTTTACAACTAAATTCCAGAAGTACTGAGTGATTGACAGTCATCCACTTGGAGGGAAGATTCTGCTCCCCATTCTAGTCTTATCTAACATTTAAAGACTTCCACCACCTTCTTCACCCTACAACAGTCTGGATCTAGACCCAGGAGGGATACAATTACCAAAGCAGCAAAGGGCAAGGCCTCACATGCACACAAGACTAGGTTATTAAAGTTCTGGGTGGGTTCAAGGAGGGTGAAGGAAGCAAAGAAAAAAGAGGGTGAAAGGAGGAAGAGAGGGAGGGGAAGAGAGAGAAAAAAGGAATAAACAAATATGAAATGTACAGGGATAAATGCAAATAGTGCCCAACTGCTTAAAAAAAATAATCAAGGTGCACCTGGGTGACTCAGTGTTTGAGTGTTTGAGCATCTGCCTTCAGCTCAGGTTGTGATCGTGGGGTCCTGAGATTGAGTCCCGAATCAGGCTCCTTTCAGGGAGCCTGCTTCTCTCTCTGCCTATGCCTCTGCCTCTCTGTGTGTCTCTCATGAATAAATAAATAAAATCTTTAAAAAAAAAATAACCAAGTGCCTGGACATAGGCCTGGGAGTGTACATGAGGGCAGATCTCTGGGAAAGGCCGCAGTTTAGATGGCCCCCAGGGGAGGGCTCCCTTAACAGAACCGACATGAGGCCTGTTTCAGAAGTTCTGTCTCCAGAGCACCTGCTCTGGGTATACCACTGCCTGTGGGTCCGTAGACTTGCACACTTACTCAGTGAGGTCCAGGACAGAGCATCCAGACCCTGAAGGGCAGGGTGAGGAGCCTACAACCATACTCTGTGATATCACAAAGAAGAGGGGGGTGGTGCATGGTCAGCAATGCCCTGGCTCAGGAAGTCAGAATACCCAGGTTCTGGTATTGGTGCTGCTACTGCTTGCAAGTGAGACCGTTACGGAGCAGTCCTAGATCTCAGGCAGCCTCCTAGTAGGCAAGCAAGGCCTCCTCCATCCCTGCATGTCTCCCAGGGTCGTCTTAGATCTTCTGACTCTAAGGACAGTTGGTCCAGAGCGTGGCACCCATGGTGGGACCCAGGCCTCATCCATACAAGCTGCAATGGAGCAGCCATCAAAGAATCAACAAGTTGAAAGTCTTAGAGAGTACACTGCAGATTATAAAAAGGAACTTTTCTAACAAGTCAAGCCACCTTGGAAGGACATGTGCTCTAAGTACGCACAACTGTTCAAGCAGATGCAGAGACACAGGGGTCAACTTGTCAGAGATTTTATAGAGGCAATTCCTGATCAAATAGGATTTTTGTACCACATTATCCCTGAGATTCCTTCCAATCTCAAAATTCAATGGCATTATATTATCGCAGTGTGTGTGTGTAAGAAAAATACTCATGGAATAAACATGTGCTAAAGGTGTATTTTCTATGTACCCAGAGTTTATAGTACAACTTTTGTAAACTTAACCTTCCATCCAATCTTGGTTTATCGATTATTAATATGCCATTTTATAGGTATTTCCATTAGTTCATTCATCTACTTACCTGTTAATTATTCTTCTATGAACAATCTTTAAAATTATAATTCGCTCTGCACAGTCTTTTAGGAACTCTGACATTCGCTGTTTTAAAACTGGTTTCATTTCATGTTTCGCTATTGCCTTGAGGTGATCCCATGAAGCTTTGCATCTTCTCTCCATCTGACATAAATTATCCTGAAGTTGATCAAAGTCAACCTGAAAATCAGAGAGAGAACATTGCTAACGCACTGAAACAACCGGACACCAACCTGAACCAGGAAACTCAACCGCCTCCGGGAAGAAACAAACATCAAAACCAAATTTACATCTTGAAATACAAACATATTTATGGCCTAAAAATTATCCACATGTGTATTGGTCATTATCTTGACATCAAATTATTTAGTGATAAAACTGTTCTCCAAATGAACCCAATGCAAATATCACTCTTCCCCCCTCCCCCAAATTTGGAAAGAAATCTTAGGGAAGTCTTTGGGAACTGTAAATTAAAACATGATATCAGGGCATTCTAGTACAAGATGAACTGAGAAGATGTCTCAAAATTTTTCAGAGAGCTCTTGTTCAAAAAAAAAAAAGAGAGAGCTCTTGTTCTTCAGAGATGATTTTTCACTTAGGGTTATAGGAGCACGCCAGTTGTACGGGGATGGTTCCAATATGGTGGGGATAGCTAAAGGGGAGACAGCTTCTCTTCACAGTGATCTCTTTACACCGTGTGACAAATTTTACTTCTCCACCCATTCATTCGTTCGACCCACACGGATGGAGAGACTGGTGTATATCAGTTCCTACACCAAGCACTAAGAACACAAAGACAAATAAATGTTCAGCGAACCTAAATTGCTGCTCTCGAGGAGGCTCATTTTATAGACAGGTGTGTAGACCAAACACTGGGGATGTATAGAACCCACTAGGTGCACGCGCACATGTCTGTGTGTGTGTGTGTGTGTGTGTGTGTGTGAGAGAGAGAGAGAGAATGGTCTCACTACCAGATGCAAGTCATGTGTGCAAAGAACAGACGTGCCACCGTGCCCACTGTGCTCTTCAGGGAAGTGGGGACAGCAGGGATGAACTGAGGTAGCCTGAGCTGAGGCTTTCTAAAGTGATGCTTTTATTGAATTTCTAGACTAGAAATTATGTGAATCAAAGAGGTAGTCATGAAAAAAAATACACTTGAGGGCATTTAAGAGGATGTGGGATGGGGCGGGGGGGTGGGGGCTGGTGACTGATAAGGCTAGGAGAGGAGGTAGACACATAAACAGGCAAGACTTAGGGAGGAGCCTGAGGGCAGAGAAGTAGCTGCAGGGGGGAGATGGTGGGAAAAGCCAATCGCTGGACAACTCAAGGTCAGAAGGAGAAGGCAAGTGCGTGGAGGTGAGCTGCCACTGCTTAGATGACGAAAGTCAAGAGATGTGAGCCTTGGGGGTGCCTGGGTGGTTCAGATAGCTAAGTGGCTAAGCATCTGCCTTTGGCTCAGGTCAGGATCCCAGGGTCCTGGAATCAAGCCCCACATAAGGCTCCCTGCTAGCAGGGAGTCCGCTTCTCCCTCTCCCTCTGCCTCTACCCTCTGCTCATGTGCTCTCTCTCTCTCTCTCTCTCTCTCTCAAATAAATAAAATCTTTTCAAAAAGAGAGCAATGTGAGGCTGCATTTGAGTGCTTAGGGCCCTTGCTGGAGTGGTCCCACCCCCCAGGAGACAATGGAGGGGATCAAGTCAATGAAGGTGGATTCTGTTAGAGGATCTATCACCAGACAGGATGAGCTCAAAGGGTGCCCTGGGTGCCAGGCAAGACATTGCAAGTTCTGGGTTTCTTGAGTGCAGAAGAGCCAAAAACTGAAGGCAAGTTTAGGCAGAGCCTTGGTCAGGTAAGCAAGGGGTTCATGGGATTTGGAGAAAAATGATTTGCCTGAACCAAAAGAAACCTGGGTCCAGATTAGAAAAGTTTTTGCTTTCCTATGATATTGTCGAGCTGAGGGGGAAAAATCAGGTGCTCAGTCAAGAGGGGAAAAAAAATGCAGATTTAGAAAAAGACTGAATAGTTCAAAGAATAAGTCTAGAGAAGGATCTGGATGACCCGGGACTGAGAAGTAATGTCTAGGAGATTTTAAGCCAAGAGTAATATGTCTAATCATAACTCTCTGGATCTGTCCTCATTTGCATCTGGCAGCTCCCTGATACACAATAAAATAACCTCCGTTCCGCCCAGACACGCACTGAGCAGTCCTGCACAGTCTAACCAGGGGACACTCACCTGGCACAGAGCGGCCAGGCAGCCACCACGTGACAGATGGTTTTTCTGGGAAGAGAGTCCACTGTGAGCCCTTCGGGGGGGTGGGCAGGAGAAAGTAACCTACCGCCAACAGAAGCCAGGTAGGGAAACTTCTGACGAAGTACAATTTCAGCGTTGAGCTCAATGTAGCTTCTTTTGAGGGGGGTTGGAAGGCTGCCTCATCTGGCTGCCTGCCTGGCCAGAGGCCACCGGCACATGTGACCCGAGTCTCCACCATTATCCCCTGATTCTGTTATTAGTTCCACTCAGGTGGGGGGAAACTGATGCACAGAAGGGTAGGTAGCTTGTGAGAGACCACACAGCTCTAAGTAGTGGAACTGGGATCTGAACCCAGATCTCTCTGGCTCCAGAGTCTAAGTTTTCAACCAGCCTTAAGCCTAGATTTGCCCCTAAAAAATTCTACTCCAGAGACAGAGCAGGCCTGGCCACCCTCTTTGAGAAGAAAGTCCTTGTCAGGGAGACCTCTCCTGAAGACTGTTCCACATGAAACATCAAGTCAGACTGGGATGGTGTGGGTCACTCAGGGACACGGTTATCCTGCAGATGCCAGAGCAGCCCGCCCGTGTGACACACCAGCAGATGGAGCAGACACAGTGGGACTGAGGGTTCCTGAGGTTTATTTTGTGCCTGTCTACACAGGAGGACCCCTCAATACCCAAAAAGGCTTTGGGAGTAAAGGCTGAGAAGTGGTAGATGCCGTCTTGCAAGTCACAGGGATCTAGATCAATGATCATCTTTAGTAACTGCCAACGTTAACAGATAAAACAGACTTGCACTTTTGACTTGCGTAGCCAATCTTCACACAAGAAGTTATTTCATTATGATTTAACTAAATACTAAGCACCCTTTAGGATGATACTTAGGGGGGCCTGGGGAAGTCACTGGGGGCCAGCCTGGTGTCAGGACTCCAAGGCCAGGGCTGCTTTAGATATAAGCAGGCTCTACCCAGGAGAAAGACCTGGGAAAGAACAAAGGACCACATATAGCTAAGGAACTGCTTGGTTCTGTGTGGATCTGGGAACAAGACAAAGATGAGACCCTGTCTCAAGCAGAGGTATTCCTAACACACTGCGCTCTGAGAAGGTGCTCACGTGGCGGGCGGGGGCTGGGGATCCAAGCAGCAGTTGGAGGACCCTCCCCCACTGTGACACTCAGGAAGGGTTTCTCTTCTTGGTTAGAACACTGAAATGATATTTGTAAAAGACTTCTGAACAGTGCCTGGCAGAGTGGAAGCCTGTGGTCAGCTGCCAAAGCTGGGAGATCCCTGGCCATGCTCTGGCCCAGGGCCCCCTGCTTGCTCTACTTGGCAGCTGCCAGCCTGTTGCTCCTGAGGCAGGTAAAGTAGGGTCCCAGCCCCTGGGACCCCACAAGCCAGTTCTGTGGGAGAAGGCAGCGAGAGGGAGTTTCTTGAAGGAGACCTAAGCAAAGCCCCTTCCCCACTTCTTCCCCTCTGCCCACCACTCTATCTCCTCTTCTCATACTGGGGTCCAGAGTGTCCCAGAGCTAAGAGTCATCTGCTTTCAGCTCCTCGGCCTGCCCAGGTTGGGTTTCCAGAAGTTTCCTCCACATTGGCCTCACTCCTGTTGCCCTGTTCAGCCCTTCCCCATGCGCTTCCTATTGGCTCCTGAGACCCTCACATTGTCCAGTTGTGCTGTGGTGGGGACTCCTTGGGGTTGTTCAGCCTCAAGATACTCTTACAAGTAGAGGCAGCTGGGTATCCAACTATCACAACTCTTTTCTAATAAACTACAAGTTCATGAAGATTTTAATTCTACACTCAATTTAGAGTTTGCAGTCGAGAAGCCAATGCTATGTACTGTTTACAGCCCTATAAAACCCCTCCCTCTGCGTAAGAGTGTAGGAATAGCCAGCCAATCTGTGGGGGAGCAGAAGGCCAGGTGTCCTGTTTCCTGGCTCCATGTCTTGCTGCAGGAAGTCTGAGGAGGAGCCAAATTGCATTTTTTGGACATTTTTGTCCACTGAAAGAAAGTGGAGAAGTTTTCTTGCTCGGAAGAATCCAGGTCTAGTGAGTAACACTGCTCCACAGCGGATGCAGAGCTTTGGACCAGGATAGCAGGCCTGCTTCACATACCTCAGTAGGAAAGAATCTGATAGAGAACCAGACATGGGAAAAGGATCTTAAAAGTCCATTAGAAATGGCATCAGAAAAGACATACCCACAAACTCTAGAGCAAGGGTTGCAAGCAGCCCTTGGACATTTTTTTTTCACCTAATAGAGTCTGTGCTCCTCAGAGATGACTGACAAAGATCCAACATCTGAGGGAAAAGCACAGCCCACTCCTCTGTGCCCATGGACATACCTTGGCTGACCTGGTGACAGCCCCAATCTCTGAGTACAGATCAGAGCTGTCTGGGAAGTTTTCCACCACCATGGTGCACACATGGTGGAGAAGCGACTGCTTGTGCACGGTGTCTTTGACTTCTGGAACCTTCTCGAGGTAGCTTAACTCAAACGCTTTGGCCTGTTTGGTGAACATTAAATAAAAGACAAGAATAAGTTGTACACAGGCACAAATGGCCAGAATCAATGCCCTGTTGGAGGAGCCTAATAATAGCTCCCCTGTGACTGGAGCTTCTCAGGCCACATGCTCCACCATCATTAGCTGATCACATAGGGACCAACCACATTGGCTCTTTCCCACCATGGCCATCAGCCACTAGCTGTCCCAGGCCTCTGCCACTAAATCAGGGTGCTGTAGGGGTTGATGGGTCTCTGCCATCTGGGTATCTACAACTTTCTCTCTTTGGCCTCTACTTTTCTACTTCTTGACCAAAGATCTGCCAATTTTTTTTTAAAAAGTTGGTTTATAATGTGTGTAAATTATAAATATTTGAGTGATAAGTTCAGGGGAAAAAATGGGGGAGGGAGGTGAATGAAATTCTCTCCAATGTCAGTTTTGAGAAAAGCCAAGCTTCATAAAGAAGAGGGTGCTTATTTTTCTAAGTATTCTTATGTATAGCAAGATACAGGCTCAAATAAATAGGCCCTGGGCAGCCCGGGTGGCTCAGTGGTTTAGCGCTGCCTTCAGCCCAGGGCGTGATCCTGGAGACCTGGGATCGAGTCCCATGTCGGGCTCCCTGCATGGAGCCTGCTTCTCCCTCTGTGTCTCTGCCTCTCTCTCTGTGTCTCTCATGAATAAATAAATAAATAAATCTTTAAAAATAAATAAATAAATAAATAGGCCCTGATAAGTTAAGGATGAAATTCCTTCTAGATTTTCCAGCAAGAAAATACAAAAATTACTTGTTCGTTTGTGCTTTGGAGGACCAGAGGTACAACGTCCCTCAGCAAACGAAGGGCAGGGATTTTGTGACAAGGTAGGGAGGAGAATAAGAGATATGACACACTTACATTAGTTCCATTTAGAAAGTTCCCAATGGCTAAGAGAGTAGATAGGATAAAGCCCAAGGTCTTATTGTTCTCCAGTTGGTCTATGCCTTCCTTCAGATCCAAAAGTGGTTCTGCTACTTCCTTTCAATTAAAAAAAAAAAGTCAGAAGGTGATGATTAAGAATGTACATTTTGGCTTTACTTTGTTCTTATTCACTTCCGTACAAGGGCACCACAGCAGAGTTTTCCTTGGTGTCAGGCAGGCCCATGGGATGGGCACAGGCTCCCAAGTATGGAAAAGTACCAGATGGCAGTGGGAAGTCCTCAGAGTCTCCCCAGTGGAGCCCAAATGAATATGTCTGGCTACCTGTGCTGGGGTGACAAATGCTCTATCTCCCCTGTTCCTGCCCATCAGTTAAGCTCAGGTAGGACCTTCAGACCACACTCCCCTCTCATTCTCTCTCCTTCTGACTGCCTTCTAGAACTCTCTTCCTTTGCATGTACCTTCAGCATTTGGAACATAATCTTCCTCTTTGCCTTCTCCTTCCAGGCAGATGACACCAGAAAACATCCTGCACTGTCCCTGCACCCCTCTGGTCTCCTAACCTCCCCTCTGAGCACTCTGCAGGTGGCCACTTCTTAGCCCGGGTTTCTAGAAGACCACCATCCTCATTACTGCCATTGCCCTCATAACTCTCACTCTCTCAGACTTTCACACTGGTTTTGAGACTATGTCACGCCAAGTCCCCTCAGTGGTCCTGCATCTCTTCATCCCCACTTGATTCCTGAATGAATTCAAACACCACGGTTTCCTCCAGAAGCCCCTACGCCCACTGCCACCGGCCTGGTCCTCGGCATAAGACCTTGCTGCCTCCTCTGCCAGAGGATGGAGACCACACAGGCTCTCCTATGCTTTGAATCTCTCTCCTTTGGGTACTTTCTCTTAATTAAGTTCATTCCAGCTCATTTTCCATCTTTTTCCTCTCTACTGGATTTTTCTGCTAAAAACCTCTAAATATACTCCCATTTCCCCAGTCTAGAAGACACCTGCTCCTTCCACTTCTTACTCAGATGAATCTCCCAATGCCTTCACTGTTAAGGATCTTCTCAACTTCTTAGAGTGTTTCATCCTCAACTTCCTACAGAGATACTCCCTCAAAGGGACCCATTACCAGGATAATTGTCACAGTCAATGGCAGTTTAGGTGACTATCATTAAGTAGAAGGATTACAGGTCACTTTCTATATTGTGCATTTCTACATTTTCCAAATTTTTACAATGAGTATAGACAGTCAGAAAATTTTAGTTTTTTTGACCAGTCATCTGGTACCCTCAAGCAAATGTCGGAGGCTGGGGCCAGGCAGCCACTGGAGAAAAACACCTCCCTGGCAAGCTGTCCATCACTTAGTGTGGACACAACCTCACCCTCACCAACTTGCCCCTCAGATCCTCACTCAAGAAGGATACTTCACTACCTTCACCAATAAAAATAAGATTTCTCTCCACACTGGGGGTGAGGACTGCTTGCCTCTCTCCCTAAGCGTGTACCTTTTCTGTTGTTTCGTAATCCATTTTGAATGCCCAGAGGTGGAGCCGAGCTGAGAGCTCGCTGATGGAGGAGAGCGTGAGGAGGAATTGCTCAGCACTGCCCAGTGGCACGTCAGGGTTGGCCAGCTGCGCCTCCTGGATCTTTTGCTTCTCTTCTTCAGTGGGAATCATGGTTAGAATTTTCTGAAAGGTGAAATGATATAGCATAATCTTAGTGACAGATCCTATCCCAGCCCTTTGATATTTCCAAAATCACACTGTAATTTTCCAACCAGGTAGTAAAGAGATTCTGTTGTCAGTGTTCATATCATATACAGGTGGTATACCGTTATAAACCAAATACTGTAGAGAAGAAAAGTCCCAAGTAGAGTCTAAATTCACATTCATTTGTTCTAAGATGATCTCTTTCTCTTTCTCTCTCTTTCCTTTAATCTTAACCTGTTTAATAAGGAATTTATTTATTTATTTATTTGCAAGATTTTATTTATTTATTCATGAGAGGCACAGACAGAGAAGCAGAGACATAGGCAGAGGGAGAAGCAGGATCCCTGCAGAAAGCCCAATGTGGGACTCGATACCAGGACCCCTGGATCATGACCTGAACGAAGATAGATGCTCAACCACTGAGCCACCCAGGTGCTCTAATCTTAACCTGTTTAATAAGGAATTTTAAAAACTTGCCCTACATTTTCTGGGTCTTGTACATGAAGGACATTCTAGACAAAAAAGGGGGATGGGAGGTGAGACAAAAGGGAAAGCAGAAAATAGAAGGTTAGAGAGTGGCTCCCTGTTCCTAGGAAAGAATAAAATTTGTCAAGACTATATAAGAACTCAGACTAGCTTTTGCATATGGGGCATACTATAATTTTAATTGTTTTAAATATTTAAGCTATATTTCAAATTTTAGGTAGCAAAGAAAGTACTCTTCTTCTTCTCGTTCTTCCTCTTCTTCTTATTCCTCTTCCTCTTCCTATTTTTTTTTTAAAGAGAGAGAAAGGTAGGGAAGAACAGAGGGAGAGGAAGAGGGAGAGAAAGAATCCCAAGCAGACTTCAGGCCTGGCACAGAACCTGCTGTTGGGCTCAATTTCACCACCCTGATATCATGATCTGAGCTGAAACCAAGAGTCAGACACTTAACTACTGAGCCTTCAAATGAAAACACTTTAAATAATATCAGATCCAAGTCTGGTTGAGCAAAAATAATGATGGTATTTATGAAGAGTAATACCTACCAATGAATGAAAAAAGTTATCTTTTGCTTCTATTTATTTCTGGTTAATTAATGATGGAAGGCAGTGGAGGCAAAAAGTCCTCCAAAAGATTAGGATTCTTGTAGGTTCAAATTCCTCAGTGATTATAAGAAGTAATTTAAAAGAAGGTAAAAGCTCCCATTAGGTAATATTTCACAAACAACATAATTAAAGGTAAGGGGTCATTATTTTTCTCTAATTTTTCCTTCTCCAGCATTGTGCCACACTTCTTGGTAACTTATGTTAATTCATTAATTCTAAATGGCTTTTGTCACTGTTCTACAAAAGCAAGCATCTGCATAGAAGCAGAAGGAGCTCTGGTTCTGGGAAAGATGGAGTAGACATATTCCCTCCTGTCTCAGTGAATGCAACTATACACCCTGGACAGCATGAATGGAGCCACTATTTGAAGACTAAAAATTACACAGTGGCAGGTGGATTGTAGAAGACCATCAGAATTGGAAGTTCAACCCAACTGGTGATGAGTTGACCACTTGTCCTCTGGTACTCCACAGCCTGAGCTCAGGTCCCCAAACCTGGAAGAGGGTATCGGGTGCAGACAGAGAGAGCTCCAGTGGAATCCTCTAGTGCTGACTTGAGGAGTGGGAAATGAGTCTCCTAGTAGTGACAGCAGTGACAGCGGGGGCTGGCAGCCACCTATAGCTCTGGGGGAGGGAACCTTCCTCTCCAATCAGTGGGGCTGTAGTCCCAACAGGGCCAGACAAAGGGAGTAGACAGGGTAAATCCTGAGGTTTTATTGTTCTCCAGCTAGGCTATCTTTTCCTCTTCAGTCCAAGAGTGGCTCTGTCACTTCCTTTTGATTAAAAGAATTGAAGAAAAGATAATAAAGAATGTACATTTTGGCTTTACTTTGTTCCTTTAAATTCTTTGTACAAGGTAATAGCAGTTTTCCTCCAAATAAGGCAATCCCATGTGATGGGCCCATGTCCCCAGGCACATGCTGTCTCCCTTTGGCTTGGCGCCAGACATGGGCACAGTCACAGAAAGTACATGGCAAAGTGAGACAACTAAGCTCCAGCTTTTAGCCAGAGGACCAAAAAGGAAGGCCCCAGGGAACTAGAGAGTATCAGGGAGGTTGGGGAAAATGAAGAGCCTGGCAAAACAAGTGTAAAACATTCTTCAAGAATTTCTGGGGTCATCCCTGAGCTGTTAATGTGTGAACCTGACCTTAAACATTGTATCAAAGACCCTGAAAACTGAGCTGACACTGGAACCATAGTCCAAAAGAGGCAGGTCAGAACCTGTGGCCCCAACCCAAGCAAGTGGGGCAATAATCTTCATTTTTTTTTAATGAGACTAGAATTACCCAATACAAAAACTACACAAAGATACTACAACTGCAGCCCAAATCCCTGAGGAATCTAGATGCAAAAATCCTTAACAAAACTATTTTTAACTATGTAAAAGTCAATATATTCAGATACATAAACATTACTGTATTTTATAAAGTTTTATAAAGTGACATATTAAAAGTAATGACCACAAGTTTGGTTCAGTACAAAAAAACAATCAATGCAATCAATCTACCAGATTAACAGTCCGAACAAGAAAATTCACATCATAATGTCAATAGATGCGAAGCCTGGATGGCTCTGTTGGTTGAGCATCTGACTCTTGATTTTGACTCAGGTCATGATCTCAGGGTCCTGGGATTCAGCCTAGCATTGGGCTCTGTGCTCAGTGGGGAGTCTGCTTGAGATTCTCTCCCTCTGCCCCTCTCACCAATATCTTCTCAATTAATCTTTAAAAAAAAAAACTTATGTGAATTGATGCAGAAACATTTTTAATAAAATTCAATATCCATACATAACAAAAAAATCTCAGCAACCCAGCAATAGAAGGAATCTCCTCCATCTGATAAATCACATTTATGAAAAACCTACATCTCATATCATGCTTAATGGTGACAGACTGAATACTTTCTAAGATTGGGAACACGACAGATTTATAACATTAAAAAAAGACATACAGATCAGAAAGGAAAAAGCATAACTATTCTTATCATAGACAGCATAGTTATCTATGTAAAAAAACTGAAGAATCTACAAAAAAATTGATGAAACTGTGAGTTTAACAATGTCATATGATTTAAGGTTAATACATTAAAAATCCATTTTATTTCTATATTGATAGTGAACAGTTATAAGCTGAAATTTTTTAAAGTCCTATTTATAAGAAAATTCTTAGATATAAATCCAACAAATCATGTGCCGGATCTGTAGGCTGGAAAATAAAAATACTGGTGAAAGCAATCAAAGACAATCTAAATAAATGGGGATATACCATGTTCCTGGACTGAAGACTCAATACAGTCAAGACGTTAATTTTCCCTAAACTGATCCATAAATCTAACTCAATTCTGATAAAAATACCATCATGATTTTTTTGTGGATATAGACAAGCTGGTCCTAAAAGTTATATGGCAAAACAGATGAACCAAAACCATTTTGAAAATGGTTAAGATCTACTATACAGCTATAGGAATAAGACAGGCCATGGGACAGGCACACGGATCATTAGGATAATACAGAAATAAATGTCAATATGGCCTAGTGATTTTGACCAAG
Organism: Canis lupus dingo; assembly: GCF_003254725.2. Lineage (NCBI taxonomy): Eukaryota > Metazoa > Chordata > Mammalia > Carnivora > Canidae > Canis > Canis lupus. Next base: position 53,201,068 of record NC_064249.1, read on the forward strand.
GTGCAAAGGCAGTTCAATAGAGAAAGGATAGCATTTTCAACAAATGGTGTTGGAACTGGAATTCGTATGCAAAAAAAAAAAAAGAACCTCAAATCCACCCTTACACGTTAGACATAAAGTAACTCAAAGGAGATCACAAATCTAAAAGTCAAAGGTAATACTACAAAACTTTTAAAAGGAAAACTGAAAAGGAAATTTTTGTGACCCATGTTAGGGCAATGAACTCCTAGACATGATACCAAAAAAGAATAGGTTGAGAATTGGAACTTCATCCAAGTTAAAAACTTTTCTCTCTTGTGCAACAAATAGTGAAAGACACTGTGAAGAGAACCAAAAGACCAATTACAGTTCCTCAAAGGTTAGATTTACCAACCATATGACCCAGCAATTCCATTTGTAGGTAGTGACACTAGAACAATGAAAACTTATGTTCACATAAAAACTTGTATGTGAGTGTAGCAGCTTTATTGACAATTGCCAAAAACTAGACCAAGTTACATAATCCTTCAACAGATGAACAGACCAACTGTGGTACATCCCTGTAATGCAGTGGTGCTCAGCAATAATAAGGGACCAACAACAGATACACGCTACCACTTGGATGATCTCAAAAACATCAATCATGCTGGGGGAAAGAAGCCAGTCTTAAAAGGTTAGACACTGCATGGTTCCATTTATGTGACATTCTCGAAAAGACAAAACCATAGTCATGGGAAGAGATCAGTCATTACCAGAGGCAACAGGTGGGTGAAGGAAATGACTAGAAAGAGCTAGCACAATACGTCTTCTGGGACATAGGACTGTTCTGAATCATGACTACAGTGGCCACTACACGAATTTATAGATCTTAAAAGTTATAGAGCTGGACACCAATACAAGCCAATTTTCCTCTATATTGATGTAAAAAATGAAAAATAAAAAACAAAGAACTGGACAAGACAGCATAATCCACAAATGACACAAACATTCACATGATTGTGATTCAGGATATATCTGGGTGGGGTGGCTGGCATCCTGGGTCTGATGAGAGAGTCCTCAGGGCTGGTCATTTCTGTAGTTTCTCAGAAGCCAGTGATGCCAACCACACTGAAGACATGTTTCTGTGCTTTAGTCATGGTGACATTCCAGAAGGGGAACCTAGATACCTCCTCTTCCAACATCCCCTTCATCGTGGCCCTACCATTGACAGCGTGTGGAGAGAATCTGAGCAGCAAGGCACATGGGCAGGAACAATGCTCCTTGCTCCCCCAAAGGCTCAAGCCCTTGCTCCCACCTGTCCACACACCAGATGGTATTAAAAAATAACCAAAACAATCTGAGCAGATGTCACTTCCTTAAAAACATCCAGGATCTGAACCCAACGAGCCTTCAAAACCAAAACTAAATTTGGATTTTAAGTTTCTTACTGCTTAAATTGTTTTAAGCATGTATGAGAATTCCAAAACAAAGAAATTGTCAACACTTTCCTCCTTTCTCAGAAGGCATTTTCCTGCAATGATTTTTAGCTGCTTCTTTCATTTGGGAAAGTAATCAAACACTCTTACTTTTGTTTTTTACTTCTCTGACTAATTTAAACCATTTGTTCACCGCTGAAGATTTATGAGGTTGCCATCTGCCAGTTTATTTCCCTTTATTTTTTTTACACATCCCTGGTAATAAAAATAGCTGTAAGACAGGGAAGGGCAGGTTGCAGCCACCTTCGATGAGCTGATGGCCCTTTCTTTCCATGAGCAGAGGATAAGGGGATGAGCATGAAGAGGTACCTTCAGTTTGCTCTTCCACCATGTCTGTGAATTTCTTGATGATTTTATGGTCACCATTTGGTTTCACCAGGAAAAACACATCAAACAAAACTACTACGTGATAATCTCTCTTTTCTTTCTTTTCTTGCTTTCTCCCAGACAGTGTCCCACTAGCACTGCTTTAAGTAGCTTTGCTCGGTTATCTGAAAACTATATTTCAGAGAAAAATGGACAAGTCCCATTTTTTATGAACCCAAATGCTCTTGGGCTCGGCCATCTCGTTCACCTACAGATATGACTGTAACGAATAATTATTCTGCCCCGGGAGTTTTGAACAGAACCCTGGCTAGAGCTCTGGGTAAGAATCTAGCAAAGGGACTTTGCTAGAAAGGTGGACCTCTCAGAGCTGAGGCTCGTTTGTGAACAACTTGCCTTCTCTCGTGAGTCACAGCTTTCTTTTCATGCACTTCTTACGCAGGGATTGTTTTTCTTTATTTCTTAAGGTATCTCGATCATATTTTCTTTCATTTTTGTGACTACTGAATGAGGTATGTAAGACAGAAATTATTGCATCAAATTTGCACATGAAGTGTTTGCCCAAAGGTAGGTCGGATCAACCAAGGCAGAGCTGGGGAGCCACCAAGGGGCTGCTCCTACTTTCCGAGCGCCATTTCCACAATTCATGGCCATTCGCCCAGAAGCGTAAAATCACCACGTGGCTAAGGTACGTAGCTGCGGGGATTTTATGGTTCCCTGGCACTGCCGATTGACCATGGCTCTGGGGCCCAGGCTCATCTGTGTGTCCACCACCCGCCACGCCCAGACAGGGGATGCATAGCACAAATGGCCTGAAAAGGTGCTATAGTTTTGTATATGCAGCCTAAGTAAGGGACCTTCTGTTTCTAGGATGCTGGCAGGCCTGCCAGCCAGAGTGAGCCAAGTTAAGTGTCATTTGGGACCATCCAATTGTGTGACTCTATAGATACAGATGATAAAACTTAGAAAACTAAGAGAAAAAAGGAAAACCCCTCATACTCCACTTGTGATAAGCTGATGACATTTTATTTGGAAAAAATATCATGAATACTATTTGGAGATGGCCCCAAAATGTGCTCTAAAGTTTAATATCCTTATGAAAAATTACTTCCTTAATGAAATTAGTGAACCACTCTCTCAGGTTTTCATGACAAAGCTGGATATATATTGCTGGGTTGCTAAGCAAAGGCACAGGATATAATTTAATACATCCTAATCACGTTTGGTACAGAGGTTTCAAATGGCCCCGTTAAGCTGTGGTGCCATGCTACAGTGCCTGCGTCCAAGAAGCAGACAGTTTGTTTGGCAAAAGGCCCTTGAGGCATAAGCTGGAAATCTTATTAGTAAAGATCTGCAAGTACACAGCTTCCATCTCTTCTCAGTCCTGACTTAGCTCTTGAACAACAAGCCTAGAGAGTAAGTTCTGGGTAGTGGCTCAGGACATGGATCTAGACCAGCTATGCCCTCCACCCAGGTCCTGCCAACAATGGCCAGAGACGGCAGGTGACAGACGAGTGTGTCTGGTTTCCACTGGACTCTTCTCATCATGACCGCCCAGAACTGAAAAGTATCCACAATCTCCCTGAATTCACAGGGACAGCCTTCAGATCAGGTATTCTCAGCTGGGAGGATTTTGCCCTCAGGGCACATCTGACAAAGCTGAAGACATTTTTGGCTGTCACCACTCAGGTGGTACCCCTGGCCTCTTGTGGGCGGAGGCCAGGGAAGCTGCTAACCATCCTACAATGTCTAGGATAGCTCCCACAACAAGGTACCATCCAATCCAGAACATCAGTAGGGACACAGATGGGAAACCGTTTTGATAAAAACTGTGATTAAAAAAATGTGCCACCCCATGTGCTGCTGTGACTCAGGACGACACAATGAACTCTCAGGAAGGAAGGGTTCAGTGTTGTTTCCTATGGCTGTGTCCTCTCTCTGTAAACCATTCCAGGTCAGCTACTTCCGGGGACACACTGTAGGTGGCACTGTGAGGCGGAACTGCTCGCCTCAGGAGTCTTCTCACTAACCTTTCAGATTCCCTCGTATTCTTTTTGTCACAGGAGCCCGGGCCCAGATGACCCTCCATCCCCAAGGCCCGTGGTCTTCACTTCAGACTCAGGCTCAGGCTCTCAAGCTCCTGCTTCCGGCCGACTTTGCACGGGCCTGCGGAGCCCAGGCACAGACTGCCATCGGGACTCTCCTGTCTTCGAGCCGGGAAACTAATAGTTACACCTCACGAGCATCGGTGTAGCGCACCTGGCTTGTGCCTGGCCCCCAGAAAGAAAGCTATGGAAGTCACTAAGCTTAACGCTGCTTTGTCATTCCTATACCCTTCATGGCCCTGCATTGCCACCATTATAGCCCTTCTTGGATCGAAAAGCTCCTCCCTGGAAACCAGTCAGGAAAAGAAAGGGATTTGCATTATTCTAAAATTGAAGTGACTTACTGTATCTGAAACTTTCCTTACCTAGGGAGAGCTACATTTCAGGAAAGAACAAAGGCTGGATCCAAAGGAATCAATCTCTCCTGACGGACTTTCAAGTTCCCATGACAAGGAGGGGAAATATTTTGAAAAGGGGAAGATGTCATTTTTCCCTTTCATCAGGCTGGCTCTGGCTGCATTCGAAGCTTCTCTTTGTATGAATCTGAAGCTTTTGCAGTCTCCAAAAGGCACTGTTAAGTAAATAGGATGGCTGGAATGTGTGCTAGGGCCTACCACGTAGTTCATCTTAGATGAAAGACACGTGGTGCTTGGTTCATCCAGGTTGGCAGCTCCCACCTGCCTAGTGGCCAGGCAATGCTCATCTCTTCCCTCGCTTTTCCTGGTGCCCCAGAGAGGGACTGCCTCACACTGAGGCCAGTCTTGCCACCTTTTCACTGTCTGAAGGCTGCCTCAACGTCCCTCTCTGCATTTGCCTCCTGTCTCCTGCTCTCTCCTTTATACCCCTGTCTCAGCCTGCCGTGTGGCCACTTAGATATATTCACCTGCTCTGGTACCTGGCCTGACTCCAGGCCTGACTCCAGGGCTCAGGGCTCAATTTCCTCTGCAGCAAGAAAGCAAATGCATGCTATACCTTGTACCTGGCCTGGCACACGCTGTGTGTGTGTTTCTCAGAGTAGAGCTATTCAGGCCTTGCACTGGCTTCCTAGGGTTGCCACACAAAGTAGCACAAAGCTGGGTGGTTTAAAATAACAGAATTCTCTCAGTCTGAGAGACTGTAAGTCTGACATCAAGGTGTCAGCAGGGTGGTGTTCTCTCTGAAGGCTCTAGAGGGGATTTCTCCCCTCACCTCTTCCTAGCTTCTGGCAGTTGCAGGTGATCCTTGGTGTCCTGGGCTTGTAAATGCATCACTACAATCGCTGCCCTTTTATCACATGGCTGTCTCGCGTGTGTGTGTGTGTCCCTGTGTTTTCTCTCTTCACAGGAGGCATTCCCCTCTCTGTGTCTCTGTCCAAACTTCCCTCTTCTTATAAGGACATTTGTCACTGGAGGAGGGCCAACCCCAATTGAATATGACCTTATCTTGATTGCCTCTCCCAAGACCCTGTTTCCAAATAAGGTCACATTCTGAGTTTGTGGACATGGATTTTTGAAGGGACACTACTAACTCAGTATAAGCCTCTAGGAGCACAATCATTCCTGTGGGAGCCTCTTCTTTCCAAAGCACAGAGGTATGCCCACCCTGCTAGGGTCAGACCCACCTGGCTCCATGGCCCCCACTGCTCCTTTCCACACTTGGGGCCATGGGCAAGCCTCACATCATGGCCCTGGGCCCCTCCTCACTGTCAGGGGCTCATTCTCCCTTTGTAGCCGGTCTTCCCTGGTCCTGTCCACTCTCCAGTCCCTCAGATAAGACTGTGCATGAATGAACCTCAACTATGGGAAGGCTTTAAAGGGACCCAGGGCTCCTTGTCACCCAACACCACAAAGCAGTGTCCTCATATCCCCACAGTGAACTGGTGAGTCCCAGGCTATACTGCCCATCTGGAGGAATCTGTGTGCTGGGCTACTTGCTCCAGTCACCCTTTTTTCATTATTAGAAGATGAGCTTTAACTTGCTGTAAAGTGGCAGCAGCCCATGGTGGGCTACCAGAACGGGGCCTGGTAGCAGAGCACTGAAGCTGGCAAGCCATGTGGTCACAGCAAGTGACCCATCTCCCTCCACTGCTGCCATTCAGGTCACCAACTGCTAAAGGCACGGGTGGCATAGGGGTTCTCTAGTTTATCACCCAAAAGCCATCTCTACATATCCCACTGAGCACCAAGAAAGAAACAAAGTCATTCACACAGATGTGAACACACGCTGAAAGCCCTACTTGTGAAACTGTCCTTTAAGTATGTTCAGTTGGCAGTGACATGAAAGACCCTACCAGTCCCCGTCAGGAGGCCAGCCTAGACTTCTTCTGTGCCGAGGTAGGTGAGTGTGGTCAGAAGACAGGCAGCAAATGAGCCAGAGAGTGAGGATCACTGAACTTCATAGGCCAAGTGGGGCTCCCCGCCACAACCCAGAAGTTTCAAAAAATGTGAGAATTATTAACATTATTCAGAGTCTGGCTGAAACAGAAAAATGGCAAGCCACCCTGTGGAGAAAGTCATATTGGATGCAGTAATGCTTTACATATGGGACATGTTAGCAGAACACAAATAATGCCTGATAGAGCTTCTCTTACCTCAATTCCTTCTTTGTTTAAGGCATATTCATCAAAATTCAAAATGGCTATCTTAATCGTTCTTGGAGGAGGCAGCACGGTCAGACCAATATTAATGGCATTGCTCCTCTTGGGGTCCAGGACGATGACCTCCTGCCTTTTTCCATCTGCAGCAGTTTTCTTGGTGATAAAATAAGGAGAATCCAAGATTAGTGCATCATCTTTGGTCCTTTCTGTGTTTCATTATTAAAAGCAAACTCACTTCTTATTTAGAGATGAAAACACATGGCCCCGATCCAGCTCAGGGAAGGACTGGCTACTGCTCAGCACAGAAGAAAGAGATCAAGGATTAGCTCTGAGAAGCCGCCAAGCACGGGTCAGCAGTGGAACTTCGCGAGTCAGACACATTACAAAATAAAATTGATTTTCCTTCAATTGGGAAAAATGTGATATTTGGCAAGGAAAAAAACCTGTTTTTTTCCATAGAAGCAGTGGAAACAAAACTAAAACCTCTCAGAGCTCCCTTCCTGCAGGCTGCAAGGTGTCGGAATGTGCCTTGGTTGGCCCTAGCGCACACGGTATGAGCCCAGAGATGGAGACAGTCAGTACACATGCCGAGACGAGAGGAGTGACGAGGAGAATCCAACAGGGCTGGCCAGTCGGCCCCTCTGCATCCCCCGCTGCTAGCGTCTCATGGCTCCTCTCACTATTTCAACATCCTGTGCCCTGCCAACAGAGCACCTGCCACATTCCCACACCAGGGTGGCTGCCCACTGGGTAGGTGAAGAGGGGCCTTCAGAGGCAGGGAAACAGAAGGGAACCTGCTCAAGAAGAATGAGGGATGAATGGGAACAGGGGCCAAAGAGGGGAACAGGTATCCTCACAAAGCCCTTGCATGTATGGCTTCCCTGCTGACCTTGGTGCTCCTTGGGGACAGGCCCTGGGCTGGTACGAGACCAGAGCCTAACAAGTATGTGAGCTGGTAAGCCAATGAGTGCCAGGGCCAGGATGACAAGGCCTTCCATTTTCCCCCTCAGCTCTCCAGGAGTTAAGGGTGGGTGGACATGGGGGCATGTGGAAGAGATCCAGCTCAGCAAGCCTCCTGTTCGTGCTCAGATTTCCCTTGAGACAAGGCAGAGCTGGGAGGATGACTATTTCCACTTACGTAATAAGCCCAGGATGACAATGATGAATAAGGCATCATGGATCTCCTGAAGGAAAAGATGTGTTCAGCACGATGGTGGGTGTGCTCCCAGTGGAAAAGGGCTCAGCAGTGGGGTACCTAACTTCCCTGGGGGTGGAGAGGGTCAGGTTTGGAGGATGGGCCCTAAAGAATGTCTAGGATGGAGCCTGGAACTGGGGAGTGAAGATAAGGAGAGGGGAAGTGGCTTTGTCTAGCTTGCTGGGAAGTACCAGGGAGGGAATGAGAGGTTTGGGGGGACACATGCAGGGGGCCTCGGAGCCAGCTGCTCCATTTCCTTGCAGGCAGGCCCAGCCAAGGGCCTGATAATGCTGACTGTCAGTCTCTTGTGTGGAGGCTGAGCTTTCTGGAGAAGCTGGCTTGCTATAGCACTGCAGGCTGGAAGCTGGCAAGGAGAAACAGACTGTGGTTCCTTAAGTCCTACTAAGCTCTTCCAAACTCAATTGCTAAAATTCTATTTTAAATCCTTAAATATGCATTTGGGAATAAATTAAAATTTCCTCACGAAGAAAACAGCTGAAAGCATCCCAGCTGTTTTGGGGCCTGGTGGCCAGGAAGAACAATTCTTGTGGGTGTGATCAGTTTTGAATGCCCAGGGACATGTGGCATAAAAGCATCCCCACTCTTCAGGGCAAACTTATCTCCAATATATTAAATCAAATAAGCTTATGGGGAGCCCCTGAAATGCAGCTTTCAAATCTAAGATAGTATTTTGTGTGTTGAAAGCTAAGGAACGAGAAAAGGTTTGGCAAAATGCTGAGCAGAGGCAACGAAGGGGAACTCAAGGATATGAGGCCTGGAGATGCTGCAGTAGACATCCGGTGAACATGAGGAATGGTGCCACGTAAGGAGGGCAGCATGCATGGCAGAAGGAGAGGCAAATACCCACAGCCAGGCTCCAGTACAGGAGGCAGGGATTTCCTGGGAATCATTAGCTCTTAGCCCCTCATCTATCTAGCCCCTCTCACTCCAAGAGCCTGGAAAGATGCCTAAGCAGACTCAGCCCAATCCAGCCTTTGTGCAAATGAGAAAAAGATGCTCCCTCTGGGGAGACACAGCCCCATGGCAAACAGCTGGAGAGAGAAGCACCACTCAGATTTCGGTCCTTTCCCCTTGGTCAGCATACATGTACAGCAAACAACCTGCAGACACCTACGTGATGGTTCTGAGCCTGACATGTCCATTTCCCCATTCCCAGAACCCGATGTACACCAGTGGGCACACCTACACACTCCCCTAGGAGTCAGGGAGAAGTAAGCCACTGAGTATCCTGAAATCACAGGGAGAGCTGTCCCCCAAAATGATGCCACGTGTTTTCAGAGCACGTCAACCCACTTGGTGAAGGAAAGAATAAGATTTAAAGTAATATCTGAAATTGAATTTTCCAATCTCTGGATCTTATCCAAGATGTATTTTAAATGCTGTTCTTTTTTTTTTAAATTTTTTTTTTTAATTTTTATTTATTTATGATAGTCACAGAGAGAGAGAGAGGCACAGAGACACAGGCAGAGGGAGAAGCAGGCTCCATGCACCGGGAGCCCAATGTGGGATTCGATCCCAGGTCTCCAGGATCGCGCCCTGGGCCAAAGGCAGGCGCCAAACCGCTGCGCCACCCAGGGATCCCTAAATGCTGTTCTTTATAATTAAAACAGACTCCAGTGGATGCTGCTGAGCACACAAGTGCCCCAGGATCCATTCTGCCTGAGACAAAGGAGGAGATCTTGTGGGGATGTCTGACTCTCTCCTTCCCTCCCACAATTACCTAGAGCGGCACCTGCAAGGGTGAGAGCCAGTTTTCTGTGCCAGGGAGCACATGTCTGTGTCTCAGGATGAGCAGTCATCAAGTCTGATCCATTCCAATTGTCTTTCTGTGGTCAAAGCCCCGGATCAGCAAATGTGACCTTCACGGTGTCCTTCCTGTGATAGAGTAACTATTTGCAGGGCCCTACATCTTAGAGCAGATGGTTCTAGAGAGTAGACCCCAACCCAGGAAGCTGACCACTAGGTGAATCTGGGGCTACAGGGAATGTCACAGCCCTCCCCACAAGCCTTACCAGTTAGCAATAACCTCTTAAATTGACTACCTCCTCTATACTTCTCAGAAATCCTGTAACTCTTGTGACCTTGGGTGCTGCTTATTTGAAGCCTTTTCCTGGAAGGGCTCACTTCTGCCTTCCTGGAAGCTAGATCTTCAGTCTTCTTGTACAGTTTGGGAAGAGGGAGTTGAATTGGCTTAGGGATCCCCCTGCTGACCCTTCTAAGGGGTCCCTGCTCGCCATGACAGCATCTCTTTCCATGGAGGGTAACCTCTTCTCTCACTAGTTTGGCCATCTATACCACTTCCCCTCACCCTGCAATCTTCTTGGCTGAATCAGAAACAAACAAAAGCCCTACATGGCATCCAGAGCTGAAGCTTTTCCCCAGAGACAGTATTTCTGGAAAGGCAACTGTTGGCCTGCTAGAAGATCCCTGATAGTTGGGGCTTCAGAAACATTGCTATTCTATATGTTAAGCATTGCTGTGTGGTTCTGAAACAAGAGTTTGATTTAACCAGCTTTCTGGAAGCAAAAACAGAACCCAGCGTCTTTCCAGGATACCCTGTACTCTTTAAAGACACAAGGTCCTCTTTTCCCTTAAACACCACTGGACATATTTGGAAAAATGGCATGTTCAGAGATAGCTCCACATTGCCTTACTACCACTTGCTTGTTGGGGCAACTATCTCACCCCAGAGTCCACCTTTCCTGTTTTCACTTTCCATTGAGTCCTAGTCTAGCATGCTGTGCCTAGGGCCTGGGCTCACAGGAGCCTCCTTCCATCCTTTCCTCCCTGAGAGTTCTTGAGACTTGCTGAGGTGGGGGACAGAGCTTTGACTGATTGACTTTTTTTTTAAATTTTTTATTTATTTATGATAGTCACAGAGAGAGAGAGAGAGAGAGAGGCAGAGACACAGGCAGAGGGAGAAGCAGGCTCCATGCACCGGGAGCCCAACGTGGGATTCGATCCCGGGTCTCCAGGATCGCGCCCTGGGCCAAAGGCAGGCGCCAAACCGCTGCGCCACCCAGGGATCCCTGACTGATTGACTTTTTATCAAAAAATAGAAGAAACAAAATATAATCCAAGGATCACATTCATTGACAGACTCAGGAGCCCTGAAAGGTAACTTCAGCTGGGATCTGACCATTTGTTGCTGTGTGACTTTGGCAAGTCCCTGGATATCTCTGTGCTTCAGTTTCCTCTCTGGTACATACCCCACAAAGTTTGCTGTGAGAATAAAATGAGACAATGGATGTAAAGCAGTGAGAACGATGCTTGGCCATGGCAGGCACTGTAGAAGTATTTGCTAAAACTATCAGCAGAGTATTACTGGTATTAGTACATGTACAGCACTTATGACAATGCTTGGGACATAGTGCTTTCTAAAAATTAGCTCTTACCTATTTCACCAATAGTGATTCCTGCTTATCATTTTTCCTCTATGGACATTTAAAAAATATGTGGTCTACCAATGTATACTTTTCATGACTAATGCATCTACCATGTTTACTGATCCAAGGCACCTACATACATAGGACATCAGATCAGATCAACGTCCCCACTCCGGAGAGTGATAGTTCCAGAGGGAAGTGTGGATTTGATACTCAATGTAGCCCATAAAGCTGCTTGCCGGGGACGTGGACACTTGCATGGGCCTTTGTGAATGATAGAAGATAGCTCATAGGCGTCTGTTACAGGCTACACAGACCCCCGGCATACAGGAGCCCAGCAAATGAGCACACCTTAGGTGGTACTAAAGATCTTGCAAAAAAACGTAGAGAACATCTTGGTTTCGGTTTTTAACCAAGACTATCATGGTGATTTGCACATGCCAAATTCCCTTCTGAAACTAACAGACTGGCCCCTAGGACTAATGCAAAGGGATGTTCTGGAGAAAGAACAGGAGATTCTCCTTTTCCAGAAGATGTAGCTGCCTCCATGACTGATGGCTGAATGGGTAACATTAAGTCACTACCACTAGGCTGGGAGAAATTTGACATCATGTATCGGAAACAGGCCTGATCAATCTACTGACAGTTTCTGAAGGAAAACCAGAAAATGTAGTTTTTTAAGACCAATGCTTTATAACTGTGGGTACACAAGAGAATTTTCAGAGATGCTGCTTCTATCCTCTGAGATTCTGATCTCCTCGGCGTGGAGCAGAGCATACCGATCATAGATGTTAAATAATCTCTCATGCAACTAGAGCCACCGACTTAGACTTTTTTTAAGTCTACAGCTCTTTTGAGACAGGATTGTCAAGTAGAAAGTTGTTCTTTCAAGAGGAATGCCATTTAAAAATAGGAAACAAAAGGCAAGGATAAGAGAACATTTCTTAAAATAGAAAAACAGTAACAGCGTCCTCCTGTCCATTCCAAGATGTAACAAGGACTGGTCCTGCCATTTTTATGAATGATGTAGGATAAAGTCCCAACAGCTATAGACAACACAGTGAGTTTTTATCGATGGTAAAAATGTGCCTGACATGCCCACCAAATGCCAAGCTCACATTCCAGTACAGGGAGCTAAGCTGTCAGTCACAGAGAGTCTTTCCACACTCAGGGGTAAAGCAGCTTGAGAGGCTCTGGGGTTGGATGCAGCTGACTCCGGAAGACACGGCCACACAGTCTGCCACAGCGAACACCAAGGAACCGCATCGTGGCTGTGGCTCTTGGAAATAAAACAGAAAACTTGACTCCACCTTTCCATACAGTCCTGGAGCTTCTGCCTGTGGCACACCACGGTGAGGAGGACCAAAGGCCAGAGGAGAACAACAGTGAAGGCACAAGCTTCCTCATGAGGGGCGAGTAGGAAATGAGAAGTGTGGTGGGGGGGAGAGGGGACGTGGGTGGTGGCGTCCCATCTGGGCAGGTAAATGGGGCTTGCTTCCCAGTTTCCTGATGCTGCCATGAAGAATCCCTCCTTTGAATTTTTAATTATTTTTTTAAAGATTTTATTTATTTATTAGAGACAGAGAGACAGACAGACAGACAGGCAGAGGGAGAAGCAGGCTCCACACAGGGAGCCCGATGTGGGACTCTATCCTGGGTCTCCAGGATCAGGCCCCAGGCTGAAGGCAGTGCTAAACCGCTGAGCCACCGGGGCTGCCCCCTCCTTTGAATTTTTAAAGACTGATTCTACTAGAAATGAAGGATGCAACCTTTAAAGAGTAGATATTCAGTATATAAAACTTGTCACCCCAAATGGTGCTATGACTGAATGTAGAAACTGCCCTAACAATGTGATCTCCCCCTAAGCTGGAGAACACTCCCATGAAACGCATAACCTCTCAAAATGCCTCTTGGCATCGCGGTCACAGCCCCTGGGTCTGGCTCAGTAAGGTACAGGCTTTGCAAGGATAAATCATTCCTCCTCACTCCCCGCTAACTGCCAAAAGGGTGACGCCATAGGATATTTTCAAAACTGTCTGTTGAGAAAGTGACAATGACAATGAGGCCATGACACAGATGTCATAAAGATGTGACAACTGTGGACTTCTCCTAAGTCCTATCACAAGGGAGACTCATACACATGGGCAAACATGAAGGCAACATTACCCAACGATGTCTAAACAAAGGCTGTAGTTAGGAATAGTGTTTGAGGAACTGGCCGGAATAGGCTTGCCTTATCGTGAAGTTTAGGAAAAAAAGTATTCATTCCCCAGTTCTTCTGCAGCAGTCTTCTATAGCTGAGGCCAGCTGCAAAACAGCTGCATTTCCAACATGGTAATGGAGTGTCTAGTACCCTAACCAGGAGACCCCGGAGAGAGCAAGAGAGTGCTCTTAATAATCATAGTAGGACAACAAGCATATATACCTGGGCCAACCTGGACGTACCAGATGTATGGTCATCCCACTTAAGTCCCCATGCTGGGTTTTGAATTTCCAGATAGAATTCAGGTTTTTTGAGGGTGATGTTAAGTAAAATAACATTTCTGCATGTCTTAAACTTGAATATAAGGTAGGAAAACTTTACTCTCATCTTGGGAGAGTAAAATGGAGTAGGGTAGTGGATACGGGAGTCAACATGGAAAGTGGGGGGAGGATCAATGCCCCTCTTCATTGGTGCCTCATTTTTCACTTTAACTCAATGGTGTACAACTTTGGTTGAGTCCCTGGGGGAGCTTTTAAAAATAACCCAGGCTGGGGCTCACCCAGACCAAATAAATCATTCTCTGAATTTTCTTAAAAAGCCACTGCTAACAGTTTCTGATATATTTCGAAATGTCAGGATAAATAAAGTTGAAAGAATTTCTCCAAACCCATTTTGGAGCTCCCTCCCCATGATAAACCTAATGAGCCCAAAAGAATAAGATAGTAAGTCCACAAGGCGGGGAGGACCAAGTCTCTTCCTTCTGATTTCCTCTTCCACTCCACACCTATCTCGGTCTGTCTGTAACGTAGGATATAAAAACTGCCTTTGGGTACAGGAAGAATTAGGCACATAGGTTGAAGATCACTTCTTAGGGGCTCCTCAGCATGATGTCAAGTCCACAGGGGTATTTCCCCATACCTCCAGGGGCTTTCTGCCCTGACAGCTTTCTCTAGGGTCATTCCTATGATCTCCTATGTGACTCACCACATCTTAGACCAGCAGTAGAAACACAACATGATGATATTTAGCACAGGATTTCTGCCTTTCTCCACAAAACATAATTAAAGTCATCTTACTAAAAAGCTATATATATTTCCTGCTGAGAGAGAAAAATAGGTCCAGTTCCAAAAACTATTTGGAAAGGACATAGAAAAGCATATTTTTCTGTTCTTATTTCCACTAAGTGGTCACCCAGCCTTGGATCTGGAACATGAATCTTTATTTGGGGAAGGATTGGCCTGGATGGTCATTAGCATGTTCTGGAACTCTGGTCCAGTATAAGTCTTCTGACAAAAACCAAAATCAATTCTCTTTGCTCTGTGCTGGCCTATGAAGTCTATTTCATTTTATTTGTGTTGCTTTCTATTGTGTTTAATGAAAAACTTCTCACAAGCCAGAATTCGGAAGTGGCAGTTTACAGCTGTGTTATATGAAAATCACAGCCAAGGATTAGAAATAGAAGTAAAATTGGTTATATCTGTGTTGCTAATGTCCATATAAGGGATTCAACTTTCCAGTGTGATGTATTTTCATCTTAAGGTGCATTTTCACCCTTTGTAACATTTGTAAATTAGTTCCTGCTCACATTTCCTATGCCCCCACCCCTGAGAACAAAGGTATGGGTTTCTGGGTCCCACTGAAGAACATATCTTAATCCATTTGGTAAAATTTTCAATACTTTTATGCTCTCATTTTATAAAAACTAGGCAAACAGGTGTCCTTTAGCCAGGCAATAAAGTATTTTATGAGGTCACCACCTACTTGAAGCAAGAATGGAACTTCGAGCTACTATGAGGGCACTGACCAGACTCTTGTCACCAACCAACATAGGGCCAAGAGAAGGAGGCAGGTGGACCGCCCATTTTGGGTCTTGTCAGTGAAGCTTTTAATCTTGCTAATTTCTTTGTAAGAATGAAGTCAGAAGTAACTTCACTGCCAAATTGTTACTCCCTTTCCTTCCTCCCACTCAAGTCAAGGGCCAGCACCTAAAAGTACTGAGCAACCAGAGAAAACCCAGAGGGCACACCAGCCAGATGAGCCCATGTGGGAGATGGTGGCTGAAGGAGACCAGCCAACTAGATCCGGGGGTTGGAGGGTGTGATCGAGGGCAGGCCCTGGGTAACTCCAGGCCACCAGAGACTGTTGTGTTAAGCAGCCAGGCCTGTCTTCTCCAGAATGCAGGCTGTACTGCAAGAACTGAAGGGGGCATGTGAGTGGCTCAGCACCACAGGCCACCAGTCCTGGGAAAGTTAGGCACACTGAGAGCAGGTGCCCAACCTCATTTTCCTAAGTGTCATATCCTAGACAGGACAAAAGGAGGTCTACTTTTGGCTGTAGGAGAGGAGTGACAGGATGTGATGTGCTGTGTTGGATCCCGGCAGTTTGAATTTATAAGCAGGAGGCAGCTCTAATCCTGACACTTGGGGGATTCCTGGGGCTGGCATAGTTCAGATTCACATCTTTGCTGAGACTGGGGAGAAGCTGACACCACAGTGAAGGCCAGCTTGAGGACAGCAGCAAGCACTTGCAGCCCCCCCACGCCCACCCCTGGGGCACTAACCCTGTCACTTGGCTCCTTGTCTGAAGGGCACTCGGCCTGAGGATGCTGCATAAACTTTCTGATTCAGACCTAGTGCTTGACTGGCAGGTCAGGGAGCCCAACTCAGGCAGCTCTATCCTCACCTGAAACATGATGATAAATGGGAAAACATATGGACCTGAAACTAATTTAGGGTAAGTTTTTGCAGGTTTACTCTAAATATGGGGTTACAGCTGGGGTTCCAACTACCACTACACCAACGATCATCAATCAAGGTGAGAGTAAACAGATGTATCTCCTGGATAAAGTCCACGTGTTGGATAAATTAGCAAGACTGCCTCCCTCCAGTTAACGTCAGCGTCTACTGCTGGGCTCTGCTAATAGTCCCTGGCGAACCTTTTTGTCTTTTCCCCTGGGTTATTTGCTTCTTTGAAAGCTACTTTGCCTAACAGGGTCAGTAGGCCGCTGTCCATGTCAGCCACTAAGGGTCCGGTACTCACTTAGCTTGCGTCCAGCCTACCGCACAAAGACTAATCTCTTAAAGGACAGATTTTTATATCAACCGCCTTTTCTTTTTTTTCTTTTTTTTTAAAAAAACCGCATAACCAAAGCAGCACGAGGGACATCTTAAATACAACAGATCTCTCGGCCCTACTCAACAGCAGCAAGTAACTCTGCAAGTGAAGAAGCACTTGGGATGCTAGCAGTACCTTGGAGACGGACAGTTCCTTAGATTTGGACTCAAACAGGTGCTCCAGCCTGGAAGTGTCCACCTTGATAGGTTCCAGTTTCGACCACAGGAATTCTCTGCAGCGCCGGTTGTTCTTACACGGCCACTCGAAAGGCCGCACTTCATTCCAGAAGAGACGGATGGTCTTCTTTTTCTTGGTGAATGCCGGCTGACCCCGGGGGACCTGGGGCCACCCTAAGCCCTGAGGAGCGTTGAATACCGGAGGAGGAGCCAATAAATTACCGGGGACCGGAGGGGGAGGCACGACGCTGTCCAGCAGGGGCGGCGGGGGCGGGGGCGGCAGACCCAGGAAGGTGGGTGGGGGCGGGGGCGGGGGCCCCGGGGCCTCCCTGGGACCCAGGTCCACGTCCAGGACGTCCACGTCGTCCTCCTCCCCCAGGTCGGTGAAATCCATGTCTTGGATTCTGAGCTCCCTCGGGTTGGCCATGAGCTGGTCCCAGATGTAATCGGATTCCGTCTTGGGCGGCGCGGATGCTTTCTCTGGGGCCTTGTCACTAGGCTCGGCGTCAGGGGAGACGGACCCTCGCCCTAGGTCCCCGCTGTTGAATCTCTCAGCGAAGGCCCTCACGCTGCCCCGATTGTCCAGACAGCCGACGTCCACCCTCCGGACGCTCTCATCCTGGGCCAGAGAGTGGGCCTGCAGGGTGGATATCCTGCTCGCCAGGCTGGCCACGGCCTCCACGGCCTCCACGGCCTCCACGGCCTCCACGGCCTCCACGGCCTCGGCGCCCGGCTCGGCCCTCCCGCTCTCGCCCTCCGCTTTCTCCTCGTCATCCGTGGGCTTTCTGTTATGGGCATACAGCATGTCCAGCATGAACCGTTTGTTGGTGAGGATGTCGCCGCACTGTTCATTTACACTGGCATCCTGAACGCCCGCGGACCACAGACCTGGAAGCACAGAGGAGAGGAAAAAGTGAGCAAATGGCAGGTGCCTCCGTGTCGAGGGAAAGCAGCTAGGGGAGAGCGGGGCCTAACACCAGACGGACTTCAGAGAGGACACTGAGGTGCGGCGAATGAACTGGGAGATGGCCACAGCTGGCGTGAGGCTCTTGACAGGAAGAGAGGCTGCCTCAAGGTCACAATAACCTGCTCCAGGACCCAAGACTCTTGTAGGTAGGACATCGCTCTCAGCTCCCACCTTGGCTCGGAGAGTATTTCCCTCACTTTTCCTGCCCACAGACCCACCCAGCCACACGTAATAAGGGGCTTTGGTCCTAACCAGACACAGGGAGGCAAGGAAGATGCTCCCTCGCCCACCGCAGGACAGGTGGAAAAGCTGTGGAGTTAGGTCTCCCCTTCCTCCCACCCCCACCCCACATCTGCTCAAAGTGCCTGGGGAAATGCACAAACCATCGCTCGGCTTGTACACTAAATCCACGGCCACCGGTCTTCAGGAAACCCCTAATGCTTCCTGGCAGCCTCATCTGCGACCTCTCC
The DNA here is from genome assembly GCF_003254725.2 of Canis lupus dingo. Classification (NCBI taxonomy): domain Eukaryota; kingdom Metazoa; phylum Chordata; class Mammalia; order Carnivora; family Canidae; genus Canis; species Canis lupus. The sequence goes on from NC_064249.1 coordinate 53,219,058, forward strand.
GGGGTGACTTTTCCCACCTCCCCTCTCTCCTCTAACCTCCCCGCTGTCTCATATGCACACAAGCATGGCCTTGCTTCCTAGTTCCACAGCTTAACAGAAGCCAGAGATCTCCCAGGGCCTCATCTAGCCCCCCGCTTCCCACACCTGAACCCCAACTATGGCCTCCCTCCTGTGACTACCGACAGACTGGCCCTCTTAGCAGGGTCACGCACTCCACGTGTGCATTTGGAAGCCATCCTGGTGCTTCTCTGTCCTGCATTTCCCATGCTCCTCCCACTAGACCTTCCTACTGGCATATAAACTTGGTATGACTTCACCCATCTTAAAACAATTCAACTCCACTTAGCCCTCCAGCTATAATCCAACTTCTCTCCTTTCCCAGGTGGCCTAAAACTTTCCTGCTGCGCTAGACCCAGAAGAGGACTCCCTCCTTTATTTACATCCTTCACGTGGCTTCCAGGGCATTGTACTCACCCGGTCTGCTTCCCTTTTTTCTGGATGCTCTTTCTCATTCTCCTATGCCACTTCCTCCTTATCTTTACCCTTTAGATGTCCTTGGACCTCTTGTGTCCTTGCACACTTAGTTACCATCTCATCCAGTCTTCAGGCTTTAGGTACCACCTTGCCCTCATCCCCACCCTCTCTCTGAACCCATTTCTTCTACACCCCTTTTCTATCTCAGACATGGCAACTTTCATCCATCTTGCTGCCAATTCCACAAATCTCAGTCATGTAACTCCTGTTCTTTCATGTGGGCATCTAACGTAGCAGGGTGTCCTGTTAGCTAAGACTTCATGTCACATCCAGAACCTACCCACTTCTCTCATCACCTGCCCTGCTATGGCCTTCGTCTGAGCCAGCATGGTTTCTTGCCTGCAACACTGCAGGAGTGTCCCCTAGCTGGTCCCAATTTCCACTCATGTCCCTCTAGAGTCTGTGGTTAACGGCGATGTTAATGTATTAAAACGCCCGATTCCATCTTTTTGCTCAAAGACTTCTAATAGTGCCACATTTTGCCAAGAAAAAAGCCAGTGATCTTTCATCATTCCCGAGCCTTGCACGTACCCACCTTAATTTTTTTTGATGAACATCCCTGAACCCCTTTCACTGCAGTAGCTGCTTGACATTCCTAGACCTCACTGGGTATGATCTGGCCTCAGGGCCTTTGCCCATCCTGGAACAAACTGCACCCGTTTAACCACACAATTTGCTTCTCAACCTCCTTCTAGGTCTTTGCTTAAACAGTATGTTCTCAGTGAATCTTCCCCAACCACCTCATTTAAAACTCTGCAAAACTCCCCCTCTCTCCCCAATGCCATTTATCTCACTCTCTGGCTTTAGTCACCAGAGTACTTATTACTGCCTAATCTTCCCCATATTTTCCTTATTTATTTTACTGCTGCCTTTGTCCTGCCACTGGAATGGTTATAATTACTTGTTAAACTGTCCTCTTCATCGGAATGTAAACCGTACAAGAGCAGGGATTTGGGTTTTTTGTTGTTGTTTACTATTGAACTCCCAGCATCTAAGACATGTCAATGAATCAGTGAATGGTCAGAAATGGGATTCCTCAGAGTTTGGCTCCTAAGAGCCAGCAGGGCTGTTTGGCGGGCATTCAGGATGTGAGGTCCCTCCAATACCCAGGACCTCTGTGGGCACCTGCACCGGGGGATGGCAGGGACCTCGGTCGTGGACGTGAGCATCAGCAGCCTTTGTTCAACCAAAGGAGAATGGCCCAGTCAAACCTACTGGGAGGGACACTGGTCTCTCCCATGTGACCCTGCCTTGATCTCAGAGGAGGCATTACTGGGAAGCCACAAGGGCCCCTGGCTCTCTTCTTCCAGTGCAGCTTTGCCCTCTGTTCAGTAGTGGCCCCACCTCACTAAAGGCCCAATACCAGAACAAGGAGCTCTTAGACCCCTGGCAGCTTTCACCGAGTCTGCTTAGGGGACAACCGCCATTGAAGCGGGAGGAGACGGCAAGTGAGGACAGGACAGGGAAAGTCTGGGTATCTGCAGTCCCTACAACTGGCCAGACAGGCCCATAAATAGGAAGACCGCTTTGAGATCAGGGGGCTGCAGTGGGTAAGTGGCTGAGCCTCCCTCAAGAGACTGCTTCTCTCCTCCATTTCCTGGGAAATGGTGCAATTTTCTTTTTTTTTTTTTTTTTGTCAACAAGAAGGAGGACACAATTAGGTGATCTTTTAAATGCTGGTTGTCTCCCTTACTCTCTTTATTCTCTTAGGTCTTCCTGTATCATTATGTAGTGTTGCTTCTTTGCCTCTAGTAATTTCCTTTGCTCTGAAGTCTACTTTATCTGATATTAATATAGCCTCTCCTGCTTTTCTCTGATTAGTGTTAGCATGGTATTATCTTTTCCTGACTTTTCACTTTCCATCTGCCTATGTCATTATGTTGAAAAAGAGTTTTGTATACATGGCATATAGTTGGGTTATATTTTTATCCATGCCGCGAACCTCCCTCTTTTAAAATAAAGTCATTCTTGGGCGCCTGGCTGGCTCAGTCAGGAGAGCATGTGACTCCTGATCTTGAGGTTGTGGGTTCGAGCCCCATATTAGGGGTAAAGACTACTTAAAAAAAAATAATTATGTTAGGGCTTCAATCTGCCTCTTTATTTTTTGTTCATTTCCTTTGTTTTACTCTTTCTCCTTTTTTGACCTCAACTGGATTACTTGAACATTTTTTTAGAATTTCAATTTGATTTTTACTGTTTTTGAGTTACACAGCTTTATATAATTTTCTTAGCAGTTGCTCTGGGGATTACAATATGAACACTAACTTCTCTGTGTGCTGATATTGATGTTTTACTACTTTGAAGCATAGAATTCTTACTTCCATTTAGATCATTTTGCCCTTTTTTTACCCTCCCTACTTTAAAAATAGAATTGTCTCAAGTATTTCCTCTACATACATTGAATGCTACATCATAGGTTATAATTTTTGCTTCCACCATCACCTATGATTAAGAAACTTGTGAGGCAAAAGAGTGTCTTTTTTATTTACTATTTTTTCCCATTCCATTTTTCTATTTCTTTCTGAAATTTTGAGCCTTCTTCTGTCATTATTTCCTTTCTGTTCAGAGAATGTCCTCTAGTCATTCTTTTAAGAGTGGTCTACTAGTGGCAAATTCTCTTAGTTTTCCTTGAATTGAGAGTGTCTTCATTTTCTCTTCATCCTTAAAGGCTACTTTTTGGAAGAAAAAAAAAAAGGCTACTTTTGCTGGATCCAGCATTCAGGGTAGATAATTCTAGTCTTTGAGCACTTGACACATGCTGTGCCCCTTCCCACTCACCTCCATGTCTCAGATGAAATATTTGAATCAGCATTCCTCTATAGATAATACACTGTTTCTTCTTACTCCCTTTGAAGACTTAATTTGTCATCTATAGTTTTTCATCTTCCTTGGTGTGAATTTCTTTGGATTCATCCCCATTAGTATTTGCTTAGCTTCTTAAATCTGGAGGTTTATGCCTTTTCCCAAATTTGGGAAATTTTCAGTTATTATTTCTTCAAATATTTTTCCAGCCCTGCAGGCTTTCTCCTCTCCTTCTCAGATTCTGATTAGATAAATGTTAGTTCTACTGATACAGTTTCACAGGTCCCTGAGGCTCTGTTCATTCTTTCAATCTACTTTTCCCCAATTCAGACTTGGTTACTTCTACTGCTCTGCTTTCAACTGCACAGGTTATTTCCTTTGTTGTCTCCACTCTACTACAGAGCCCAACAAATATTTTATTTTGGCCATTGTATTTTTCAATTCTGTAATTTCTCTTTGGTTCTTTTTTTTAATATCTTCTATTTCTTTCCAAGATATTTCATTTCTGTCATGTATTTCCTGAATGTTTCTAATTGTTCACTGAAGCATCATCATGATGGCTGCTTTAAAATCCTAGTCAGATAATTCCAACATCTGGCTCATCTCATTGTTGGCATCCATGGTTTGTCTTTTCCCATCCAAGTTGTGATTGCCCCAGATCGTGATAGGATGAATGATTTTAGAGTGTATCCTGGATATTTTGGAGATTGTCTGCTAGACTTTGGGTCACGTGCCTCTTTCAGTAGGCACTCACCCTGTTTAGATGTGGTCTTGATGGAAATAGATATTCAGCTCTCTACTGGGTCCTACTGTCACCACCACAGCAAGAAGGCTGACTACCCTCACTGCAGATGGGCAGGGTGGGGGTGCAGCAGTCCCTTGACCCACTGGTATCTTCCGAGTGAAAGTGGAACACTTACTCACATTGCCTCCAAGTGGAAGTGAAGGCTCAGCTTCCACTGGTTCCTAATGATTCTGGGATGGGGAGAATAGATTGCAGACTAATTTCACCCTCAATGACATCGTTTTACCTTTTTTATGTGGAGTGGGGTGGAGGCTGAGCTCCTTGCTTGGCCCAACTGGTATCAGAGAAGGAGGGCAGGAGCAATAGAATGCTGGTTAGTCCTCTTCCACTGCATTCCTAAGTCTCTTTCCTGCTGGGTAAAGGCAAAGGCTCAGATCTTTACAAGACCCCACTGACGGTACCTCAATAGAAGAACTGGGATGCCACTTCCTTCTGTCCTATAGGGGATAGAATATCAGTTCTCCATTAGGCCAAAACTACCCCAGCAAGGAAATGAGAGAGCACTATCAGCTTCTTTTTGGCAGGAGATAGAGGACTGGCTCCCTTCTGAGTCCCACTGACACCAGGGACTTGGAGGAAGGGGAGAGGAATGGTGTCACCCCTGTCTCCATGGAGTCAAGGTTATAGAAGATCATCTCCTCTTTGGTCCCACTGAAGCTACTAGGTGGGGAAGGGGTAGGACAGCAGCTGATTTTTCATTAGTGCTGGTCTAGGGTAGGGCATGTATTAAAAGCCAAAAAGACTTTTTGTTCTGTTAGGCAATCATTTTATTTTCCCAATTCTTTGGCTATAGGAATAAGATTTAGTCAGAGCTTTGCTGCCATGTCACTGAAGTCCAAAGATCTTAGACAGTCGGCCTTCTTCTTTCCAGTTTCCAGGGACCTCCTATGATTGTTCTGTTATGCCCAGAGTGTTTCTATTTTAGTTGTAAGAGGAAGGAACTTGGAACAATAGACCTGCTTCATCTTAGCCAGATGCCTCTTCATTCAATAATTCATCAGTGGTTTTGCGAGCCTCTACTATATTCCAGTCCTACAGGTAGGAAGTGAGGACTCATAATGAACAAGACAGATATCCCCATCCTCACAAAGCTGACATTCAAGTAGAGGTAATAGACAGTTATACAAGTAATTACCGCAAAGTGTAACAAATACTACAATAAAACCTCTCACACTAATGCTATAGAGCAGAACACATGAAACAAAAAGAAAGCCGTACAACCAGAATAGGTTGAGACTCTTTCAATCCCTACAAATTCATTTCTGAGTAATGGATACAATTATTAGAGTCATGAAAGGCAACAGCTATGATGACAGAGCTGCCCTGACTCCACAGCTGGTGATGGTGCCTGGGAGCAGTGGGATTTTCTAAGAAGTTGCAACAAATAAACATGATCACATCTCTTAATAGCACCAGACTGAAGCAGGAAAAAAAAATCACTGCAAAGCCCTAATTCCTGAGTTAATAACTCTTGGACACCACCAGCTTTTGGTAGAAAGTCAATGGTTCTTCACTGAGAGTACAGTCTCCATTTTTGGAAAGTTGCCCTTATTTGGAAAAATATTGGACAATCTGATCCAAGAAAGTTCTGTTCCTTGGCTTCTTTTCACTAACCCCACTTGTTGATATGTTTTAGGCTTGCTAAACCTAGTGATGACGAATAATTCCTACAGCTATTTATAATAAAACATGATTTAAAACCAAACTGATCAAGAAGACTTACCCGACCTGACCCCCCGTTCTGTGACCATAAATCACATCAAATGTGAATACTAAGAAGTAGAATTCGGGAGACTAACTGACATCTGACTTCGAGAGATACATGTAATAAGTAAATATCGATACTTATAATACCTTCTAGCACGTACATCTTCAACCAAACAGACACAAGATTTTCAATGCAATAACTACTAAGATACAAACAAATAATATCTTTCAGTCTTTTTTCAGTGCATTATAGTGACTAGCAATATAAAGAATAAAAATAATACAGCTGGTGAAAACTCAAATATCAACTAAGACTCAGCCATTGATTGATAGGTCTCATGGCAGGCATTATGGCTCCAATCATTCATTCAAAATGAATGAAATCATTCATTTCATTCACACATCCATGTTTCAGAGATCATGTATTCTTAATCTATGAGCTAACAAGCCATGCATGGGTTATGTCACTGGCTGGCAGGCCCTTGTGAAGCCTTCATGATGCACTTTGGGCCCAAAGCATAGGTTCCTTGAGTGTGTATCACTCTGTAGCTTAATGAGGACTGGCTAGTAAGACATGCCTCCACTGGTGAAATGTGTTAGTTGAGAGAGGTGGCTGTCCTCTCAACAGCACACAAGTCATGGGTAGGAAAACCAAGCCTATGGTGTTGCATATGAACCATAATTCAAGTGATTATATAAATCCTTTACAATTCCTATAACCCTCTGTGGCACCCTCCCCGAGTCCCCAGTGAGGATTAACATTCCATTTGGTCTCTCATCATAAAGTTACCATTACACATATGAACTGAATATCAGCTATAATGCCAAAAGGATCTGATTTCATAAAGAAAAGCAAATGCTTTATAACAAAAGCATGGCCCTGAGCATATTGTAGAAAGGTACTTAAATTATGTATATTCCACTCAAGCACATCAAACTGACTTCAGCACACTGTGAGCTGTCATTTTTTGGAAGTACCCTTTCAATTCATTTTAAGAAATTTGCTCTGGTTTGAAATGTCCATCATAATACCTTAGCACATTTCACTGAAGAAACTTTCGAGGGAGCCGATAGCAACATTAAGAAAAAAAACTACATTTACTATTAATGAGCAATTAGAAGGAAATGAGGCATTTCTCCTTTGGGACTTACTCCTTAGGCGAAGTCCTTTCCTGCCCTCATTATTGCCTTTTCCCACCTATAGAAGTGAAGCTACAATAATATGGCAGAGGGTATGGGGGCCACCTCCCCATAGGGCAGGAAGCTGAGGGGCTGCCTACAGTGTGGCCACATCTCTAACCTCCAGACTCCAGGTGACACAGCCCAGTGAGCGAGCTGAGCCAGCAGTGACCTCAGTGGCCAGCAAACCAAGTCGCCTGCCCAGGTTTCCCTGGAATTTATTTACTGAGAAAAGGGGCTGTATTACCAGTTCCCCTGTCCCTGGAGAGCTTGTCCTCCTTCTCCTCCCTCTCTAACGTGCTGCTGGAGGACGAGATGCTGGAGGCAGAGCAGTTGTCCTTCTCGTTCACCTCCTCGCTCTGCCTCTCTTTCTCACTGAGGGAGGCCCGCTCTTCTGGCTCTTGCTCCAGTGCTCGCTCCACTTCACTCTCTGCTCCCACGTGGGCAGGGGCTACTTCCGGGCTGGCCTCATCCGTACCCTGCCCCACCTCCGCCTCCGGTCCAGGCTCAGGATCCCCAGCACTCGCTGGTGGAGACAACAATGGAGATTATCATCACAACAGGAATTTCTTGGGAATGTCAAGTGAGGTGTGAAAGTAGACATGAGGTTGACATCCCTTTGCTGTTTGTTGTGGGCAGAATCCTAAAGGTGGCCCCAGGATTCCCATCCCCTGGTTATTCAGTTGAACACTCATCTAGGCACTGGGAAGGGATCATACAGCTGCTGGAACAGTCTCAAATCACTTGACTCTAAGATGTGGAGATTATCTAGGGGGGGGCCTGAAACAATCCGGTGAGACTTTTTAAAAGCACAGTGTTTCCTGATTGGCAGCAAATAAGAAAGAGAGATTAGAAGCATGTGGCTTTATAGATAGAGGGGTCATGTGACAGACAAGGAATGTGAGTGGCCTCTAGAAGCTGAGAGCAATTCCTGGCCAACATAAAACACAGAACAGGGACTTTGACCCTGTGAGCACAAGAAACTGACTTCTGCCTACAACGTAAATGAACCTGAGGTGGATTCTTCCCAGGGCCTCCGGGTAAGAGACAGGCCAGTCACAGCCTTGAGGGTGGCCTCCTGGTACCCAGGGCTGAGAATCCAGTTGAATCATGCTGAACTTCTGACCCATGGAATCTGTGAGGCGATAAATGGGTCTATTTTGAATCACAGTTTGTGGTAATTTGTTATGTACCGGTAGCATTGCTAAGTTTTATCAGGAGCTAAACCAATGAGGACTGTTGCCCTTTGCTTAAATTAGGTTTGCTCATAATTTGATTAGTCCATAATTTTGAGAGTTATTCAGGAGAATCACTCATGGGCATAGAACTATTTGTAAACCTATCGAGGCTGGAGATTTGATGCTTGTAGCAAGGTAAAATGCTCACACTCCCAAGTGTGACATCCATCAAGCTAGGGAACAGGAAATGGCATAGGATGGCTTTGCATGGTTTTACTGAGCAAAATTCTCAGCTGTGCACTGTATATGGGTAGCAAAATGATTGAGGATACAGAAAGTTCTAAGCCAAATGTCTTGTGTGAAGGCTAAAGGGAGACAGGTCACTCCTGAGAGTGTGATCCTCGGGGCTGGGCAAAATCACATTTTTGAGTCCCAAGAGTGTGTGCTCAAGCCCTAGGCATAGGCTACTCAAATACAGAATTGCAGCAGCATCTGCATGGGGCAGGGGCTGTAAGAGATCTGCCCAGACCTCAGGAGAACAACTGGACCAGGGAGCTCCATCTGTGGAGGCAACCTGCTGGCTCAGGTGAGTGGGGACAGCTAGCAAGGGAATATACAGAACAGGCCAGCAGGGCCGGCAGTGCCATTACTATGGGAGAGGAAAGCTCAGGCCTCACTGGGCAGGGAGCTCAGCTACCCTCAGCTTCCCTCGGCTTCTCAGCCAGAAGCTGTTCTGCCCGGAATTATTGGGTCCAGTATCCCCGACCCTCATCTGCTCTCAGGCTGCTTTCCTCTGAGAAAGAGGGAATTGAAGGAGGTGACATGTCAGCCTCTCCTTATGTCCTTGGGTAACTTCCAACCACCAAAGGACAGAATGACTCCTCCAGGAGAGTCTCTCATGCCCTTTGGATAGGAATGGGGTGTAGAGGTCAGAGAGCCTCTCCCTTCTGCCTGCCCATGGCTTCATGATAGGTTGTATATCTTCTAGCCTGATATGGGTACCTGCTGCCCTGAGAGACTAGGGGAAGGTAGGCTGGGGCAGCAAAGACCCTGTGTCCAGCAAAGACCCCTGTTGGGGGTCCCCCAAGAACTGGTGATGTGAGGACAAAGTTTCCAGGCAGAGATGTGCTGTCTGGCAGTAGCAGGAGGAAACAAAAGGACATACAATCATGAACCCACATACCTAAGAATGGGCTTGTCAGACACTTTTCCTCAAAAGCAGAGACAGAGCTGAGTACAGTGAAAGAACAATACATCCTTGAGAAAAATCCCCTTTGGTATTAAAGGAATTTTTATGGTGATTTCTTTTTCATCTGATAATAAAACATTTAGCAAGGAGATACAAATATCCTTTGGTTTACGAGCATGGCACAAGCACCACGTTACCAATAGCACTGTCATCCTTTGGTTGACAGAAGGCATATGTCCTTGCACACATTTATTTCAGAATAGCCACATCAAAACGAAAATGTGTTTCCAACAGTCTAGCATGTGGCACACATTTGAGTTTTAATTGGTGAGCATATGGTGAAAACTGGCTAGGGTGCCTCCATGTGGCTTTATCACTGACAGGGAGAGGGGTGCAGTAGGCTGCCATGAGCCTGTGTCTACTCTCCATCCCCAGGACAGTGGGCATACAAAGTAGGAAAGACCCATGATTTGGTGGCAGTATGACTTCAGCCCACGTGCACTCCACCATGTTTCCTTCCACGGAAGCAATGACGCTGGTCCCTGATTAGCCCTGGTGGTCTGGACAGGTGTCGTGATGGCCATGCACATGCTACAGAGCCACACATTCTTGTGGCTGAAACCCTAAACGATTTCATCCTCAAATGCTAGGGCCCTCACTTTGTGGAGACATTTCTATGTGTGATCCGACTACTGGGTGGTTGCTCTTTGTCGTTGCTGCTGGAGAGGCAGCCATCTCCAAAACTGCCTCCTGACCACCATGCAGACTCAGCATCACAGCCCTGATGGCAAATCTGCAGCATGTAAGGTGGTCTTAATGATGAACAAATAATATTCACGCAAATTCTAGTCAAGCGAAGCCATCAAAGATAGAGAGTGACTGTAAGCGCAAACACACATGGTTGCTTCCTGATAACACTGGTACTGCACAGGGCTTCAGAGGGCTCAGTCTTTGGCTAGAGAAACAGGACATAAAAACCCATCAGTGGGGATCACAGTGATATGTGGCTGGGCACCCAAAAGAAGGCACTGGATAACAAGTGATGCGGTGGGGTGGGGGAGGGGTCCCTGGAAGGAGCAGCTGGGACCCAGGCAGAGCCCTTCTGCAGCTGCATTAATCAAACATATAAATGACAAGGGCAAAAGGTCCCTAAAAGCTGAGACCTCACCTTCCTCTCATGTCCATGAGCCCCCAGCATGGTACTGGACCAACATCTGTGCAGAGTCTTTGCTGACACCCAGAAAGCCCTTTGAGACTGTACCCTGAACTCCAGAATATTTCTACCCCCCCTTTCCTGTTCTCTTTCATCAAGACATCTCTTGTCAACACCCACTCCACACATACCCACACCCACACCCCCACTCCTTGTATCACTGCCCCATGCCAGGCTGCCCCACTCGGGGCAGACAGGGGAGAAATTATCATCTACCCTCAGGGAGTGCGCAGGAGCAGGAGGAACCATATCATACTAGCCTTCAGGAGCAACCCAAAGAGAACAAAGGCATTTAACAGCATCATGGAGTGGAAACTGTTCACAACTTCCCACTATAGCCAATCCCTATATTTAATGAGCATTTCTCTGGCCCAACAATGGTGTTGGTGGTGAAAGACACAGTGATACATGAGTGACACAAGAGACAGACCCAGGGCTTGTCATCGTAGGGATTACGGAGGAGCAAAGAGAACCAACATGCCTGGCCATGGCCTCTGCATAGCAAAGGTGGGGGAACCTCACCACCAATGAACATGGAAATCCCAGCCCCTTGGCTCACCCAGACACAATTAAACAGATCTATACAGATCTATACACATGGCAGTGTTCTAAAAGCAAAAGCATGGTGCCCTGGGGGTGGGGTCGAGGGCATGGCCCCCCCCCCCCCCACATTAGTTACTATGCCAAAATGACATTTTGGCAGGGTCTTCAGGAAGAAAGTGAGTTAAAAGGTAGAAGAGTGGACACAAGAATGTTCTGGGCAGAGGGAAGAGTGTGTGCAGAGACAGGAGAGCACAGGGCATGCCGGAGGAATGAAAGGTCCCTGGTGTTGGGGCTTTGGCAATGGGTGCAAGGACTTGGGACGTCATGCTAAGGGCAGTGATGGCTGCTGTAGGTAGAGACAGGCAAACAACACTTCCCACTGGGATAGCTGCCACGTGTCTGGAGCTATGGATGAAGCTCTTCGGTAGTGTGGAACAGAGATCCAAGAAGCAAAGTTTGCAGACAGAGACTGAAGAGGTAGAGGCAAATGCCAGACACTGGAGCTCAACAGACAATGATGAATCAAATCATGGTGCCAATGGGAAGCTGGTCCGCACCCCAGAGAGCCTCTGGGGAAGGTAGTGTGTCAGCTTTGAGGGGAGCGTGGGGTGCTATCTCCTGAGCACTGCAACTAAGCACACCTCACATGAATGGTCTACCAAATCCACACAACCCCTCTAGGCAGACACCTGTCATACTGCCCCCAGAAAGCAAGGCCAGGAAGGAACAGGGGAGGCCCAGGTCATGGTGCTGGGCAGGAAGGGGCAGGGTACGCCTTCCCAAGCACGTGCCTGTAAGGACCCTGAGCCCTGCCTTTGAGGCAAGGTCAGAAGTGACTGTAATAAACTAACCTTGCAAGTCAAGAGCTGCCAGGGCGCTCCTCCCTCCTGACTCTTCCATCACCAGTCATGTCCTCTCATCACCTTGGACAGAGAAAGGACGTGAAGAACTGCCGCATCTCTGGGGCTGGGCCAAAGAGGAGAGGCGTCGCGAGAAGTTCCTGGGCCAGGGGCCAGGTAGTCCTTCTCCCCACAGCACGAGTATGGAAGGGGAGGGAGGACATGGCAAGAAATGCCTGGCAACATAAAAGGCACTGCAAACTGGGACCCGTCCTCCTGGCCCACATCCCAAGCGAGCGAACTGATGGGATCCTGGTATTGCCAGAATGCACTTAGCAAATGCCAGAAAAATGTATTTGGCCAGAACCTGCGCTGACCTGATTCAAAGGGCTTTAAACTAAAATTTAAGGTCGGAGTGCGGAAAGGAGGAAAGAAATTGCAATTAAACTGCATAAAGGGATATAGGAGTGGATAATTTGTGTAATGTGGAAGAAATCATTGAAAGAAAGAGGTCCATGGTATATTCAGAAAGAAGTGACAAGGAACCCGGTTGTTGCCATCCTGGGGATGGACCTGTAGCCCCAACCTGGCCACTGAAGGGAATCCTTTACCCAAAGACAACAGACGTTACAGGAGAGAGAGGCTGGGCGTGGGAGCAGGACGGGAATCCACCAACATGAGAACCACAGGGAAAGAGGGAACACTCCACTGCTTTTGTTGGGAGAATATAACAGGGTGCCAGGTTAGATGCCGGGACTTCGTCACGCAGATCACAAAAGTGGGAGAGAGACGAGAGCGAGCAGGCCCCGAGGAATTCAGCCCGGGCAGATGACGGCTCACAACACGTACTTCTCTTTGTCCCTCCAAAAGCCCAGCACCAACTCCTCATCTGGTCTTGAAATCTCCTTAGGGCAGCCTGGGTGGCTCAGCGGTTTAGCGCCGCCTTCAGCCCAGGGCCTGATCCTGGAGACCCGGGATCAAGTCCCATGTCGGGCTCCCTGCATGGCGCCTGCTTCTCCCTCTGCCTATGTCTCTGCCTCTCTCTCTCTCTCTCTCTCTCTGTCTCTCTCATGAATAAACAAATAAAATCTTTAAAAAAAAAAAAAAGAAAATCTCCTTAGATGTCAGGCCCTGCGTACTAGGTACCAAGTGCCTTCTCCACACTGGCGCTTCCCAGAAACCACATGCACATCACTCTGTGTAGTCCTCACACCAGCAGTATGAAGATTAGCGTGAGAAACGAGGACACATGTCCAGAGAGGTTTAGCAACTGGTCCAGGGCTACACAGTGGGCTGGGTGCTCATGGCTGCTCCTCCAGACCCACTCTCTGTTCTGCTCTGTGCCCTGGGAGGCTGGCTGCTTCTCACTTTCACAGGGAGGTAGAGGCATGAGCAAGAGGAAGGAGATGCTGGAGTATTTATGCCTCTACTCTCTGCACGTGGGGCCTCAGTTCAGCAGAGGTCGTCAGGCCACCGTTTCTGTCCTGTGTGCTCCTTCCTGAGGGGACAGCTCTCACCGTGTCCCAGGAACTGACCGAGTTCCTCCAGGCCTGGAAGTGGGAGCAGTGTTAATGGTCTCCTACTGCTCCTAGTCTCTGGGGGCTTCTCCACCGGATGGTCCCATGACCTCGTCCACACCTCTGTGAGCTGTGCCTTCACTGGCTGCCCTCAGACACCCTCTGAGCATGCCCATCTCCTTCCCAGCTCACCAACAAGCAGATCTGGGATCTGAACCCCAACAGGAATAACTGAAAAACTGAGGCTACCAATCAGGATATTACACTGTGAGGTGGGTGACTTACACTGTAAAGGAAAGGTATATAATCATTCCTAAAAAAACAAATACAACATACAGCATGCATGAATGTTCCAGGTCTCCTTTCATCCATGTCCCTGACAATGGAGTCCAGAGTGTCCAATTGGAATCTCCTGTCATGTAACTTTTCTTTGTAGAGATAAATTGCTGGTAGAAAGATCGGAACTTAATAAGTCTTTGGGTGGCTTCAATTGATTTCAATCTGTGAGGGTGTCTTGATGACTCTGCCAGGACTTGGCTTTCTGGCAGGTCTATGAAACCAAGGGCTGGGCCAGCCAATTCTATAATAGTCACTCCAAATCATGTACATTCCAGGGACCTCCCCAGTTCAGAGCTAATAACTAACACCATCAACTTTAAACTTGTGGTTTAATCACATAAATGTGAAAAAGGTCCCAAGAGAAAAAGCTCACAACTTTGAAAATTCTTTAGACTTTGCCTTTGGTGTTGGGCCAGTTCATGCTAAGCTGTTCACTCAGATTCACTCTAGAGCAGGATTTCTTGGCCTTAATACCATGGCTATTTGGGGTTGGATAACTCGGTTGTGGGAGGGCTGTCCTCTGCACTGTAGGGTGTTTAGCAGCATTCCTGGCCTCTACCCAGTATAGGCCAATAGTATCTCCTCCTCAGTTGTGACAACTAAAAATACCTCCAGACACTGCCAACTGTCTCTTGGAAGAGGGAGTAGGGGAGGCAGCAGGGATCATCCTGTGTTGAGAATCACTACCCTAAGGAATAGTTTCATTACGATGGACTCAAACTTAGCCTACCAAACAAACTCAGCTTTACACAAACAAAAAACCCCACTTCATCAAGTGCAAAATATTGATCCTTCAGTCTCGTGAATTCATCTGTCTTCAAAATTTAGCCCAGTTTTATTCTCAAAATTTAGAGTTAGATTTTTCCAAACAGGCTCAGCCTAAGCCACTTCTTAAGATGAAAACCCTGTGAGACCAAAATTACCTTCAGAAGGCCTTTTGGAAGATGCCACTTTATAAATACCATATCAACCCTCATAGTACCAACAATCAAAGTGCTCATTTAGCTTCAATGGAGTGCCATAAGAGGTACTGGGCTTTTAGTAGTGAGCCATGTTACCAGGAAACACAAATCTTTATACTATAAAATCATACTTGATGCAGTGTGTTGTTCATACTAGAAAAGGCACATGAGAGTCAGGAATGACTCAAGATAAATAAATACACATCCATGGCCCTTGTCATGCTCACATGGAAACCCACACCTGAGTTGGATGTTGGGCAGGATTACAAACACTACCCAAATTGTCATTTTCACTTCCTCAACCTTTGCCTCTCGGATTATGCCTCTGACTGAGTACACTTGGTTCAACATATACAGGATGTAATTCCACTGTACTATCATATTAGACAAAAAATACGTATCTAGTTTCAGGTCCAGTTCTTGCAAATATCAGTCAGTGGATAGATTCTATTTCACATTATAAACAGAAAGTGAAAAAAAAGAAAAAAACAATTTAAGATTATTTTATCATGTATCATTATTCTATCTGTTTTATGTCACTGCTTTATCATTATTTTGAACTCAAACCATATGATCCCAAACATCAATCCTTGGATATGAAGACTTCCTTTGAGTTTGTTTAAATTCTTCTAAAATCAGATTAGACAGATCTTGTCCTGGCTCAAACAATGTCAAATAGGATCAGTTCCAGTATTCTTTTATCTTTGAATGCCCAGTGAGGGCTGGTGGAGCTCCTAGATTAACTACATGCTCACTTTCTTACAAGAGCAAGTAGGAAGACAGCCTTTCCTCAAGGATGAAGACATTGTCTGACTCCAAACTGACAATGCATTTCAAGAGCACTTCTAGTTCTTGTCAAGTCCCAGACAGAACATTAATGACATCAAAACAAAATAGCTATTTTGGAAAGGATATATACTAGCACTAAAATGGATAGTCCTGAGTCATAACAGCTAGCAAATAAATTGATTAAACTTGAGTTTTTTGATTAATTCACTTTTTCAGGCTTAGCAGGATACAGTTACTTTTAAATAGATGTTCTAATGTAATTAGCAGCTATACTCACTCCATCAATATTTATTGGTACCTCTGATGTACCAGGCACTGTGTTAGGCATAAGAAAGTCAGATGTGAAAAAATATCTTCCCCAAAATATTTTTTCAGGATAAAGCGGTCTAGTCAAGAGATATTATGGGATCAAAGCAGCTATTATCTAAAGGAGGTATTAGCTCTTCCTGCCAGTAGAGTCTGACCAAGCCTAAGCAGAACCAGCTGGCCTACAATTGGGGTACAACTAGAAATCTCACTTCTAAAATCTCACCCCAAACAGTTGACTCTTCTTCAATTATATCTAGTCACTAATCTGCTGAGTCAGTAACTTAGTTTATTTGACCTTGTTAGCAAATTTATTCATAAAAAGATAGAGAAAGATCCACTTAATATAAGGGGTATTTTAATAGGTGGTTGAATAAATATCTTTATCAAGAATCATCCTCTGAATGTTCTGCATCCTTTAGAGTTAGATCCTCAGAAGGAAATGGCCCACATGTCAGTTCTCTGTGAAATTTTCCTTTCTATATTAATGCACCATCCTTTCTTCAGTCTTTATATAGAGTGGTCTATATTGTCAAATATGTTCCTTCATCATGACCCATGTAATAATTTCTGGATATAGGGGAAATAGCTGTCTCTATAGATTAAAGTGTTTTCTTTTTTCATCCTATTCGTTCATTCCCTAGTTCATAAAACATTTACTGAATGTTTATTCTGCTCCAAGCATTGGGAGGTAACAAAGGTGAGTGCAGGCATGGGCTCTCCTCTGGGGAACACATGGATCAGGAAGAGGGAGCACTTATTGCATATACAGTGAGATAAGCCCTGTATCCCTGGTATGTGCAAGATGTAAGGGAAACATGTGAGAGGAATCAAAGGAGGCTTTAGAGAAGATGCTTCAACTAGATGGCTAAGAGCCCAGTGGGCACCCCGTGGAAGAGGGCTCTCAAGCATAGAAGCACATGTGAAAGAAGATAGCACCTTTCAGGTAGTGACAGTGGTTTGGTGCTGATGGAATGTAACATGTAGGAGTGGTTGTAGAGGTCAAAGACTGGTTGTAGAGACTGGATAACCAAAGTCTAAGTGCCGTGTAAGGTCTTAACTTTATGGTATAGATAATGGAGAGCCACTAGAGCTGTTTAAAAAAATATCCTGATTTTTTTTTTTTTTGGTTGGATTGCTAATAAGAACCTCAAAGATAGGAGATCTATTAGAAGTTATTGAAATAGAGGTATCTGAGTGACTCGGTTAAGTGTTTGCCTTCGGCTCAGGTCCTGATCCTAGGGTCCTGTGATTGAGCCCCACATTAGGTTCCCTGCTCAATGGGGGGTCTGCTTCTTCCTCTCCCTCTGGTCCTCCTCCTGGCCTGCGCTCTCTCTTTTTCACTCTCTCTCTCCCATAAATGAGAGTTGGTTAAGACGAGGACCAAGGCATTGTCGATGAGGAGATAGGAAAGAGGGCCGAATTGAGAGAAAGGAGCATATAAACACTTGGTGATTGCATGCAGGTGTGAGCATTGAGGGAGGAGTCAAAAATTATATGCATGCTTCCAGCTTAAATGACTAGGCCAAGAGAGATGGTCTAAACCAGATGAGGACTGGAAGGAAGGAACAGGTTTAGGGAGTAGGGAGTTTACAGGTGAGAGATGGGTGAATCGCCCATCCGAATGCCCCTGACTGGCACCTGTTGAGTGTGACATGTCTGAGGAGCATTCAGTGCTGATGTCTAAGAAGGCTGGATACACATGTCCTGAGCTCAAGAAGGCCAAGGCTGGCGATGCAGACCTGGCGGTTTCCATCACATGGAAGATAGTTAAAAATCGTAGCTGAGGATATGAGAAAACAGCCAGAAGTTAGGCATAAAAACAGGAGTTGCTGGGAAAGGAGTGTTTGGAGAACCCAATACTTAGAAGGAAGGCAGGAGAAGTGTCAGTAAAAAGACTAAAACAGAATGATGAGAAAGACTGAGATAAATGATGAGAAAACAGTGATGAGAAATGCAGAAGATAAGAAAGCCAAATAACATTCTGAGTCTGGAGAGTATCTAGACCAGGGACCAAGAACTGATGGATAATCTTCTGGAACTTCCAAATGTATCTGGCAGAGACAGCTTTCTCAGAGGATGTTCCAGCTTCAGAAGGCTCTAAAGATTCCTGCCATGTTCAGAGGCAAGCAAGATGCACTGTAGGGTCACTGACCCCAAGAGTTCTCTTGAAAAGCATACTTTTAGGGACTGGAAAGCTAATTTGTGATTATCCTGCCACATGGCAAACGGTGTATCATTTTGCACAAATGCCTTATTGGAGTGAGTAGGGGAAAGGCAGGGGGGGTAGAGATGAGGGCAGGGGTGCTGGAGGGAAAAGTGGAGTGTCAGAGTGGTGATCAAGGTCCTGACCACAGTTAAGAATGCTACAAGGAACCAGGTAGTTATTCGTCTTTGAGAAATCTCAGTTCTTAGTCAACAGCTCTGGAAATTCAAAGTACCACACTGCCTGAAGAATGCTCAGTGTCCTTACCTGTGAAGGCCTCCTGATTGTTCCTGGGAGCATTTATCCCAGGCTCCCACCTGGGATGAAAGGCACTGATGTCTTTCCAGATTCCCCATTAGCACCTCCAGATGGAGACAAGCTCATTCACCCCAGAGTGCCTGCATGAAACTGGGTCTTGCAACTCCGGATGCTCTTTCTTTTTGTTAAGAACAAGCAGCTAACTCCTGAAGTGGAATACTTTGTTTCCATTAAACAGATTTTAAGATGCAAATTTGTAAATGTTGGTTAAAAAACATCACAATCCATGGTTTATGTATACAATGGAATATTACTCAGCCATTAGAAACGACAAATACCCACCATTTGCTTCAACGTGGATGGAACTGGAGGGTATTATGCTGAGTGAAATAAGTCAATCGGAGAAGGACAAACATTATATGGTCTCATTCATTTGGGGAATATAAAAAATAGTGAAAGGGAATAAAAAGAAAGGAGAAAAAATTAGTGGGAAATATCAGAAAGGGAGACGGAACATGAAAGACTCCTAACTCTGGGAAACAAACTAGGGGTGGTGGAAGGGGAGGAGGGAGGGGCTGGGGGTGACTGGGTAACGGGCACTGAGGTGGGCACTTGACGGGATGAGCACTGGGTGTTACTCTGTATGTTGGCAAATTGAACACCAATAAAAAATAAATTTATATAAAAACAAAACAAAACATTACAATCCAAAGCCTGGAAACAATTCTCCATGAGTCTCTCATGTTACTGGAGTTTTAGAAACAGAAGTACTAAGAGTCTTGGTTCTGGGATATCTTTCTAAGGATGTGTGCATAGCCAGTAGCCTTGGAAGACAGAGATGGTGTCTCCCCTCTGGAGCAAGGATTGGCTGGTTTATAGCTCTATGTGATAAAGATAATGTCTCCCCCTGGGACAAAGGGAAGACATGTTTCCTGTCCACTATAAAAGATTTGGGGTCCCTAAGCTCAAGGTTCCTCTCTGTGTGTGCAGCCATCATTTAAGGTTATCCACATCAACTTGTAGGAACTGAGGCTTGGAGAAATGGCACAAGCGCTGATACTCTGGCTACCACTATTGCTACAAGTAGTAAAGTCCATTGTCTCTGACCTTGAAGTTTCATGTTTTGTGCCTCCATCCACAAAATTGTGGCAGGATAACTTATTAACTTATAAGTTGGTAAAGTCTTAGACCCTTCAGAGTTTTTGATACCTAACTACTACTTATGAAGGGATCACGTTGATCAAGTAATACCATTCTTTAACAACTTTTCCAAAGCCATTCTGTGCCTTATCTTCACTTAAGCAAAATTAAGACTCATACTTAATCTACTTCAAAAGGATTCAAGACTATGTTTTAAAATGCATGAAAACATGCTGCAGGCAACTGTCATTTTCTATAGGAGGGAAAAAGGGAAAGTTTTGCCTCTTTCCATTTTTAGAGACAGAGAAAAAGGCAGGCAGGAAAACCCAATGTTTTGCAAAGTCTCTCAAAGAAGTTCCACAGCAGGTGTAGCAGGCAGTGCCTTGGCCTTGGGGAGAGCTTCTGAGAGATTTTGTCTAACTGACCAAATGTCAGCAAGTAGCAGCAGTCAGGTGAGTTGTGGGGAGATGGGGCCGTCCCGAGTCACAGAACCACAAGGAATCTAGTTTCCTGCCAATTCGTGAAATACTGGACTGGAGGTGTCCAAAAGCTTTATGCAAGGGAACCAACATGCATTAGGCTGATGACTGATGATATTCCATCGCTACTGTGCCAACTGGAAACAGGACACCAGATGTTTCTGATTTCTGCCATGTGGATTGGGTAACTTAAGAGAGTGTCTACACCTGAAGGAGACCCAAAACATGTCACGCAAGATGACAAAGGTGCTCAATGACTGGTAACAATGACAACAGCTGTGATGATGAATGCTGCCTATGTGAAAATGATTATTCATTTAAGCCAACAGAGCATTTCAGGATATAACTATAGGTCTATATTTTGTTTCCAGGTGAGAGGATAAGGAAGCTAGAGGAAGAGTCCTATTTACCAGCACTTTAAAAGCTTGGATCTGTGAGAGAAAATATCAGTATAGAATGTCAATAATTTCTGTAAAAGCCTCCAGATGAATGCTGGTGAGTAGGCCATGGCCATATAGGGAATATTTTATATCTCTAAGGTCCAACAGTAAGACATTTGGAAATTTCTGGAACCCAGGTACAGGAAGAAAAAAACCACCACTGAACATATTTTTTTCCTGACATAAAATTAATATAGTGTGGTAAAATTTTCAAAAGCTCTCTAAAGTATTATTTCTGTGTGCAATGTGGAGAGAACTGAACTAAAAATAAGAAAAATAATCTATTATGTATGCTTTCAGGGCTCCATTAGTGGGTAAAAGCCACTTGTGAACTCTTGACAACAGCAGCTGCTTTCTAACTGCTAAGGCAATTTCTCTCCTCTTAGTCTTGGGATGGACTCAGGTGTACCAGCCAAGGAGCAAGAAAGCCACAGAGCTCTAGCCTCCAGAAAAGGCAGTTCCGCACAGGGCCACCCTGCAGGGACCAACATCAACACCTGGTTTTGAGACGGATGGCTTCTCCATTTTGTTCCCACGAAATAGGTTATGGAAATATGATACCTACTGGGATAATAGGTTACTTTGCTAAAATGATTTCACTTGTGGGCACACAGATTATTCCCTCAGTAACTTCCTCAAGAGTCATAGCAAAGAATTCTATCCTAAGAAGAATACTGAAACTTTTTTTCTAATTAGTGAGAAAAACTTATTTCCAGAGACATCTGTGTTTCTTAAAATAAAAGTAAGCTTATTAGATAGTCTGATCTATACCACCAGGGTTCCATGAAAATAAGAGATAATCAAAGCAATGGAGAGAGAGAGGCCCTTCGTGTTTACCTAAATTGGGGGCTGATCGTCTCCATTAATTGCAGCACAGTGCAAATGAGAACACGTGCGTGTGTGTGTTCCTCACTTGGGCCTGGTAGTTTCACACAGAGGAAAAATATTCAGACCATCACCACTAAGTCTAGGCAGTATTGGGACAAACATCTGCTGTGAGCCAGCCACAAGAGGGCCAGATGGAAAAATAATTCAAGCACACATTTACTTGATGGTGGGGGTAGTGGCATAAGTTATACAAAAGTTACAGCAGATTTAGCTGGGAAGGTTTTTGGCTGAAAGATCTCACTAGATGGCACATAATGCTATTGGTATTTTAACATTTACCCTTCTTTCTTTTTTTTTAAATTATGTATTTATTTATTTATGATAGTCACAGAGAGAGAGAGAGAGAGAGAGAGAGAGAGAGAGAGGCAGAGACACAGGCCGAGGGAGAAGCAGGCTCCATGCACCGGAAGCCCGATGTCGGATTCGATCCCGGGTCTCCAGGATCGCGCCCTGGGCCAAAGGCAGGCGCTAAACTGCTGAGCCACCCAGGGATCCCCCATTTACCCTTCTTTCTAAATGTATTCTGTAAGAGCAAAGGTAAAGAAGTTTTTAATGTTTTCCTATCTTCTGTCAGTAAAAATTCTCCAGAATCTTTAATTTTTAAAAAAAAACCCATAAAATAGCCTTTAATCCTAAGATATCGTAACAAATACCTGTTTTTCCTTTTCGTTGCAAACATCACTCTGAAATGCAGGCTGTGGTTCATGCACATACTGGGGAAGGGGTAGAAGCAAAGGGATAGCGTGGCAGTCATGTGAACACCACCACAAATACTGGGGTGCCATGATGCCCTGATAAATGGCTGGACTGAGCATTAAAAGATGGGTTCTATCCCCAGTATGGTGTCAACAAGATCTGCAAATGGTGCCCCTGCCCGTTTGAGTCTCAGTCAAATATGGATAATAGCATCTCCCCTGCTTACTCAGACGCCCGAG
Source organism: Canis lupus dingo (assembly GCF_003254725.2). NCBI lineage: Eukaryota > Metazoa > Chordata > Mammalia > Carnivora > Canidae > Canis > Canis lupus. Next base: position 53,241,306 of record NC_064249.1, read on the forward strand.
CAGGTGTTGAATAGTAGCATTTGGGAGGGAGGGGTGGAGCACTACAGAGATGTGAAGATCATCATCATATGATTCCATAAGCAGAGAGAATGAAGAAGTCAGTCAACCCCGGGCACGTTTGGATCCCATAGTGCCAGGTGTTTGGAGTAGGACAAACATCTGGATGTGTGATTAGATTTTTTTATTCTCCCAGATGTTGGGCTATGGTAAATGTTAGGGACAAGCAAACAGTTACTTTGAGCATTTAAAAACGGGACCTGGTTTAAAAAAAAAAAAAACAAAAACAGACTATTAATTGGATGTTAGCAGAATGTCTCAGAGAACGATCGCAAGCTAGGCTGAGGAAAACCCTGCTGCCATTCCACCTTTGTGTTTCTGCCATGAGGGCAAAGGTCTCCAAAGCAGCAGGAAGTCTCAGCACCTTTCTGAGACAATCCTCCCACAGCATTTCTTCTTATAGGCTTATGATTGCCAACTGTATAATTCAGTGATGTATCAGGACACAGACATTAGGTTACTTTGCTGGTTCCGATTGATTTGGAGAATTACTTAACGTACAACAGACCACTTTTCCAGATACCACAAGAACCACTGCTCTGGTTTTATTTGAACAAAGCAAACATCATACGGTGCTATTTCCTTAATTTGTAATTATATCTCATTTCAAGCCCGGAATTCCTATTTCAGATGCATGTGGGGTGATTTCACTCAAACATTCTCTCAGTTTCTAGGAGTTCCCTCTCCGGAGAGGAAAATGACACGGTCTTTCTGAAAGCATACTGAAATAACTTAATTTCTCTCTAGTGCTAAAGAAGGTGTGGTTTATGTATACAATGGAATATTACTCAGCCATTAGAAACGACAAATACCCACCATTTGCTTAGACGTGGATGGAACTGGAGGGTATTATGCTGAGTGAAGTAAGTCAATCGGAGAAGGACAAACATTATATGTTCTCATTCATTTGGGGAATATAAAAAATAGTGAAAGGGAATTAAGGGGAAAGGAGAAAAAAATGAGTGGGAAATATCAGAAAGGGAGACAGAACATGAGAGACTCCTAACTCTGAGAAACGAACTAGGGGTGGTGGAAGGGGAGGTGGGCGAGGGGTGGAGGTGACTGGGTGACAGGCACTGAGGTGGGCACTTGAAGGGATGAGCACTGGGTGTTGTTCTATATATTGGCAAATTGAACACGAATAAAAAATAAATTTATGAAAACAAAACTTAGATTCACAGTATTAATAAATTTATATCTTAAAATTAAAAAATATTTCCCTCCAGTGCATACTGCATGTACCCCAAATAAGTATTTCCTGTGTTCTTATTGAAGTTTAAAATATTCTGCCTTTTTGGGCACCTGGGTGGCTCAGTCGGTTGAGTGTCTGCCTCTGGCTCAGGTCATGGTCCTGGGATCGAGTCCTGCTTGGAGCTCCCTGCTGGGTGGGGAGTCTGCTTCTCCCTCTCCCTCTGCCCCACCCCCTGCTCCTGCGCGCTCTCTCTCTCTCAAATAAATAAATAAAATCTTTGAAAATATATATATTCTGCCTTTTTAATTGGGTAGAACAGCCTCAAAAGTGACCATCGCTGGGCAAAGTACTTAAGGGCCTATCTTTCCGTGACAGGCATCAAGAAGATTAAGTTCTGAGAACAAACAGTATTCACAGAGACCGACGATTCCCTTTAGGCTTGGGGCTGTTTAGACAACCCTTCTGTAAACTGGAGAGGGTACAACTCTTAGAGTGCAAAGCCCCAAGATTAAGTGCTGACCCACAACTTTGCAGGGGAATGTTTTTCCTATCGCCTCTGCAAATACCACAATTCAGATAGAGCGGGGATACCAGGCAGGGTCTGGAAAGCACAGGGCAGTCAGGGAACAGTCTGTTTTCCTGACTCTTTGAGTCTCAGGATTTGAAGACCGACGTTACTCCTCTATGACTGGGCCATCTGCCTGGGACCATCTGCCATGGCTCGGGGACCGGCAGGCACTGGACGTGATGGAAGGCAGCGGTGAACCCAGCCCGCTCCTGCAGAATGAGCCCCAGGGCTTGGAGAGCCCGCGAAGAATTGGACAGACAAGATTGCTCTGTCACGTCCAGTTCTGCTGAGGTCATGCAGTCCTGCCTTGTGGAACTGAAACTTTACGCCATATTTAGTCAGCTCTCGGAGAGTTAAAAGTTGGGCTTCTCTGCTGTCTTCAGCTGGCCAAGCCTCGGTCAGGCTGCAAGCCATAACACCCAGTCAAACTGAATAGTGCTAGCTGCAGGCTCAGCAGTGTAGACGGCAGTGCCCAAGACCCATCCTCTCTGTTAATGTGAGAGAAAACCGACTCGCCGTTCTCGGAGCAATCAGGGAAACAGCTGATGTTCTCAGGCTGCAGCATTCAGCACTGTTTTTCTCCAAATAAAGCTAAGATGACAGACAATTTCTCCAGGGAGAGCCTGTCTGTCTGCACACAAGCATCTACACCCACACCACACGCGCCAGTAATCGCTACTATCTTCTCTTTTTCCTGCTTCAGGGTTTAACTTCTATTTCCACTAGGTCCACATTTTTTTTTTCTTGCTTGCTTTGATTCATTTTATTCTCCAACAGTTTAATTTAAAACAGACCCACAATTCCTGGGGTCAGGACAATTTAAAGCGGCCACCTTATTGGGCAGAGCCAATAAATAAATAATATCCAAATTATAGAGAACTAAGTTAATACTCTTTGATTTGGGAAGAAATGGCCAACTAAGCCTTAATTTCAATATGCTCCCTTCTCAATGACTATGCATTGACAATCTTCATACGTAATTCTGCTTTAACAGAAGTGGTTCTGAAGGCAGCTGGTTTATGTGTTGCCTGGAGTTTACTCTTAGTTGCCACTTGGTACCAGTTTGCATGTAGTAATGGTCCCTACTGCCCAGAAGCCGAACAGGAATTACCCCATGGGTGTTCCCTCCACTCTCCCAGCACTCACCTTGGGGATGCTGAGGTGTTCCTGGAGAGGAGGAGGATCCCTCAAGAGCCTCTTGTGAGTCTAGAGAGGGAGGGCTGCGGTGCAGAGGGGTCGGGGAGGCAGGGGCCGCTGGGGAGGTCAGGTCCAAGGAGAGGTCACCTCTGCCCCGGCTCGCACTCCGGCTCCTCAGTTCTTTCTCGTGTGCCTCCGCTGCCAACTGCTCCAAGTATTTGTATCTGAAAGTTAAATTCCAAAGGGTTTCCGTAAAAAGAAAGAGGAGCCCGTGGCCGATGCTTGTTTATGGCTGAAACACCTGCAGAGTGAGCTGGTTTCCTGATGCACAGAGCACAGCACAGGGCTGGCTGGAGGGCCAGTCTGCCAAAAACAGCCAGCAAAGCCAAGATGCTAATGATTAAAAACCCCGCATCATTCATAACCAAACAAATTGGGAGAAATGGCAACATCACACAGTCTCCAGATACTGGATCACTGCTGCAGAATCCGATTTTGCTCTTTTAGGAAACATTTGTACAAATAAGCAAAACAGCAATAATGCCCATTACAAAGCCCCAGCAGTGACAGCTGAAAACCACACGCACTCAGAGCCTGCAGCTGTGAGATGGGAGGGTGCCTTGGTGCGGCGGAGAGAAACAATGCCCCCAAAATACCAAAAGGGGTTGTTGGACGAAGCCCTCCCTGGATTTCTGAACCTGCTTCAATGCTAACAGCAATGCGACTGGAATTCACTTTGTTCTCTCAGTGTCGACCATGGAAACTTTTTTATATTCTAAAATATTTCTGAGTAGGGCTCAGACATCCAATAGCTGGGACCTGACGTCACATATAGTTTATTCATCAAAGTCAGTTTAAAAGAACAAAGATACATCTGTTTTGCATTTCAGGCAGGCAGAACCCACTAACTGTTTATTAAGACCAGCTACCAATCATATTCCTCATAGTGCGCTTTATAGATCAGACCAAAATAACTTTGAAATATGTGCCTCTTCCAGATGTCTGCTAATTTTACCCACCATCATTTGTTCAGAAATAAATTTACGAATTCAGTTGTAGCAGGTTTCTGTCTTACCAACCACTAAACTTTGGAACAGGTTATTGAAGACCCTCACTCACACCCTCCAGATCCACTGCCTCAGTTCCTTCCCAATGGGCAAGCCTCCCAACTCTAGCCCACCAAAGCCCTCCCCCAACACGGCACACAGCATTCCTGAGTCACCCGCATAAGAAAGGCAGAGCGCACCAGGAACCCTTTAGAAAGCATGCATTTCTTCATGCATCCGTAAGGTGGGTGTGGCTCCCCCACGTCCGTGGTCATCACCCCTTCTCCCTGCTGGTCCAAAGGCAATCTGCCCCGCAGCCCAGGCTTGCACGCGTGTCTCCCTCAGTGAGGCCTGCCTTGACCACCACAGCTGGAAGTGATCTTGGCCTTGCCTCTGAACTCATGTCGGATATGTAGTCCATTCAACTCAGATGGCATTTTACATTTACTGCCTGGCATATTTAGCCGTCTTTTCACATGTGTGTGTCTGTTCTCAACAAGCAGATAATAGGATTTCTGAGAACAGAAGATTACCATCCTTTGTTCTTTCCCTCGGCGCCTTGCATTTGCCGGCCCAGGCGAAGCGGGCAAGGCATGCAACGAGGAGCCTGAGAGGCAGCACCCTGCCTGCAGAGGTCTCCTTGCAGCAGTGGGCACCCAGGATGGTGAGTACACGGATTACACTTTCGCGGGGAGTGAGCTTCCTCTCACGGGGAATCTCTGATAAAAGACATGATGTGATGGGGTCTACATACACAAAGGTCTGGGGCATGGTTTGGAGGAGCAGCTGCCTCACAGCTACAGGGTGAAGGAACAGAAAGCTCTAGAAACTCTGGACTGTCCTTGCCAACAACGTCACCTCTCAAAAGGTAGGAGAGCTATTTCTGAGCTTCACTTGGACCAGCAAGGAAAATCACCTGGCTATGGAATCTTGGAGGAAAGTGACCTTGAGGGGAAGAGTCAGAGGCCCAACAGAAGGCATGTTCTAAATGAGGTGATGGCACACTCAAGGCCAGGAAAGCTGCGAGCCCAGGAGGGGTTTGGAAGGCATCCACACGCTGAGTCCAAGCCTTCTGGAACAGGAGAAAGGGGCAGCCAAGGAATGAAGTGCAGACAAGGAGACCGATGTAGGTCCAAGGCTTCAGGCCAGGAGGACAACCCATTTATGACCTTCATTTCAGGCAGCCCAGCACTGGACCTGGTCTCTCCATACCCCTACCTGCGGGCAGCCAGACTAGCAGGTATGTGTGGGCAGCCAAAGGGTTCAACCCACTTTGCAAGGGATGCTCATCCAAATTCTGGATAGATATGACTCAAAGGTTTCCTGTACACACTCTGTCTCATAGACGCCATCCTCGAGGACCCAGAGGACATGGGAAGAGTCAAGGATTTAATATGAATTCTGAGATTTATCTGGTAGACAATCATGACAAGGAGGGGGTCTGGGGACTCTTTAGCTGGGTATAAAGTTTCAGTTTTACAAGATGAAATGAGTTCTGGAGATGGATCACACAGCAATAGGACCATACCTAACACTCCTGAATTGTACACTTACAATGGTTAAAATGGTAAATCTGGTGTAATGTGTATTTTGCCACAATTAAAGACTATTTTTTAGAGAGAGAGCATGCATGCACATTTGCATGTGAGTGGGGACGGTGGGCAGAAAGAGAGGGAGGGGGAATCTTAAGCAGGCTCCAAACACTTTGTGGAGCCTCATGACCCTGAGATCATGACCTGAGCCAAAACCAAGAGTCGAATACTTAACAGACTGAGCCACCCAGGTGGCCCTACAATTAAAGACATTTTAAAATGGCACAGACAAGGGGGCACCGAGGTCAAGAGTCACTAAATCTTTGTGAAAAGCAGTGCCAGTGTCCATCTGCAATGGGCCAGAGTGGTGAGGGGAACCAACATGCTTGGGAAGCGCTAAGCCACCTGGCATTTAGAGCTGTACAGCTTAGCAACCCCTCCTTACCCATGGCAACCTCTGGCAGTCCCTGTGGAGGAAGCTCACCCCATGTCACAACCTTCCCTTACAGACACACCCTGAGTCACTTAGAGGCTGAGTAGTACTTGATCCCTGGAGCCCAGCAGCCCATGAGATGATGGTCATATGTCCCTGTGGCTTTGCAACACAGCCCCCCAACTGATAGACTCCCCTGAAATTTTCTGTGTACAAGGTACTGGGTTTTCTATCCACAGACCACAGCCTTAAGAAAAGACTTCTCACCTTTCCCACTTTCATCTAAACATTTCCATTTATCCTACTTCCGTCCATATTTTTGTTTATTCATTCATCTTTTCATTATTTATTGAAAAATTGTCAAGTGCCTGCCATATGCTAAGAGCTGCCATAGGTACTAGAAATTTAATAATAAACAAGAAAATCCCCATCCTCGTGGAGCTCACAGTTCAATGGGAGAGATAGGCAAACAAACCTTAGGAATGAATTCACACATCCGCCAAGGTCACGGGCTGCAGGGGCTGGTATGGCAGTCCGGGACATACAAAGGGCCCTATGGAAACTCTGTTGACTTTAGACTAACCTAAACCTACTTACAGATGGCTTTTCCTGCCACTCTCCTACTTGGGAACTCTCCCTTACATTAAACTGAAATCTGGCTCCTTCTAAGTTCTACTCTGTCTTCAGACCTGTTAAGCAATGCTCAAAATCCTCTCTTACTGCTTCACTGATCACTTTCATGCCTAATTTCCCAAATCCTAGCCCAGTCCTGACCTTTCCTCTTGCACTCTGTTCCCATAACCTCTGCTTCCCATAGGCATTTCCTATGCCATTCCCTTCAGACTAATCTCTGCCCTGACCCTACCCCAACATATGCTCAGCCTGGATCTCATTCCTTCTTATTCCTTTAAAAAGATTATTTGTGAATGTTACTTCATCATGATCAGATAGAGCCTTTCTTCTAATATTAAAAAAAAAATAGAAGTATCACCTCAATAGAATCTTATTCTGGGTCTGCACCATTGTCAATAGAATAGTTTGCCGGAGATTACAGAATGAGATAATATGAAATAAATCAACATAAAACCAAATGTGCCTGGATGACCATTACACCTCAAAATAGCAAAACCACATTGCACTAGATGATACAAACCTCAAAAAACTCTCTGCTATGACTCCGGTCATTTTTCTCTGAGTCATTGCATTTAGAGTAAGAGACATAGGACCCAACAAACATACCTGGCTCTACCAAGAGTTCCTAGGGGTGCCTGAGTAGTGCAGTTGGTTAAGTTTCTGTTGGTTTTTGGCTTCAGTAGTGATCTCAGGGTCATGAGATCGAGCCCCTGTGGGGCTTCATGCTCAGTGGGGAGTCTGGTTAAGTCTCTCTCTTCCTCTCTCTCTGCCCTTCCCACTGCTTTCTCTCTCTCTCTTTAAACAAACAAACAATTTTGTTTTCTCTTTTACATTTCTAGATGGAGTCCTCTTCCTTATTTCTGAACGTCTTTCCACCTCTGATCTCCATTTTCTCCATCCATTTCTGAATCCCATTATATTTGGAAATCTTCTCTTTTCCTGGTCAACCAGAAATCCCCAACAACTTTCCAAACAGGAACAAATGTTTATATTTCTCTCTCCTTTCTTCACCAGGTAATTTAAGAAGCCAACTAACCAAGAAAAGTGGTTGGTCCAAACCAAAGGGAAATTCTTGGCTGCTTCCACAGTGCTCCATGTAAGCAGAGATGGGGCCCACATGAGGCCATGGAGAGCCCACCCCTGCACCAGTGAAGAAGGCCCCGGCAGATGGATGGCAAGGGGCAAGGACTGATGTCAGAACAAGAAGCGCCAGGAAATGAGTGGCAAACACCCCTATGTATAGGTTTTCCACCACATTAGTGATGCTGTGCTTTGATATCCAGAAAGAGGTAGCCTTCAGTGGTTTGGGAAAATTTTTAAATCAGTCTGAAACCAGTAGAGACTTCAGTATCTCCCCAGAAACTTTTAAGCCTTGCTTATGCAGACATAACTTGACAGTCAAGTTGTCAAAAGCTAAAAAAAAAAAAAAAAAAAAAAAAAAAAAAAAAAAAAAAAAAAGCAGAATCTGGAGGGAAAGTTAAAAATGAAAATAAAATTTGGTTTCTTAAGCCTGGGCATAAAGTCGGCAACATTTTCAGTAAAAGTCTATGTTCTCCAATGTCAAAAATGGGTATGAATTAGAAAAAAAAAGTTTCTTGTTTCTTTTACTCTAAATTTGCTGGCCACAACTGGTTATTATGATGACAATAATCTAATAAAACACTGGAATTAAAGCAATGCCATAGTTTTGTTTATAAGGCTGACCTAAGCATCTATTTTTTTAATTGAACACAGGCATACTCCATTCTTCTCTCCCCTCAGACTGTCTTGAACTACTTAGCTGAAGGTGTCTAGAAAAGTCAGCAAAGTTCCACTTATTGGCATAGTTCATAGATGGTGAGGTTCTCAACTGGCTATAGTATGAAATCAGCCTTTCCATTGCTCCGTGTACTACCGCCATCTGGTGGTAGAGGGAATAACTCCAGGGTCAAAACAGGCCGGTTTACTTCCAAAACGAGTTTCTTTTGCTTAGTTTATCAGACATAGAATACATTCACTTTGTATATTTTAGTGGGATTCAAAGCATGGTGCCATTGAAAAAACAAAATAGTTTACAGCTTAATATTTTATATAAAGCTGTTGGTTCATTTGCTCATTTATTCCATATAACCTTCTTAAGTGCCTACTGTGTGCCAAGCACTATGAAGGGCATTGGAACAACAAGGAAAACGTGACATGGTTCCTGCCAGCCTGGAACTGAGAATAGTTAGTAGGGAGACAGGTAAGTAATCAGCTTTATCCTGCAAGAGTCTCAGGAATGTTTGCTGCCTCAGTCAGTGCCTGGCATGGTGTGTGCATTCAAATATTTGTTAAAGGGAGGCACCTGGGTGGCTCAGTGGTTGAGCATCTATCTTTGGCTCAGGTGGTGATCCCGGGGTCCTGGGATCAAGTCCTGAATCAGGCTTCCCACAGGGAGCCTGCTTCTCCCTCTGCCTGTGTCTCTGCCCCTCTCTGTGTGTCTCTCATGAATAAATAAATAAAATCTTAAAAAACAAAACAAAAACATTTGTTAAAGGAATACTGAACGAGTGATCTGGAAGCACACAAGAGGGATATCTACCCTAGGCTCAGTAGTGGTAGTTCAGGTTATCACCATATGTCAATATGTTAAACTAATGTGCTCATTTGGAGAGGAGTCGCAGGAACAGGCATTTGTCTCACACCATGATGGCATTAAATAGTAAATCTAAACTTTCATGGAAAATTTAGATAACTAGGACACTCTATTCTACAAAATACCAGTTACCCAAAGTCTTAGGCATCTTTAGTGAAGCTATTTATTTTAATTAGCACAGTTTCCTCAGCATGCTTGGTTAAGGATGCAAAGTCAAGTGCCATTTGGTTTCAATGGGAAAGAAGAAATATACACACCTTTCTTCTCTTGCTTGTCTTTGCTCTTCTCTTTTGTCTAAATACTCTCGGCTAATGGAAATATGCAGAAGAAACAAAATAGGGAAGGAAAATAACAGAATTAGATGCTCATGAAATTGCCAAGAATTATTAACAGTGTATCACGAAAAACTCTATTGCCTCAGAAATGGAAAATAATTGTATTCGATTTTTTTAAAAATCAACAACAAATATCAAGGTACTACACTTTAAAAGTACTAAATATAACGGATTTCCTATAAAAGCACCAGGATGAGAACATGGGAGATTCTACTAAGTAAAGAAAGAAGAGTTTAGGTATATGAGGGGAGAGGGGAAAAGAAAAAAAGCTTTTTAAAATATGAAACAGTACATACGTGACATATGGCAACTACAAACAAGCAAGAGCTTTCAGAGACGAGTAACATCCAATCAAGGTCTGGTAGGCTCCACGACTTTCATCTCAAGAATTACATCTGGGTGAGTCCAGGCATCGTGGCCATTTCATGTTGCACTCTATAGTTTGGACATTCATCCCATAGTGCAGGATTCTTTCTCTGCACCCCTCACATTCTCAGTTTCTAGGCAGGGATCATGGGAAGCTCTCACTCTGTGCATCCTCTTGTCTGCACTCATGAGTTGCCAAACTTTGTCCAACTCTAATGTTTGTTGTTCTGCTCCTGCTGGTGAGATTCCAGCTTGAATCTAAGTTTAAGACTTAAGATCAGCCACTTCTCAGTGGACCACTTATTTTCCTGAAAAACTATGACTTCATGTTTTCTAAACTGGACTTCACAATGTAGCTGAAGAATGCTACCCCTCCAAGCACTGGCAACAGGATAGAAAGGGGCAGTAAGTTAGAGTAACTAAAGCAGATTAGGAGAAGGAGAAAATGCAACAAAGACCCAGATTTGTTATCATTTATAAGCACCTGTCCTCATCATTTTCCACACTAGAAATAATATGTCCCATAACCCAGGAAGCTTAAGACCACATTCAACAACAATAACAATAGATAAGGATGTTTTGCAGGAAAAAAAGTACAAGAAGCCTGGATAACTTAAATCAGTAAAATGCCTGAAGAAAGGTCAGGCATTTGGGTAATCCCAGGGACTACCTGATAAAGCTTTTCCTATTTCCTTTTTGAATTTCTTTTCATTTACATCCTAAGACTTTTAGGAAGGAATTAGAGTCATCATAATTAATAGTTGTATGTGGTCTGTCCTAATGATCAGCAGTCCTTCTTGGACAGGGTCTTGCCAGGATCTCTTGGTGTCTTAAATGAGAAGTGAGACCCACTTGGACCAAGAGCAAATATTGATAGTTACAAGCACAGTCTCTGCCTACATACATACATACAGTTTAATATATAGTACAGTGCATTCTTGTCCTGTTCTTCTGGAACTCTAACTACATGAATGCAAGGCACTCTGTTATTTTCCTATAGGTCCCTGAGAGACTGTACATTTTCCCTAATGTTTTGCTTCATTTTTTGGATTGGATAATATTTCTATTGTTCTATCTTCCAATTTACTGACTCTTTCTTCTTTCATCTCCATTCTGCTACTGAACCCATCCAATGAATTTTTATTTTGATTACTGTATTTTTCAGTTCTATATGTATTTCCTTTTGATTCTTTATAGCTTTTCTTTGCAGAGCCTTATCTTTTCATTAGCTTCGAAAGTATTTGCCTTTACTTTTTATAACACGTTTATAGTAGCTGCTTTTACAGTCTTTGTCTGATAATGACATCTATGTCCTTTTACAGTTAGCATATTTTGATTCTCTTATTCCTTTAAGATTCTCCTGGATTTTTTGTGTGTGATAAGTTACTCTGGATTGCATTCAGAACATTTTAAATATTTTGAAAGGAGACTCTGGGTCTTGCTTGAATTCTATGAAGAATCTTATTTTCCTTTAGCAGGCCATCAACAAGGTTAGGTTCAGCCTGCAAGTTCTGACTGCCTCTGACGTTGGCTAAAATATTAACTCAGTTTTCAAATATTTTTTAATGATTTGTTAAAATGATTTTGTTAAAAATGATTTTTTAACATCATTTTGTCAAAAATGATTTTTTAACAAATCAAACCCTTGTGTGCACCCACCCAGTGGCCAGTCTGCGAACTGAGTGTGGTCCACTCTGTATTTAGTTCTCAAAGTCTATACTATATTCTTTAGGTTTTAAGCCACATGTGCACAAACTGGAAACGAGCTCAGGAGTGCTCACTTGATCTCTCTACTCTTTGTGACTTTCCTATAATCTTCTGGCTTCCTTGGGTCTCCTTTCCTGCTCCTCTAGCCAGAAAGCTTGGGCTTTATTTTCTATGCTCTGCTATACTTTCAGTAAATCCATCTGCACCCATCTGCAGTGTGTTCTGGAAAAACATTACTGCACCTGTAAACCCTCATTGACAATGTTTTATACTCTTGTGGGTTTAAGTGGGAGTAACTGAAGGAAATATTGTTTGCCAAAGAAATTGAACTGAGGAAACAGGAAGTGAAGATGGGGTGAGAAATGAAAACAAGAAATAACATAGAAGGTCTCACAGCGATGACTGGAAAGATGACAAGGGGAGAGATTAGGAGGAGGAGGAGAGGAAGCAGGGAAAGGAGGAGTAGAAGGAATGAAATGTGTAAGGAAAGACACAGCAGGTGTCCAAAGAGCACTGCACAGCATGAAGCTCAGGAGAGAGAAGCAGAAGGAAGTTGACCAGGGGGTTGGGGAGAACAGGTGCACAAGCTGGAGCTGGAGGAGAAATGGAGCGGCACTGGATGCAGTGGTGGCAGACAGCCTGAGACAGGAACACAGCCTTGGAGCTGGAGGGAGACCAAAGAGATCAGTGGGTTGGGAGTCATCGGCAGAACGGCTTTCTCCTCCAGACGAGGAGAGAGGATTGTTCAAAAAAATATATTGAAGATTGATACAGGGAGCAAAGAAGCAAACCAGAAAGTGGGAAAAGCATTTTCTTTTGGCATCCAGTAGGATATGAATAAAACATGAGTAGCTTTAGGGGGAAATGACAAATTAAGTTAGGACAATTAGGCTCTCTGTCTTCAGGAAAGCCTGGATAAGACCATTTTAGATAATGGAGAACCCAAAAATACACAAATTCCTAATTGTATTTGGCTGGCTTTCTGTGCTTCCTGCCATATGGTTAAAGGGAAAAGGCCATAACAAGCCAGAGCTAGCCCATTTCAGGAATGTCTTACCGTTCCTTAAAAACAGAGACAGAATCTAAAGCAAACATATTACTACCAAACCCTTAAGACCAGAAGTAATCATATAGAGCAGGAAAGTATGTGCTTTAATTTTCAATTTGTTATTTACAAAATCTTGAAATTCCTCTTACTTGAATTTATTCCTTTCTTCCCGTTCTATTCTCTGCAACCTTTCTTCTCTCTCCTGCCGCCGCCGCTCTCTCTCTGCTGCCAATGACTCTTGGTGCTGCCTAAAGGATGATGTGAGAAGACCACTCAGTGATGACCTAAAGATACAGAGTTAATGTTTTAGTGGCTTGGCCTGTACCCAAGTACCCAAGTAGGAAGCAGCCATACTTCAGTTAGAATTGAGGGTCTGGTTCACTGGTACCTAGGTATTGCTGGGGGAAAATTACTGAGTTTCCCAGGGTCTTCACCTGTAAATGGAGGTTAGTAACTCCACATGCCAGAAGGACATGAGGATGGTAATTTGTATAAAATACTAAGCACCATGCTTGGCATATAAGCAGTCTTCAATGATGTGTGCTGTTATTACCAAAAAGAATTCCAGTAATATGCATAACATAGAAATTCATCCTCTCTCTCTCTCCCTTTCCCTTTCTCTTCATGGAGACACACATTTTAAAACTTTTCTATGGAAAGACGTTATAGAATCAACATTTAATCTAAAACTGGTTTCTTACTCAGCCATCAACAAAACAGAAATCTTACCATTTGCAACATGTGGATAGAACTAGAGAGTATTATGCTAAGTGAAATAAGTCAGAGAAAGACCATTATCATATGATCTTACTCATATGTGGAATTTAAGAAACAAAACAGAAGGTCATAGGGGAAGGGAGGAAAAAATAAGACAAAATCAGATAGGGAGACAAATCACAAAAGACTCTTAACTATAGGAAACAAACTGAGGGTTGCTGTAGGGAAGGAGTGTGAGGCATTAAGGAGGGTATGTGATGTGATGAGCACTGGGTGTTATACGCAACCAATGAATCACTGAACTCTACCTCTGAAACTATTAATATACTATATGTTAATTAACTAAATTAAAATAAATCTTTTTTAGGAAAAAAAAACTCTTCTATATTACATAAGCTAAAAATATTTTAACATACACCAGATTCTCAATATACCTCCTCAAAACAATGTATCATCTTGAAACGGGTTGTGATAACAGATGAAGAAAAAAAGATGCAGCAATATTCTGAAATCTGACTGTAATTAAGGAAATTTCATTCTGTGTCAGGAAGCATCCAAGAACGTGAATCTTGGTGATACCACACAATCTGGACTGTCCACTGAAGATGGCATTATGGGGATAGCCAGCTGTGAGAGGCCTCAGTGAGGGATCACAGGGGTGGGTATCACTGGAAATGTTAAGTCAGGGGAATGGGTGGGAAAAGGGAAATTTTCATAAGCATATAAAAAATAGGAATGGAGTTTATTGGGAAAAGGAGTCTGTTGGACCTGTGGGCCATAACAAAACAAATCTGTATGGATAATAAGGCCTTAATTTATTGAAAAAAATTCCAAAACTAAGATACAACTATTTCTGAAATATTGGTTGGGTGAAATACTACTTGAAGTCAGTGAAAATATGCCTGCCTAGTGGAGAACACAAGATTCCTTAGTGCAGGAAAAAGATGTGACTCTTGTATCACTCACATTCTGCCCTAAGTCCCACAGCCATTCTCTGCTACTTGCCTCTGGCTCTCATTCAGAGGTGATAGAAGTAGAGGGAAGAAAGTGCCATTCCTGAAAGCCACGGGAAGGGAGTAACCAAATCCTATGCTCCAGGCTCACGAGGGAGCTACATCAGCCCTAGACACTCAGGCATGTATAGAATTTGATTTCTCCTTCACATAAATGAAGTCCAGACTATCTTGCTTAAGTTGCTGTTATTTATTTAGTTTTTTGCTATATGAAGCTCAACCTTAACCACAGAATGGACTGGTTTAGTATACCTCTCACAGTGATTGACAGAAATTGTTATGGACATAACATTTTTTTCAACCTGATTTTTATATCAGAAGCCAAAAGGGCACTCAAACAGAAAAACTTTGATACATTTACATGTATTAACATTTAAATTTTGCATGCATTTAAAAGTATTTAAGAATAAAGAAAAGCCATCACCTAGGTGGAGCTACTTGTAACACATATACCACAAAGTATTAGTATACATATAACAAAAAGAACCAACTCCACATCAGAAAAAAAAAAAAACCCACTCAGTGGAAGAATGAGCAAAAGATAATGGACATTTTGCTGAAGAATAAAATTAAATGGCCAATAAAAATACAAATGATGCTCATCTTCACTAGAAATGAGGGGAAAAGAATGTAAGTTAAACCCATAGTGATATATTGTTTCAGAAATCTCACATTGCAGATCGACAAAAACTAATGCCTGATGACCTGAAGCATTGGCACAGAACAAGACAAGAATTCTCTTATATTGCTTCTGGGAATCTAAGTTGATATAATCATTTTGGAGAAGCACTTAATGCATTTGAAGATGTGCATATCCTACAACCCAGCAATTCCACTTTAGATTTATACTAGAGAGCAACTTTTGCATGCTAAAGATGGCCAATACATACAAGAATACTATGTATTGCATTATTTTGTAGTGTTAATGGTTAATGATTAGAAAGATCTATGCAGAAACACAAAAACATAGTATATTTTTTACAAAGAAATACTCTATACCTGTAAAAAATGAATAGAGTGAAATGGATTGACATGGGTGATTCTAAAAAGTGCAATATATTGACAGTGAAAAGTAGTTTCAAGAATATGACCAGTATACTGTTATTTGTACAAAGTTTAAATATATGCAAAGCAAAATCATACACTATTTAGGGATATGTTTATATTTAGCAAAAACATAAAAACACATATGGAAATTATAAAAAAACAATTTCAAGTGGTCATCACTGGGAAGGAAAAATTTAAAGGAATAAGGGATTCAATTTTATATGCAATGTTCTTTATAGCTCTAAAATTTTCTGTCACTATCTAAAATCTTCTGTAAGCCTGGAATATATTTTTTGAAGTCATCCTTTTGCCCTTGAAGAATCAAAAGTTCTTCTCTTTTAATATCAAATATCTTTGAAGCCCCAAGCTAAGTGAACACAAAGGTTAAGTCTAGGGGCACCTGGGTGGCTCAGTGGTTGAGTGTCTGCCCTTGGCTCAGGTCGTGATCCTGGGGTCCGGGGATCCAGTCCCATATCAGGCTCCCCACAGGGAGCCTGCTTCTCCTTCTACCTATGTCTGCCTCTGTGTGTTTCTCACGAATAAATAAATAAAATCTTTTTTTTTTAAGTTAAGTCTAGAATTTTAAAGCAAAATATAACTCTACACAGAATTTTTTTAGGAACGGTTTTTCCCTCACAAGGGGAATTTGAATCCAGCCCAGCTCCCCAGCCTACCCTGTGTTGTTATCTCCTTAAGTAGTAGCAGCTTTACTGAGTTCCCTTTTCAGAGGCAAGAGACAAGAACAAACTTGGTGGTCTTGCTCTTTGGTGAAGAGCAAGGTAAGAACCTTGCCATCCCCCTCCCCCCAACTTCTGACTTTAATTTGTTCTTCCAAATGTTTCCACTTATATCAGGGAAAACTTTACACGTAACTTAATAATGGGTCATTAGTGGCTATGCTAAAGAAGTCACAGTGAAGCTTCTCTATACTGTGCATTAACATCGTTTACTTCTGTAAACTGTGAATATTGGAGCGTGTATAAAATTAAAGTAGTACGAGGACTTAAGAACATTAAGTAGTGTCCAGTTTAGTCAAATGGATAAGCCATTCCTTCCTGTGGATTGTGCTCCTGCCCACTTGGACCTCATAAGAAGAGCTCTCCTAATGACTGGCCAGAACACAACAGCAAACACACTGTTGGGCAGCATTAACAATACATGAAATCTCCTTCCTTAATCATTTCACAGTTTGGAAGAACCGAAATGTGAGCTGCTAACTCCAAGCAATGCAGAATGGTTCCTCTTTTCTGGAAATGAAACAAAATACCTTGAGCAATTCAAATTCTATTCTCCTGAGCACTCTAACACAGATCCCTGTAACAGGAAGGGAGAATTAAAAGACTTCCCGTGAGGGCGCCTGGGTGGCCCATTCAGTTAAGCATCCGCCTTCAGCTCAGGTCATGATCCTAGGGTTCTGGGATCAGGTCTCACACTGGACTCCCTACTCAGCAGGGATTTCTGCTTTTCCCTCTACCCCTCCCCACTGCTCATGCTTCCTCAGGCTCAATCTCTCTTAAATAAATAAATAAATATCTTAAACCCCCCCCCCCCCCCGGCCCATGAGCTTTTCTGTCCTAGATGCATATAATCCATTTTGGTCATACTGGAAACAAAAAGCTATAAACATAATATTAATAAATTAAATTACCCTAGGTCTCCTGGATAAGCCCAACATGTGAGAATATAAACTGTGTTCCCATAAATCCTGTTTCTGGAAATGGGCTCAACCTATAATATCAATGCTGGAATGCATTCAAATCATACAAAGGGGACTATTCCAAACCATCCTTTGGAAAAAAAAAAAAAAAAACACATCCAAATACCAAAATTCAAGGTAGCATGGTAAGTTCTTCTCCTTATAAAGGCATCTTTTTTAAAAAGATTTTATTTATTTATTCATAAGAGACACAGAGAGAGAGGCAGAGACATAGGCAGAGGGAGAAACAAGCTCCCTGCAGGGAGCCCAAAGCAGGACTTAATCCCAGGACCCCGGGATCATGACCTGAGCTGAAGGCAGATGCTCAAACACTGAGCCACGCAGGCATCCCTATAAAGGCATCTTTCACAGATCTGTATCTTTCATATTAAGTTTTCCAGGAAAAACACTTACAATGATTGGAAGTTGCTGTGATGAAGTGCTATGGTGAAAAGGAATGAGCACAAGGCTTAGAGAAAAACCTGAGCATGGCCAACCACTGAACACCTGTGAGCCTAGTTTACTTGTTTGTAAAATGGTGGTAATAATACTTGCAACTCCTGAAGCACTGTAAGGTTAATATGACAGTTTATGTATAAGCCTGCTGAGAACAGCATTTGTGTCATAATGGGTACACGACATATGTCATTTTATGTTGGGAGCCTAAAACCTCTAAATGCAGAGAAAAAGCTAAGCTGCAGTCCCCAAGGCTAGATCTGGAATAGGACACTGGCAGTTCCCGGCCTGAGAGGCTAGACTGGGCTGGGATTCGATCTGAATCTTCCCACTGTGGCTTCCAGCTGGGTGAGTCACTGGGACTGCGTGCCACCCCACAACGCACCTGGAAAGCTGAAGTCATATATAAGTTACACCCCAGGCAACAGCAGCCGAGTGAAGCCACCTAAGAATGCAGGTGGAGAGGAGCGAGAGAGAGTGATTTTGCAATGGAGCGGATGATATACTCTGAGTGAGAGGAATTGCAACATTTAATCTTGGCCATACCAGGCTCCAGGGGCTGCCTCAGAAACCCATCTGGTTAAAGCCTCCCTCGCCAGGATGTCTGAAACAGGAACTCCATTTCACTGAAATGTGGTCGGTAATAACAATTACCATTTATGAAGACAATACTGTTTCGCAATTATTTTATGTGAAATGGTTCTTCTAACCCTACAACCTCCTGGACAAAGTTTCATTTTTCTCTCCTTAATAGATGAGGAAACAGAGGCAGAGGAGTCACATTTGGGATACAGCAGAGCTGGGCATTTAAACAAGCCTGTTAGGCCAGACCCCTAGTGTTGACCAATGTCTTAAAGAAAGTCCAAGAGGAAGGAATACATTCCATCTCATTTTATGAGGCCGTATTACTCTGGTGTACAAACCATTTTGGAAGACAGCTTGGCAATTTCTTAAAAAGCTTAACACGCATCTACTATATGACCCAGCCACTTCACTTCTAGGTATTTAACCAAGAGAAATGAAAGCACATTTCCATACCAAGACTTGCAAACAAATGTTCATAGCCAAAAATTGGAAACAACTCAAATGTCCATCAACAGGTAAACAGATAAACTGTGGTATGTCTATACGATGGAGTACTAGTCTGCAATAAAAAGGAATGAAGTATTGAAACATACAAATGAATGGATTTCAAAACAGTTATGTTAATTGAAAGAAGCCAACCCCTCCCTAAGAGTACATACGGCATGATTACATTTATATAAAACTCTAAAAAGTGTAAACTAATCTCTATGGACAGAAAGCAGACCAGTGGTTGTCTGGGATGGGGAGTGGCAGCCATAATCACAAAAGGGCATGAGAAAATATCTGGGCTGATGGATATTTGCCTTATCTCAATTGCAATAATGGTTTCACATGCATACTTAACGTCGAAAATTCTGCTCAACTTTTTTATGTCAATTACACTAAAAAAGCTGTTTAAACACACACACACTCCTTTTGGTAAGTCTGAGTTAAGTACAAGTTCTATTTGTAAAAGGAGCAGATCCTCAACATTTTTTATTTCATAACATTATCTCTAGTGAAATAGTAACAAAAGTCAAAGTAAGCTAATAAATTATCTGATATTTGAAATTATTACTTAATTTTCAAGTAGATAATTTAATATGAAGATTATAGAGGTCAAGAAACAGTAATAAAATGGCAATTCAACAATGTAGAACACAGGTTGTCCTCACAACCTGGCTATGAAATTGGGGGTCACCTGATCTAACGATCAGAGGAGAAGAGGTAACTCTGGGTTATGCTTAGGTATAAAAGGCGCCTGCTTGTCCTGAAATGAGGAGATGTCAGAATCTTCTTTCACACTTCAGGGCTACATCCCAGCTCTCAAGATGAAATGAGCAAGCGCCGGAGGCAGCCCCAAGAAACAGGCAACTTTTCTCCATCATCACTCCTACAATCCCAGAGACATCTGCATCAAAGATGAGGACATGAGTTTAAGGCTTCCTTTTGCTTTGCCTTCTCCAGCCTGTCACACAGTGCTTCAGCACAGGTCTGAGCTTCCCAGGCACAGGAGGGAACAGAGAGGTCACGCAGCAGGCCCTGGAGACTGCATTCGCTCATGCGCACGGCTTGCTGCCATTCCTCTAGGCCTACATGGTGTCATGCTTTGACCTGACCCCCAGCCCCTTCTGCGGGCCCTGGCCTCAGGCTCATAGCAGTTCTTGCCAGTTCATTTTTACATTCTACTCTCCTGTCGAAGACCAAATGAGTCCTCCAGCCAGGAGGTCAGTCTTCCCATCACAGCCCCAGGGCCACCTCAATGTGGCTTCGTAATTAAACTATTCTCCTGGCAGCTTCCACAACACAGATTGCCACCAGTACCTCCTGTACCATGGCTTCCTGGCCTTGCTGGCCCAGACCGAGGTCCATCCTCCCCATCTTCTACCTTCCTCTCCTCTTCAGGCCAACTTACACCTCCCATGCATGCCTACCCCTTCTCTAAATACCAAATCTCTTCTAAACATAGTCCTCCGGCTCAGGATTATGTTTTGAAGAAAAGATGTGGACTTAATGTTTTTAAAGATTTTATTTATTTATTAGAGACACACACAGAGAGAGAGAGAGACAGACAGACAGACAGACACAGACAGAGGGAGAAGCAGGCTCCATGCAGGGAGCCCGATGTGGGACTCAATCCCGGGTCTCCAGGATCACGCCCTGGGTTGAAAGCAGCGCTAAACCGCTAAGCCACTGGGACTGCCCAACTTACTCAATTTTTTTGAAAAAATCTCCCTCATTTAAATGGGCTTGCTCACCTCACCATGAGAGCTGGCAAACCTAGGGATAAAATGCAACATGTCTTACATTGGTGACTCAGTTTCCCAGACCTGTTACCCGAGGTGTCCCTCACGAGGATAGAGCATCTATGCTAGGCTCTCAACTTTGATGGCTTCTCTCTAGCTCTTCTACAAAATTTCATTTTCTTCACAAAATTTGCTACAATGGAGACTCTCTATTTACTGATGGTTTGCTTACCTTCTGTGTCTGCCACTGGAGTATAAGCCAGATGAAGCCAGGAGCAGGGTCTGATTAAATCAATGTCGACGTCCCATACCAGCATGGGTGGCACATCCCGATCACTGAGATAATCTTTACTGAATGAAATATAGGAGTCCTTATATGTGTGTAGGAGGGTGTACAGCCCCCAGTGGCTAGGTTTCCAGCTGTCACTGGCTACCTTGGTTTTGCACTGGGCACTATACGAAGATTAGAAAGAAAGGATGGGGGTGGGGTTTCCTATCTAAATATCTTGCTATCTGTCTATGCACACACACTCTTTCTCAAATCAACCCAGGAGGAAACTCAACCTCTACCATTATAATGGTAAAGCTTATTTACTTATGGCTGGGCTTTGTGGGAAGCAGTGGGAGAAATGGGATATGGGACCCCAGAGTACACTCTCAGAGGGAGAAATCTCTTCCCTTGTTTCTACTCTTTTTCACTCTGTAATCTTTGTACAATGCTAATGTAAGACCACGATAGCCAGTGACAAGTAGAAAATGGACCATCAGGGGTGGACCCACAAGGAGAGGGTGCACAGAAAGGTGGTGACACAGGGGCTCAGCTCACAGCATAGAGTGTCTACAGTTCTGTCGGGGTAGGGGTTCCATCGGCAATCTTTTGAGTAGTGACATTTGCATTTCCTTGTTAGAGGTCTCACTAAAGGCTAAGTGTTACACACACTGTTCTCACTTCCCAATGGAGTAACAGTACATACCCTTTAAAGTTGGTGTCTTTACCTTTTATATAAATGAGAATGAGAGAATTGTTTAATTTTTAAAAAATCTATTCTAATCCTACTTTCCAAAGGAAGGAAACAGAATTCTGTGAGGTTAAAACTGGTCGTACATTTGTTCACCTGTTTATTTGACAAAGAGGTATGGGGCAGGGCAGTGAACAGGAGGCTGGAGAATCTCATGTAGGACACAGAAAAGGCTGCTGCCCAACAGCAGTGAAGAAGCAGCAAAGAAGTCCTACAGGAGAAGGCAAGGAAAATGAGCTCAGCACAAAGTGCCTCCTTGCAAAAAGAAAAAAAAAAAACAAAAAAAAATTAAAAAAAAAAAAAAAAACACCTGTTTCTTGATAAGTCATGGGAATGTGGACCCTATAGAGCATGGTTCCGCTTGTCTTAATGATATTCCCCAAGTCTCAAAATAAAAGGGCCAGTCTAGGAAAGTTAACCATCTTGATCCCTTGGCTTTGTGGGACCCAAGTCTACTACCATAGACCACTGCAGATTCATGAGCCCCATTTTAGAGACAAAGGATAAATGTTTAATGATTCAAAGGGCTGAGAGCTGAAATAGGGGTACATGAACCCACAAAGATATTACAATTCATCCTGTCTGAAGAGGAGTTTTATAGGACAGATGTCACCCACATGGCTCTTAGAGGATAAAAAGGATCAAGTGAATGATTAAAAAAGAGGTTAGCCAAAGAACAGAAAAAATTTGAAGCAAGGGGCCTCAGTAGAGCCCGGTATATTCACAGTGGCATCTCCATGGGGTTAGACGACAGTGAGGATACGAGACATGACGGCTGATGAAGCTGGAAGGTGCATGCAGGACCGAAACAGGAGAGATCCTATTGGTGATATTAACCAAGTTGGGCTTCACTGATAGTGAGAGTCAAGGTTTCTAAGCAGGAAAAATCACCTGCTCAGATCCACATTCAGGACATGTATCACTCAATATATAGTCCAGGCATGACACAGGTATTGAACTAAATCTCTGGTAGTAGGAATGGTGAGCAGTCAGTTCCAAAACACATGTGGGAGAAAGAATCTCCAAAGTCTATTGAGGATTCAGAGTCCTCCTGGGACAGAGGGCTGACAGTTTCCAAATACCCAGAGTCACTGCATGAAGCTGCCATTAGGGAGCCAGACCTACTGCAAACTCACTGGGCCAAAGCACTGGTGCTTCTCCCCTCCTGCACTTTGGATGTAACACAATCGATTAATCAGGACCACATTGTGCCTTACAGGAATTCATTGTGTATAACAAGATTGGTATCAGGAATTACCAGTAGGCAAGTAGGAAGTTAACAATGTAAAAAGAGAACTCAACTTCTTTGAATAGCAGGGACTCGTCCACATTGGTACCTTTTATTTCCTATTGGCAGTTATGGACTTGGTGCCATTAATTGTGATCATGTAATGAGGCATTGGCTTTTATCCTATATTTATATGCTTTTCAGGATTTTCTCAGTGATGCTTGAGGATTTTTTAAAAATTTAATTCTACTTTGACCAATCTAAATTTAAAAATTAAAAAAAAGCAACACTTTAACTGGAGCCCCTTTGGACAGTGGGGCTCTTGATTCCACCAACACCATTTTTAACAAAGTACCGTATAGATCAAGTGATGGAACATAGCCAGCAAGCATTTGAGATCCAGAAAAACACATGAATCATATGTTTGGAAAAGCAGTGGTTTGAAAGCCAAACAAATAAAACCTCAAGGCACATGTAGGTACTAGTGAAGGCAAGAAATGATAAAAGCCAAAGCTAACTAGAACAAGAGGACACAAGCATGCGGACCCATGCAGAACAGATAGACCACATGAAGGAGGAAATCAGGACGAGGAAGGCACAGGTATCAGCAAGTTACACTCAGGGCAACAGACAAAAGACCTGCCAGGCAAGTAATATACAAGAGCTGAAGTAACTGTAAATAGGCAGGAAATGCCTATGGAAACAGACATCTTCATTCTGAGGAAGAGGTTTCCACACCAATGGTGGAGGCAGATTTTGAAGGGAGTCATAGAAGGGAGATCCCACAAGGGGGAGCTTGACTTGGGAGAAGTCACTGCTCAGCACAGCAGGCGCACATTCTCCTAGTCCTAGGTGTTTTGTCCCCAGGCTCCCCAAATGCCCACCCCCCCACCCGGCATTCTCTATTCCATTTGTCAATCACCATAAGAAACTGCACAATAGTGGATGACAAAAATAATGGGACTGTTTCAAGGTAGCACATGATACAGTTCTGCTCCAAAGACTACTGGCTGGATGGTAAAGAGAAGAATTGGGAGGAAGGAGAGCTCCTGACAACCCCAGAGAAGGCAGGAAATGGAGGTACTCCTAAGGAAAGAGTTTGAACACAGACCCATACATGAACCTATATCCTGGTAGGTATATGACAAATCAGTAGGGAAATAATGGATTACTCAATAAATGGTATGCAAACAAGTGAAAACATTTAAGGTGGTTCTCTGTCTCACACTATATTCCAAAATAACTTCCAGATAGATAAAATATTTCAATTTGAGAATTGCAGCTAGAAAATTGCAGCTAGAAATTCTAGAAGCAAGTATGGGAGAAAAGGGTTTCCTCATGAAGAACACAAAACCAGAAAGCAAAAAAGATTAATACTTTTAACTCATAAAATTTAAATTTTTCTGCATGGCAAAAATACCAGAAATGAAGTAAAAAGACCAGTGTTTGAAGAAAATAATTGCTACTCTTAATCAGACTTTGTTCTTTGTTAAGAACTCAATGACTATGAACCAAAAATTCACAGAAAAGGAATTATTAAAGGCTTGTGGACATATGAAAACATGCTCAATCACACTCATAGCACAAGAAGTGTAAATTTAAATTTTAATGACATAATTCTTCGCTTTCAGATGAGCAACGGCTGAGAAGTTGAGTGGTCTTTTTGCAAGAGGATGGGGGAAGCAAGCTCTCTCACACACTATGGTTGGTAAAATTGGTACAATCTTCATGAAGAGAAATTTGACAAAATTTCTCTTGCATAAGCAACTGACTTACTAAATCTATTTCTAGGAAATTATCCTATGGATAACCACACATATAAGAATTACACTGCCATATCATTGTTCACAGCAAAAACCCTGAGGCCCATCAAAATGGAATTGGGTATAAGAAGTAGCATCCAGAGGAAAAAAGTACGATGCAGCCATTAAAAAGAACACAACAATTATAAGTACTGTGGTGGGAAGAACCAGGAAACATTTTTTTAAGTGAGAAAGCAGAACACAGAATAATTTGTATAGTGTATCACTGTTTGTGTAAAGATTATTAAACATGCATATGTTTATGTGAACATCAAATATATCTGAAAGTATACCTAAGAAATTGTAGGTGCTTCTGGGGAGGGACCTTCACTTGCATTGTATATCCCCCCACATACCTTTTTTTTTTTTTTAAGATTTTTATTTATTTATTTGAGAGAGAAAGAGAGAGAGAGAGAGAGAGAGAGAGAGCGCGCACAGGTGGGAAAGGCAGAAGGAAAAGCAAACTTCCCACTGAGCAGGGAGCCCAATGCAGAACTTGATCCCAAGACCCTGAGATCACAACCTGAGCTTAAGGCAGACGCTTAGCCAACTGAGCCACCCAGGGGCCCCCCTATTTATACTTTTTAAATGCTAAATTGTGCACATATAAAGCCCATATAAAAAGAAATAAAATTTAAAGTTGCATCCTTTACTCATCCCTCATTAATGTATTATTACTCTCAACGGAGGTGCTATTACTTATATGTGGGTTTACTGTCGTCCAGGATATAGGAAAAACTGCTGGAACAGCTACAGAGGGCAGACGTTCCCAAGCTTTTCTAAAGGCTCTTGATAATTAACATGTAAAACAGGAAGGTGATTGTCATGTCCAATAAGCAGTGGCACTGTTGTAAGTGGAAGAGAGAACAACAGGATCACTGCTTAAGGTACATACTGATCCTTCAGGTTTTAGCTCAGTGAACACAAAGAAGTCTTTTCTGGCCCCCTGAAATCTGGGCCTGGGGTTCTTCCAGTGTGCTCCCTGGAGCACTCAGCGTGTTCACCTGCTAATGCCCCTTCCAAGGTGCAAGCCCAACCTCGTTATCAGGGTCCTCCCCAGGCTCAGCGCCAAGACTGATGGCCTCAGAGTACCTTCAGCCCCAGGCACTCAACTCACGACCCACCCCCCCACGCCCCATCAGTAGTAACTGTGGCCACTGCAGCAAACAAGCATCTGGCCAGCATTTCTGAAAAGGCCCACAAGATGGAGATGTCACTGCAGGGATGGAAAGAGAATGCGCTCTGCCCTTCCTGACTTCCCAGACATGTTTGCTGTGGCGTAATTATTGTTTGCTTGTTTGTTTTATTTGAATACTCAATATGAATGGTTCAAATATTCTTGTAATTTTTTCTTTTAGAAATACTTAGAACATTGCCCCTCAAAAAGCACATTTCAAAATCGAAGCATTTAGAAAGTCTGCTTTAATTAAACAGTTGCATCTTGCATCCCTGAGGGCCTCTGCAAATAGTTCTGGTTTTCTTATTTTCTTTTGTTTTGGCACAACTCAATGTCCAATTTCATGAAAATTAATGTTACACTGTTGCTGAAAGAGAGTCCTCTAAATGAAGCTGTAATAGGAGATGTGGAGATAGATTCATTATAATACCCTTGCCTTGTCTTAATTTTGCATATTGTTTCTTCAGTTCTTCCTTTCTAGGTCAATTTATCATTCCAAATTTGATTAACATCCAATGTACTAGAATGCTTGAGAAAAATATGAAAACTCTAAGTCCACAATGATGCCCAGTTATATGTGGGCTGGTTTTAAGTGGCCCAAACCTCCTGAAGGGGTATTTTAGTTGGCCTGATTGTCCTAGGAGTTCAGGGAAAGGAGTCTCATTTCCAAATCAAGGGAATAGAATTCTAGATCTTTCCAGTACTGCACAGCACCCTGACAAGCTGTTTATTCATCAGGAGTATGTTAACAGAAGATGTGGTTTCTCACTGCAAAAATGCATCTACTGTTGATAATACTTGTACGTTTTTCCTGAGTTTTTCTTTTTGGCTTCAATAATTATGGGTATATAATAACATCTCAATAATCTTACAAATTCTATGGAAGAATAAACCTCAGTAAAAACAATCATGTATCTCAATAGGGCAGAAAATAGTTGTCAGTGTGAAAGTGGATTATGAGTAATATCTAAAGAATCCAGTTGTCAAAAATGAAAAAGAAAAATTAAACTCTATTAAACTATATATTAATAAATACAATTGACATTGTACGTTTGGGTGATGGTATATAAATATGAGGTGGAGTTGGGGGGCCCTTTCTCTCTTCTTTTTCTTTAATAGTCACAGACATAAGCCAGCCAGAAAGACTAAAGTGTGATAGCACAGCCAGGCTGGGGGCTTGGTGGTCTTAATAAGGAAACAGCACATCTAATATTTCAAATGATTCATCACATTGCTTTGCAAAGCCATAGACAATGATAGTTGGAAAAAAACCATGCAAATGTAAAGGAAGTAATAAACCTCTTTGAAGCTTTACTTGCTGGTGGCTACAGTAGCTGGTACAGGTATAAAACTTTCTGTGGCAGAGTGTGCTGTAAGAGAGAACAGACCACCTAGGAGAGAAAAGGCCCCTGTTATTGGTTTATCTGGTGACCAGGTTTCAGCACACAGGCTGCCTGGAGGGATTTCATGCCAGTACCTTCTTCAAGCCACGGACCACTGAGTCCACACCTCCCCAGGCGATACTTCCCCTGGTATCATATAGACTCCTCAGGCCTTGCATACCCCAGGTTGAACATCTCCACCTTTAATTTGTTTTTCTCCCAGTAACTTATGCCTAAGCTCCTAGTTTCTAACTTCCTCATGTTTGAGCAAGCCTGAACCCTCACTCTTTCTGCTACCCATGCTCCCACCTTCCTCCAAGTTGGCCCAAACTCACTGCTCTTCTCAAGCCCCATGGCCACTGCCCTTGGTGGGCATAGTCAACTCTCTCAAACTCAGAGACAGCTTCTGGTAGCCCCAGTCCCTGTGGCCTCAACCCACTGATTCCATTTATGGATGTGTTAGAACACCTCACCAGTTTCTTCAAAACCCGAACAGCTCCTGAGGTCTCAGGATGAAGACTAGCCTCTTCCCCAGGGCAGCCTTCTCCTCAGGCACTCTGGGATCTAGCCCAATCCTTTCTCTTTAAATCCTCATTTCCACCCCACGCCAGGTCTCAGAAGACACTCAGCCAGATCAGACAGGGAAGGAGACACAGGTAGGATTGTTTCCAGAGCCTGTACCCCTGGACCTCCCAGTTCAAACCTGGACCTGGGTTTCCAGGGGATGGGAAGTAGGGAGAGGCTAGAACTTCCTGTTTAGGAATTGGGGGAAATTTCCCCTAAAGCCCAGGGCTTTGGAAACCTATAAACTTCCCATTCTTATAACTTGTCAACTTCAGGGACCTCCACACTGTTCTCCAACCAATAAGTGGGTAAATTCATCTGATCCTTCAACTAGTGTTTAGTGCTGGCTCTGCCAGAGGCAGGCCCCAAGTACTAGGGGAGGATATAGCAATGAATGGGACTTGGTTCTTGTTCCCAAGGAGCTGTCCACCTAGCAGGTAAAGAGGTGAGATGTAATATCACTAAGACTCTAATATTCCCGACTTTGGCCCAAGACCTTGCATCCCTTAAGACGAGGATCGTCTTAATCTCTGGGACCAGAAGTGATTTCAGTTGATTCCAAGAAGAGGCACCCTAGGGTGAAGGACAGTGTGTCTTCAAGGTAATCACTTGTTGTCTTATTGCTAAACCATAACTAAGCCCAAATATGCTCAGCACAGGGCCATGCTAGTCTGTGGAATCTGAGATTTTTGACAATGTGGAGCTTGTGTGCCACCTCAGAAATTAGCGTGATGTGTGGCGAGATAAAGCTTATCGGACAGCTCCCTCTTCCTGGGGCTATAAGGTCTCATCTGCACTCCATCCCAACCAAATCTCTAATTACCCAGTCATACTCAGCAAAACACACTCCAGAATACACAGAAGACGATCAGAGTCTCGAACACAGGTCGAGTTTGTTTTAAATTCGAAATTTGAGGCAAAGGATCTCTGTGATTTGCTCATGTCTGGATTTCTGATCAATCATGAGCTGCTGGATGTCATATCTTATCATCACGTTTTGTCACTTCCCACTGGACCCACACGGTGGGGATCACACAGCACTTTCATGGGTACCTTTTCATTGGCTCATCAAAACCACCCTCTCAGGTAAGAGTTGGCATAACTGGCACTTCACCCTCAGGGATTAAATAGCTTCCCAGTGAGTATGTTGGAACTCTAGCCAGTCTTCTCTAACTCAGCACTCTTGCCATATAAGGTTAACTGTTCTTAATTGTTCTAAAATTACAGGTCTTACCTTTTCCTTGTAAACACATCCTTGTGCAATCACTTGCTTCCAGAAGTAATGATTAGTTAATTTCTAGCGGGTTAATACTCTTGCCAAGTTACATTCCTTCCATGGACCCATGCAATTCTTTTCTCTTCTGGTAGGTCCTGGATTAATTAACTTAATGGGCTCACTACCTCTGATTTATATGGAATTAATCATTCAAAAGTGAAAACTGGTATTTATAGGGAAAAATGCAGACCTTCCACAAACTCTAGAACAGTGTTTCATAGGTCAATCAAAACACTCACATTTACATATTTGGGAACAAATTTTTATACTTTCTATGGGAAGTCTGTAGGGAGATGAGACAACAGTGATAAATATCACCTCTAATAAAATATTTACTTTGTAAATAGTGTGAAAGACAAAATATTCTTGCCTCTGGACTATATTATGTAAAGGAAAATACCTCAGATTATGCTTTTTATTTATACTTTTCCTTTAGTCACTCTTAATCAAACTGATTTCCTTCACTTGAGGACAGTGATCAGCATACTTCTTATAAAACCTACCTTTCCAGCTTGGCCTCCTGTTGGGGTGAGAGCGATGATGTGGGGGTGGCGGGCGCAGCCGATCCAGAAGGTCTTGAGTGATAAGAGGTGTTGCCAAAGCTGTTGTATCTAAATAGTGCAGAAGTTTAAGGTGGGGAAGAGGGTGGAAGGACAGAGAAATGAGTACAAGTCAGTAAACGAATAACTTTTAGCAAACTATCTTAATATTTGCAAGAAAAACAGGTACAACTAGTATTAAATCCATCAAAGATCTGTATAAAATACCAAATGATTAGCTAAGCAAACATCTTATTTAAAATGCTGCTTTAGGTATTTCTGAAGCAATGTCAAAATGAAATCTCATCAGGTGCCCGGTACCAAGGAGAAAATGTCCTTAGAACCTTCTGGACTGGTCTGTGGACCAGAGGTACATGTATTATTCATGTTTCCAGCCAATATTTCTTTCAAATCAAGTTACAGCCACAAGGTTTCAATGAGCCTTTATCATTTCCCAGTCATTTCCGACAAGCTTCAGGATTTGTAAAGTTCTAGAGTTTTCTGTTTTTCAGAATAGCTGTCCTTTAGCAGTTTGCATTTAGCTATTATCACTCAGTACATTCCCAGAAAACAAATCATCACTTGAAGCCCTTGTGGTGGGGGGTGGGGGGTTGGGGAGCAG
This sequence comes from Canis lupus dingo, assembly GCF_003254725.2. Lineage (NCBI taxonomy): Eukaryota > Metazoa > Chordata > Mammalia > Carnivora > Canidae > Canis > Canis lupus. The sequence continues at coordinate 53,271,322 of NC_064249.1, forward strand.
ACCCTCGTGATTAGTCACAAATAATGAGAGTCAATGACGTCTGCTTCTCAACCTAGTCAGCCACAAGCAGGGCCAACTACTTTCCCTAAACTTGTTGAGGATACTGTATTGGGTGTGTGGGACCCCACAGGTCACTGTAATATAAGTGCCCAAAGACTTTCTCGTACACAGTGAATCCAGTCCAAGCTCCCATTGGCAGAAAGCAGCATGAACTATTCTGGGAAGCAACTTAACCTCAAATATGGATATCTTTTCACAGAGTAAGCCTACTTAAGGGAAGATAACATACTCTTACGGTTATTTGCGTATGGAAAATGTCATCTGTGGTGGTACTCACTGGAGCATTATTAAAATCATGGTGGAAAAACTGGAAGTTACCCAACCAGGTAACAAGGCAAGAATGGCTAAAAAGTGTGATATATTAATTGTCAATGGGATATTATACAACCATTAAAAATGATCACCAATTCTGTATGTAATAGTAGGGGAAATGTTTATATACAGGTTGAAGTAAAACATAAGAATATAATATTTATACAAAGTTAGATTAGAACTGTATGAAAATATACCCCAAGACCAAAAGCTGACAGAAAAAAAATTAAAAACAGGCCATCTATTTTAAAAAGTGGAATATAGACAGATCTTTTCCATTTGCTTTCATAAATTACAGTAATACAATGAAAAATAAAATATTTGTATTACTCCACATCTATCCTGTGCGGCTAAGTCTGCTCTTTGTGTTTTCTTGGTATCACATGTCAGGCCCATGCTTAACACTTAGGCATGCCACGAGGCAGATGAAGACTCAGATCACGAGTCTTTATCCCATCGTCCTCCTCAGCACATCACCTTCATGGGACTTGGTTTCTGGGCATTCCTTTTCTTTTCTCTTTGAAAAACCCAATATGCAGGTGCCTGGGTGACTCAGTTGGTTAAGTGTCTGCCTTTGGCTCGGGTTATAACCCCAGGGTCCTAGGATCGAGCCCCACATCAGGCTCCCTGCTTAGTGGGGTGTCTGCTTCTGCCTCTCCCTCTATTCCTCCCCTTGCTTGGGCTCGCTCGCTCTTTCTGTCAAATAAATGAATAAAATCTTTTTAAAGAACAAAAAAATAAAATTAAAAATAAAAACCCAACATGGCTATATGTCTAACAGGTTAATTGCTTCTCCATGGGAGGGTTGGTTTGATTTTTTGAGAGTGCTCCCAAACCATAGGGCATGGAGAAGGCAGAAAAGCAAAGGATAAGAACATAGAAAGAAAGGAAGCAGCAGAGAAAGGGGAAAAAAAGCTCAGGAGCGAAGAAGAGGAAGAGAAGTGGGCAGAGGGCACTGTGATGTGGGCAGGGAAGGAGGCTGCCATCAGGATCTCTGAGTCCTCAGGGAGCCAAGGCCCGGTGCCCAGGCTTCAGACCTGTATCACCCAGCAAGCATCTAAAACAATCCCCTTCTGACCCAATGTGGACATCTTGTAGAATGTTTTAACTGGATTATTTTACGAAAATTGAGTTTAAATGATATGATGGAAATGAAAACTAGCATAACATATATTCCCCCGCTTTGGTTTTTCTAATGGCTGAGCAATTAATCCACATACCTCACAGTCTGTTCAGTTTTGCTTCTTAATTTCAGCCAAACAAACTGGATCATACAATTCACTCAGTTCACTGTACTTTTTTTCCTTTGGTTCTTTACACTGACTAACTGGTTGGTTATCTACTCTAATGGGCTCAGTTGCCATCAGCCACTGAGCTGTACAGACTCCATGAAAACCACAGTGAGTGAATATGAGAAAATTAATAGGTACAAACAATATTTATACAGCATTCAAATTCCTGTCAAATGATTAAACATTGTAAAAATCTCTCACTTAAATATAAGACAATCCTTATGTACAAGCATGAAGCTGTTTTTCTTAATTTGATTGATTCCAGCGACATATATGTTTCTATTCCTCCCATCCCCCAGGACTATAAGCAAGACCAAGCGGGAGGAATCTGGGCCCAGGAAGGCCCCATCAGAGGCTGGAAGACCATCACCAGAAAGTCCAGAATCACCATCATGGGCTAACACCACCCTGCTGGGAAAGAAGAGGTTGCCAAGTTATTTCTATTCCAGTCAAATGTACAGCTCTTAACTTGCACAGAGATAATGCTCTTGGAGACATAAGAGCCGTGTTGGATGTGCTCCATAAAAATCATGTGAAAGATCCAGTAAGCCCACAATTTTAGACCTAGAAGAGACTCATAGAGAACTTATAGTTTGATGGTGTTCAAAGTGGAGCTCACACACTCCTGCAGGCATACGAAGCCATCCTGGAAATGAGAGGAAATGACATTCAAAGCCACAAGTTCTGTATCTGCTCTCTTCTTAAAATGGGTCTGCCTGTGGCCACTCGTAGGGTCTCCAAGTTCTGCTCTCCTGCCTCCCCTTCTATGATTTCCTTCCACTTCTGGGGAAAATACTTGATTGCCTGTCAAGTTTTGCTTCTCATTTCTAGAAGTGAGATGGCTGTCACAGGGACATGTGCATATTTGAATAGAAATATGATGTCAGACTTTTTCTGATAGAAATTCAGTCTCATTTGTCTGAGGACAGGTTTTGTCAATCAGGCTTATATAGGTGTTTCCTAGAATCTTATTGTTTAAATCTGAAACCCCAAGGTTCTGACAAAAATGAATTTGAAGCACATATGATAGACAAATTACATCTTTTACAACTCTTTAAACTCCTCACAAAAAACTTTAGATAGGCTGTTTGATTTTTATTTAAAGATTTTATTTATTTATTCATAAGACACACACAGAGAGAGGCAGAAACATAGGCAGAGGGAGAAGCAGGCTCCTTGTGGGGAACCCGACGCAGGACTGGATCCCAGAACCCCAGGATCACGAACTCAGCCAAAGGCAGACACTCAACCACTGAGCCATTCAGGTGGTCCTTAGACAGGCTGTTTAAAACTCTGAGGGAAATATGGGGTAATAGGTGGCTCATTTGGTTAAGCATCAACTCTTGGTTTCAGCTCAGGTCATGATCTCAGGGTCCTAGGATTGAGCCTTGACTTGGACTCCCTGATCAACAGGAGGTCTGCTGGAAGATTCTCTCCCTTTGTGCCTCTCCCCATCTCCACATGTGCATGCTCTTTTCCCTCTCTGTCTCAAAATAAATACATAAATCTTTAATAAAATTTTGAGGGAAGTTTCAAAACATTCTTAGGTTTTATGTAAGCAGAAAGGTTGATGATCAGAGTTCTAGATTAATTCTTCTATTTATTAGATGGAACGTCTGATACTCGTTGCAACTGGTATGCAAGACCTCTTCTTTGTGGTGTGCAAGAGCTGTTTTTCGAGTCTGGCTCCTCTATGCTTTTATTCAAAACAAGACGTAAATTCTTGCTGAGCACCCAGGCCACGAGTCCCCCAAACATGGGCTCTGACAAAAGTGTTTCGTTGAGGAGGACTTGCCTGAAGAACCCCTGGCAGGGAGCAGCCATGGTTCGGGCCTGGTGTTTGAAGCTATCGTGTAGATGACCCCAGGAAGGAGAGAGACAGACTGCCTAAAAGAGGGGCCTATACAACATACAAGTTAGGACCAGAACCTGGAGCAGGATGCTTGGGGTAGAAAGCGCTCTCTACTTCCCTAGGTCTTTGTGCCTGCTTCCTCATGTAAATAACAGCTAATAACAGAACCTACCTCTTAGCATGAAGTAATACTTTAGGATGCTAATTTCATGGCAAGCAGAGGGCCTGACTCATAATAAATAAATAGATAAGATCAATGTTCTCAACGATTATTACTCTAAGATGGGAGTGGCCATCCATATTATCAATCAGTGATTTCAGATAATGGACTGTTCAAAATATTCCAACCCTCTATTTCCCATTCCTCACTCTGCAGAGAACCCCCAACCCAGGCAGCAGTGGAAGGCAGGCACACAGGCACGTGACAAGCCTCTGTTAAAAATTCCTTGTGCAGTTTGGATTTGCACACCTCCTTCCCTCTGCTCCTCTCTCCAATTTCTACCTGAATTATTGTAGTGCTCACACTTAAATAATGTAGTTGCATGAACGCCTCACACTGCAACTGCTTGCCATCTCATGGGGAGCTACAAGGAGTCTTTGAAAGAAAAAAACACAGACATTAGAATAAAAACAGAAAGCTATAGAAAAGGGAAAGAGGGACGCCTGAGTGGCTCAGCAGTTGAGCATCTGTCTTTGGCTCTGGGCATGATCCCGGGGTGCTGGGATCCAGTCCCACATCAGGATCCTTGCGTGGAGCCTGCTTCTCCCTCTGTGTCTCTGCCTCTCTCTCTCTATGTCTCTCATGAATAAATAAAAAAAATCTTTTGAAAAAAGAAAAGGGAAAGAAAATAAAGACACCCACCTATTGGAAGAGAAAGACCGGAAGTTGTAAGGCTCAGAGGCAGAATAGGCGCTCAAGTGGGGAGAATCAGGACTGTTAAGGGAAGGAAAGTTCCACTGAAACCACTGCACGGACAGACAGCAGAACACTCCGCTGCATTCTGCAGGTCAAACAAGACCCCCGCCACATGGGTAGGTGCAAAATGTCTAGATTTTGTTAGGCCATGCATATTGTTTAAAACGGTATGCTTAAACATCTATTTTTAGTAATCATATTGTAACAGAAGAGCTCTTTGATTCAAACAGATGACAGTTCTCTTCTGTCTCTTGCCTAAATACTGGTAGTTAGTTAGTTAGTAGTTGGAGAGTTCGGTTAGGCCTCAACTGCCCCCTGCTTGGACCGGACTCCACACAAACACAGCAGAAGGCAAGCCGGATGGGAGGGTACAGTCAACATGCTGGGTCTCCTTCCCTAGATTAAACTCACACAGGCCTGCAGGGGGTTGGAGCCTGGATCTACCTGCTTTCCTTCTGGGACTCAGCCTCCTTTTCCTTGGTGGACAAGGGCGAGTCCTCAAAGTCGTAGGAGAAGAGGTGGAAAGGGCTGTGGGGCACATAGGGCAGCTTTTCTATGGTTGGTGATGCCTTCAGGGGCCCAGGCGCAGCGGAGGGCCGGGAGGCAGAGGCAGGGGGCAGGGGCGGTGACAGGTGGGCAGGCCCAGAGCCGTGCAAGGGGCTCCCCACTGCCATCGTGCTGGCTGGAAGCCACTTTCCCTGCGAGGTGGCACTCGACAGGGTGGAGCTCTCAGGAGCAGCATCCTCTCCTGCGGGGCTCTGCTCCGAGGCAGGTCCGGCTTCTCTGCTGACCCAGTGGGGAAGAAGGGAAGTGGGGGAAGGAAAGGGAAGCAGAGGTTAGGAAGGAGAAAAAGACACAGAAACCCCACTACCGTTATGGCCACTTAACTCCAGGGTCCAGCTAGGTTTCTTGAACTGCAGCATAAAAGCCCATCACCAGAAGCTTTGGTTTGCCCTACGATCCTGGCGCCCTGCGCTTGTCAATCTGGGATGCCAGACTTGCCAAAATCAAAGACACATTCCCAAGAACCAGGCTGGCCTCGGTACTCGGGAGACCCCAGAGCTCTTCTTCAGCAGCTCCCAGCCTCCCCAGTTTCTCCCCCACTGACTGTATTGGTCCCTAAATTTCCAAAGTTGGAACTTCATTTCTTTCTCTTGATCAAATCAAGGTTCTGTCCTCCTCCTATAAAGCCCAGCCTTGACGAAACGGTATCCCCCAAGCCTCATAGCCTTTAGGTCCCTGCTTTCAGGTGCTTTGTCAAAAGCAAGGTATGGAAAAGGACAAAGGAGGAGAGATGCCAGCAAGCAATGCAAACCGCCAGAAAATAAAATGTTAAATAAATAATACATAAATAATGAATAAATAACAATAAATTTAAGTAAATGTTAAATAAATAAGAGTCAAATTTTACCCACTTCACACTTTTTCCACAACCCACCTCTACAACTATGCCCTAGACATCTGGACTCCTTCAGCAGCCCAGTCCTGCCACAGTTTTAAAACTTTTCCATCTTCACAGGTTTGGATTTGGACCACTTAGATCTTTTGACGTACACTCTTGGAACCTGAAAAATCTGTTAAACTCTGCATTTTTCAAAAACCATGGTCCCTCTCCCAGAGAATTTGACTCTCCAGCATGCCCATTTGGGAATGGGAGGTGAACGATTTTCTTTTCTACCTCAAATTCCGAGCTCCATCTGTATAGAAGGGCAGGGACATACCAGTTCCCCTGGCTTGATGGGAGGATGAGATGAGACCTCGCCACAGTGCCCAGCCCAGGCCTGCCACACGTGGCATGTACACACAGCGGGCACACGTGGCATGCACACACAAAGCAGCAGCCAGTAGGCAGAACAAGCAGTGGAAGACACCAACCCAAGAGAAGTAAGCAGCATCTTTCTCATCACTTTAAGGTATGATCAGATTATGCCAAGGAATAAATACATCCAGTTCAATGTTCAGGAGTACCTCAGTTACTGTCAAGACCAAGCCCTGGTGTTCAACATGCACAACTTTATTTCCTAAAACGGGAAAGCCTAACAGTAGTTTGATCAAGGGTGCCTCCAGCATCAGGTCATATAGGAAAAAAGAGCCTTCAGAGCAATAAGCCAACACCTACCCATGTAAATAACAACCTTATATAAATGAAACGACAATACAACATCAAGAGGGATGCTTCAAAGGTTGCCCTTTCCAGCCAGCTTCTTCTATCTGGTCCTAGGTGCTATATACCATGAGAGTAGCTGGGGGGGGGGGGGGGAGTGGAGAGGGGGTCTGGGAGTGGTGATTGTGTGGGTGGGACAGAACGTGTACATTTAAGCACATATGGAGCCAAACCAGTGTGTTCTTTGAGGGTCTACATGATATTCTGCGGCTAATTTACAACCTAATATGTGACTATCAATGAAACTTCCTCCCTCTTCACAGCACACCTAGCTGATTATCTTTACCCCCAGGCATCAGCAGCTCCACGTAGGTGAGGGGCTCTGGCTAATGACAACCTTTCTCCACCTTTCTCCCCCCTCATTCTGACACACATGGCTCACTCTTTGTCACCAGGTCATTCTTTTCCTCTCTCCACACCGCACCCTGTTGGCTTCTTCCCTGATGTTTCCAAAGCAGGGAAATAATCACTAGTTTCTCAGATTAGATAGGATTCCATGGCCCTGGGAGCTGTGGGTGTGTCGGTGCGTCCAAATGGACCACTTTTATGCCACTGGTGTCTGGGGAAAGAGGCCAGGCAGCAAAGAATCATGTTGACTTTGAAGTTCATAAGAAAGAATTTTTTACCCTAATTTATCCAAGACCTCTTTGATTTTTGCTTATTTGTGGAAAAACAGTAAAAATATCAATTGGCTGTGGTAATCAGTTAAATGAAAAAAAAATTCAACTTTTGAATGTTAGAACATGAAATTACCTGTGATCAATTTTTATTTTTTATAAATATATTATTTTGGGAATCTATAAAATCAAAAAATAACTGCCAGGAGCCTATATCTATTAATACTCCTGAAGACAGAAAGCATGAGCAGAAGACAGTAAACTCCCTCAAAAGGTTGTAGAATTGTGTTACTTATTCTCGGTATGAAAACAGATAATGGGAAATTTTTCTAGGTTGCATCGGGTGAAACAGACTCCTGTCCAAATACTTGGATAAAAAAACAAACCCACATCATTAATGCAGTCATTTACCCACACATTTTAGCAGCTATTACATTGGTAAAATTAATAGGAAGAAGGGGAAACATGCAATTATCCTTCCGACAATGCTGAAAGGGTTAATAATATTTTCTGAGCAGATGTGAACACCCTTCTAGTCACTGCCCATCTAAGCCAGAACACTAAGGAGGAAGGGAACAGCAGGGAGAAAGCCAGCTACGTGATTTTTCTGTAAAGCATGGTAAGGAAGGGGAAGTGCAGTTCTCTAACCAACACGTGCTCGGTGATTTCTTCAAAGCCAGTCACTGTGTGGCTCTGTGTTCAGGGTAAAGATTTGCCAGTGGGAGCCAGTGAGGAAAGGAGATTTCTGAAAGGTGGCTGCAAACTATCTAACCGGAAGGAACCTCAGGCTATTAGTGGGAGCCTGGGAGGGTCCAGGCTCGGTACCTGTCCTTGCCCTGACAGAGGGCATCGTCCTCTCTCTCTTCCTCTGAATTGGGCTCCGTGACTGGCTGCTCCTCTTCCTCCTCCTCCTCTTCCCTAAGACAAGGCCAGGAAAAGAGAAATGCACAGACACAAGATGGAAAAACGAGATAAACGTTACAAACAGGAAGATGAGCAAAAACAGAACACAACGACACACTCCAGCTGGCTGAAATGAAAAGAACACACTCAGTCTGCTAGGAGAGAGGAGAAAGTTCTGAGGTGAGGAAACTCGAATGTGGGTAGAGATATAATAACCCCGCACGGGCCAAGTTTCTCTGTCAAGTTGGCTGGAGGTCACTGCCCTGCACCCCTCAGATGGGATTCAGAGCAGCTCCTGGCCTTGGGCAGGCCTCTGTGGTGGCGGCCTCCTCCACCCAGAATCATGCAGCGAATGCTCTCAGCCATGTCCAGCTCCTGCAGAAAGCATAGAGCCCCCACTTCGCTGCACCCCTCTCAGTTAGAAACGACTGAGGGTCAGACCAATCCAGCACTTACCCCCATGGGGAACACATGGTTTTTACATCCTCTTTCCCGGTAAACGTGGTACAGGTGACTGATCCACTCCCACTTCAAGGATGGACACGTGGTCCTGGTAGAGTCTACAGTGTCACCCCTGGGATTTCTCCTGGAGCTCTTAGGGATGAGTCACTGTAAGGGCACCCTAAGTGTGTAGCTACTAGTGGAGGAAGCCTGCCTGTGACCGAAAGCAATCCAAGGAGAGTAGAGTTGGGTGAGGGCAAGGGGAGCGGGGGGGTAATCCCACAACAATTTTAATACTTGGATCCAGCACTTTTGAAGCTCTACCCTCACCTTTCACTAATGGACGATAATAAATTCTCACTTTCGCTTAAGACAGCTTAATTTGGGTTTTGTCCTGGCAGCTACATGAGTACAGACTTTGATAACTGAATCATTACCTTCCTTTGGGCTCTGAGCCCTGTCAACACCTGACTTGTGTCACTGTCTACATGGAACACCTACCCCACACCCTGTGGACTTCTTGATTCCTTGTGTTCTTGAACTCCAGTGACCTTCACCTTTTTTTCACTTCAGCCCATCACACTCTGGACCTCACCATCACACAGAATCAGTCCACCTTGGAAATCTTTCCAAACATCCTACCTTCCCATCCCTGGCCACAAACCCCCCTCACCCCCATCTCTCATTCCTCTCCTCCCACCAGAACTCCACTGCCATCTCCTTGTGTCCATCCCTCTACCTTCTCAACGCTGCCAGCTCCTTCTTGCCCTGAGTACCAATGAATGTACCATTTCCCACCCCAGGCACCATTTTGCCAAGATCTTTAATTTCTTTGCTCCCATTGTCCTTTGCTTGTGTTTTCTCTTTTTACTGGAATATAAAGTATATTCAGAAAAGTACATGAATCACTGAAGTTTCACAAAATAAACACATCCCTATAACCAGGATTCCCTTTGTACTCCCTTCCAATTGCTTCCCTTCCCTATACCTCACTTCAAATAGCAGAGATTAGCCGGGTCTGTTTTTCTTCTGTCTAGAAGAAATCACACCATGTCCAGCTTCTTTTGTCCACCATAACATTTGTGAGGTTCGTCTACATTAGATGCCACTGAAGATCATTCATTCTTGTTGTTATATAATACTCCCTTGTATGAAAAGACCATAGTTACCCAGTCTACTGTTGATAAACGAGGCACTTCTCAGTTTGGGGTGATTTTGAATAGGGCTATTATGATCATTGTCATACATGTCTCTCATCGAATATGTGTATATCTTACTATGCAGTATGTATCTAGGAATGGCATTTCTGGGTCATATATGCTTGGGTTCATCTTTATTAGAAACCGTTAAGCAATTTTTTAAGACGTACATTCCCATAAGTAGTAGATGAGCATCCTGCCTGTCCCACATCCTTGCCAAGATTTGGTGTTTTTTGTCTATTTCATTTTGGTCACCTAATCTGGCTGTGGTGACATCTCATTGTGGTCTTAGTTTGCTTTCTCTGATGACTCATGAAGCTGGGCACTTTTGTCATATGGTTAGGTGTCCTCCATTTAGATTACCTCTTTTTGAAGTATAAGTACTTTGCCCATTGTTCAGGTTGTATTTTTCTTTTTGATTTGTAGAAATTCTTTATATAACTTGGGTACAAGTCTCTTGCCATACTTAACATGTTGCAAGAATCTTTTCCCTCTCTGCGGGTTGTCTTTGGATTCACTTTATGGTATCTTTTAATAAATGAAAGTTCTTAATCATAAAAAAGTCCTATTTCTCTTTTTTCTTTGTGAGTTAGTGCCCTTTGTGTCCTGTTTTCACAATATTTTGCCTATACCAGGGTCTTAAAGGCATTCTCTTATGTACCCTTCTCATAGCTTATTACACCTTTCATGTTTATACTTGCAATTCATCCAGAATTGATTTTTGTATATCATGTGAGATAGGTGTTAGACATATTGTTCCTCTATATGGATACACAACTGGCCCAGAATCATTTAGTAAAGAGGTCATTCTTTTCCCTACTTTAATATCATTATTATCATAAATCAGGTAAATACCTATGGGTTATGGAACTTTTTCTTACCAAAGAGGAATTTTCAATGTGTGAATACCTTGCTACCTAACTTACTGTAGTTTTATGGCAGATCTTGACATTGTATAGCGTTAATAAGTCCCTGACCCTTTGCATTTCTATGAGAATTTTTTTTAGTTTTTAGTTGTTTATTAAGAGAAACTATTCCATAACCAGTGTTCGTGTTTCATAGCTCAGGAACACAGGTCAGTGACAAGCTTCAGTGAAATGCAACCCAAAGAAATTCTTTATATTCTAAATTCACTTTGCACTCTGAAAGATACGAGCTTTCTTCATCTCCTCAAAATCTTTCATGGAATCATAATTTCTTTAGAAATCTACATATGCTTTCTTTCTTGGTTCAGCCACAGCAAACTTATAGAAAGCTGCAACCCCCAGGGATACAGCGAAGGCTCCAACGATATGAAATCGCAGACGCTTGGCCAGAAGGCCCCTCACATCTGAGGTTTCATCAAAGTGCTTGAAGTCATGGTAGTTATTCTCCTTAACACCTACCTCAAACCTAACGTCCTTCCTAACAGAAATGGACCTCTATGAGAATTTTCAATCAGCCTGTCAATTTCCATAAAAATCATGCTGGACTACTGTTTGGGATTATATTAAATTTATATACAAATTTGCAGAACAACATTCCTTTATACACGACTTCAGAATTGACATCTACACACTGAGTCTTTCAAACCATGGATTATCCCATGGTCTGGGATAATCTTATTTAAATCTAATCTTTTTCCAACCTTCTTTAATATCTCTTAATAGTGTGGAAACTTTTCAGTAGAGATTTTACATATCTTTTGTTAAATTTTTTTCTAGGCATAAATTTTGATGCTATGTTACATTTATCAATTTCTAAACTTCATTTTCTATTTGTGGTGTATTTTTAAAAAAATTTACCTTGGACCTACCAACTTTTCTAAATTTATTAATTGTAATACTTCTTACATTGATTCTTTTAGATTTCCTATGTAGACAATCACATCATCTGTAAGTAATGATTGTTGTTTTTTGCTTTCAAATTCTCATGCCGTCCTTGCCTTATTACACTGGCTACAAACGCAAGTATGATGTTAAATTGAAGTGATGAATTTAAGTATTCCTTTATTTTTCCAAATATCAGGGGAATGTATGAGATTTGCCATAATTTTGTGTGGATATTCTTTACCAGATTAAAGTTTCCTTGTTTGCTAAGAATTTTTATCATAAATGAACGTTGGATTCTGTCAAAGGTTTCTTTTTTTTCCATTTAAAAAGATAATCTTATGGTTTTCCCCTTTTTCTATTAACAATGAATTACAAAGTCTGCTTTTTTAAAATATTAAACTTGTATTAAACCTTGCATACCCGGAATAAATCCAACTTTGCTGCATTTTTCTTTTTATATACAGCTGGGTTCTATTTGTTAATATTTTATCATGAATTTTTTTCCCACATCTTCTGGAAAAATTGATCAGAATTTCTCTTTCTTATAATGCATTTGTCAGGTTTTGGAGTCAAAGTTATGCAAACCTCATAAAGAATCAAAGCAGAGAAGGTGACAACTTTAAGAACAAAGGAAGTAGTGATATATCTGAAAAAGATTAAAGCAGAGTTGGCTGAACTTGGTGACTGATCAGATGTAAAGGAAAAAGGGAGAGAGAAACATTGGCAAAACACAATGATTAAATGCCCCTTACCTGGATTGAAGGGTGCCTCTGTCACAAACAAGGAGGTCAGGGGAATGGTGAGGGCAGCATTCCTCCTATAATGCTATCAGACGCAAACCCACATACCTAGTCTGTCCTTCTGAGACTGGGATCGCTTTCACTCACACATCACCCTTTATCAGCCTTGGTCCTTTTTTCCTCCCACCTGCTCCAATAGCAGCCCAGATGAAACTGTTCCTTCAATCTTCAGCCCGATGCTACCACCTTCACTCAGCTTGAGTGGGAATTTGCAGATGCTATTACTTCTGGTCTACCAAGAATGCCATCTATCCTGACAACCAATGGGCCTCTCTTCTTTAAAACAAAATATGGAGTCTCTCCCTCCAAAATATTTTTATTTTACTGGCTCCCCCAGGAGGTAAAGTCATCAGAAGCAAAGTCTGCTAGAGTTGGAGATGCTCAGAGCCAGGCTGCCTGGGTTGTACTCCAGCTACACCACCTACTGCTGTGTGATCTTGGATCCCCTTGTTCCTCATCCCTACATGTGATACAACAGTAACTACACCTTGTGGGAGGGTTGTATTCATATGTAAAAGCACTTTGAAAAGGCTTGGCACTCGGTAGACAAATCAGTTTGTTTTAGTTATGGGCCATGATTATCAACATCAACACTGCCTTTTGGGCCCCCTTAGGAAATCTCTAATATCTCCCACCAGTGGACATTCAGAACTCTGCTTGATGTCCTAAAAAACAAGACACAGCATTCCATACCACTGACAGACAGCAACACTTCCATTTATAACTTCTGCCTGTGTAAGCTCTTTTTGATCCGTCTCTCTTCTACATAGCTGCCCCACAGATGTCTGAAGATCACAATCCAGACCTACATCCCAAACTGTACTCTCTTTAGGCTAAACATCTTCTGATCCTGCACTAAACTGTCACATGGCTTGTGTGTGCCATAGCTTTACTATCATGAATGGCAAGCCAGGACCAGTGGCAGGCAGCACAATGACCTACCGGGAGGACCCAGTTCCAGGGTGGCTTATGGTCAAGGCACTGGCCTTGACCTATAATCCAAATGGATGGAGAAAGAGATATTCTCTCATAGAACACAGGACTTTGTATGCTTGATTTTAGTTTCAGCCCATGATGAATTAGTCAAACAGAACCTTGCATGCTGATAATATTTAAGATGAAGAATTAGTTCGGACAATTTTGCTTTTCCCCTAGCTGAATTTTCCCTTAAAGTATAACTTAATTTTGTTTACATTTGTCTAAAAGGAATTCTGGGTCTTTGACCTTTGGCTTTCAAATACGATGAAGGGTGTTTTGTTTTTTGACTGATAAGGAGTTACTCCAAGGCACAGATCTACTCTAAATGCAACAGGCACTTTCCTTTTTACCACAAGCAATCGCAGACTGGAGGCCACCCTTTCCATATTAGAAAAGAGACCAAGAGGCCCAATGTCTGACCAATTCTGTGGCATATAGTTTCCTTCAAAGCAAAATTTACTTCCTAAATTTGGGTCTTGGGCTGATGTTACACCTCTTAGGCTTCAAAAGACAAACAAAAAGGAAAATGGATGTTGCTCAACTTTTCAAAAGTACAAAAAAACATTTAAAACAGTGTTAAAGTATATTCTAAGACCAAAATACTATGGATGAGAAAGTCAAACAATGAATTCAAAGAAGGCATTTAAGTACATCTAACAGACACAAACTCAAAAACATTTTTTAGGGGTGCCTGGGTGGCTCAGTGTTTGAGCATCTGTCTTTGGCTCAGGTCATGATCCCAGGGCCCTGGGATCAAGTCCTGCATCAGGCTCCCAGTGGGGAGCCTCTGCCTATGTCTCTGCCTCTCTCTCTCTTTGTCTCTCATGAATAAATAAAATCTTTTAAAAATACACATTTAAAAAAATAAAAACAAAAGTATAAAATTGGGCAAAATACATGGTCATGGCCAATAAATTTATATGAAGAGATATTTTAACCTATCAATCAGGAAATATAAATCCAAAACACAATGAGATACCATCTTATCTCTACCTGGAAAAACTTAGAAGTCTGGTAACACCAAGTATCAAAGATAATGTAGATCAACTGACTCACATATTGCTGGTAGGAATGTGCATTGGTATAAATACTTTGACAAAACAATTGGTGCTATCTGTAAAGCTAAACACCTGTACCATGACCCAGAAATACCACAGCTAGATGGCCCTGTTACACTTCAGAGCAGTGGTTATAAACTAGGGTGATTCAGTCCCCCAAGGGACATTTGTCAATGGACATACTTTTAGTTGGCACAGCTGAGGAGAAGGTGCTATTGTCATCTAGCAGGTAGAGGACAAGGATGCTGTCAAACATCCTTCAATGTACAGGAGAGTCCTCCACAAGAGAATTCAGTCCAAAATGTTAGTAGTGCCAAGGTTGAGAAACCCTCCCTAGAGATACTGAAACACTCATGCACCACGATATGAGTCTAAAAATATTCTCAGCAGCACTCTTTGTAATTGTCAAGAAATGGAAGCAACCCAAATGCTCAGCAACAAGGAAAATGATAAACAGATTGAGGTATATTCCAAGCAGTGAAAATAGATCATGATTGGCTTCACATGACAATATGGATGAACATTAGATATGTAATGTGGAGAAAGCAATTGTAAGAAGGAGCACACAATATGATACACTTTCTAAAAGTTCAAAAAGGCAAAGCTGTGTGAGGGGTTTAGTTATACATATGTGTTTGATAATATTATAAAACTCCATAAAGACAACAGTAAACAATATTTTAGAGTGTTGGTTACCCAGGCACAGAGATGGGAAACATGGAAGCACATGGATAGGTATAAGTTAGGGGAAATGCTCTGGTTGTTTTAGCGAGGCCACAGACTCACTGATTTTTTTTTATGTATCAGTAAATCAATTTTACATAAAAACAAACTAGGAGAGGCCACACATGGAGCAACAGTGACAATACACCATAAACCAAGGATTATGATTGATCCAAACTTGTACAACTGGGATTTTTACAATAGGTTTTTTCAAGAGCAGTTGTAGGTTCACAGCAAAACTAAGCAGATGATAGAGATTTCCCATAAGTAACAACAGTTTTTTCAAAAGCAAAAAGTTTAACTATGGGACAGGAGTGCTCTCTCCCTTTATCCAACAAATATTTATTGAGCATTTATTTTATGCAAAATTCTGGTTCCTACCCTTTGAGTTTACAGACCTGTGAGAGACCAAGCCAGTAGCTAATTGTACCAGGAAGTATTCAACTGGGGCTGACTGGCCTGGAAAATGAGACTTCCATCCAGTGCTGCTGGAGCAAAACGAAGGTGGCAGGGGAAGAACTGAGCAGAGGACAAGAATGATTTTTGCATAGGACACTGCCTTACTCAAATCTTAGGATTCAATCCAATTTGCCACCTAAAACTCTAACTTTCTCTACTGTCTCTCCAACTTCATCTCCCACTCTCCCTTCCTGGACCTCCACACCCCCAGTCTTACTGAATCTATTAATCTATCAGCCCAATGTCTGGTGTATTTCAGTTTTGGGGTCCCTCGCAGAAGCCATTTCCCTGCCTGGAGATGCTGCTTCAGCTTATTTCTCCAGTAGACCAGCCCCCATGGTCAGCCAGTAAATATCGGCTGATTGTGGCATTTTTTTTGGCACTGAGGACCTACCATGATGTTCAGCATGGAGACACTTGCTAAGGGTGGTTAAAGAACAAGATTGGCAAGAACTGAGATATGGCCTTAGAGACCTCTCCATGTTGCAGATAAGAAAGATGAGGTCCAGGGAGAGCAAAGATCATACAACCTGCCAGGAAGAACTCTGGTCTCCTGATATCCAGACTAGTGTCCTTTCTACCAGCCAGCCTACTCCAAGAAACCAAAGCAGAATCTCAACTGGTTTTATCACCCTGTCATCACCGAACTATCCTTCTAAGCAACAGTCTCCTGTAATGTGCTTCTCAATCCTCCTCTTGCACAGCACAGACAATCTAATACACAACACACTAGCATAATGAACAGGGCTGCCTACAGCCCCTGGTTATCCCAGACCTGCCTGGTTGCCTTGAACAGATCAGTGTCTTGACATGAGGGTGACACTCGACATAGGTATGACATTTGTGGCAATTAATTGGAATGCGGTCTCAAGGTTCAGACCAAATGCACACATTTTGTATGCTCCACTTAATTCTGTAACATGTACATGACTTATCAAAATTAGATGAAAAAATATGTAAAGAAATGTTTTGTTAAATTTATGACAGAAAAAGTGTCCCCTTGGCTCCGTTTGCATCACTCTGTGTTAACAAATACTTAAACCAGTTCAGATTTAGCTTTGCAGTGACTCACACTTTCTGTTAACTATAAGACTGTTTCTAGGTTACCAAGGGCCAAGATGAGTTTTGAAAATTTCCAATTAGTGATCTTAATCAATTAAGACATATATCTGACCAAGTGAAGCAGTGATTTCATTCAAAAATAGTTTTATTATCCATCAAATAATAAAAAAAAAAGTTCCCTTAAAAGATTTTTTGCCAGCCAAGAGAATGAGAAGACATTTAACTGAGCCCAGCTGTTGCTCTGATGTTTCCATGGTGAGAACTCAAAGTTAGGCAGTAAAGTATTTATTGTCCCTGTAGCATGCAAAGTTTAGAAGAATAAAGCACAGGCCGTGGATACCGAATATATCTAAGAACTGGACTACTGGCCAGAAACTTAATGCATAAGCCAGTATTTTGTTATCCTGTTTTAGAATAAAATACTAATGGA
Organism: Canis lupus dingo; assembly: GCF_003254725.2. Classification (NCBI taxonomy): domain Eukaryota; kingdom Metazoa; phylum Chordata; class Mammalia; order Carnivora; family Canidae; genus Canis; species Canis lupus. The sequence continues at coordinate 53,288,399 of NC_064249.1, forward strand.
TCCAATACATTCTTTCTGTTGAAAACATGGAATAGTTTAATATAATAGAATTCCAGTCTATAGAGTATAAACAGCCATAGAAAAAAATACATTAGCTAGGTTGCAGCTAACAGGCATAAAGGTAATTCAGGTGCCAAGCTAATTGTATCAATCCAATGATAACTACAGACAGTAGTGAGACAACTCACTACTTTGAGTGTGCTTTGATTTTGATATAAAAAGACCAATAAAACACTTTATTCTAAGCCATAGATACTAGTAAATTGTGTTAAATGTCCCTTAGAGATCTAGGAGAGAAGTGAAATTAAGATAAAGGGAAACTAGAATTCTCTATGGACTTTTGGAAATAAAAGGGATGCCAAGTCCCAAGCTGAGGTTTCAAGATGGCAGCCTCCAGAGATGAAAACAGCCCTGCCGCATGTCTAGCTTGACTTCTTACTTATCTCACCCACATAATAAAGAAAAACAGCAAGATGGGAGCTTCCAGCTGGAGTGGCCTTTGATAACGGAAGACACAAAATTGTATGGACGTTAAATAAATTCTCCCATTTCTAGAACTTGTGCAACTACTAGTCTAATGAGATGTTTACTGGTCAAGCTTAATTTTAAATGTTTCAAATAATGGCCCCTCTTACACATATTGTCTCCTGTTTTTCACAGATGGGAAGAGAGGTATACTAAAGAGTGAAAAACTTTTAGCTATAAATCAGAGAAACAGGATATGTCCATCTTTGAGAACCAGATACCAAATGCAACCACCATGAGGAAGGCAATGTGTTTTCAGAGTTTGTGTGCAGTAATATCTTTCTAACTCATGACTCAGTTTGCTTCTAGAATTCTAATTGCCCTTTCACATGCTTTAGACTTGAACCCACCAGAGTCAACTCTTAATATGGTAATAAAGTACAGATAATTGACATCTGGAGATAAACCTCAAATCTTACATTTCAGCCAGGGTTTTTCTCAACAACCTCATTTTCTATTTCTACCCCCTCAAGTCATGCCTCCAAATTACCAATAGTAACCACATGGACTTGTGTGGGTAGCATTTGCTTTCTACTTCACTGGCCATCTGCCTGTGAAGATGCCAATGAAAAATGAATTGTGTAAAAAGAAGGTAATAGGAAGAGAATAAAAGAGCAGGAAAGGGCCAGAACTATCTACAAGGACCATCACCAAAGGAACTGGATATGTGCCACCAGTCCATAAGGGGCTCAGCCTGGTCCGAGAGGGCAGTCCTGGGAGATCCAGCAGTGAGGACTACTGATTCTTTCTCCAGTGTGGGCCTCAAATTCTCCATGGCCCATAGCAACCTCCAGCCTAATGATTCCCATCCACGAGATACATAATTTTAAAATGTTAGGGCCGCCTGCACGGCTCAGTTGTTTGAGCGTCTGCCTTCAGCTCAGGTCATGATCCCAGAATCCTGGAATTGAGTCCCACCTTGGACTCCCTGCTCTACAGGGATCCTGCTTCTCCCTCTCTTGGTCTTGACCCCCACCCACACCTCTCATTAATAAATAAATAACATCTTTTTTAAAAAATAAGTGAAATGTTAATGCTTAAGTCCTCCCTTCAGAAGCCGTATTCCACCATCTTTTTTATTATTATTATTATTCATGAGAGACAGAGAGAGAGGTACAGACACAGGCAGAGGGAGAAGCAGGCTCCCCCACTGGGAGCCCTATGAGGAATTTGATCCCAGGACCCTGGGACCACGACCTGAGCAAAAGGCAGACACTCAACCACTGAGCCACCCAGGTGCCCCATATTCCACCATCTTGAGGTGTAGTCTGAGCATGCGTGTCATGTTACATGGAACATGTCAGTGTTCCACAGGGTTGAGAACCACTGCCCTAGTCCAAGGTACCAGTGTTTTTCAATAGTTCTGCATCAATAGCTACCACCCAGAGTACCCATGTCCACTTTTCCTCACCTCCAATCTGATCCCCACCAGGCAGACAGGCATCTCTTCAGATTTATGTGGCTAAGTCTTGCATGTCAAATAGCCACCAGACTCCATGCTATGGTTTCCAACCTCCCACATGACTTACCCTGTTGGCGGTGCAACCTTGTCTCACCCCCGTGGCACTTCTGTGTCCCCATCCACACTCTATGACCTTGTCTCTTGAGATCCCCTACCAGTTCCCTGGACACATCGAGCCCTTTCCTCTCTTTGCCACTGAGCATGGCAATCCCTCCCTCAGCCCAGGGAGTTCTTCTCATCTTTCAGGATTCAGCCTAAATGCCTGAGGAGATATCTTGGACCACCCCCTCCCACTATCCTTTCTTCTAAAGAACCTTTTAAAAATTCAGATGTAGGGATCCCTGGGTGGCGCAGCGGTTTGGCGCCTGCCTTTGGCCCAGGGCGCGATCCTGGAGACCCGGGATCGAATCCCACATCGGGCTCCCGGTGCATGGAGCCTGCTTCTCCCTCTGCCTGTGTCTCTGCCTCTCTCTCTCTCTCTGTGACTATCATAAATAAATAAAAATTTAAAAAAAATTAAAAATTCAGATGTAATTACAGGCATACATGTGTCCTTCAAAAAAGCATACTACTACTGATAACAATTAAGTTCCCTTTGGTCAGGGATATCCACTGCTACAAATCTGGTGGGTAAATCTCCAGATTAAAAGAATATTTAAACATAGATTATTCTATAATCATTTTATGCAGCAAGTTTTTATACAGCAGCATATAGTCAGAAGGTCAGTACTTCTAGTTTTGGTGCATTTCTTATAACTGCTGGTTGCATTCCATCATATGCTTATTTCACATCCTACTTTAGCTAGCCAGTCCCCGGTTCTTTGCTCCTACATGTGATGTTGTAATGAAATCCCTCCCCCTAGCTTTGCGCCCTTCTGCAAGTTCTCTTCAAGGGTATACCCTCATATCCCAGACTACCTTCTACCACGCAGTCGTTTACTTCCTTTAAAGCCTCCTTCCAAAGCCGCACACATTTCCCTGTTACACTACTTACGCACTCACTGTCTGAGGCTTCATAAGGGTCATTTCCACCATTGTATCCCAGAACCAAGAATGTGGCAGACACAAGAATATAGGAGCTGGATGAATAATGAACGAATGAACATGATCTTGCTTTCCTTTAGCCCGCAAACTAGTGTTTCTGCCACAAACTCAAAGCAGTAATCCTAATATCAAGGCTCATAAAATATCAATATTAAGAAGTCTATCCATGTGAAATCACTCTGAAATAAGATGTTCAATATTGGGGATTTCTCTTCCAGAGGTTTGTTGGCTTGCTCATTTACTTACAGACATGAGCTATCATGATGTGGACCCTAGCCACAGCCATGTTTTTACAGACACAAAGGTACCTCATCTTTGCTTTTTTCCCCATCTCATGATCAAAATTATTTACCTTTCTATTTCAAAGGCAACTTTACAAAGCTTTTCATAGGTGGAAAAAAATGTTTTTCTATATCTTCTAAAGTCCAGTAAGTCAGTATTTGTTTCAGTTTGGAAGTCTGCTGCTGACACACGGTCACTATACTTTCCATCCCATCCAACACCTCTGCGAGATAGATGCCTGCATGCGGCAGGCCCTGACTGGCCACTTCTTCATGGGGGCTTATCACTAGCCATTTTTAATCTTATGTTTATAAAACCAGAACCACACACAGTTGAGAGGAAAAAAAAAAAAACAAAAAACCACCAAACCTCTCAGGAATGAAATTATTTCTCTGGGGCAATGTGAATACCATAGCTGAATATTCCTAAAGTGTGATATAATTGTTTCTGAATTCCTCTCTGAGTTCTTGTGTCTTTGGGAAGCATGCTCTATCACGATCATCAAAAGGCATTTAGGCTGTAGATACCTGTCCTAGATGTGCCCAGGCTTCCTTGAATTCTCAAAGGACAAGGCTGGCTTCCCTCTTGGCTGGGTTCCACCTCTCAGGGATCCTTCCAAGGAAAGCAGGGTCTACCGAGGTGGAGATAGGGGCCTGTAGTCACTCATTTATTCTAGTTTTTATTTATTTTTTTTAAGATTTTATTTATTTATTCATGAGAGAGAGAGGGAGGGAGAGGGAGAGGCAGGCAGAGACACAGAGAGAGGAGAAGCAGGCTCCATGCAGGGAGCCTGAAAGCCCAATGCAGGACTTGATCCCAGACTCCAGGATCACGTCCCGGGTAGAAGGAAGGCGCCAAACCACTGAGCCACCCAGGGATCCCCTCTAGTTTTTAAATATACTCTGTGTGGGCCATTCTCATCATTCTAAGCACTTAGCCTGGCTTGCTCCTTGAATTCTCACAGGAGCCCTGAGGTAGGTACTATTATTACTCCATTCACAGATGAGGAAGTCCAGCAGAGTGGTTAAGGAGTTTCCCCAGAGTCACACAGCTAGTAAGGATCTGAACCCAAGTAGTGCAACTCTAGCATCCAAGCTCCTAACTACGATGCTATATGCTACCTTTGCTGTTATCATTTCTCTGTGGCAAAACACAGAAACAAAAACAAAACCTCGTCAATATAAGGACTGGAAGAAGCCATTAATCCTTTCTTCTTCCAGATTCTTTCCAGCACATCAATGTCTCTTCTCACTGAATTCAAGTGCACAATGAGTCTACAGCTCTCACCCCTTGCTCATCCCACCAAGGCCCCATCTCACTAGCACAGACTCAGTTAAGAGCACCACCATGAGACATATTTGGACCATGGCTATAGTCCATGTTAATTTTGGTCAGTTTTTGAACCATAAACATTACTTCACTCAGAAATAAATATTTTTTGAACAGGAATATGATGTTTCTGTGATCACGGTCAGCATGCTGACCACATACCGTGAGACAAGAATGCCATCAAGCCAGGTCTCTCTCTTTGGGCTTATCCCCTTCAATCTCCAAAGCCTCGTCTTGCAAAATGCCTCACCAGTCACACCTCTGGCCACTCTTTCTTTTCACCAGGTCAGATTTAGCTTCTTCAATCTACATTTTTTGGGTTTAATTTCCCTGTTCATTCAACCTTTATAAGTGAAGAGTTACCACCGAGCTTCCTCCACAGACTCTTGTCAAGCAAAGGCAATTGCATTCCTCCTTGCATGACTGGACCCAAACAGCTCACTCAGGAATCATTAGAAAGCCTCTGCTCCATTTCCAAAGGCATCCTGGGAATTGCACAAGACAGAGAGAGACAGATGCTCACTCTCCAGAAGGACCACCCACACCCACACGGACTACCAAGGAAAAGCAAGCTCCTCCGGAAAGGGCTTTGAACATTCAGAACATTGGAGGAGAAGGTGCACGTTATAGGAAATGTGGTGTTTGCCCAGGTCAAGGGGAAGCAGGCTTGACACCGAAAGTAAATTCCCAGAGCAAGTCAAAGATTTAATGAGAAACAAGAACCTTTCCTGCTCTTTGAAATGTGCTCACTATGGCTCTCCCCGTAAAGGCTGTCTCTTCTTGAAACATCACACTAGGGCAGGCCACTCTAGCTTGAAAAATATTCACACTTGAAGACGACCGATTTCAAGGTTCATTGACTTGGCAAGTAAGTGAGCTTCTCGGTTCCGGCATTTCACAGGATGAGAATTCTACAGTTTGCTTTCCAGGGCTCTAACTAGTCACTTCTCTGCTCACTTGGTTTCTCCCTGGGTTATGGCATTTAAGCCTAGACTTCAACCATCAACTACCCATACCTGAATTCCAGAAATGTCTCTACAGCTGACCAGGAGAAGCTGTACTTGTGACCCACTGACAGACACACTTAATGCCCAAGGTTTGCAAAGTGTCCTGACAGCCACCCCAGGATGCTGGGCTAGTGGCTGCCTGGGAATCACCCAGACTCCTTTCTCTCACCATCAAATCCAGTCACCGTCCTGTAAATGTGCTGTCTCCTCACCTGCTCCTACTCACCACTCCCCCAGCCACTGCCTGAGTCAGGCCCTCTCCTGGGCTGTCGCCACCAGCTCTCTGCTCCTCCCAGCAGTCTCATTGGGACACAGCCCTGATCATGGGTCACTTCAAATTCACTGGAGGTTCTGTTCAGTTGTAAGGATAAAATTTTGCCGATTTCTTCAGAATCTAGCAAGATCCTCAAATTCAGTTTGGCAAAGCTCCAAACGTATACAAAGGCTAGTCGAATTACTATGTTGTACACATGGAACTAATAGAATAGAATATGTCAGTTAAATTTCAATTTATAAAGAGCAGCAAAGTCCAAACTCCCAAGAAATCTGCAATCTAGTCACAGTGAAATTTTGAGAAACAAGAGATCCTGCCCCAGAAATCAATAGGAGCTCTGCAAAGCCACCTCTTCCTCTGGCTTCAATGCTTCTCTCTTTTCTTGGCCTAGGTCCACCAGTTCCAGGCTCACTCCCCTCTGCCCCCCCAGCACTTTTCCTTCCTGTCCACCCCAAAACATTCAATACTCCATTCAATACTCGGGAAACCAGAAAGGGCCTCTTCGACACTAAATGGTAAACCTGAATCACTGGCTGTATTCTAATCATACCTACCTCACAAGGTCACATCCCTTGTCGGTGAATCCCATTTACAACAAATCATCTGCCATCAGATAAATCTTCCCAGGTAGCCACTTGCAGCCCATGGTACCAGTGGTTGTTAATCTGGCTGTTGTGAAATCCTCTAGCATGTTTATGCCAGTGCATAAATCTTCTCTTCAGCTTTGCATCCGTATTTATTTAACAATTACCTTCTTTAACAGAACAAAACCCAGGAAAGCTCCAGGGCATGGAGTGACTATAATAATAATAACAACGGTGAGCTAAGCACACATTTGTGCTGCCTCTTTAAAATCACCCACCACCCTATTAAAGAGGTAGCATCATCCAGAGTTTACCGGGGAGAAGACTGAGGCCAAGCCTGGCAGGGAAGTGCAGGCTGTGGCTGTGAAGACCTACCCTGTGCTCTCAGCCACCTCAGCTGCTGCTCCTTTACTGCACTTGCCCAAACCTTCCCCCAGAAGCCAGTACTGAGCAAGTCACCAGGTGTAGATCTCACAGGTTAGCACCAATTACACAACACCTACTCATCTCACACGTTTGTCTGCCAATCTGCTCATGGTTAACTGTTTCCAAAAAAAAAAAAAAAAAAAGAGAGAGAGAGAGAGAGAGCTAGGACTAGTCTGCTATTTCTGCTAAAGACCCTGCAGCAACATTCTGGCCAAGAATTCTGTGACCCCTGGCTATGAAGTCCTGTGGACAAGGTGGAAGACAGACCAGAGAGCAATGTACTGCCCTAGCACTCAGCATCCAAACACGCCTCTTCCTGTCAAAATATGGGAACATGAGCTCACCCACCCTGCTAATGTTTCCATAATTAGGCTCCCCTTTGCCCACTGGTTCCTGTGGCTGGTGGAGAGGAGCCAACACCCCTTCCTATTTCTGCAGGAAAATAGACAACAACTCCCTCTCCAATTGCCTCCTTCCAGTTCCCTGCTCTGAGGCTCAGCCCCAAGGCTTGGCTCCCTTTTCCCCCACCACTCACCAGGCCACTAATTGGTACACATTAGGTATGAGCCCCCAAAAGGTGAGGACGGCCTAGCCTCCAGTAGCTATTAACTGTGGCTTCCTCTCAACCAGAGGAATGTCTGCTCTTTATACCTTCCTTCCTTCCTCTATCACCAAGATAATGGCTGCCTAGTTATGATTAACAGGGGAGGCTTGTTCTGATGTTGCTCTGCACATTTTCAGAACTCCTTAGGAACCCTCTGCAGTGCCAATTTTTGAGAAAAACAAGCAAATCAGTGTGGTTATCTCAAGATCAAAATCTAAGTGGCTATAAACAATACAGCTCATTAGGATTTCCAAGTCACAGTAAATATTTGCTCTGAATGATTTTTTGCTTTTTCAACAAATCTGATTCATCCTCAAAAGAGAAAAAGTTGTTACCATTGAATAGGTTCTATAGGTTCAGAGCTTAGTTCCAGGGATGTTTGGTTCTGAACACACGCTCTGGACTAAGATGAACGGGTTCAAACCCAGCTGTGCTGCTTACCATCGGTGAGATCTGGGGCCAACTCTTTTGACGCTTTGTGCCTGAGTTTCCTCATCTGTAAGATGGACGAAGATTCTCCCACTTTCTTCATATAGTTTACAATACATGCAAAACTGCTTAGTACAACGGCAAGCACAAAGTCAGTGCCCCATAAGTGATGGCTCCTGCAATCACTACGTATCTCCTACATAGTGAAGGAAGAAAAGCAAAGCATCTTCCCTGGGCAACATAGAGCCTGGTTAGAAAGAGGATACACTTTCCTGTATAAGCATGTCACCTAAAACAGCCAAGGAAGAGACTAACAAATTGGATACCCTAGCAATATATTTTATGCATTCACCAAGAGTCATCAGAAATGAAAAGATATGTAATAGACAAGGAAAAATATTTGTGACATGGTTGTCAAAAATTATCTATAATGTAGAAAGGACACTCAAAATACATCTGCTTTTGTATCTGAAAATTTCCATATTAAAATAGAGTAGCTGCTCATCAATTAAAATGGACAAACCATTCAGGAGACAGATGGGCCAAGGATATAAACAGGCAGCACTCACGAGAGGAAATTTCAACATCCAAAGAGGCAATTAAAGAAGAACAACCTCAGTAGTAATGCAAAAGTGCAAAGTAAGATGCTGAAGCATCAGATTTCACTCTTCAGAAAACACTCACCTTCTGAACAATTCCTAATACCCCATGCTGGTGATGATGTGAGAAAATGGTCAGTTACTTGCAGAGGGTGGAGGACAGGGAAGTGGTATCACTGTTTTGAAAGCCAACATGGAGATACTAATATTTAAAATGTAAGTGTCCTTTGATCTAGAATCTCCTAAGAATTTCCCCTAAAAGAATGCTAACATATGTGTACAAATACATGTGTGTATGCTTATTCCAGAAAGTTTGGTACAAGAAAAAAAAATTGAAATCAAGCCACAGCAAAATGAATGAAGGCATCTTGTTTTTACAGTACACCCATATAATGGAACACCAAGCAATAACTTGTTTAAATGTACTGACATAAAAATCTGGAAGTGGCGATATAAAAAGATGGCAATGTGTATTTGATAGTTGCTTATTAATCGCCAAGTACCAAGGATATTTATTTCTACAGAATCATAGAAAAAAAAAAGGAGTTGAACAAAATAATGAAAGATAGGGACTCTGGAGGCAGACCACTTGAACTCTAAAACCAGTCCTACCAGTTGTGGGACTCTGGACAGTTCCTTTAACTCCCTGTGTCTCAGTTTCTCCTCCTGCCACATGGAGATCCTAATGCCACCTTACGTCATGGGGTGATGGTGAAAATAGACTTAGTACACTACGGTTCTCAGTATAAGGTATGGCAGATAACTTGGTGCCTAGGAAAGGTGAGCCACTATTACAGCTGTCAATCACCATTACCGTCTCCTTCACACCATATGGTCCAACTATGTCCACTTTATACTGCATTAATAATTGGTACCACATCTTTAATCCTGTATCGTTTTTATCTGAAAACAGAGTTGCTGTGCAGTCAGTGCCTCCATGTGTCCCTGTGTTTAGATACAGGGCCATATCTATATCGACACATGGCTCTTTGTGACGGAGCTAAGCACCTCTTCCCATGCTTCAATACAACCATCCTATGTCCTCTACTGTAGTGATTCCAAATGCCAGGCTGTGAAGGCTTGTGTAGACTGGGTGTCCCCCTACTCTTTAGGAGCCACAGCCTATTCTCCACCAGCAGGTGCAGACTGAGCTTCTGATGCTAGGATCCACACTCCATCTCCACATCATATCCTGCCTGACTTCTCCTCCCTGAAGCGCAGGTGGACTAGCTATCTATATCCTGGTCAGTACCTGTGGCCGGTTGCCCACATGGGCATGGTCCCTCTTGGTTTCCCCTTCTCTGGGACCTGCTAGAGCCAGGCCATATCATGTCTCTGCTGCTTGTGATTGGGCATGTTTATAGGTCAAACTACTATGTCTAGTCCCTCCCAGCAGCAAGCTCAAGGCTTGGCCCTAACACTTATCTCCCCTATCAGCTGTGTACTTCCTTGTCACTTTCAACTTCTTAGGATGAGTACTTTTGTGCAACATATATTAAGCCTTTTGGTCCTTATTTTTACCTTTCTTCTACCTTACATAACTAAATAGCAATTCTTGAATTCAACTGTTTTATTTCTTGACCACCAGTTGATAATACCACCAGCCAAGAGGAGATTGCCATTGCTCCTTCTCAGTAATGAGTCCTCAGCTCCTCAAATACCTGTGAGCACTGGGTATTGAGCTTGTCCCATGCTCCTATTTTTCCAAACCGTTTACTGAGTCTGGCTGTGAAACAGCATACCTTCTGTCATATAATCATTATTTGATCTTGTCACATTGTAACATGGCTTGTGTCATGTTCCATTATGTCAATTTTGGGGAATGTGACAGATATAAAGCTGATTGGAATTGGGTATACTGGGCATTTGGATTACTGAGAAACTCATAAAATCTAGTCAAACCTTCAGTTCCCCCAAGGAGGGTTCAGCATATTCCCCAAGAATTTGAAGAGTAAAACTTTGTTAAATGAGTTAAAACAAAAACAAAAAGGGACTCTCCTTTCTGTTAAGTAACCAAGAAGTTTGAGAATTATATTCTCTGAAAGAAAGTCAACTTTCACCCACACACATGAACATTTGAAGGTACAGCCGCAGAGTTCCATGTGCTTCTAAGAAAGACACCCCCTCCTTCCAATAGCCAAAGGACTCCCTACCTTGGCATCATCCCAACAAGGACTTGAAAATTACAACCATTTACTTGTTGCCCTTTAAGGTGGGGTTTCTCAGATTTAGCACTACTGATATTTTAGAACAGATAACTTTTTGCTACAGAGGGCTGTCCCATGCATTGTGGAATGTTCAGCAGCATTCCTGGCCTCTACCCACCAGAAGCCAATAGCACTCTGCACCCTGATTATGGCAACCAAACACATGTCTAGACATTGCCAAATGTCCTGAGGGACAGAACTGACTCCAATTGAGACTCACAACCTCAGTGGGAACACTAGGACTGACTCCAGGCTGGTTCCACCTCCCAGAGCAGCCCAACCTTTCCCAGACTCATCCATCACCAGATCCCCTTTCTCCTTGCTGGCTCTGTATGTCTCCTAACCTAACTCAACTCCTGCCTTTTTCAAACCCTTCAACCATTCACTGTGCCCTGAGAACTTATGAGCAGCTCTCAGCAAAATCCCCTATAGCCTCAATGTCTTCATGCAATATTCCCTGCTCCCACCCTGAACCTAGCATGCTGCTCCCACAGCCCTCTTGTACTCCTCTTTGCCCATTCCAGATCATTTCCCTCCCAACCTCCCTCTAGAAACCCAGCCCCTTATGATGGGGGCTGGCAAACTATAGTCTGTTGGCCAAATCTGGCTTACCACCTGTTTTTATATAGTCTATCAGCTAAGACTGGTTTTCAAATTTCTAAATGGTTGAAACACAAACCAGAAGGATATTTCATGACATGTAAAATTCCAATCTCAGTGTCCATACATGAGTAAGGTCATTTGCTTATCTGTTGTCTATGGCTGCTTTTGTACAAAGGCAGAATGCAGTTGAATGGCTGCAACAGAGACTGTCTGACCTGCAAAGCTTAACAGATGGACTTTCTGGCCTCCGACAGAGAAAGTTTCCAATCCCCGCCTTGGAGGCACATGGCAGCAGTCTGTGCCATCCACTCCCAGCCAGTTGTCATCATCTGCTACCTGCCAGGTCACTCTTCCATGTGTATTAAAATATACATAGGACTGAAGGCTGGATGGCACAAATGCTAACGTTAGTGACTGAATAAAGTTCAAAATTACCTCGACAGGTTGGAATGTTGTGTGGAAATCAACAGGATGAAATTTTTCACATATTAAAGTCCCATGCAATGCTCATTATTAAAAAGACAGACATATGGAGCAAGAAGACGACCTGGTGTGTGCTGACAGAGCTAAGAACCAGGATGAATAGGGAAACATGATGGGGAAATTTTATCCATATAATGGGATACTAGGCAATAAAAGAACTATAATATTATGGGGTGCATTTAGGTCAGATGATCTTCCTGACAGGAAAGTTCAGGGATAGAATGGGGTGCCCCAGAGAGAAGAGTGTTTGAGCCTGAAAGTGCATAGAAAGGTCTCCTGTTCTAGGCTTTAAGGTTTTCTCTCCTAAGATTATATACTATTGATAGTTTAAACCAGCAACACTGTTCTTTTGCATATTTGATGCTAACAATAATTTTTTCTTGGTAAAAAATGAAAGCATCAACATTTTTGTTTCTTCCAGTGCAAAGTTGGAAGTATAAAGATGAAATTTTTTTAAGAGAGAGAGAGAGCACACTCAAGTGAGGGATGTGGGGAGAGGGGCAGAGGGAAGAGAGAGACTCTTAAGCAGGCTCCAAGCCCAGCACAGAGCCCAATGCAGGGCTCAACCTTGTGTCCCTGAGATCATGACCTGAGCCGAAAACAAGAGTCAGGCACTTAACCAACTGAGCCATCCAGGTGCCCCTAAAAGCATCTTTTGTGACTGTGTGTGGTCCATAATGAGTTTTATCTTTACACTTACATTTTAAATTTCTCTCCCTCTGCCCCTTCCCTCCCTGCCACCTCTCATGCTCATGTGCTCTCTCTTTCAGGAAAAAAAAAAAAAGAGAGAGATGCTTTTAGGTAACAGATGACCAATAACCAATAAACTCATACCTTTTTGGATAAATGTTCAGTGGAGAGTTACTATTTCTTAAGAAACCAAAGCAAACCAATCCATGCTTGGAGTCTTAGTCCTTACTTGAATTGAGGCACATAGCTCAGCGGGCTTAAATCATAAGGAGACTTTGAAATTTTCTCCTTTTCAACTCTTTGAATTTTCATATTTATATCAAAAAAATCCACCTCTACATGGTATGTAAATAAAATTCCTTCTCACTCAGTCATTATGCTTAGGGATGGTGGGTCAGGAAGTGGTTATGTGTGATTTGGACATTGAAAGGCAAGGGCCGAAGATGTGTGTTTTAACCCACAACTCAGTCCCTTTGTCCTGGGATCATGACAAAGCAGCAACCCATCTTCTCACTTGTAAAACAATGATGAAGATGCTTGTCTTCCTAGATCCTATAGAGGATCATCATGAGAATTTCAGATGATGTGAAAGGACCATCTGAGTGGAGACTGCCATATGCATTTTAGGGCTACACGAATCTCTAACCTATCATCTTCTTTTCTAAAGTACTGGCAATTGGTTGGGTCAGAATTACAAAATCCAGTCTAAAATTCCTATGTGGCATATGGAAGGCATGTTGCTACAAGTTAGCAGTAACTAGGGCCAAAATGCTCACATAGATGAAGAACGATCTAGGTCAGGCATGCTTCTGTGTCTTTCAAGGTCTATGGGGAGTCTGACACAATGAACTACTTGATTCTAAGGTCCTATTTGGAGGCACAGATGTTGAGCAGGTGACTAAGCTATGCATGCAGGGATCATTTCCCATTCGGCTTCTCGTCACCCTTTCCCTGTATTCCACTCCTACCTCTGCCAAAAGTGTACTCTTGTTTTGGGGCCAGAGGGCAAAACCCCTCCAACAGGCTTCATGGATGAAGCCACTTACTTCATCATCAGTCTGTAAAATGTTATCTCTCTTTACAAGCGGGACAGTGTATTCTTCTCAAATAAAACCTATAAATTTACATCAAAGTACTAATTTCAGTAAAATGAAAAATCAGTCCTATTTGAAAAGAATGAGACAAGAAGCATGCAGAGCTTCATGAGTGGCTTCCCATTCCAGATCCCCCCAAGCCCCACACCTCAAAACTGTGAACTGTGCCCACAGTGGTCCACTCTACTGCTGACATCCTTGCCAACCAGTCACAAGGCATGGCCATCAGGGCTCACAATATGGGGATCATTGAAAAGGTTAGAAACAGACAGACTGGCATCTACAGGACTCATGTTGGACACAGCAAGATACTACTGATAAGGACTCCAAATGACTTTCTTCAGCATCTGTGATGGTTTTAAATATAGATTTTCAGCGCACCATATACACTTCTCCCCATGTTAATTTCTGAAGCCATTAGCTAGGAGCCGGGCTGAAGAGAACTTTAAGTGTCCTTTGAGCACTAAGTTTCTTGAAGATATTAGACCATAAGGTGCAATGGTAGATGTTCTCATTCCTCAATCTGTTTAGAAGTTTTGTTCTCCTTTTCATTATAACAGAGTTCATTCTATGCGGACTCTTAGGAGCAGAAAAATCTGCAGATGGATAGTTATGTGGTAGAGAATGGTGTCAATGTGGATCATGCCTTACACATCACTCTCAGACTAAAGCCTTCCTCTCCTTCTGTGTCAGGGGGCACCCAGAGGCATGGATCAAGTGATCCCATGAGTAACAGACTGCTAAGGGCATCTCTCAAGATAGGGGGGTGGATGCTCCCTTAGGGATGGAGAGGAAGATACATATCTTGATCATTCTCTTAAGGTCATCCAACTTAGTTCTGAGTTATTTTCTTCACCAGGCACTCATGACCTACGTTTGGCTCCCAGGTGGATCTCCATGATGACAGAAAATGCTCCAGCCAAATAATGTGAGCAGGGCTTCCACATGCCAGAGGAGGTGGTAATACATTGGCAAGCTAGTGTGCCAGTCAGTCCAGGTGGACCTGGCTGGCATGGACTGGTCCCCAGAGCTCCATCATCCTAGGGAACTGACAGCATTCACTTGGGAAGATATCAGTGGACCCAGACTCCAGAACAGCATGACCATCCTTTTGTTGCATTTCTGCTTTATAGAACCATTTCTAAGTTCCTATAGATTTTGTCAAAATTTATTACTTTGTGTGTGTGTGTGTGTGTGTATATATATATATCACATATATAATTTCTCATGAGATCAACCTTTTTACTTCTTCCTATCTGTCTTCCTTATTCTTACTTTCTCCCAGCCCACATGTGAGATTGATAAGGGCAGAGATCATACCTTATATCTTTAAGGCAAAAATGATGGCAATAACATTTACTGAAATTTACATGTATCTACTCATATACATAAATATATTTATTATAAATAATGTATATTTGCATACATGTTTATATTTATACATTATATTTAACTCACACAGGACTTATTCTATTTAACTACCTCAATTACGTACTGCTACAAGTATCTCAAGACTCTTAAGATCTTACATTTACAGGATGGTAAAGTTTGTGTTCTGGATGCTTTTCTATTTGATAAAGCACAGATTTTCTGAACAGATATTAAGTGAGATATGAATACAAAAACACAAATGCATGAAGAAGAGCTCGTGGGCTTAGTAAGATCAAATCTGTGCCTATCACCGGGGACCCCTTTCCATAGGACATTCCAAGGGACTCTGGGGGTGGTGTTTGAAGGGTGGAAAAGAGGCAGGGATCAAGTCATGGGGGTCAGTACCTGCGGAGTTGTGACCCCTCCCACCTTTTCAAGGTCCCTCCACCCCTCTCAAGGGCTGGGTTAATGCTTACTTTTCACAGTGCTCTCCTACTTGACTGGGCTTGAAGCCAGGAGCCGACTGGGAGCAGGGACTGGTGGGGGCCGACAGAGGACTCCTGATGCTCTGCACCGAGTGCCTGCGGCTCCGCCTGCGGTCCAGGCCCCGCTGCTCGCCCGCAGCGCTGCTGCTGCCACCGGAACACACGCTGGCTCTCCTCCGGTCGCGGCGCCCGCTCGGGGGCGGCTCTGCAGTCTCATCGCCATCCTCGTGCCGCAGTGCCACCTGAAAAAGCAGAGAGCGCCCGGTGCAAGGTCAGACTTGACATCCTCTCAGAGACCTTAGGTGTGATTTGCATTCCAGGGTCGCCCTAATGGGGACTTAACATTCTTTCCATCCTGCTAACTCAGCCTCTCTGCAAGATCTTCACAACCACTCGCATGCCAAAGTGCAGGCTGCGTACTTAAAGATGCTTGCCACTGTAATTTCCCCAGTCAAATGGGACAGATACCCCAAGAAGGCCTGAGAAGCACTCTGTACTTAGGATCTTTACCCTGGTGCCCAGCACTGTCGTTTCCGGGCCTGCATCTCTCCTGGCCCGCCCTTTGCTCTGCTCTGGTCCAGGAGGCGAGGTCTGTCCTGAAGCCCAACTGCAGCGAGCCCTCGAGTATCTGATCATTCCTGAGCTTGCTTCCCAACGAGGGTGCTCAGAAGAGCCTGGCAAGGATTCTGGTCAGAGGCAAGAGCCACAAGAGGCAGGTGAGTGGGGCTGGCCTCACCCACGGATCCTTTCAAGAGGCCTAGTGCAGCAGCACGTACTGCCTGAGGTCAGTGCCTCTGCTTGGCACTGCTGCTATCGGGCTGCCTCCCAGCCTGGTCCCCGGGGAGGGGGCGGGGCCTGAAATTACACTAGGGAGCCTGCATAGGCTAGTCACAAAAATACACACCAGAAATAGACTTCACCTCTGGATTAGTTGATTTTGTTACATCTCCTCTTAAAAGTAATGCATATTTGTGCAGAAGAATAATTGCCTACGTTTGCCACTCTGGATTTCTCGTGGAAAGCCGAGCCAGCTGGCACCATGCCCCCATACCGCCACTCTCTTCCAAAGGGTATTTTAGTCCTGCTCCTAGTTGGCGCCCTCTCCGGAGGCCCAGCTCTGCCATCTCTTAATCTCGCTCTGTCCTGGGTCCTGCTCCACGGCTGCCTCATTTTAGGTTATGACACCATGTGCTTTTGCATGGCTCCGTCCTTATCCATGCCCGCTCTTCCCGGCCTGGGGCGACGCTCACCTGTATCACCAGCTTCTGTAAGTGATTCCTGTGCCTGCCCTTGCTAAAACTGGAAAGTAGGAAAAGCACGAGTTGTCGATGACTAGACTAGACCTTTCCATGCATGCCGGCTGTGCCACTCACAAACCAGGTGTGACCTTCAGCTAATTACTTGCCTTTTCTCTAGCTTGCCACGTGAGGCTAATCATATTACATTTGCAGGATTGAGGTAAGAATAGCTTCTATAAAGATGATTTATGTGGCTGGTACTCAATAAATATGACTATCCTTCCTCAAGCTAGGCCATCAGGTGAAGGGGCCCAGGCTGCCCACAAGTTCCTCCATCTCACAGAACTGGCAAGCCTGAGCCAGTCCCAACCAAGTCCAGCAGTCTCTCTGACTTGTCAAGGTAACCAAGGAGTTCCACAGTCCTGCATCCCCAAAGATTCCAGTTCTCCAGCCCTACAGATGCTCCCGGTCACATTTCACAGCTCAGTCCAGACAGGTGAGAGAATGGAGACCCAGACTGGCTAACCATGCGATACGGTCTTAATATCACCTATCTATAGAAAACTAAGCTAGTGCAAAATAAGTGGTCCCCTGTGTCCAAAGTTTTGCCATCTATGCTCATCTAGTAAGGTGAGCTTGACTGTGACAAGGTCAGGTTGGCCACTCTCATCCTGGTCTACAGGGATGAACACCTGGGACATGTGGCCAGTTTCACAGGGGTGCACCCCCCCCTTTTATCTGTCCCATCTCTAGTTTCCTCTAGCTGTGGCTGTTGGGTAAGACTGATTTAGTGAAAACTATCTCTGTCCCAGATACATTTTATAACAAACTCTCAGATATCTGAGGACAATTTAATAATATTTTGACTATTTGTTCTCCCAAAATTTACTAGTCAGACATAATTTGGGAAGGTTGGAGGTAACAATTGGTAAGAGTTCAGAAAAAGCCTTGTTAGAAAATGTCATTGGAAAAAAACAAAAAATAAGATGTCATTGGAAAGTCAGTTTTCTAAGGGGTCTCTTCTCCAATATCATTACAGGAACTAAGAAAGACAGGATGCATTCGGTTATCACATTTATCATCTCAACATTAACACTTTAAATGTGTTAAACATTCTCTGGGAAAGTTTGAGAATGATTGCACATTTAATGAAGGACAGTATTTATAAAGTATTTCTAACCAGTTATTTTTTCTTCATTTTTAGATATAAAAATTCTAGACAATTTGAACTTATCCTGACCCAAAGTATTGATTCTGCTTCTTATTAAGCACACATTTGGAATGATAAGATTAGGGGATAAAGTAGAGTTCAGATATTTCTAATTCCTTGTCTAACCTCAGAGATCCAAGGATCAAATAGCATGCCTCTCACAGCTCCTTTCAGAGAGAGGCACACTCTCTGTGCGCAAAGCGAAACCCACATTAACTGCCTTTTGTCAGAGAAGATGGAGACAATCAAAAAGTTTAAATGAAAAGAAAAATCTGGAAAAATTATCAAAGCAACCTCATAAAACAAATTTTAATGGGGGCTTTCTAAAGTTCAGAGCCTCAGCAAAACATCTATCTCTTTAAAAAGAGAACGGGGTGCACAGAAGGGGGTATGAACCACAGAATCCCAGTAGATTCAATGGCAGCCTTGGGCCTCACAGTGAGCAACTGTATAACATGAAATTTGGGCCTGGTGTTCACTCATGATTTTGTTCTTACAAGAAGAATCATAGAACCACCAGTACCTACTGAAGATAGAAAGAGAGGTTTTATGATCACATGCGGGGCCACAGCGGCAGTGCCCAATTCTTCAGATTCTAGGGAACACAACAAATTAGTCAAGAACATGCAGAGCTGGCAAGGACCTGGAAAGGACAGCACTTACCGCAACTCTTCCTCAGATTCTGTGCTCTCAAATCTAATTAACTACATGTGCAATGAGTGTCCTCCAGCAAACACAAGATGAGATCAGCAGTGTCCCAGAGAATCTCTAGTCTCTCCCTAATGAGGAAGTGTTTCACTTGCTGGGCCCCTCAGCAAATGTCTTTTAGTTCTTTCAATTAGATGTAGAACACTGTTTATACACACTAAAACCCAGAAGAGGAGCAAGCAGTTGCCAAATCCAGCCACGATGGCTTGCATACTCTGCCCTACCTTACTAGGAAAGCAGTTAGAGCAGTTTAGGGGAGTATCTGTGGCAACTTCCATCAGTTGTTAAGGCTAGTGAATGATCTGAATACTCTTTTCAAGTTTTTATCATGGAAATGTTCAAACATACACAAAGTATGAAAGAGAATATGAAGACTGTGATGTGTTTATCACCCCTGATAGCTCAACAAGTATCAACCCTGTCCAATCTTGTGTTATTTATACTCTACTCCCTGCCCCCAATCCCAGACTTTGAAGTAAATTCCAGACCATATCATCTGTAAATATTTTAGTATATATCCCTAAAAGATAAGGATATTTGAAAAACCATAACCACCATACTGTTCCACTTAAAATAATTTCTTATTATCAAATATCCAACAATATGAACATTCTTGATAGAAGTCAAAAGCTACTACATTTCTTTGAGTTTATATCATTATATTACTACTAATATTGTGACAGGCAGCCATCTTCACATAATAGATACAATCTTTTTCCATACTGCTATCTCATTTTCTTTTTATTCCTATACATACATCCATACCTATACATTTTGACGCATCTTTTAGATGAAGTGGATGCCAGTACTAGTACCATTTCAAGAAGGAATTATGCCAATGACAGCTTGTAGAGGACTGTAACAGTGCTAGGCTCCCAGAGGACCATGCCTCCCTGTTGCCTCACTCTTGTGTAGCCATGTCCTACATTGAGCCCATTTTCTCTGGGACTTGCTTTGGTCAATGGGACATCAGCAAACAGGATGCAAACAAGGCTTGAAAAGTGCACATTGGGACTTGCCCTTCTGAAATGCTGTTACCACGTTAAGAAGTGTAGGCTAGGCCGTTAAAGACACAAAGCCCAACCAACAGCCAACACCAAATGCCAAACTAAGTGAATGAGGCCATCTTAGACTATACCCAGTCAGGCCACCAGATAACGGCAGCTCTCTGATATAATCAACCTCTCTCAGCTGAACCAGGCCAAATGTCTGACCAAATGTCTGATGTTCTAATGTCTTAGAATCATAAGCAATAAATGGTGTTTTAGGTCACTGTGTTTGGCTTGAGCAAAAAGTAACTCTTGCAGCAAGAGTAACTGATACATAATTTTAAAATCACCTATGACAAGAAAAGATTTAAGAGATTGGACCTGTTAATTAATTATTCTTTTTTTTAATTAATTATTCTTAAAAGTAATAGTTACCCCTTTCTTTTAGGGTTTCTGAACCCAATTCCAACACTGGGAGGGGGCTGCGGGGCTCAAGCAATTCTTGGACACCAGCAGGATATCTAAGAATTAAACTTAATTCAACTCAGTTCTGACACTATCTACTCAGAGACAGCATCAAATAACCTAGGTTAAGAGTTCAGTTCTACAAGACTGCCACACTGCCCCCCACCCTAATTTGGATGCCTATGGTTCTAACTAACCAGATTGGAGATTCCAAAAACCTCCTCCTTAGGTTCAATTAACTTGCTGGAGTGGTTCACAGAACTCAGGGAAACATTTACTTACATTTATCAGTTTATTAAATGATATGATAAAAAAATATGAAACAGCCAGATTAAGAGATACATAGGGCAAATTCCCAAACAAAGGAGCTTCTGTCTTCATAGAACTTGGTGGTATGCAGGAGCATTCTGCTTCCGCAAGAGTGGAAATTCTCCAAAAAAGACCAAAAAGCTGTCCTCTTGGGTTTTTATGGAAGCTTCATGATATAGTTATGACTAAGTCTTCAGCCAATGGAGGATCAGGAAATCAGGGAGTGGGACTGAAAATTCCAACCATTTAATCACAGAGTTGGTCCTCTTTTGGCAACCAGCCCCTACCTTTAGGTGCTTTCCAAAAGTCACCTAACGTAACAAATATACCTTTATCACTCTCAACGCTTTGGAAGTTTCAAAGGTTTGGGGAGCTATGAGTCAGAAACGAGGATAATAACCAAATATATATTTCTCAAAATAAATCACATTATCACACTCTCCACTCCCCACTCCCCAAGTCTTTCAGCCTTAATATGCTTTTCCATTACCACGACCACATTTTTAGAATCAAAAATTAGAACATATAATCTGACAAAAGATTTTATATTTTGACTTGTGCATTTATATACTTTGAAAACTCATATGAAGCTATAAGAATTAAAATGAATTTAATTAAACAAGAATTAAATCACCTCTCTGAAATGGAATTAAATTACATGGAATTGGGCCTGTCCCCAGAAAGTCCAGGACATGTGGTCACCAGACATCCTCCACTATGAGGAAGAATTTTAGAAGCCCAACCAAGTTCTCTGTAATTATTTGAAAACATTCATAGTCCTTTGTGAGCAAAAGTCTGGCTCCACTCACAGGTCTCCTTTCTGCCCCTGCATATACTGAACTTAGTTGTCCTGTGGCAGTAAATATTTTTCAAAACATTAACTTTCAGAAAGGAATAAAACCCTGACTCTGCCCAGTATCTCAAGCATTGAGCTGTCACCTTGAGAAATTATTCAAGGCATCTTTCCTTTAAGAGAGCTGCATTCTGATTAAATCATGCCCTTCCTTCAACCTGGCAATTGGCAAATGCAGTCATAAAACAAATGATATTTAAAAGAGATCTTCATTCAAGCACTAACTGAACATCTACTCTGGGTAGGCACACTGCTGGGCCCTGGGGCCAAAGAGGGAAATGAGAAATGACTCAAAGCAGCAGCTCAAAGGAAGACAGACAAGTACATCCTGAGGACTGCTCAGTCTGAGGTATGGTCATAGCAAGTTCTCTTTTGTAAGTCGTGAGCAGAGAGCAGGGGACAAGCAGCAGAAACTCCTTCTATCTTGTCCACGAAGGCCTTGTGAATAAGGGGACATCTATGGTGACTCCTACAGGAGTAGGAATTTGCCAACTGCAAGAACTCAAAGGAAGAACTGTGGTAAATAAAAGAGAACAGATAAAGGAAAGCCTCTTGCCTACCTCCTGCCCCTAGGCCTGCCTTTCATATTCAGGAGACAGGAGATACCTCCAGAGACACCGTAGGAGTGGCCAGAGACAGGTCACAGGAACGTAAAGGCTACCCAGTATGTAGGTCCTTGTACCAACTCAAGGTGTTTAGGCTTCATCCTGCTAGCCATAAAAACATTTTTTCATATATTCATTCACTCACTTGCTTACTTGAGTTTGTTCTCTTAAATGGAGAAGAAATGGCATAGTCAGATCTGATTTCAGGAGGATTTTTTTTCCAGTTGCTCGGAATTAGGAAAAGGGAGAAAGTGGAGAAGTCCCCATGGGATGCAGCCCCTATAGGATGCCAGCCTCACCAGGCTCAGCTCATACTGCTTCCCTAGATCCTACCCCCTCCTGTCACACCAACCTCTTTTTGACCTTTTCCACCTGCCATGCCAAAGCTCTCTCACTGCTTTGTCCTCCATCACGGTCTTTCTTTAGGCCATCTTCTCAGAAAGGTCTTCCCCGTCCCTGCCTCATTCTCTCACCCCAACTTCATCCTGTCTCTTTTCATAGACATGTTTGAAGCCTCAGATTCTTGATTTATTCATGTACTTGGTCACTGCACCCCATTAGAGTGTGTACTCCCTGAGGGCAATGGCCTTGTCTAGTTCAGTGTATGTCCTGGGGCCTAGAATAGTACCTGAAGATAGTAGGTGCTCAATAAAGCTCTGATGAATAAACAAATTCACAGAGGAACAAATGAATGAGAAGACACAATAATCCAGGTAAGAAACAATAGGACAGAGCTAGGGGAATGGAGAAATGAGGTTTTCAGCAGTCAGATTTCTAAATGGGGTGGGGGTGGGGGTGGTAAGCAGAGGAAAGAGAAAGGAGTCTAGGATAGCTCCATCATGCACATGATACTGCATGAAGTAGAGAAATGAACAGATTATGCAGGATTTTTATTTTTTCCTGGGAGAAAAATAAAGTTCAGTTAGAGCTGGTTACATGTCATGTGAGCTTCCAAGTAGCCATCCCCAACGCAGAGCTTCCAAGGTACCATCTATGTCCTCTGCTCCATTACATTTAGCTGCTAGAGGAATTAGCCACTTGCTTGTCTTAGACTATAGATTTAAAGTTCTTTTGTCAGAGATAGAACTTCTCTCTGTATTTTTAACCCCAGCAAAGTATGTGATATATAACAGGCCCCCATGAATGAAAGTAACACAAGAAGAGACACAGGCAGTGAGGCAGGCAGCCATGGGCCTTGGCAAAAGCTCAAGGTCAAATATCAGCCACCAGCCTCAAAAGCTGCTGAACTCACTGGGTAAATTAGAACAGGCGACATAGACTGAGAGACGAGGTCTCATAAGGAAATCCCAACAATGAAAGGAGGGTCAGAGAAGGATCCAGGGGAGGACACTGAGGAGGAATGATCAGAGAGATATCCTGGAGCCATTTGTACACTTAGCCACCAGAAACACAGAAGCAATACACAGGTATCATGAATACTAGCATCAATCTTTCAAAATGCTACCAAGACAGTGATGCCCAAACTGATAAAAATGGCACACAAAAAGGAAAGGAAGGGAAGAGGTGGAGGGAGGATGAGGGGGAAGCCAATCTTACACTTAAGAATACTTGTGTACAAATCCTAAAGAAGTTAGTAAGAAACAGAATTCTAAGAGCATATTTTAAAAAGAATACATTATCACCAAATGGGTTATAGTCTAGGAACATGAGGATGGTTAATAAATGTAAAGAAGTCAATTAAGTAACCAACTAAAAAAACTAGAAAAAGAATAATACAGTAAAACAAAGTTAAAGAAGAAAATTATAAAGATAAAAATTTGAAGAGGAAAGAACACTTCCAAACTCATTTTATGAGGCCAGCATTATCCTGATACCAAAACCAGATACAGATACCCCTCTCCCCCCCACACACACATACACATTACAGGCTAATATCCCTAATGAACATTGTTGCAAAAATTATCAATAAAATATTAGCAAAGGAAATTCATCAATATATTAAAAGGATCATATACCATAATCAAGTGGGATTTATTCCAGAGATGCAAGGCTGGTTTAACATCCACAAATCAATCAACATGATACATCACATTAACAAAGGATAAAAATCATATGTTCATCTCAGCAGGTGAAGAAAAGGCTCTGACAAAATTCAATGTCTATTTATAATGAAAACTCTAAAAAAAGTGGGTATAGAAGGAAATATGTTAATATAATAAAGGCCATTTATGACAAATGCAGAGCTAACATCATACTCAACAGTGAAAAGCTAAAACTTTTCCTCTAAGATCAGAAATAGACAAGGATGCTAGTTCTCATCACTTTTAATCAATATAGTATCTGGAGTCCTAACCACACCAATTAGGCAAGTAAAAAAAATGAAAGGCATCCAAATTGGAAAGGAATTAGTAAAAGTATCACTATTCACAGATATACTATATAAAGTTCTAAAGACTCTGCTGAAAAATGATTAGAACTCATAAGTGAATTTAATAAAGTTATAGGATACAAAGCATTCAGAAATTGGTGTTTATATATACTAATAATGAACTATCAGAAAGAAAAATTAGAAAAGAGTCCCATTTACAATTGCACCCAAAAAATATCTAAGATTAAATTTAACCAATGAGGTGAAAAACCTATGTTCTAACAACTATGAAACACTGATGAAAGAAATTGAAGAAGACACAAATAAGAGGAAAATATGCCATTCTGCTGGATTGGAAGAATACTGTTAAAATGTCCATGCTACCCAAGTAATCTACAGATTCAATGCAATCTCCATCAAAATACCAAAGGCATTTTCATAGAAGTGGAACAAATAATCCTAAAATTTGTGTGGAACCACAGAAGACCCGAAACGGCCAAAGCAATCTTGAGAAAGAAAAAGCTGGAGTTATCATGCTCCATGATTTCAAACTATACTACAAAGCTATAGTAATCAAAACAGTATAGTACTAACACAAACATACATATATAGATCAATAGGACAGAAATAAGACCATGCTTATGTGCTCAATAAATCTCTGACAAAGGAAGCAAGAATATACAATGGGGAAAAGACAGCCTCTTCAATAAATGGTGATAGGAAAACTGCACAGCTACATATTTAAAAAATCACACTGGACCACTTTCTTACACCATACACAAAAATAAACTGAAAATCAAATCTAAAGACATGAATATAAGACCTGAAACCACAAAATTCCTAGAAGAAAACAGGCAATAAGCTCTGATATCAACTTCAGCAATATTTTTCTAGACCAGTCTCCTGAGGCAAGGTTAGCAAAAGCAAAAATAAACAAATGGGATTATATCAAACTAAAAAACTTTTTGTACAGTGAAGGAAACCATCAACAAAGCAAAAAAAAAAAAAAAAAAAGGCAACCTACTAAATGGGAGAAGGTATTTGCAAATCATACATCCAATAAGGAGTTAATATCCAAAATATATCAAGAACCTCCAAAACTACCCAAACAGCCCAATTAAAAAATGAGCAGAGAACTTGGATATTTTTCCAAAGAAAACATCCAGATGGCCAACAGATACAGGAAAAATGCTCAACATCACAAATCATCAGGGATACACATATCAAAATCACAGTGAGATATCACTTACACTAGTCAAGATCAGCTGTTATCAAAAAGGCAAGAAATAACATGTGTTGGTGGGAAAATGGGAACCTTCGTGCACCGTTGGTGAGAACATAAATTGGTGCAGTCACTCTGGAAAACAGCACAGAGATTCCTCAAAAAGTTAAAAATAGAACTACTCTATGATCCAGCAATCCCACTTCTGGGTATTTCTCCAAAGAAAATGAAAACAGCAATTCAAAAGAGATATATGTACCCTTATGTTTATTGCAGTTTTATTTATAATAGCCAAGCTATGGAAGAAGCAGCCTGAGTGTCTACTGACAGATGAATGGATAAAGAAGATGTGGTATATATACACCATGGAATATTACTCAGCCATAAAACAGAACAAAATCTTGTTATTTGCAACAACACGGATGGACTGAGAGGGTAGAGTGCTAAGTGAAATAAGTCCAACAGAGAAAGATAAATACATTATTTTACTTATACATGGAACATGAGAAAACTAAACAAACCAACAAAACAGACTCATAGATATAAGAGCAAAGAAGATTACCCTTGCCAGTGTGGGCAGGCCCCATCTGATCTGTTGAACTCTAGTTACAGAAGAGAGATGGGTTCAGACAAGGGAAATAGATGAAGGGGATTAAGAGGTACAAACTTTCAGTTATAAAATAAGTAAGTCATGGGGATGTAATGTACAGCACAGGGTATATGGTCAATAACTTTGTACAGTGACAGATACCTAAACTTACGGGGATCAATTCATAATGTATAAAACCATTGAAATCATTATGATGTATACCTAATAGGATATTGTATGTCAACCATACCTCAATTTTAAAAACAAGTATTGAGGGGCACCTGGGTAGCTCAGTCAGTTAAGTGTCTGTTTTTGGTGTGGGTCATGATCCCGGGGTTCTGTGACGGAGCCCTGCCTCAGGCTTCCTGCTCAGCAGGGAAACTGCTTCTCCCTCTCCTCTCCACTGGTGCTCTATCTCTGTCACTATCTCTTCAATAAATAAATAACTTTAAAAAAAACAATTACTGAGGGGCATTTGGGTAGCTCAGGAGGTTGAGCACCTGATTCTCGATTTTGGCTCAGGTCATGATCTCAAGTTGTGAGATCAAGCCCTGCATTGGACTCTGGACCACATTCAGTGGGGAGTCTGCTTGAGATTCTTTCTCTCCCTTGGCCCCTCCTCCCCTCATTCTCTATCTATCTATCATTAAATAAATAAATAAATAAATAAATAAATAAATAAATAAATCGTTAAAAATAAATAAAAAGAAGTATTGAGTTACAGACAGAAAAGCAGTGCAAATCATACATAAGCCAAAATTATTATCTGGAAAAAACCTCAACAAAATAGTCAAACTATTAGTTTACCTAAAATTACAAACAAATATTATGAAATAACCAAAGAAAAATATCTAACTGGAACAGATGAAGTTAGAAACATTCATAAGAGATAACTATACGCCTCTTTGCTAATCCATTTAAAATCTAAACACGGGATGCCTGGGTGGCTCGGCAGTTAAGCATCTGCCTTTGACTCAGGGTGTGATTCTGGAGTCCTGGGATTGAGTCCCACATCGGGTTGCCTGCAGGGAGCCTGCTTCTCTCTCTGCCTGTGTCTCTGCCTCTCTCTCTGTGTCTGTCATGAGTAAATAGATAAAATTTTTTAAAAATTTAGAAAAATCTAAATGAATAAGTTCCTAATAAAATATAATTTAGCAAAATTGATCACAGTAAAGATAGGGAATTTAAATAGACTAAACACCATAGAAAAAAATAGTTACTTAACATCATAGAAAAACAAGTTACCCAGTGCACACATGCACGTGTGCGCGCACACACACACTCCTCCTCACAGAGGGCCACACAACTCCCTAAGGGAATTCTATCAAATCATCAAGGACCAGAAACAAGGGCAGAGAGAAGGAAGACAAATTTCTAAATATTTTTATAAAGCAAGAATAAAACTGATACTTAAACATAAGAAGTATTGCACACACACACCAAAAGAAAAGTACAAGAACACTCACAGCAGCACTGTTTGTCATAGCAACGAAACTAAACCAACCAACATTCATCAAGAGAACAGCAGGTGAATAAATTGTCATACATTCACCAGCAGTGAAAATGAATACATGAGAGCTCCACACAACAACAGGGGTAGGTTTTTTGTTTGTTTTTTAAGTAGGCTCCACACCCAGCATGGAACCCAACACAGGGCTTGAGCTCACAACCCTGAGATCAAGACCTGAGCTGAGATCAAGAATCAGATACTTAACAGACTAAGCCACCCAGGTGCCCCCACATGAATAAGTTTAAAAAACAATAAGCAAATGAGAAAACTGTAAAAGGCTACAAATGATATATTTCCTTTTATTAAAAGTTTGAGAACAGATATAATTAAACAGTATGTTGTTTAGGGATACAGACTGGGAGGAAAGAGTTAAAAGAGCTGGCCTGTGACCTCTTTGCTTCTTTTATAGGGCAATGCCTCTGGGGAAAGAAAAGGCAAGTGACTCCTTCTAATCTTTAGTTAAGTATGCTAATAACCAGACTACCTAATAAATAGCCTAACAATATTTGCTAAAATGAGAGCTCTTGTTTCTGGAATGTCCTTACCGGGACAGGACTGGCTAAGGATTACCTATAGTAAATAAACCTGGAATGTATGGGCTTATAAACATGACTCTGAGCTATGTAGCTGAGATGTCTCATAATGGAATCCTACTTGCTGGGTGAGGAGACCTATGATCCCCACTTGGAGACCCCACCAATTTTCTGGGTCAGGGAGCACGTCTGATGCATGAAGAAAAGACCTGGGACAGACCCCTCCCTGCTTCCTCTGCACCTCTATAGCATCTGTATTCTTGAAATTATTAGCATAACTAGATTAGTACAGCTAGATAACAAGATCTCTGATCTGTTGACTCTGATTTGATAATCTGATCCTCTGTGTTCACTCACAGAATAAGTGATTTTCAGGTAAAAGTATAAAGAAAACAAAAGAATAGTGCTGGGGATTAGTGGGAATGACACCAGGGAGGGCTACAAAGGACACTTCAGAGTTACTGGTAATGTTCTAATTCTTAAATATATGAGGGTATCAGTCAGGATTCTTCAGAGAAACAGAATAAATAGGATATGTATGGATATCTATAATAAAAGAACTGGCTCTCATGATTGTGGAGGCTCACAAGACCCAAGATCTGCAGTCCAAAAGCCTGAGAACCAATGGTGTTAGTGTCAGATGGAGTTCAAAAGTAGTAGGCAACCTATGTCTCAGCTCATTACCATCAGGTAGAGAGGATTTGTTCTGTTCAGGCCTTCAACAGATTGGATAAGGCCTGCCCACACTGGCAAGGGCAATCTTCTTTTCCTTAGTCTCCCAACTCAGATCATAATCTCATCCAGAAAACCCCCTCATAGACACACCTCGAATAATTTTTGACCAATTATCTGAGCATCTTGTGGCCCAGTCAGGTTGACACATAGCCATCACAATGGGTATTTGTTTTACTGTTCTTTAAATAACATACATGCGTTGTATTTGTGAATAATATGACCTTGATGCTGAAAGTATTAAGAAAAAGCAATCTAATAAAAGGAAGATGGTGAATACAGAACACTTTTGAAAAGGCTGATATGAGGGGGAAGAGAAAGATGGGAGGTAGGTGGGCTTGAAGTCAGAGTCAGGTGGGCTGAAGAGAAGCTATAGCTTCAAACAGGAAGTTTCCTAGGGTTGATATCAAGGCCACTTTTCAAAATTCACTCCCAGATGGCTCACTAATGGGAAATTCACCTGCATTATGCAGTCTTCCCAATATACATCAACTACATAGAATCCAAAGCTGTATCCATGGAAGCCTCTGGTTGAGCACAGTCTCAGAGATGGGAGTTCTGAATGGGAGGCGGTAGGGAGTTAAGGTAAAAAGAGATATCCGTACTGGGAAAAGTCTACCTTCCACCTTCAAGTAAGCCAACTGTCTTTAGTTTCTTCCTTCTCCACCTCTACTATTCTTACCTTAACCTCTCATTTAGGAGCCATAAGAATAAGTAAACACAAAAGTTTGAACAGATAACCAGGGAAATGAGGCTCAGCTGGAGAAGATGCCCAGAGCCTGCTAGGTGGCTATGGGAAGCTTTAAAGCTCTGATAACAAGTATCTCTAGTTCAGTTTCTTCTACTTTCTAAGATCATATAAAGATAATTCTGTTCTGACCCTTGTTACTTTTTATGACAATGATTTGTAGCAAATAGTGAAATTACATGTCAGCCTCTTCAATTCTACCTGGTAAAATCACAATGGAGCCTCTTAAACTGGGAAATATCCCTCCAAGTACTCTAGCCATGCACAAAAAAATTTATGAATAAAGCTGTCCATCATAACAGTATGTCTAATTGCACAAAGTTTAGAAATAATCCAAATCTGAAATAAAAAGGAGATTGGCTATATGCATTATGGTACATGAATACAGACAGAATATTATGTTCCTAATAAAATTAAGTTCTTGAAGATTTAATGACAAAAAAATGGCTCCAACATATTTAGCAATAAAGATTCAGTACACAACACTGCATATAGATGATTAAGCCCCTGGTTACATACACCTACATATACAAAAAAAGGCTAGAAAAAATGGACTAAAATGTTAATCATGGTTAGTAACAGAGCCATGGATGACTTTTTCCTTTTACATTTATATATTCCTCAATGAGTACATAATTTTTATAAGTGGAAAAAGAAATATTAAAAATATATATCACTATGAATAAGACTGATAAGTTAGGTCAGAAGTGGAATACAAACTACATACTGGGAAAAATATATTAAAATTTATATTTGATAAGGGTCAGATATCCAGCATATGTAAAGAATACTTACAACTCAAGAGTAACAAAACAACCCAATTTAAAAATAGGCAAAGGATCTTAGTAGACATTTCTTCCAAAACATAGAAAAATGGCCAGTAGGCACTTGGAAAGATGTTCAACATCATTAGTCACTGGGGAAATGCAAATCATGACCAAAATGTGTACCACTTCACACCCACTAGGATGGCTATAATTTTTTAAAATAAAGCACAATAATAAACATTGAGGAAGATGAGGAGAAATTGGAACCCTCATTACACTCATTACAATGGTGCAGGCTCAATGGAAAATAGTCTGGCAGTCCCTCAAACAGTTACCCATCAAGTTACCATTATGACCAGCAATTTTACTCTTAGATATATAGCCAAGAGAATTGAAAGTATATATTCAATTGAACTCCAATAAAAAAAATTTTTTTAAATAAAAAAAGAAAGTATATGTTCATACAGAAACTTGTACACAAATGTTAATGGCACCATTATTCATATTGGCCAAAATATGGAAATAACCCAACTGCCCATCAAGTGACAAAGAGGTAAACAAAATGTGGTGCTACCCATCAAAAGAACATTAGCACAAAAAAGAACCAAGTACAGATACATGCTTAAAACAGAGATGAACCCTGAAAACAAGTGAAAGCTAGTCACAAAAGTCACATGTTGTATGGTCCCATTTATAGGAAATGTCCAGAAGAGGTAAATCCATAGAGTGGATTAGTAGTTTGGGGGTATGCAGTATGTGAGGCAGGGAGAAACAGAAGTGTTTGCTAACAGGTATGAGGTTTCTTTTTGGGATGATGAGTATATTCTGGATAACAGCCTCAAGGATAGCCTAGTTCACACCATTATTATGGGTAAGCATGTCTAAAGTCATAAACTTTCCTATTTAGTCACACAACCTAGTGGAATCAGATCTCCAGATTCTGGCCCCCCCCCCGGCCATGGAAGGAAAATGGGACAGTGAGGATCAGCAACAAGGAATGTGATTTGCTACTCATAAAATGTGCTCTAAGAGCACATTTAGAGCCCAGACAATCGTCACATCAGATAAACAACTTTAATAAGGGGGCATTTGACCTAAAACTAACCGACAGGGAACAATTTGAACTCAAGTCAACAAGCCATGATGTGTAAAAAAAAATAAAAAAATAAAAAAATAAAAATAAAAATAAAAAATAAAAATAAAAATAAAATAAAATAAAATAAAATAAAATAAATAAATAAATAAAAATTAAAAAAAAAAAAGTCATGATGTGTAACCTATCTTCATGGATGTGTCATGGGTACGACTATACAGGGCTCCATGCTCGGTTTAATACTCTTTGGCCAGCTTGAAATTTTATCTTTAAATTTGTGGGGATTTTTTTTTTTAATTTACTTTTTAGAGAGAGAAGGTGAGATCAAGTGGGGCAGGGAGGAACAGAGGGAGAGGGACAAGTAGACTCTGCCCTGAGCACAGAACCCAAAGTGGCACTGGTCCCACAACCCCGAAATCACTACCTAAGCCAAAATCAAGAGCTGGATGCCTAACTGACTGAGCCACCCAGGTGCCCCTAAACTTGTGTTTTATAATTGAAGTCCAATGAAACAATGGATCATGGGCATGAGTAGGGGAAGTAGATGCAATATGCATGTGTGCCATTTCTTGCACCCATGCACATTGAGTGCTGATAGATGCATGGTATGTGGGAGTTCAGTGAGAATCGAAATGAATACAAGGTAAGTATGTTCCTTTGTAACTAAGTGCAGGCACGGAAAGCCCTGGAGCCCTAGAGCCCTTCCATGTAAACCAGAACTGGCTTTGAATGAAGAGATGGCAACCCAAGGGTCCTACCATATGCTTTCTTACCTGGGTTACTCTGCTATACCAGCCAACCACTTATGCTGAAATGAGAGGAAAAACTAGAGATATGGAATCCCACAGTTCCTTTTCCTTTCAGCTTTTCCTTACACATAGGTAAATAGAAGGTAGAGTGTTAATAGACTGAACACATATCAAGAAGTGAAGTTAAAAACAGAGTTCATAAAAAAAAAAAAAAAAAAAACAGAGTTCATCTTATATGGTGTTTCCATTGGTCCACTAGGAACAAAATACGCAGGCCTATAGGAGTTCATAAACTGGAAATTGCATATGGTTCTACACAGAGGCTAAATGCTCTTATATTTGCATTTTAAACTGGCATTACACAATATAGAGCTGAACAGTAAAATCTACACTAGTATTTTAAAACTTTTATTTTTACTTCCTTGCAATGGCAATAAATAGCAAATAAAACACTATAATGAGGCAAGAGAGACCGCAGAGGAAAGGAAAAAGCTAGCTGGGTAGTATCTTGAATAGGAAGCAAGGGACCAAGGTCCTCCTACATCAGGGGTTCTCACATTTGAGTAAACACCAGCAGCACCTGGATGCTTGCACTATGCTGATTGCTGCACCCACTCTCAGAGTTTCTGAATCAGGAGATCTGGGTTTGGGGCCTCAGAACCTACATTTTGTAAAGCTCTCAGGTGGTGTCTACTACCCCACACTCAGAACCACTGGCCTTAGAATGTGTTTAGCCGGCCTCTGACAAGCTGTATGATGCCAAACAAAAGGTATATGCTGTTACCTCATAAATGTTCAACTGCTCTACCAAGTCCAGGTCGGTCCCTTTCTTGTTCAAGTGTCGCTGGGACACGGCCGCAATGCCCAGCTCCTCCAGGCAGTCCACCACATCGTAGAAGCTGTCTTGGTCTGGCAATCCTGACAATGTCTAAAGAAAGAACAGGACACAAACATGTTTTAGGGGACTGTCTCAAGACTCTCAAAGCATTTTTTGCAGCGTAGCCATTGGCCAGGGTTATAACTATAGGGACAAACCAGATAGATCACCAGATCATTTGAGAAAAAAACTCCTTTAGTGTGGTAAACAGAATGGACCCCAAGAGTCCATTTCTGGTATATAGGTACTGTATAATCCCCTTAAGTCTAAGCAGGACATTTCCATAATTAAATTACATTATATGGCAAAGGTGAAGGGATTTTACAGATATTCAAGTCCCAAATCAGCTGATTTTGCCTAATTAAAGGTAAGACTATTCTGGGTGGGCCTGACCTAATCAGGTGGGCCATTTAAAAGCAGGTTTAGGCATTTCCGGAGCTCAGAGACTAGGAGAGAGATTACCCTGCTGGCCCCAAAGAAGCAGCAAGCCACCATGAGTTCTCCAGCTGCAAGGAAATGAACTCTGCCAACAACCACAAAAGCTTGGAAGAGGATCCTAAGTCTCAGACCAGACTCCAGGGTCGACACCTTGACTACAGCTTTGTGAGACTGAGCAGAGGACCCAGCTAGGCGGTGCCTGGAGCCTGTCCCATGGAAACTGTGAGATGATAAGTCTGTGTTGTTTTAAGCTGCTAAATCTGTGGTAATTTGTTACATGGCAATAGAAAACTAACATGCTCAGTGATTAGAAACTCCTGTTAGGATCAATCTACCAACAGCTGGGTTTAGAACAGAATAATGACTCCTTTTTCTTTCAATTTGGTAGGCTTTCCCCCTTGGTCTAGGAAATTTAAGAAAACATGAAAAATTTCAAAGCAGCAACCAAGGAAAAAAGATAACCCAAGGGGGAAAAGCTAACTTCTCTTTGAATTCTGTGTCTCTTAAAAGAAAGGGCTTCTGCTCAGAACTGGAGGGGCCTGAGGTGATTCACTGCAAGCCCTTATCTTATGAACGGGGGAGATGAGGGCTTGGGAGGGAAGGGATTTGCTCCTGCAGATCTGGGATAAAAGCCTCGTCTCTCCTCACACACTCATTTTCTACACAAATTATGGTGGCTTGAAATTCCAAACACAGGTCTTTACTCTCTGTTTCATTGCCTTTGCATTTTCAAGAGCCATATGTGTATATTTCAAAATTATTTGGAACTCATTGGGGGAAAAGACCAACCCTTAAAAACAGTTCACAGCACCAACTTCTCCAACATCCCTATTTGAGGGCTATTAATTATTAGAAATAATATCTTTATTCATGACCCAAATGATTGCTTTTTCCTTTCAATGCTGAGCAAAGAGTACACAACTCACTGCTGTTGAGATCAGAAACAAAGGAAAAGTAACCGGGATGGGATAGCTTAATTAAGCAGGTACCCCAGCAAGACCCAGAACGGGAGGCTGTGAGCCAGTCTGACTCCATCATAAACAGGTGCTCACACCAAAGCGGCCACGTGGGAAAGCGCATGCCAGCGCCTGCAGGTGCCAGGAGGCAGCATCTCTGTGGTAGTGGGCAAGAGCAGTCCCCTGAGCGGTCACCGGCTCCTGACAATGTTAAAAAAGTTTGCAGCCTTTCAAAGAATCCTATCCTCAGAACAATCCATCTTCTGGTTTTAGTGAAAACCCTTGAACTTGTTAAGAGAATGGGACCCCAAGGCTAGGACAGGTTAATGGAAGTGCCCTGATCGCAGACTCTGCCAAATTCTCAATTTTAAGAACCCAGTGAGTTGACATTTAGTGTTGGATTCAAAACTTCCTACTCAACAGCGTGGGGGCTGCGATGAGGCAGAGAGAAGCCTTCTCACCTCTCAGTTCCCTTCCCTTCCTCCCTTTTTCTCCCTGCTGAGAATCAGCTGCAGTTCTCACAAAAGTTTCCAGGGGGTTAAATTCCTAGACCTAATTCCCACTGCCTTAGCAAGCCCCACCACGATGGCAGCAGGGGCGAGGGCGTGTTACTATTAAACAATTAGGTCCATAGAACTGAACAGACTCAGGGAGCCTTGCTCAATAATAGGTCCAGAAGCAAAGGTATTAGGAGGTCATTTG
Source organism: Canis lupus dingo (assembly GCF_003254725.2). Taxonomy (NCBI): domain Eukaryota; kingdom Metazoa; phylum Chordata; class Mammalia; order Carnivora; family Canidae; genus Canis; species Canis lupus. The sequence goes on from NC_064249.1 coordinate 53,323,519, forward strand.
TCATTTCCACCATGAAAATTTGGGTGGGAGCCAAAATGTACCAGCCCCTTCCATGTGTGGCTACAGGGGAGGTGGCCTTCTGCCCCACACAAACACAACTTTTCTCCAGTTGTTGAGGAAGACCATCTATCCTAGAAACACATTCACCTATTTCCAGCTAATTCTCCAACATGCTCAGCAAACTGTGCCATGCCTTCACCCCTCCCTGGGTCCTGTCCTTGCATTTCTACTCTGCTCAATTGCCTCCTTCTGGCAAAGGCAGCAGCTGCCCCCGAGATGTTTGTGAGGGAAACGTCTCTTGGTGCTTTCACTGTCAGATGACGCTCATGACTCCCTTTCCTGCCTCATCTCAGACTTGTCTTACCAGGGCTGGTGACCTGTAAATCTCCACAGGCATCTCTCAGAGGGAGAAATTTCTGTCCTAAAGGACATTTTCTTTTCCTCTCCTGGGTTCTCACTGATTGCATCAAATCTTCCTGATAGGAAAAAACCAGTGTGGCAAACGCCTGCACACAAATTTTCTATATCCTAGAATACTACGCAGCAGTAGAAAGGAGCAACCATTTATACCCCCAGTAATGGATCAACCTCAAAGGCATTATGCTGAGTGAGAGAAGCCAGCCTCAAAGGGTTAGATCTATCCTGTATGATTCTATTTGATATTTTTAAAATGACAAAACTATAGTGCTAGAGAAAGGTTGTCAGAGGTAGGAAGAGGGAATCGGGAGATGACTGTAAAAGGCTAACATGAGGGAGATTTAGGGAGAGATGGGAATGTTCTAGATTCTAACTGTGAAGGCTCTACAACTATACAAATGTTACAATTGACATAGCTGAGCTTTTTTACGAGTTTCTGGTATGAGAACTAACAATAAATGAAATGTGAAAACAAAGGCGAAGACTCAGCATGAATCCCATCCAGGTTACTTAGCCCTTCCCTGAAAGCTCCAAGCCAGCCTCACAGTCACAGTAATACCTTGTTATTCATCCCCCCCCACCCCACCCCACCCCACCCCACATCTGCCTCTTCCTATTCCACAAGGTGGTCAATATCAATATCAAAGTGGGGGGCTCCCACCGAGGGGATTTCAGCGGGATCATGACAGGGCATTATAGAACTTCAGCTTGCAGAATGAGAAACAAAAACTTAGAAAAGCAATATAATAATTTCCCAGATTTCAGAGTCAGAATTTTTTTCCAGACCATATTAACATTTCAATTTATTATTATTTTTGTTGTTGTTGGTTGGGATCTCAGAAGATTTTACTCACAGGGGCAATAGGACTAAAATTCAACAAAAGAAAACAAACCCAGTGTGGGTGCCAACGGTTTATTCAACCTTTTTTGAGGAAAGCATGACATCTGGAATAATGTCCATAGGATCTTCCTCGACTTCCCCTGAGCCAGAACTAGCAAAAGAGGAGATGGAACTGCCAGAAGAGAAAGAGTAAGCGAGGAATTCCTGGACATTAAGTGCCATCTGATGCCAAGGAGAATGTGGCACATGCTGGGTCCTTGCCAGTGACTAGCAGCAGGATGCCCAAGCCCGCAGATGCTGCTGGGACCAGCAGAACCGCCCAGCACGGCCCCTGCCAATAGGATGGGTAGCGTTACAATGGAAAACACCAGGCAAGAAGGAAGAGTCCATTTTTGCTGAAGTCCATGTTTTCCAAAACAATGTCACTGAAGGACTGAAGGACAGGAAATAGATGACCTTAATCTTTAAAAAAAGAAAAATGCACATACACACACACTTAAAACCAGAAAATTGCTTTAAAACTGCATATAGTAAAATCAACTCACAAATACATTTGAAAACATAAACAGAATTTTTAGGATTATCCTACAGAAAAGTACTGCCCCTTCCTCACCAGGACTATAGAAGAATTTCCTGGGTCCTCATCAACAAAGGCATTTTATTAAAAAGCAACCCTGGCCAACGAGAATCAGGGGAAAATGTCTGTTGTTTTACTATCTATTTCTTTTCATCTTAATTGGTTGAATATCCTTCATTTCTCGACTGGGCTCTTAATATATTGAGGACTGTATAATTTTCTGCCCTATTTTTTGCAACAATTTTCCCAATTTGCCACTTGCCCTTAGCTTTTATTTGTGGTTTTCATTTTTACAAATAAGACCTTTCTCTAATAATTTTATGCGGTGAAATAAATTTCCTCCCCTTTGGATTCTTTTTTGGCAGGTTTGATTATTAAAATAATTTTCATCTACCAGACACAAATTCATCTTCACCACTACTTCTCGTTTTTCTACCGTTGGATGTGTTACACTGAATTCTTTAATCTGTCTGGAATTCATTTGGTATTGGTCAAAGTATGTATTTGTTTATTTCCATTTAGCACACGCTTCTCCCCAGTCCTGAATGAAGCTGACCCATCCTTACTGATTTCAGTCCTAGGGTGAGATGTTCTGTGCAGTGAGGGCTGTTTCAGCGCTTCTTGGCTCACATCATCTGTCTGCTGAGGAAAGAGCCAGCACCATGTTGTTTTAGTCCTTAGAGTTTGCACAACACTCTAATATCGAGTAGAAATGACTTCTCATAATACTTTCTACTAATGTGTCCCCAGTTTGTCAGGGGAAATGTTTCCCTAGTTCTATTTCACAAAGAGATTCTGAATCTTCTCTGAAGAACCACCCATCATTGCAGTCAGTACTGTAGGCCTGTGCCCAGCAGCTTGGGGAGGAAAAGCAGGCCCCTGGGGTGGGTGGTGTGATTCCTAGGGTCTAGGACAAAGTAATCTGCAGGACATACCCCTACCAACCATAGTTTTAAGGAGAAAGGGACTCCAGTCCCAAGAGTGGGCTGTCCGAGGGCAGCATAGGATCAGCACTCTCTCCAGGGAGGGATACTGAAGACTGCTGCTACTGCCCTCCCAGCTGGTGACCAGGAGGGATGTGTTGGGGTTGGGGGGAGTACAAGGGTGATGTTACCTTCATAAAAGGAGGATGGGACCCGCCCCCAGCAGTCAGAATTCAATAAGCAGTGGAACAAGAGTGTCTTTATTTCTCCTGGATTGTAAGCTATTTTCTTAGGGTAAACGTGATTTATATTCTTTTTAAAAATAATTATTTATTTGAGAGAGAGAGAGAGCGAGTGAGTGAATGCAGGAGAGGGGCAAAAGGAGAGAGAGAGAGGGAAAGAAAGAAAGAATCTTAAGCAGAGTCCGTGCTGAGCATGGAGCCTGACACGGGGCTTGATTTCATGACCCTGAGACCATGATCTGAGCTGAAACCAAGAGTTGGATGTTTAACCGACTGGGCCACCCAGGCACCCCAAAACTTGTTGATTTATATTTTTCAGGAAAAATGTTTTTAAGGGGATATCTTGATAGGAAAAGTAATCATAAAATGCTGTCATCTTTCTGGTTTTGTTAGAAAAGACCAAAGTAGAGAAAGCACACAGACACTCCCAGGCTTTACATGTATGAGCACCAGCCTGCAGGCACCCACATCACATGTGGCTAGAAAGGGTTTTCTCTTGCAAAGAAGAACACTGGTAGCCATGGTCCCAGCCACCATCGTGGGGGTCCTACGTGAGGTGGCCTTTAGTTGGAGGGCAAATTGTAGATTTTCACATTGTACCAGTTCCCTAGGGCTGCCATAACAATGTAACACAAACTTGGATTAAAACAGCAGAAATTTTCTCTGAAGGCTCTAGAGAAGGATCCTTCTCTGCCTTATCCTATGTTGGCTTCTGGCAATCCTTGGCATTCTTTGGCATTCCTTGGTCTCTAATCTCTGCCTCTGTCTTCACACAGCTATCTTCCTCATGTTCATGTGCATATACTGTCTTCCCTCTGTGTCTCTTTTCTTCTAAATCATGTGGGATTAGGGCCCATCTTAACAACTTCACCTTACCTTGATTACATCTGCAAAGACCCTATTTCCAAATAAGGTCACATTCACAGATAGGGGTTCATAGGGGTTAAGGCTTCAACATATCAGTTAAGGGGACATAATTCAATTCTTAATCATCAACCAACCTTGTTCACTAATGTCATTGCATAAACCAGCAGCTCTGTGTCGACCCCATCTTTTTCCTCCAGGATTTCCATGATATTTGACCAGGGTTTGACTCCTATGAGTAAAGCAAAAATCATTAGAAACAACAAGTCAATACTCCTTATCCAACTAATATCACAGTTTATTCAAAGACTTATCACCCAATGATGCTGGTGTCTTCAGTCACCAAATTTCAAAGCATACCCTTAGGGTGAACTTGAACATGCTTCTAATTTGGCAATAATATACCACCACGTCATTCTTGTCCAGTTGAAAATGTATATTCTATGTCAGCATGGCTATCAATTCGCTTGAAAGTTCTCTTTATATTAAATATGTAATTTGAGGAAATCCAGTCATGTGCATTTCACTCTCTGAGCGTGGAAACTCTTGATAAATGCTCTCTATATGTCCATCGGCATATTATGCTCTGATCTCTTGCAAGGAAAGGGATATCGGAGATCTTTACATTCGCTTAAACAGTGGACTCCAAGAAATACTGGGGAAACATCTGTCTAACAAACATTTCAAGAACAGAAGTATATTATGATTCAACCCAGGAACAAATACTGGTTAAGCATCAACAGGGTACAAAGAACCCACCTCACCAAAAAGCTGGTTCTTTGAACCCTGTTGATGCTTAGCCAGTATTTGTGCCGATGGTCGCAGAGGGCCTGGTACAAGAAGTGGCTCTGCAAATGAAAGCTCAGGGGTGGTTATTCCCTGGCTCCCAGAGAGGGCAGGAAAATCCATCACATTCAGTACTGTACAGCCAAGGCCAAGGTTACATAGGGCAGACAAAACCAGGACACAGTTTCCTATGCCTGAGATAAACATTTGAAGGGAGGTATTGCCTCACCTTTGGCATGGCGGCATGGAACATGAAGCTCCTTCCTGTTTTCTCTATAAAGTTCTCAAAGGGATATTGCTTATTCTTACTGATAAAAGTAAATTCTGAAATAATGTAAAACCAGTGGCTTCCAAACGCAGGTTCTTGGATGAGTCATGTCAGAGCTCATCTGCTGGCCTTGAGAAAAAAGCTCTCCAAAGGGCAGCAGTGGTAGCTGTCTTATCTCTTTGCTCTTAGCACAGTGTCTGGCACTTAATAGGTCTGCCTAGTAAATGGGGAACTACGGGAGGGCATGAAGTGGGGTAAGCTGGAGCAGTTTTGAAGTAACCGGAGGGCAAATGCAGGAAGAGAAGGAAGGAGATGAGGAGAATTTTAAAAAGGAACAGGCACCTACTCTATGACTTAGGAACACAGAGTTTCACATAGGGGTCTATTGGTTCTCCTACCTTGTGAACAGAGAGGCTTTTCCTTTGGCAAAACTGCCCAGTTGGTCAGAATGAGGCAAGCTACTCTAACCCTAACTCCAAACACAAACTCATGACCTTTCACCTATTAACCACTGACATACCCCTTGCTGCTATTTACCATCAAAGTATTCTGAAGTCCTCAGCTGTGCTTCAAACCAGCAAAGAAACCATTTCTGCCCTCATGACAGTCAACCACAGTCAACGTGGTCAGTAGGTCATGGGTCTCACTGTTCAGGTGCCGTTAGAGCACTCCAAGTACTTCTCCTGTGTTTAGGACAAGCGTAACCAGTATCATTCACACTCGGCACCCAACCCTAGCATAAAACATGGGTTCTAGCGGGTTACCCACATACGGTTCAAAGGGGGCCTGAAGGAGACTACGCTGACGCAAAGCATTTCCAATAGCACTAGTGGACCCAGGACAGCCTTCTGGTTGCGAGCTTTGGAACCACAAGCCAAACGGCCTAGGGAAGGCAAAGCCAAGAAGCAAAGGCAGGCTCCCAGAGAGAGGGAGGTACAGCCAGACCATATCCTCGCCCACATACAAACGCACTCATGTGTGCACCATTTAATCCTTTATAATGAAAACACTCAAACACTGGCTTAATTTAGTTGAAAAACATGTTCTTCAGCTGTGATATCTGATTACCTTTTATGGATTTCAACGTCTGGAAACTTGCATATATCCCTACACTGTTGAGTTGAATGTTACTCTCCTTTGATTGTTTTAGTGCCAGAAATGGGAAACATTCAAAAGAAAGGAGGTGAAGAGGAAGAAACATTTCGGGGCAACAAAACAGCCTTGGAAGGGCTCAGGCCGGCCCATGGGAAGCACCAGTCACCCAACTTCCCCAAAGCTGCACCTGCTGGAACTAAATGGTCCAGGTCAATTCCCCCCTCCATCCCCCTCCACAACTTGCTCCATACAGAGTGTGAGTGCATGCATGTGTGTGTGTGCGTGTGCACACACGTGTAGAGGCGGGTGGTCCTGTATTAGAATCATAAACCATATGATCTGACCCTTTCACATAACAGAGAAAGAAATCCCTTTCCAAAGTAGTGGAAAGAAAAGAGGCTCAGGAAATACATCTAAATAGGAGTGATCGTATCAACCTTGGAGAATTCCTGTGGGGTGTCACAGAGATAAAGCACTCTTTTTGCCTTAGCGCTGTTGAAGTACATTAGAAGACAATAATTTTCTTAATTACAACCATCTGTCTCTCTCCAGCTCCACCCCCCAGATGCCAGCTCTGGGTACAGCCTCCACGAGAGCCCTTTTCTCCTATGATGTTTCAAGCACATCGTTGGCACTTAAATATTTACCGAATCAAGGAGTTTTATACAACAAATATTTAGCCTAGTGTCTGTTACATAATAGGCACTGGAATTATCAGTAGCTATAATTGTCACGGTGGTGGTGACACCCACGCTTACCCAACAGGGCTTCTACACAGGCTCCCAGGCAGGTCCTCTCTTCCCGCCAAACCACAGTGCCTCTCTCTCAACCCAGAAGAAGCAAGCACACAACAGATGACTCAACGCGTTCGCCTTCTGACTTTCCTCTTAGCTCTCTGTGGTAACTACCTCCCCCTCCCCGACCCAAAAAAGATTGATATTTAGCACAACGCCTAGGACACACAAGTTGGTCTAACACTCCATCAGAAAGGCAGCAGGTCTCATGTCTTTCTATATGACTGAAAAACACACTGAGCATGTATGCTCCTGCTATAGCTAACCATGGAAACATGGCTTGACTTTCGTCACCTAACTTCCACCAAATTTTGGGAGTGCTTCACAAGATCAGTATTTCCTCCAGCAGAAGTCAGACACAGGATGGCCTGAAAGGATGGCTGGATTTTGTCTTCCCCGTAAATCAGGTGTGACAAACACGTTTAGGAATTATGTCATCTCTCATTACCTCACACTCAAATGAAAATGAAACTTCTTCAAAAGCAGTGCTGACCCCAATTAGGGGAACTCAGGATTTATGGCTGCAATTTCAAAATAAGTTCCCCAGTCTGCTCACTTGCCCCACCCTCTCTCTGAGATGCAAACCCACAGTCAGTGGGAAGGGCACCTTCCCAGGGGAGCAGAGGTTCGGTTCTCAACCAGTTTCCTGCCACCCCCCACAAGGACAGTCTCAATGAAAGGGAGTTTGTGATGATGGCAAAACGACAGAGCAAGGCCCTCTCATAGGCGCCTGTACCCACTCACAGCCTTTCTTTCTTTGTGCAATATCCTGTCCCCTAGGAAGGGAAAGTGACCTGAAGATGCCAGGAGAGAGGTGACCTAGCAGTTTGAATAGGTAGCTGTGATACCATGCCATGCCCCAGACACTAGCACCAGTTCACCTTTCCATACCAACCCCTGAGCAAATGTACCAATTGCCTGATTCAAATGGGGCATATTTAATTTTCCTTAATTCAGTTATTAGTCCCTATGATGGACTTAGACTCCTCAGCTTTTATCTCTGCTCATACCTGGCCTACTCCTGGCCAAAGGACAAACCATCCCCACTTCCAGACTCCCGCTCCCACACTCCTTCTGGTTAACCCCCACACAGCATGCGTAATATTTATAAAGCAACTGGAGGAATTTGTTCTGGACTTCATCTGCTGTAGGTGGTGGTGATTTTTCAGGACTCATAGCTTATTTGTTGGTTTTCTCTGCTAATTTAAAAAAATCTGACAGTTTTCATTGTCCAAAAGAATGCCTTTCTATTTAAAACAAAACAAAACCCAGTCTATAGCATGCCCATTCTCCACCCAACACCATAGAGGAATGGATCTGAAGCCACTTTGAGGAGTAAAATTGATGGCTTATTTATAAACTTGTGCACAAACGGACATGCTCAGTTGGCCCTCAGTCACCTCTGACACCTCTGTCTAGCACTTCCCCCAGCTGAGAGGGGAGTGAAGAGTTGCTTCTAAACCTGCCAGGTGGAAACACACCTGGGAGTCACGGTGCTCTCTGCAGAGCACCATGACATATTTAGATGTTTAATTCCATCATAGAGCTCAGGAACAATTTTACTAGCAGGCAAATAGGATGATGTTATATGTACGCATTAAAAAATCACGGCCAAGACCACACATGTCCATAGAGGAACATGCTACTGAACCACGTGATATGCTATGTCTGAGTTTTTCCATTAGTATTGCTTTTTTTCAGTTGATAGCTCTCAGTAGCAGACAGATGGCAGTAGCTGCCAAGAATTAAGAAATTTTATAGGCTAAACCACCAAGCTAAGAAAACCATCTATTAGCTACCTTTTTTTTTTTTTTTTTTTTTTTTTTTTTTACAAATTGGATAAAGATGACCATCATAGTGTCTTGAAGGAGACACTGAAGACAACAGAGAGCCTCTGGCTGGGTTGGTAGATGGGGGCTTAGACGTAGGTACCAAGCCCTGGATTATCTCAGGTTCATTCCTGTACCCGCAACTCCACCAACAAACCCTTCAGAGAATGTGAAGTCCAAGGAAGGAAGCTCTAAACTCCCAACTCAATGAAGCCAAAGAGGGACCCCCAAGGCCGTGAAAAGGCTTATCCCTTAAATACAGCCTCGATGAGAAGGACCCATGGGTTATTTGAAATTTAGGGCAGGAAAACAAGGAGTCCATTAACTGTCCTAAAGTAATCCCTGGAGTTGGGGGATGGAGTATGATCTGAGGACCAATAAAAGGGTCTGCCTTGCTGTCTTCCCATACACCCACCTCTGACCCTAAACTTCATTAATTGGCTTTGGAAACACAAACCCCGGTTTCTGAGCCACTGACTACCTTCATTAAGGATTCTCAGCTGGCCCCATAATCTGCTCTTGGCCATAAGAGATTTAAAATCTGGCACCAGATGGAAACATGCTATGGTAGAAAGAAAAAAAACAAGCCTGCCCTGGTCTGTGACCCATGTTCCAGATTCACAGTCTCTGTCCACACATGAGAGTTTGTCTCTCTCACACCCACCCACCCCCATGCACAGGCCTAGAGTTACCTCCAGCCTACGATCCATCATGCCTGGTGCTGACATTTGCCTGTGCATTCATGGAAAAGGTATGGAAGCTCAATTTATGGCCTTGGATGGCTTTCATTAACTTATATTCAAACTACTGAATTAATAAGTGAGCTACTTTCCTTCACCTTTGATGCAGCACTGAAAGGTGGGTCTCTGAGCAATGCTGAGTCAGAGATACAAATAGTTGGAATCGAAGAGTGCTATTAGGCCTCTTGTCCTTGACAGTTGTACTTGGCTTAGTGTGTGCACAGAAACATATACATGAAACTGTAAGGAAATATACCAACATGTTAATAATTATTTCTGTCTGGTGAGATTGGAGGTGGTGATTCATTATAATCTCCTTTTTTTTTTTTTTTTTTTACCAGCAGAAGATGTAACCTTTATTATGGCTCCCACATCTCAAAAATAATACTACTATCAATAAAATAGTTATTAAACCACATTTCATAGCAAAATAATAAATAACACAACTTGAGCCAAGCCAACCATCTAGAAATGCATGATTCAAAGACCGATGTGTGACTGAGACAACTGCTTACGTTCCATTTCCTCCTCTTCCTTGTGATTTGCTTTTTTTTTTTTTTGTTTTTTTTACTGAAAGTATTTATTTATTTATTATTTTTTCATTTTTTTTTATTGGTGTTCAATTTACTAACATACAGAATAACACCCAGTGCCCGTCACCCATTCACTCCCACCCCCCGCCCTCCTCCCCTTCTACCACCCCTAGTTCGTTTCCCAGAGTTAGCAGTCTTTACGTTCTGTCTCCCTTTCTGATATTTCCCACACATTTCTTCTCCCTTCCCTTATTTTCCCTTTCACTATTATTTATATTCCCCAAATGAATGAGAACATATAATGTTTGTCCTTCTCCGACTGACTTACTTCACTCAGCATAATACCCTCCAGTATAATCTCCTTTATACTTTCTTTCTATAGAGAGAATGAGTGTTGTAAAAAGAAAAATAAATGTTATCAAGGTTTTTGATATCAAGGCTTTTCTCTGGGTCTTTGTGGGGACGATCATAGTAATAATAATGTCCTACCAGAAAAGAGGTCCAAACATTTTTTTTAAGAGGACAAAATCAAAAGCCCCTAACATTTTAACTTTGGGCTTTACAGTATTACAGGGGCCACACGCTAAGCCAAATCCAAAGTCCTTCTTTTCATCAAGTGCATATGGAAGGCCTGCCTGCCTACTGCCCAGCTCAGTGCTGGGACACCAAGAAGAGAGCCAAAGACTCTGCCACCATCTGGCAGGGCACACACTCATCAGAAATGTCAATGACAACAACATATGGGCTCTGAGTGCATGTGACTAGCCCAAGATAGGGAAGGGGCAGTGGGAGCCAGGTGGGAGGTGGGGGCGGCAAGTAGACAGGGGTTGGATGGTGAAGGATGAATTGCAGGGTTTGGACCTAATTCTGTGGGCCTTGGGAAGCCACCAGCAGGGAAACGATGTGACCAAATTTTTGTTTTAAAAGAATCTCCCAATAGCAGAGGTGAGGGTCGCACTTCAGGGACGTAATGCCAGGTGACAGATGGAGAGGGCCCCCAGTAGGAGGACATGAGATGAAAGGAAAAAAAAGGAGAACATTCTGAGAGTCAGAGCCAAAAAAGCTTGTGTGAGAGAAGGGGAGAAAGGAGCCAGGGTGACCTGGACAAAATGGGAAAGGGGAGGAGGAGCTGGTTCTATGGGTTCAGTGGAGGGGACTGAGAACAGGGCATAAACACAAGCTCAGAGTCTGACCTGTCCTGGGTAAGGCCATGAATACTTTCCCTTTCATAGCTAAATCCATGTTCAATCCCTGATCTTTGTATACTCACAATTCTAAAAAATATGTTTTCTGCAGTGGGGAGTCCACACAAATGGAATTCTGTTCATTCTCAATTCTGTTATGAACATGTTAAAAATGGAAACCTGCCTAGAGTAGACATGTCTACCTTGATGAAATAGTGGGTGGGGACCACTTACCCCTTTTGGTGTCGACAGCAGAGACAGCTTGAATCAGAAGAGGTGCATTTGACTCCGAGTACTCCACAAAGACGAGCAGCAGCTTCAGGGCTGTCTTCACCACCAGCCGGAACTGCCCAGAAAAGAGAAAAGCATCATGTAGCTGTGGACGGTCTGTGTACACCTGAAGGCAGGCTGGCACTCAGTGCTGGCTTTGGCCAGGAGAACTCGGCAAGCACATAGATTCCTTTGCCAGATGCCTCAGAAACAGGAATTGATATTATCCCCATTGCACAGATTAGGAAACTGAGGCACAGACTATCCTGCCCACAGCCAGAAATAGAACCAGAATTCGATCCCAAGGCCTCTGGGTCCAGAGCTCACACCCTGCAGCCTCTCAGCAAACAAGATAGCACTTGCCACGTTGGTTGATTCATTTTATCCAGACTAGAACACTGTGAGATAGGAACAATCACAATCCTCCTTTTTCTGGTAAGGAAGTAGGCACAGCGGGGTGAAGGACTTACCCAGAGCCAAACCACTGAACTGAGGCAAGCAGGAATCTGAACCAAGTCCCATCCTGCTAGGCCCAGGGCACAGCATTTGTAAGGAGCCACACACAGCCCTGGGGCCTTCCATCACACAAGCCACAGGTTACCTGCCCAGAGAAATTCCCAAGCTTCCCAGCTGAAGCTTAGCTGGCCCTGGGGGCTACCTGTGGCAGTCTTGGGTGGGGGTTCCAGGTCACCCCTCCCCCCATCCCCCCAAAAGCTGCTGCCACAACTCATTACCTATAGTGTCCCTTCCCTGAGCCCCATCTTCCAAGAAACTCTTTTTAAATTTTATTTAAATTCAATTTGCCAACATATAGTATTAACACCCAGGGCTCACTCATCTCACCCAAGAACTTCTTTCTAAAGAAACTTACCCACCAGCTCTCTCCTGTAAATGGGTTCAAATCATGCATCTAAGAAATAAGGAGCCTGCCCCAGGCTACCCAGCCCAGCCCCAGCAATTTGCTTAGCAATGCCCCACCCCCACAGAGAGTAACACTTTCAAGGGGAGGGGGGCTTATCTGCATCATGTCTGCAGGACCAGGAACTGCATTTGGCACGGAGTGGGCTCTGTGATGTTTGCTCACTGAATGAATGAATCAGTTCATGACCAGTCAATGCACGACCCCTCAACTCTATCACCTTCGTTGTAAAGAATCAGCTCCAGGATCTCCATTTGCAGCCCAAGGAAGACCCAGGGCCTCCTGAAGGCAACAGCTCACATCAAAATACTAGGGATAGGGACACATGTAGATTTTATAAGAAACTTGGAGCCTAAAGCATTCCTCACTATTCCAGAGTGAATAGTGTAAAAACACCACCTGTATCAAGTTACTTCCCCAAAGTCAGGCAAACACCTCTACTCTCTCGACCCTTCTCCTCGGGCATACTTCCCTGATTCTTCTCCTTGATTCCACATCTCTCTCCAGCCAGTGTCTTGGTTCTCAACTCCCCTTTATAGGAAAACTTCTCAAAAGGACTGCCACTCGCTCCACTTCCTCACTTTCTACAGACTCCTCAACCCAATCTGATAGGGTTTCCATCACCACCGTGCAAATGACATTTCTCTTGTTAGGGTTGCCAACAGCCTCCATATTGTCAAATCCAATAGTTATTTCTTCACTCGTTTCAATCCCCAACAGCATATGACACAACTGCTTCCTCCAAGAATGGTTTCCTGTCACCATGGCTGACCCCAGTCTCCAACCTGAGTGGCCACTCCTTTGCTGGCTCCTTCTAGGGTACTCAATCTTTAGGTGGGGGAAGGCTGCAGAGTCCACTCTGCATTCTTTCTTTCTCTTTCTGTACACTCTAAGTGAGTCCATTCAGTCTCTTGGTTTTACATTCTATCTGTGACTCAGTGCAAACTGTTGCACCCCAGGCCTGACCAAACTCCTGGGCTCTGACAGCCCCCTGACCCCGGACATGGCTACTCATATGCTAACAGCACCTCAAATTCAGGTGGTCAAAAGAGAACCCTTCATCTCACATGGGCTCACTCCATCCCACCTACCATTCCAGCCTGTTCCCTCCACTCAGCATGTCAGCCACACACAAAGTGGCTGGTGGGGACTTTTCTCACCCCATTCCCACAACAGATCCATCCACCAGCGTGGTCAGAGCTTCCCTCAAGAAAGCCTCTTCAGTACTTCCAGACTTGTTCCCACCTCCCCCTATGTCCATTCTACAAACTGTAGCCAGAGTGACCACTGTACCCTCAACCTCCCTTCACGGCCCCCCGAGCCCAGGATGGAACCCACTCCCACAGGCGTTACGTCCTGGCTCAGCTGTCACTGTCCTTCTGCCCAGTGTGTTCCCACCATCTACCTCTCTGCCATCACATGACTGTGTTTTCAACCTACCAAAGCTCGTTCACAGCTCAAGGCTTCTCAGTGGCTATTCCCTGCCTAGAAACAGTCACCACAGGACTGGCCTTTTATCATTCTTCAGATGTGAGAAATTTTCCCTCATGGGAAGTGCCTTCCTAACCACTTCACCCAAAGGGGCCTCTTGGTCACTCTCATATCAATGCCTTATACTCCTCACATCCTTTATCATGACCTGAAATTGCTACACCTGACATTCCTCTACTGCCCCCAACGAGAACATTAGTCACCTGGCAGCAGAGGTGTTTTATCTGACACACCAGAAACAGCATCTGTCCCAGAGCCGATGATCAGTCAGGAAGGCATCTGAGGCTTGTTCCCCAAATGCACCCCCTCACATCAGCAGAGGGTGCCATCTCAGCCCCAGCTGCCATCCCCCTAGTCCTCAGCAAAGCTGGGGCCCCTCCACAATCACACTGAGGACCAGCAGTGCCTTGGGCCTCTGTTCTCACCGTTATGTTCCTTACCACACTGAAAACGGAATTCTTTAGAAGGCTTTGAACTCTTTAGAGGGTTTCTACCTGTATAACTTGGGTCCTGCATTCAGTCCTCTGCTCCCAGAAGAGGAACACACTGAATCCCAGAGTACTTTTTTAAACCACAAGGTTGGGGGTAGAAGGGAAAGGCAAGGCATAATGAACTGTTCTATCTTTGTATGTTTAGGGCTGTAGACAGTTCTTCAAGTAAATAAAACAACCTAGCAAGCCCAGGCAACTTCCTCAGTGGGTGGACTATTATTGAGTAGATTAAGCCTTCCCAGTGCCTTCCTGGGCAAGATCCTGGCTGCTGCCCACCCGGCTACCCGCATGCGCTGGTCTCAGGAAGAGCGGGGGGGGAGTGTGTGCCTGTCTCACCAACGTCCCTCCTGAACATCTCTGTGGTCACAGATCTTAGCCAACACAGTCCCAGGGACCCAGAACCCCTTTCGCCATTCTCCTTCATTAAACTAATTTATAACAAACAAACACTGTTTTCTAGCAAAGTCTTTTTTTTTTATCGGTCTCAACATGTCTGTTCATGTCTGCTTCTCCTTTGCTGTAAACGCTCTGTTTGGAGCTCTTTTGGCATTATATTTTTATTTAAAAAAAATTCCAAACTCTTCTGATTCATGATTTTAGGCTTCTATTGAGTCTAAGTTTACATTTAGGTGCCTTTGGAAGCCTCCCTATGTAAAATTAATAAACATGTTCAATAGTTAAACCACTTTTGAAAAAGGGGCAGAATGTGAATTTATGGAAATGCATGATACTAATTGCAAGCATGTCCTAACTAATCACCAAATATGTCCAGCAGGACTCCTCCCCAGAAATACCTTATTAGCATTACTGTAGAGACTTGAAAGTAATAACAGCACATTACTTTAAAAGGTTTCTGCATCAACCTTTATTTATCCAGAAATCATTTAATTTGATGCCCACAAGTATCTGGAATGTAGTCAAAACCCTCCAAAGCCTTGGAACAGCCACAGTGGAGGCCACACACCCATTCCTCCAAGTCCAAACATGCTACTGATCTCAAAGCTCTTAAAAACCCACACTTGGTGCCACTGTGCTGATCTTAGACACATTCTAATAGGAATAGCTATGGCGATTGCCAGCCCGCATCCACTGGAAAGGGACACACCACAGGAGGGTGACAGACAGGTGAGGCAGGCCCAGCATGGCAGCTAGAGCAAGGACCACAAATGACAAAGGTGGGAGCAAGCTACTCAGGAGCCAGCATACACACCACAGTGTGGCTCAGCAACTGAAGGGGCCCCTCAAAGCCACGAGGCAGTGTCCCTCCAATCTGAACTGTTGGGTTTTCGGCTCTGCCTGCTACTCCCTTATGTTCTAACGACAGGTTTCACCTACAGTGACTTACAGGCTCAAACATTTGCCCATCTGTCTAACACTGAAGGGAAGTCAGTAAGAATTGATTTTCATTCTGAAGGTACATGGATCATGTGAGAAGGTAAGAGCAAACAGTCATAAAACAGTTAAAGGAGTCAGTCTCAGAAGTGGTGGCTCAGAGACAAATGGCAACTTCCTCACACCTAGAGGTTCTGAGTGGCCACCTGCTAAGGCTACTCCAGAAGAAATTCAGAACCTGGACGGTGGTGGAATGGCTGATTCTGTTTAAGATCCTTCCCATCCCAAGATGCTGAGCTGCTTCTTTCAACAACATTTGAGTGCTTTCCAGATGCCCAGCCCCCAACAAGGTTCTATGAAAGGATAACAAAGTCATGGCCTTCAAGGAGATGGTCCTCTTGCTGTTGAGAGAGGACTCAGAACCCCTCCACACCACACAGCTGAGTGTTATCTGTGCTGGAAGCCCTGAGGGCCAGGTGACTGAGGACAGAGAGCACCAGCCAGAAGACAGCCTTGAAAGTGGAGAGGGAGAGTCAGTAGAACCAACTTGGAGCTGATCCAGCTGCCTGTGGGCTTCCATGGAAGAGAAGAGCTATGTGATAACTTTTGAGTTCATGCTCCCATAAATAATCCCACTTCCTTAGGGATAGGGGAAACACGTGGGGGGTCTAGATTCAGTCTTTGAGCTACACGTTACCTACTTTTTATGTAATTACATTCTAGGGAATACTGGTATTCTATTTTAACACTGGTCCATTATAATAAATTATGCTTTATATTGCTTTAAAACATGTAGCTAAATCACAGTATTTAACAGGACTCTGAGACAACCCCTTTGTTATAAAGGCAGGAGAAGAACGTGCAGCCAGCTGTGAACTGTGTTTCTCTTAAGTATTTAGTGCCTGTTGGGGACGCCTGGCTGAGCTTCACTTTCTGCTGCAACTATCATTTTGCACTCCATTCTTACTCAGCACAAAAGAGAGGCCATGAGCCTTCAGAGGAACAGAGATGCCTTTTGACCTAGGGATGTGACATTTGTCAGGTCAAGCCTCGGTTCGGGGACTTAGCCTCTGGATTCCATCAACCACTTGGGGATCCAGTGTCACCTCCATGCCAGGGAGGCTGAGCCTGAGGGAGGGGTGGCACGATACTGTCAGCATAGAACTTTGCCTTTCTTTCTTTCTTTCTTTCTTTCTTTTTTTTTTTTTTTTTTTTTTTTTTTAATTTTCTAGGCCGACCCACAGAGAGTGTGTGGAGTCGGCTGGTACAGAACTCAGGTATCTGGGTTTTAGATAAAATGTAACTTCCAGATGTATGGAAAAGGAATACAAGCCAGTTTCTCAATAATTTTGCACATTAGAGCAAACTGGAACTCCTTTCACGTTTTATTGTACTTAGAGAAACACAAGAACTATACTTAGAAGGTCAAATATGCTGCTTATTAAGTAGAAATAAAAGTATTCCAAAAAAAAAAAAAATCTCCAAATTCCTACTCTGCTTCTAAAAATTCAACAACCATAAAAAGAAAACAATTTCCAAGCCTCGGGATTTAAATTACAAAGGAGTTAGAAAAACATGCTTTATTCTATTTGTTTCATTTTCTGCTAAAAAAGCATAAATATATGTTCTAGAAGTGGATGCTGGTTATTAAACCTGAATTAGAAATTGGTAAGATAACTTATAGAGCTTTGTCACACTGTTTCCCAGCTTACCATACTGAAAATATACTGAATATTTTAACAACAAAGAGTTAAGCAACTTAAGACACTTTCAAGACCTTCTCATTTAAGCACTTTATTCCAATGACATATCCTTAAGCTCAGAATTCCTAGCCAGAAGCTCAGAATAGGCCCTAAAGCCTTTGTAACTGGTTATTAAACAGTCTAACAGATACCCTAAACCCTGAATCTATCCCCTTTTAAGATGCTGTCTGCAAAATGAGATGGGTCTAGTCAGAAATAAAGTGTGGACCCAAATATATTACCTGAGTATAGAACTCGGGGCTGTGGCTTTGCAGGTATCTGGCAAGGGGCAAGGTGCACAGAGGCCAGGGTTGGCACATCTGCCAGGACAGGAAGTTACCTACACCAAGTCCACATGCTATGCCCTCAGGTCCTGATGGCCTATCTGCTTATGACCTAATGGAATTTGCAGAAAGGGAACCAAACTACATTTGTGATTCATGTAGTAGCCAAGTGTGAGTTTAGGAACCCCTTAAGTGTTTACTAGTTAGTGGAGAGGAAATCTTGCAGAACAGAACATACAGCAGAGTATTCAGAAATCATTAAGTATCAAAATAATTTTTAAAAATGCTACAAATGAACGTTTTCTTTCTATTCAGATAAAATTCTGGGGCTTGGGACACCCGGGTGGCTCAGTGGTTGAGTGTCTGCCTTTGGCTCAAGTCGTGATCTCTGGGTCCTGGGATCAAGTCCTGCATTGGGCCCCCCACAGGGAGCCCGCTTCTCCCTATGCCTGTGCCTCTGCCTCTGTGTGTCTCTCATGAATAAGTAAAAATAAAATCTTTAAAGAAAAGTTCTGGGGCTTAGCAGGAGGTTTCTTTAAAGAACAATGGATAAAAGTGGGCAAGGCCAGAAAATACCCATTTTGCTACCTTTTCCTCAGGATATTCAATGTAATTATGAGGAGTTGGTTGATAATAGGTAACACAGATCCACTCTGTTATTGACTAAGGAATACCAAAAACTCTGCACTAAACTACTGACTTAAATAACACCCTGGTAATATTTGCAAAATGAAGGAGGGAAATCAACAAGGTTGGGTACTTACTTGTCCAGTTACTGACAGACATCTCCATTCTCAGATACAAAGTCTCATGTTCTAGAAGGCTATTTAACTTGTCACACAAATAATTTCTGTTTTCAGTTAGCAATAATCACGCCTTGGATAAGCCTCATTGGCTACGATACTGCCACTGCACAAAGCTGCACACAACTACTTTCTGAAGAAAGTCAAAGGAAAACACCAACTCTGATCTGATTCTTTCTACTATACTATGAGGAGCCCCACCTTTCCCTCTGGTGCAAAAACTTAAACCTTGGGGAAATGAGACAAATACGTTCTTATGAGCTATAATCAAGGTTAAAGAATGTTCCTAAGTAAATAATCAGCCCTGGAAAATAACAGAGGACAACGAAGCCTGAGGAATGGCAAATGTGAATTAGCAAGAGTTTGACAGCTAACTCACATCTCCTTAGAGTGGGTGGAGGAGGGCTGGCAGATGAGCCCTGGCAGGTGGAAAAAGGCTACAGGAACTGGGTTACCAGCACTGGCAAAGGCAATCTTGAGCCTGCAGGGCCACTCCCCCCATGGCTCCCAGAAGCCTACGCTTTGTCCAGTTCTCCTGCCCATCCAACACTCATAGAGCGTCACTTGCTGAAGAACAGCACACTGGCCCCTTCAGGGTCTCTTCTTCCTTATTAGAACCACCCATTCCTAGCCTCTTCAGCTACTAGAACACAGCTGCTAGTCCTCAGCCAAATGCCCTAACAGGACAGAGGGTCAAAGTGTCAGTTCCCCCACTCCACTATTTCTCTTGTTCACGGAGATCTTGCCAATGTAAATTAGTAAGCTACTATTCTGAGAGTTATCGTTCCTACTGCAAACCAGCTCCCTGAAGCTGATCATCTCAGAGTGGATTGAAGAAGCTGATGCCCAGACCTGTGGCTGGAGAGCCATCCTGGACCATAGGGTCCTCTCAGCATACTGGCTCCTCTAAGATCTGGCTTGAATCTCTGGTCTCTCCCCCTGACATCTTCCTAAAATAATCATAAGTGAAACTATTTCTTTTTTTTAATAATAAATTTATTTTTTATTGGTGTTCAATTTGCCAACATACAGAATAACACCCAGTGCTCATCCCGTCAAGTGGCCCCCTCAGTGCCCGTCACCCATTCACCCCCACCCCCCGCCCTCCTCCCCTTCCACCTTTTTTTCTTTTTCTTCCACTGAGATTATCCTCATATGGGGTATCTGAGAGATCACACAGAGAATTAGTTTTCTGGTTGTATGTAGCCAAGTAACCAGCAGGACAGTGATAGCCCTTTGTACCCACCATCTCTCTAACACAAATATGACTTGAACATGCCATTACAACTCGTAGAATTTTTTATTTTTTTATTTTTATTTTTTTCTTTTAAAGATTTATTTATTTATGATAGACATAGGGAGAGCGAGAGAGAGAGAGAGAGAGAGGCAGAGACATAGGAGGAGGGAGAAGCAGGCTCCATGCCGGGAGCCCGATGTGGGACTCGATCCCCAGGACTCCAGGATCGCGTCCTGGGCCAAAGGCAGGCGCTAAACCACTGAGCCACCCAGGGATCCCCCGTAGAATTTTTTAAATCTTAAAAATGAAACAATGATAAACATAGAAAAATATCCAAACACAACCTCATTCACTAAATATGTTTTCATCAAGTTAATAACAAAGCTCTTCATATCGAAACAATTTGATTAATATGATAAATCAAATTTTCTATGACTATTACATAGGTTTTAATATGCTTTAGGGTAATAACAAAGGAAAATGCAATGTAGAGTCAACTATGTAAGAAAGATTCCAAAGATTAGAAGAAAATGTACAAAGTTAATGTTTAAATCTATATAGAAGTATTTCAGGTGATTTTCACTTTTTTCGTATTTCAAAAGTTTTATACAGAGAAGTTTTTTATACAAAAAAAAAATTGAAAGTTTTAAAAACTCCAAGTTCCCAACCCTATCAAGAAACTAAGCAATCAATAGAACCAGACAGATTTAACTCAATGTTGCAACTCTATAAATCACAATGATCAATATGTTAAAAATTGTGGTGGAAAAGGTGGACAATGTGCATGAACGGATGAGAAAGCATCAGATGGAAATGCTAGAAATAAAAAGCATTGTAAAAGAGATGAAGAATGTATTTCAGAACCTCATCAGGAAGACTCACATAGCTGAGCAAAGAAGCAGGTAAGTTGATAAGTCTACAGAAATTGCCCAAAAAGCAACAAAGGAAAAGAGAGTGAGTCAGTTTTAACCATGCAAAGCATATTTTTATGTCAATCACAGGCAATATTTTTAAGCCTAAAACTCCCCCTTCTTGGACAGAAGCCAGAGACACAAGAACATTTCAACAAGCATCCTACTGAAGGTAAAATGATTCTAATGAAGGCACACAATCTCAATTTCCTCATGTGAAGATCCAAAGATGCAGAGATTAAAAACCTTGGAAAATTATGTACCTCAAACAATAGTACATCTGATGAACCCCTAGAGCGAGAAGAGGAATTCAGATAATGACTTCTCAACATGGCAATTCAATTTCAGTTTTTACATTTAAACATGTTAATTAATACAATCCCTCCCATCATTCTAATAAGAATAGGTGAGCATATTTGCTGTTCTGAGAATTTACAATACAGGCGCCTCAAACAATGCAAAGTTAATGTCCCAATTTTCAGAAAAAGGATTACAGATGAAGTAGAAAATTGATATCCCACACTTTATTAAATCCTTGATTGATCCCTGGCAATATGCTCCAAAGGCTTCCTGGATGAAAGTCTTATAAGCACTTAGAAAAGAGGGAAACACCTGGAACCAGCAGTTCCCAGGTGAGCAAGTTCTGGCAAGCTGAGCATATCTCCCTTTTTTAAACAGGAAGTTGGTAGAAATTGTGGGAAGAGATGTTAGCTCACAACACCAGGCACAATAATTAGTGTTTTACATATTCTTCACCATTATTATCATCCCCATTTTATAGATAATTAGCCCCATCTTATAGATGAAAAAATAGTCCGCCCAAAGGATCACACAGGTGTATTTGGTCTCCGAGCTCTGCAATTAACAGCAGATGCAGCAAACCTTGACTTTTGGCCTTAGAACTCAACGAAGAAACAAGACTCGATGATCAGAATTGGGTGCCTTCCCTCTAACTGCAACAAAATGGCCTTAAAATGACTGATGCGTGTCAACCTGCAAGCTTTATTCACTGGCTTATTCATTCCTTGCCTATGTTGACATTTTGGTTAATGAAAGAGAAGATCTGCTTATTAAATTTACGTTAAGCAAAACTAGAATTAACAGTTAATGTGATGAATGGACAAGCAAAATGCAAAATAATCTTGAGTCCAGAACTCTGACCTGGTATTAGTGGGAACGAATGCAAAGTCCTGCATTTAGGTGTGAATCAATCACAGAGATGCAAAATGGAAGAAACTGGCAAATATGGATGTATAAAAACAAAACAAACAACTCCTGGGAAGTTTAGTCCATTATCAGTCTGATTTGAGCCAGCACCCAGAGCTGCTGCTGAGAAGCCTAATGAATTGAAAGGGGATTTGTGGAAGAATGACGCTGTATCCAGCATGATGAGGAATTGCAAATTAGGTCACCAAGGACTATCTGTGGAAACCATCAAGCTTGGCTTGGACAAGATGACATGTTAACGGCCTTTGGACAAGATGACATGTTAACGGCCTTTAAATACTCAAAGAGCTTCCAGGGGGATATGAGGGTGTGTTGCTCCAAAAAGCAGTACATAGTGTTTGGTTAATGTCAAAGAGGTGGATGCAGGTTCCAGGAAGGAAGGAAGGAAGGAAGGCTTCCCACGGACTCCAGGATCCAACAATGGCTCTCACTCTGCCTCTAGAAATGTCAAGAAGGTAGCTGGTGAATGTCAGATAACAAGACCTTGCCATCTCTTCAAGGCCAGGATTGTTTTATGTTCTGTAATTCAAAAAGAGCTTCAGACTCACTCACATGTGGGGCATTTCTGAATGGATCACACAGCAGTGACATGACTATGACCTGAGACCAAAAGTCTCACTGAATCTCCTTTCCTCTTCCTGGAGCAACTGACATCATGGAGACACTGGCTTAACCGTTCTTGTGGACACTACCTTCACCTCAAAACCAATGTGTCAAAGTATTCCTGCCAATAAATCCCAATATCCAACTTTTCTATTCCTGCCAGGGGCCACACCATAGTCCTGGCTACCCTGATTCAAAACTGCGACTCTATCTTTGATTACTGCTTTTATTTTATTTTATTTTTTTATAATAAATTTATTTTTTATTGGTGTTCAATTTGCCAACATACAGAATAACACCCAGTGCTCATCCCGTCAAGTGCCCCCCTCAGTGCCCGTCTCCCATTCACCCCCACCCCCCCGCCCTCCTCCCCTTCCACCACCCCTAGTTGGTTTCCCAGAGTTAGGAGTCTTTATGTTCTGTCTCCCTTTCTGATATCAGATTACTGCTTTTATTTACCCATATCCAGAAACCCAAACCAAGGAGGCTTTTCCTCAGAATGTCCCCATATTTCCATTACTCTGTTTCTACTGCAACTTGTGACCAGGTGCCACCACCTCACAGTTTTGATACTGTGCAAGCATATCTATCCCCACTCAGGCCCAAAAGAAGTCTAGAGATCCGTGATCAGCAACCTGGAGCATAGCCGGAAAAAATTAGATTCCACAGGGCTGACAGAAAATGAGAGACAGCAGGGTGAGCCAAGGTGGACAGAAATCCAGAGAGTGCAGATTCCATGACCGCATCTGGAAGCATCCCTGGAGAACCCACAAGGAGATGGGGGACCCTGGGGGCCTCCTCAATGGGCCAGAAGGGGATTCATACAGAGAGACAGACTGTGTTAGAGTGACGACAGGCCAGGCTGTACAAGCTGAATCATTTTGCCCCAATTAATTAGACTTCCAGAGGAAAAAAACCCTCCACACTGTGTGAGAAGTCATGGGATGGGCATCTGCTTCTCACCTCTGACTGGGGAGTTTAAAGACTGGCTTTTGTAAATAAAGTGAAACACTTTATTGAAAACACTTTTTTCTTTCTTTAAAAAAGTGATTATTTGGCTGCAAATGCATCATTTTCTCCTCTGGCTAGGAGTCTCAAATATCTGCAAATATGCATTGCATAATGACCCTCTGGCAGGCTGCAAAATCACATCTTGTTGCCTTTCATGGGAGGAAAATGAAGAATTATGAAAACAGAATGACAAGGAAGGTTTCTTTAACCCAAGATTTCATTTATCAACTCTGTGCCTGTTTAAGGCAAAAAGAGCAGGATCTTAAGGTAAATCTTTTAGGTTCTGAGAAATCAGACTCTTAGTCAAAAGAAAGCCCTAGGGCCTCTAGCTTTCCTGATTTCTTAATTTGAACTGGGAAAACCTACACATAAGGAGGGGATAGTGGCTTCCTTCTCAAAACCTAAGGGCTTCAGGTCGGGGCAGCTATGCTTCTTGTAGATTCCTCACTATCCACTATCCCTGGGAATGAGGGGGGCAATGTCAGGGGCCACTGTTACTGGTTTTGCAAGAAGAGGTGATCTCATTAGAACGATAGGAAAAATCTGTTTGGTGGCTGCTGCCACTGTTGACTTTCGACCACTAGCCTGGAGCCAAGTACACCCTGTAGAACAAAGCGGGACCTTTATCTGACAATAGAGTGAGTGAAGGGACATAGGCTATGGTGTCACCCATAGTCATCCTTCTTCACAACACTGTAGGCTTCAAGGCTCAGGCCGACCATTGGCTCTATTTTCTAGCTCTCATAGTGACTGGCTCAGCGTTGAACACAGGAGCTGGAGACTATTATGGACTCTCCTTTGGGAAATGAAAGATGGAGAAGCAAACCAGCACTGATCCACAGCTGGGAAGGAGGAGAACACCCCACCTCAGACAAAGCCCTGGGGAGAGATGCCCAGGGTCACAGGCATGTGTGTGCTGAGGGTGCATAATTCCTATAAACTCATTCTTCAATGCTTTTAATTTTATGATTTCTCCATGCTATTTAGAAATGCAATAAGGGGGTTCCCTTTCAATTGCTTTCCTTAAAAGAATGATTTCTAAGAAACATCGGCAGGATGATACTGCAACTCAGGAGACTCTGAGCTCTCCTCCCATTGACTAAGCAGAGAAATGATCTCTGTTGGTCCTGTTTCCTTTTTCTCTTCTCTTTTTCTTTTCTTCCCCTGGGGTCTCTCCTCTTACTTTTCTCCATCTCCTCCTTTCTTCATGCCTTTCCCTTTGTTTCCTCCCTTCTCTCCTCCTGTCCCACCACCTAGATTTTGCCCTCATACTCTGCTCTTCCTGCTGATGAGCTAAAAGACTGTCACTTTTCCTACTGTAAGTTTGTCAGGTTTTATTTAAGAAAAATAGGGCTGGCTATTGGTGTTTTATCATGGCTATAATAATGGTACAAAGATTATTTTTTTGAGGTGGGGGAAGGGAGGAGGGGAAAAATAATATAAGCAGACTCCATGCCCAGTGTGGAGCCCAATGAAGGGCTCAGCCTCATGACCCTGAGATCATGACCTGAGCCAAAATCAAGAGTCAGATGCTTAACCGACTGAGCCACTCAGGCTCCCCCAAAGATTTTATTTATCTCCAAAATGTACCAAAAGTCCGTTTCTACTGCAGAATCTCTGCACATCTCCCTACACCATGAAGCCCTTGAGACAATCCAGGGAGCCTTGGGAAGGGAGCAGCATCCAAATGAACGAAGGTTGAGGAGGGCTCCCAGCATAAGGAAAACACAGAAAACACTGAAACAGGATATGAGATATCAATCTTCCCTCAGCCTGGCTAATTCAACCTGGCAAAGCCAGCATTTCATTCAGCATCGAAGGTCACCCACAACAGTTTGTAAATAGAGTCATTTCCATTTTCCACAGGAAACAAAGCCAAATATGAGAGAGGGAGGGAGGGAGGGAGGGTGAGAGAGAGAGAGAGGAGGAAAGATTGTCAGTCTTCTGAGAAAAGCTGTTTCTATTTCTAGTATGAAATGGGGGGGCGGTCTATCATCAGTAATGTGAGAAGAAGCAAAATTGCGAAGGCGATATAAGGGTCAAGCATGGGTCTGGGACCCATGGAATCCTGCATATCCATCCCCCTCACAGAGAAAAGGGTCTCCCCACGACACAAGGGCACCATCACTGGGACTCTGGAAATCTGAAAGGATAATGAAACTCAAATGGGATCTGTTCTCCACACAGTCAAATCAGGGCTGAGCCCTCTCGAAGCACAGCAGAGTCTTTGGGAAGCAGGTAATGGCAGACATCAGGCCAAGGGATGGGCCTCACCACAGTGAGCTCAATGCGAGGGGACACCAGCCTTGACAGGTTTGCCAAACTAGGTATGGAAGCAAGTATGAGGGTGGGGAAAAGTTTGTGTGAACTACATACTCTCCAGGGACCACCTGAGAATGCTGTGGTGATTCTGTGATCTGTGTAGGTCAGGTTCAGGTCCCCCAGCCAGGCCTGCAGACGCCACTCTGCCTGACCCTGCTGCCCCCACTACAGCCGCTTAGATCTCCTCCATGATGCCCCACCCCACCCTCATCCCAAAAGCTGGCCACACTCCAGCCTTGGTTCATTTGCCCCTGCTCAGGACAGGATCCCTTCTTATTCATCCTCAATACCCCCCTCCACCCGGGTCTCCCATGGCCCCACCTGAGAACCCAGAGAAGACCACACCAGAGCCTTTCCCAGCTGCCGATACACATCAAGTGGCAGGTAGGTCTGTTTCCTTAGTGGAGCACGCCACACCATGCCTGGATAGAGTCACCATGTGCCAAGATCCATGGGGGAAGTCAGAGGATTCTCATAACTAAGCACTACTTTCTCAACTACAAAATGGGGTAATGTTACTTATCCTATCACGGTCTTATATGGATTAAAGAAGGTAATGCTTGTAAAGCACCTACAATGGTGCCTGGTGCCTGGTCAATCATTACTAAGTGTTAGTTACTTTTATAACTGATGGTAGAGTTGAAAGGTGGTCTCAAATTCCTTTAACCACATACAGGAATAAGCATATACATATGTACAACACATAAATATGTCCTTAAATGACTGAGCACATGAAGACAAAGTAGAGCAGTTAAGATTGATACTGTCTATGGTACAATCTTTTAATTAAGTATTAAAAACCAGAGGTGCTGGAAGAATCAAAGCTTAAAACGAGGAAATATAAAATGCATTAGAAATTTAAAAGCTTTTTGCAATTTGAGTGTATTTTTGAATCCATAAAACAGTAGTCTTCATTTGTACTATTACAGGGCTTGAAACCAAGCTGAATAGAATTTCTCCTTTCTCAGAGAGGAGAATAAAAAGAAAGGTATGTGACATGCAAACTGAATAAAATGTTCAACTAAAACCTTCTCTTACCTTTGACCCAATGAGAGTGTACAGCCACTGAATCGTTTCATTGTGGTTTATTACTCCATTCATCCCATCCACATACAACATAATCTGGCCCAAAGCTACAGAAGAGAGGAGAAAAAGGAGGAGACATTATGGTTTTATATGTACATGTAATCTTCAGTGATCATGTCAGTTGAGATTTTCATACTTTAAGTACACCGTGTGTCACAAACCAAATTCGAAGAGTTTTCCTGAGCTGTGAAATTAGTTAAATCTCATCTCAGAGAGAAAGTGTTAACCATCGCAGAGGAAGCAAGGGCTATTCCTGGTGTCTGGAAGATGCAATTAAGGTACCAAATCCAGTGATTGTTGTTTCTGTGTGTCTTGATCTATAAGTGCATGTTTTTATGTTTCTATATCTGTGTGCAGTCCCAGACGGGGCAACAATATCCCTCGGACGGTGTCTGGATTGTGACCTCCTACTGGGACCAAGAGGAAAAATCGGGTTTTTAAAAACAACCTGGCAGGTCTCAGATGCTATGGAACCACTGGGCTCATACATTTTTTATCCTTAGATAAGAGATAAATTGTTTTATTATTTGTAACTCCTTTAAAAGACTTCAGATTAAAAAAAAAAAAAGTCAGAAAGCATGAAAAAAATCATCTCTCAGAAACCAAGTCCCGGATTCCTAGCTAGGGAAAAGACAGTCACTACATATTATCTTCATTCACCAAAAAGAAAATACAGTCATGTTACTACCTTTTTTTAAAATAAATTTATTTTTTATTGGTGTTCAATTTACCAACATACAGAATAACACCCAGTGCTCATCCCGTCAAGTGCCCCCCTCAGTGCCCATCACCCATTCACCCCCACCCCCCGCCCTCCTCTCCTTCCAACACCCCTAGTTCATTTCCCAGAGTTAGGAGTCTTTATGTTCTGTCTCTGTTTCTGATATTTCCCACACATTTCTTCTCCCTTCCCTTATATTCCCTTTCACTATTATTTAATAAAAGATTAATTCTAATTTTTCAGTTCCTGTATTATAAAAAACCATTTAGATTCTAGATAATGAACAGAAGTTACATATACCACAAAAATAGGCTTCCTTAAATCATGTGTGACCTCCTAAATCTTCTCTCACCCATAATTAATTGGCACAGGGCTGATATTTTTAGGCAACACTTTTTTCCTGGCCACAGTAGGACATCTCATTGTAGAAAATTGGAAAATACAGAATAGTGAAAATAACTCATAATTCCATAACTTAAGGATAATCATTCTTCATATATGGATCAATCCTCCATTCTTTTATTTATTATACATGTGCACTCACACAAACACGTGTTTCTATGACATAGGTCATAGAAAAATGGTGTTGAATGAAAACAGTAAAACACAAAATAGTGAGTATACACTAATTCCAAGAATAGAAATATATCTGTGATGTTAAAAAATACATATTATTCTAGCCAAAAAAGATGAAACAAAACCACATAATCGTTGAGAAAAATGATGCTCTTAAATATGCAAAAAACTCAAAATTTTAAAAAATATATTCTTGACACAACAAACACTGTATTTTTTAAAATAACAGATTTATATTCTATTTAATAATGAAGCACTGGAGATATAAATCAGAACTAAAAGATGATGTCCACTAATCCCCATGATTATTTAGCGCTGTTACAGAATTTCAGGCAAATTTAAAAGACATGAGAATTAATGAAAGGTAGGATGGTTGGAAAGGAACACATAATATCATCATGTTTGCAAGAAATATAGACCTGGCTAAAAATTCATCTACAGAATTTACAATGAAGAGATCACAATTACAACCACTTTCTCATTTTCATAAGAAAGTTGTAACTTGTATACAAAAAAAATTCAAGTTTAATGTAAAGACATAATGGATATACAACAGCAAATATGATAAAGGTTTAGATAATTTATTGTATAAATAATTCATAAAGTAATAAGAAAATACTAAATACCAAGAGAAAAAATCAAAGCATTTCATAAGAGAGATGACAAGCTTGTTTATGATAACACAAAAATTTGTCCATCATCACTATAATAAAGAAATTAAAACAATAGTGAAGTAGCATTTTCAGTGAAACCAGTAAAAGGATTTTTTAAAAAAGAAATAATTAGGTATCAAATACTAGAGAGTTAAACAAGTAACTTCACACATTACAAGTGGCAAGGCAAACTGACACAAATGCTGTAAGAAGGCTACGTTAGTGCCTTTAAGTGCCTTTAAGTGTTTTAAGTTGTTTACATTTATTTAATGACCACTGTATGTCATGCTCTGAGAGGGCATTTTATATGCATTATTAATACAATAGCTCTCTGCAGTGGATATTGTTACCCCCATTTGACAGAAGGAAAAAAAAATGAAAACAAGGCTCTGAAAAGTATAGGATTGTACTCTAAAAACCCCACTGATAACAAGGGATGGAGCCCACCGGCAGTCAGGGCAGGCAGGCTCCTTTATGTCAGTACGGGGAGCCTGAAACTCCTCTCTGAGCTCTTCACTGTGATTTCACTGGTGATTTCAGGGATCTGTCCTAAGGAAATAACCCCAAGTTAAAGGGGGGGCGGGAGCAGCAGCAGCAAATAGTCACTGAAGTGTCACCTGTAATATTAAAATTAACCAGGACCTAAATATCTATCATAGTTCTAGAACTCAGCTTTGGTAAATGACTACATAGGTTATGTCCCAACTCATAAAATGTTTCTGATAAAATAATTAAAAAGTAGAAAATTATAAACATGACATTATGCAATGGAACACCCAAATCTTCATGCATCAAAGGGAAGAAAACCACATGAAATACTAAGCTTACGATTGGATATCTATTCTTTGGATGTGTTTTTTTTTTTTCCTTTTGTTCTTGTCTTTTTCCATTAGGGGCATTGATTATGTCTATAATAGAAAAGTAAATAAATATACAAAAAGAGAACAAAATAAGACTATATAACAAAGTGTTAGGGGTTTTTCTTGGTTTTCAGAATTTTTTTCCTAGCCTATCCCTCTCCATGTGCTCCTCCCTCCTTCAGAAAGATACACCCCCTCCCCATTTCAGGGAATAGCTCTGAGAATTCAGCACATACCACCCCTCTTTTCCCCTTTCCCCCAGCCTTTCCTCCATCCACTCCCACCCAAAACAAAGAGGCAAATCTCCAGGGAAGAGGAGTGTGCCCCACTGTCCTTTTCCCATTCTAGGTTTACTGTTGAAGAAGCAAATCCAGAGGCAGATTTTAACACTTTCTTCTAAATTAGCTTAACGCATGAGGGAGGCCTCCTACTCTTCAGCCTTTGGGAAGACACATCCCTTGGGAGGACCTTGCTTCTAAGGCTGAAAAGCTGGGAATGGAGGTCTTCACCTAACTTCCCTGGGAAGAAGGTAGCCGCAAAATCCAAGTCCCTGCTGCAAAAGAAGGCTGCAAAGTGAGATTTAAAAACCAACTGGAATTTCTGTAAGCTTTCTGTGACCAGCTTCCCTCCAGGATTGTATTCTTATTAACAAATCACACTGGCTATAACTCTCCCAGAAAGCCCATGTCTAATAGAATTCAAGTTTCTGATCACACTGATTTGTCCTATTTTGATCATCAAAAGCTTTCCCACTAGATCTTTTTTTTTTTTTTTTTTGTCCCCTGACCCTAATGCGGAAGCACTGCTTCCTGTCACATCCACTGCAGACACAAGAGGGCGCTAAATAGATTCAAGTGGGTTAATATTGCACCAATTCAACCTCAAAAACCCACCCAACCTAAATGTGGGCCAGTGAATGAAACTCACACAGAGAGAAAAGGTAGATGGCCTGGGCCACAGAAGCCATGAAAACCAGTGATCTGCATTTTATAAAAGGATCAGAAAGATGAGGATGTCAGAACAGAGTGGCAGGTAACAGCCAGGGTCTGAAAACAGACTGCCCAGAGCATTGGTCCTTCTGTCTCTGGTGGAATTTACTCTAGGTATCCCTAGGAATATCTGTGCTTCAGTTTCCTCCTCTCAAAAGTGAGACAGTAATATTGTAGTATCTATTTTACAGGGGCGTTGCAGGGATTGAGTTAGAACAATGCCTGACTCAGAGGTAAGTGCTCAATGAATGTCATATCAACTACCTCCATGAAGTGGATCCATTATCTACTGAAGCCAAGCATACTCTGAAAGAATCTAAAAGACACAAAGCAGACCCTCTGCCTCATGCCAAGTCATAAAAATGTTCTCCTGTATTTTTCCCTAAAAGTTTTGTAGTTTTACTTATTTAGATATGTGATTGATAATCTTTGTGTAAATTGTGAAGTTTAGGCCGAGATTCTTTTTTTTTTTTTTTTCCGTACAGATATCCACTTGATCTAACACCTTTTGAAGAGATTGTTGTGTTTTTATGTAATTGCTTTTGAAAATTGGGGAAAAAAATCAATTGGCTCTGTTTGCGTGGGTCCATTTCTGGACTCTATTTCATTCATCTGTCTGTCCCTTTTTCCAATACCACACTATCTTGGTTACCATAGTTTTAGAGTAAGTCTTATTTATAATCAGGTAGTATGATTCCTATAATTTTTACTCTTTTTCAAAATTCTTCTGGCTATTCCTATTCCGTGGCCTTCCCATATAAATTTTAGAAACCGCTTGTCTAAATTACCAAAAATGTTACTGGAAGTATTATAAGAAATACATTAAATCTATAGATAAACTGAGAACTGACATCTTTGCTATGCGGATTCTTCTAATCCATGAACCGTCATGTTTGTTAATTTAAATCATCTGATTGCTTTCATCAGCATCTTGTAATTTATAGATTCTGTATGTGACTTTTTGCTAAATTTTAAGTCTTTCACAGTTCTTGGAGCTATTAGAAATTATACGTTAAAAACTTTTTTATTCTCAACTATTACTAGCAAACAAATAAAATCAATTTTTGTGTGATGACCTGGTATCCTATAACTTTGTTAAATGTATTAATTCTAGGAGATTTTAGGTTTTGTTTTTGTAGATTTTGGAGACTTTCTACTTAGACAATTTTGCTGTCTGTGACTAAGAACAATTTCATTTCTTCCTTCCCAATCTATATTCTCCTTTTCCTCCCTCACCTGACTGCAATGGTTATGATTTTCAGTACAATGTTCAACAGAAGTGGTAAAAGTGGACACCCTTGCTTATTCTCAATAACAAGGAAGATAGTCTTTCACAGTTATGATATTAACTGTAAGGTTTTTTACATTGCCCTTCGTTAAGGTAAAGAAGTTCCCTCCAATTTCTAGTTTGCTAAAAACTTTAATAACTGCATGCTGAATTTGTCAAATGCTTTCTCTATTTCAACTAATATTATCATGTGGTTTCTCTTCATACTGTTAATGTGGCAGGTTACACAGATATTCAGATATTTGAACTAGGCTTGTATTCCCCTCTTGGCCATGGTGCATCATTCTTTTTATATATTGCTGCATTTACTAATATTTGCTAAGGATTTTTGCTTCTTGGTTCATCAAAGATACTGGTCTGTAGTACCCTATCTTTGTCTCATCTCATATCATTGTAATTCTGGCCTTATCAAATGAAGCATTTTGGGAAGCATTCCCTCTGCTTCTACTTTCTAAAAGAGATTGTATAAAAATTGGTTTTATTTTGTCTTTAAATGTTCATATTCACCAGGAAACTACTTGGGCCTGGAGATTCCTTTTTAAGAAGACTGGTAATTGCAAATTAAATTTCTTCAGTAGACACTATTAAGAATAGTTAAAATAGGTTAATCAGGTTATCCATTTCGTCTTTCATGAGCAATGGTAGTGTGTGGCTTTTAAGGAATTGGTCCTTTTCATCTAAGGTTTCAATTTTATGTGCTTAGAATAGTTTATAGTATTCTATTACTCATTTAATGTCTGTGGGGTCTACCATGATATCCTCCTCTCTTCATTCCAGATGTTGGCAAATAGTGTCTTTTTTCTTCCATCATTATTGCTGGCCATTTTTCTTTCAAAAATTTATCTTTCTGTTTCACTGATTTTTTTCCTTATTATTTTTCTGTCTTCAATTTCACTAATTTCTAGTCTATTATCTTTTTAATTTTTTTTATTATTTATTTATGATAGTCAGAGAGAGAGAGAGGGGGGGGGGGGGCAGAGACATAGGCAGAGGGAGAAGCAGGCTCCATGCACCGGGAGCCCGATGTGGGATTCGATCCCGGGTCTCCAGGATCGTGCCCTGGGCCAAAGGCAGGTGCTAAACTGCTGCACCACCCCGAGATCCCTCTATTATTTCTTCTACTTGCTCCAGTTTTTCATATTCTGGTTTTCTACAGTGAATGTTTTTATTATTTTTTTTCTAATATAAGCATATAATCCTAAAAGTTTCTCGCCATGCATTACTTCAGTTGCATCTCACAATTTGTGATTATTTTGCATTTCCACCTTGTTTCGAAATACTTTCCCATTTCCATTGAGAAGTTCTCTTCAATACACGGATTGCTTAAAAGAATGCTGTTTAATTACTAGGCATATGGAAATATTCCTGTTATCTTGGTTATTTATAGCTTTATTCCATTATGGTCAGAAAACCTATCATATGGTTTTCTTTTAAATTTGCTATCGTCTGTCTTATGACCCAGGATGCAGTCTGTCTTGGTGAATATTTTATGCACACTTGAAGAGTATGGATACTCTGCTGTGGTTGGTAGAGTGTGCTAAGAATCTCAATTAGAGCTGGTTGGCTAGGGGAGCTGTTTAGTTCCTCCACAGCTTTGCTGATTTTCAGTCTACCAGTCCGATGGATTACCAAAGAAAGGAGTGTTGAAGTCTCCAACTATATAACTGATGATTTTCCATTTCTTATTTAAGTTTCTGCTTTATGTATTTTGAAGCTCTATAGGTTTTTCATTTCTGAGTGAACTAATAACCCTTTCAACATTATAATATCTTTCTTTGTCCCTTGCTGATTTTTTAAATTTCATAATCTACTTTCTCTAATGATCATAGCCTTCTTTTGATTAACGTTTGCAGGGTATTTATTTCTGTATCCTGTTGCTTTAAAACTACCTATAGCATTATAATTAAAGTGGGTTTTTTTGTAGGCAGCATTTAGTTGGGTCCTATGTTTTCATTTTGATTTTCTCTGCCTTTTAATTGCTGAGATTAAGTCAGTTATAGTTAATTATTGGTGCATCTGAAGTCAGGTTTATCATTTCTAATCAGTCACAGAGCCCATCTAGTGAGCTTTTTATTTTGGTTATTAATTTTCCATTCCTATACTTTCAATTTGGTTCTTCTTTATATCTTCAGTATCTCTCTTTGCTTAGACTTTCTAAGTGTCACCCTTTCTTCCTGATGCATTTTTAGAATGGCTAAAGTATTTGAAAAATTTAATATCTATATTGCCTTGGCACTGGGGTCTGTTGATTTATCTTTTCCCATGCAAGTTGAGATTTTCCTAGTTTACTTTATGCCAAGTAATTTTGGCGTATTTCCTGGACACTTTGAAAAATTTAAGACTGTGGGTTTTGTTTAAATATAACAGAAAATGTTGACATTTTTTTTTTTGTCTAAGCAGGCAATTAACCTGGTTCAACTCATGCCACAAGTTCTGACCTGCCTTTCACGGGCTCTGGTTCTAATGCCAGTTCCATTTTCAAAGTTCTTACTGTGCTTTTTGGATTGGTCCTGCATTTGTCCCATCCACTTTGAGACTTGGACATGACTTACCTTATTGTTTCATTCTCAGATTCACTAATATGCCATCTAGGGTCTGAGTCATGCGTGTACAGTTTGTGTGAACCCAGGGCTTCATAAGAGAAAGTCTCCAGGTACCTTTCCTGAGCCTCTCCTTCATTATCTCCTTGATACTTTTAGGTTCCCTGGGGCTCTCCATCTTAGTCCTTCAGCCGGAATGCTGAGTCATCATATACCCTACCCTGCCACTTATTTTCTGTGACTGTGTCCATACCTGGAACCAAGCTATGGGAGAATCAAGGGGAAAAAAACAACAGTGTTCACCTGAACCTCATGTGACCACAGTTCCATTGGAGGAAAAGTTTATGTGTCCCTCCAAGTTTTAGGTGCTATGCTCCCCCACCCCCCACAACCCCAGTGCTCGACTGTCCACATGTTACCATGGCTGTTGTCACTCTGGCATTACCTAGGGCCTGAGGTGCAACATAACACAGAAAGGAATAAGAAACATGGGCAGCATTTTGACACTGAGTGTTTGGAGTCCTTTTTCCTCTGGCTCAAGCCAAAAGCAGAAGGCTTCTCCTGGAATGCTCTCTGTCCACACCAAGGCCAACTCCTGGGTTTCAGGCTAATTGGAATCCAGACCACAGAATATAAGAAAAATGTTAAAAGCACCATCAGTTCAATGCCATTTCACAATCTCGACTTCTTCCCCCCACCTACCACTTACTCTTCAGAGTCCTCAAGTTGTTACTCAATTTGTTTGTCCCAGGCTTACAGCTGTACTTAACGGGAAAGATGGGGTCACATGTGTTCATTCCATCTCATCCAGAAATGAACTCACACCCTGCTCTGCAGCAGCAACGTGGAAGGTGGCCTAGAGAGAGTGTCCTGTAGGGTGTGTGGGGGGAAGCGTGTCCACCAGAACTTGGCCTCTGTGCTCTAACCTCATGGTTTTCCACGTTTTCTCTCCTTCCTTCCTCCTCCCCTTATTTTTACTTTCCTTTCTTCCTCTTTTATTGTCCTTCCTTTTTTAAAGCTGGAGGTCTTCTACTCCAAGGAGCCCTTAAAAGGAATCCTAACATGGTCAACGGATAATTTGCAGATGCTTTGCTGGATTTTAACTGCTTCTCGCATCTTAACACTGGACCCATCACCCCCACCCTGCCTACCGCACACAGAACCTAGTCACCCAGGCTAGACAGTTCAGGTGTAAGCCTGCATCTTTAAACACCTCTAGTGAGCTATAAAAATCAACCTAGTGAATCTGAACCAGCAATATTTTTTTTTTTAGGAAACAGTAGAAAATAGAGGCATTTCATTTATTCGGAAAAGGACTATCTTTATTCTAGTATAAATAAATAGGAATGTTTTCTTCCTGTAGGTGTTCAGCCACAAAAGTTAAGAATCTACTCTTGCAGACTCCTTCCCTTATCCTCCATCACCAATGAGTCACCAAATTCCCTCAATTTGTCTTCTACAACAGGCTGCAGATTCATCCTGTCTTCCATCACTACCTCACGTCCAGCTTTCCTTGTCTTTTTCAAATTACAGCAACCGCTGATTCCCTGCTGGTGTCCCTACCTTGACTCTCACTCTTTAGCTAATCCTATGGTAGATGTTGTTTCCACCCAATTTTCCAAAGCATCAAACATGTCAGCTACAGCTGGAAAACCTTCTGGCTCCCTCCTACCTCAGGATGAAGCCTGGGCCCCTTCCCTCTCCAGCCAACCTGCGTGATTCCAGACCACCTGGGCTCCTGTGCCTCTGAACCTACAGCCGCCAGGCCACCAACACTAAGCCTCTCAACCTTGAATTTGTTACCCATGCCTCTTATTTAAGAGAAGTCTTTGCATATAAAACATACATTTGTTCTACAAACCAGAGCTAGATGTAATTTTACTTAAAAAAAAAAAAAAAAAAAAAAGAATTTCTGACACCGCAGAGACATACAACTAAACAATCCCAAATGCCTTATTGGCCTGCTTGTTCATGTCCTTTCCTTTGCCCAAAGATGCCAAAAATGCCATGGAAGAGGCTGGAAGTTAATTCCTTCCTGGCAGAGTCACTGTGATTTTTTTAAACAAAGAGCTCAAACATTGATGCCCAGTGTAGTCTTTTAATAAACCCTTCACCCCCCATTCTTTCCTGTACTCAATATTACAGTGACATTACAGGTCACACGTATTCTGGAAACTGGCACAGAATTCGAGAGCTACACTGCCTTCTTTGGTGGGGCGGGGGTGGGGGGGGGTTGGCGGTTCACACACAATTCAGGTCTAAGTATTTTTTTTAATTTTTATTTATTTATGATAGTCACAGAGAGAGAGAGAGAGAGAGAGAGAGAGAGGCAGAGACACAGGCTGAGGGAGAAGCAGGCTCCATGCACCAGGAGCCCGACGTGGGATTCGATCCCAGGTCTCCAGGATCGTGCCCTGGGCCAAAGGCAGGTGCCAAACCACTGCACCACCCAGGGATCCCAGGTCTAAGTATTTTAAACGCAATAAAATAAAATAAAAATAATAAAATAAACAAAATAAAATAAAATAATAAAATAAACGCGTTGTTGTTGAAGTGCTGTTTTAAGTATGGAGAGATCACACAGTTTACTACAAAACAGTCCTTTTATATACTAGATAAGGCTTGGTTTGTAAACTAAGTATTCACTTGCAGAGTTGACCCTACAGCTCCATCATGCAACAAAAGATTCCTCCCACTGAAGTCAGAATATCTCAACTTATCATCCCACATCACCTTCCTACTTTTTTTTTTTTTTTTGCATGTTTGGGTAACTTTTCATTTTGATAGAAATCCAAAATTACAAAAAAGTTGCAGGGATAGCACAAGGAATCCTTATTTACTTGTATACATTTTACCCAAATTCATTAATTGTTTCCATTGTATGCTGTGTACTTTACCATCCTCTTTCTCTGAGCTTTTAAAAATTCTGAAATAAAAAAGTGGTTATATTTAAATGTACAACATGATGGTCTGATACACATACACACAGTGAAATGATTACTACAGTCAAGTTAATTAACATATCTCCTCACATGTTTAACATCTGTGTGTGTTGGGAACACCTGAAACCTACTCTTAGAATATTTGAGGAATTGAATACAGCACTAACTATAGTCACGCTTCTACATTAGATCTCTAGACTTATTTATTGCACTCACCCATTCTCGATTTCCTCTTCACAAAAGCATGGGAAGGAAAGCCTACTCTACAGCCATTTCATAAGATACTTTACCATTTGAAAATGTGACTGCAAATCACTATTTAACCCAAAGTACAGAAAAAGAGACTGTATGAAAAATTAAAGAAAAACTGCCTTGCCACAAGGGCAACCATCCGCTACTAACAATTATTACTGGTCACGAAGGTATTTCCTGGAACCAGGGGAGGGTGACCTGTAATTTGCCCATTGGGAGTGAAGATGGATGTTGCCATGTCATCGGATACAACCAGTTCTTCCTGGAGGCAGATGTAAGCCCAAGATTGGCACTGCTTTCTTCAGCCAGAACCCAACCAGACCTCTGACAATGCTCAGTGAGACTTCTTAAACTGAAGTTATCTCCAGAGAGGTTAAAACCACTGCTACTACTAAAATCTTATCTTCTGGGAAGACCTAATTCATCACAGACACAAGATTTCAACTTATTTTAATCACACCATTAGAACTCACTTTTTAAATCGCAAATGGATCTGCCGATCCCCAACTTTCATTTTGCACCAAAGTCCGCAGTAAATAGTGAAAAGAGGTTGATAACATTGACATTCTTGGAAAGAAGTGGAAACCTTGGAGTCTGAGTTATTATTATACTCTTCCACTTAACTGTCTGCCCTAAATAACAAGCCTGGGCCCAGTTTTCCCCAAGGGCAACTGTCAAAGAAATACTCTTTCAACACCAATTACTGCATGAAAATTAAGGAGAATAAGCTGCCAATTCTAGACTGGAGACAAGAATTTAATCAGCACAAAGAGCTCCAGCAAGGTGTCAAAGTTTTGAGTCCCCAGCTGACATCTAGCAGTATTTGCAATGCAAATTTTCCAGAGCATTCTTAGAAAAATTACTAACCTCTCCTCACCCCTGAATGCCCAAAAAGTCCCCAAGATAAATTTTAAAATAAATCAGGCCTAAGAGCCACGCTTAACACTCGCAAACTTAACCACTAAGTCTCATCTCAGTGAAGGGAGGGCCTTCCACCCAGGCTCCCTAGAACAGGCTCATTGGTGTGGTTCCTTCTGATGGACCTTCCCACCGTGTCATTATGCAACCATGCCCCGGCCCCATCCTACTCCCCTATGTAATACCACTCACACAGGACCTATTTGCTTCTGGCCCATTCCTTCACTTTTCAACCAGCAGCAAAGCTCAAACCCCAATTTCTCATGCTCTAAAAGTAGACCTTCACCCGCCATCAGTACAGGAAGTGCCTTATTACTGCCAGGGCTACTGTGGCCTCAATCACACCTAGGCTCCCTGGCCTCTCTCAATCTCTGCCATTCCACATTCCCCTATTTTTTAGATAAGGAGAAACCAATGGAATGAAGGCAGGTGTAATACATTAGCAGCTTTTGAGCTTCTAAAAATTTTTAGCAGCCCCTAATTTCTCTATGAAAAGAAGAGTCACATTAATGATGTGATCTATGATGATCTTCCAGAACTTTCAGCGAGTGACATGAAAGCAGATGTGCACACCATCCCCAAGGCACCTCAGGGCCTGAGATGAACTAAACCAGAGACTCCACAGGCCCAGCAGTGACCCACTCATCCTGCTCATCTCACGTGCTCCACCTAAACCCTGCTCTTCCTACAGAGACCCAGGGTGGCACCATGGATCTGTGACATAGGGCTCACTTGAGAGTGCCTCTGGAGAAGCAGCTCCTCCCCTGACCTAGGGAGGGGACACGCAGGAGGCAAAACACAAGGGATGCCACCCTCTGAGAGGCTTACCTATACTCTGGGATGACAGAGACAATAGGCATGAGGCTTGGAGAGAGCACTTAGACTCAAGTGGGGTGGGATGAAGTGGGATGGAGCTCATAAACACTCCAATTTAGAGAAGAGTGGGGTTGGTATGAGACTAATTAGAGAAGGCTTCACAGAAGAGGGCAACAGAGCCATACCTTAAAGGCTGGGGCACACTTCACTACAAGAAAACAGAGAGCTTCCAGGGCATGAGAAGAGAAAATGTGCATCAATGCTCCCCCTGATTTCTGCTTTCAGGACAGCGTAGCATCAAGAAAAACTCATAGTGGGACCCAGGGAGCTGTTTTCCATGTTGCCTTCATCAATTCCTAGTTCTGAACATATGCAAGTTACCCAGCATGAGCCTTGGTTTACTCGTTTATAAAATGGAAGATAAGTCCCACCTGGACCCCCAGTTGTAAAGATGAAAGGAGGTTCTGTATTAGCCCAGCATGTGGCTGATGGTCCAGCAGCCCTTGCAATGCTTCTCTTTAACTGATCTCTGGACTTCAGCTGTCATCTGGGAGACAGAAGGGTTTAACCGGAAGACTTTCTAAGCCCTTCAGCTCTAAAATCCTTCCTTTTCCTAACATTACTCAAAAGCCCCTTGTGGGGATGTAATCTGAAGTGTCTGGCACCAGGGGGAGCCCTTCTAATGGCCCGCAGTCCCAGGCCACCAAAATGTGACTCCATAAAACTTAGAAGTACACTTCTGGGCATTATTTAAAGCAATCAGAGTATATACCAGTACACTAATTCTGTACTTCTATGTAGAATTTCGACACCTTTAGAATTCTAACTTCCTAAAAAAGGCCTGATTTACTAAACTTCCAAACTTACTTACAATTCTACCAACTACTAGTGAATATGCACCAAGAGGGGACTTGCCACTGGCCCCTGCAGGGTGCTGCCTCTGCACCTCCTATAAAGAACCTGTGCCCTGTAATTATCCCAGGCACTGACCCTCCTCAGGGCTGTCAGGCAGGGCTGCAGCGGAAAATCATTACCTGGGAAGTCTGAAATCTGGGAAGCCTTAAACCAGGGGGAAATTCATTACCTGGGAAGCTCCCCACCCTTAGAGCCCCACCTCCAGCACCTAATTGGTCCTGGATGTGGACCTGGCATCCATGGTTGTCAAAGTTCTGCAGGTATTTCTTCTGAGCATCCAGAAGATGTGAACCATTGGAGGATACTAAACTATTACCTAAGAGATGTGCTTGGGTTAGGCTCTCTCTCAGCTCACTCACTCTTAGTACTTGCTTTTTAACCAAAATCAAACTCAAAGGCAAACACAGAAAAAAACAAAATCCCATGTCCAACAACAATTTCCCATGCTTTCCAACTGGGCAGAGGACTGTGGATAGGGACAAGGTAGGTGACACTGGTTTCTACCAGCCCAGTCTACTTCCCTCTCAAAACTCTCAATTGCTGGAAATGGTCCCAGCCTCATCTTGTTTGATTGACAATTTCAAAATTTCAACTTTTAGACATTACTTTAAAATCATAACATCAGGTAATGCAGTAAATAGTTGTTTTATTTTTTAAAGTTTTAATTTATTTTTGTAAGAGAGAGTGAGAGCACATGTATGAGCAGGGGGAGGGGCAGAAAGAGAAGCAGACTCCCCACTGAGCAAGGAGCCTGATGTGGGGCTCAACCCCAGGACCCTAAGATTATGCCCTGAGCCAAAGGCAGATGCTTAACGGACTGAGCCACTCAGGCAACCTTAAATAATGTTTTTTAAGTAAGACAATCCCTTAGCTTGTTCTCAGAGGACTTTATTACAGACCCCCGTGATGGGATTTCAAGAATGTTTTAAAAATGTGGGTCCAGTGTAGGAGTTACTTGCCTGTGATTTAAACTTAAGTTCTTTATAAGTATTACAAGTTTGCCAAATATAGTTTTATGATATTTTACACGTATTTTAGGACCTAGAACAAAACCAAAATATGTAAAATAGTCAAAGAACTGGAAGCCTTCCTAGGATGACTCATTTCATACTCATAAATGTTGCCTCTAAATTGGTGTTCAAAGAAGGAAGAGGAAGAGAAATAATGAAACCTCCTTTAAAGAGAAAAGTAATAATCAAATCCCTCTTTGTGCCCATCCACTCCATTATCTATATGCCATAAAGCTTAATTAGTTATGGATACATTTCAAAATCCTACCAGATGCATGCTACATACAACATGGATGAACCTTGAAAAAACATCCCACAAAGTAGAACCAAGCCAGATACAAAAGGACAAATATTACATGATTTCACTTACATCCAATATCTAGAATAGGCAAATTCAGAGAAACAAAAAAAGGGGGGCTGAAGAAGGGGAAAATGGGAAGGTATGGCTTGAAGGGCATAGTGTGTCTATTTGGGATGATGAAAAAGTCATGAAAATAGACAGTGGTGATGGCAGTAAAACATTATAAAGATAATTAATGCCACTGAATTATACAATTAGAAGGGGTTACCGTGGCAAATATTGTTATATATGTGTTTTGTTATTTACATATCCTATATGTTATAGGAGATATGTATATATATTTTGAAAAACAATAAAAACTAATGGCTTAATGCCCATAGCAGAAAAACCTAAAAGCAATTAAAATGTTGTAGGAGTCAGGTGGCCTTGGCACATGCTCTACCATTTCAGGAATCCTTCCCTGGGAGCAAACAGGCATTAAAACTAGATTAGCCCTTGTAGACCTGACAGATTGCTACAAGGCTATGCATCCATGGACGCCACTGCCACCCATCCCTGTCTCCTTAGCCAATGTATTAGACTCCCATTTAATTAATAGCTATTTCCTGGCAGCTGTAATCACATGTTCATTAGAGCTGGATTGTTTTGCCATGCTAACAGTCATTACAGGCTGTCAACAATGAGTACTTTATTTTCATTCCTATAAATCTATGAGCATTTCACATGTCATCAGCTAGTGAAGCTAAACAAAGACTTTAGGCCATGCATTCTCAAACATGGGAAGGAATAAAAAAAAAATCAGTTCTTGGTTGCAAAAATACTGTAAATATTAGGATGGTTTATGGTCTTCTACAGGGACACAGTGTGTAACAGATACACAGTATGTCTGCAGCATTAACATTTCAAGGGGGTGAGGGACAGGGGTGATTAAGAAAACAATGTCCCAAAGGGGGATGAAAATGAAGAAAGGGTTGATAAACATTGCTTTGTATCCTATAATTAAAGATTTTTTCCTTAAACCAAAAGTAAACAAAAACCAGCTGTTCTTCACAAAAAAGAAAAGGGGAAAAAAGGGAAAGCTATGAGGAGTTTTCACTAAAGACTAGGGTTTTGCTGCAGACCTCCCCCTGGTCTTTTCCACTGTCTGCAAGGAGCCTTCCTCCACATGTGGCCCAAACTCTCAGCTTTCCCTGAGACTGACCTATGCATTCATTTACCAAGAGGTCGCAAGGAAGGATTAAGTGCCAGGCACTCTGCTAGGCCTGTTCAGGCAGGACCCCCTCACTGGACCAGACAGAGCCCTAGGCCATGAGGACTGGAGGTGACTGGACACCTGGCCCCACAGCAGCCTGGAAGAAAAGCAGTAGGGTAAGCCAGGAAGTGGTGGCAAGCATGGGTTCTGAAGCCAAGAAACCTGGGGATCAGGCCTTGTGGCCTTGCCACAAGGTTTTTGTATTCTTCCCAACCTAGCAACGTCTGGCAAATGATTTGACCTCTGTTGCTTCAAATCTCTCCTCTGGAAAAAAAAAAGATGGTGATGTTTCATGCAGGGCTGCAGCAGGAATCAAGAGAGAGATGACAGAACACATTTATCTCTTGCAAGCTTAAGTAACTACTGGTAATGCTTTACCAGGTGAAACAAGACGACTCAAAAGTACACAGTCAGCTGTCACGATGTCCATCAGGGTATCCGGGGCATGACAAAGTCAACACTCCTGCTAGGTCC
The DNA here is from genome assembly GCF_003254725.2 of Canis lupus dingo. Taxonomy (NCBI): domain Eukaryota; kingdom Metazoa; phylum Chordata; class Mammalia; order Carnivora; family Canidae; genus Canis; species Canis lupus. The sequence continues at coordinate 53,366,848 of NC_064249.1, forward strand.
CTGCCACCATCTCCTGGGGGGAGCTCTGGCTTCAAGGTCAGCTTATAGGAGAACAGGCTCCAGCAGGTTAGATGCAAAGCCCAACCTGAACGACCCGGGGACTAACAGGAGCAGAAGCAGGCAGGGCTTCTAAGTCAATGAAGGAGGTCAGCAACATGTGCCCCTCTCTGAGGCTAATTCATCTAGGCAATGTGAGGCACGCTGACTCTGGTTGCCCAAGGACACACTGAGTTCACATCCCACAAACTAAACTAATAAGCAGTTTAAAAAGTTGTCTGCATTTAGGATATGATTTCAGGGGCCCTAGAAGGAATAAGCCTTTGAATAGTATGCCTCTTACTAAAACTTTATCAGTGGATACATACTTCCATTCCACAAAGGTGAGGTTCAAGTTTTGTGGGTTAATGTAACTTGTGCTATAAAGCTTATGTTCCAGAACCCCTCACTCCTGCAGGCCCATTCCCAGACCTTGAGGGACTCTGGTAATGTGTTCTTGGGATGCTGTATTTTCACATATTTTATAAGATGAAAGTACTTTAACAGCAATCACTTAAGACTATAATTGCTTGCCATAGTTGCTTGCTGGTTCCCTCCATCATCCTTTCTCGAGTGGCAGGTAGAAGAATGATCATGGACATTTGGGGGATCCAGATAAGGGAGATGAAGTAAAGGGTTTGGTGGGATGTATTTACGTAGTTTACCATCTCTTTGGTGTATAGAGGTTTTTGCTTGTCATCCTGGTGAAGGAATGATTCCCCAGAATCCTTCTGCTGCCCAGTGGGGCAACTCACCTGATGTGTGACCTGAGGGGCAGACACTATGATCACACTGTAAGATGTGACCTAAGTGTAAGCAATCACAAATATGTGAATGGGAGAACCAATGCTTCAGAGGGAAAGAGCTAGAAGTTTGTGGCATATCTTCTAACTCCTATAGCTCCCATATGAAAGTAATAGAGGTTTATGCCCATTTGAAAAAAAAAATCCTAGACATTTCCAAAAGATTACCATGATTGAGCTTGAAGATAAAAACAACACTCTAAAACAAGGACTGGCAAATCATGGTCCCACAAATTACAGCCTACTGGCCAAATCTGGGTTCCTGCCTGGTTTTATAAATAAAGTTTTGTTGGGACATAGCCACACCCATTCATACTGCCTAAGACTGCTTTTGCCTATAAAGGCAGAATTGACTAATTGATACAGAGGCTCCCAAGGCCTAAAATATTATCTGATCCTTCACAGACAAAGTCTGATGATCCCTGCTCTAAAGTATCAATACAAAACAAATTTCAGTCAATCATACCAGAACAAAGGCTGGATTATCTTCCTGCTTTGTCTATAGAAAACACTACGAAATCAAAGCATTGTAAAAGTAAGAGCATAGAAAGCTACAGCCAGAAAATGCAGGGAAAACTATATTATAGATGCATGTCAGTATGCCAACTAATAAAAATATTAAGATTTTTTTGTGGGTTTTGAGAGGTTTATGGTATGTCAGCTTCCTATAATCTGTCATTTGTTGTGATTCACTTTCTCATTTTAAAATATTGACTTCTGGGGATGCCTGGGTGGCTCAGTGGTTGGGCATCTGCCTTCAGCTCAGGGCATGATCCTGGGATCTGGGATCAAGTCCCGTATCGGGCTCCCTGCATGGAGCTTGCTTCTCCTTCTGCCTGTGTCTCTGCCTCTCTCTTTCTCTCATGAATAAATAAATAAAATCTTTGGAAAAAAAATAAAATTTGTGTTCTGAGTGAGGTGCTGAAATGAAATGCCATCAAGGGTTCAGAGGAGCAGAGGCATTGGTAGCCAGATGGTATATAATCAATCAACAACACACATGTAAATTGCCACCTATTGGGAGGAAAAGGTAAACCAACTAGTCCTATTTTTAAAAGCTTCCTTCTGAGCTGAGGAGGGATTTGTGTGGGAACAAGTGCAGCTGCTCTTCTTTCTCTGCTTTTTCTGCTGAGCCAGGAGAAGCAGCAGCAGAGAGGGGGATCCCTGGACGACAAACAATGCCATTGGGTCAACAGCTGGTAGGTGGTCCTGTGCTAGCAGGGTGATCACAGGCAGAGAGTTTTGAAACCTTCTGGCTTTTCTACATCATTCAACCCTAAAAGGCTGAGCATGCCCCCGAAAATTCCAACTCCCAGAAACCATCAAGGAATGTTAGGAAGTGACGACTGTGATTCAAGCAGATCAAGAGAGAAGACAGTGCTTTATACTAGGTCAAGATGAATGAGGTCGCTAGAGCCAGGTGATTGTTCCTGTTCTGTGAAAACAATAGTGGCAACAGGACAGGCTACCAGAGGTGGTGAGACTGGAGCTGAGAAAGCACAGGCATGTGAACATGAATGTGAGCATAGACTGTATACATTGCAGTTCAGCAGGGATGCAGCTGCAGTGAATTTAGCCTCAGGTGGGTCCAACATGAAAACCTCAGGAGTCTCATTATACAGTGACTCGATGCAGAAGGAATCACTTATGAAGGACACCAAAATAGATACTGGAATTCTAAGTGACTCCCCTAATTCTAGATAAATAAGGCATAGCTGTATGGATTAACCATAAAGGTTACAGAATTTCATTTCAATTTCAGTTAAATTGATTAATAATGCAATTTATGGCAGCTTTCTTTTATTAAGAATCACATTAAAATGTTCTTAATATGTACCTAAAGATACAAGGCAGCCCTCCTCCCAGAGAACAGGTAAAATGAGAGAGGTTATGAAACTTAGCTCCAAAAAACATAATTATTAACCTCACAAGGCTACAACTTCTCTATACCAATAAGCTCTTGTCTAGAGAAACTCTCACACACAGGCATAAGGAGACACGTACAGGAATTTTTGTAACATCAACGTTTGAAACTGAAAAACTGAGGCAACTTAAATGCCCATTAGCATCAGGAGGTGGCTCGTGAAACTGTGTGTCCCACAAATATGCCACAATACAATGAAAATAAATAACACACATAATATACACATACATATAACATGCACAGGAATTTATCTTATTTTTCTTTACATCTCTGCATGCTTTTAATATTTTATAATAAATTAAGAAGAATCATTAAATTAATTCCAAATGGGTAGATTCTAATACAATGATAAAAAATTCTTAAAGTAGAAGAAAATGGTCAATTCACTCTTCTCAAAATGCTATGTCATTTTGTGTGCATTCGTCTTTTTGAGTCTTTATTTATATAAATGTTTTATGAGGTTGTACTGATGGCATAGCCTGGAATATTTTTGTACATCATTAATGAGTTTAACATCAAACATATTTAATGTTGAAAATCTCTGAAACTGTCATTTAAAGTAACCCACTGTTTTACTACATATATATACCTTAATTTTAACCACTCTCCTTTAACAGATTTCTTCTAATTTTCCATTATAAATTACACTTTACAGAGTATTCTTGTATGCATAGCTTTTTCATTTTTAGAATTAAGATTATGTTCCCAGAAGTAGGATTACAGGTCAAAAATTTTGATCATTTTTTGTTAATCATTATACATTGTCAGTACATTTTAAATATAAATGGTTGTGAGGCTTCTGGTTCTGGCCAAGATTGAGAAACAGGCATCAAATTTCCCCTGCTGCTTAAAACATACAAAATTCCAGCTTACTGCCTTGAGAAAACTCCCATGACATAGGGAAAAGGACTCAAAGCAGAGCTGGGAAGTCATCAGACTCCCTGAGTTGGGAGATCTGAGAGAGTAAGATAGATTAAGTTCATAGGACAGAATAAAAAAGAGAGCTATACAGAAAGAACAACAGAAAGAAATCTACAAAGGATTCCCTTTGAGTCGTCAGCAGACAATTAGTCAGTGCATGTAATTACCTGAGGTCAGGAAAAGAAGCACTCAAAAAGGATTAGAAGGAAAAATATCCCAATGCTCACACAAGGCTATCTCCACAAGCCATACTAAAAAAATCTCATAATTCATGGGACATTGGGTACATACAGTACTCAGAAGTATCTTGTCTTAGTCATGGATAAAAATTAGCCTTATACTACATGCTTCTCTGAGATTACCTAATTAATCTTAAAAATTAAAAGGATCAAACTGTTTCTAAGTAATTATGTTCCCAAACTTTAGAAATGTTTATTTAAAAAAAAAAATCAGCATACCAGTATGGTAAAGTTTATTCTGGATTTCGATAAAAAATTACCAAGCATACAAAGAAACAGGGAAAGCCATTTCTCATCTGGAGAAAAATTAATCAAAATTGAAACAAAACTGACACAGATATTGGAATTAACAGGCAAGGGCATTAAACAGGTATTAGAGCAGTATTTCTTATATTCAAAAAGTTAAAATAGGGACATGAGAGATATGAAAGAGACCTAAATTGAACTTCTAAATGAAAACCAAAATTAGACTCCAGATGAAAGATGAAAATTAGACTAAATGAAATTAATGGCAAATGAAATACAGAAGAAAGGACTAGCAAAATTGAGAACAAAGCAATAGAAACTGCCCAAAATGAAGCACAGAGAAAAGCGTAATTTAAAAATAGAGTATCAGTAAGCTGTGGGATGTCTTCAAGCATTCTAACATGTGTGATTGAAGGTCCTGCAGACAAAAGATGGAGAAAGTGTCAAAAAATACTTGAATAGTGGCCAAATCTTTTCCAAATCTGATGAAATGAAAATTGTAAACCCACAGATCTATGAAGCTCAACAAACCACAAGTAGAAGAAACACGAAGAAAACTATACTAATTCACATCATAACCAAATTGATCAAAATCAGTGATAAAAAGAAATATTAAGAGGGGCAGAAAAATGACAGTACAAATGGAGAACCAAGGATAAGAATGACAGCAGATTTCTTGCCAGAGACAATGCAAATAAGAAGATAGTGGAATAACCTTTAAAACACAAAGGGGAAAAAAACTCAGCCTAGTTTTTACACCGAGCGAAACATCTTTTAAGAACAAAAGTGAAATACAGACTTTTCCAGACATGTGAAGGTGAAATAATTCATCAACGGCAGACTGCACTATAAGGAATCCTTCAGGCAAAATAAAGATGATGCTAGATGGCAATATTAATCTACAAAAAGGAATAAAGAAAGAAAAAAAAGAAATAAAGAGAAGCAAAAAATCTAACAATGTGGGTAAATATGTAATTTTTAAAAAGATTTAAATCTCTTTAAAAGATAACTGGCTGCCTAAACGGAAGACTAATTATGTAGTATGAGCCTTATCACATATGTAAAAGAAATGACAATAGACACAAAGACTAACAGGGAAGAAATGATACTATATTGTGAGTTTATTTTATGGTTAGTATCACTTGAAGAACGTCGTTATGAATGAAAGATGTATGCTATAAACCTAAAGCACCCATAAACATATCAAAGAATTATAGCTAAAAAAAGAAAACAAAATCCTAAAAAGTAATCTAAAACAAGCAAAAAAAAAAAAAAAGGAAAATGTAATTAAGTACAGATAGAAAACAAACAACAAAATGATAGGTTTAAACTGAAACATCGTTGACCACAAATATAAATGTCCCAAACATCAATAATTTCATATCAGATTATATTTTTTTAAAAAAGATCCAAATGCTTCCTACAGAAAATAATTTTTTTCTATAAAGACAAAAATTAGCTAAAAATAAAAGGATGATGGAAAAACCATGATAATGCTAATCCAAAGAATACTGGAATGACTATATTAATATCAGAGGAGACAAATTTAAGATAAGTGAATATTGCCAGGAATGAAGGAGGTCATTTCAGAACACTAAAGAGGTCAATTTATCAGGTAGAAATAACAATCCTAAATATTTATGCATGTAATAACAAAGCTTCAAAATACCTGAAGTAAAAATTGACAGAGCTGAAAGGAGAAGCAGAAATACACACAATTATAGCTGGAAACTTCAACACTACCCTCACAGTCATCTATAGAATAAGTAGACAGAAAATCAGTAAGGGTGCAGAAGACTGGAACAAAACTATCCATCAACATGACCTAATTGACATTTATAGAATATTGCACCCAACAATGGCAGAATGTACATTCCACTCAAATGCCCAAGGACAGACCAGATTCTGACCCACAAATATAGTCTCAATAAATTTAAAGGATTTGAGTCACACAAGACATGTTCTCTGACCACAATAAGATTAACTTATAAATAACAGAAAGATCTCTAAAAGTTCTTAAATATTTATATAATAATACTTCTAAGTAACCTGTGGATTAAAGAAGAAATCAAAAAAGAAATTAGAAAGCATTTTAAAATTAGTGAAAATACAATATATCAAAATTTATGAAATGCTGCTAAAAAAGCAGTGGTTAGAGGGAAACTTAGATTACCTAGTCTTTATCCCAAAGAAAGTTCTCAAGTCAATACATCAGTGGCCACCTTAAGAATCCAGAAAAAGAACAAGTTAAGTCCAAAGTTAGCAGAATAAAGGTAATAATACCTGTCAGAGAGGAGTAATCAATGAATTTTTTTTTTTAAAGGAAAACAACAAAGAAAACCAATCTGGTTCTTTGCCAAGATAAATAAAATTATACATCTCTAGTCAGGGTGATGAGGGAGAGTGAGTGATATATTACAATATCAGAAATGAGAGAACACTATACACTCTGCTGATATTAAAATAAGAAAATATTATGAACTGTATGCCAAAACATTTTGACAACTTAGATGAAATGGACAAATTCCTTGAAAGACATAAACCAATAAACCCTCACTCAAGAATAAATAGACAGCCTGAATGGCCCAACATCTATTAAAGAAATAGAATTTGTAGTTAAGTTTTTCTAGGAAGGGATCTCCTGGCTCAGATGGCTATACTGATGAATTCCAGTAAACATTTAAAGATGAAATAATGCCAATTATACACAAGCTCTTCCAGAAAACTGAAGAGGAGAAAAATTTCCCAATTTATCCAATAATATAAGAATGAGTATTACTGGGATGCCCGGCTGGCTCTGTTGGAGGAGCAAGAGATTTTTCATCTCAGAGTCATGTACAAGCCCCACCTTGGATGTAGAGATTACTTTAAAAATAATTAAACTTCTAAAAACAAAACAAAGAATGAGTATTACCATGAAAACAAAGACAAAACATTAAAGGAAAACTATAGACTGGTATCTCTCATGAACATAGCTGTAACAACAAAAAAATGTTTAGCAAATCAACTCTAGTATTAAAAGGAAAATACCGGGGCAGTGGACTGTCTCACTTGGTAGAGCATGCTACTCTTGACCTTGCAGTTGTGAGTTCAAGCCCCATGATGGGTGTAGAGATTGCTTAAAAATAAAATCTTACCAAAAAAGAAAGGAAAATACTTCATGACCAAGTAGAGTTTAACCCAGTTTAATAATTTAAAAATAAATCAATGTAATTTACCACTTCAACAAAATTTTTAGAAAGACCTCTATATGCAGAAAAATTAATGAACAAAATCTAATGTGTATTGCTGATATAAACTCTCAGCGAACACGGAATAGAAGGAAACTTCCTCAACTCAATAAAGGATTTCTACCAAAAAAAAAAAAAAAAAAAAAAACTACAGATAACACTACGGTTATCTGTTAAAGACTTTAACCGTGGTTATGGTTAAGGACTGAATGCTCTCCTCTTAAGGCAGGAAACAAGAGAAGGATATCTACTCTTACCACTCCTATTCAACATTATTCAACTTTACAGACAGTGCAATAAGGAAAGAAAAAGATTAAAAGGCATCTATACTGGAAAGGGAAAACCTAAAATGTCTTTATTCACAAACAAATTGATCATCTCAGTAGAAAATCCTATGGGATCTACAAAAGGCTGGTAGAACTAATAAGTGACTATAATAAGGCGGCAGAATACTAGGTCAATAGGTCTATGTAATACTAGTGAGCAATTAAAAAATGAAATTTTAGGGCAGCCCGGGTGGCTTAGCAGTTTAGCGCCGCCTTCGGTCCAGGGCCTGATCCTGGAGACCCGGGATCGAGTCCCATCAGGCTCCCTGCATGGAGCCTGCTTCTCCCTCTGCCTGCATCTCCGCCTCTCTCTCTGTGTGTGTCTCTCATGAATAGGCAAATAAAATCTTAAAAAAAATATGAAATTTTAAAATACATCAAAAACATGAAATACTGGGGCACCTGGGTGGCTCAGTGGTTGAGCATCTGCCTTTGGCTCAGGTCAATCCCGGTGTCCTAGGAGTGAGTCCCACACATCAGGCTCCCTGCAGAGAGCCTATGTCTCCCTCTGCCTAGGTCTCTGCCTTTCTCTCTGTGTCTCTCGTGAATAAATAAATAAAATCTTAAAAAAAAAAAAAAAGAAATACTTAGGGATAGACTACAAAATATTGCTGAGATATAATGACCTAAATAAACGAAAAAATAAACCATGCTCATGGATTAAAAGACTGAGTATTTTAAAGATGTCAGTTGTCCCCAAGCTGATCTAAAGATTCCATGCATTCCCAATTAAATCCCAGCAGGATTTTTTTCCTCTAGAAAGTGACAGGCCAAATCTAGAAATCATGTGGAAATGCCAAAAATCTAATACAGGTCCTTTGAAAGAGAAACACAAAATCTGGAGACTTACACTACCTAACTACAACACTTACTATAAAACTACAGTAATCAAGACAGTGTGGTATTGGCATTAAGATACACAAATAATCAATGGAATAGAATAGAAAGTCTAGAAATAGGCCTACATGTATATGGACAACTGATTTTTTTTGGACAACTGATTTTTAATAAAGGTTCAGAGATAATTCAATAGAGCAAAATATAGTAGTTATTTTTTTCCCCACAAATGGTTCTGGAACCATTGTTTATACATAAGAAAGAAAAGAACTTTGATCCATATCAAATGCAAAGGCTAACTCAAAATGGATCGTAAATTTAAAACCTAAAGCTATAAACTTAGAAGGAAATGTTGAAGTAAATCTTTGGGACCTTGAGTTAGGTTAAAATTTCTTATATATGACACTAAATGTACAGTTGATAAAAGGAAAAAAACTGATAAATCAGACTTCAAAATTAAAAATGCCTCCTTTGAAAAATACCATTAAGAAAATTAAAAGGCCACAGACTGGGTAAAATACCTGCAAATAACATATTTGACAAAAGATTTGTATCTGCAACATATAAAGAACTCTCAAAACTATAAAAAAAGAGAAATAAGAAATAACATAATTAACAAAATAAAGTAACAGAAAACAAACAATCCCATTAAAAATTGGCCAAAGATGTGAACAAGCATTTCACCCAGACAAGATAGGCAGATGGAAGATAAGCACATAAAAAGATGTTCAACATCATTAGTCATTAGGTAAATGCAAATTAAAATCCCAAAGGAATACCACTATTCACATATTAGAATGGCAGAAATTGAGCAGACTAATTATATCAAGTATTGGAAAGGATGTGGATGAACTGGATTCTATACAATAGTGATGAGGATGTAAAATTGTAAAACATTTTGGAAAAGTTGGTAGCGTCAAACATATATCTATATTTTATGATTCAGTAATTCCCTCCTAAGTATTTATCACAAAGAAATGTATGTCAACGAAAATGCTTGTACACAAATGTTCACACCAGCCTTATTTTGAATAGTTGAAAACTGAAAACACCCAAAGTCCACCAACATGGGACTGGATAAACAAATTGTGGCAGATTGTACAGGATTGCTACTAAATACATGCACCATGGATGAGTTTCAAAATAATTACACTGAGTGAAAGAAGCCAGACAATAAAAAAGACATACTATCTAATCCGATTTATATAAACTTGGAAAGAATACAAACTAATCTATGGTGACAGAAAAGATATCAGTGGTTGCCTAGGGAAGGGATGGTGGGTTGGAGATAAGAAGAATTAACACAAGGAAAGTTTTGGGGGTGAGGGACACATTTCACTCTCCTGACTGTGGTGATGGTGTCACTAGTATACACACAAGGCAAAACATATTAGATTGAACAATTTAAGTACGCACAGTTCATTGTATGTCAATGTGACCTCAAGGGTAGTTTTGAAATATCTACGTTTTCACCTAACAAAACAGAAAAAGAAATATTCTACAAAACTAAAAGGAAACAATGGCATAACAAGTACACTCTCCTCAGCAAGTCAGTTGGAAGCTTCTTGCCGTCTCAGGCATCTTTGCACTCACAGAGCTAAACGTGGTGCCTGGCGAATTGTCAGTTTTCAATTGATAATTTGCTCAGTAAATGAACAAACTTGAAATACTCATCAAACTCAAGTATCACTCTCCACATCCTTTTTGTTTGCTCCAGGCCTAGCTCAGGAATACCCACTTTGTGCAGCAACAGTCTCCCCAGACTCTGCTTGTGCTGGGGGCTGACAAGTCACCATAGGGAGCTAAGAAGCAGGATGTATAAAGCTACCAGTAGAGGGCCAGCTCCCACAAGTTACTTCCCTTTCTGAACTTAGGGTTTCTGCTTTACCGTGTTCTGGCTCTCTCCCCTTTTGCCTTCTATATTTGTGGGGATAAATGTTGAAGGCCTTTATCCTTGGTTTTAAAATTAGACAATTTAACCTGTTAGGAATCTATCTCACGGTAAGCCAAAGAAAACAAAATGATATTCTCTTCTACCTTTGGTTGTTCTCATATAAGCCTTTGGCTGTTGTGTTCTGAAACCATCTTGAAGAGAGTAAAGGGAAGGGAGAGGCTCTCCCACCCTAGTCAGTGCCTCTAGACCTTGGACCTCACCAGTGCAAGGGGCTGTGTTCTACCAGGGGCTTGCCTTTTCCTCACCCATATTTTCCTGTGCCCTCTGTCCCCATGGGGATGCCCCCCCCCTCCAGTGTCACTCTCTTCCCTGAAGGCGGGGGACAAGGGGACCAGGCTGAAGGCTGTTCCCAGGAGAAAGCTTGGGGCAGGGAGGGATCAGCTCTGTGAGATGGTATGAGTCAACACTGGAGTCCCTATGTCATGGGCTGCACTGACTTTCCAGGCCCTAGATAACAATTCTTCCCTTGAACTTCTATATGGATTTCCCCATAAATGAAGGGAAAAAAAAAAGGAACAGAAGGCCTAAGGGAGTCAGCATTTGACACTCAAAGAGAAACATGAGGCAAGTATGCAGTGGCATTGCTCACTTCTTTGTGCCATTTATTAGGTGTCTCCTGCAACACCTAATAAATATTACACCAAAACACACTGGGTGTAGTGGAGACACCAGCGCACAAGCAAATACATCCACACTCAACTGTTAGGAATCCATCTCACAGTTAGCAAAACAAAACAACATTCTCTTCTACCTTTGGTTGTTCCACTATAAGCCTTGACTATAATGTTTTGAAACAATAATCATGGAGAGAGATCCTCAAGTCCAAGTTAAAAACAACCCACTTCATCCTGAAAGAGAAGAACCTGAAATCTCCCTTAATGAACATTCCAGCCCGTCTGCTGCTCTCCCTTCCTGCTGCTGGACTGAGAACACGGGGCAGGGCTGGGGCAGGCGGGGGCGGGGTGGGGGGGCTGGAGTTGTCCTCCAGTTGCTCATTAATGTGACTCTAAAGAAAACAATGAACCAACATCTGAAAAAATGCTCTGCTTCTAAGACAGCCATTCTCTGTGAACTGCACCAAAGTTGAAACTCGCTCACCACCACATACGTGTTGAAAGTTGCTTTGGGGCTGCCTGGGTCAGTTTTTTAAATGAAATATCACAACCCTGAAGTACAAATGACAGGAGCTGGTGCAAAGAAACAGAAAACTGTGAGTAATAAACACACAGATGTGAAATAAAAACAGCCAAAACGCCACCAAGAACTTGGGCCAGAAGTACAGTCTAGGGTGGTAAGCAATGCTAATTTGTGATAAGACCAACAACAGGGGATTAGCAGGAACGTCTGAAGAAGAAATAGGGTAGAATGACAGCCTAGGGAAATGCACCTTGAAAGGGATTTCTTCTACCGACACCTACAAAATTTAGTTCCAGAACTTATTACTCCAGGAGGAACAGCCAGCCATGACACAGAGATTCCAGACAGATTTCCCACTGGTTGCACTCCAAAGAGCAAGCCCCCATTGCACATGGAGGGCCCTTCCCAGGTATCCAGCTCCCAGCAGCTCCTTCCAAGAAGTCAGCTCCATATTCTGATAGTCTTACAGGCATAAAATTCCTTTTAAACTATTTTTTTTAACATCAAAGTAGATTTTTTAAAAAGACAAATACATAAAGTTTTTACCTATTTCTACATGTCAAAGAAGCAACAGGAGTTCATTTCAACCTTTACTTGAGAGAATACCAAACAGTAACATCACCCAAACCCTCTACCTACTAAGTAAGTGCTGCCAAATCATGCCTCCGAGAAGTTCTTCTTTCAGCGGTGTCTTCATAAGATAAAGCATAACCCATGCTGAAGAAAAAGGCACTTTGCCCCTACTCATCAAACACACACATACACACACAAACACAGAAATGGTTTCCAGAACCTAAAAACATTTCATGATAAACATCTCTGAGCTAATATGTTAGCAGCAGCATTGCTGGTTGCTGAGGATCCGGAATTGATTTCAAACGCCTTAAGCCATCTGTTTTTTAAAAATTTTGGGTGATTAATCTCCAGTTTGCTCCATTCTTTTGGTGAAACATCACCTCTTCCGAAAGGCCTTCCTTCTTCATGCTATATAATACAGAGCCTACCCACCTCACATCCATTACCCGCCAACCCCATACTCTGCTTTATCTTTCTTCACAACAATCATGACCAGCTATCATCACTACATACACCCTTTACATGTTCTAGTCTATCACCTTGGCAGAACAGAAAGTTCCATGAGGCAGGGCCACTCACCACTGTATAACCTGGTCCTGGTTCAACAGGAACAAAATGAATGTCTGTCGACCAAAGTGAGAAGATAAAGGAAGAGGAAAGCAGGATGAGCATGGGAAAAAATTAAGTTATAAAGTGTCAAGTAAAGTAAAAGTCTGCCTTAGTAACTCTACTTTCGTTCTAATGTATACAACACAGATAATCTACAAGCACTGGCTTCATTGCAGCCTCATGAGGACACTTGGTTAATAGTATTATTAATCGAGTTTTAGAGATGAGAAAACTAGAAGGCTATTTTGCCCGACACTTTAAGAAATACCAACTGGTGAAGATACTGTTCTTTGTCTATTTTTAAGTTAAAATTGTCTATAAAATTTCTATTCGGAGGTTTATATGTAGCTGGAAAAGTACCTACCACTCTGTTCAAAGAAATGCCTGGGGAAGACGCTAAGGTAGGAGGAGACATGTCTGAGAGGTTCAGCAGGAAAGGGGCAAGTACGCTTGGCTGCCAAGCCCCAACTTGTCCACCCACACTCACCTGGTTTTTAGGTTTCCTCCGAAACACATTTACTGCTCCACAACCCTGGTTGGCTCTCCTTGGTTTTTTCGATCTGTGGCCAACTTTTCAGCTTGCCAAAACTTTTCCACATCCAGAGGCACTGGGGGAGCCAGTTACTGTGACCAGGCACTGTGGCGTCTACAGCCACCCAACCTCCAAGTGACTCAGGTGCCCTGGCACCTCACAGCAAGAGCTGACTTGAGACGCAACCTGATTCATGGGGCCCAGAGATGCCTGGGCTTTGGCCCCAACCAATAAAGCATTTACCCATGAACCAGATGCAATTAGATGAGAAACAAACAAGGAGAAGTAAAAAGGAAAGTTAACACACAATCAGCAAGCAGGGGATGCTCTTCACCAACAACAACCATGAGCAGGCTGGGTGTAGCCTCGCAACAAGAAGCATGTGTGGGGACACAAGACAAGAAGCCTGTGTCAGCTTCTGGTAGTGACCCTACAAACCTGCATCTTTCCTTAGAGAAGACTATGGTCAGGAGCCTTTCTTCCAGGGTAATACCTCACCTGCTCTAATATTTAAGGACAGTACTATGGAAATCAATACATGGATCTATCTCTCTAGAGAACAGCCAGAGAATTTCTCATTAAAGTGACATATTTAATGAACACCTATTATGTGCCAGAAGCCCATAAAAAGACTTTAAAACAATTTTATGTTTTGCATGGAGATTTAATTTGCTACAGCTATACTGGAACCCCTCCTCTTGCCCTGAACAATTAAACTTGGGTTTGTTCCACGAAGTGCCCAGTTTTCATCATGGAGATAACTGGAAGAGATCAGAAGCATGATCTTTTTCCATAAACATTCTTATTTTAAGAAGAACTGTTTTTGAAACACTAAGCACTGGCAATATCACAAAACACTATTTAAAGGGGAGAGAGAGCAAGCTTTGAGAACAAGCACATTGTTCCTTTGCATGCCTTCCTCCACAGCACTCAGCAGGAACTCACCTTCATGCTGACACACCAGCCCTGTTTCATTACCCCCACCCAAGTCCCCAGTGAGAGGCAGGACTCCTAGGTCTTCTGAACCTTAGCCCAGATTGACTCATAAGCTTTTCAGCATCTGGAAACTTCAAGAGTGTTCTCTTTTGCTCACACTAGGTAGATGAAAAAGATTTTTTTTAAGACTTTATTTGACAGAGCACAAGCAGGGGGAGTAGCAGAGAAAGAGGGAGAAACAGGCTCTCCCACTGAGCAGGGAGCCTGACTCAGGGCTCAATCCCAGGACCACGACTTGAGCAAAAGGCAGATGCTTAACCAACTGAGCCACCCAGGTGCCCAACCCCCCCCCCCATTAGATATTCTTCTTGACTCAACAGGCTGTTAATCCTGAGCACCCTGAACTTTCCTCTCTAGAAGCAGGAAAAGTGTATATGTGATAGCATATGGCCCAACCAGGGTATCAAGGAAAACATCATGCAATTAAGTACTTGCTCATAGATTTCTCTGCTGGTGGATTTCTCTAAAGGGAAATGTATTAGGGTTCTCCTGAGAAACAGAACCAAAGGATGGATGGATACACACACACACACACACACACACACACACACAAATTATTTTAAGGAATTGGTTCATGCAATGGTAGAAGACTGCAAATTCAGAATTTGCAGGGTGGGCTAGTGGTCTGAGGACCTAAAAAGAATCAATGCTCCAATTCAAATCCAAAGGCTACATGCAGCAGAATTCCCTCTTGCTTGAAGGAGATCAGTCTCTCATTCTATCCAGCTTTTAATGGTTAGGATGAGGACCACCCACATTATGGATGATAATCTGCTTTCTTCAAGTCCACTGACTTAAATATTAATCTCATTCACAAACACCCTCACAGAAACATCCAGGATGATGTCTGACCACATACCTGGGCACTGTGGCCTTGCCAAGTTGACGTATAAAATTAACCAGCACTCTCTTCCTCCTCTTCACTGTTTTTCCAGATACACTTCATGTTTTTTTTTTTTTAAATATAGTAACATGTCTCCTGCAATACAGATGCCCTCAGGAACTGTGAGGTTCTATATACTACCTTTGACAACTTACACATTTCTCCCTTTACAAAGGAACTCACACAAATCTAACACTCAAGAATTTCCTTTTCTAAGGCACCTGGGTGGTTCAGTGGGTTAAACATCTGCCTTTGGCTCAGGCCATGATCCTGGGGTCCTGGGATCGAGTCCTGTGTCCTACTCCCTCTGCCTCTGCCTCTCATGAATAAATAAATAAAATCTTTAAAAAAATTCTTTTCTAAATATGTCATTTTTTTCTTTGAGGGAAAAAATCAAACTTTTGAAAACAAACCCAAAAAAGTGCTTTAAGGCAGAGTGGATATTTTTCCAGCATAATTCTTTTTCAGCCAATTTATTCTGGGACAAAGATGATCATTCAGGAAGCACCACATATATTTATAGCAGGTAAAATAGTAAATGTCAAAGCCAAGAAACCTAATACAGAATACTCAATGAAGCTGTGTGGCCTTTCCTTTAACTTCCTGTTTTTATTTTTAGGAAATATTAGTGTGAAATAGTTGCCTATTATTTTTCTTAGAATTCAAAAAAACAAAGGCTAATTTTCTAAATCCTTAGAAATGAAAATAAATTGGGATGGGGTCTATAAAAGAGATCAAGGCACCTCCACCCCTACCTATTTACCCTCCTTAGCATCCGTGGGATGAAAGCGCAACGAGCACAGAAATCATGATGGGTTTTACTTCCTGTTTGGACTCCAGCTCTGATCCTTCTAATTTTCACAGGGCATCTCTCTTCATAAAAAGGCAAGGATGCTACTAACTCTACAAAGGACTGTGGGAACCCCATTAAGTCAGCCTCATTATACATAGCTCTATCCATAGTACATCAGCCTTTTAATTCCAGCATTATAAACCGGGATCCAAGTCCCATTTGTGAAACAGCTTTGATGTGGGGCTGGTGAGGACTGGACTGGCAAGCGTGGATATTTCCTGGGAACCTTTGGATGCTAGCACAGATCTCCTACCTCTCCCTCCGGCTAGCACACTAGTAAAGGATCCTTTATAAGCATAGACTATTGTTATCTGGAGATCTCTAATCTATGTACTTAAAAGAAAGGCATTAATTTCTCAGAATTCTTAAGGGGGATACTGTGGAGATTTAGGTCAGTTCAGTTCTGAGGTTGGATTTCAATTGTGCTCCATAAAGAGGCACATGAGATCAAATGCCAACTTTAAAAAGGTTAAACTTTAAAAAGGTTTTGGGAGACCTTGGACCCAGAACTTCATCCACATAACAACTTCCCTACTATCCTAATGTCCTGGGGCTAGTTCTACATTTTACCAACTACCCAATTAACTTCCCATGCTATTTGGAATGAATAAACACACATATATCTATATCTTGTTTCAGATTTCTGACTGCTAAAATGGAAAGCAAAACAATAAACTTACAGCAACATTTCTTAGAATAATTTCCTTCTGAAAAGCAACACTAACAGGAAAAGAAACTAAACAGAACCAAACACACTTCCTTTTGGTAAGGACAAGTCAGCCTTAAAGACAGTGAGGGGACACAGAGGCCAAGGGAAGGGGCATGGAATTAAGCATTCTGTGCCCCACTCACATGGGGCCTGGTGACAGGAATGCCACATGGAATAACCAGGGGCTGGAGTTGGGACGGGGACACTTTAAGCTGCTTCCCTGAAAGCTACTCTCTAGCCAAACAGCCCTTCTGGTCCTTGCTTTGTATAATCCTCCCTCCTCCTACACTCCCTCCCACACTCCTCCCTCCCTGCTTACGTCATGGGGTACCACTCAGTCAATAGAACTCACGAGAGAGCAGGCCTGGCTGCAGCAGCACTGTCAAATATATTACCTCAGACACATTAATTTGATTTAATCAACAAGACCTGCAATGTCTCCAGGTCGAATTGGCACCGAGAGGTCCCTTCTGTCCAAGTACACCTGTCTCCAAAGGCCCTACCTCGAGTAATGCCAAATTCTGCTGATGAGGATGCCTGATACAGCAACAGATAATCTTTGTTCTAGCAACTACCTCCAGTTATAGCCTTTACAGTTCTGGGAGTCATTCCGAAAAGATGAAATGTTGATGGAAACTAAACTCGGCTGCTCTGCGTGCTGACAAACATAAATACGATTGGATACTGTTGCCTCAATGCACCACCTTACCACTATAATTGGAACGTGGCCAAATTGGATGTACTCAAGATGCAGAATATTTTTCCTTTCTCAGGGGCTCTACAAACCGGCCTAACATTTCAGGCCAACTCCTCCCCATGCCCACAGCCCTAAGTGTGTCATCGAGGAATCTGCTTTGATCTGTAGAAATAGTGCTTGTTGGAGCAACATAATGAAAGGGCTTATTATTTAAATGTAGGCTACATGAAGCCAGAGGCAGCAGAGAACATTCTGCAGCCTTCTCTTTGTTGAAGTCCAAGGCTTCACAGGGATGTATAGAGCTGCACCCCCCTCACCACCATCAGAACCAGGCCTCTGCCCAAGACCTGCCTGTTCTGATTCATTATTGTTCTCCATTCCAGGGGTACGTTAACAAGCATGTCATCCTGGGATCCCTGGGTGGCTCAGCGGTTGAGCGTCTGCCTTTGACTCAGGGCATGATCCTGGAGTTCTGGGATGGAGTCCTGCATCAGGTTCCCTGCATGGAGCCCGCTTCTCCCTCTCCCTATGTCTCTGCCTCTTCTCTGTGTTTCTCATGAATAAATGAATCAAATCTTTAAAAAAACAAAAACAAAACAAACAAACAAACAAAACCCCCCAAGCATGTGTCATCCTCAAATCCTGCCATTCTTAGCCTGGAGCCAGTATCCTAATGAGACCAAAAATAATCCCAGAAAATTATGTTTTGATTTTCTCAAAATAGTGGAGATTGATCAATGACCCATTTTAAAGTTTAGTTCCCCCTGACTCTATCCACCTAGTGATGGACTTCATTAATCACAACTTGGTATGCCATTGAAAAAAGCCATGGAGTCCTCATTTCTGCCACTGCAGTCACCACCTTGACAGGATCCCTGATGGATGTTCACTGAGTCTCTGCTCAGCACCTGATGTGTGTTTGAACAGTGGGAGAGCCACAGCCTGTCTACCTCTCTGGACAGTAACCAGATTTCCTTATACAAGTCCCAATCTCACTCCAGATACATGTCCTCCAGACCCTGGCAGCAGTTCTGGCCTCAGGGCCCACTCTTAGCATAACTCTGTTCTTCTGTATCTGTGAACTATTCAAATAAAGTCACAGCATGCCCTCTGTTGGCAAGCCTTGCCTGGGTTCTCTCAACTGCGCATCATGTGCTGGATTCCAGCCAGCTCACCCATAGGAGTTTAAAGTGTAGAAGAACCTCAAGATAGGTCTAATCAGCACAGACAGCCTGAAGACAATGATGTCCCTTTATCAGACACGATAAATTCATCAATGTGGTAGCCCATGCTGCTTGTGGATGGTTTGGGTGCAGGTAGGGGGCTAGGAGGGGTCTAAAGAGTTAACAGCTCTTTTTTGCTCTTAACTTTTTATTCTGAAATATAAATATACAGAAAATTACAAGGTAGTACTGGTTTCCCCCAATGGTTACGGTTTCCATAACGACAGCACAATACCAAAACTATGGATTTCACATCAGTATGACATGTGTGGAGAGTCCTGTATTATTTTATCACATATGTGGATCTGTGTAATGACCACCACAATCAAGATAAAGAACTACACCACTGCTACAAAGATCCCCATATACTACCCCTCCAGGGATGCATCCACACCTCTACCCCAACACCAGCACCTCTAACCCCTAGCAACCCGTTTTTCATCTCCGTGATTGTGTTGTTTCAAGAACGTTATCTACAGCCTGTGAGCTTTTAGGATTGGCTTTTTATAATCAGCATAATGCCCTTGAGATTCATCCAAGTTGTGTGTGCCCATGGTTCATTCGGTTTTTTTTATTGCTGAGCAGTATGCCATGGTAGGGACACACCACAGACTGCATAAGTACCCACCTACTGAGGGACAACTGGTCCATTCAATTATTTTTTTTATTTTGTAATTTTTATTATTTCCTCCCTTCTGCTTTACATTCATTTTGCTCTTAAGTTTTTGGAGGTAGGACATAGAATATTCACTTGAGACTTTTCTTCCTAAGGTCAACATTTAGTTCGGTAAGGTTCCCTATCACACTTAAAAAAAAAAAAAAAAAGATTTATAAAAAAAAAAAAAGATTTATTTATTTGAGAGAAGGAGTGAAAGAGTGCATGAATAAGCATGAACAAGGGGAGGAACAAAAGGAGAGGGAGAAGCAGACTCCCCACTGAGCAGGGAGCCCGACACGGATCTCGATCCTGGGACTCCAGGATCATGACCTGGGCCAAAGGCAGATGCTTAACCAACTGAGCCAGCCAGGCACCCCCCATTTTGCATTGCTTTTATTGCATCCCACAAGTTGTGATATACTGCATTTTCATTTTTACTCAATACAGCACATGTATATTTTTTTATTTCCCTTAAGACTTGCCTGTGATTCTCGGACCATGTAGAAGGGTGTTGTTTGGTTTCCAAGGGTTTAGGGATTCTTCCATTTTCCCTCTGTCACGGATTTCTAGTTTGATTCCACTGTGGTTGGGAGAACACTCTCTGTATGATTTCAGTTCCTCTAAGTTTGTTAAGACTTGATTTATGGCCCAGTATATGGTCTTGGTGTATGTTTCATAGGCCTTTGAAAAGCTTGTATATTTTGCGATTATTGGTTGGAGTGGTCTATAAATGTTTGACAGTATCATTGCCTTCTTCTGTATCCTTGCTGATTTCTCTTTTGAGGGAAGGGTAATGAAGTTTCATGTTAACCATGGATTGTCTATCTCTCCCTTTGATTTTATCAGTTTTTGCTTCACTTGCTCCACAGCTTTGTTGTTTCTTGCACACACATTTAGGATTGCGGTGCCTTCCAAGTAGACTGACTTCCCATCCATATATCATATCCTTCTCTGTGTCTTGTAGTTTTCTTTACCTGTTTCAACTGAGGAGCAATAAAAGTCCCCAACCACCCACTGGCCTTCTCTGGCACCAGCCCAACAAGAAGGAGGAGAGGCACCTCGCTTCCACCTTCCACCAGATCAGATTGGGGTAAATTCCAGATTCCCCTTCTGGAATTTACTGCCAGAAGAGACCACTGGAGACCACTGCCAGAAGGAGATAAATAGCTTAGCTACCCATCTGAGAACAGCGTGACAATCATGAGGAGAAGACCAGATATGACAGTGGACAAACCTAGAACAACAGTTTGACATGCTGACAGATGGGGATGCCACGAAAGCTGGAGACCCTGGAGTCTTTGGCCCATAGCAAGTGTGAATGATGGGAAGTTTCCAAAGACTCCATAGGCCAGAGCCCCCTCCCTGAAGTGGTGAGAGGCCGGGGGGGGGGGGGCGGGGGGGTTGATGCTGGCTCTATAGTGTGGACAGACCAGCCTGACCTGGAGGCGCAGCCTGGAGGCTCAGCCTGAGGCAGCAAGAAGGCAGTGTGAGCAGAAGCCTAGGCTTCTCAACAAGACAGGGCAAGGAGGGTGAGGGGCCGGTACTTAGGGGAAACCAAGGCTGTGTCAGGTTTTAGTCACGTGAAAACATTTTAATCAAGCTCTCCTCTGATTCTGCAAGTTTACCTTTCTCTACTTTTGTTTTTCTTTCCTTTTTTATTGTTATTTCTAGAAAAGATTCCATTTGAAGAATTATACTATTTTAGCTGAACTAAGGGGAAAAAGGAATATTTCCTGGGCATTTGTATTGGGGCCAGGACTGCTAGCAGAATTCGTGTGTCTCGACTGGCCTGGTGTGATGCAGCCTCCGTGCAGCCAAAGCAGACAGAAGTGTGGGAACAAGGCCTTCCCTCCTCCTCCTGCTTTGATCCTCACCAGGATGCAAGGGCAGACTCACTCTGCCCCCAGCAGGGAGTCAGTGCTCAGGACAGCTCCTCGGGCAGGCGGGCAGGCGACTGTGGTCCCAGAGGCAGGGCGGAGGCCCAAGCACACATGCGGGACCAGCACGGGGCCTACATAGAGAAAACACGCAGGGAGCCAACTGTACATATAGAAGGAAGAGCTCAGTGCATGACCCCCATCCCAGCCCACTCTAAAACGTCTAAGTGGGCACAGTGGGGCACCGACTTCCTTAAATTCATTTTTGTTAACAATGGGAAGTTGCCAAGACTTACTTGTTAAATCACACAAACACACAGAGCAATAGTTTAAAATCAAAGTGTCATAAAACACTAAAGGACCATTATGTTTAGACAAAATTGTATTTGTGTAAGACCAGACAGTTAGCATGGCCCCATTTGTGAGGTGGGATGAACTTTCTAAGCAAGACATTTTTATACATCAAAGTCAGCCAACTACAGCCAATCCAGCTCACCACCTGCTTTTGAACAGCGTGCAAGCTAAAGACAGTTTTGTGCAGATAATATTGTCAATCTGATGGTAGAAAACACTAACGTTTAACCTCAAGAGAAATGCTATTTCCCCCACACACACCAAAATTCTGTTCATATCATTACGAGACCTGAGTTATAAGAAACTTGTACTCATTTATTATATGTGAACTTAGTCAATATAAAGTCTATACAGGGGATCCCTGCATGGCTCAGTGGTTCAGCACCTGCCTTTGGCCCAGGGCGTGATCCTGGAGTCCCGGGATCAAGTCCCACGTCGGGCTCCCTGCATGGAGCCTGCTTCTCCCTCTGCCTGTGTCTGTGTCTCTGCCTCTCTCTCTCTCTCTCTGTCTATCATGAATAAATAAAATCTTTTAAAAAGTCTATACAAATTGGCTTTCTCCAGCATCACAAAAGTGCCCACTCAATATCGTCAATTTTGTCTTAGTCTGCAATACCTATCACTTCTCGGCCTTTTGGCTAAGATCAAGTGTTTAGTCTGCAACACCTAAAATATCTACTTACTGGCCCTACACAGAAAAAGTTTGGTATCTCTGGTATGAATTAATAATACAAATAAATAGCAAAAAAAAGTCTGAAATATTGTTAAGGCTATCATATAGACAAAATGTATGAACATGTAATCACCTACTCACTATAGCAGAATTAAGTAGTACTCTATCTGCCTATGTGACTCTAACTTAAAAGTAACAAGTGTGTGTATGTACACACATATGTATCCATTCATTCATTAATGCATTAATATAGAGGGTGAGAGTACAGGAAGGGACAGAGGGACAGAGAGAATCTTAAGCAAGCTCCATACCCAGCACAGAGCCCTATGGGAGGCTCAAACTCATAACCCTGAGATCATGACCTGAGCCAAAATCAAGAGTGAGACACTTAACTGACTGAGCCACCCTGGCATCCCACAAGTACATTTATTTTAAACCATTCTCTAATCTAGACATTTTCTATGGGCCCTTCTGTTTTCACACAAAGAGAAATCACACCAAACCTGATTAAATGAATTCCAGCTAAATGCTTGACTCACTGACCCAAATTTTTACTTCTGATGACCTTCAAGTGTTCAACCCTCAGATTAACCCAAAAAGTGGCTGTGGGGGGGGGCGAAAGGCAAAGCATGGAGAGGGAGAGGAAGCAGAGAGCTGGAGAGTGGCTTCTGCCCATCTGACACCAGCCTGGGCTTACAGGTTCTGGGGGAGACAGGGTGAGAACCCCTGGTCCAGGGACCCATTCTGGATCTTCTCGTCTGAAATCAAGTCTTCAGGCGAGAGCATGCAATTTTCACTCCCAGAGAGTGAAAACTGACATGTAACTTAAATTCACCAATTCACTGGCCTTGTCCATCAGCTCACAGCCCAGGGTCACAGGCAACTGCTGCTTTGGTAATGCTAAGTACTGTTTGTTTGTAACACTCATACTTTTCAATCTGAAAAAGTGGGCTTCCTAGGGTAGCAGTGAAATACAGTTTGAAGGGACAAATGGGGCAAGTTCGTAAAACAAGAAACACAAGAAGGAAAACATGATAAAGACATCAAAGTGGCCCAGTGGCCCAGTATGGTCTCCCTGCCTTCCCACCCCCCTAGGTAAACTTTCACAGATGGTCCTGAGTGTTTTGAATGGCCTTCTAAGGCCAGCAAATTCACACAGTTAAGTAAAAGCTAGATCTGGAGTTTGCAAATTAGCACCAGGAAAACAACCCCCTCTCTCGTGCTGGGAGTATCTCAGGAGCCACCTGAACTCACAGAGCTTTGAAAAACAGGGTAATGGTGAAGGTACTTGGGGTACCCTCAAAGGTACTGGTCAACAATAATAACCCAAGGCAACTACGTAGGCAGATGCTGGATTTCAAAAGCACACTAATAAAATTTCATCACTTTTTTTTTTTTTAAAGATTCGTTTATTTGAGAGAGAGAGCATGAGAGAGGGAACACAAAAGTAGGGGGAGGGGCAGAGGGAGAAGAAGAAACAGACTCCCCACTGAGCAGGGAGCCCAATGTGGGGCTTGATCCCAGGACCCTGGGATCACGACCTGATCCAAAGACAGACACTTAACTGACTGAGCCACCCAGATGTCCTATAAAATTCCATCTCTGATGGCCATCCAGGGTGGACACCAATCCCTCCCATATCAGCTGCAGGAATGTCTCCTCTTCCTCATCACCCTGGGGTCTGGTGCCTACCCCTCTCCAACAGCTGGCTGTGAAAGGCTGCCTGCCTTTCTCCAAGTGGAAATAGCAGCATAGTGCTAAGCAGAGGCAAACAGGAAGACCATGTCCTGACCTAGCTGCAGATATGTCTGTTCCTGAGTCTGTGAGGAGGACAGACAGCAAGACAATGACCACCCTCTCCCAATATCTGAAGGGTTGTCTTTGGATGGGGGATTAGAGTTGCAGTGTGTGCCACACCCAGGGCTAAGAGGAGGATGTCATGAAGGAGCAGATTCCAGGAAGGAAGGACTTAATTAATCAGCAATGTCCAAAACTGGGTTGGCTCACCACTCCAGGGGTGTTAAGGTTCTTTCCACTGGAGGTAGGAGATCCCCAGTCATGGATGGATAGTTAATTCAGAGGACCCTATAATCCTGGCATTCTCAACACTAATGGGGAACATATTTCTCAATGAAATACAGGCATTTTAGATATCATATCACACGATTCAGTTTTCCTCTTCCCCACTCCTGTCCCCTCTGAAAGCCTCTGCTGTCAGGTTTTTCTTACCTCACAATTTCTTACCTGCCCTGGAGGGCAGGCCACACTGAGCCATGGTTTTCTCTGCAACTATGATAGCATGTTATCTTCCCAGTAGAACTCCATGAGGGGGCTAGCCACTAATTGCTCAGTCCCACTCACCTTCAGGGCTATCAGTTTCATTCCTTGTGACAGTTATCTGAAGACCACCACCAAGACCTCAGAACTTTGCTGGAGCCACTGGGCATGTAACAACAGCTTACTGCCCTGAACTCAGTCTATGCCACCCCATGGAGCCACTGCTAATGGTCTACTTTGAAGACGAACACTTCTTGATGGGGACTGTTTCCACAGCACACTCCCCAAAAGAACAGGTGCTTTGAAAACATCTAAGAAAAGGCAGTCTGGCCTCTGAGAGGCAGCCAGAGCTCTCTCCACCATCCCTGCCCCATATCCCTTCTGCCAGAAGTGCCAGGAGTAGAGTGGGAATCTCTACAGCCCTCACTACATGGGGTGAATTCAGTGCACCACATGCATGCCTTCACTCAACTCTACATCAAGCTATAAAAGGAATACTTATATTATCCCATTTAGAGAGGAAGAAACTATGCCTGTGAGGTGGTAAAATTTTGAGTCCCTAGTGGTAAAAACTGGCTAGATACATTCTGAAAGTTGCTCAACTCAAGTTGGACAAGGTCTCCTGAGTTTTCACACTTTCCTTAAATGACGCACCAGCATTCCCACCTCATCTGTGACTTTGAGTACCCAGAACAGGGGCCCATTCTAGTCTGCACCCCAGTGACCCCAGGTATCCGCTCCCAGGTGGCCAGGACAGCTCAATGCTGAGTCTCCTCCTGCCTCTCTGACCATTTACTTTCTGCTCCCTTGTGGCATCTGGTTTCTCCTTGTGCCCCTGAGGACTGGAGTTGCCAAGCTGGGCCCTTGGCCCTGCTTCTTACTGGCAAGTACCATACACACAGTTCCTGCTCACACCTGGGCCTGAGGATGATCTCGGCGGGCCCTGCTCGACAGCAGTCATACTCCTACCCTTGTCAGTCCTCACTGGCAGCCTACTATGGCCTAAAGCCCAGGCTGGCAGTCCTGTGAGCTGCCCCCCTAAGGGCCCCGCCCTGCCTCTCCATCACCCAGGTAACCCTGACGCCAGCCACACCTGTATGACCCGTCCCACCTCCCTCTTAAGTTTTAGACTTAGGTACCCAAGTACCCAGACACACTTAAATGTCCACAGGCAGCTCTAACGCAAACACTGCCTTCAATTGCTCCTCTTACTGCCATCTCCAACTCATTTCATAATGTCGAAATAATAACTTATGCCTCTGTCACCCCCCAGCCACTGCCCAGCAAACACTGATGCTTCTAATTCCTGTTTGGGAAGCAGGTGCTCCCCTCACCCCACTGCTTTGGTCAGGATCTTCTCACCCCTCTCCACACTGGCACCACACACTTCCCTCATTGCACCACCTCTGTCCTAAGGGGATCTCAGAATGTCCCCAGTCCAGATCCAGACCACACCCCCTCCCACCCAGACCCTTTGAATGCACCGCCTTCAGCTGTAGTCTGAGTCTAGCTCCTCTGCCAACACCCTGCCCCAGTGACACTGCTACAGCTCCAGCCTCCACACTACTCACCCCTGCCTTGCACCTGCCCTGACCACCCAGCAGCTGGAAGCTCCTGGCAGGCATTATGCTGTCCCTTGTCCTAGTGCTTTATTCCCCTCTCCCCTTGCCCATCGTAATCACAGATGCCTCCCTCCCTGACCCACCATTCTCTATACTCACTCAATGACCACCTCTGGGCTGCTGCCCTCCTCCCCACTAGCTGGGACAGGTGCCACCCAGGTAATGGTGGGAAGTTCCCCACCACAGCCTCGGGGACTCTGCTGTGCCAGCACTGACCCCCTGGGGACCAGATGGCCAACTCGTATCAATTTTCCCAGCCAGACAGCAAGGTGGGGGCTCTATCCTATTTCTTTATCTCCAGGCCCAGCACTTAGCTGAACTTTGAACAAATTTCATCACTACAGGAAGAATGCCTCTTCACTTTTCAATATCCAGCCTGGCTGATGAAGACACGGCGGCCTTGAACCAATGACAGACTGACTGAGATTAGGCAAGAGAACAGCATCTTTAATTCTGCCTACAACTAGCAAAACAATTGAGCCCCATACTTGGACCTAAAATGTAACTTTCCTCTCTCCCTCCCTCTCTCATCTTTCTCCCAATCCTTCCCTAGTCCTCTGGCACCATGAGCCTACAGGTACAAAGACTAAACACACAGGGCTCCTGAATAGCTCCAGACAGCAATAGTGACATGGTGGCAGAGAGGTCACCAACAGGAGGACTGCTTCAAGATCTGTGCACAGCATTTCCACGCTCGAGCTGGGGTCCAGGCTCTGGGAATAGAGAAACGAGTAGAGAGATCCTGGACAGGGGCAAGGACAGTGATTGCTCCAGAGCCCAGTTCTCAACCCACAGACATGGACCTAGATCCTAAATGACAGTACTGTCAGGGACAAATGTGCAGAAGACACATGGGTCAGCTTCACACAGGGGATGTCCTTACAGAGCCCCCTCGACCACCACCACAGGGAGCCCCAGCTGGGCAGACCACCAAGCAGGCATCATGTTAGGGCCAGTGAGATGACCATCCATGGGAAGACCCATTACAGAGAGCCTCAAATGACAGGATCAGACACCCCGTTTGTCTCATCTAACAGTGGTCTCTGATCTTTCATTGTTCTAACAGAACCTTTTTCACAAGAATGCTTACACACAAGCCTGAGATATAAAACAGACCCAAGTGAAGGCTCTGTGGTTAAAGTGGGGGTGTGGCTCTCAGAGGGACCATGGGATTTGTGGAATAACATATGGAAACCCCTGGTTCCTTATATTAGTGGGAGTCAGAGAGGATCTGAAGAGGACACACAGAGATTCTTGGGAAAGCTTCCAGTCTCCCACCAAGAACAGAGCAGGTGGGAATCTCAGAAATGTTTCTGGCAGTGAAGGAAGTCTGCCCTCTGCCAGGCTGAGAGCAGGACCAGTGATGTAGCAGCCCCTTCCACACCAGCCATGGCACCCCAAAGACTCCTGGCCAGCCTTGGACCTGGAGCCTACAGAAACCACCGCAGGCATCTGAGGGGGTGGGTCTGGAGGGACAGGGCTGGAGGAAAAGGAGAGGGAGGGCCCCAGAGTTTCTTGAACACGTAGACCAAGACTGAAGACTTCCTAAATCAAGGCAGTCACTGCTCTGTATACACAGCAGGCCTACTGAAAAATGAGACTGCTCCATATTTTAGCAGACTTGAAGCCTTAAAATTACAGAGCCTGGCTATGTCCCCAATTATAGTGCTGGAGAACACACAGTCAAGGGCAGGATTTAGGGCAGGGGAGGAACTCCGGGTTTTCCTCCAGTGACGACATAAAAGCCGCACGGCAGGGAGATTTTTTCCAGAGGCCAAGGACAGAAAAGCAGGCAGGCAGCAAGGCCCAAGGTGGGGACGAGGGCAGAGGAAGAGGGTAGAAAGGAGACCTACTTCACCAAGGAAGTGCAAGACCTGGTGAGAGGCCACGGGGAGCGGGGAGTACTGGGCAGGGAGGGCAGCACAGAGCCCATGCAGCGTGGGGACCCGGAGAGGGGCCAGTCTTTGGGCAAACGACTCCGGTTTGGGGCATTTGACACCAAAGGGATGGCAGGCTATAGACGGCTGAAGATGTGGGATGGCAGCTGGATTAGGAGTCAGCTCAGAGACTTGCATTTTGGAGATGTCATTCCTGACTTAGATTGGTTTTAAGTGATACCTCTAAGTTTTGTTGCAATAGCAAGGTGTCCAGGCACAATTTTTAAAATATCAAATAGGCTCCTTTTAAATCAAGGAGTTCGGGGCTCCTGGGGGACTCAGTCTATTAAGCATCTGCCTTTGGCTCAGGTCATGATCCTGGGAACCAGCCCACCCTGCCTTGTTCAGTGAAGAATCTGCTTCTCTCTCTCCCACTGCCTCTCCCCCTCGCTAATGTGCTTTCTCCCTCCCTCGCTCTCAAAATAAATAAATAAAATCTTAAAAACAAAAACAAACCAAGGAGTTCGGGTCATCTGAGGTGCTACAAATGAGTCCTGGGGATGTTCTGTCCCTCCTGTTGAGGACACAAGGAGTGCTTTTCAGAGGTGGGAGAGGGAAGCTGGCACCCACACAGGAGGGGGAAGGGTCCCCACAGCCAGAGTGTCACATGACAGGAGCAAGCAGGAATGCTGAACTTAGAGTGCGGGCTAAAAGAAAAGGCAATGGGACAAACTGTGAAAGCAGGGTCACCAAAGAGAAAGCAGGTGAAGTGAAGTGTCACCAAAGGGAGGGAGTGAGGGGATCCCTGGGTGGCGCAGCGGTTTAGTGCCTGCCTTTGGCCCAGGGCGCGATCCTGGGGACCCGGGATCGAATCCCACGTCGGGCTCCCAGTGCATGGAGCTTGCTTCTCCCTCTGCCTGTGTCTCTGCCTCTCTCTCTCTGTGTGACTATCATAAATAAATAAAAATTTTTTAAAAAGGGGGGAGAGGGAGTGAGGCATGCTTGTGCTCAGCTGCTATCGGGGGAGCCATGTCTTGCCAGAGGCACCCCTGAGCCTCTACACTGCAAGGCACAGTTCCTGTCTCTCACCCCACACGGCCAAGCCTCCCACATAAGGAGGCTGGTGTCTCTCAAGAAGCAGAGGCTCTCAAGGTCAAGAGCGATGCTCCTGGAATCCAGCGAATCCTTGTAGCACCTTCTGCTACAGAGCCCTGTGAGGAACCTTGTCAGAGCTGTGACTCTGGGGCTAACAATTCCAGATTCCCATTAGTATTTAATACAGCAGCCTAAACAGGCCAAGCCAAAAATGCCAAGGTTCCATCCGACTGTCCACATGTGCAGAGACAGGGTTTTGGCTATGAGTACACTCATCTTTTTTTTTTTTTTTTTTAAAGATTTTATTCATTTATTTGAAAGAGAACCATGCAGGAGCTGGGGGAGGAGCAGAGGGAGAGGGATAAGAGACTCACGCTGAGCATGGACCCCCAATTCCACAGCCTCAAGATCACAATCCGAGGGGATCCCTGGGTGGCTCAGCAGTTTCGCACCTGCCTTTGGCCCAGGGCACAATCCTGGAGTCCCGGGATCGAGTCCCGTGTCGGGCTCCCGGCATGGAGCCTGCTTCTCCCTCTGCCTGTGTCTCTGCCTCTCTCTCTCTCTCTCTCTCTCTCTCTCTCTCTCATAAATAAATAAAAAATAAATCTTAAAAAAAAAAATCACAACCTGAGCCCAAATCAAGAGTTTGGATGCTCAGCCAAGCCACCCAGGTGCCCCGAACACATTCATCTTTTGTGGGTCTTTCCTTCAGTTTTCCTAGCTCTTGATTCCAGGACTCTCTGCCTTATCCTTCTCACACAGATTTGTTCTCCTTGCAACATCATCTGGTCAACAGCCTTCCTTTGATGAAGGGCCTAGCAAACCCTAGTCCTGTTTGAGGTGTCTGCTCAGTGTAGGAGAGGGATACAAATAAGAGTGTCTGCTTCGTAAGGAGGACCTTGCCCATGGTGGGGAAGGACAAGGGGACAAATGGTTACAAATATCCTATGAGGTAGGAAGGCCACATTTGCAGACAGCTTTAGGAAGGACTCCCCGGAAGGCAGCACAGAGGGGGTCCCAGAAAAAGTGTCCATAAGTAAAGAGAAGCCCTGAGTAAGCCAGAGGAAGAGGCAGAAAGTAGGGTGGGCATGCACAAAGCAGAGGTCAAGAGCCTAATAGATTCAAACACTTCCAGAGTCCAGTCTATGTATGCCCCTTCATAGAACTAGAGTGGAGTCTATCTTTCCCTCTTGGTGATATAAATATTTTCTCCCTTCTAGGGCCATATGCCAGGAAAATGAACATGACCTAACAGTGCTTCCGTGGCAACTTTCAGGAGACCACACTGTACTCAGGTGACAGATGACCCAGATGCTGACAGACAGTGGGCCTGCCTACCCCTTGCTATCAGCTGCATGGGGGAAAAACAGCCCCAAACCACCTCCCCATCGTCTCCCAACCATCCCGGCCCCGGTGTCCTGCCAAAACAAAGAATAAAGAGGGAAGCACTAGTCAATTTACTCAAGGAGTCCATTAGGTTACAAGACAGGTTGCACTGTTACCATCTCTCAAGAGTTGGCAGATTAGAGAACACTCAGCGTACGTTCAGTACCTTTTAAATAAATCCCTTTTTATGAGCAATTATATTTATTTCTTAGTGCTAGTCAGAAAACTTAATTTAGACCAGATGATTCACATGATGATACACCACTCCCCTTCAGCTTAAGGAATATAACAGCAACCACCTGCTCACATGTTGGCCAGGCACAGCTCCCCATGGGAATAGATGCAAGGGCCTTAAGCCAGATAACACTCCCAGGAACCTCCATCAGGTATTGGAAGAGCTGCCAGTCAGCCACTGTTCCCTTCTCCACAGCCACAGAATCCAGATGCAGCCTCCACAAAATATCCAAGCAGATGGGGTAATGACTGTGCCACTTAATAGATCTAGAAGGTTACTACTATCTCAACTATAATTTACAAAACTGTTAGCCATTCTTGGTTCCAAGCACCTCTGACACTAGGACTTCAATGAACCCAACAGGGATTTTATAATCCACATGTGGTTCAGAAACAAACCGTTCAATTATTTTTTTCAAGCATGATAATGCCTAAAAACCTTTGTGCTATGTTTTGTGTATGTGAAAATAGTTGGTTCAAGTACGTTTCATGTTTTATGAAATTCTCATGAAACCTGATACATAAGCTGATTCTGTTTAAAAAAAAAAAAGCTAAATTATAAAAAGCAAACATCCTGAATGACTGAGCAAGAAGGAAAAACAGTTTCCTAGGTCTTTGAAATGGATCATATAGGACTGAACTACTTACAATTTATCAACCACCTTTGGAAACATAATGCTGATGCAAGCAAAGTTGAAGAATGAAAACATGATGATTTCAGGATTTTTATCCAAAACCTAACTTAATACAGTGTTTTCTGTATATCCATCCTTAAGTGATGGCTCCTATCCTAAGGCCATTGCCAAGTCCCTTGTGGTGAGGGGCCTCAGTTGGAGTCCCCTCACCCACTACTATTCTGTGCATAAGGCACATGCCGGATTGTGAGCACATGAAGGAGCAAATGCTGTGGATACAGGGAAAGATAAGCCAAAACCATCCTTGGAGAGGAGCAAGACTTGCCCCAGAGCCCTTGTGCCCAGTTACCTATGTCAGACTTCACCAGCAAGATCACCCCAAGATGACCCAAGTGACTGCATATGACTTTCCTTTTTTTTTTTTCCCCCCTGAAACTCAGCCCAATCTTCATAAGACCACCATGTTTTCTCATGACACTGGCATACTGGAAATACTGAGTTTTCTTCTGAATCACCTTCAGTTCCTCATTTGTGTATAGCAGAGAGTCCTTTACTTGAATGGGTATGGGCATCACCAAAGTTGAGAGACCCAAAGGAATGACCACCACCGAGTGAGGAGTCTGAGCCCACCATTGGAGAGGGTCACACATAAGCAGCAACAGAGGCATAGAGGGGAATTCAGCTTTAATGGACAGCATATGGTTGCCTAAAAAGCCAAGGAGGAAAATAAGAAGTCACTGACCTCATGAAACCTTGCCCTACTCCTCACCAGAGACCTGTCTCTTGTGTGTTCACACGGTATTTAGCATGTCCAGATGGCTTTGCATTGTGATTCTCTGTAGTGACCAAATTTGTTTTCTGCTGCTATAGAACAAACCACCACAAACTTAGCAGCTTAAAACAACACATATTCTCTCACAATTTCCATGGGGCGGGAATCCAAGCCCAGCTTAGCTGGGTCCTCTGCTCAGGGTCTCACAAGGCTGCAATCAAGGTGTCAGCCGGGACTGTGGTCCCATCTGAGGCTTGGGGTCCCCTTCCAAGCTTATGTGGTTGTTGGCAGCATTCATTTCCTTGCAGCTGGAGAACTCATGGCAACTTGCTTCTTCAAGATCAGCAGAAGAGAGAGTTCTCTGACTTTTAGACTCTCTTTTAGGGGTTCACCTGTTTAGGCTCCTCCCACCCAGGATAATCCCCCATTAAATGGACTCAAACTCAACTCATTTGGGACTTTAATTACATCTGCAAAATCCTTTTACCTTTGCCACATAATGTAACCTAACCACAGTTCTGTGATATTCACACATCTCTCATAACCACAGGGACCATCTTAGAACTCTGCCTATCATAGTGTGTACATCACTTCCTACACTAAATCGTCAGCTGGCTCTCCTTAATGCCTTATTCGTGACTTAACAGCACCACTTGTAACTGTTCAGTTTGTATTGTTCTCGGCTACCTGGTACTCAGACCCCAGAGTGACTGACTCATAAGGCAATCAGGTCACACTAATGAATGAACAAAACCAATTGATCTATCTTTAGCAATTGAGGCCTCCAACCATAGAAAAATTTGGACCATAAACTGACAAAGAGCAATGAAATCTAAACTTTGGCAGAGATCAATCTTTGTGCAACCCTCCAATTAAGACCCGAGGAGCTTGAAAAGACAAGAAGAAAACATGGGGGAGGGGAAAGGATGTAGGACAAGAAAATGTACATGGAGTGAGAAACTGTATAGACCATGTTGGTAGTCTAAGTGGATACCAAGGAAAGTCAGAAGGTAGCAATGGGAAGTAACCCAGCCTGTGGGTACTCTCCTCCTAGCTACCAACCTGCTTCTCCAGCCCTATCTTGCTTTGACCAATGAGTCCAACCTCATGGTGCTTCTACAAGCCCTCCTGCCTCCTAGTCCTCAAGCTCTAGAGAAGCAGCAAACCCACCATTGTCTCCTATGCTCCTGACCTCACCCTGTACCTATGAATTTCTGGATATAAACTAATACTCAGCTGTGCTAGTCCTTTGAAATCCTGTTGATTAACATGAACATTAGCCCTTTAATGACTGTGGGCAATTCATCTTCCTTTTCAATGACTTGGCTGGGCTCTGTGTCATGCAACCAGATGGCCTTTTTGGAAGCTGAACCAGGACAATATATGCTTGGTGATAGCCTGGGGATCTTATAGCAACTAACACAGAGCACACAGAAGAGTCAAGCAGGTCTGTTTTCATCCCTCATTCTGGCTTTTTCTATTTTACTGAGAATCACAGAATCTTAGAGCTGGAAGGGATCTTAGAGGTCATCCAGCTTCACCTTCTCCAAGTCTTTCAACCCTAACAGGTCATCTGATTTCTGTTAGAGCATTCCCAATGGAAAGTAGTGTGTTCTGTGGTTAGAAAATTAATTGCCACCCACCTGCCTGAAGTCAACTCAACAAACATTCTGAAAATCCCCAGTATTCCACAGAATAAACAAATACCATATATAGTATTCCTATTCATTCTCCACCTCTCAGGCTGTTGACAGACATCACTAATCAGTTGTGGCACTCTTTTCTGCTGATGCTGGATGTGGCTTCAGAATCCTCAACAGAATGCTCCAGAAAGTCACCACTGATCAGTTTATGTTGGCAAGGAAAATCAACTAATTTTCCAACTCTTCTTGGAGTTTGTCTTCAGTCAAAAACCACTTTCCTATAACTCCTACTCATTGCTCTTAATCTGCCT
This sequence comes from Canis lupus dingo, assembly GCF_003254725.2. NCBI lineage: Eukaryota > Metazoa > Chordata > Mammalia > Carnivora > Canidae > Canis > Canis lupus. Next base: position 53,400,993 of record NC_064249.1, read on the forward strand.
TTAAAAGCAACAGTTTTGTCCCTTCCTCCAAAAAACAACCCCTTCCTTATCTAACTACATCTAAAACTTATCCCTCACTTAAACCTCTGCAGGCTCAAGCCCAGCTCCAAAGAAGGGTTACCTGGAAAGGAAAGGAGGGAGCTCTAAATCTGGGGCAGTCAGGGTAACCAGTAGTGTTTCAGGGAACCCTGGAGCCGGGCACTGGGGGCAGGGATGATGGTGTGCCTGCAGGAAGTGGCTCCAGGATGAGTCAAGCCAAACTAGCACAGGAATGGCTTTGGGAGAACCCAATTTTAAGAAGCTGGCAGGGGGTCGGGGGAGCCGGGAAAGGAGAGGCAAGGCACAGGAAGCAAAAGACAATGTGGTTGAGATCCTGAGAATAAAAAAACCAAAGCAAATGAAAACTCTCCAAATTACACTTCATCATTTACCATAATATTGTCTCACCACTTCACATCCTCAGATCCTGTGTGCTTAGTTCTCGATATAAAGTATATGCTACCTACAATCACTCATAAAACATGAAGACCAAGACAGAGATCCCCTTCTATTCCTTCATTTTTTTTCATCAAGTATTTGTTGAATATCTAAGAAGGCATCAAGAATAGGCTAGAGCAGGGGCCCTAAAGGCTATGATGACACTATTCCTGCCACCAAGGAACTCATAGTATATCTGTTTCAAAGGCAGGTAAATAATTCCTTGAGATACAAAACAGGTCATACAATATAATTCGTTTTGCATGTATTTTATCTGTAGAAGTCATGGCATATTTAAAATAAAAATATACAGCACCTTGACCTACTGAACCAGCAAAATTACCAAAAGGGAAATTCAGTACGTTGACATTCTTTTTAAGTACTACAAACAAAAAAACAAAAGTACTACAAACAAATCAACTCTTGCTATAGTGCTTCAGGAATAAGAGATCTGTTGGGCTAAAGCTTCAAGATTAGTAGACCTGAGCTTTCTCAAACCCTTAGCACAAACCAGCAGCTTCCTTGGGAGTCATGAGTTCTCTTCCCTGCAGACATTCTATCATTCATGTATCCTCTCCTTCAGCCAATTTCTGCTGAACTCCTAAAATGTGCCTGGCATCAAGGATGGAAATGGACACATAAGCAGCCAAGTATCATACACAGAATTAGCCTAGGGTCTTTGGCCCATAGCGCATGCTTAACAAATATTATCAGTGAGGTAAGCATCAGGACCAGGGTATGCACAGAGGACCAAAATATTGGGAGCAAAGGTCTCCTACAGAATATTGTATGTAAGTCCAATTCCAATAGGAGCAGGAAGCAAGGAATAAAGTGTAAAGCAGGTGAGGAAGGGCATCTCAGGCAGATGCCCAGGTCAGAGAGAGCACTGAAGTGGACTGGACAGATATATCCAACAGGACCAAGGTGGGCACTACCCACAGGGAAGAGTGAGGGCTTCATCCTGAGGATGAGAGGAGCCTTGAAAGGAAGACCAGATCAGCACTGCAGAAGGTCAACCCAGGTAACAGGGTACAAAATAGACCAAAGAGAACCAAGAAGGAAAGCAGAAACAAGTCAGGAGGCTGGTAGAGCAGATCAGGAAGGAACAAATGATGGTGTGAAGTCAGAAACCAGAACTGGGAATGAAGAAGATGAAAGCACTTGAAAAAGAGTGTGGGACAGAGATTTGAAGATTGAGGATTACAGAGAGTCAGAGACCAGGGATCTAGGAGGCAGTGGTCCTGAATACGCTGGAGGACTGCTCTTCCACTGACACAATGAATGGAGCCATGGGGGTGCTGACCAAGGCATGGAGATGGGTTGGGTTTGGACAAGGTACACTGGAGACACCCAGGACATGTGGCTGGCTCTGCAGGCCTGGGGCACTGCAGAGTGACTTGGGCTGGGGACCTTGGGCACAAGGATGGCAGGGGAAGAAGCCACAATGCCAGGAAAAAGAGCAGCGTCCTGCTGGGAGGTTGCCCCAATCTACCAGGAGCTCTCAAAACTCCAAAATGCAGGCATCAATGAACATAGCGACTGATGTTTCCCCAGTAAACTCCAGGCAAGAAGATCATTTTAAGTCATGTTTGGGGTTAGGTTCAAAATTTGCTGAAGACATTCTGTGCTATTATAAGCCTGCATTTGTAAGCAGAAGTCCTAAAAAAAGAAGATCACATGTGAGATAAAGTTACAGCCAAGGGAATAACCATTATGATTGAAGGTAGCCCTAGCCTGCAGTTTCTCAGGAAAAGTCTCCTGAGCAAGGAGAGAAGGATGGGGTGAGGAGGCACATCTTCCATATGAACAGAGCAGAAAAATTCCTCATGAATACACAGCAGTGGAATTTGGTTGTGGAAAATTCTACATGTGGGAATGGCCAAGGAACCCTGCTTTTCTTTCTTCCATCTCATCTCAGATAAAACAAAGAAGATGGAGGCTTCTCATAGAGAACATTCTGGAGAAATCTCTTTGGCTGAGACTCTGACTGATAAGGTTTAGGTTGAAGGACTCAAAGACATGACAGCACAACATTTCAAGGGTTTTTTTTTTTGTTGCTGTTGTGTTTTGTTTTGTCTGCAAACTAGCCTGAACTTCTGGAGAGCTGTAATTATATCTAAAGTGCAAGGCGAATTTTAAAGCAGCACATAATCTGTCTGAGAATTAGTCAAAATTAAATGATGATAACTAATATTACATAAAGCCATTCAAGTCTACTGTTCCTGTAAAGCAAAAATGGTCTCCAGGTAGACCTGGCTGCTGCTTTATAAAGACTGCTCTATATGAAGTGTTTCTGTTACCACTTAATGCTTGCTATATTCAACAGTATTAATAACTGATTTTTACTTTAAGAAAAGTAAAGCTTGAAATAAGAACCTTATTAACCCTAAAACGAGATTACCAGGAAACAAGCATTCTCTAATTTCAGGAGGAAAAACCCCCTGCAAGAGGGATTAGAGGGAAAAATCAAAATCCTGTTAAAGCCAAAGTGTCCACATAGAGTTAGAAACTGAGGCAAATATCCTACTGGCTGCCAAATGTGGTGAGGGGCTCAGGGTCCCTCATGTCACCCACCTCACCCGGGTTGTCTCCCTCTCTCACCTGAGCACTCAAAGGGAAAACAAAGGATGCTCTGTCCCAGCAAAGGTCAGGACCCAATTCTGGCTTTTCCTTGCTTCCTCTGGCAAGAGTTCCCCCGACCTCCTGACTCACCATGTTCCTGTACATGGCACCGGCAGACCAAGCCTAGGTTGGGACACAGGCCACAAGCAAGGATGATTCAATAACTTAGCACTTCCAGAAAAAATGGCACCACAACAATCAGCCTCCAAACCATCTTCCTACCAATCTACCCAGAGAACCAATGAGAGGTGTCAGCAGAGAAGAAATTCCACAAGCCCTGAGAGTAGAGGTAGCTAAGCACGTGCTGCTGACCCTGAGGCCCAGCAACACACACCAGAGGGTGCAGCGGGTCCGAGGGGAATGCTGGACCCTGCATCCTATGCCCTCTTTTGGGAAATGCAATGTTGTAGAAAGTCACGGAGAAAAGCTGAGCAAACCCACAGTACCCCCTGATCTGGGCAGGACAAGGGAGAGATGTGAACTGCCCCAATGTGAGCCCATTATTTTGCCCCTGTGCTCAAACTGGCTGCAAGAGGAAGGATAGAAGTACAGTTCTCAGCTATTCTCTCAGTTTTCTAAAAAGGGGTGCAGGCCTGATGCCAGGTGGTGGTGGCAGCAGGGTGACAAGAGGAGCCACAGATGGGACACTTAAAGCACTCTGGGGAGGCAGGTCAGCCACCATGTGCCAACAGCAGCAACAAGAGGAACTCAGCCTCCTCCCCAAGCAGGATGGCTATGGTTTCCCGCCCCTAACCAGATTGCTCAGCAGTGTGGCTGGTTCCACCTGGAGGCCACAGCACCAACAGCATGCCACGTCGGGGAGCAGAAAGGCCAGGCTGAGGTCAGACACAGCCAGGCCACAGAGATCATTTAACAGCAATAGCAGAGGGTTCAGCATAGGGGAAACTAAAACAAACAAAACATAAGACCGTGTCCTCCAGCTACAAGTGGCCCGCCTTCTCCAGCTGGCTGGTAAATGCCAGAACCAACAGACCAGATCCCCACCAGGCAGGCTACCAGTCTAAGCGCAAAAAAGAAAATTCATGCATGTAAACAGAGGAAGAGGAGCTAACCCTCCCTCTCTGTCTTCACCAAGCAGTTGCTAACAAATAAGGAACCCAGGTTCCAGACACAGATTGTTCCCTGTTTGAAGCAAAACGTACCCAAGGGCAGGAGTGGGGTGAGAAAGACTCTTCTCAGGAGATACCACTCCAAAAACGAATTTACAAAACCAGTAAACAAGAAAAGGTGCCAAGGCCTTTTCACTCTATCACATGGTAAATATCAGGACTGATTTTAAAAAAATGAGACAAGAATAAATAAATACAAAAACACCCAAGAGGAATACACGTAAAATTCTGTCACCAAGGCAAAGTAAATAGACCTTTCACACCAGTCAGATGAACATGTACAGAGTTATATTCTTGAAAAGAATTTGTCCTGGGACACAGAAGTATGTAGTAGTTTTGAATTTTCAAACAAACATATCAATTCTTCCTAAATTTTGATAGACAGATTTAACATGGTGACAACCAAAATTACAAACCACTTTTCCAGTAGCAGGTTTATAATTCACAGGTACTAATAAGGGTACCCTAGTCACCAGGAGTGACAAAGGTTAAAGGGAATCATTACCCCAGGCCTGGCGCAAATGAACAGAAAGGTACACAGATGGGAGCATCAATTCCCTTATCCTTTCTCAGGACAATGATTCAATCCCAAACAAGATACAAATGTACGTACCTACCACAGACTAGGGGTAGAAGCAGCAGAAATTTCTCAGGTTTGAAAGCTACAAGTCCAAGATCGAGGTATCTGCACAGTGGGTTCCTTCTGAGACCTCTCTTCTTGGCTTGTATATAGCTGTCTTCTCCCCATTATTGATAATAATGATCATAGCTACAATCCAATCCTTTATTTAGGCCTTTCTATGAGCCCCTGAACCTTCACAACACTCCTATAAAGTAGATACTATGTTCTTGGAAGCTGCTGTTGAAAATAGTTAAGTAATTGTACTGAAGTCTAAGATATGCCACAAAGGCAGCTTCCAAGGCCTGTATTTTCAAGCCATTCCCAGGAGACACAATTGGATGACATACTTAAAAGACACTTCATTTTTGTAAAAGGCATGTATGAAGTAGGCACGAATATGTGTGGGTAGAAAATGGTTTTTATCTTTGTTTAATAGGACTATGGGTGATTTTTATCTTTTTTCCCCCTTTGTATGCTGGTTGCTTTCCATACAATGGTGTGTTCACCAACTGCACAATAAAATATTATAAAAAGCTATTTAAGAAAAATCTGTCCAAGGGTACCTGGGTAGCTCAGTGGTTGAGCGCCTGCCTTTGGCCCAGGGTCCTGGGATTGAGTCCCACATCAGGCTCCCCACAGGGAGTCTTCTTCTCCTTCTGCCTGTGTCTCTGCCTCTCTCTGTATGTCTCTCGAATGAATGAATAAATGAATGAATGAATGAATGAATGAATGAATGAATGAATGAAAATATGTCCATCACTTGGTTTTACTCCATTTGCTTTTCAGACATGTCCATCTCAGATTGTCTCTATTCCACTGGCCTTGACACTCTCCACCAAGCAGGTTCAATTTGGCCTCATGGTCTACTACTTTGTGCCAGCCAATATGATTCCCTACTAGAATAGTCCCCTGTCACAAAGACTTAGCATGCAGAGGGACCTCAAGTGAGGAAGAACTCCATCACTGATACTGGCTTCAATCCCCAGAAGCTGGTGACAGATCCCCTACCCAGACACTTGTGCACTTGTGTCATCCACCCAAAGCCTGGCCGTGTGGCCGCCATGATTGATCCCTTAAGTCCTGACTGAGTACTCTGACACGTTCATCTCAGGAGAGGAAGGTTCCTCCAAGACAGATCAAGTGTCCCCCCGGACCAATATAAGTGGATAGAATCAGGCCAGGCTGTTCGGTAGAAAACATAGCAGCCAAGGACCTGAGCTTGGTTCAGGAAGTGAGTAGCTCCTCAGGTCTGCTCCCATCCTCTACTCTCCTCCCTTGTTCTGAAATGCCAAAACACAAACTTTTAAGTTTTCCAGAATGGAGGGTTTTAGTTTAAACACCATCTGATCATTTTGTACCACCACCTCCTAAGATCACAAATCTCTTTCCACAATGTCCATAATGTGTGGTTCCTGGTGATGCCGATGCTGACAAAAACCCTCCTTGCCAGGAGTCTTGAACCTCATTAAGAGATCTGCTAACATGAAAGGCATTTTTCCCTCCAGAGTGGAATATAGTTAGGCAATATTTGGCAAAGCACTAAAATTCTCTGGTTCCGGTTTCCCAACGAAATCTGAAATTTGGATTTATTTTAGGTCAAATGTTCCAATTTTTAAATGTTGACAGGCATTAAACCATTTTTTATGATGCATCATAGGGACAAACAAAATATCTAGTTTTCTCCTAAAATGAAAGGGCTGAGCTATAGGAGTCCTAAGACCTTTTCCAGTTCTGACAATGACTGAGGTGTTTTATGATTAATGGGTACTTTGCTTTTGGTGAAATGATCAAATCAAATTTCTCCATGTAAAACTAGCCCTTAAGAAGCAGCTTCCCTTGAAGGACAGCCAGAAAAGGCAGCTGGTCTCACTGATTCTACTCATCTCTTTCTCTTCCCCCACCCCCGGCCCCGAAGTAGATCACCTATATACACTCTCTAAATATATAAGGCGTGGGAGACATAACATACAAAGTAGCCCAGGCATAGTGCCTCCTAGGGAGCCTCACCAGGGCACCCTAGTTTCATCATCACATTCCCGGGGCCTGATGGGGCCCACAATGAAGGCTCATTATGCGTGCACAAAGTTCCCAGGAATATACCATTCTAGGTCCTCCTTTAATAATTGTGAGTTACAAAATTCCACAGGAGACTTATATTAAATACTGGCTATCACAAAAAACTTTAGATCATTAGCTAGAACCATCCAAGAATAATAAGTCAGATAAATATTATTTCTGCATGTTGTGCACTTAGACCTCTTCCCAGCAGCCGGCTCACATTTTTGGAGAGGACTTGGTTAACACCATAACTCAAAACCTATCTTTACCTCTCAGCAGATATATCCTCTACTAAAAGCAACAAATTCTTGGGCCTTTAAAAAAAAAAAAAAAAGCTGACAGTCGAGCACAAAAACAAAGATAAATTAAATGAGTTCTAAAAGCAGATGTGGAAAGCACTGAGTTCTCCAAATGCTCGTTTCCTTTGGATCTGGGGGACTCACACATGGTCCCATAGAGCAGGGCTCCTAAGGTAACTACATGAAGGGCACACTCTCCCTGACAGCAATTTGACAAGCAACCCACTTTACAGGTTGTAATACTGTTTTTCCAAAGGCCCATGTCTTGATGTAGTTCTGAGGCAAGGGGTCGAGGTTGATCAGCTCTTCTCTAGCAGCTCAAGGGCCCACCCCCTGCCACCTGCCATGTCGGGCTCTCACACTCTGGGCCATGATACTTCCACCCTACCTGCCCCAGGGCCCACAGAAATTATTCACTCTAGCGCATCCTAAGTCTGCTCATCCTACCTCATCAGCTCCTTCCCATGGAAACCACAGCAAAGCTGCTTGCCCTCTCCCTCCGCCTCATGACTGACCCCCATGCTTCTCCTGAGTAGCCTTTGTGGGGCACGCGGGCCTCCTCCCAGAACTGTGAGTTACAAAACCACCAAACTCTGAGCAGGTGTTCTCAAGATCTGCATCTGGCCTCACCATACCCTCACCCAAGGTAATATGGTTGAAATAAGGTTGAACAATGAGGCAATTCAAAGTTTGTCCTTGATTGTAAATGTCTGGTGGCTGCTGGCAGCTGATCACTACCTTAAAAAGCCTACAAGAGAAGTTCTTCAAAGTCAGGAAGGGGTGACTCAACATGTGGGCTAGGAAAAATGATAGTTTCTTTATATAAAAACACAAAAGTCACACTCTGAGAAATCTGTCATTTACATCCCTCAGAAGGTACCTTCCTGGCATGGACTCTGGTCAGATACATCCAAATGTGCTGATGTTTGCACACAGTGCCCTGCTCATGCTGAGTCTTCTGAGATTGAGCAGAAGTGGGGCAGGCATGCAAAGTCACCTCCATTCCATGGAAAACAGAGTATCTCGCAGTAACCTGAATGGGAGTAAGCACCTGCTCATTCTCCAGGGAATTCATGGGGAGCCTCTGGCCTTCAGTAAATGTGCATTAGTGGAAAGGAAAAATCTAAAGGCAAGGCCCTGGTGGTGGTGATGAAACCACAGAGCGTCCTCCTATTTAAGGAAGGGGTGTCTGCAGCAAGGCATCTTTGTCAGTGGTATTTTCTACACAGAGAAGGAGCAGATGGTCAACAAGACTCTCTCCTGGCTGTGCTTGGACATCCAATTCTTAATAATTTGCTAATTGACTTTAGCACCTGCCTGATACTGCAAATTGTGAATAAACCACTGCCGCAAATATATAAAATAAATAACATAAATAACCATCGCCCGTTTAATGAGAAGCATTACGGTAGAGAGCCTCGATGAAGTATTCTGCATCAGTACCATATTTCCCTACTGGGAAGCACAATTCACACAGCTCATCATCTGGGGCCTTTGTGCAGCCGCTGAGCTTCCTCTGCCCCAGCATGATTTCCTCCACGGCAGGGAGGCCCTCACTCCCACCTACTAAGCCACCACAGGCCTACTTACTTAAAAGAGCTTCCTCAGCAGGGCTGACCCCTTGCCTCCTAATTCCACCTGTCTGGCAGGCACTGGTAACCCTCAGGCCTAACTAGAGTTGGCGTTTCTCTCTTGCTGCCTCCCCTTAGAGTCCAGGAAGCCTAATTATCTGCCAACCTCCCTTGCAGCTACAGGTGGTCATGTGGCCTGGTTCCAACCTATTGAGAGAGGTCTGCAAGGGGCTTCTGACAAAAATGTGGCCTTCCTGGGGCGCCTGGGTGACTCAGTTGGTTGAGCAGTTGCCTCTTGATTTCGGCTCAGGCCCTGATCTCAGGATCCTGGTATTGAGCCCTGCATGGGGCTCCATGCTCAGTGGGAAGTCTGCTTTAGATTCTCTCTCTCCCTCGCCCTCCCTCCACTGCATGCACACTTGCTTGCTCTCTCTCCCTCCCTACCTCCCTCCCTCTCATAAATCAAATAAATCTTAAAAAAAATATATGACCTTCCTGATAAGGGCTGATAAGGGTTGATCCCTGCTAGCAGAGCCTTCCCCCTCAACCCAGGCTTGGCTATAGATCAATGTAGAGGTTTACATTGATGTTACACTATAAAAACATACATATATACACACTCCAAGATAAGGGTCAGAAGAAGAAAGATAAGCACATAGATGGTTATAATATTACTTCCAGAGAGAGATGTGTGTATATACTTTAAGCATAACAACAATAATTAACATACCATGTGGATTCACTATTCAGAATTAGGTGATTTGAGGTTTCTTTCCTTCCAGTGGTTTGACTTACAAACAGCCATCAGGCAGGTGGAAAATAAACTAGAAGACTTTCCCTCACCCTTATCTGTGTGTCTTCCCCTGTTCTATGAGTGGGACCTGTGTGAAAAGAAAGCTAAGGAGAATCTCTTCAGACACAAAGACAGCCTCACTGGGAGGCAAGAGCCTTCTATGGTTCATCTGTCTACTGCCCCCATAAAAGCTTCCACGTTTTAATTACAGTGGAGATAGAAGTCATCAAATTCATTCATAAGCCATCATTACTGATAACCTGTAAGGAGGATGAACCACACACCCAGGAAAAGATTGAAGATGGGCAAAAGGAGGCGACTCCCCAGCCTCCCAAACACCACAGACCAGAAAGGGAAGGCTAAGAACTCTCTCTCATGCACACATTTAGCATTTATTCAGAGACAGAAACTATTAACATTGACTTGAAAATATGTCCTTAAATATTTTTTTTTTATCTTCATGAGCCCAAGTTTTCTCTCTTGCTCTTTGCTGCTGTGGCTCCCCAGGAGCCAGGGACAAAAGGGAAGGCCTCGGTTGGCTGTGCTGGGTGACAACACAATAGGAGGCTCCTTCTCAGGGCAAAACTGCAAGAGATGGTTTCACTCCACAGGTCTCATTCAAGTCTAACCATGGACATGTGATATTAAATCACATGTCACCTACTCATCCTTCACCCAAAGGAAACAAAAGCACTATTTTCCCCCGTCTATGAACATAGAAGATGGAGCTGTGGGGTTGCAGGTATACATGGAGAGGAAGGAACAAAAGCTGGATGAGACATGTGCCACAGAGCCTGGGCGCTGCCCCTGCTTGACCGGGCCCTAGAGAGACAGACTTTAGCAGGCAACTGCCTCATGTCTTTGAGTCTCACAGCCTTCAGTTGCAAAATGGGGATGAGACTGAACTACATGAAATCTCTCCTTTTACCGGCCAAAACTGTTGATAGCAGTGATTTCTTAGGGTCCAACTGAATAATTTCTGCTCTCCCCAGTCACACTCTTATGGGATCAAATAAAATTATTTATATGAAGGTGGACAAAAATAGTATAACCAAAGAGCATTAACTTTATGAACTGGAACAGTGATCAGTGCTTCAAACTGGACACATACTTCACTTTGGAGGGAGGGAGGGGAGAAAGGAGAGAGGGGAGGAGGGAAAGGAGTGAGGGAGGGAGGGAAGGAGAAAGAAGAAAAGAGAGAGAGGAAAAGAAAAGAAAAGAAAGAAAAGAAAAGAAAAGAAAAGAAAAGAAAAGAAAAGAAAAGAGAAAAGAAAAGAAAAGAAAAGAAAAAAGAAAAGAAAGAAAAGAAAAGAAAAGAAAAGAAAAGAAAAGAAAAGAAAAGAAAAGAAAGAAAAAAGAAAGACAAAATTATACAGATAACTTTCAGACTCCTTCTTTATAGGGCAAGTTCCAGGCCCATCCCAAACCTACCAAGTCAGAAACACAAGGACCCAGTGAAGAATGTGTGCTTCTGACAAAGACTCCCAGTAACAATACAAGTTGAATAAAACTTTTTTCCCCAGAAAATAAATTGGCCTCTTTGGCTTTGGGTGACTTTCTGTTGAAATGCAGACTCATTTAGTGTGCTCTTTTCCTTACCAAATGAAAGAAATTATAAAGAACTTAATGTGAAGTAGGTTTTTTTTTCTTCTTCATAACCAGGAAGAGATGTTAGGTAAAAACCAGTAAAGTTAGCTCAGTCACTAGTTACCAGGAAGTGATAAAACCTGATGAAAGTGTCATCTTTTGCTACAGAGGGTCTTTGTCACTTTACTCCATAATCCAAATCTTTTTAAGAGGTCTCGGTATGGAAGCTCCTGGAGGCGATGCCAGGCCCCCCTTGCCACGGGTGGGGCTCACATGTCATAACTTACCCCTCAGGATGTAATTCTGATAGTTCTGGTCCGCCTCAGCTCCCACCTTGATCAGACACGTCAGACCTTCAGCCATCACAAATTCGTGCACCAAATCCTTGTCATCCTGGCAAGAAAGAAGGGAGAAAAAAAGACTTCAAATAGTATCCCAGTCCATCCTCCATCCACGCTGTTAAAACTATGTACGAGCCTTTGAAGCCAGACTGACCTCTAAAGATTGCTCTGCTCTATTCAAATGAGGCATCTTAACTGTTGCCAGAGGAATTTTACAACTAGTCTCCACATTGTTGGTTGCCAAAGACCAATTATTGCCTTCTGGGCAATCTAATAAAGATAAAGCAAATGAATCCCCTGTCAGGAATATTTATAGTGTTGTGTTTTTCATTCTTCAAAAATCACGAGGCTCTGTGCCCCCACAGGTCCCCAGGGACTGCCCACATGAAGCTTGCTGGGTGTCAGCATCAGGAAATGTTTGATTGCAGCACAGACCATCAAGTGGAGGATTTGAAGCCACCCGTGTGTTCCAAAAGACAGTCCTTAAGGTCAGTGGTTAGAGGGGTCTTGCAAATGGTATCTAAGTTGGGAAGCAGTTTCTCCACCTCCCAAGTTGTGCTGCTTGCAGGACCAGCCTGGAAGCAAAGCACACAACCAGACGTGCATCTAGGGCAGCCACGTGACCCCACAAATGGTCCACTTTGGCAGACCAGCAGACTCAGGTCACAGAAGGCAGAACACAGAAGGAATATCAGGGACCATCTAATTCGGTGGTTCTCAAAGAGAGGTGTCCAGACTCACAGGCAGCATGAGCATAACCTGGGCACTTGCGAGAAATGCAAATACCCTGACTTACTACATAGAAAACTCTACCATGAGGCTCAGCAATCTGTGCTTAACGCATCCTTCAGGTGACTCAGGGGTGCTCAGACGGGTCTCATCCCTGACTCTTTCACATTAGGATTATCTGGGGAGCTTTAAAAAGGAGTAGGAAGCAGGACCCTACCCAGACAGATTTAATCAGAATTTTTAGGGGTGGGGTCCTGGCTTTGTTATTAAATTCCCAGGAAATCCTAAAGGGCAGCCAGTTCAAGGACCATTGACCTAAGCCAACCTTCTCTTTACAGATAAAGATTCAAAACTTTGGTCGAGATTACCTCTGTCCAGCTAGCCCAATCATTTTCTGTAGTACCAAGTTCTACAGAGCTCTATGAGAGGGATTTTTCCACTACTATTTCAGGAGATTTCCTCAATTGGACAGTGCCTGGTCTCAAATGCAGTGGGCCTAAGACTGGAACATTCATCTTCAATTATAACAACAGAGCAAAATTATATATATAAAAAAAAACCCTCAGTGATGTAAATAGTAGAAAGCTTAATGGAATAATGAAGGGTTATTATTATAGGAATGGCCAGCAACCATAGTTTATCTCCAAAAAAGAAAAAAAATAATTTCGGCAAGCAGGCATAATTCTCCTGTCCCTCTGTGAAATCAGCCCCTCATTTTGATTTTATGGCATTTTCCAATTATATGGATGGAGGACTTGAGCTAAGTGTGGGCAGGCCAGGAGAAGGTTCCCTTTGAACCCAGAAAACACTCTCAATGTTCAGAGGGCACTGGGTGGTGGGGAGTAATGCTTGTGCCCTGAAGGTAATGAAAGACAGCTGTGTTAACTCAGACTTTAAGATAATCATGGCTTTGGAAGCATGAAAAAAAAAGTGGAACAATATCATGAGTTTTTGGAAAATTACTTTACACTCGTATGTATAAAGGAAATAAAAATAATTCTCCCACCATCCATATCCTTTTCCACCAGCATATGTGAAAAGTGAACATTTAGATGAGCTCATGTCTAGTCAGAAAGTTTTTCCAAGCATGTAACAAATGTTTATTACTTTAACTAAACCTAGATTCACACATGACTTCATGGTGAAAAAGTGAGAACAAGCTCTCAAGAAACCACTCAAGCTAATCGCTAATATTAATACAGCAGAGAGTTGGCTGCCTGGCAAAGGTACTTGGAAAAAACACGGACAGGGGAGACAATGTTTATAAAAACTCAGAACCCCAACTAAAATTTATGTACATATGTAGATAAGGCACTTAAGAAATAGACATTTGTGGATAATAAATTGTGAAGAACATCCTCCAAATTGGCAATGTCTGAGATTTTGAACACATACCCCGAAATACTTAGGCATTAATAAATGATTTCTAAAACACTGGTTTCCGACTGGAATAAAATAAAAATGTTAACTCTAACTGATAAGGGATTATCCCTGTGTTTCAGAATTTTCTACATTAGCCACATTTTAACCTACAATTTTTTTAATGCATATTAGTCAAGGAATATTCAATTCAACAGAAAAGACCAATGGCTTTGTATTTTACACCCTTATACTTTAAGTTCCAGAAAGAACCCCTGTATGTAAAAAACACAGGATGAGGGAAATGCAGACTGTGGGTGTGGGAGAAGGAGATCCAAGCCCCAGACAGCTTGCAGCCTGTGTAATCCATCCAACACCCAATGATGCCTGCCCTGGTTCGAGCTGTTTTGTGGTCTTCCAAACAGATTATACACTTTTGGTAGCAGCACCTTCTTCCTTGCTGACTTAATGCCAGCAAAGGCTGCTCAAAAATAGCTGTTTCATGAATAAATGGTAGAAATAACATTCCCGAGAATTCAGAATACTGCAGAATAAACTCAGTGAAGGACAATATGCTATAAACATTGGGGTGTAGGTGTCTCAGTTTTTCATTGCATCTGTATCCTTGGGATAAATACCCAGCAATACAATTGCTGGGTCCTAGGGCAGTTCTATTTTTAACTCTTTGAGGAAGCTCCACACAGTTTTCCAGAGTGGCTGCACCAGTTCACATTCCCACCAACAGCGCCAAGAGGGTTCCCTTTCTCCACATCCTCTCCAGCATTTGTTGTTTCCTGTCTTGTTAATTTTCCCCATTCTCACTGGTGTGAGGTGGTATCTCATTGTGGTTTTCATTTGTATTTCCCTGATGGCAAGTGATGTGGAGCATTTCCTCATGTGCTTGTTGGCCATGTCTATGTCTTCCTCTGTGAGATTTCTCTTCATGTCTTTTGCCCATTTCATGATTGGATTGTTTGTTTCTTTGCTGTTGAGTTTAATAAGTTCTTTATAGATCTTGGATACTAGCCCTTTCTCTGATATGTCATTTGTAAATATCTCCTCCCATTCTGTAGGTTGTCTTTTAGTTTTGTTGACTGTTTCTTTTGCTGTGCAGAAGCTTTTTATCTTAAGTCCCAACAGTTCATTTTTGCTTTTGTTTCCCTTGTCTTCATAGATGTATCTTGCAAGAAATTGCTGTGGCCAAGTTCTAAAAGTGTTGCCTGTGTTCTCCTCTAGGATTTTGATGGATTCTTGTATCACATTTAGATCTTTCATCCATTTTGAATTTATCTTTGTGTATAGTGTAAGAGAATGGTCCAGTTTCATTCTTCTGAAAATGGCTCCAATTTTTCCAGCACCATTTATTGAAGACACTGTCCTTTTTCCAGTGGATAGTCTTTCCTGCTTTGCCGAATATTAGTTGACCATAGAGTTGAGGGCCCATTTCTGGCTTCTCTATTTTGTTGCACTGATCTATGTGTCTGTTTTTGTGCCAGTACCACACTGTCTTGATGATCTATACTATATGTTGGTATATCGAACTCCAATTAAAAAAATAAACAAAAATAAATAAATAAATAAATTTGGTGAAGGAATGTCCCACAAGACCCCAAACATATTTATTTTGTTTTATTTTTAAAATTTTTCACCATGGAAAACATTAACTATATACAAAAGACAGAACAATTTAGTAAATCCCAGGTGCCAATCAACTTATACCAATCCTGTTTCTTCTATCACCCCATATTAATTTGTCTGTCTGCTGCCCTATTAATTTGAAGCGAATCCCAGACATCACATCAATTAATCCATAAATACTCCAATATGCATCTCCAAAATACAGAAACTCTTTAAAATCATGTATTCATAATAAAAAACTAATACTCTGTTATTAAATGTCCAGTCAGTAACCAAAATTCCAACTGTTTCATAAATACGGTTTTGTGTTTTTATGTTTGTGTTTTTTGTTTTGTTTTCTTACATTTTGTACCAAAATCCAAATAAGATCCACATGTGTATTTAAATGCCTTCTACTTCATCTTTCCCCCTCTCTTGATTTATGTGTTAAAGAAACAAGGTCATTTGTCCTGTAGAGTAGCCTATAGTCTGGATTTTGTTGATTGCTCCACTGTGATATAGATTAACATGTGCCTCTGTTCCAGATCATTTATAAATTGGTTACTGCATATGGAGGCATGATGAGATCCAGGGTAGACTTTGTTGGCTTGACCACATCATCAGTGACAGTATGAATTCCCATGAGGAGCCACATACAATCTGTCTGTATCTCATTTCTATCATATCAGCAGGTCTTGATGCTCAATGCCTGGATCCATTCATTTAGGGTTGCAAAATTGTGATATTTTAATTCTATTACTCCTTCTTATAAGCTAGAAGATTATTACAAGCAAAACTTCCCCTCAACCATTGTTTGATTATCCTAAAGTCAACATAGACAATTTATTATTTTTGGTGTAATTGTAAAACTCTAGAAGAAAACATAGGCAGTAATTCCTTTGACCCCAGCCCTAGAAACTTTTTCTAGACATCTCCTAAGGCAAGGGAAACAAAAACAAAATTAAACTACTGCAGCCACACCAAAATAAAAAGCTTTTGCACAGTGAAGGAAACCATTAACAAAGCAAAAAGGCAACCTACTTCTTGAGAAGGTATTTGCAAATAATGTATCCAATAAGGGGTTAATATCCAAAATATATAAAAAAAACTTATACAATTCAACACCAAAAAACCACAAATGATCCAATTCAGAGCAGAGGACCTAAATAGACATTTTTCCAAAGGAGACATGCAGATGGCTAACAGACACATGAAAAGATGCTCAACATCACTCATCATCAGGGAAATGCAAATTAAAACTATAATGAATTAGTACCTTACACCTGTAAGACTGGCTAAACTCAAAATCATAAGAAATAACAAGGGTTAGTGAGGGTGTGGGAAAAGGATCCCTCGTGCACTGTGAGTAGGAACACAAATTGGAGTGGCCACTGTGGAAAACAGTATGGAAGTTCTTCAAAAAATTGAAAGTAAAATTATCATATGATCCAGTAATTTCACTATAAGGTATTTACCCAAGGAAAATAAAAACACTAATTCGAAAAGATATATACACTTCTATGTTTATTGAAGCATTATTTACCATAGCCAAGATATGGAAGCAACCCAAGTGTCCATCCCAGATGAATCAAAAAGGTACAATGTGTACATGTGTATACACACACACACACACACACACACACATTACTCAGCCACAAAAAAGAATGAGATCTTGCCATTTGCAGCAACATGGATGGACCTAGAGGATACAATTTTAAGTGAAATAAGTCAATCAGAGAAAGACAAATACTATAGGACTTAACTCATATACAGGATTTAAAACAATAACAAATGAACAAAGGAAAAAGAGTAAAAAAAAGAGACTCAAATACAGAGAATTAACTGGTGGTTGCCAGAGGGGAGGTAAATGAAGAGATGTATGAAATAGGTGAAGGGGATTGAGAGTACACTTATGATTAGCAGTGAGTAATGTATAGAAGTATGGAATCATATTGTACACCTGAAACTAATAAAATACTTCATGTTAATTATACTTCGATAAAAAAATTTTACGGCAAATGGTAAAATAAATGTGAGGATATTTTTTAAGTGGGGGAGGGGTAAAGGGAGAAGGAGAGATTGAACCCTAAGCAGGCTTCATGCTCAGCACAGAGCCTGACACAGGGCTCGATCCCACCACCCTGAGATTATGACCGGAGCTGAAATCTAGAGTTGGACATATAACTGAGCCACCCAGGCACCCCTAAATGTGAGAGTCTAAAATTTTACCCATTTTCAAAATAATCAGCTGGTTCACTAGCATCTTCTAAAGGTGACCTATTCATCATTATTCCTCAGTATCATTATGAACTCATCAACACAAACTTACCTGATGTGTTTCAACCCATTGTAATTATCCTAATTGAGGTTTCAATTTTCTAACCAGACAGTGGGAGGTGATTCAAGATCCTCCTGAGTTCTTCCAGCAACAATCCTAGTAGTACCTGATAGCTTCCTTGCTTCCTTGGGTTAAAAAAAAAATTTTTTTTAACCCATTTCCTACTCCAGACTTGGAATCAGCTATTTCTCCAAGGAGCTCTGGTTCCTTTCAGTTTTTTAAAATCACAATCTCAATGCTAGTGGTGCTTTTTTGGTAAACTCAGAGCTGGAAGTATGCTTAGTTGCTTGTTTGTTAAACAATAAACACCGTGGGTTCATTCTGCTACTTCCAATTGTATTTGGGAATACAGAATTTTTAACTTAACCTCTTCTACCTTTCTATTTTCTTTCTCCCCAACACCAAAAATCCAAAGCCCTAAGAACTCTAAAAATGACCAAGTGAGAACACACACACACCAGTCACAGAATAGCAATATGACACCAGCAGCAGCAACAGATTATGAACAGTTGTGTGGTTTCTTTTTGTTCCTAGAGTAGATCTATCAAAGTACACAAATCACAATGTTTTAAAGTCATTTGGAATAACTAACTCTTCTCTGTTCAGTTTGGCCACAGCTGGACACTCAAGGGGGTAAACACAGGTTTTAAAATAAGTCAAAACTGAACAGAAACAGCAGGCAGGATGAGGGACTCGAGGAGTGGCAGGAGCATGACCCTCTGGTAGTACAATGAGAGTCCAGCTCACATGCATCAAGGGATCTGAGTTACAGAGAAGGATGTAATCGAGGGTAAACAAGCTTTTTTTTTGTTATTGTTCAGCTAAGGAACAGGGAGATACAGATGGAACTTCAAAACAAGAAAGACCGAAGACATAGACATCTTCTAGAAGACTATCCAATGCACCTAGTCTATTCATCCATTGCCTACACAGCCCCAGACATGTGCTGGGCCCCCAAGACCCAGCAATGAAATCCAGGGAGCTCGCACACAGCTAGACTCAGACGACTGTCCTGTAGTCCATTAAGTTCTATGCTAGAGAGAAGCATGGGGAACTTCTGAGGTATTTGGAGGGACTGAGAGGAGTCACTTAGGGAGAGGGACCCTAGCTGGAGGAGATACCAGGATATAATCTAAGAGACACAGAGAGTGGATGTGGGGTGGTAACACATGCTAACACAGAAGCAATAGGTCCCAAGACAAAGGTGCAGAAAAGGATGTGGCTTGCTCCCAGAATACAACCGTGGGTAGAAGTGAAGCCAGAGAAGTGGGCAGCAGAGGCCAGATCCATAAGGGCTTCCATGTTATACTGAGAAATTCAGATGTCATCCAGAAGGCTACATGGAACCAGCAAGAAAAGGATTTCCTCAAAGCCCTCTGGTAGGAAGTTCAAGAACAGACTGAGATGGAGAGAACCAAAGGCAGGAAGTACTCAAGGACAGCTGTTGCAATTTTTCCAGAAGAAACAGCCTGAACCAAGGCAGATCCCAGCCCCTGAGATGTGTGACATGAGGGAGCAGTGACACAGTAGGTTCACAACCATAACCACAACCAGATCCAAGAGGACTCCTGTCCAGAAATGTCGACACTGAGAAGGGATTCTGCTCTGGGAGAAGGTAAGAGCATAGTTGACCAAGTCTAAGGAACAATGGAAAGAGAATGTGCAGATGGAATGGACTGCTGGCCTGCTGTTTTTGTCAACCTCAGGAAGACATCCATGAGGGGACTGCCACCCTGACAGAACTATCACTGACGATGAAAATTTTTTAAGAATGTGAATAAAACAGTTACTGGAGAGAAGCAGAATATATCTGCTTATATAGGGTCCAAAACCATTAGAGAAGGAACACTGAACCTCTGCAGATACCAGTTCATGCAAATGCCATCCCAACTCGGCCCAGACAGCAGCCTCTTCCTCCTCCCCTGGCTCTGTCAGTCTCTCTCCTGCAGTCTCATGTCTCGGAGCTTGTCCCAGCCCTCTTCACTAGGTTCACGACTTTCTCAGGGCAGGGAAAGAGGGAAGGCTTAGGAGAGAAGGATAAAATGGACCCTGAAAGAGGAACTTGCCCATGTGCATAAAGGACAGGTCCTCAGCAGCACCATTTACGTACCAGCAAATGCTGGCGATAAACCAAAGTGCCTGCCAATAGAAGAATGAACAAGGCAGCTTGTGCTTCATTCATACAAAAGGACATTCAGAGCTGTATCAGTCATGCCTACATCTGGCCCACTTTCAGTAAGTAAGCTGAAGTACAACACCCGCAGCATAACATAGATGAAGTCAGCAGAAGAGGAGACAGATATTGTTGGACACTGTCCACCACCAGCATGGAAACATGCATGCCTGTGACCATCATGAGGGAGGGGACCTGGGGGAGGGAGAGGATGGCTGGAATTAGGGAGAAAACAAGACCTCAGTTATACTTGCAGTAAGTTTTTCTTTTTGAAAGCCTGAAGTAAATATGGAAAAACATGATTTGATAAAGTTGTCTTTACTTCTTATGTTTGAAATATTTGATATGGTAAAAATACTCTCAACTGAGATATTTTGACCTGACATTTTAATCTAAAGAAACTTTTCTTTCTATAGTCAGTAAGAGGTAGAAACATGTCTGTATTTAATTCCATCAGCAATGCAAAAGCAGGGCGTAAGAGTACATTTTTCTTCTTTTTTTACCTGAAATATCTGCTTCAGGGAGAAAAGGGCCCTTCTTAAATCTCGCCCACTGGAGTTGTACAGTTTCTCTGAAATAAAAAAAAAAAAAACATAACATACAGGATTAATTAAACTGACTCAATAAATGGTCAAAATACAGGATGTGAACAATTAACAGAATTTCCACTGGAAAGGTGAGTAGACTGAATCCATTTAAGATACAGACCTCACCTCAGACAGTGTAGAGAACAATCTGGGCTGCTACAGGTGGCCACAGGAGGGGCTAAGAGAGGTGAAAACATCACCACCCAACACGTTCACCCGCAGCCTCCACCCTCCCTCTCTCCAGACTTCTGTTCCCAGCTGTTTGTAGACCATTGCACTTGATGGCCAACTCTACCCAGAAAATTAACAAAGCAAGATGGAATGCATCCTCCCACCTGCCTCCTTCCTTGCCTCACAGCCCTTGCACCACCATGCTTTCTGCAGCTGAGCTCAGCTTTGAGGCACCTCCTTTTCCCTGGGATCTGATGGTCACCTTGAGAGACCCAAGGGCAGTACAGAGGCTTTAAGGACAGGAGTCCTTGGTGATGGCCCTCTACAGAGCCCTAGCTCTGCCTATACCTCAGCTCTCACTCATGTTCAAGAATGGATTTGGCCCTGAGCAAGGCAGATGGAGGAGCCCTGTGTTAGTCTTCTCTGGCTCAAAACTCAGGCCAACTTCTACAACCCCCAGTGTGCTGTTAGGCACATTTAACATATACTAGTTAGGCCAGGTGTGGTGTATAAGGAGGTGACCCTGACCTAGGACTCATCCTCCAGAAGTCACAGTGTGCCAGGGAGACAAATGAATTGAATATGCCACAATTCCTAATTACAATTAGAGTTACAAAGTGCTGAGGCACACAGGAGGAAGGAAGAAACCAGTTATTACAGTGTATGTAGAATGCCTGGGAGCATAGACTCTGCTCAACTTCACACAAGTCAGGCTTGGCCCTGACCCAGGTGACTCAGAGGTCAGGTTAGGTTCCTAACTTTGGGTACCACCAGACTGACCCAATAAAAATCGTGCATTTCCTGAGCACCTGCTAGGAACTGTTCTTGGTAGTAGTTAGTGAAGAGTGGACTTAGAGCAAAAACTAAGTGATCAGAAAGCCCACATTTCAAAGCTGGGATCACCAGCTACTTGCTATATGACCTTGAACAAAGTAGTTTACCTTTCCTAAGTCTTGGATCCCGTCTATAAAATAAGAACATTCAATAAGAGATTTAGAGGGAAAAAAAAAAAAGAGATTTAGAGGAAGACCGTTTTCGCGTTAAATCAAACACTGATATGATGAAGAGTGATACCAAATTATTTTAAATGTTAAGAATAAAGCAATCAAAAGCAATATCATACTGGAGGCCAGCCATTCTGAGCTTCGATTCCAGCCTATGGGGGGCAATATGCAGAACCACATTCACTGCTTACATCACAGACTTGGGTAGAAGGGCATGGAACACATAGGTCTATGAGATTTTGCAGAAGTCTGGTCATGAGATGAATATGTCCGCTTGCACAGTAACTCTAGAAGGCAATAGGCTCCCACCTTAGATTTAAAAGGATGAATGGTAGGTGGGGCTCAGCTTTTGCATGGTAGTAGCTTCCTCTGAAGGCCTCCCTATAGACATCTTGCCCTCTTCCCATCTGCTCTCCACACCACGGCCAGAAGGGTTGGGTGAAATGACCACCTGATAACATCACTGCTCCCATTTAAACCCTTCAATGTCTGCCCCTGCACTGAGAATGAAATCCAAAATCCTTTGCATGACCCATCAAGCCCTTGGTCATGCACCCCTGGCTCCTTCCCTCACTGTGTTGCAGATACTCTGGTCTCCTCTAGGCAACTGGGTAGGTCAGGTTCCTCCAAACTCAAAACCTATGAAAACACCCAGCAAGTGACAGAGGCTAGATTGTGTCAGTTTGGGGGTCTAGAGTGTAGAGTCTGACCTCAAAGCCTTCTTGTTGTTTGACCAGCATGGAATCTACCACCTCTAAACAATATGCAGCCCATGATCGCCTAGTAATTATAAAGAGTTTTGACTAAGATAGAATGCATCACCTGACTAAAAACAAGGATCTGAGAAAATTCCAGAGAAATCAACCACACCTAAAATGAACATCTTGTTTATCACAGACCATAAGACATGAGGCTCAGATAACTTTCAAGCTGACCTCTAAAGTGTGTGCATTGCCCCAAAACACACAAGTAATAAATAAATGGAGTGAACTGTATCACCCCTGGGTCTCGTCCCTGAGGTGATCACTTCTTCAGTTTTGTCAGCTAACCTCTCAGACTTCTCAAATCCTGAGGATATAAATTTTGTTTTTTGCCAGTACCACTTCCAATAAACAGGAATAAATCTATCAGACATAAGCATGAGTATATATAAGCCCTGAAGAAGAGGAGCAGATTTATCCTATCTGGGAAGAGCAACAGATGAGAGTGTCAATTCCAGGTACCTCTTTGTAAGGTAGTAAGACTTGCAGGAGATGTTTCTTGGGTATGTACCACTAGATGACATGCAGAAATAGGCCTTAAGTGAATTTACAATATCACAGAGTTCATTACTGATTACCTGCCCTAGCTTCTGGTTCATGTGAATGAGAATTATGGTTAATTATGTTCAGATTGTTAAGAGACTTGGTATTGTACTTGGTACTGTAGTCAGAATCAGTTTTTTAAAAAAGTTAGCTGAGAATGACTTAATACTTTCAGGATTTTTTTTTTTTACATCTGAATTCACAAGGAATATTGATCTGTAGTTTTGTTTCCTTTTAATGGTACTGATGTTGAAGCAGTGCTGATTCTCATGAGTTGGGGGCATTCCCTCCTCTTCTACTATCAGAATAAGTCTGTGTAGACTTGGTATTATACGTTCTTTAAATGCTTGGCAAAAATCTCCAGTGAGGTCACCTGGGCTGGGAGTTCTCTGTATTGGAAGGTTTTAAACCATGAATTTTATTTCTTTAATTAATATAGGGCTATTCTGATTATCTATTTCTTCTTGAATTAGCTTTGATAACATGCATCCTTTAAAAAATTTTTCCAATTCATCTAAGTTGTTCATAATATTCCCTACCACCCTTTTATTGACTACAGCCATCTCCTCTCTTATTCCTATTTTTGGTAATTGGGGTCTTTTTTCCACTTAACTTAGTGTGGCTAGAGCTATATCAATTTTATTGATCTTTTCAGAGAATCAGCTTCTGATTTCATTGTTCTTCCCCTTTTCTGACTTTATCATTTTCTTCCTTCTGCTTGCTTTTGGCCTAATTTGCTCTTTTTTCCTACTCTCTTAAGGTAGAAATTTCACGACTGATTTGAAACCTTTCTTCTTTTCTAAGTACTTAATGCTATAAAAATCTCCCTAAGCACTGCTTTATTTGCTTTCCACCAAATTTGATATCTTATGTTTTCATTTTCATTCAATTCAAAATTGAATGAATGTTGAATATTTCATTCAACTCAAAGGGGAATAAATCCTGTGACTTTTTCTTGACCTATGGTTTATTTAGAAGTATACTATTTAACTTCCAAATGTTTGGGAATTTTTCACGTATCTTTCTGTTACCAATTTCTAGTTTCATTTCTTTACAATGAGAACATATGCTTTGTATGACATCAATTATTTTAAATTTATTAATGTTTACGGCCCAGAATATAGCTTATCATGGTGAACAATTCACATATGCATTCTGCTATTATTAGGTGGACTGTTAAAGAAATATCCACTACATCAAACTGAGTGGTAGTGCTGTTCGGATCTTTTATATTTTCCTAAGTTTCTGTAGATCACTATAAGAGGAATGTTGAAATTTCCAACTATGACAGTGGATTTGTCTATTTCTCTTTGCACCTGTCTGAGTACTTGCTTTAGGTACACTTTGCCTTTCTCTTGTTATGGGCACTCACTTTAGGATTGTTATGGTTTCTAAGTGAATTGCCCTTTTATCACTATATAATGTCTTTCTTCATCCCTGGCAATATTCCTTGTTTAAAGCCTACATTTCTAATATTATTATGGCCACTTTTGGTTAGTATTTGCCGGATATAGTTTCCTGCAGTCATAGCTGCAACTTGTTTTTATCCAGTCTGACGATCTCTATCTTTTAATTGATATGCATTGACTGTATTTTTAACCCCTAGGGCATCACAAATAACTCTTCAGTGATAATAGAACAAAAGACCTCAGGGAAGCCTCATGGTGACACTCAGCCTTTGATGAGAAACATCCTTGTACGATTGCCAAAAATATCTCAGTGGTGCCAAAAAAATTCTCCTCCTCCCTTATTTGCCAAGTCTCTTTTAATTAAAACTACAATTTCTATTTTTTTAATTTTTTATTTATTTTGTGGGGGAGGAGAAGTCAGAGAGAAGGAAAGAGAACCCTAAGCGGCTCCATGCCCAGCACAGAACCCACCTGGGGGCTCAATCTCATGACCCTGAGATCATGACCTGAGCTGAAACCAAGAGTCAGATACTTAACTGACTGAGCCATCCAGGCGCCCCTATACTTTCTATTTGAAAATTATTATTTCAGTTGTTGTTAATTTAAAAAACAGTTTGTTATTTCTTTAAATAATTATTCCAAACAGGGCAGCCCTGGTGGCTCAGCGGTTTAGCGCCGCCTGCAGCCTGGGGTGTGATCCTGGAGACCCGGGATCGAGTCCGCGTCGGGCTCCCTGCATGGAGCCTGCTTCTCCCTCTGCCTGTGTCTCTACCTCTCTCTTGCTCTCTCTGACTGAATAAATAAATAAATCTTAAAAAAAAAATTATTCCAAACAAAGCCGGATAATGAAATAGTAATGTTCCCAATTAATTCTTTTACATGAGAGAACTAGCACTGCCAACTTCAGAGAAAGATTCACAGATTTTTAACACAGTTTTTTGGTTTTTTAATAGCAAACTCAAAAGCTATCCTATTTAAGAATATTGCACATATTGGCTTAAATGTCCTTTAAAAGGCACAGTTTTAATTCTACACGTTAAAAGCACTAGGTGAGGTCTAGATCAGAAATTCTTCCAATCTGGCATTTGTTAAGCTGGAGCTTTTTTTTTTTTTTTTTAAAGCAATTAGCAGTAAAGTTTCACTTTTATGGACAAAGATAACCTTTGTTAACCAAAGTTAACCAAAGTTCTTTACACAATCGACATTTTTATAAAAGTCATGCATCGGTTCTCTATAACATTTGAAAGCAACATCGTAGTTATTGTAGTTATCATTGTAGTTATCACCAATGTGGTTGAAATTAAGTAATAATTAAGAGATATTGCTCTAAAGTACTGATTTTTTAAAAGATTCATTTATTTGAGAGAGAGAGCGCAGAGCTGAGGGAGAAGGAACAGAGGGAGAGGGATAGAGAGAATCTCAAGAGACTCCCTGCTGAGTGGGGAGACCTATGCAAGGCTTGATCTCACAACCCTGAGATCATGACCTGAGCCAAAATCAAGAGCTAGATATTCAGCCAATGGAGCCACCAAGGTGCCCCTGAAGTACTGATTTTTTTTTTAATAAGATCAATAATATTATCTTTCTAAAAGAACCAAGGTCATGGTATAAAATGAAATCACAGTGCTCAATTAAAACTCAGAATCGCTACCTATTTTTAAAATACAGTAGCACCAAATAGCCTCTTTGCCCAACCTGACCTGTTCTTCTGGTTCTTCACTTACATTTTAGGAGGCACTGTTGTTTACCTAGAGGACAGAAAGGATTAGGAACCAAGTACCCTTGTAAATAACATACAGGTATGTGCTGGAGATTTTCCAAGTTTGCTTCCAGACCAATGCAATAAGGTAAATATCACAATAAAGCAAGTCAAATGAATTTTTTTGGTTTTCCGGTGCATAGAAAAGTTATGTTGACACTATAATCTACTAAGTGTGCAATAGAACTATGTCTAAAAAAACAACGTATGTATCTTAATTAAAAAGTATTTTATTGCTAAAAAATGCTAAGCATCTGAGCTTTCAGCGAGTAATAACCTCTGATCACAAATCACCATAACAAATATAATAATGAAGAAGCTTGAAATATTGTGAGAATTACCAAAATATGATAGGGATATGAGTGAGCAAATGCCTTTGGAAAAATAGCACCATTAGACCTGCTTGACACAGGATTGCCATAAAACTTCAATTTGTAAAAAATGCAGTATCTGCAAAGTGCAGTCAAGTGCAATAAAATGAGTTCTGCCTGCATAATTTGTCATTTTGGGAGGCATGGTTCCTGTTGGTAGAGGAGAAACCCTCCTTCCTACAGCCCAAGCCCCAGCTTCCTTGCTACAGGGCTAACCATGCCATGGGAGGCGTGGTCTGGAGCTTTCACTGCTGGGGCCACTCTGGGGTTCAAGAAACTGAGAGTTCTACTTGTAGCACATCCAGTCCTCACCATACAGAAAGTCAGACTCACCAAGGCTCAGGCCTCCCCTTTGGGTTAGACGAGACTACGAAGGGCTCACCTAGCAATAGGGCTGGCCTGGCAGCTTCCTGAGGGGATGCTGGACACAGCTCATGGATGCATTTCCTACTGAACAATAATCACTACTCCTTTAGAAGAAGCCGGTCTATGCAGAGTTCTAGTGTGATTCTCAGTGCTGGGTTATGGAGTACATGTAAGGCTTCCTTAGGGTAGGATGACTGAGCCCCATGGGGTTCCTTGTTCTGCCCTCAAGTATCTGCAGCCCCTGCTCTCTGTGTGGGTCTGCACGTGTGCAGATCCAGGTGCACATTGTGCTTCAGCCTGTGGGTGATGAAGCAGAGCTTGGGGGTCCTCTGACTCCCCAAATATACCCAATACACTGTGCAGTCTGTTCTAATGGTTTCTGAGTCCCAAGGGAGGGAATTCCATATGTCCCTATTGCCTGAAAATCAGGCAATGCAGAAGAAAGAAGGCATCAAATGAGCAGGAAGAGAGGCCCAGCCCACCCTATGCCAGCAAGTGGGCAGCTCCAGAGGCTTCTCCCATATGCAAAGGAGCTCACAGAGGCTCTCCCTTTTCCTCTTTGTCCACCTATGATGTAAACACATGCAAGGAGCATGCAGCCTCTACTGGGGGGATGGTGCATAAAAAGACAGATCCTGCTGCCCCGGACTTAGTGTAAGAGTCCTAAGCCAGAGCACTGGAGGAAAAGATGCCTGTGTGACTAAGAAGTGAAATGTGGATCCCTTCCTGCCAAATATCAAAAAAAGGGGGGGGGGGAACCCCACAACATCTCAACTCAAAGCTGAATCCTAGGTGTAAAAGGCAAGGCTGGGCTCAGGTTGGAGTCCAGAAGATTTGTCATTCTCCCAAAGCCTGGAGATGGCCAGGTGAGAGGTACTCAAAGAGGAACCCACCTCCCACCAGCACAGCCCCAAGGGTGAACAGTAGCTCTTGAGAGCTCAGGTGGCAGAAGGTGCCATGGAGGAGGAAGTGCCAGTTACAGAATCTGGGGACGCTATGGGGGGACAATTATGCATCCATTCCTATTAGGGTCAAGCACAGCCTGCAGTTGGCCAATAAATGAATGTATGTATGTATGCTCCTACCTCCTCCCAAACTGGATCTGCCCAGGGCGCAGTCAAATGTATAACACTAGCTTTTGAGTGAAAGGCCATAGGAGCCTACAATTGGTGGGGAAAGGAGGCAGAACCAGAACATCATTTGTTACGGTCTTTATAACCACCCCCATCTTTTCTGTCCATGGTTCTTGCCTTTTAAAATGAAACATGTTCTTTTAAGAGATATAATTAATGTGTTATACTTTAAACCAGCCTATAATAATGAGCAGAGGGCAAATTGATTAAAGGCCATTCGGGACCATTCCTGTTTCATCATCAGGAAGGAAACCTGCACGGCCTGCCCACATCAGTGCTGAAAGGCACAGCCACAGAGGTCCTGTGTTTCCTGCTCACCAAGAACACACAGAAGAAAAACATCGTGTGCGGAAAGCAGACCAGAACGTCAGGAGGAAATCTGTGGGAAAATGAGAACCAATTTACATTAGTGAAAGAACGTAGAGGGGAGGAACCCAGTACATCTGTGAGTGTGACAGGGGACGTGGGAGAGTGAAAGATACATCTAGAACATCATGCTTCAGACCCAAATAAATCACTGACTTAAAGGCTAATAATTTCAGCACACCCTTCTCTCACCAAGTGCCAAACATATTAACCAAGTGCCCTGGGCAAACACTTGGACCAGGACCCGAGAGACCCCTCTCTGCGTGGAGGCAACAATAACTTTCCTTTTACCCTTGGGCTGCTACAAAAGACATCACACTGAGAGAGGAGATTTATTCAGAGACAAAATGTCCACACCTACGTTTAAGAATCTGTTGGCACCAGCCACAGAGAATGCAACCGTCATCATTTTTCAGATGGAGCAAAAAGAAATGAGCTGCTCGTCAGCCAGGCATTAGCTGCATGACGTTTGCTCTTCAGACTCACCCATCAGAGAGAGCTGGTGAAGAGTGACTCTGAAAAGGGACAAAAGACCGCCTGCAGAAATCACCCTGCTCCCCAGCCAGGAAGTCTGCAGTCCCACGTTCTTCTTGTCAGCACGGAGTCAAGAGAATTCTACTCTGGACATTCTTCCCATGAATTTGAATGTGCCACAGACACACTGATGCCCAGCAAATACAACCCACCTCAACCTGCAACTGTAGCTTCATTATTACACATTAATATTTTAAAGAAAAAAAACAAAGTGGCATGGAAGAAAATTTTTCAGTGAAAAAACTACAGGTCAGATTTTAGAAATCACGTTTTCCTCAGCAACATTTAAGTTTTTTAGAGTCATAGGTTCATTGATAAGTTATATATAGGTCATCAAAAATGTTAACATCAGAGGGTATAGGTACAACCTGTGTGCCTCTGGCACCATTCTACAGATCCCGGGCGAGAAGCCTGATGTAACCCAGCATCTTCATTTTTATAGGTAAAGAAACTAAGACCAGAGAGTTACTGAGTTGCTGGCCTCGGCACTGGAATCAGAGACCATAAGAGGTGGGAGAGAGTAACTGAAAAT
Organism: Canis lupus dingo; assembly: GCF_003254725.2. Lineage (NCBI taxonomy): Eukaryota > Metazoa > Chordata > Mammalia > Carnivora > Canidae > Canis > Canis lupus. The sequence goes on from NC_064249.1 coordinate 53,430,245, forward strand.
GACTAGTAGAAATGGAAACTATTATGTTCTGCTTGTACAATAAAAATCAAATGGGCCAGGGGCAGCTGGGTGGCTCAGTCGGTTAAGCATCTGCCTTCAACTCAGGTCATCATCCCAGGGTCCTGGGATAGAGCCCCATGGTGGGTTCACTGCTCAGCAGGGAGTCTGCTTCTCCCTTTCCTTGTGCCCCACCCCCTGCTGTGTTTTCTCTGTCAAATAAATAAAATTTTTTTTAAAAAAATCAAGTGGGCCACTGAAATTCACATCCTAACCATGACATTCATGTCATTATGTTAATTCAGAGAGAAATCACACACCTATAAAAGCAAGGGCTTTTTTTTGGAGGTTGGCTAGGAGATGTACCTGTGGGATGATGGGGAGTAGGGACTCATGAGGGCAACCTCCCGCCACCCCAACCATTTGTCAACCATTTGGGAGGCAACCCATTCTGCCTGAGGATGAAGAGGCTACATGGGAATTATGGCGAGGTCATGAGTCTTGAGGAAAAAAAAAAAGCTAAAGATCAACTTATTTAAACCCAAAGTCCCTTGGAGTACCATCAGTTTAAATATTTATGTCGCATCATCCTTATAGAAATCTTTACTGATTCTCTACTAAGCAGATGTAAGGGAAGACTGTCTCAGCCATCCAGAGTTGAGAGAGGGAAACAGACACACCCCCACATAGTGCCTAAGCTATGTGAGGTGACTGCAGCACTAAGGGGCCACCAAGGAAGGACAGGTGACACCTGTGCACCAGAAGTTGGGCAGCAGAGATCCAGAAGAGGTGACATTGGAACAAACTTCAAGGGTAAATAAAAATGAGCCATTTTGAGAAGAGAGGTGCAGAGGGGAGTCCGAGGACAAGAAAAGAGCAGGTGTACAGCCTGGGTGCTGCCGAGGGAAGCACCAGGTTCACAGAGCAGCAACCACTTCAGCGTGGCTAGCACTTCAGCAGGTTGTGGCAGTGACAGCCTGAGGCTGGGGACACTGGGGAGTCCTTGCATGCAGGCTCTCACATTGCCACGCTGAGAAGTTTCAACTCTATGTCTCTCTCAGGCAGTGACAGAGGGTGCTGGAGGGCTTGCAAGCAGGGAAGAATCTAAGGACACAGGGTTCTAGCAAGCTCACTGCCAGGACGGCCAGCCAGCGCCAAGGACCTGGAACAGAGGTGGGTAGGAGCAGGAAACCAAGTAGGAAGCCTCTGGAGTCACCTGAGCAAGGGATGGTAGGTGGGGATAAGAACAGTGGGGATGGCAAGGAGGGGTTGATTTGGGAGTGACTTAGGAATAGAGCTAAACGTGGGGTGAGATGGGTGAAGGACCCCCAGATCTCCAGCTGGCCCACTGGGTTTGTGGGGAGGCCACTCCCCAAGACATGGGACACTCCAGCAACTGCAGCCTGCAAGCAGTGCCTCTGCCCTGACATGGACTCCCTAGGACAGCTGAATACCATCCCAAAGTCTCTAGGGTCAGAAGGGGCCACATGCCCCAGCCTGGAATATGGTTTTCCTGCTTTCTCCACCTCACCCCTGTGTGCCAGTCATCCCTCCCTGAAGACACTCTCCCCTTCACCTCCCAAACCTTCTGTGAACTCCTAGTATTCACCTGTCACACAGGACCCCCTTCAAGTGCCAAACAGCTTCTAACAGCTGCTGATGAAGGAAGCCACACCAACCAGGCTTAAAATCCAGCACCCATGTGCTGGGTTGCTTGTCCACCTTGGCCCCCTACCTGAACCCCGCTCAACAACACGTGCTTTCCGGCTTGTTACCTTAAAAGTCACCAGGCCACCCTCCCTCATGGCCACTGAGGAAGGTAGAATGAAACGACTTCATTGGGAAGCAACTGTTTCTCCCTCTGAATTTTAGGGAGCTGCTCAGCTTTGGGTCCCAGTGAAGTGCACATCTGTTTATTGCCATCTTCACTTTAACAGAAGTGTCCCTGGCAGGGACCAGATCGGCTACTGTAGGCCACTTCATACACTGGGATTCTGGGGAGAATTTCTCCCCAGGATCAAAGAATGGTAGAGACAGAAGAAACCACAGAAACATCCAGGCCTACCACCTCCCCTTGGAGAAGCTGAACCAGTCACCCAACCCACAGAACCCCTGTTCTCATGCCAAGAGGGGTCAGCACTTGGACAGTGGCCCTTTAAATAGGCTGCTGACCCTGTGGTGATCAGATCATTTGCATCTGAAAAGCAGTAAAAACACCTGAGGCTAACAGTGGCCTGAAAAACAGGTGATGGGGACCTGTCACTTCAGAACCCCTGGGTCTCTGTCTACACCTCTGCCTTTCCATCCTATAAATGGCTAGGCTCCCTGCCCTCTTCTCTTCTTGCTCCAGTTTCTTCTTTGTTCTCTTCTCCCCTCATTAGGAAACTAGAAAACCTCTACATATTTTATTTATAGGCTTGTATTATTCCCTTTCTTTTAGAATTCAGCTAAAACATTTAGATGTAGGTTGTTTTCAAAATTATGTTTATTTGTCTTTCTAGTTCTCTTTTAATAACAACCAGGAAACCACAGTGCTAGGTTGGTTTTGCTTGAGTGGAGGGTGTTTCGCTTCCTGAGCTGGCTATGGCACAATGGCATCGCTGCCCTGCAGTGCACCCTGCTCACCCCCTACTGGCAGGGCACAAAGGGCAGGGAGGTTGCCTAATAAATAAGCTCTGCTTTGCTTTCCTGGAAGCATCCAGAATCCCAGATGTTGTCCACAGGAGACTATCCCTCTGAATCAGGGTGTCAAACCCAACCCTAGTTTCCTCTCCAAGGAGAAAACTTAGGAGAAAAGAACCATCCAGCCACAAGGGCCAGAAACCACACACCCATCCCACCAGCACCTCAGGGCACATGGGGAAAATACTCAACCCTCCTACCCAGGACAGATTGTAGCCAGGACTGTCCTAGCCTTTGGCCTCTGCAAAGTACCCCCCTTATCCCCAGCTTTGGCTCACCAAACCTGCCCCCCCGCCCCAGCCCCTAACCTCCATTCCTGCCCACCCCTGGGGCACTGTGTCCACTTCACCTGTCCTCTCCTGCCCTGCCAGTTGGCAAGCTCCTTGCTCGGGACTGTGCACCGCTATGGTTTTCCCACATGGGACTTGCTAACTATTACTCAAGCTATATCTTTTTTCTCTTATTAACACCCTCTTTTTTCTCTTAGAACACCCTCTCTCCTTCCCAAATCTCTATTTTTTATCCTTTCCTTAGTGGAAAATTTTCCCAGGAGATGGCCAGTCACAATAGCCTTTTGTAGTGCACATTACAAAATGGAATCCAGAAACATGGCCATTTCCCTCTCTGCCTTTTGGCTAGAGGAGAGGTTGTATGCCAAGTCCCAAGGGTAAAGGACAATAAGAGTGATCTTTCACACAGGATTGCTATTTGATATTTTCATTAAAAAAAATCATCTTTGCTTGTCCTAGAGTACCTTAAAAATAAAATGTTATAGGGCACCTGGTGGCTCAGTTGGTTGGGCAACTGACTCTTGATCTCAAACCAGGTCTTGATCTCAGAGTCATGAGTCCAAGCCCCACATTAGGCTACACACTGGTTATGGAGCCTCGTTAAAAACAATAATTAAAAAATTAAAATAAAATATAATACCTCTTTTGCCTTGAAATCGAATTAACCAATAAAATCCAATAACTATCAAAAAAAGGACATGCTATTCTGCTGTAGCCTTGGATAATACCATCATCCAAACTTCTAAGTTGATGTTTGCATTTCAGAAGTGATTCTTCTCTGTCCCTTGGTTTTCTTATGAATAAAACAGTTTTAGTTAGGACACATCCCGACATTTTGATGTGATGTGATGTGATAAACACAATCATGTTAGCAAAGCACCTGGCACATTATAGTGCTCAGTAAAAACTACTTTTCCTTCTCTCTGACCCCAAAGGCTTCAACGACATTTCTAAAAAATACCAAAGACTCTGTAGTGAAGGGCTGGCAAGGCACCTCCTGTCATCTGTCAGGTCCCTCTTAACTCTGTGCTGAGAAGGTCGCCCGAGCTCAGACAGCCCTGGTTGGGCCCTGGGGGTGCCTCTCCAACTACCATCACTGTCCCAAAGAGACGGCCTCTTCCTTCCTGGGTCAATGGCTCTTGACAGGGAAAATGTTCACCACCAGCCCTAAACATTTTGAGGGAAAGAAGTGGATGTCTAATCCCTAGAGAAAAGATAAGGATCATTAGCTGGGGTCAAAAGGGAACAATCTGGCATCAATCATGTCACAGAGCAGAGTGGCAACACTCTATAGTTCACCTGACCCACCCCATGGGGCCAGGATCTTCCTTTAAGACTTCTTTAAGATGGAAAGCCATTAATCTATGGCAAGCATCCTATAAGGCAAAAAAAAAAAAAAAAAAAAAAAAGGCCAAAGATTGAGTTTTTACAACTGTTTTGGTAAGGGTTTCTTCACTAACCAAGGGGTGAGGCTTGGGAGGACCACAGCATTTTTTACAATTAAGTGCAGCAGCAAACCTTAAATATTCATTCTGTCTTATAACAAATTCACGTCTGAACTGAAGATCTCTAACACATCAAAAGGACAAACCGCATCCCAATCCTCCCTGACCTCCTGACACTTTCCCTCTGTGTTTATTTCCAAGCTGTGCCAAGGAGGGCTGGGCCAAGGGCCCATAAATGACTGGAGCACCAACAGCTAGGAGAGTCTAACACAGCTGAGAACATAATTAGGAAGCATCACGCACATAGCTTCAAGTTCCAGGTTGACTCCCATTGCAGAGAAGAGGACCAGAAAGCCTAGAGATCGAAGCCTCAGTGGAGTGAGTCAGTCTTTCTGACCCTAATATGTCACCAGTATTTCCTAATGAAATTGCCAAGCTCTAACTTCTCCCATGGAATCACGAACTACAGAGGGACATCACATAGAAAGTAAGGGCTGTGGCCTCTGAGTTACTCGTAGACAGTTACTCTAGCAGGAAGTAGCATTGCATCCCAGCCTCAAAGATGTACAAAAGGTGGTTCCCATAAGGAACTTAGAGTCTAATGGGACAGATTTACTAACAGATAGGTTCAGTCTAAGGTGGATATGATGAAACAGAGGAGGGCTTAGGGTGGGGTAAGGAAGAGTTCAGTAAACTTGGGGGTTCAGAGAGGCTTCCAGAAGCCTAAGACCTCAGGCAAATTCTGGGGTCAGAGTTATCCAGGCAAACAAAGGCAGGCACAGATTTCCAGGATGAGAGCACAACCCCCAGAAGTGAGAGCACCTGGTAACCTTTAGGTGTCCTCTGACACCATGGAGAGGAGCCATAAATGGGCAGGATTGTTATTCTGGATTAGACACAGGCTGGCTCCTGGAATAATCATCAATCACACTCACGGTAAGTTGACTGAGTGACTTTTTTTTTGATATTCACCCAACCAACACTATCACCCATTATGTACCACCAGGCTTTGCACTAAGTTTTAGGTTCACTGAATGTGGATGGGATCTTACCACAGTGATGTCCTTTGTTAGAAAGTTAAAGCACTCCAACAGTGCTTTCCCCACCTGCCTAATAAGGCCCACTTCTCACATCTGGCTGACTCTGACTTCCTTTCCCCTCCAGGTCTCTTCCTCAGGAGCCGCAGCTCCACACGGGTCCACCTCAGTCAGTGCAAAGAGAAAGGACTAGACAGTACTAGTACTGGTGGGGAGCGAGGGCTGGGAGCAGCTAAAGAGTAGACTTCCCACAGGTTTTGGACCATGATCAGCTCTGCAGGCAGGCTCTCACCCTTCCAGTGCCTTCCCCATTAATTCACACTGGAGGCTGAGCCAAGGGAGCCTGTAAAAGAGAGTCAGAACCACAGGCCACTGACAAAAGATGACAAGCAAAAAGGCACGTTCTTCTGAGCCCACAGTGCAGTCATCACATCACCATGAATTGGGCAGACCTACCCCTGGTTGGATTATTTCAGACAGAGTAAACTTCTGAATGGTACATGACAACAGGCAGGGCACATTGGTGGTGAAGGGGACCTTTGAATACCTTTGCAAGAGATGGCATTCTCCTTGATTTGATCTGACCTATAACCCCCCCCCACCACCAATGGTCAAACTACATATGTACTCCCCTCAGGCACAGATGGCAGCCCGCATTCCCTCCCAAGGGCAGACGTATTTCCAGGAATAGAAACTCAAGTTAGTGTTAAAAGGGTATGGGGCTGCCTCAGCCACGCCCTCTGTGTGAACCATTACCTTGGTGGCAACCGCTGAGGGTGGGTGGCACTTAGAGTGACAGAACCAAGAATGGGAAGTTGGTGAGAGTGGCTCCATTGGGTGCCCCCCAGTGGGTTCTTCCTTGGGCTCTGCCCTTACTCCACACAGACCAGAACCACAGGCATGGAAAATGTCCTCAGTAATCGTTGTGGTCGGACAGCAGGGCCCCAGCCTTCACCACACCCCCCGAGGGGCTGGAGCTCTTTCCTCAGGATAGAGACATGAGTATCCATCAGGAAACCACACTTAGAAGCTCCCTCAAACACTGACTGCAAATGAAGGTGCCAATAGAACAAAACCAAGCACCCAAACTGTCGCTTTACGGGGCAAGGAAGCAGAGATTTGTTACATTTTCTGCTAGCCTGAAAATTCTGAGGTAGCCTGTTTCATATATTCTCTTCAGGATCTAAGACCACCAGATTTTAGCCTTATCTCACCAGTTAATGCCTGCATTTACAGGATATTTAAACTTAAGCCAAGTCAGCCTTAAGTCAGGGAAGCACTTTTAGCACCTCCACAAATTAAGGAAGAATTTAAAGAGCAACTCTGCCCTAGCCAGCCCCATATGTGGCATATGAGGGACACAGAAGGTGCACAGCCACATCCTATCTCTAGTTGCAAAGCAAATCAGAAATTCACACTACACATTTTCTGTGACATATATTCAAAGAACTGGACACGTAAACAGAAAAAAAGGTGTTGAGAGACCAGCAACAGAAAGAAGGGAGGCACTAGCTGCCCAGATAAGAGGAGCCCTCGTGAGTAGGAATCATCCACCATGGAAATGGTCACATGACAGGGTTTCCTTTACAACAATCCAACAGAAAGTTGAGGCACATTACCTTTTATCTCCTCTTGCTGGAATGTGCACAGAAACCTCCTAGGGACTTTGCCAGCTGCGGATCTGGATTCAGTAAATCTGGGGTGAGCCCAGTTTTCTGCATTTCTACCAAACTCACAGGTCCCAGGACCACACTGGGAGAACCACTGACTGTGGGGCATTTAGTTACCGCCTGAGGACCCTGAAGGAGAGGCCACCCACCAGGGGAGACTAGTTAGAATTTGAAGGAATCCATAGAAAGTGTAGTCACTACAGGTGCTTCTAATCCTGCTGTCTAAACCCGCTCCCCAGAGCTCATTAACCAGCATGGGAGAGGATAAAATACTTCTCCAACTGCGCAGTGTGTGGTAGTCCGGGACAGGTCACTGGCTAGACAGACTGTGCTGGCAACTCCATCCTTGAACTGCAGTTCATCTTCAAGCCAGTCCTCCATCAGAAGAATGAGAATAAAAACCCACCCTGCTGCTGTGAAAATACCTGGTAATGTACTTTACTAGCATTATGATCTTTCCACCTGGGGATAGAACAAAATGAGCCAGTGGAGGGTAGCTGCTTCTCATACATACATGATTTTCACATGCAACAAATAGATTAACTCTCCTGTAGCAAAGCACCAGACACTGACAAGCTAGAAATGTTGAGAGCAGGTGTGAACTGGCTACGACTCGTCCTTTCCTCCTTCAGTTCCAGAGACACCGGTTGGCTGGCTGAGTGGAGCATGGAGCTGAGCCTGATTCCACTGGGAGCTCTGTTCATGTTTGGCAGTGCTGCCCCAGACTGCTCCTGCCTCTCCATGAGCCACACTGCCCTGCTGCCTTGGCCTGGGTTTGGGACATGCTAAAAACCGTGGGTCATCTGCAGTGACTGGCCTTCCAACCAGAAGTCACTACCTGGCAAAACCCCAAAATCTTCCAATCCTTCCCTCCCAAAGCGCATTCCTCCCAGGCTGCTCTGGAGCAAGGACAAGGAGCGTGGGGCTGCATTAGGAATGAGGCTCTGCCCCTCTTCCCCACATTCTAAGTCCATGCATCTTTTCCTAGGGCATGAATGCATCTGGTGGGCTCAAGACAAGAGACCATCATGGCCCTCGGCTATCATTCTTACTACAGGTGAGTCAGGGATTTTGAACCTGTAAGGTATTCTGTCCCTAAAGTGCTGATCTTGGATTATTCAATTCAGTTCAAATCAACATTTACTAGACTCCGTGAGTTACGATGGAAAGATTAAATAGGTTTGCTCCCAAGGAGCTTAATAAACTAGTGTAAAACCAATTCCACAAAGTATAAAACAGGGCAAACTGAAGGTCTTAGGTGACTGCTTCAGAGACCACAGGAGGAACCAGGAGCCTGCTCCTGATGCTCAGCCTAGAGTGCTGTGGCCAGCCTTTCTGCTTCTCCCTCCTACCCTCCCAATCTCATCTGGCAAGGGACTCCATCCAACCCTTTCTTATGACTGCCTTTCCATACCCCTGGTCTAAGCAATCTTCCCTCACCTGGGGCATGCAGTGGTGTCCTATCTTTCCCCCTAGTCTCCATTTGATTCATGGTCCCACATCTTCAGACCCTTAAGAACACATCCACTTCTGGGTGAGAGCTTTCCTGGCTACTCTATATTAAATCACCAACATGCACCCAAATATACACAGTTCAGAACCACTCACTGTCTGTATTTTACTTACTTAGCTTGCTTACTGTCTGCTTCCCTATTGCAGTGTCAGCTCCACAAGAGCAGAGGTTTTTCCCCGCTTCATGCATTGCTCTAGCCCCAGAACCTTCAACAGTGAGTGACACATAATAGGCACAGAATACATTTTTGTGGAGTGAATGAAAGAATCAGTACCTTCCCTCCCCTCCCTCTTCCTCAGATCTTATGAATAGAGTGTTTGAAGCTTGTTCCCACCCTCTTCTTTTTTACAATTTCTGAGAGCTAGGAATAGCTTTCAGGATCTTTAAGTGTCAGACACACCCACCTTCTGCTTAATTCCTTAAAACTCCAACCCAGACCCTGATGTAAAATAGTGGCAAGCTGCCTTCCTGTCATTGTTCAGAATTACGGAAACATGAATTAATTTGTTCTCACTCTCAACTAGATCAATAGCAGAAGTTGCAGGTTGAAAGCCTGCCTCTGATTTGGTAGTGTAGAGATTTTTCCTTTCATGGGTAGGATGGGAAAGAATTGTACTTTAAAATGCCAGCTGTCATATAAAAATACTTTTGTCTTTGGCGGTTTCTATTGCATTTAATGTATTCCCAACATTATTTTCCATAATTAATTGGCTTAAGAAGAATAAAAGTCACATCTTTATCATTTGCATTTTAGGTTACTTTTGAAGTGAGGTGCTAATTCAAAATATCAACAAAAAATATCAGTTCAGTATCTGTCCATGGTACCAGTGGGACACAAGTGCCCCCTCCCCCCATTTTTAGAGCCACATATAAAACCTCTCTGTGACAACCAACTTGGGTGAACAGAGGGTAAAGAGAAGGGGAAAGGGAGGGTGGTGAACACTGCCTCCCCAAAAGCAGAGTTTTCCACCTTTCTCCCAGCCGTCTTTACAACAACATAAGGAAATTTTACAATCTCAATAGCAGGACCACATGTTAATACTCTCTTTCTTTTCATTGTCTTCTCTGAAATTCTGTGGTCCTAGAGAGTTTTGGCTCACTTGAAGAGCTTGGTCCAAAAAGGAGGCCTTTCAAGAGTAGATTATAGCTGACTGCAGAAATTCCTGAGGCAATTTACTAAGAAAAGAGAAGTGGACAGCAAACACAGAATGCAACAATGATTTTCCATCACTCCCCTCCTTCCTTCCATCCAGTTGCTTTTCTCTTTCAGTGAAAGAAAAAAGCTAAGGGAAATTAAGGTTCATTTCCAACACCAGCTACCGAACGCTTTAAAAGCCTTAACAAAAGGAGTTACACTCTTCAAAAGCAGAAAGACTCCTGATGCTTCCAGCCCAACACAGCACAAAATAACTAGGTTTTGAAATGGCTTGAGTTTCCAGAGAAGTCTTGAATGCTCTTTTAATGCCATAAGGAAGGAAGGAGTCAAGACCAGAGAGGAAAAATGCTAGAATTCCACCTTTCGGTTTTGGAAAAACTATGGAATCCCAGAGCAGAGTAGGTAAATGGACGCAATTCATAACATCGTGATGAACCTTAATTGAGAAAACTAATACTGCTTACACATAGGAAAGGTAAATTATTCACTGATATTGAAGTTGGTCTATTCTACTGAACCAGGTTGCTACAAAAATATAAATCAAGGACCAAATGCTATTTGACTGCTACAGTTTATTTTGTATATAACATCTCATCATAACAGTGAGCAGAGGATTAACGTCACTCTCCCACTTTTCTAGAGTCTAGCAGAAACTGCGAACTTCCAGAATAAAGGTTAAAAACCATTCAAGTGGAAAGGCCTTTGAATAACTTAAATAGTTGTCAATAGTAATAATGTCCTTGAAGCCACAGGCAAGAGCCTTATGCTTCGTGTTCCCAGGACAAAAGAACTGTAATTAAGTTGCATTTCCTCTTCTGGATGGACATTTCAGCTACCCCTAGTTTCCACCATAGAAGCCTTTGATAGACACTGGACATCTCTGTGCGTGTGTGCAAATATTCCTGTACAGAATTAAATCAAATGTCGTCTGCAGTTTTAGTGGTCCTGGTGACGTGGCATTAGAACACACCAAATTGGAAGTGGTACGCAAAGAGTGGCACAGGCTATAAAGGCTCAGGATGTCTAGAGCAGCACTGGAGAAGAGAAGGCTCTGGCCAGCACACCCACAATGTCTGAGGCTCATGGAAAAGTCATCTCTCTCTGAGCCATCAAGGTGCCCCTGCATGGAAGCAGACTGATTTGAAAAATACCCATTTGCCTAAACCTGATATGCATAATTTACTTGTTTCTCTTCATCATTTAGGAAGTTTTAGCAATTTGGTTGAGTGTGATAGTTGTAACAGCTACTGCTGCCTAGATCTGGCTGACTGGTCCTGAGGAAAGGCTCATTTGTTCCTGAGCCAGCCCCCTGCAGCTGCAGCTGGGAAGACTCATGGGGGCAACCTCAGCACAGCCTAACTGGGCAGTCAACTGGAAAGACAGGTCAAAGGAGGAAAGTTGGGGGTGGGAGAGGTACATGGAGGCAATTCATGGCATCAGGATGATCCTTAATTGAGATCATTTCCAAAATCTTGCTTCTGTATAAGAAATGCAAATTATTCACTAATATTGAAGTCCTTCTATAGGACAAATGTTTATGCCTCCCATACTACCTAGCACATTCCTGGCACACACACACACGTAGGATACATACATTCTGACAATTTTCATGTCGCTTGACCTCTTAGATCTCAGTTATCTCCTCTACAAATAAAGGACTTCAAGTTTAATTGTCTCTTTGGTCATCTGCCGCACTAAGGTTCAATCAAAAAGGATTAATATTCAATGGCTATCTAGTCTCCTTTTCCTCAGGTTATTCCCACTTTACCAACTCCATTTCTTGCCTTCTGAGGAAGAGGTCTCTGCTTGATTAAACTCTAGCAAAGCTCCTCTGAGCCTTCTTCTTGACTAGGCCTCAACCTTGGCCTATAAAGACTTGAATAGGAATGCCTGGCTGGCTCAGTGGGTAAAGCATGCAACTCTTAATCTCAGTCATGAGTTCAAGCCCCACATTGGACATGGAGCCTATTTAAAAAAAAAAAAAAAAAAAAAAAAAGAAAGAAAGAAGAAAAGAAAGAAAAGAAAAGAAAAGAAAAGAGAAAAGAAAAGAAAAGAAAGAAAAGAAAAGAAAAGAAAAGAAAAGAGAAGAGAAAAGAAAGAAAAAAGAAAAGAAAAGAAAAAAAAGAAAAGAAAAGAAAAGAAAAGAAAAGAAAAGAAAAGAAAAGAAAAGAAAAGAAAAGAAAAGAAAAGAAAAAAGAAAAGAAAAGCAGTTTCTAACCGTTCAAGGTCACATTCCTAGGATGACTGAAGCCCCCCCCTCTTAAAGACATGCCTGAGAAATCTTAAGGCTTCCAGAAGAATTCAGTTTGTTTCAGTCAACACCTGAAGATAGGACCCCTGCCTCCCAGCCTCTGCAGAGTTAGGCCTAACTTTGCTAAGCACCAGTTCACAAACCCAGATGGGTGTCACACAGACCAACATCGCCTTCCCACTCTTTGTAATGTTTCACTTCCCTGACTCTGAGCCCCCACTCACTCCTCCCTGTTCCCTTGTTCCCTTTAAACTGCCCAGCCACCTCTGCACAAATCAAAGCTTGGTTGACACTGGACTCTTCTCCCTATCGCAGCAGATTACTGATTAAAATCTGCCCTTACTATTTTAACTAGCATCTGGCTTTGTTTATCTGTGACATTCCATCCAGCCACAGGGACCCATCCTTCGTGGGGGCCACTCACCCCTCCAGCGTCACCCTCCTCCCCTCCCAAGAAATCAGGACTAACTGCCCTCATGCATACCCTGTGCTTCCCCCTCCTTCCTCTCCTTCTTCTGGAGTGCCCCACTCTGCTCTTACCAGGCTCTACAGACCTTCACAGACCCATTATGAAATCCTTCCTCACCAGACCACTCCTGCCAAGCTGTTCTTTCCCTTCCAGAGTCTCACAGCACATCCCATTATGGCACCCAACCTCCCACTTAACCAGACTCTGTGTGACACTTGCATTGTGTGCAGTTCTTGCATTCCCAACTAATGGTAAGTATTTTTCTGACAAAAGCTTCATCTTGTGCTTCTTCCATGTTCTGGCAGCTCCAGGAACATTCCTTGGTAAAAAAAAAAGTGTTCAATGAGTCCCGTGGTTTAACTGACCTCCATCACCCCCCACACAGCATTGGCTATATACAGTTTGGATCTTCACACTTAACAACAATTCATTATGGAAGGAAGAAAGGTCAAGAGATGTTCTTCTTTGATGTATAATTCAATTTGCTTTCAGATTCCTAATTTTTTCCACGACTTGCTTTGAAGTGGCTAAAAGAGGTGAAATTATTGCCTTTGATCGCAGGGATTCAGTGACTCAAACTGGCTTAAAATCTGACTTAAACATAAAAGTGCCACGTATCCTACAGACCTTTCCCAGCTACAGGGGGCAAAAAGCCAGAGAAGGTGCCTTGAGCAACATGCTGGAGAGGGAGTCCCCAGATCTTTTCATCTTCAATCTCAGGGGGCTTTGAGAAAAGGGCACTGGAGGAACAAAACCCTATTGTGCCACCATAAAGAAACTGCTGCCTCTGTCGCATCTCCATCGTCAATATAGGCAGGGGGCCCAGAAGCCAAGTCCACACCCCGTTCCCACACACCTGGGTCTCAGGGCTGGGCAAGGGAGTCCACTCTAGGACAGCCTGCCCTGGTCTCCCAGCTCTCTCTTCCACACATCATCAATGGCTTGGCCTCCAACATGGCCTGTCTGGCCATCAGTAATTCATTAAATGGCAAGGTTTTACTGCCTCATTTGAGAGTTACAACTTGTTCCTACAGGTTCTTGGTCAGGAGATGAGCCACAGAATCCTGGGATCTGAACGAGGAAATTTGGATATGACTGTGTTATAATTAGATCACTTTATCTGGCCCAAAAGTCCTTCTGAGTCTTTTCTCACCTAAAAATCATTAACCCATAAAAATAAACACAATGGTAAAGAAAAATTTCATTCCTTTCCTATTTCAGAGGAGAAAGAAAAGAAAGCACATGACATCTATTATCTTTAAGAATAAGAATGTTCAAGTTCATAAATATGGCAAGTAATAGGACACAACTTATTTAATATTCTTATTTAATATTCTGGTAACTCAGGGAAAGCAGAGAATCGAGAAGGGACAAACAGAGAGGCAATAGGAGAGGAAGCTAAACGCACCTCCCCCTATCTCACCACTTCCAGACCTAACCTCAGGGTCAAGATTCCTCCAGTCCAGGCTCACAAAGGCAGCCCCTTCTGAGGACTCCTCCTTCATGACACCAGCTTCATGGGCTCTTCTCAGAGCCAGGCCCCATTCCCCAGCAAGGGAAGCCAGAGCACCATGTCTTTCCTAATGCTGAGCAATTTCCCTCTCCAACTTGCTGCCCTGTCTGCCCCAGGCTACAGGGCTACGAGCAGCTTACCCTGTGTGGCATGACTGGCTCTGTCCCACGGTCCCAAACCCTGTGGCCAACAGGGGCATCCCCAGACTAGACCTAGAGATCCCTTCCTGCCCACCTGATAGCATCACCTTTCCCACCCCCTGCAGAGATGAGCATGCCTCTTGGGGCTCTTGGCAGCATGTGCAGACATTCCTTACCAGCAGCATCTGGTGGAAATGGGGCTGTCAGCAAAACTGCACTTTAGGGGGGGGCAGGAACCATGGCCAGGGCACCTTAGTGTTCTTGGGACATGCTCAACATCGTGACTGACAACAAGGCTCAATAAAGGACTGACGGACCACATGAGTGAATGGGCATACTCATTAACTTTAAGCCACTATATTAGTTAAATGCTTTTTAAAATAAAGTTCTGTTGTTTTTTTTTTAAGATTTTATTTATTTATTCATGAGAGACATAGAGAGAGAGGCAGAGACATAAGCAGAGGGAGAAGCAGGCTCCCTATAGGGAACCTGAGGCAGAACTCGATTCCAGGGCCCCAAGATTACAACCTGAGCTGAAGGAAGACACTCAACTGCTGAGTCACCCAGATGCCCTAAAATAAATTTCTTTTGACCAGTCACTAGGTCAGATGTTTGCTAATATATCTAGTGAATAATAAATTCTGTTGGTCACATTTTTCTCAATCCATAGCTTTTTGCTAACATTGTCTAGGCCATTATTACCTTTTTAATTGTGTATATTTTCTCAGATTATAAAAATGCATTCCCACTGTAAAAAAAAAAGTGCTATAATTATACAGCAAAGAGAATAAAACACTACAAATTATATGTCTGCATATGAAGTAAAAGACTCCTGTAATCCTATCCTATCGGTTTTAGGATATCAAACCGCCAGATTTATTAAAGGAATCGATTAACTTCATATATACATTTAAACAAAGCAGTGTAAATAACAGTTTCTGCATCTCATTACATTAGAGAAAGTTTCTCAGAAATCACTATTTCTGAGGTCTTTCCCATTAAAATTCTCAATCTCTTTGTTTTTCTTCCCCTCTATCCAACATTTGAACTACTTGGCTTACTTTCCCCTATGGCAGCTAGTGAAGACACATTTTCCCTATCAGTGGCTGGAGCACATAAACCCCTGATGTTTCACAAAATGCAGGCAACATGAAATATCCAGGAGAGCTCAACCCCTTGGAACATTCTAGTATTAATCCTATACTCCTTAGAGCCTTAGGATATTGGACTACCTCAAAAGACCCTGAAGACTGAGCTGAGCCGCAAACCAGCCAAGAATGGCCGGCAACTCCAGGAAGCTTCGAAATTAGCTAAAAGGGAAACTGGCCACACCTTCCAAAGTCCAGCAGCAGCAGCCTGCCAGGAGACCATAGGCCCTGGAAATCCACTCTGGGCCGGGAGAGGAGCATCCGGACTTCCTGGTTCTGTGAGCCCTTCCCACCTCAGCATCCCAGGCCAGGTCCAAGGCAGAGGTGGTCTTAAGGATTAAGGAATAGTTGAGTACCAGAATTCAGCCAACTCAAGTGGAGTTTCCAGGGCTTGCCTGGGGGTTTCCAGGGCTTGCCCCACACTACCCTATTCTCTGACCCATATCTCCTCAGACATCAACCATCCTGGCTTCTAGTCCTTTGGGGTCAGAGAGCCCTCCTCATCTCCCAAGGACTGTCAGGCTCTAAACCACCAACTACAGGCAAAGAGCCCCAAGCCCTCCGTTTGCAGTTTGCCTCTTACTCTAAAAATCCAGCTTCCCAATTATAAGGCATGTCCCAAATGGTGGCCAGGACAGGATGAGAACAGTCTTTAAGGCATTTGTCAAAACCTATGGAAGTAATATCAGCATATCAATCCTAGTTTACTCCCTCCTATTTGACATTATCATTGCTGCATCTCTTCTGTAGGGACTGAAATTACAGGAACCATGAACAAAGGGAACCATGTTCCCTTGGACACAGTAGAGGAGTCAATAAAACCAACAGGTAAATATCCTGGAGTATAATTTATAAGGTCAACCAACAATCAAGATGGCTCCTTGGGGAATCTCTAAGTCCTTTCTAAACTTTGTAATTTTCTATGTTGCATAGCTATTAAAAGAAATATAGCTTCCTAAACTTCATTTTTAACTGTTCATGGCCAATGGAAGAAGAAAAGTCAGAAAAAAAGGAATGACTTAAATAGAAAACTTGGATATCACCGTCTTATGACTATAACATAGGAGAAGGGTGGGTTGTGGGATCAGCAATATTGGGATCAGATTTATTTCCCAAAATGGGTTCCCAGTTGTGTTGGTCAATTTTATATGTCAACCTGACTGGGCTAACAGATGCCAAGATAGCTGGTAAGACAACTTCTAAGCGTGTCTAGGAGGGTGTTTCTCAAAGAGATTAGCACTTGAATTGGTAGAGGTGTAAAGATCACTCTCACCAATGCAGATAGGCATCACCTAATCCTCTGAGAGCCTAGATAGAACAAAAGGTGAAGAAGGGTAAATTTGCTATCTTTCTGCTTAAGCTATGACATCCAGGTTCTTCTCCCCTTGGATGTTCCTGCTCCTCATTCCTAGGTCTTCAAATTTAGACCAGGATTTACACCATCAGCTCCCCTGATTCCCTGGCCTTTGGATTAAAACTAAATTACATCACCAGTTTTCCTAGTTGTACAGCTTGCTAACCATGATGCTGGGACTTCTTGGCCTCCACATTTGCATGAGGCAATTCCTATAATAAATCTTTTATATATACAGTTGACTCTTGAACAACACAAGTTTTAACTACACAGGTCCACTTATATGTAAATTCTTTACAGTATGATAAATGTATGATTTTAATATTTTATGATTTCAATATTTTCTCTATCTTACTTTACTGTAAAAATATAATATATACTACATATACAAAATAAGTGTTAATCAATGCTTTGTTATCTATAAGGCTTCTGGTCAACAGCAGGCTATTAGTAAAGTTTTGGAGGAATCAAAAGTTTTTTTTTTTTTTTTAAGATTTATTTATTTATTCATGAGAGGGGGAGGGGTGCAGGCAGAGATATAGGCAGAGAAAGAAGCAGGCCTCTAGGAGGGAGCCTGATGCAGGACTAGATCTGCAGACATAGGATCATGTCCTGAGCCAAAGGCAAATGTTCAACCACTGAGCCACCCAGTGGCTCAACCACTCTGAGCGTTCCAAGATTTATGTGGATTTTCAATTGTGGCAGGGGATGGGTGCCCCTAGCTTGTGTTGTTCAAGAGTTGACTGCATATCCCATTGATTCCATTTCATTGGAGAACCTTAACACAGGCATATCTCATTTTATTGTGTTTCACTTTGAGCTTCACAGATACTACATTTTTTTTACAAATTGATGTTTGTGGCCACCCTACATTGAGCATGTCTAGCTGAACTATTTTTCCATCAGCATAGGCTCACTTTATGTCTCTGGGTCATGTTTTGGTAATTCTTGCAATATTCCAAACTTTAATAATTCATTATTACTATATTTGCTGTGATCAGTGATCTTTTGTTTGGGGGGTGCTACAAACCATGCCCATTTAAAATAGCAAAATTAATTGATAAATGCTGTGTGTTCTGAATGCTCCACCAACCAGCAGTTCCCCATCTCTCCCCTTCCCCCGGGACTCCCTATTCCCCTAAGACTCAACAATATTGAAATTAGAGCAATTAACCCTGCAATGGTCTCTAAGTATTCAATTAAAAGGAAGAGTCTCATGTCTCTCACTTTAAATCAAAAGTTAAAATTGATTTAGCTTAGTGAGAAGGCATGTCAAAAGCCAAGATCAGCCAAAAGCTAGGCCACTTAGGCCCAACAGTTAGCCAAGCGGTACATGCAAAGGAAGGGTTCTTGACGGAAAATAAAAGTGCTACTCTGGTGAATACACATATGATAAAAAAAAAAAAAAAAAAAGGCAAAACAGCCTCCTTGTTGATATGAAGGAAGTTTTAGTGATCTGGATCAAAGATTCAACCAGCCACAACATTCCCTTAAGCTAAAGTCTAATCCAGAGCAAGGCCCTAACTCTTCGATTCTATGAAAGCTGAGAGAAGTGAAGAAGCTGCAGGAGAAAAGTCTGAAGCTAGGAGAGGGTGGTTCATGAGGTTTAAGGAAGAAAGCTGTCTCCATAACATGATAGTGCAAGGTGAAACAGCAAGTGATGTAGAAGCTACAGCAAACTATCCAGAAGATCTGGCTAATATCATTCATGAAGATGGCTATGCTAAACAACAGATTTTCAGTATAGACAAAATAGCCTTCTATTGGATGAAAATGCCATCTAGGATTTTCATAGCTAGACAGGGGAAGTTAGTGCCTTATTCCAAAGCTTCAAAGTGCAGGCTAACTCTTATTAGGAGCTAATACAGCAGGTGGCTTTAAGTTGAAGCCAATACTCACTGACCATTCTGAAAATCCTAGGACCCTGACAAATTGCACTAAATCTGCTCTACCTGGACTCTTGAAATAGAACAAGTAAGCCTGGATGACAGCACATGTGTTTACAACATGGCTTACTGAATATTTTAGGCAGCCCACTGCTGAGACCCACTGCTCAGGAAAAAAATCTTTTAAAATATTTCTACTCATTAACAATTCACCTCATCACCTAAGAGTTCTGTTGAAGATGTTCTACGAATTGAATATTTTCATTTCTGCTAACATAGAATCCATTCTTCAATCCGTGGATCAAGGATTCATTTCAACTTTCAAGTTTCAGTTCATAAATACATTTTTGGGGCACCTGGGTGGCTCAGTCAGTTGAGTATCTGACTCTTGGTTTCAGTTCAGGTCATGATCTCAGGGTCATGGGATGAGCCCTATGTTGGGCTCCACACTCAGCATGTTTCTTGGGATTCTCTCTTCCTCTCCTTCTGCCTCTCCCCCCAGCTTGTACTCACTCTCTTTCTCAAATAGATAAATCTTTGAAAAAAATTAAAATTACATTTTTCAAGGCTTATGGTTGCCATTGATAATGGTCCTTCTGATGGATCTGGGCAAAGTAAACTGAAAACCCTCTGGAAAGGATTCACCATTATAGATCCCATTAAGAACATTTATGATTGAAAGAGGTTCAAATATCACTAGGAGTTTGGAATTCCAACCTTCACGGAGGACTTTGAGAGATTCAAGACTTCTGTGGAGGAAGTAATTGCAGATGTGGTGGAAACAGCAAGAGAAGTAGAAGTTGAGCCTGAAGACGTGACTGAACTGCTGTCATCTCATGATAAAACTTGAATGGATGAGGAGTTACTTCTTATGGATGGGTAAACAAGTAGTTTCCTGAGATGGCTTCTACTCCTGGTGAAGATGCCATGAAGATTGTTGAAATGACAACAAAGGGGTTAGAATATTACATAAAGTCAGTTGGTAAAGCAGTAGTAGGGTTTGAGAGGATTGACTCCAATTTTAGAAAGGTTCAACTGTGGGTAAAATGCTATCAAGTAGCATTACATTCTATAAAGAAATCATTCATGAAACAAAGAATCATTCAACATGGCAAACTTCAGTGTTGCCTTATTTTCAGAAATTGCCACAGCCACCCCAACCTTCATAAACTACCACCCAGATCACTTGGCAGCCATCAAGAGGGAAGCAAGACTCTCTGTAGCAGAAAGATCCCAATTCACAGAAAGCTCAGATGATGGTTAGCATTTTTTAGCAATAAAGTATTTTTACTTAAGGTATGTACATTGTTTTTTAAACATATAATACTATTGAAAACTTAATAGATACAACACAGTATAAGCATAACTTTTATGTGCACTAGGAAACAAAACCATTCATTCAACTCACTTTGTTGCAATATTCCCTTTAGTTCAGTGGTCTGGAACTGAATCCACAATCTCTCTGAGGTATGCCTGTACATAAGTATTACTGATTCCTAAGGATGCTTCTCAAAAAATGTGTCCTAGAGTAAAGAGCTTTCTTTACCAAGCTTTTCTCAGAGCCACAGATACATTCCTGTGGAATGGAAATTTAGCAGAGGGTGGTTAGACACCACTGGCCCAAAGGACTTGAGGAGTTAGCAGCAGTCTCTGACAGTGATGAAGGACCAAGTATCTTCATTTGGGTTTCACCCCTTCCACTGAGTCAATGCTTATCTCACTTTTTTTGATGGCCTGAGGAAGTTATTAATATTTTATAGAATAATAATGCAGTCTGAAAATGTCCAGACATGATATGAAGGAAAAATCTCCTAGACTAGAAATTTTAGGCAATCATAGCTCCAGCTCCAGCCCCAGCCATGAGTATCCAACTTTCATGAGCTGACACATTCCCCAAGGGTCATGTGAAAATGCAGCTCCTGATTCAGCAGGTGGGAACTAAGATGCTGCAATTTCTGACAAGCTCCCCAAAGAAGCTGGTGCTGCTGGACCAAAGACTGTAATTTTGAACAGCCAAGATCAGAAGATCATTTCATTTCACTGGGCTTGTGTCCAGTGAAATGAAATTGAATTGGCTTTGTTCATCTCCAAGGACTCTCCTGTTGTTAAATCCTGTTCTCTTTGGTACAGATGCAAAGCATTTGTGACAGCCATATGCAGAGAGCAGAGTTAAGAGCCTAGTTCAAATTCTAGCTCCTTATGCCCACACAATGTTCATAGCAGTATTTTGCAGAACAGCTAAGGTAGACACAACCCGAATGTTCATCAAGTGATAAATGGGACATACAATGGAATATTCTCAGCAATAAAAATGAGGTACTGATACATGTTACAACATGAAGTTTAAAAACATTCCACTAGGTGAAAGAAGCCAGTCACGAAAGACCAAAAATTGTATTATTCTGTTTCATGAACTTCCCAGAATAGGCAAATGTGTAGAGACAGGAAGGAGCTTAGTGGTTACCTAGGGCCATCGAATGGAAGACACAAAATGAGGAGTGACTACTAATGGATATAGGGTTTCCTTGTGGGGTGATGGAAATGCTCTGGAATCAGACACTGGTGATTTTTGCACAACTCTGTGGATGTACCAAAACATAACATATACTTTTAAAAGGATAAATTTTATGATATGTACATTATCTCAGTAAAGCCATTTTTTAAAGTTCCAGCTCCTTCATTTGCTAAATATATGACCTTAGACAAGTTAGATGGTTTTCTCATCCATAAAACAGGAATGATGTAAGAGTAACTCATAATGAATTGCTGCAAAGCTAGCTGCCATTCTATTAACACCAGCAATCTGAACTTGCTCATACAAAGCTTTCGACGGCATGAGCCAAAAATACTACCAGATACTAATTCACGCTTTCAAAGTTCATAAAAGTTGCAGCTCTGATGCAAATCATGTAGGGCAAATCGTTTGTACATTGGAGATTATGACAAGATATACGCTGTGGAGAAACGGGATTTGCATTTGCATTCTTCACTTTTGGTTAGAGACTTCAGTTTTTTCAGGCAACATCATTACCTGAGTTTGATGATTTTCCTTAAAGATTTATTTATTTTAGACATAAAGAGAGAACGTGCACGTGAGCAGGGCCAGGGGCAGAGGGAGAGGCAGAGAGAGAACCTCAAAGCAGACTGCTCACTGAGTCTGACCCAGGGTTCATCAGGACCCTGAGATCATGACCTGAGACGAAACCAAGAGTTGGACACTCAACTGACTGCTCTACCTAGGGGCCCTCTGAGTTTGACGATTTTTATCATCTCAATCCAGATTCGCTGGGGCACTGGAAACCTTGGGTGCTAAAATGATGGAAAATAGCTATTGGTCTCCTGCCTGGTTTGGATCCTCTTGCAGTTATTTTGTTACCGCCCACAAAATCTATGCAAGCCATTATTCCTAACATCTAGTTCAGGTCAAACTCTCCAGGATAGATGCAAAATTGCACTCTGAAAGCTATGTCCCTAAAACAAAGAACCTTTCCCTGTGCTGCAGGGAAAATATCCCCTCTACTGTGGACAGACAGAGCAGCAACTGTGAGAGCAGCAGAAAACCAACTACCTTAAAAACAGGATCATTTCCCCATGGGGAGGTTCTCTTTTGCTGTCTTTGCCCTGGTGATTCGAATTTCCTAGAGAAAAACCTCAAGAACTTTCCAAAGTCAGCAATCAGGACAAAAGGAGCCTTTACTTGGGGAAGCATTCAATAGACCATTGTTTGGATCCTAACCACAGAGACTTCTGTTTGTTCTGAAAAAGACCAGCACTCAGGAGAAGCCTCAGGGCCTCTGATGCAGGGCAGCTGGTGGCAACCACTTGCCATAGACACAGGGTGACCTAGTGAAGTATAAGGTGTGGTTTCCAACTCTAACAACCTTGTGGCCCTTGGGAAGAGGATGCTACTACAGGAACCCCTGGGAAAGCACCTGGAGAAGCAGGAAGCAAGCCAGCAGGGGTTCAGGGAGCAAGCACCGGGGGGCAGGGCCCTGGCAGGAGGCTTGAGTTCACCGAGAGGCAGTGAGGCCTTCACAGGTCATGACTCCTGTGGCAGCATCCACACAGCACGGGTGTGTACTCCTCTCCTCATGGGCTAGGCAGAGGATCAGGGGTGGCATCCTCACCTGCTCAAAGCCTCAAAAAAAGGACACACCCTCTGCCCTTATGATATAGCAGAAAACCACTAACATGATTAAGTCTGGGACACTGTAACAGCTGAGTCACAAAGAATACTCGTGAGCTTTTAAAGCCAGGCCTGAATGCCCTCAGGTCTCTGCTCAGAGAGGTAAGGTGGGCCTCCCACACCAGGTGCCGTGGCCTCCCCCCAGGAAGGTGTGATCAGTGGAGGGGTGAAGCCACGAGTTACCCACCTTTCACTAAAAGCCTACCACCTGACAGCTCTTTATCTGTTTCTTCCTTTCTAACCCCATGCCCTTGGCCTTTTGATCACTTATTGCCAGTGAGATCATCAATACCCAAGAGACTTCAACACTCTGCTGCTCAGTGTTCCATAGCTAGGTGGGAACCTGGCTAAACCTTCCTTCACATCCTGGAAGCAGAGCACTTCCCTCATTTTGCTCACCAAGGAACGTACAAAGTCACTGAACAGATCCAGTGTCCGTACAGATCATCGAGCACTATCCCAGTTAAAAGTCCTTATACACTTGAAATTTATTAATGATACATCATTAAAGAACCATACAGGTTTTAGAGACAAAGTCCCCTTAGGAAGTGCACACTCTGCCTCCCCGAACCCCCAACTTCCCTACCCAACCTGCATCTCCTAAACCTCTCCACAAAGTTCCCGGGCCCTCCAAGACAAGTGTCACAGACATGATCAAACCTTTTGCCACTTCAGAGCTAAAGGAGTTCCTTCCTGCTATGCCTGGAAAAAAAGGAGACCAGAGAGACCATGCAACACCGGTTCTTATCACTACTATTTAGCGAGCATTCACTATGTGCCAGGCACACTGAGGCACTGAGGGGATGGCAGGCCCGAGAAGAAGGTGCAGCCCCTCTTGGTGGCAGGACAGGAAGCCCATCTGGGAGGCTCCCAGCTTTAAAAGAGGATGCTATGCTAATTGCTACCCCGTGTTCGTACATTCTTTGGGCCCCAAGTTCTGCCTGTGACCTTTGTCAGGGTCCCCAGGGACAAAGCAACATAGACAAATCCCGTGCGTCAGGGCGCCACGCCCTCTCCCATCATCTGGAACTCCTGTCAGCTCTCCACTCCAGAATTTCCTCATAACCCATTTCCTGAACTTTTAGGTCAGCTTCTTGACAAAGAACAGGAGCCGGTCTTCCAAAGCCTCCTTCCCACACATACGCGTTCCACAATTACACAGATCAGGACACGGGGAAATATGCATGAAAACGGTTTGATCTGTGGAAATAATAATGCTTATTCTGGCTTAGCCACAGAGCACTGGAGCTTCCCCCTCAGACCCACTGCCATCTCCTTGAGCTCCAACAACTTCCTGTGGGGCCTGCTAAAGCCCACGACATCAAAATACTTGAACACCCTCAAAACCTGGACAGAGCACCAACTGGTTTCACAATATGATCCAAGCAAATGCGACAATGAGACCTCGCAGCCCCTCATGAAGCCTGACATTCCTGCCAGGTCATTTTCATGCTGCCATCAGCTGCTGGTTGGTCAAGCGATAGCTGAGTAGGGAGGTTTGATTTCTGGGATTTTTTTTTTTTTAAGATTCTATTTACTTATTCATGAGAGACACACAGAGAGAGACAGAGACATAGGCAGGGGGGAGAAGCAGGCTCCCTGTGGGGAGCCTGAGGCGGGACTCGATCCTAGACCCCAGGATCACGCCCTGAGCCGACCCCAGGATCACACCCTGAGCAGAAGGCAGATACCCAATTACTAAGCCACCCAGGCATCCCTTCTGGGATCTTAAGAAGCAGTCTGGGTTCCACATCTTACGCATGGCACTTTGCTCTCCCACTCCTGAAGGACAAGGTGGTGGTGTCCTTGAGGGGAGCTCAGCCAGCTTGCAGGGTGTGGCAACAAGGGAGGGACAGGTGCTCCAGAGCTGCTGCCAGCCTCCCCATCATAGCCTCAGGCTGGACAACTGTCCACACCGCCATCCATGTGATCGAGGCCGTCAGCAAGGCCCAGGGATTTAAATGTGGCTTGCACATGCCCATCATCTGCACCCAAAGCCACAGAACCCAACCATGGAAGAAATGTCTCTAAGTTTCAGAAGGATGAAGTGAGCAGTAACCACCCAGCCCCACAAGGCTCAGGAATGGTAGAAAGCTGGCTTCGTAGCTGGTGCTAGGCTGGGGGATGGGGGCACATGCAAAACAGGAAACTCACCCCCACTTCTCAGGGAGGGTCAGGGTGGTCACCATTCTAAAAAGAGATATCTCCATCATCACCCCCACCCCTGGCAGCTAAGTACAGCAAGGCCAAAATGCTGAACAAAAGCAGCCTTAAGCCCCACGCCCTGCCAGGGCCAGTCACAATCTGAACCAGACAGCATCACCACGTACGTGTTTATTTCTCTCTTTCCCCATGCTCCAGGAAGGCATGGGCCTCATCTGTTATATCTCCTACCAAATCCCCAGTGAGAAGGCTTGGAGCTGCTGCCCAGAAGTTCCTCCATGTTCATCTGCAGCCTTATGAATGGCCGGACCCTCCTTGCTGGCTTCCGCCTGGAGGTGCCCTGCACTCTAGGAGCACAGCGGAGGGGACAGCCACAGGAGGGCCTGGTTGGGAGGTAGCATAGGTGGAGAGGAACCCTGGGGAATGACCCAGAAGAGCCACGGTTGGGCTAAGCTCTGCCAGCAACCTTGGATGGATCCATATCTAAGCCACAGATTTCTCCCCCATCAGGTACTGGGCGGGCAAGTAGGGGTAAAGCTGGAATATCGTGAAAATCCTCCTGGTTCTGACATTCAGTAACTGCTCAGTCTGTGGGCTCACCCTTCCCTTGCACTGGTTTGCAACCATAGGGCACACCCAGGAAGGGTTCTGGGCAGCTCCTTTGCCCAGAATGCAAGGGTTGGGCAGTCAGGGGGGACACTTGTTTGAGGCACGCTCCCACAGCCATCTCCAGACCCCCAGCTCTGTGTGCAGCCCCTATCTTATCACCCTGTTCTTTCCCCACCACCTCCACCTTCCCTGTCCCCAAGTGACATCCCTGACCATCTGGGCCCTTATCACTGTGTCTGGCTGGCTATTCTTAGTACCACACTTTCCCTAGCGGTCCTGTCCTGGCTCCCATCTGGGCCTCCCTGCTACATTACCCAGACACACAAGGGGGGAGGCACCACCATGCATGTAGCTTCAGTACTGCAGAAGTCTTTAAGGTGAAAGGAATATCAGAGGCATTGCAATCAGACTGGGGCCCCCCAAAGGATGCATAAGGCTGCTGCTGAGTTGATGCTAGAAAGTGGACATTGGCTGGTTCTTACTTTGTTCTTCCCCCAATACCCAGCAGCTCACAAAAGAACACCTATCTTCATGCCACTGTAGAAGGGGAGTGGGGAATGTGAGAGACCCTGGGAGCTATCCTAACCATCCAGCTGAGGACAAATCCACCCTCCACCTACAGACATGCAAATCTTTTGGGGCATGCTTGGCATCTGGATTTATTTTAGCAAGTATCTCCATTTCTGCAGGGTCTGCAGTGTGGGCATCCATGCCACAGATGACATCTGAGGTCACCTCCCCACCTGCACAAAGCATGAGAGGACCCAAGTCTTATCAGGTTAAACATTAAATAGGTTAAAGCACATCTTGGAGGTCAGATGCAACACAAAGGTCAGCACCGAGTACTTACAGAAAATGCTGGACAGTGTGACTAGCACTTTCCATATGATCTTAATTGATCCCCTCCATAGCCCCATGAGTAGGAAATAGCCTTTTCTTGGTTTTGATAAACAGCTGAGGACAATATAGTCCCATGGCTATCCCCCAGCTATAAGCTGAGGAGCTGGGATTTGAATTTAGGCAGTGAGGGCCCAAAGCCCTTGCCCCCCCTCACTCCTTCCTGGCCAGGAAGTCACGTGGACCACCTCCTGCCTCTGCCCTGGACACAAGTGGCCTTAGTTGGAGAGTTTCAAGGGGCAGCAGCCACACGATGATGGTACTACCTCTTTACCTGCAAGGTGGTTCTCTTCCCCCACCCTCTCAGAAACACAAGTGCCTGGGAAAGGGCATTTCTACTTTAAATGTTAAAAATATCTGGCACACCATGACTTCCTCAACACCCCAGAAGGAAATCTATTTTGTGGCATATGGGAAGTCTGTCTACTATGGAATCACCAGAGGAGCCAAAGAAAAACAAGAAGGATGCTATCTCCCAAGACAAAGGTGAAGGTGGGAAGTACACAGGAGAAGTTGGGCCATGCAACTCCTATCTTCCTAGGCACTCCTCAGAAGACAATGTCTCCACCTTTTATTTAAAGAGCTGGAATTGCTGGTCAGCAGGAAAGTATGAGGTCTGGGAAACCAGGCCAGGAAGCCATACCCAAACAAGTTCTCCTTCAAGATGGAAGACAAATTCACCCATTTGCAGTGACCTCTGTCCCTGTAGGTGGCCTGATCATCCTCTCCTCCCTGGAAACACAGGAACCAAAGTACCTTACCCAGAGGTATGGCACCTCTCTGCAGCAGAGTTGGCAAATCTTTATTGCTTCACCAAGTCTGCATTATGTGAGGTTTGTAGGGAATGGGGAGATGGGGAGAAGGCTGAGGCAACAGACATTCAAGAGGGTGAGACAGCTGGAGTGTCTACAGCAAACTGACAAGTATTATCTACCTCAAGGACTTGTTCTGATTTTATGGTCTAGAATTAAGGTCAAAGCCAATCTCAGTCTAAGCAGGCAAAATGTACCTATGTATTGAGAAGCAGGAGGAAAATCTAAGTTTAACGCGATTCAAAAGGATTTAGAATAAAGGATGGGGATAAAGGATAAAGCCTCTTTCCCGCTATCCTCATAGCAGGTACTACGTAATTGAACCCACCAGGCCTAAACCCAACTTCTGCATCATTCTTAACACAGCATTATGGGAATCTAGTATCAGTAAACGTGTGTTACCTCCTGAAATAAAAACTTATTGGGGATCCTTGATTTAAATCAATGCGTAGATGATCACGAACAGAGGTTTGAACCTAGAGGCATTAGGAGGATAGCAGCCAAGCCTTCTCCCATTATGTCCCTGGATGACAGTGTCAGGGACAGAGCAACAAACTAGAAGGATCTCCCCCAGGTCTGGAAGGCAGGTGCTGCATGGCCCGGCTACCACCCCAGGGCTCTGCAGAAGCCAGCCTGCACCTCTGCTCCCTCCAGGTCACCTCTGTGCCCACGGTTACAGGAAGATGTACAAGAAAGTCACTGCACTCTGATATCCATATCTATTTTGTACCTGAAATGGTCATGTCCCCTTTTAAAATTTAACAGTTTCAAACGCAGTAGTTGGCCTGTGTATGAGCACTTTTATATGAGACACATACACACACACGGAGACACCGAAGGGCAGCTGGCCTGTAGATGTTCAGAGCCCTTGGCTTCCTCCCACTGAAGGGAGGAGGGGGAGGGATGAGAGACTGGGGAGGGATGAACAGAGGAGCCAAGAGATGGGTCTTTGTTGTTGCTTCCACTGAAGCCAAACCACTACCACCTACACCTTGGGGCCTCCCTCCCACTCTCCACCTCATCCTGAGCTGTCCTGGGGGCAGGAAGGCAGGGAGCCCAGAGGACCCGGCTGCATCTCCCTCCCTGATGCTGGGTCTCTGGCACGCGTTCTCTTTCTCCACTTGCACTCAGATCCTTTCTACTTCTGCAAGTTATCACACTGGCAGTCTGCAAAGGAAAAGAAACGCAATGTCTCCTAGCTGTGAGTTGATGGAATGTTTATCTTCTTGACCCAAGTTCCCCTGGCTGGGCCTGCCTCACTCTGCAGGAGCCGATCCGTCCTGGCCTCTGGCTGCTGAGGCCTGGGCAGCAGTGCAGCATCCCATAGCCACAGCATGGGCTGGGCTCCCCGGGCTCCCCACAGGGCAGTTGCTGCACGCCTCAAAGGGCAGGAAGCATGCTGCTACCATTCAGAGCCCTTCCTAGAAGAATTTTAAGAGCAGCAAGATGTCCTCAGGAACAATTCGAACGTTATTAATGAAAGGAATGTGCGCTGCTCTGTAACGGACTCGTCCGTTCCTAATCCTTTCCCCAGATACCTTTTATCAGAGAGGCACGCAGTTCATTTCTTCGACACGTCAATGTGGACACAATCATCTGAAAACTCAAGTAGAGTGGCATGTTTCCCAAAAGAATTATCAACCTGGCCACAGATATGGTCCAAGTTGAAGGCCAGCTATGGAAAACAGAAGGCTTTCGGACTAACTACAAATGAAAGCTGCTTGCTTTCTCCTATTGAATCTCCCTGCAGAAACCACCAGCCGTGTCATTAAGTGAGAACATTTCCATTCATACTATGGGGTTTCTTTTGAGCATAACCTATTTTCTGAATTTTAGGTCTTGAGTATTTCATTAGTACACAGGGACCCATATAAGGAAAAAAAACTGTTTTAAAGACAACTGTTACATTATTAATTTAATCCATCTATGAAACACTTGCAAGACATTACTGGATTTTAATTTCCTCAACTTCTAATATCTCCTCAGACTAAAACCACAAGAAAGCAGTGAGAACTTTTCTCTTTTCCACAGATAAGCCAGCACTTGGGCTAAATGCCTGTCATAGCCTGCAAAGCTATCAGGAGGAATTTCATACTATTCAGCTGTAACCATGCAGAGATCATGGAAACCGAAAACCACCACCCTAACTAATTTGGATTTTACTGAGAATGTTGACCTCTGGAGATTAAAAACTAATTAATCTCTGGCAACAGGAGTCCCCACTAACAAAATTGCCAATCTTAAAAATCCAGAAATCATGCAAATCAGAGTTGTAGCGGGTTAGTGGGCAATAAGAGACAGATCACTTTGGTTGCTATCTTTAAACTACTGGGACCTCCCAGGGTCAGTAACCAATAATTTGAAGGAATCGAATATAAATTATTTGGGGCCATCTAATACAAAGATCGGAGAACTAAAAGAAGGTAGCTAAAGGGAAACCTACTTGCTTGTACCCCAACAGCTCCACCAAAGCCACCAGAAGGCCGACCTCTTTTTCCTATCAGGTCTGGCCAGTGAGCAATCCTATGAGACACATAGGCTGGGATAGACCAACAGTTAAGTCAGCCCAGCACTTTCTACTGGGGGAGGGGGCGTTTATAGTAATTTCAATGAAAACAGGTTTGCATAAAACCATCTAAAAATTACCACAACCAATTTCACTTCTGTGTATCATTCTACAGTGGAGCCTAAGTTCTAAAATTCTTAGATCTGAAAGAGACCTTCAAGATTTCTAGTCCAACTGATTTTATTAAAAACGCCAAGTTCAAGCTAAAAGAGATTGGCTCAGGCTCCCCATAATTTGTGACAGATCCATGACTAAGACGGAGGTCTTCCAAATCCTAGGGCAGCTCTTTCCACCACATTACCCTTTCCCTGCTGGAACCCTGCTTCTTCTTACACAACAGACAGGCAGAACCCCAAGTCTGCAAAGCAAACTACTGAAGTTCCAAGAGCTTACTGGTAAGTTACTTGAAATTTAAAAGAAATTTCCCTATGAAAGCAACTTTTCCAGGCCAGCCCACAAAAGTGAGTTGAGAAGCAGAAGTAGGTAATCCTCGAGCCCTCGGACATTCCTGAAATCCTCCAAAACCTCTAAGTCCAGGTAACAGTGCTGGGCAAGCCCTGACTCATGAGCCAACTCACTGTCAACCCATGAGGGCAACATGGGTCAATACAAAGGCTTTGGGAAGGGATGAGCCTGAATTCAAATTCAGATTCACCCAACTTTCACAGAATAGCGATGGACTTTATTCTCTCCATAGGAATCCCATGGAAAAAGTTGAGGGTGGGACAGAGAAATCCTTTCACTAGTCCTGCATGGGCCCATCGTATTGGTGAGTTAGAAGTCAAAACAGCCCTTCTCCCTTCAGAAACAAGGGGAGAGAGAATGGGGGGAAAGATGCCATCCCACAGAGGAAAGGGGGAAGCCTTGCTCCAAAACAATGGATGGTGGCAATGGAAAAGAACATGGGCAGCCAGCCCTAGTGTCCAGGCCAGAAGCAGAAGCACCATGCAAGCCCTGCTCTCCTTAGCTCTGCAGGGACACCCCTGCCCCACCCATCCCCAACCTGTGCCCATCCCCACTTCTAACAATTCTCGTCTGCTATCAAGGGAGGGGTCACTACCAACACTCTAGATCCCAGGCGGGCTTCCATTTCCCTGATCAGCAGGTGCAGGGGTGGAACAGGGGAAAGTGGGGAACTGAACAATCATTTGTTCCATGTCACACATTTCACAGGTGCCTCTTTATTCACCTCCCACAACCACCCTCCAACATAGGTCTGAACGGCCTCCTGCAACCAATTAGATGCTGAGGCTCACAGAGAGTTAGTGACCTGCTCAAGGTTACATAGTAAGCAAGAGGGGAATTGGGACTCAAATCTACAACTGCACACCCACATGGCAAAGTGGGAGATGTGCCACCGCCATCAACCAGTATTCTGGATGCTTGTTCCCATAAGCCACTGCACACAAAAGCTAGGAGCTACAGAACCCCACTGCCCATGCTGTGTGTTGCACAGGTGTCTCAGACCATCCAGGAAATAACTTGTAGCAACGCTTCATAGGGAAAATGACCTCCAGGATGGCCTCTAACGCAATTATTATATTAATGTCTCACATCTGCATTGTCAACACCCCTGCTCAAAAGTAGTACTGGATTATAGTCCAAAATATAAAATCAATATCCACAAGTCTATACGGACAGAAATAAAAGCCTGAATAAAGGGGAAGAATGGACAAATAAGATAACTCCCTGAACCCCTTGGGTTTGGGCTATATCTAGTGAGTAACTTTCTTCCAATGGGTCCATTATAGAAAGGGGAGACAGGGATCGGGTGGCGCAGTGGTTTGGCGCCTGCCTTTGGCCCAGGGCGCTATCCTGGAGACCCGGGATCGAATCCCACATCGGGCTCCCGGTGCATGGAGCCTGCTTCTCCCTCTGCCTGTGTCTCTGCCTCTCTCTCTCTCTCTCTCTCTCTCATAAATAAATAAATTTTTTAAAAAAAAGAAAGAAAGGGGAGACAAAGAATAACTCTACAGTGGAGAAACTGGACAAACACCACCTCAGCCAAGTGATCAAGGACACATGTAGATATAATAACACAGTTCAGCAATAGGTCAAGTTCAATCGAGAGACTGTTTAGTTTTGTTTTGGTTTTTTTTGGTTTTTTTGTTTTGTTTTGTTTTGTTTTGTTTTTAGGCTAGAAAGAACTAACGTTTATTTGAATGTTAAAGTAAAAAAAAAAAAAAAAAGTAAGGGGGATACATGAAATTTAGTTTGGCCAAGTCATCCAGATGGTACAACTGAGCCATTTTCAGGTTTCATGATGAAGGAGGTTGCGGGGATGATTTTCCAACTAAGCGACAAATGAAGTTTCTCAAAAGGCTGAGACCGTCCCTCCTCCCCTCAGTGGAGCAAAAGGTCAAGGACCCAGCAGAGGCAGGGAAAAGGTCTCAACAGAGGGGAGCACAATGCACAGAAACATTTCCATCCTTGATTCTCATCTTCAGTAACCCCTGATGTGTAGACCCATCACCATACATGTGACCAGGGGTAAGTGAGTGGTGGTAAGCTGTATGCTACCAAACAATATTTTTTGAAACTGTTCATTCTCTTTTATTTCACTTCTTATAGAATTATCAAGGACCAAGGGAGTGAGACAGCCACCTGAAAAGTCAACGAGAAGGGACCCCCAGACAACCCTCTCTCCCCACCATTGCCCAACCTAACTACTAAGTCTTCATGTCTGTCCTTCCTTATTTCACCAGACTCATTCCTACGAGTTTTCTGTGAACCCCCCAATACCTGCATGGAGGGTTCTGTCAGTTGATCATTCACACCATGCAAATGACCGCTTTCATCCAGTCTCAGAGTAAAAACCCCTTGTTATAGGTACCTGGGAGGAGATGGATCCAAGTTGGTGAAAGGATTCAAGGTTGCTCTGGTTTCTCCCATCTCCCTCTAATTTTTTAAGGGTTCTCAAGTGCTCTCCTCCTCCTTGGGGGCTCTAAGACTTACCCCTCAGTAAGCCCAGGACCTTCCATGTTACCCAATTGTTAAGAACAATAAGTAGAATAAGTAGCACATAGACCATGAGGCTATAATTTGTCTTAGATCTTTGCTTACTACAGGGCATAGGATTAAACAGAAACAAAATTCTGTCTCCAAGCTGTGATGTCTTGAGTTAACTGTACTAAGCCCTGAAGATGTGTCAGAGAAATCAATAAAGAGCAGGAACTGAGTCAGAGAAAAAACACTCCGAGAGCAGACACCTGGCTTGCTCTCCACCTGCTGCAACAGGCACTGTGGTTTTCCTCATCCTCATCCTATTGGGCAAGACTGTCAAACTCTATGAAATCAGTTTCAGCTCTACCAATTCTACCAATCGAGGCAAAGGACCAAAGCTGCTCCTTTTTCTTTTGGAAAGCTCTGCCTTTGAATACTCTGCTGGATTCAGACAACCTTAGTATTTGAATTTCCGCCAAAATTCTTGCAAAAACCAGATGTTCTGCACAGAAGCTTGTGCTTACTATGGAATGTCCTACCACATCTGAAGATGCTTGTCCCAGCAGATAGTCCACCAATACTGGTGGCTGTTACTTTCACCAGGAGGTCTGTATAATGACCCATCACACAAGGACTCTAACCACGCTGAGTGACTTACACAGCTATGCCTCAGCAGGACATGGCTTTCATTATTAAAAAAAAAAAAAAATGCAACTCAATATCAAATTAATCTTCAGTGGCATTTTAAATCCATATTGAAGTCTTTTTTTTTTTTCATATTGAAGTCTCTTGAACAGGCATCAACACATGACAAAACACTCTCAAGATTTTCTTCACCTATCTCTCTCACCCGATCATGTGCATCCTGGCAGCTATTCCCTTAAAATCTCTCTCCTCTCAAAACACTCCAGTCCTTCAGGCTCACTTCCCACTTCCCCACACCCCAGGTTGAATGGCCAATGCTCCAAGCAGCCTCATCCTTACCTTACCTTTCTAATTCTTCCCTTCACTGTTCCACAAAAGCAAATGTACATGTACTAAATAAGGAAATACAGTCCTCCTTTTTGTTTTATTTGTTTTTATTGAAGTTTGGTTTGCCAACATATAGTATAACACCCAGTGCTCATCCCATCAAGTGCCCTCCTCAGTGCCCATCACCCAGTTACTCCAACCCCCTGCCTACCTCCCCTTCCACAACCCTTTGTTAGTTTCCCAGAGTTAGGAGTGTCTCATGGTTCGACAGTCTTTCTTTAAAAGGAGGTCCCTTTCAAAGAGTATTTATATATCAGCATGTTCCTTCTCAGACTCGTTCATTGGCACTAAACGGCACTGTGATAAGTCACCCCATGACAAAGAGAGGTTGGTAGTCACAGCTTTGTGGTCCTGCTTCACATGGACAGGCAAGATCTGAGCCTATACAAAGTCCTAGACTTCAAGCAGGGCTTTCTTGGGAAGCTTGATATAGCCCAGAGAGCTCGAAGCAGGAAGGCAGTAGAAGTGAGGTCCCTTCTCTGACTCTGTCACTGATACTGTCACTCATGGGGGGGGGGGGGGGGCGGTCCACAGGCTGGAAACCCTTTACTGTCCCTCCCAGCGGCCCCCAAGGAACATTGAGAGTCTCAGTGAGCAGTTTAAGAACTATAGGCTAGATGATTTAGACAGCCCTTTCCTCCTACTCCTTCAACCTTCCCTAGGATCTCAGGGCACACATTGGTTTTTTGTTTTGTTTTGTTTTGTTTTTTACAAGAAATGACCATCTCTTTTCAAAATACTTTGTCATGAGGGACACCTGAGTGGCTCAGTGGTGGAGCATCTGCCCTCAGCTTGGGACATGATCCTAGTCTGGGGATCGGGTCCTGCATTGGGCTCCCTGTGGAGAGCCTGCTTCCCCCTCTGCCTCTGTGTGTCTTTCATGAATAAATAAATAAAATCTTTAAAAAAAATACTTCCTAATGCATTACAATCAACTGCCTTCTCTGTTTCAAGAAAGAAAACCAGCAGCATGTCCAACCTTTGCACCCCTGAGGTGGTGCAGCCATAAAGTCTATAGCTTGAACCCCAGCTCTCTGTGAAAGCTTTTGCATTTGTCAGAAAACTACTCTTTCCAGTCACAGTCAGAGGCTGACTCATCACAGACCCCCAAAGGTTGTGCAAAGATGGAAAATCACACCTAGCTGAAGGCTTTGAGACCACAGTTAATTATAACTGTACCAGAGGCCCAGGAGCCAGACTCACCTGTCACTGTTCACTGTTCCAGACCAAAGGAGTCCAACAGGAACAGAAACCCCATTAACTCTCCATGGGGGAGGCCTAAAAAAACATTGGAAAAGTACAGGCCCTCGGGGATAAGAATCCAAATGCCAATGCATGTGGACCTGGCCATATTTACCTGCAGAGTGTCTACACTAGGGTTCAGGACCTAGAAGACACTTGGGTCTGGCAGGTGTCTCCAGCCATTAACACACCACATGGAGAGAGTAAGATGTCACAGCATGGGGAAGATGGGAAGGGGAGGGTAGAACCAAACCATAGATGTAATGAAAGGAGTCTGCCACTCTCTTGAAGGCTGCAACCCAATCTGTGTCTACTTTTGCCCCAAACAGTAGCTGCAGCCAGAATCAAAGTGTGTGTGGTGATCACTCCAGTAATTGCTGAGTCATCTCAGAGCTTGAGGAAGGCAGGCCCCACAGCATGGTCTATATATTTTAATAAATTCTTTGGCTCTTTCCCCTATCAAATACATTTACCTGTGATGCTTAGCCTTTTAGAAATGGAAGTTTAAAAAATACTGACAGCATCTGTCTAAATGGAAGAGTCTCTCTTAATAAAATTGTATTAAAGTATTTTGCCCCAATAGGCTCTTCCTAGTGTCAATGCTGACAAACTAGCACACTGGGTGGGCTCCACGCCAGAAGCAGGGAGATGGGATTGCTGGGGGCCTGCAGATTAGAAGGTTCTGGAATAGTGGCTGCAAGGCATCAACTAGAAAACCGATAAGAAACTAAAGTGCCTTCCAGCTAAACATGGCAGCTGGAACACAGTCTGGTTTTCGAAATATTCCTAACACACTTGCTCTGCCGGCATTTCCTCTCTGGTTTTCTTTGTTCTTGTGGCTTTATGCCTCTGTTCCATCAAGAGTGAACCTCGTATTGGTGGGTCTGAAGAATAAAGAGCTAAATGGGCATGTGTTCAGACTTTGCAGACCAGGGAAAGCTCCTTAAGTGGGAGCATTAGGAAGCAAATCAGTTCATGATGCAGAAAGCAGGACGCAGGACAAAGGTGAAAATAGGACTGGTTGCAAGTTTTTCTTTTTAAAGATTTTATTTATTTATTCATGAAAGACACAGAAAGAAAGAGAGGCAGAGACACAAGCAGGCTCCATGCAGGGAGCCCGACGTGGACTCGATCCCAGGTCTCTAGGATCACATCCAGGGCTGAAGGCGGCGTTAAACCGCTGAGCCACCCGGGCTGCCCTGGTTGCAAGTTTTAAAAGGAGAAGTTAGATACTAGGAGACCCCCTTTCCTGTGCTTCCATCATAAGACCAAAAAAACAGTGGGGGACTGTGGGGGCCCTACAGAGAGATGAGAGGGATGGGTACAGGGCGGGGGTGGACATCAGAAAAAATTGAAGGGGCATCTGGGTGGCTCAGTGGTTGAGCATCTACCTTAGGCTCAGGTGGTGATCCCAGGGTCCTGAGATGGGATTGAGTCTTGTACCAGGCTCCCCACAGGGAGCCTGCTTCTCCCTCTAGCCTCTCTCTCTCTCTCTCTGTGTATGTGTGTGTGTCTCTCATGAATAAATAAAATCTTTAAAAAAAAATTGAATAGGTTAGAATTTCTGGTGTGTCCAGATTGAGGATTTTTTTTTTTCAAAAGTTCTGTCAGAATTCAGGGATTAATTCACAACAGACACACAGAAAAGCCAAAGCAAGATGCCCTACGTCCTGACATCCCCTGGCTCCCTGCTCCAGCCCTTTCCAGGCCCCATGAACACATCACTTCAAGGTTGTGAGCAGTTAACATACATGTAACACTCATGTCTCCTCTGAAATATAGGCTCTGTGAAAGCCAAGTCTAAAGCCTCCTCAAGAGGTGTCATATGGGGAAAGCAGAGGGAGCCCACATCCAGTACCATAGCAGAGCACATTGGAGGGGGTAGGGGGGTGGCTCTTCACAAGACTACTTTGCAGAACCAGCTTCTCCTTTCCCACTGGCTGTGTGTCCTCAGGGCTGTCTCTCCTCAGAGCCCTGTTTTCACTGTTCTTATCTGACAACCTTCCATTGTCAGGGGATCAAATCATCATATAAATTAAAACCTCTGCCTCTAGTTAAGAGTCTCTTATGGTTAACTAGAGGAAACAAACAGGGTTGTGGGAGGGGACAGAGGGTGGGGAGATGGGGTAACTGGGTGATGGGCATTAAGGAGGGCATGTGATGTGATGAGAGCACTCTGGCTGTTACACGCAACTGATAAATCATCACACACTACATCTGAAACTAAGTATGTTCTTTATGTTGGCTAATTGAATCTAAGTCAATCAATCAACCAATCAATCAAACCTCTGGGTAACAAAAGGTGTTTTTAGAACCAGAACAGCATTAAGCAGATCCCTTGATCCTGAGGTCTCCACAGCATCTGACCTAAGACAAAAAGCTAACAAAAAAATGAATATGTGGTCAGGGCAACACCAGGCTAGAATTAAGCTTGACCACAAAGCACTCTGGCAAACGTATTTAGTCTGTATTTTTAATTTTTTGAGGAGCCTCCATATAGTTTTCCATTAGCAGCAAATATTCTATACAGCAATCCTACTTCTGAGTATGCACCTAAAGGAATTAAAATCAGAATCTCAAAAAGTTATCTGCATTCCCATGTTCACTGCAGCATGATTCACAAGAGCTAAGATATGGATACCTAGGTCTCCATTAACAGATGAAGAGATCAAGAAAAAACTGTATGTGTGTGTGTGTATATATATATATATATACAGTATACATATATACATATATATGAAAATATATATACACATATATACATATATATGTATACATATATATACACATATATATGTATATATGAAATTCAGTCTTTAAAAAAAGGAAATCCTGCAAATAGGCAACATGGATGAACATGAAAAATATTATGCTTGTTGAAATATGCCAGTCACAGAAGAACAAATACTGCACAATTCCACTTATATGAAGTATCTAAAATAGACTCAAAGAAGCAAAGGATAAAAATAGCAGTTCCCAGGATCTTGGTGGAGGGGGAAACATTGGTGGGGGGGAGGGGATACTTATCAGTGGACATGACGTGTCAGTTACACAAGATGAATAAATTCTAGAAATCTATAAAGTATTGTGCTCACAAGTTAATACTGTATCATACTCTTAAAAATTTACTACAAGGCTTGACTTTGTGTTAAATGTTCTCATTCCTATAAAAATATTAATCTCGAAACCTCAAGATCCAGAGATAGCGACCTCTGGTTCTCTTCTTGACTTCTCAAATTCTTTGGGCTTCTTTTCTCAACTCACATTGACAACAAATGGTGAGTAATTCCAAGCCAGACAGGCCTGCTTTGCAGGCCGACTTCATTAATTCTCTGAGGAAAAATACTGTGAGATCCCAGAGCTCTGGAAAGGCAGCATAAGTACTGAGGAGGCTCATGAGCCTTCATGATTCAAGTCCCAAAGTTTTCCGCAATTGCAGCACAAAAAAATGCCAAGAGGCACCCTCACAATCCTCCCAACTCCCAATACCAGTGAGCTGTGATGGTGGCCCGTCATTCCAGAGGGTGAACGGGACCCCAAACTCCCCGAGCCTAATTCAAAGAAACTTGCAAGCAGATGAGGTTGCTGATTATGGCAAAAGAAGAGATGCTTTCAGTGCCAAACTTGGGAAATGGAACCACAGGCAGGAGAGAAAGGAACAAGGAGAGCAGAGAGGTTTGAGATTGCAAAGGAGTGGACCCAGGACCACAGGTGTGAACAGTTGTGCCCAAGAGAGCAAACTGCATTCCCACCTGGTCAAACTCATTCTGTACACGTGACATCTGACAATCAGGTACTACAGGCGGGATGGCACAGCACAGTCAGCCTGGACAACTGTGAACATGTTTTTCTCCTTCCTAGCCCCGCACCCTACCACCAGCACAGGGAAGCAGCACAGGGGTGAGCTCAGCTCCTGTCAGTCAGCCTTCCTGAGTACTGATATGCAGAGTCCAGGACATAGGGAGGAGGAGGAGGATGGAGGGAGGCACATGTCTGAGGAATGACCAGGTGGGTAGACTGACTTACTTCCTGCAGTTCTAAAGCAGAGAGGGGAAGGGATGGGCATTGCCATGGTTGCCAGGTGGCAAAGAAGCACTGACTTTTTTTTTGGCCCTTCCATCTTTGGCAGCTTCATATTCTGGCAGATAAGGAGAGTACAAAAAGTGGGGTTTGCAATCACTTTGAAGAAAGCAAAGATCCAAGGACTCTTCCGACGTGACTTTTGGCTGCTAGAATCTTTCTCTACCACGGTACCACTCCAAGATAAGACCTGCTGAGTGCTGGCTTCCTAAGGTGGGACACAGCACTTGGTTCAACTCAGATCTGTGACCTTGGCTGCAAACTTCAATGGCATGTATCAACTCGTTCTCTTTTCTGTACCCATCATATTTCAACTAGTGAGGACCACCAGAGGACCATGAGATATGCACCAGGTTAATTTGCAATGTCACGACAGGATGATCTTTTGTTTTTCAATTGCTGTGGGGTTTTTTCTTCTTTCTCTGGGATCAAGAAACAAAAGTGGCTTGCTAAGAAAAGTCATCAGGCAAATGTCGGTACACTTAGCGTGTAAAAAGAAACTAAATTCAAGAACAGTTGCAGTAGGAGCAAGTAAATGAATGAAATGGATTATCAAGTCTTCTATAAGACCCCAGAGAATGGAAGCCAGGATCAACTTTCACGGTTTACTGCTCATTAAATAGTTATTTGAGATGCCTAAAGTTTGAGACAAAAAGCATTTTCTAAATACTCTCTAATACAATGCATTTTCTTAAAAAAAAAAAAAAAAAAAAAAAAAAAAAAACAAGAAAAAAAAGAAAAGCTTATGAATGCTGGTTGTCCAAATAGTCCCCCTGTTAACCACTTCAAAACACTTCAAAGCACCGTAGATGATCTCACCTCAGACCCCCACAGCCCTTGCCTCTGCCATCCCACAAGGGAGCCCCACTTCTCACATTAGTTTTGCTTCTAGATTCATCACTTGCTGCTCATTAAGGGTAGAAGTTTCTTTCATCAAACTGTAATAAAAACATGACACCAAACATCCCCCAAAATATAATATGTTCATTTTCATGATCATCTAAAATCTTTAGTGTTTTTCTACCCACCACAGGCCCCCATTCAATAATGAACCAATAATGAAATTGGACTTAAAAAATTTTTCCCTAAATAATTCTTCTTTTAAAATACATATATCAAGAAAAGCTTACTGGACTAATTATTATGCATATCAGAACAGGAGGAAAGAAATATCATTTTTAAAATTCCAAGAATTCTAGCCAAGCATAAAATATTGGAAGTTTTTTAGGCTTTACATTTTGTTGCTATTTTAGAATGCATATAATTATCTCCTGCAGTAAGTCTGGGGAACAAGTTGGGGAAGAAAGGAAGTAAAGTGAGGGCTCACAGTTAACACAGTGACTCAAGTTCTGTGGTGAGATGGACTTGGGCTCCAATC
The DNA here is from genome assembly GCF_003254725.2 of Canis lupus dingo. Taxonomy (NCBI): domain Eukaryota; kingdom Metazoa; phylum Chordata; class Mammalia; order Carnivora; family Canidae; genus Canis; species Canis lupus. The sequence continues at coordinate 53,470,704 of NC_064249.1, forward strand.
CTGCTTTCTGGTTTTGCAGGGCAGGTACCTTAAGAACTCACAATCTCTACCCTCCACCTAGAACATCAAGATAACAAGGGCATACACAGCATGGAGGCAATATGGACATATAAAGAAAATATATAGTATAAAAAACTATTGCAGGCTGTATACTCAAAGTTATATGCCTTCCCTACATGTTTGATCTTAAAATAATAAAAACTTAAAATATATATATAGTGTTTCCTCCCAATTCTCAACCAGTTTAAGCCCAATGATAGAACTTTTATTTTTTTTAAGATTTTATTTATTTCTTCATGAGACACACAGAGAACCAGAGACAAAGGCAGAGAGAGAAGGAGGCTCCTTGTGGGGAGCCTGATGTGGGACTTGATCCCAGGACCCCAGGATCACACCCTGAGCCAAAGGCAGATGCTCAACCACTGAGCCACTCAGGTGCCCCTAGAACTGTCTTTAAAGCAGGAAATATAGATAGCTTCTAAGCTGGAGTGATTTAAGAGCCACTGAGCCTTATCTTCAGTATGTCCTTGCTATCTGTGTAACCCCAATATTTACCATTGGGGATTATCTGTTTTGGTTAAAACACTGTACTCCTCAAGCATCTTTTAAACACAAATAACTTCATGAGGCTCAGAATACAGGAGTTCTTCCAGTCAAATAACGCTGAAAAATGGCCATCCTGAAAGGGCAAGTTGGGATTCTGGGGAGGCAGAACAGGGGAGAATGGGGAGCCCTGGGTTGAATAATGCAGGACAGCCGCTGCATGTTTAGTCACAGAGAGCACAAGGAAGCAAGACCTCAGAGGGATCGAGGAGCACAGCAAGGAAAGGCACCAAGGACAAACGTCTCAATTTTAAGACCAGCTATGGGGTAGTCCCTAAGGACAGAAGGACAGCACACAAGCTTCCTCCTGTACCCCATCCCAAGTCATCCCACACACTCTGCCTGGAGTCCAACTGGGCCCAGCCAGAAGTGGAAGGAGAAACAGTGCTTTGAGATCCTATCCCCCAGCCAGGGCCAGGTCAAGGCTGTCTTATGCTTTGTGCAGAAGGGAGCAGAGAATCTTGTGCATAACACATTTGGGAAGCCACATCAGCCTGGTCTCAGTGAGCGCACATAGAAAAGGTGTCCACCACTGTCCATCTCCAGGCCTCAAAAGCCCAGCCAGAGGCATGCTGACGAGGGTTGCCGACAGTGGTCTGGGGAAGAGGGCTTCACTAGTATAATAAACGTGTGGCTCGGAAACAAACAAAAAATTCAATCCAAACTTTCAAACTACTGTCACATACCCATTGTTTTGGATTATCTGTGAGCTGACTCCTCCCCCATTTTTCATGTACCAGCATGGGAAATAGAGAGTGAACTCTCTCCACTTCGAACATGCAAGCAACTTTAGAGAAATTCTTTCTGCTGTGTATATACCCACATTTGCTCTTTTATTTCAAAATAGTGATAATAATTCTTTACTATCTTAAGGCTGGAGTGAAATGAAAACCTGCTTCATGGCATCATAGGACACAGACACTAACCTATCTTGCTGCAATTCCTTTTAGTTTTTACATATTTCTCTTTTGTTTAGTTTTGAAAAGGAAACACATTTACATGGTATAAAAGTCAAAAGGTACAAAAGCCTATACAGTCTCTCATCCCTCCTGTCCCCCCAGCTACCTGATTCCCCTTCTCAGTGGCAGCTAAAGAAGTCGGTTTCTTGTTCAGGTATGCATTTAATGTGTTTCCAAGTTAAGTGCAAAATCTGCAGATGAATGGATAAAGAAGATGTGGTATACACCACACAATGGAGTATTACTCAGCCATCAAAACATGAAATCTTACCATTTGCAACGACAAATATGGAACCAGAGGGTATTATGCTAAGCAAAATAAGTCAGAGACAATTATGGTATCATTTCACTCGTATTTGGAATTTAAGAAACAAAACAGAATCATAGGGGAAGGGAGGGAAATAAAACGAGACAAAATCAGAGAGGGAGACAAACCATAAGAGACTTAACTCTAGGAAACAAACTGAGGATTGCTGGAGGGGAAGGATGTGGAGAGATGGGGTGGGTAACTGGGTAATGGGCATTAAGGAGGGCACGTGATATGATGAGCACTGGATGTTATATACAACTGATGAATCACTGAACTCTACCTCTGAAACTAATAACACACTATATGTTAATTAATTGAATTTCAGTAAGATAAAAAAAAATTTAAGTGCAAAATCTGCTTTCATATACCTAAAAATCCTTTTCCACCTGGCTACACTAAAAATGACGTTAGTGACTACATGCTATTCCATTAAATTGATAGTTTGCTTGAACTTACCTTGTTGCGATTAATTGTTAAGGTTGCTTTCAGATTTTCATGATAACTAATGCTGCAAAAGCCATCTAGGGACATTGGTTAGCTCTTGTCATACTGTGCAGAATTTCCTGAGGCTGGAACTGCCTATCCTCCCCAATTCCATCAACTCTTTTGATAACCATGCTGAAGGTAAAGAGAAGCATGAGGTCCACACCAGTCTTGCTACTCCATTGGAAAAGACCAACTCATGGGAAACATGAACCTACCAAATGGAGTCTGATCAAGTTGATGATGCCTAGACACTTGTCACAGGCCAAGGTCAGACCAAACATCATGTTCCCAGACCAAGCAGAAAGGCATGTGGATGATGGCATCCTGAGAGATGCTCTGGTCTGGGCCCTTCCAACATGTGCTCATTCCCTAGGGATTTACAATGACATAAAGTTAGCCTGCAGGGTTCATGGTCCTCATCCTGAACCTCATTCTCACTCAAATATCTGGAAAATGAACTGTTACATTTATACAAATCACTGATCCTTAGAAAGTGGAAGGCATCGTCCAAATGAGTTTCTAAAATAAAGCTAAGAAAACATAAAAGATTTCAACACTTTGTGAGAGGCAAGCAGTTAAGGCATTGCCCCCATTCCTCCCCACAGTTGCGATTTGAGGAATGCTGCCCTACATAAGTATGCACCACATACTCTAAACTCTGCATTGTAAAGACACTACTGTTTGATACAGGTCCATCTCAAACCAAAAGAGGAGCTGCCGCAGGTGCTGCATGGAAAGGCCTTTTGGGTGATCACAGCAGGTCCAGGGTGAAGACCCAAGGGCCTCTGTCACATGCTCCACCACCTCCCAGCAAGGGAAGTCCAAAGCAGCCTTGCCTCTCCCTGCCTACATCCCAGACATTCTCCTACTCATTTGGATATGCTTTTATTGTGAAAGATGTAAGGCCATGCATACACGAGACATAGAGATGAAGAGGACAGTCAACGTGCAATACTGCTCTTCTCATCAAGGGAGGCAGATCCATGTAACTACTCCCAGAGCACCCATTACACCAAGGGCTCAGCCAGTACATGGGGAGGGGGTAATGAGAACACCGGCCAGGGCCAACAGCAGCTTTCCTCCAGGACCAACCACGCACAGGATGTGTGATTTCATGACCTCCCCAACTGGGATGCCTCCCTCAGTTCCACTTACTTTCAGATCTTTATTGACTTGCAAAGCCTTTCCATTCAAAAAAGGGTTCAATTTGGGACGTGTGGCAAGACTTGCCAATGAGAAATTATCCCATGACCTCCCCCGGGAGCAGTCTCCAGGGCTGATGAGACAGCGTGTTGGAAAAGGAAAATACCCACAGAGGCTCCTGCTGCTGAGTAGGAGAAATCAATACGTAGATTTAAAGCTGTTAAAAGACAGTCTGATTCTGTTGCTGGCTTCTCATGTTGCTGGTGATGTCAGGCTGTCACTACTGATGATCCATCACTCTGATAACCCCAAAGCCCTTCTAGACTGTAGGGAGACCAGGTTCCCAGTGTTCCAGATCCCCAAGTGGTGGCCCAGGGTGACATCATGTTTTGAGGTCTGGTTTTCCCAGTCTGTTCACCCTGCATGGATCAGCCCCATATCTGCAGCAGGATGAACCCCGGTCAATTCTTTGGCATTTCTAAACACGTTAACATCTGCTGTCCTTAGTGATACATTCCTGTTCCCAGCAAATGAGCCAGGGCATCTGTTTGCCAGCACATGCCTCAAGGAGGGTTTTGGTGTTTTGGATGCAACCAAAATACTGGAAAACCCTGGAATAGGGTCAAGGAGCCTTCATTAATTGATTTAAAAGAAATGTGCAACTTCAGTTTCAGCCTGACTTTGTATTAAGATCCAAGAGACCATAATCGAAGTTGTGGTGGCTAACCAGATAAAAAGCCTCAGTGGTAACTACCTGGAAATGCCCCAATTCCTGGAACTCACCAACAAGGCCTCCTCGGCGGGAAAGAGGAAATCCGAGAGGAGGCAGAGGCCCAAACCTTTGTAATCACCCTTGTAGCCAGGCTGTCAAATATTGAAAGGAAACAAAGCTTATTTTTGTAGGCATTTTAAACACAGCCTCATGGTCAGTGGAATGATTTAGAATCCCTCTTCTGACTTTAAATAAATTGAACAGGACTTGAGAGTAGAGAAGGGAAATTCGCTTCAGTGTTTACCACTCCATTTATGATTTGTTTACTCTTAGACCAACCATATCAACCTTATCGGACACCTTGAAATATACTTTCCATACATTAGTATTTATTTCTCCCATCTTTCAGGTTGGTTAAAATAAAAAGCCTGCTTACAAGTCATACCACCAAAACTCAAGGCAGGACTCAAACCCAGAAAGTTTGTAACCCACCCCCCAGGCTCAGTCCATGTTCATTCTCTAAATGAAATAGTTTCATGAACCACCATGAACAGCAGCCCATATGTCCCTGAGGTAGCCTGGAAGGCATGATTATCTAAATCCTGAGCTGGCCTCCATTCGCTGTCTGCTACATTATACTGTTGCCTCAGAAGACAGGAGGAGAGAGAGACAATGGGTCCTATGGGAGAACCACTCCTGCCCTTCATGGCCTCTCCACAACCAAAAAATGTCACCACAGCCCACCACCTTTGGGACACATGAATCCGTCTGCTAGGCTTGTTCTGTTTAAATTTTCTTAGCACATCTACAGTGTAAAGGCTCTTTATTTTTTACTCCTAGGAATTTACCCTGACTATATGCCTTCCACAACATGAAAATACACATGTAAGAGGCTTACTCAGTGCAATAATTGCAATATATTAAAAACAACCTTAATGCCTTACATAAGAGGGTTGAATAAACTCTGGTACATCCACACAATGGAATATGAGGCAGCTGTAAAGAAGAATGGGGAGGATCTCTCAATGACCTAATAGAAAGGGATTTCCAAGGCAAATGCATGGGGGGCGGGGGGGGGGAAGCAAAATGAAAAAGAGTACCTACAGTACCACTACCCTTCATGTTAAAAAGAGGAGATAGTATTCATGTATCTGTTCATGTGCAATAAGTACGGAATGACCAATGAAAAACTAAGGAGACTGGTTACCGACTGGGTGTGGCTGGGAACAATCTGAGGAAGAGAGGGATGGCAACACGATGAAGAGGGGGGAGTGATACTTCTGAGTACACCTTTTTGAACTGTTTCAATTTTTTAAATTGTGCTTAGTTTCTCACATATTCAAAAAAAATAATTAAAACCAACCAAGATGTGAGAATACCCAAAAAAGTAACAAATCTAAATATGCTACAAATAGGTAATTTAACCACACTCTGGAGGAATGGATAAAGAAATAAGTAACTTTGGAGAACATATCTTGTTCAGATACCACAAGGCTGAAGATAAAAGGACTGTATTATACTCTACTTAGTTTTCTCCCCCATAGGTCCATGGCTTAATGATTCAGAAACCATTGCACTTTATTCTGTTTCCTAAGACTGAGTAAATAAGTAAACATATTGTGGCTAGCAGGAGCCAGGATTCTGTTTGATGGAGAAAGGAATTACAAATAAGAAAAAGGGGGAAGACCAGAATAAGCCCTGTGTGTATAGATTAGAATAGGTCCTATCATTACAAACTCAAATATTTTGATAGATATATAGAGATAGGGAAGTGTGTGAATTCATATACCTACATACATATATACACATATGTTTTCTAGCCCTGTGATCTGAGAAGGTATAAAAACCAATGACACTCCAGTATCAATGAGCACACTTGACTTTTGAGATCTTGTTCTCTGGACACCATTGTCCACTAAAGGAAACAGCTCTTTGGAAAAACCACAGCTTCCAGGACTGAACAGGGAAAGCATAAGATGAGCATGAAACATCTCAAAATGGGAACCATTTTCTAAGTCCAAAAAAATATAATGAGACAATATCTAAAGGACATAGTCAACTTGAATGGTCTCCCAATGGTCAAATCTGGAAAATCTGGAGAATAAATGATACTAATAGGTTAGCACCCATAGAATGAAACAGATATCCTTAAGTCCATACTGACATTATTGAGTAAACAAATAGATAACAGAAGACATTCCTTACAGAATTTCAATTCATAAATGCAGATAAAAGAGATAGAAAATTACCATCAGGCAAACATCACAGTAACGACTTTCAGAGGCAAGAATTACAAAGGAATTTGAAAGTATGATGAAAAGCATATTTGCATCATCTGAAAGCACCTCCTGACCAAATGTTTATTAATTACAAAGAGGAAAAAGCTTACAGATAGCACCTTACCCACATGACCAAAGTTAGCATCTGTAGCAGGGACACTGACTCTATAATGTGCTACCATCTATGATGAACTGAGAAGAACACAACATTTCTGCCATATTTTTATCAAAAACATGTAACTTGTATTCAATCATAAGGAAATATCCAACAAATCCATTCTGAGGCTCATTCTACAAAGTAATTGGCCAGTACTCTTGAAATGTGTTGCCATGAAAGAAATAGACGAAGAAATGGCCACAAAACAGAAGAGACCAGGGAGATGTGACAATATGAAGACATAGGATCCTGGATTGAAGACTGAACTGGACTCTAGAATCAAAAAAAAGCTAGTGGGACAATTGACAAAATTTGAATAAAGTATAAAGAATAGTTGATATTACTGTAGCAACATTGGTTTAGATGCTGGCACTATGGTTTATAGGACGTTAATATTTGGGGAAGCTGGGTGAAGGGCACATAGAAAGTCTATGTACTATTCTTGTAATTTGGGGAGGAAGATATCCAATTATTTCAAAATGAAGATTTAAAATATATTTAAACAAAATTTTCTCTAACAAATCCTCATTTCTTGGTAATTTGCCTGTATTTTTCCTATACAATCACTTAAGGTAAGACAGAGAAACAGACTGAATGAAAAGTAAGTATATCGATGTAAGAAGTCCAAATGCCAAGGTAAGAAAACCATCCAATAAAAAAAAAAAAAAAACCCAGGACGGAAAAATCCATTTTTGAAGAATTGAGAAGTAAAATTCACTGTTTTTAAGCTAAATATGGAAATATATTTCTGTGTATGATAAACATTATCGTGAATATACCTTGTAAGCAAAAAGAAAGAGACAACAACTGTTAGCTTCCACAGACTATTTTCAGCTCAAAGAATGCCACATACTTAGAAGAACGTTTGAACCACTATCTTGCAAACACATTACATGAAACAGAGCAAACAGGAAGGGGAATGTGGGGGGAATGGGAGCAGGGAGGGGCAATCCAAAAACACATGGAATGTCCAGTGTCTGGAAGTTGCTGAGTATTCCAGTCACTGGCAATGTCATTTCTAAATTGTGAAAACTAATGACACTCTCTCACACCATGACTCATGGAGGAAACACTCTGTAATCAGTAATTTTTTATTCTATTCCTCAGCTTTATTCATGGACTTTCATGAACTGAAGTGAAAAATCCTAACTTAGCATAACTTGGTTTAGCCTTTCTAATTTTGGCAGGGGGTAGGAGGTGGAAGACTTTTTTTTTTTTTTTTTTTTTTAATGATAGTCACAGAGAGAGAGAGAGAGAGAGAGAGAGGCAGAGACACAGGCAGAGGGAGAAGCAGGCTCCATGCACCGGGAGCCTGATGTGGGATTCGATCCCGGGTCTCCAGGATTGCGCCCCGGGCCAAAGGCAGGCGCCAAACCGCTGCGCCACCCAGGGATCCCGGAAGACATTTTTCTATCAAGCAATGTGTCACTAACTTAACCAAGGTCCCTTTTAGCTCCACTGAACAAATTCAATGAGTCCTTCACTCTGAAAAGGTACATTTTGTTCTCCAGGGCAGGCACTACATCTAAAATGTGATAGAGACCTAGATCTTAACCATAGTGTCTATAATTAAGGCACATAAAGGCAATTGCACAGCCCAGCTGTTTGAGTAATGCTTCCACTGTGACATGTGGTTTCCCAGTATACCATCTCCAGAATGACCTCAGAAGTCAAAATAAAGGAGCCCACCAGCAAACACAAAGCCAAGAAGAATCCTGCCAGCGAGGACTCTGCAACAGCTCTGTACAACAGCTATCATACCCCTATCTGGCAACAGGGCTATCAGGAGAGTTTTTGAATTCTTCTGGACCCCAACTGAGGCCTACCGGTCTCCAGATAGACTTCACTTAGACACCTGGTTTCAGAATCTGCTCCTCCTCCTCTATGTTCCCAAAGATCCCTATACTTTCACATTTGCCAGCACTTCAAACAATAAGGTCTCCCAGTTGGACTTGAACTATCTAAAAGCAGGGTCCACGCACACCATTCCACACCAGCGTCTGACATGATACCTGGTCCATACAGGTACCTAAGGTCTATATTGGTGGCCAAGTAGAGCTGGTAGGAGGCACACCTGATTATGTGTGCAGTCCAGCTATGGAGCAATGCTTGTCCATGTGACCCACTTTACTGAGCTCCTACAAGCCAGGCAGTGTTCTAGGTGCTGATAATGTTGCAATGGCAGAGACACAGGGCATCCTGTGGAACTGAGAATCTAGTGGGGGAGATGAACTTTATTTTTTTTTTTTCTTTTTTTTTTTTTTTATTGGTGTTCAATTTACTAACATACAGAATAACACCCAGTGCCCGTCACCCATTCACTCCCACCCCCCGCCCTCCTCCCCTTCTACCACCCCTAGTTCGTTTCCCAGAGTTAGCAGTCTTTACGTTCTGTCTCCCTTTCTGATATTTCCCACACATTTCTTCTCCCTTCCCTTATTTTCCCTTTCACTATTATTTATATTCCCCAAATGAATGAGAACATATAATGTTTGTCCTTCTCCGACTGACTTACTTCACTCAGCATAATACCCTCCAGTTCCATCCACGTTGAAGCAAATGGTGGGTATTTGTCATTTCTAATAGCTGAGTAATATTCCATTGTATACATAAACCACATCTTCTTTATCCATTCATCTTTCGTTGGACACCGAGGCTCCTTCCACAGTTTGGCTATAGTGGCCATTGCTGCTAGAAACATCGGGGTGCAGGTGTCCCGGCGTTTCATTGCATTTGTATCTTTGGGGTAAATCCCCAACAGTGCAATTGCTGGGTCGTAGGGCAGGTATATTTTTAACTGTTTGAGGAACCTCCACACAGTTTTCCAGAGTGGCTGCACCAGTTCACATTCCCACCAACAGTGTAAGAGGGTTCCCTTTTCTCCGCATCCTCTCCAACATTTGTTGTTTCCTGCCTTGTTAATTTTCCCCATTCTCACTGGTGTGAGGTGGTATCTCATTGTAGTTTTGATTTGTATTTCCCTGATGGCAAGTGATGCAGAGCATTTTCTCATATGCATGTTGGCCATGTCTATGTCTTCCTCTGTGAGATTTTTGTTCATGTCTTTTGCCCATTTCATGATTGGATTGTTTGTTTCTCTGGTGTTGAGTTTAATAAGTTCTTTATAGATCTTGGAAACTAGCCCTTTATCTGATATGTCATTTGCAAATATCTTCTCCCATTCTGTAGGTTGTCTTTGAGTTTTGTTGACTGTATCCTTTGCTGTGCAAAAGCTTCTTATCTTGATGAAGTCCCAATAGTTCATTTTTGCTTTTGTTTCTTTTGCCTTTGTGGATGTATCTTGCAAGAAGTTACTATGGCCTTTAAACATATAACCATGCAAATGACCGTGTAACTATAACTGCAAAAAATATTGTCAAATAAAACAAAAGTATAGCAGGACTCTAAGATCATGTGACTAGAGGCACCTGGGAGAGCAGTCAGCTCTTGATTTCTGCCCAGGTCATGATCTCAGGGTCCTGGTATCAAGTCCTGTGTCAGACTTTGCACTTGGGAAGGAGTCCACTTGAGGATTTTCTCTCCTCTCCCTCTGCCCCTCTTCCTATTCATGTTTTCCCTCTCCCCCCCACCTCGCCTCAAATAAATAAATCTTAAAAAAAAAAAAAAGATCATGTAACTAAATGACCTGACCACATAACCTCCTAATTTTTAAAGGTCATCTAAGGCAGTAATGGGGGTTGGGGAGAACCTCCGTAGACACAACCCCATTGTTGAAAATACAAGAAAAAAAAAACCTGGAGGTGAGCCAAGTGCCAGCCTCAAGGGAATGACCACCCATGGCCTTATCCAGGCAACCTGAGAGAATATAACCACTGAGCCATTTAAAAATGACGAGTATGTGAAATATGTTGATATGTGGGAAGATACTCAGAGTTGACTACAGAGTGGATTTTTTTTTTTTTTTTTTTTTACCATAAAGGTACTTAGGTTAACATTTCAGAACTCAGCCTCAGCCACTCTTGTCTCAGGATCATCTACAGCCAAGGGGGTAGCAGCAATTGGTGGGCAGAATAGGGGCATCTGAAGGGCTTCAGAGGTCATCAGTGGAATCCCTCATCTTCCAGATGCAGATTCAGTCAGCTGGTCCCCATACCCAACTGGGACAGCACCTCATGCTCTTTCCATCCCACATGCAGCTTTTTCAAAGGGCTCCTCAAACAAGGAAAGGAAGCTAGAGGTCAGGTGGAGATCAGAAGAAAAGTATCCTTTCCCCACCCCAGCCCCCCACCAGCAGCCAGATGCAGAATGACTTCCTGAAATACCCCAGAGTTTGCTCCTGCTACAGGAGGTAACAGCTGAACCACTCCTAACAGCAAGTGGCTGGCTGAACCTGAATGTCCCTTTTTTTTTTTAAAGCTTACTGGTTTAATCCGTTTCAAAGGTGGAACCTGGACCAGCATCACCAGCATCATCTGGGGAGCTTGTGAGATGCACAGAAGCTCAATTCCACCAGACCTCCTCCACCAGACCTCCTGAAGCACCATCTGCATTTTACAAGATCCCTGCGAGAGGTACAGACATATTAAGATTTGAGAAGCAATGGTTCAGTCCTAGAGGGCAGGAAGACTGATTTATTCATTCCTCAAGCATTCACAGACTTCTCTGCTAAATCCAGGGGCAGATCCAAAGAGCTGACAAGGCACCTAACAAGGTCGGGGGAAGAGAGAGCCTGGTGAGGGAGGGATGCAGCTGCTCGTAGGCAACCCCAGGGAGGAAACCCAGGGCTGACACACCTCAACCTTTCAGGGCTGAAACCAGAGGGTTGAAGGCTGGGGATGGACCTGGATGAAAGTCTCCGGAATACCTATACATTAGCTGCAGTGACAGAACACTCTTAAAAACCACCCAGGGCCCCTTATGACTTAGTCAATAAAGTGCTGTACTGCTCTTTCTGTGCAGCATCCTCTGCTGCCTAGAAACTTTCCCATTCTCTCTCACCCAACGTTCCCATGAGATGCTAGAATTGCTTTGTTTTGTTGCACAAAACACAAACCCTCAATGGCCCATACCAGCATCTGACTGTCTTCAACATGGCTTGGAGTTCAAGGTAGATGCAGAGTCACCAGAGGTGACACCAGCCATGCTCAGGCCAGGATGTGGAGGGTCTGGGCCTCACCCCAAAGCCACAGAGAGGTCAGTTCAGGACCAGAACTGTTTTTTTTTTTTTTTTAAGTGAAAGCTCAGGTATCTGAGTGAAGGGTACACTAGAGGAGAGCAGTCAGGGGCAGGAACGGGGAGCAGCATCTGTCAGAGAGTGAGGGCCAGAGTCAAGTCAGGCCAGGACCTGGAAGCAAGAGAGCAAGACTGGAGGGCTTCCAGGCAGCGATGCCAGGCATGGGTCTCCAGCCAGGCAGGGGATCACTGGCAGCTTTTGCTGACAAGAGGGATACTAAACTGTGGATAGGCTGAGTCTTGTGGTGGGGCAGGGAGTGGGGGTGCCTACACAAGACATCTGTGGGCTGACAGAGGTGTGAGCCAATCTGATTCGAAAGGCTACCGAAGCCACAGCTGGAAGAGAATGGACATAGTGAGACCAAAGGAAAGGGCCAAGGGGGAATGTGACACCCCATGTGCCAAAAGAGGACCCACAGAAGCTGCCAGAAAAGAGAGGGGAAAAGCAGGGAAGCCTGTTATCAAGGGAGCTAGTGGGAGGGCTAGAAGAGATAGCAAATCACCTCCAGTGCTTCAAAGGAGGGGAGGACACAAGAAAAAAAAAAGGTCCCTGCACTTAGTAAGTATGAACTAGCTGGTGACCTGTAAGCACATTCCCTGCTGATGGTGTCAGTGAGGAAATGTGGACATGGGGCTAGGGTGCTGGCATGTCCTCAGAACAGAAGCAAAAGCAGTTACTGACAACACCTACCATGCTGGTCTGCTTGGTATACCTAAGGGAAATCGTATTTCTGGATAATGCCTTCTACTGTGAAGTCTTCACTGAAACTCCCCTACCGTCCTGTCATGGAATCCGCTAGGTCCTGAGGCACCCCTGGGAGCCACCTCTGTAGAGGTGGGACACGGTGGGCAGTCTAGGGACGTGCCATCCAAAATAAATGCTCTCAAGGAAAAAACAAAATGCTCACTTAAGTGCTTCTCTATTCACATTCAAGGAGCTGTTTCTAAGGTTGTAGTTTCCAATACATGTTAACCAATGCTTTTGTCATTTATAATCAAAATAAAGTACTAGCAAAGGAAATAAAACACAAACACCAAATGTCTTATCATTCGACTCAATCCACAAAATTCTGTTAATATGATCTAAAAAATATAAGAATTACCATATAAGAATCTAAAAGAAAGCATATAGGCAATTAATTAATGTAGAAAGTCAGTAGGACTCTCGCAACTTTGTCATGCAAATAAAAAGTCCTAAGTGAAACAGATTCCCACATTAAAACCCAATACACATACAATGAAGAAAAGCCTGTGTCTCTCATAAATAAATAAATAAATAAATAAATAAATAAATAAATAATAAATAAACAAAATCTTAAAAAAAAAAGAAAAAAGGGAAGATAAAGTTTAACATCTTTGCCTTTACATAATTCACAATTCTTACATTATTACTAAGCACACTGTTTAGTTCAGATGACATTTTTCCATACTATAGTTTGCTCAATGAAGGAAGGGGTGCATGATTTACACTACGTTGCAAGCTCCCTAATCCATTTGGCTGCTCTAGGATATTCTCTTATTCTCTCAGAACATAATCTTTTTTTTTTTAAGATTTTATTTATTTATTCATGAGAGACACAGGAGAGAGACAGAGACACAGGCAGAGGGAGATGCAGGTTCCATGCAGGGAGCCTGATGTGGGACTAGATCCCGGGACTCCAGAATCACACCCCGGGCTGAAGGCAGGCTCTAAACTGCTGACCCACCCAGGGATCCCCAGAACATACTCTTTTACACAAAAGAAATTCCAAATTACACTTGTTGATCATATAATTCTTCAGTTTTATATGGTTTTAGAGTTCTGTTAATCAGCAATAAAGCTAAGAATTCTTCCCATCTCAACATCATGTTCAAATTACACATTTACTAGAAATGCCACATCAGCAAATGTGCATACTCTTCAAGCTATAATGAAAAATTCTCTATTTGTTCTATGGATTGGTTTTCTGTAGCCCTAGTTTCAGAATACACCATTGGAAAGTGATACTTGAGCCATCTTCTTTGCCCTAGATTCACCCATTTCCACACAATTATTGTTGATGCCAGTCTCAACAACCATATATTGTCTTGGGGTGGGGGTGGGGCAGAAGGAGAGGAAGAGAGAGAATCTTAAGCAGTCTTCACACCCAGCTCAGAGCTTGCTCTCACAACCCTGAGATCATGACTTGAGCCAAAATCAGGAGTCGGATGCTTAACCAACTAAGCCAATCAGGCAACCCCTATTTGTCTTTTTATTCTTAGCAAATCAAAGTGTTATCTAGTAAGAAGCTCACAAAATACTAATGTTGACATATGAAATAGTGAACACCTGCATCTGTCATCTCTCAACTGGAGCTTTCGAAGAATTCTTTTTGTTTTTCAATATATTTCTTTGGTATATCTGTAAATGCTCTAATATCAATGCTCTTATCTCTTCACCAGCCAATACATTCTCACAAAACAACACATTGTGCTTAATCAGCTTATTTGGCTGATTATGGCTATAAAACTAAATGTATGAAGGTTCATACTGCCAACAAAAACTAAAATAAAATCTTTTGCTCTCAGAATGGCTTCCACCCTCACCACTTTGTTTACTACTGTGCATTCAGATCAGGTTTTTCTTTGCAAAAAAAAAAAAAAAAATCCAGTGATAATGTGCTTTGCCATCATTAAGGTTAGAATTAATACACACTTGCTGAAAAATATTTAGCTAACATTGAGTTTTAAGAAACTATCTTTATTCATATAGAAAATAATTATGTATTTATATTATTCAATGGAATTTTAAAAAGCAGCTAGAAAGGAATATAGCAAAACTACAGGATATAAGGCCAATATACAAGTATCAATTTTATTTCTATATATGAGCAATAAGAATTGGAAATTTAAATCTATAATAGCATCCAAAAATGGCACACTTAGGAAAACACTTAGAATATGTGTTAAAACCTATACCCTGACAACTATAAAACACTGCAGAGAGAAACTGAAGATGGCCTAAATAAATGGAGATACATATCTAAATAAAAGCAATATAAGACTCAATATTAAGTTGTCCATTCTCAAATTGATCTACAGATTCACTGCAATATCAAAATCCCATGGTTTAATAGAAATCAACAATCTGATTTCTACAATGCATATGGATATTCAAACAGCATAGAATAGCCAAAATAATTTTGAAGATTTACACTACTTAATTTTCACACATATTATAAAATGACAGGGAAGACAGTATGGTATTGCTCTAAGCACAAACACCATAGTGAAACAGAATACAGACTCTACACCTAGACCAAACACATATGTTGTCAATTGATTTAACAAAAGTGCCAGTATAATTCAATAGAAAAAGAGTGTTTTCAACAACTAGATGTCCATACCTTACATTATCCATAAAAATTAACTCACAACTGGATCACAGACCAAAATACAGACCTAAAACTATAAAGCTCCACTGGAAAAACAGATGGAAAGGATCTTTGTAAAAGCAGGATGGGCAAAAATGTCTTAAGTAGGATTCAAGAAATTTAAGCCTAGAAGAGAGAGCTAATACACTGGATCCCATCAAAATATTAAAAATCTCTGCTCTTTGAGAGATACTTTAAATGAAAATAAAACAAGCCATCGAAAGAGTCCCAATATGTACATTTGGCAAAAGACGGGTACCTAGGATACATGAAGAACTTATAATTTGAAGACAACTCAATAATAATAAAAAAAAAAGGTAGGGGGGCAAAGATTTTGGATATTTCACAAAAGAGATATCTAGATGGCCAAAAAGTACATAAGATGATGCTCAACACCATTAGAGAAAAAAAAAAATCCAAAATCAGACACCATAAGAAACATCTTAGAATGACTAATACTAGCAAGATCAGAATACCAAGTGTTGTCAAGGATCTGGAGCAACTAGAACTTTCATACACTGCTCTTACTAGCAGAAAGTGGTATAATCATTTTGGAAAAAAATGTCAGTTTCTTACAAAGCTAAACATACATTTAACATAATGACCCACCAATTCCACTTCTGGCTATTTACACATGAAAAATTAAAAATTTATAAAACTTGTACATATACCTTCACAACAGCTTGATTCATGATGGTTAAAAACTGGGAACAATCAAAAATCAATCAGCATTTGACATCTGATATAAATTGTGGTCCATCCATACCATGGATTAGTCATCAGCAATGAAGAGTAGTAGACTACTGATAATACCCAGCATAGATGGGTCTCCAAAGCCAGACCAAAAAAAAAAAAAAAAAAAAGTAAGTCCATTTTTGTGAAATTCTAGAAAAGATCAATCTAACCCATAGTGATAGAAACCACGTCAGTGATTACTGATGGCTCAAGGGTGAAGGGTGGGAAGCGGACAATGTAAATTGATTGAGAAAAGGCATAAGAAAGCTTTAGGAATATAGATTGTGGTAGAGGTTATTATGTAGATATATACATTTGTCAAAATTTATCCAACTGTCACTTAAATGGCTGTATTTTCTGAATGTAAGGTATGCCTCAATAAAGTTGATTAAGAATAAAGTAACACCTTGAAACATAGTTGTAAAACAGATGACTGATGCACAGCCTGTGCCATTTGTAACTCTACACATCAGTCCAGCAATATCCAATCTGTTCTACACTCTGGCCGATAGGATTTGTCTACTGACCCCTTGCTTCAATACTATAACAATATTCAATTATTCTACAGGCATACCCTGTAAATACTGCAGGTTCAGTTCTAAACCAACACCTAAAGTGAATATCACAAAGTGAGACAAATGAATGTACTGGCTTCCATGGGTATAAAAGTTATGTTTACATTATACTACAGTCTGTTATCAAGTATGCAATAGCACTGTATCAAAAGAAGAGTAGAAACTAATTAAAAGACTAGTTCTTAAAAATTTTGCTAACCATGATCTGAGATTTTAGCAAGTTGTAATTGCCAATCACAGACCACTGTAACTAATAATGAGACAGTTTGAAATACTACAAGAATTACCAAAGTGTAACACAGAGACATGAAGTGTTTCAATGCATATTGTTGGAAAAAAGGCACCAGTCGACTCAGTCAACTCTGGGTTGCCACAAACCTTTAATTTATTAAAAAAAAAAAAAAAAAAAGCACTATCTGTGAAGCACAATTAAGCGAAGTACCATAAAAAGAGATAAGCCTGTGATTGTTTCTAAATGCTTACTTTCAGGTTCTGTACTTATCTTACTGTGAAGTGATAGCCAATGGCTCACAAATCAGCCTTAATGACAACACTTTGAGTAGCCTTGTCTCCATCGTATGCCCAGGATATTTTAGATTCAATAAAATCCCAACATACTTTAAAATTGAACAAATTGGGCAGCCCCAGTGGCTCAGCGGTTTAGCGCCGCCTTTGTCCCAAGGCAGGATCCTGGAGTCCCGGGATCGAGTCCCACGTCGGGCTCCCTGCATAGAGCCTGCTTCTCCCTCTGCCTCTCTCTCTCTCTCCCTCTTTCTGCCTCTCATGAATAAATAAAATCTTAATAAAATAAAATAAAATGGAACAAAATTGCTAACCTCTTCACTTAATGCTAAAAGTAGTACTGAATTTCATTCCCTAATAGGGATTAGTGACATTCCTAATAAAGTCCTAATGAGTGAGCGTGAGGAGGCAAGGAATGTAAAAATTGTTACTATCCTGTGCAATTCTTTGAGGCTTAAATGAGAAAACATTTAGAAGAGTGTGGTAGGTAGAATTTTAGGATGGCCTCCAAGATTCCCTTCCCTGTTATACAGACTCTATAACCTCCTCCAGTTGAATAGTGAATGAGACTAAGGATTAGGACAGAATATCACTCCCACAATTAGGTTACACTAATTGTGTAAGAGGAAGAGATTTTTTTTTTAAGATTTTATTTATTTATTCATGAGAGACAGAGAGAGAGAGACAGACAGACAGACAGAGGTAGAGACACAAGCAGAGGGAGAAGCAGGCTCCATGCAGGGAGCCCCACATGGGACTCGATCCCGGGTCTCCAGGATCACACCCTGGGCTGAAGGCGATGCTAAACCACTGAGCCACCAGGGCTGCCCGAGGAAGAGATTTTTGCACATGTAATTAAAGTCCCAAATCAGCTCAAGTACATCAAAGGGGAGATTATCCTGAGTGGGCCTGACCTAATCAGGTGATCCCTCTAATAGCGAGTGTGAAGATAAGAGACCATTAACAACAGAAAAACTCTCCTACAGACTTTGAAATAGTGACTGCCATGTTGACAAGAGCCATGTGATAGGCAAGGACAGGTAGCCTGTAGAAGCCGAGGGTCTCAGTCTTACAACCTCAAGAAATGGAATCCTGCCAACAACCAAGGAGCTTGGAAGAGGAATTTGAGCCTCAGATGAGAACAAGGCCTAGCTGACACATTTATTTCAGCCTAGTGAGATCCTGAGCAGAGGATCCAGATAAGTGATGACTAGACTTCTGCCCTATGCAAACAGTGGGAAAATCAATGTGTATTTTTAAGCCACTAAGTCTGTGGTAATTTACTATGCAACAGTAGGAAACCAATAAGAGAAGAATACAAAAGTGTAATATACATTTATATACAAACCACTTTTGGCAAGTTTTCCACCCCAAGGATGTGAGAGTAAACAGAGACATCACCATGAAAGGAAAGCAGATGTGACCAAGTCATCACAAGGAAACAAGCTGCCTCAATCTACAGAAAGAGCACAGGCAGGGAGGCCACATGGCAAGCTGGTGAGAGCAGTCTCTGGCACAGGCCAAATCTGGTTTCCAATTCTGCCTCTACCCTACTGACCCTAGGACCTATGGAGAATCACTTCATTTTTCCACACCTCATCTTGCTTATCAGAGAGACAGTAGATTAAACATCTACTCAATCAGTTAAGTCTCTAGGGTGACAATCAAGAAAGTTATTGGCTAAAATAAACAACAGAGAAATGCATTAGCAATATAAGCACAGCCCTCAGAATCAAAAGAAGGGTTAAGGGCTGGGCCTTGGGGAGTGCTGGAATGACAGTAGCCCTAGGGAATGCAGGTAAGGGACAACCAGACCAGCGACCAGCCAGCAACCAGCCAGCAACCAGCCAGCATCTCTCAGGAGCTTGGCTCTTGGACTGAATCTGCTCCCCTCGCCTACAAGATCAGGATTCCAAAGAGACAGATGTCCCAGAGGGACTCAGAGTCAGGGAGTTCCAGTTTAGTTTAATTCACACATAAGCCTCCACAGGACCTCTCCAAACATCAGGCCTTGCTCAAGGGTGGTTCCTCAGGGACACGTGGATGGCTCAGCGGTTGAGCATCTGCCTTCAGCCCAGGGCGTGATCCTGAGGTCTGGGATTGAGTCTCGTATCAGGCTCCCTGTGAGGAGCCAGCTTCAACCTCTAGGTCTCTGCCTCTCTCTCTCTCTCTCTCTCTCTCTCTCTCTCTCGAATAAATAAATAAAAAAGGGTGGTTCCTCAATGGGGAAGCGAGGGTGGGAGGGGAGGTGGACAGATGGAAAGATCACAGAGCGCCCCCCCACCTCGTCCTCCTCTTCCTCATGGGATAGAAACTGAAAACGAGACTTTACACAGGGCAAGTGCTCAAAATGGAAGCCATTACTAGTTCCATTTGTCAACTGCTTGACACCCTACTTGTCATAAAATAAGATGATTTGAAAACATAATCCAACTACACATTAAAGTTATATGCTACTACATAATACTTACTAGCTTTTATGTTTTGCAGGCTCTCTTTTTGGCCCTGGTTTCTGTGTTCTTGGACAACTCCCAGGATCTATCCTACATGAGATACACAGCTCTGTGCAATTGCACTAACTTGCAACCACCTGTAGTACAGAATTCTGTCTTCAATTTCATTAACCTGATGGTTAACCTGCCCATTGAGAATGTAAATTACTCTTTGATTTTTTTCAAGTCTTTTTTTATAATCTTTTTATTCTTATGATTTAAATACCTTCTTGTACATCTCCCATAGTTTTAAATATATTTATTTAATAGCCTCCATCCAGCAGTCTATTATTTAGGCTTATAGCATTCTAACCCCACTGCTCACTGGGTGTGTATGGAGTTCCCAGTGCAGTGGATGGCTCTCCCAGGGGTATGCAATTTTGGATTGTGAGCCCATCTTCAGGAGCATTCATTATGTAAGAATTCTGTGCAGCTTGAGCAGAGTGTATCCCTCAAGATACATGGGGCCCCTCTCATGTTAATTTATCAGCTTGGGGATTCTTACACAAGTTAACATAATTCAAACGCTAAACCTGAGTGAGGGCTGACCTGAGGTTACCAATCCTACACACCCAGTCCCAATCCAGGGTATGTCAACTTCCTGGTGACTTCCCCAATTTGATGGGCACATTCTCTAGGGTCATTTTTTTCATCGAGGATGTAGTCCTGAGAGGCATGGCATTCTGTGCCTACAGGCTCATCTTTCCTGCCCACACCCCTAAAATGACCTGAGGTTACCAAGACTGGCCAACTTTCCTGCAATTGCTCTAGCATCAGCTCACAGTACTCATGAAAAGGTTTTTAGATGCTAGGGATTTCTTGTGAGTACTTGTCATCTCTGCACACATTGGAAAGGATGATCAATGTTTTACAGCCAGCAGTACTGGTATTCTGTAAAGGAGGGCTTTCAAAATCTCCCATTTCCCATACTGCCAGGAACAGAAGCCCCAGGGCATACATTCAACAAACAGATATTTTAAATCAAGCTTTTTTTCCCTTACACAAGCTGTGCATGCAACGTAATTTAAACCTCATCTAGTCTAACCTCTCATCCATAAAAGATCCGGTCCCGTGACTCACTGGAACAAGTCAAATGAACACATTTATTTAACAAGATGCTAAAAAATACAGACAAGTACAAAGAAGAAATAACACTGATCCCCTTACAATTAGGCATAAAGTTTGTTTACAATATTATTAGAGTTCATGGTTATAAATAATGCTGTAAAACAGATATGCTGAGGTTTTGTGTTTCGTAAGATTTCCTTGGGATGGATTCCTAGAAGTTAAATTGCTGGGAAAAAGAGTAAATCTGTAAAGGGTTTTGTTTTTTTTTTTTTTCTAAATAGTAAAAATATCTAAACACACACTATTTAATTGCTTTTCTGAAAGAACCATACTTCCAAAGCAAGAGCAGAGTTTGGGATTGTCCACTTCACAATGTCCTATTAAGTTTAGGTTGTATAAATGATTTTGTTCAAAAATCTATGTGTGGGACTAAGACATTTGAACAAGTAGAGGGAATGTAAAAGATAAGACTTCCATCTAAGCTGAAAAGGCAGAGATTCACAAAATCAAAAAAAGCCACCCCCCCTCAAAAAAATACAGTCCAAACATAAGATAAAGAGCACTAAACAAAACTCAAGACAAAGCCATTATTATATGTGAGTGCAGCATTTGCTTTACAAAAACAGCAAGGAGGTGCCATTTACTGCCCTCTGTGGTTGACCATGACCCGTGAAGGGTGAGCATGGTCTTGGCCCCACCTGCCTTCCTTCCCTTCCACGTGTGACCCCACCATGCCCAGAGAATGGCAGGGCCAGGCACCCAGCACACACACAAAGGTCTCCTGAGATCACAACTTCCCAGGCTATAATCAGAGGACTAATTCCAGAAACCTGCTGGTCCTTCCCTCCTCTATGTCAGATGAAGTCGGCAAAGTAATTCCCATTGCCTTTCCAAGGAGGGTTAAAAAAAAAAAAAAAAAAAAAAAAAAGGACTTCAACATAAATCTCAAACTGGTGATTTTATTTTCAACGTCCCCATCCACTGAAGGTAAGGAGACCAAAAGACACATCTCACCAATTTCTAAACAGCAAACACCAAAATTGACAGTCCTATTTAAAATTTTAAAAAAAAGAAAAGTCTTTAAACTAGCATCCAGCTGGCGCTCTGTAGACTCTTTGTATAGTGGATTTTAAATTACAGATCAGAGTAAAACAACATGAGCAAAAATAAGGAGTAATCAGGGTCTCTTTCTGAAGAAAATCTCCAGGCCAGCCATGGGCCTGATGGTCTTCGGCCACCCATGCCAGCTGTAATAACTGCTCTGAAAAACACTGCTCCCTGAGAGGCAGAGCATTCTTGGGGAATCAAAGCTATGATTACTGGAAAGCGGAAATGCTCAAAAAGAATTACCAAAGGGAGAAAGGACCTTTTGTTTAATCTTCAAGATTTATTGAATGGAGTCAACCTTTATAGACTAAATGCAAATGCATTCTTGGGGACACATTCCACAGGCTGCACGTATCCCCTGCCCTCTCCACTCACTATCCTGTTCAAGTAACATGCTTCTTTTATCCTTACAAGTACATTCCACAATACTAGCCCTCTACAAAAACAGTCATGGTTTCTTTCACTTCTCTGGAAATTTCCTTGAGCCTTCCCACTTAAAGGACAGTCATATCACAGTTTCCTTTTATAGTATTACACAACCCAAATTATAATGATAAACCCATCTCTAAACCATATGGTAGTGACTCCAAAATTAAAATGTAGATTGTCCAGTACTGCAAAATCTCCGATTTAGAGAGGCTACCAAATTCTGCTCTCCACCCACTAAAGACACACCCTAACCCAGCCATCAGGCTTTCTCAACACTGAGTTCCATCTGTCCACCAGTAACCTTGATCCACAGAAGTAGTCCTCCCCTCAGGGGCCACCCAGGCCAGGCCTGCTGCTTCCCCAGGACAGATGAATCCATCAGGAAGAGGCTTCGTATACCACTGCCAGGTTTCCAGCTAGCTCTCTGGCTGTCCAGGATTCTCCTGCATGCTCTTCAGCACACCCTCCAAAGAGTCAGGATCCTCTAGGATAGGGCTTCCAGGGCACTTCGGGGGGGGGGGGCACTTTATATCCCTTTAACCAAAAGTAAAGACTTACAGGCTGTCCCACCCTATAAAGCTTTATATTCTGTAAATGTGGTCAACTGAAACCTACAGGTCTTTTACAGAATTGCTGTTTTTTCAAGTCTATAACTCCTGTCAAAATGTTTAACCCAAGAGGCAAGACTTTTAGTTCAGTTATGTTCCAGTCTTTGAGCTGAATTCAACTGAGACCTTAACTGGTCATGCAACAGTTTAGATATTTCTGTCAGCTTCCTGTCGCTTGAAATTCCTTGGAGAATGTTCCCAAAATAGAGGACACCTTATTATTATTATTATTATTATTATTATTATTAATTGAAGGCCGTGTGTGGCATTCTTGGGGTCCATTCTGATGACTTTAAAAAAAAAGATTGTTTTTGAAGAAATGGTGATTTTTCTCAATATTAATATCTAGTCCACAAGGGCATTATAAGAATCCCCATCAAATCTATTCCCTCAGATGAGACCTACCAACCACTGTTATGGCCCATCTGAGATAGGATCAGCACTATTCACTCTTAGCTAAGCCATAATGGTTCCTACGAATTCTGCATCATTCAGAAATGCTTACAATATGCATATCAGTTTGCTCCCAAATTTCATGCTTTATGCAATAAATTTTATCTACTATGTGCTGAGTGGTATAGATTTCACTCAAGACTGCTGTCAGACTTCCAGGAGCCCAACATTTTGACCTTGTTTATTTTCCAGTTTTAAAAACTGGCTATTTGCCCAACCTAGTCCTCTGGCAAATGGAGAGCAGTCACAATGAAATAATCGGTAATTTCTATCAACACCAATGAGCTGTCAGAGTCCCTTATCTTTGTTCTCTCTCAAATGAAGATCCTTCAAGTATAAGAAGGGAAGAAAATATCTCCTGTATTCTGAGATCTCTCAGCTTCACAGCCTGAACCCTCGAGGTCTCTGGCAAAGGATCCAGAAGTTTAGAGTCTGCACAAGGCAACAACCATCTACTGCCGATGAGCTCAAAGAATCTGGTGGGGCTCTTCACCTCACTGTGAAACCAAGACTCACCAGTCTGTTAGTAGGTCATCTCTTTAGACAGCTGTTTCTCACTGATTCTTGCTGCAAAGCAACAAGCTTCCTTCCCAGGGCTGGCACAGCCATGCTGCCTTTGGGACATTCCAGGCAAAGGAAAGGTTGCTTTCCCAAGAAACACCCTTCTTGCACCTCCACTGATGATGAACTGCTTCTTCCCTCCCTCAATTCTGCATGCCCCCCTCTTTCTTGCTGTCTGCACCATGGTCATCTATCAAACTTGGACTCCCTTTCACCTTGACCCCAGTTATTTTTCCAATCCTAAGAATTCCTAAACCTATGTTAATAAGCTAAAAATAGACATTTTTAAAAGGTTTTTTTATTATTTGTTTCAGGGGTAGAATTTAGTGATTCATCAGTTGCAATGTAACACCCGGTGCTCATCATATCCCTTGCCCTCCTTAATGCACATCACCCAGTTACCCCATTGCCCTACCAACCTCCCCTCCAGCAACCCTCAGTTTGTTCCCTATAGTTAAATGTCTCTTATGGTTTCTCTCCTCCTTTGTTTTCATCTTATTTCATGTTTCCTTTTTTCCCCATGTTTATCTGTTTTGTTTCTTAAATTCCACATGACGAAAATCATATGGTATTTGTCTTTCTCTGAGTGACTTATTTTGCTTAGCATATTACCCTCTAGTTCCATCCACATGGCTGCAAATGGCAAGATTTCCTTCTGTTTGATAGCTGAGTAATATTCCATTGTATATATGTGCCCCATCTTCTTTATCCATTTATCTGTCAATGGACATCTGGGCGCTTTTCATAGTTTGGCTATTGTGCATATTGCTACTATAAACATAGGGGTGCATATGCCCCCTTTGGATCACTCTATTTGTATCCTTTGGATAAATACCTAATAGTGCAATTGCTGGGTTGTAGGACAGCTCTATTTTCAACTTTTTGAGGAAGCTCCACACTGGTTTCCAGAGTGGCTGTACCAGTTTGCATTCCCACCAACAGTGCAAGAGGGTTCCCCTTTCTCTACATCCTTGCCAACATCTGTTGTTTCCTAAGCTTATAATTTTAGCCATTCTGACTGGTGTCAGGTGGTATCTCATTGTGGTTTTGACTCGTATTTCCTTGATGCTGAATGATGTTGAGCATTTTTTCATGTGTCTATTAGCCATTTGTAAGTCTTTTTTGGAGAAATATCTGTTCGTGCCTTCTGCCCATTTCTTGACTGCCTGATTTTTTGTTTCTTGGGTGTTGAGTTTGATAAACTCTTTATAGATTTTGGATATTAGTCCTTTATCTGTTATTTGCATGTATCTTCTTCCATTCCGTAGGTCACCTTTTAGTTTTGTTGACTGTTTCCTTTGCTGTGCAAAAGCTTTTTATCCTGATGAATCCCAATAGTTCATTGGTTTCCCTTGCCTCTGGAGATGTGTCTAGCATGAAGTTGCTGCAGCCAAGATCAAAGAGGTTGCTGACTGTGTTTTCCTCTAGTATTTTAATGGAGTCCTTGCTCATGCTTAGGTCTTTCATCCATTTTGAGTTTATTTTTGTGTATGGTGCAAGAAGGCAGTCCAGTTTCATTTTTCTGCATATGGCTGTCCAATTTTCCCCACACCGTCTACTGAAAAGACTGTCTTTTTTCCCATTGAATAGTCTTTCCCACTTTGTCAAAGATTAGTTGACCATAGAATTGAGAGTCCATTTCTGGGTTCTCTATTCTGTTCCATTAATCTATGTGTCTGCTTTTGTGCCAGTACCATTCTGTCTTCATGATTATAGTTTGATAATACAGTTTAAAGTCTGGAATTGTGAAGCTTCCAGCTTTGGTTTTCTTCTTCAACAATCCTTTGGTTATTCAGGATCTTTTCTGGTTCCATACAAATTTTAGGATTGTTTATTCCAGCTTTATGAAAAACTCTGTGGTATTTTGGTAGGGAGTGCATTGAATGTGTAGATTGCTTTGGGTAGCACAGACATACAACATTTGTTCTTCTAATCCATGAGCATGGAATGTTTTTCTATTTCTTTGTGTCTTCCTCAATTTCTTTCATAAGCATTCTATGGTTTTCTATGTATAGATCCTTTATCTCTTTGGTTAGGTTTATTCTTAGCTATTTTTGGTTTTGGTCCAAATGTGAATGGGATCGATACCTTGATTTCTCTTTCTTCTGTTTCATTTTCAGTGTAGAGAAATGCAGCTGATTTCTGTGCATTGGTTTTATATCCTGCAACTTTGCTGAATTCCTGTATCAGTTCTAGCAATTGTTTGGTGGAGTCTTTCAGGTTTTCTACATAGAGTATCATGTCATCTTCAAAAAGTAAAAGCTAAACTCCTTCTTTGCTGATTTGGATGCTTTTTATTCCTTTTTGTTGTCTGATTGTTGAGGCTAGGACTTCTAGTACTAAGTTGAACAAGAGTGATGAGGGTGGACATCCCTGCTGTGTTCCTAACCTTAGGAGAAAAGCTCTCAGTTTTTCACCCTGTTGAGGATAATGTTTGCTGTAGGTCTTTTGATGTGGCTTTTATGATAGTGAGGTATGTTCCCTCTATCCCTACATGGCAGAGGGTTTTTTATAAAAAAAGGATGCTATATTTTGTCAAATGCTTTTTCTGTATATATTGAGAGGATCATATGGTTCTTGTCCTTTATTTTATTCATGTGGTGTATCACATTGATGTTGAACCAGATGCAGATGCAGATGTTGAACCACCCCTGCAGCCCAGGAATAAATCCCACTTAGTTTGTGGTTGTGGCGAATAATCTTTTTAATGTACTGTTGGATCCTATTTAGCTAGTATCATAGAATTTTTGCATCCATGTTCATCAGGGATATTGGTCTGTGACTCTTTAGTGGGGTCTTTGTCTGGTTTGGGGACCAAGATAATGCTGGTCTCATAGAATGAGTTTGGAAGTTTTATTCCATTTCTATTTTTTTGGAAGTTTCAGAAGAATGGGTATTAATTATTCTTTAAATATTTGGTAAAATTCCCCTGGGAAGCCACCTGGCACTGGACTTGTTTGTTGGGAGACTTTTGACTTTTGATTCAATTTCTTTGCTGATTATGGGTCTGTTTAGGTCTTTTATTTCTTCCTGTTTCAGTTTTGATAGTTTATAGTTTTCTAGGAATTTATCCATTTCTTCCAGATTGCCTAATTTGTTGGCATATAATCCTTCTTAATATTCTCTTATAATTGCATTTCTTTGGTATTGGTTGTGATCTCTCCTCTTTCATTCATGATTTTATTTATTTGGGTCCTTTCTCTTTTCTTTTTGATAAGTCTGGCTAAGAGTTTATCAATCTTATTAATTGTTTCAAAGAACCATCTACTTTTGTTGATCTGTCTTATTTTTTTTATCTCTGTATCATTACTTTCTGCTCTATCCTTCATTATAAAAATAGACTTTTTTAAAAGATTTTATTTATTGATTTGAGAAAGGGAGAAATAGTGAGAATGAGCAGGGGGAGGGGCAGAAGGAGAAGCAGACTCCCACTGAGCAGAGAGCCCGACACAGGGCTCAGGCCCAATACACTGAGATAATGACCTGAGCCAAAGGCACAGGTTAACCACACTTAACCAACTGAGCCACTCAGATGCCCCAATACATTTTTGAAAGCCATTTCTTTATCTCAATAGCAAAGGAATGAACTTCATCTCTAATAGATCTGAAAATTGCTTCAAAGTACAAAGGTAATAGAGAGGCCCCTCTGCAACACATTGGTCATCTACGAGAATGGAGGCCTATATCCGACTGGGGCCAGCCACAGAAAACCGGGTGTTCTTTACACCTGTTTGGCTGGGGCTCTGAATATCAAGTTCTAAGTCTACTTATTTCTTCAGCTCCCTTTCCCACTGAGGTGTGCTAATCTTTTAAGATTGATAATGATTAAAAAAAAAAAAAAAAAAAAAAAAAGATTGATAATGATTAATACTATGCTAGGTGTCACTCCCATCCCCCTCCCATATATACAGCAGATACACATCACAGCCCAAAGAAGTCCCGTGCCTTCCAGCATCACCATTCATAGCATAGGCAAACCACCTAAGTGACATTCCAGTTACTGCCTGCCATCCTAGTTTGTTTTTCCCAGATGCCCATGCCATGAGGAAGTCTAACCATCTTCAATTTCTAATTAGACCTCAAAATCCCTCACAAGGTGCCACTTACTAGGCCAAAGCTTCATGTACCAGCATAGTATATCCCTATCTGAAATCTAAGCAATGTGGGCCTCTTAAATTCTCCTCTCAAATGACTCTAGCTGAAACTTTTTTCCAGAATCTTATTAACTTTATTCAAAACTTTCAAAATTCACACCTGACGATGGTCAATGCCAAAGCTCCCAACTACTAGATACTTAGGTAGGCTAAAAGTGAACTCAGTCTTATATTTAGTTAAGCGACGCCCATGTTCAACTGTAAGAGTTTACATGCATTCTTTAATCCTCATTCACAACCTTCCTCATTGTTACTCAACAAACATGCCTATGAAGCTTACATTCTAACAGGGAACAGGCACTAGGTACACAATAAATGAACAAATAATCCAGGTTTGTCTTAAGACTTTTTAACAATGACCATGAGCACTGAATCAAAGGGTTAGGGGCTATCAGCCAAGTTTCATTAGAGAAGCTTGGTGTATTTCAATAGGAGATCTCCATTATTCTAGGTACACATTTACTTATTTTTATTTATTTATTTATTTATGAGAGATACAGAGAGAGAGGCAGAGACATAGGCAGAGGGAGGACCTCTACCCCAGGACCACGACCTGAGCCAAAGGCAGACACTCAACCACTGAGTCACCCATGCACTCAGGTGCATGGTGCACTCACACTTATTTGTAATAAGCTTTGTAGAAATGTCATCACTTCTGTTCAAATCTCCTCCCCTATTTTTTCTAGAGACACACCTCAATTCAATACATGCCTTATTTACGATGGAAAAAGAAAAGCTATCAAGACAGACCTGAGTTTAAATTAAAACAGTGCTACTTTCTCACTGTGTGTCTTCATTTCTCAAATAATTCCTATCTCACTAGTTGGTGCATGAGAACTGAACAAAGCCAAAGTGACTTTGAACACATTCTTTGAGTTTTATGGAAGATGAAGATAACAGAATGAACCTCTGAAATACTGTCAAGATTAAGTGAAAGAGAACTAAAAGCACTTAACCCTAGGTCAAGATCCTAAATTATCAGTTATTAGTGTATAAAAAGTGACTAGTCTTAGAATGAAATAGCAATCGAATAAATATTATTTCCTTTCTTTATGTACATGCCTATGCTTTCTTTTGGGGCGGGGGGAGTTTTTGGTTCCTTCTGATGGAGGCCGCCTTCCAAAGCACCTAGTCATTGGAAAGAGGGCCCATGACAAAGTGGGTAGGCCCCCTGCTCCCCAACTCCACCGTTTTTGTGCTCTGCTCATATGGGTAACAACCCCACTATTATTTCTTTTTCTTTTTTTTTTTTAAGATCCTATTTATTCATTCATGAGAGATAGAGAGAGGCAGAGACATAGGCAGAGGGAGAAGCAGACTCCCTGAAAGGAGCCCAGATGTGGGACTCGATCCCAGGATCCAAGGATCACGCCCTGAGCCAAGGGCAGATACTCGACCGTTGGGCTACGCAGGTGTCCCCCTACTGTTATTTGTTATTTACATCTCCATGTCCTCTGAGGGAAGGGAGGAGACAAACCTTAACTGGAATCACCAGAATCTACACAATACCAGTGCATGGAAACATGGGCTCTAAACCCAAAGTTCAAAAATCCCCCAATCACAGCTCTACCACTCACCAGCTACATCATCCTCACTAAATTACTTGGCCTCTCTGGGCCTCAGGATCCTCATCTGAAAAAGGACAAAGTAACAGCAGCTGCCATGTAGGGTTGTTGTGAGGATAAACTGAAATCAGCACATAGAGCATGTCCTAGAGTTGCAGCAAAGTTACATATGTGCACCTGTGTTACATGTGTGCACATATGTGTGTGTCTACAATTCCAGCCATCAGTTTTACATGCACACCCGGTCTGTCCTTTACAGAGCACTAACTACAGACATGTTTTACACATGTTAATACATATGCTAGGTGCTGAGGCAATGATTCATTAACTTAAGAATTGTAGTTTAAAAAAAAAAAAAAAACTTGGGTCCTTCCTAACAACTAATCCAAAATATCTTTCTTAAAATTGCTTTTTCATTTGTTGAATTCTTTTGGAGTCAAACACCACCATTAAGATTCCTTCTCTTTTCCACTCTTTTTACTAAGTGAACATAACCTCTTTCACGGGTCTGGCCACTTTTACTACTATTCTGATTGTTCTTAATTGACTTTTAATATGTTGTTAGAACATTTCTTCTCCAATTCAAATTCTAAAAAGCTGTTTGACATATATCCCACACTTCCATTTTTGCCCTCTGTCTGCTATGTCAGCCAAAGAGTGAGACCTGTCTGCCAAACTCATCCACTATGCTATATCCCTTAACTGTAATAATTTTCATAGGACCATTAATTTGCAACAGAATGTGGCTAGAATGCTATTTCCAGTAAAAGATCTGATAACTCATTCATTCAACAAGTAATTGTTGAACCCCTGCTTGTGCCAGATACTGTTCCAGGGCCTGGGAACGCAACAGTGAGCCAATGATCAAAAGGCCCTGCCCCTTTGAAATGACATTATTGGGAGAGGAGGCAGAGACAAGACAATGAGCAATAAACCTAAAGCAATCACACTCAATTCCTGTTAGACCACCACACATGCATTCCTAAAAAGTCATCGTGCTATGCAAAAAAAAAAAAAAAAAAATCACACAATAAACACCAAAGGCCATATGAGGGGGAAAGGGCAAGAACCTAATAAAAATGAACACAATTTTAAACACACTGATTAAGAAATACACAAACACTACAATAAACATGGCACTTCACTACAAACAAAAAGAAGCTCAAGTGTGCTTGAGGAAGTGGACATGGGGACTGCAGCTTGTGAACAATTGTGGCATGGTAGGGTTATCTGAAATCAGACAAAGTTGTAACACATGGGGACAGAATGTGCCTCATGAAACAAGAGGTTAACTGAGGCGGCCAGTAGATGTTTAAAGGGTGCGCATGTGTATGTCGTGTATTCCTCTGTGGCTTGGCTGAGCTGGGTGCAGTTTTCTACATTCATCTGGTGCTTTTGCAAAGGAAATCACACATAAGCAAATATGAAATCTGCATTATGCTCAAATGGTTCAGTACTGTATCAGGCATGTTGAAACACATAGGTGCTTTAAAAACAAGTGGTATTATTTTACCACTTGTTTTTAACAGAACTGGGTGTATATTATAATTGCTATGAAAAACTACAGCAGGACAATAAAGACAACTGAGAACTAGGATATCATTGAATTCTTTAATGTATTATTCTCTACTACCATTTTCACTCTATACTTATGATTAATAAAAACCCATGGGTGCACTGCATTTATTCATGCCATCCTTCTGCTCCTTCTTCCAACCTTCCCAAATGCATGCTGTGGTCACAGGGTCTCCCAACACTGTGCCCACTGCTCACAGCCCTTCTATGGGGCCTCAAGTACTTTTTACTATTCATCACTATTATAAGGCAATGGGATTTCACACATAAAAAATGACAGCAAAATCTTTCCAAGTCAGCCCAGTGTGATGAGCAAACCCAAATCATCTGAATGTCCACCAACATATTGGTGTGGGTTCAGGAATTCGCAGATTCACCCAGGCAAAAACTGGTAGATTATCTTCTCTTCGCACTTCCCCTGTGGTCAAGACACTGTTGAGATCTTTCAGCTGTTCCACATACTTTGAGAACTTCACTACAACTCAGTACAGTCCATTTTCAACTTCCTTTTCCACATCTGCTCATTCCTTATTCTAACCCAAACTAACCTCTAACAAGCCTCCAAAATTGTAATCACAGCTTTCAATCAAGTACTGCAAATTTTCTATCATAAACATGTATTGCTCTAATTACCAGAAAGTTTTCAATTCTTACATTTGAAAGTTTACAGCAGAATGACAATTTGGATAGGAAGCTTCAGGAGGCAGAGAAGCAGGCAGAGGGGCCGGGGAGGCAAGTGCGTGGTTACTCCCCAGGAGGCAGGCCCTGAGCAAGGAATGGCAGGGAAGCCAGGTCAGTGGGACACCCAAGAAGGCTCCCTGAGCTGCGTTTCCCATCCTACCACCCACTGCTTGGTGGTTTCCTATCTTCGTGCTGCAATGATGCAAACATTAAGTCTTTTGTGCTGTCAAAATACTGAAATTTTAACCAGATTGCTCATCTCTCTAATACACCCTTCTCACACATCTGATGAAGACAACTTCTGTCAGTGTTTAATTAAATCAAATTTGATTAAGACCTTACTCAGAGACCCTACTTTGTGTTTTCTAATCTGAATTGGATCTTTTTTGTTTCTCAAAAGGCCTTTTCAGCCACAGCTGCTGCTGAGGAATTAGAGAATGATGTCCCTCTGGGCAGCCAAGAGGTTGACCTGGATCACAGGCCCAGTCAAGCTTTCCCCGGGAGGGTGTCCCTGGCCAGGGTACAACAAGCACCACTGTCCAGGGTGAACTTCTCTTACATGACATCAGGACTCTGAGGGTCTCTTACACTGTTGGGAAAGACTACAATACCATTTTTGATTGTGCTTTCACACCTACACATAGAATGTGTTTTTTCCATGACTATTTGACACACTAAGAAATATGCCAACCCATTCAAATTGATCAATCTCAAATTGCTGGTGGGAAGGGAAATTAGAACAAGTCCTGTGAAAAGCAATTTGGCAATATTTATCCAAATTCTAAGTGCACAGACCATAGGACTCTGGAATTGACCCTGCTGATAAAATGGCATACATATGAAGTTATTCATTGTAGCATTGTTTACTAAGGCCAAGAAGAGACAACAAACCAATTATTCTTCAATAGAAGATGGACTGTACAGAAGTTTCTACATACATGTAATGCCAATATTATGCAACTGTTAAAATAGGAAGCACTCTATTTACTAATACAGAAAAGGCCTCAAGAAATATTAAGTGAAAAAGAGTATGTATGATAGATTAGGGGTTTTTTTATTCTAAGGAGGAGGTAAATTATATTTTTTTCTCCATGCATAAAAACACAGGGAATTAAGAACACTAATTATGTGTAATGGCAAACTGGTGAGTTTTGGGAATGGGAGTAGAGAACATAGCCAGAGAGAAGGTAGGGTATTTTTTTTTTTAAAGATTTTATTTATTTATTCATGATAGTCACAGAGGAGAGAGAGAGAGAGGCAGAGACACAGGCAGAGGGAGAAGCAGGCTCCATGCACCGGGAGCCCGATGTGGGATTCGATCCCGGGTCTCCAGGATCGCGCCCTGGGCCAAAGGCAGGCGCCAAACCGCTGCGCCACCCAGGGATGGTAGGGTATTTTACTACACATCATTCTACACTGTTAAAAGTTGTAGCCATGTGAATGTGCCACCATTTAAAAAAAAAAATAGAGTTTAATTAAACAACTTTTAAAATTAGAATAAAGGTTGTACAGCTTGTTGAAATATCATCCCCACTCCAAAAGTGACAGTTCTATGTGAATCTAGGTTGGGCATCCTGGGATCCAACAGACCCCGCTCTCCTCCTCTCTGTCTTTATTCTGGCACCGCCCGTTCCGATGTTGATTCCTCTGTAAGCCTTCAGGTAGCATACCCTCTTCTTTGCATTACCAACTGCCTATGCACAAAGGTGCTGCCACCAAGGAACCAGCATGGCCATGCTGTCCTCTAGAACTGGCATGTGACCCAAAACTACCACCAACATCCATGGCAGCCCTGGCTGGATGACAAGGTTGCATGTCACTATTGTGTTCTTGTTAAATGCTAATTCTGGAGAATTATTCCAGAAGATCTGCCAGAAATAGTCCACTGGACTTAGAGCCACATTAATAGGTTTTCAACAGTACATATTACACTTCTTGCTCTGAAATACTTAAGAAAAAAATTAATCCAGTCACTACTTTACTATATTCTTCCTCCTAGAATTTAACTCATACAAAAAAATTATATACAATCTCAAGTCTTGCTTTAGGTTGCAGTGATTGAGATCTTTGAAACCTCAGCTCCACAAACTCCTGGTTCAACTCAAGTCTTCAGGACCAACTAACTTTATAGGAATGAGAAGTCTTACAAAAGAAGCTATCCAATTTCCCCATTGGTTTCTGCTTCAATCAGTATGTGAAAATTCAAAAACATTTTTTATCTAAGCCTAAAAGCTAGACTTACTTTACTTGTATGTATTTCCTCACACATGAATGTCCCATGGCCAATCAATTTCATCCATATTTTTATTTTTAAAAATGCTTTAGTTTTTGAAACGTGCCCCAGAATACTTTATTAGCTAGTGGCAAGAATAAATTCTAATCACGAGTTATGAAAACCTTGGTGAAAACTAAGATGAGTTGAATGCCAATTCTAAAAAGATGTGTGACTGTGGCACCATCTTTCCCAATGGCCATGACTAGGCTTCCGCCAAGCACTGGTTGAGTCATAGCCATATTTAACCTCACCATTTGTCTTTTGGGTAAGGAATGGGTGGGAGTGAAAGAAACCATGATAAACATCAAAACCCCAGCACTACTGTAGAGTCATCAGCTGAAATGAAAGACGAGCAAGACATGTCTCCGCTTACTATTTACACTACCCAGACTGTGTGACTTCCTACTTGTTATCCTCAATTGCCACCAGACAGTCAGACCCCAATGGTCATAAAGCTGCTGGAATGGGAAAAGAATTTATCAAGCATCTAAGCTAGTCACAGATAAGCTAAAGGATGCTAGCCAAATACTAGGGCTCCTGCCGGACCCGTTCCCAGAAGCTAGTTCTGACTTTATGCAAACACTACTTAAAAAAAAAAAAAAGAAAAAAGAAAAAAAAAAAACAGCCTGAAGTGTAAGGATGAGACATATTTAACACTAAATTTCTAACTGTGGTTATCTGTAGGGTTGTTATGAAGCCAGATGTCCTGCCCCAACAAGAACCAGCCACATGTAAAAGTATGAGCTTATTTAAGAGACCTACTCCCAGCGCCATGCTTGGATGCCATGGGGCCACCATCCCGAGGCAGCATACAAGGTACAGGTGCTCCAACACAGGTGAGCAGACTGGCACTTACGTGTGTTCATCCTCACTGGAGCAGACAACACTGCACTAGGTGACAAGCAGAACACACAATTCTAGATGGGTACATGACAAACAACCCATTCCCTAAATGTCCATGATAGACTTGTGACTTGCAGACTGTACATCTCAGTCCACATGATACCTGACTATATGTGCTGGTCATAGGCTACCCCTCTAGTGGTGGCTCATGTGCTTACAAGTATGCTCACCATCAATTAATTTCAACACTGACATGTGCCTGGCATGGTGATGGATGGATCAGTGTAAATCCACAACAACTGTAAGGAATATCCAGGGCCCACCTCCTAGCCCCTACATTCAAAGAGAAGATCAGCTTCATAAAGTAGTGAGCCCAGAAAGAAACACAAGAGTTAATCAAGTGTTACTTAACAGGATAGTCCATTGAGAGTCATCTGATGCCTCTTGGGCCAGTATCTTCAAGCAAAGGGGCAAACCCTTTCTCAGACCTATTTTTAGGGCTCCCCGTAGCCTAAGCTCCAGAGCTAACACTCCTCAGTGGGCTCATTTTGTGACTCAAGCATCTGTTCTTCTTGATATGGAAAGAAAGGCAAAAACAGAGTGTACTCCTCAGCTACATGGGCCCATGCTGGCCCGAGGAAGTCTTCCCATCTTAGAGATCCATCAGACACACAAGCTCACTATTTATAGATGCCCCATCCACCCATTACTCAGGCACTTAAAAGAGCCTGGGTTACTCCTAATCCAGGGTCAGGACAGATGCATGTTGGCTGTCAGCATTTGCTCTTACAGTAAACCTAAAAATTACAAGTAACAAGCTGCTACAGGGTAACTCCTGAGTATCGGCATTCTTTCCTTCCATGGTTTATGTCAATTCATGAAAACATGTGTGAAGCATCTGCCTTTTTATTTAAACAGAAGACAAGAGCTCAGATTGCTGTGCTGTGGCATTTTATGCACAAACCCAACAGCTAAATTGGGAGCTCCATTGATGGGAGGGGCACACTGGAGTTAGGTCACCACAGCTGCCCCGGCCACCAGCTGCCCAGGAGGCCTCCCCGTGAACTGAAGGGGAGACAGTCAACAACAGAGCAAGGCCAAATGCTTACAGAAAGGGTAATAGTTCCTCTGACTTTGCTGCTGGGGCATCGGATTCCAAAGTACTCTTGACTGAAGAGAAGACGGCAAATTATAATTATTTTAAAATTCCTTTTACTGCATCCAGTGTTATTTCACAACATTTTCCTTGAATTTGATACTGGTAAGAATTTAATATGTTTATGGCCAGACTGACTGTAGAACGAGCAAGCCTTAATTTTATCCAAAGTTCTCCTGAGAGCCCTATATTTTTTCCCCTTTCTCTCCCACTAACATGGAGCATTCCCATCTAGCCCACTGTTTGCATCCTATTTATAAGAGTGAAATTCCCATCTGGCAAGAGAATGTAGGTTCTGACAAAAGGATCTGAGTTTTGCATGCCTTTCATGCACACCTCTTCATCATAAACCTCAACTCCCGTTACCTCAGTTTCAACATGGTACTCCCAAATCTCAGCCAAGTTCTGGAATACAAAGCATTCAAACTAACATGGAGAATCTTCAAACTGGTTTCACAAAAGCAACATGTGTGTCTTAAAAAAGAAAAAAAAAAAAAAAGCTGCAATAGAGGATAAAGCATTTTATTCCATCTTTCTACCCCAAAAGTCTTTCACTTGAAATGAGACACATTCTAGATGCTAAGCTCTGTGAAATTCCTTTTCAGAATACATTAAAATGTGAAGCTGTAGTGAGCATCTATACTCGGAGCTAACCCCACCGCTCTGAAATCAGAAATGGGGATGTTCATCTAAATGGAATGAGGTGCAGTGCAGCCAAATTCCAAACCACCACCTACCTACTACAGGAGCAAATGTCAGTGTATCACCGAGATGCAAACTGACGATTTTTTTATGGGAAAAATCAAAGAATAAGATTGTCTCTTATAATATGCTTAGTTATATGCATTAATAGGTTTAATGCTTTTCCTTTTTTATTAAAAGTGACATTTCATCCTAAATTTCTTGAATTCACAGTAACATTGAAAAAAAAAAACTCTAAACTGAAAAATTTTCCAAGACAATAAATAGTACTTGATTTGATACATTTCAAGGAAATTAAAAGTTGGTAAAAGAAATTAAGGCCAACATTTTAATCTTCTCTAAGGCAGTTTGTTTGCTGAGTAGCTTAATTGTCTTCCAAATATCTGGGGAGGGAATGCCATTGAAAGCTCCCTACTTGTCTTCTCCCTCTCTTAATCCTCTGCCAGCTGAAATCTATACAGCAGCAATAAGAGACAAAGCATGTGGTTAAAGAAGTTTCTAAAGGATATAATCTCATGAAATAAAAGCATGTGCATACAGACGTATATTCTGGGTCCTTCAGTATCTCTCACCAAGGGGGAAGAAATTTAAATAGAATTAAGGAAGTAGGCCTCCTTGGTTTTGAACTTTTGGACAAAGGAAAGCTGGACAGCTAAGAAAATAACAGGTGGGGATGCCACTGCAGGCAGAGAGAAGGGTACAGGAGGGCACAGGATTAAGGGCACAGATGTGTCTGGATGGCAAGGGTGGGGGTGGGCCTTGAAAGCAGCAGAATGTCCTGCTCAGATCTGCATTTCAGGTAGATCACCTACCTCCAAAATGAATGTCAGGTTGGCAGCAGGGAATCTCACCAGAGGAGAGAGAACCCAGTGAAGAGTGCCACCAAAATCCCAGAGGGGTCAAGACCGCAGGCTAAAGTGGTAGCAACTAGAATGTTAACAGGGAACTCAGGAGAACAATTTTTTGATTTGTAGAAATCAAAATTATAGATTTTCAAAAAGTAGAAATTAGAGATCAACCAAAGTAAGTGCTATTAACCCG
This sequence comes from Canis lupus dingo, assembly GCF_003254725.2. Classification (NCBI taxonomy): domain Eukaryota; kingdom Metazoa; phylum Chordata; class Mammalia; order Carnivora; family Canidae; genus Canis; species Canis lupus. The sequence goes on from NC_064249.1 coordinate 53,508,480, forward strand.
ATAGCTGTGGAAGGAGGGTATACTCAGGAGACTACCGCTCACTCCATCACCTGGGTCTGAAGCACAGCCCACAGCTCCCCTCATGTGAAGGGGGTGGCCCTGGATGGGGCTGAGGATTCCTCACACTTCTAAGTGATATCCAACCTGCCTTCTCATATTTCTGTGTCATTGCAGATAGTTAAGAAATGACACCCATGTTCAGGATACTTAGACACTTAGACAAACACATTTGAGATGTGTTTGAAAAGCAGATTTATTTCCAGTTGATTCCCAAGCTAAGCAATATGGTAGGCAAAGAGATAATCAACCAGGCAAAGAGATAATCAACCTTAATCAAGGAGATCAGATTCCTTTTCCTTTCGGGGATGCTGTGGCATGGGAAGGAGCAACATCATCCTTATGTGGTCTTGGAAAAAGAATCACTTGTTGGTAGAACAAAAAGGTCTGAAATTGAGAATAAACAACTGTAAATACCTCCAGAGTTTGATATTTCTTTTAGGATTTGAGAAACATGCTGATAATTTTAATCCTATTGGAAATGACTAACAATGTTACTGGGGCTTATGCTAAATATAGATTTACTGCAGCCTGGTAAACTTTAAAACATTAATTAAATATTTATTGCCTTAATAAAACGGTTCAAATGAAATGAAGCTAAAAAGATACTGTTTGTCTTCAGTGACAAACTGAAGCATACAATTTAAATTTTAACGGTGTATGAATAAATCCTTGTATACGAAGTCATTTTTACAAAGTCAAATTTCTTCTTTCTCTTCCCCTTTCTCTCACTGACAGACCAATCAACACTCATCCTACACCCTTATTTCTTGCTGTTGTGACCATCTATCAAAGAAGCCTCATGGCCCTAATTTGATTTTGAAGATATTTTGTGACTAAGAAATAAAATCAAAGCTGATAGAAATATATGCAGGGTAAGACCAAACAATGAGAAACTTTCCAGTGTGCAAATTAGCACCAACGCCTAAAATTCTGGCAGATGACTTTCTCTGATTGCCCTAGACTTAAACCCTGCTCCTACCTCAGCCTGTGCTGTCCACAATGAGAAAAGGGCACTCAGCAGAGGCCCAACACCTCCCTCAAACACTGAGGATCTTCCAGCCAAGGAGTCCAGAAATGGAGATGTTCAACACCTCTCCCCTACAGTCTCTGCTCCCCAGGCCCCCAACAGCTCCTTGCTGCTGGCCAGGTCTCTTGGCTACTCAGGTGTCTGTCTCTCACAGAGGAGTGGCCTGGGAGGAGCCACCTTGCCCTATCTGTTACAGAGCGGGGGTTGGGGGGGGTGCAGGCAGGATGCAGCAGGGGCTAGAAGGTTGCCAACTCCCCAGTGAGGCCCTGCTGGGCCCCATGCTGCCACCACCAGCCAAGTGCTCTCCTGACTGCCTCAACTGACCTCTGGGAGTTTCTATTTCCCCATGCTCAATCCACTGCCTCTCTCTTACGGGTTGTGAGAGTTTTAGAGAATGTTCATGAAAACCCCCTACCCAGGTCCAATCCATAGAATGTGCTTGGTAAACATGAAAGGGCAGCTACTACTATCCTCATGGTTGTCATCACCCCTGGCAGTCAGCTGGGGCCACTGGCTCACCTCCCGAGGGCCCGGCATCAGTAAGGGACTGGGGATGAGCTGACATGGGTAGACATGTGACCGAGTGGCTTCGGGTAAGGCAGGGGCTCCCTTTGCATTGTCCTGGTGTCCCTCTGGCCCTCCTTGGTACTGCTGCCACCTTGTACTCTGGAATTCACTCTACCAAATTTAATAATGGAGCAAAATGTATGGTCCCCTGCTTACAAAATGTCCTTTTTATGCACTCAGAAGACAGAGTAATAGAGATGGACATGTTGAGGTCAGAAGGATTTGGTTTTCTAACTCCTCTATTGAGAGGACTTTTATGTCAATGAATTTCACAATGAAAATCGAGTTTCATTGTCTTAAAGCAGGAATGACTCATTCATGAGGCTGCCATGTGGATCTCCTCAGATCAACCTCCATGCAGCTCCTCCTGTACTTGGTACATGATACTTCCTCAAGATTTGTCTGCTTCAGTATTATGCTGAGTGAAGTAAGTCAATCGGAAAAGGACAAACAGTGTATGTTCTCATTCATTTGGGGAATATAAATAATAGTGAAAGGGAATATAAGAGAAGGGAAAAGAAATGTGTGGGAAATATCAGAAAGGGAGACAGAACATAAAGACTCCTAACTCTGGGAAACGAACTAGGGGTGGTGGAAGGGGAGGAGGGCGGGGGTGGGGGTGAATGGGTGACAGGCACTGAGGGGGACACTTGACGGGATGAGCACTGGGTGTTATTCTGTATGTTGGTAAATTGAACACCAATAAAAAATTAATTTATTAAAAAAAAAAGATTTGTCCCCTTCAGTGCACCTTGTTTGTCTCTCCCAGCAATTGTCCAAGTGTGGAAAAGGTGATAGATCTGTAGACTTAAATGTGCTCCACTGAAAAACTGTAAAACCTGAGGGAATCTTTTAAGTTTTGAAATTATATAAACTTTGCTTCTAAGATCAATTTTTTAAAGATTTTATTTATTTACTCAGGAGAGACACACAGAGAGGGGCAGAGACATAGGCAGAGGGAGAATCAGGCTCCCTACAGTGAACCTGATGTGAGACTCAATCCCAGGACCCCAGGATCATGACCTGAGCTAAAGGCAGATGCTCAACCACTGAGCTACCCAGGCACCCCTCCAACTTCAATTTAAAATAGTATTTTAAATTGGTTTTTAAGATTATATAGGCAAATTCATACAGACAGAAAGTAGATTCAAGGTTATAGGGTTGAGAGAGGGGAGAAGGGGGAGTTTTTGCTTTTGGTTACAGAGTTTATTTGGGAAAATGAAAATCTGGAAATAGGGATGATGGTTGTACAAAACTGTGAATGTAAGGCTACTGAATTGTATGTTTAAAATGCCTAAAATAACAAACTTTGTTGTATGTATATTAGCACAATAAAATTTAAATTATATCTTGGATAGAGGTGCTATGATTGATAAATGGAGAGCTAATGTGAGACAGTCTACGTAACTCTAAAAGCAGCTCCTCATCCGTGGGGAAAGCATCCCTTGTCATCCCAGGTTGCCAAGCAGGAAGGGCTCACTGCTTTTGTCAGCAGGCCTGACCTCAGAGCACAGCCCACAGAACAACCTGGTGCCATGTTCTGGGGATCACAGCTAGGACATGTCACACTTTTGACTTTTTTTTAAATCAATAGAAACATTAAAGAAACCTCTGGAAGGGAGCCACAGGCTCATAGGGCTCTCTCTGCATGCACCCTGCCAACACTGGGCCCCTCTTCTGGGAAATAAGCATCTTTACCTCCGGGCAAGTAGGACATCCATGGCCACCTATCTTAAGGTCTCTTTTTCCAAACATGACCAGATAATAACTTAGGACTAAGGATGGACTAACTTGGACTTAGGATGGAAAATGTGAAGAGCCAACCTTTTTGACAAGTTTCTGGTATTGCTAAAAACTAGGGTGTTTCAATTATACAACTTGAGTTTCTGAGAGAGGTGTAGGTTTCTGGTTCTGGGCTTGCCCATCACTGGCTGTTCTACGGAGTCTTTCATGCAACCAAGGTTCACTATATGGCCTTAGTGGGCAGAAGCCCTGGCCAGGCTTTAGGGACAACTTTACTGGTGAGCTATCTGGGACACGCGTGCCATGGCAATATGCCACCAGGAGGTGAGAAAATTCTATCATTCATTCTTTTTCACACATTGGCTTTTTATGCTCTTTTCACTTTCAATTTCCACACCTAATCAATATTTTTTACCCTTAGCTTTATTCCATAGTGAGTAATTTTTACTAATTAAAATAAAAAATCTGAAATGACTATGGCAAAAGCTATTTTGACTTTTATAAAATTGCTTTAAGAGCAAATGCTTCTACCTCAAGTCTTGCTTTAGAGGGGAATAAGTTCACCTGGGCACTCTTCTCCAGATTCACATTCACTTTCACATGAGCAAGATGTCATGATAACTTTCCATGACATGTGGATAGCTTTCCCAGCTGCTCAAAAATAAATACGAATTTTTCCCCTTACTTGTCAATCATCCTGATTTTAAATTATGTGCATTTAAGTAAGGTTTTGTTTTTTATTTAAGAATGGCACTACCTTTTCCCGTTAGAGTTGGCCACATTTCTATAAGTTTTAGTTTAATTTTAAAGAGAACTAAAGTAGTTTTATTTTCTTGGTAAACACCTTTATCTCACATTGCTCTTTAAATGCATATATGAACATACACACAGAAGGCCCTTGCATTTGTACAGACACCCTTATTATAGTTGTTCTAAAAGTACTAAAGAAAGGGCACTGTTTGAGACACTCTTCTGTTCCCCGCTACCCTCCCCCAAAGGCCATGGCCCCAACGCTGTTAACATCCCCCCCCTTGCCGCCTGCATGGGGTAGGGGTGAGGGGCAGTCCTGGTTATAATTAGGCAAGTACAGAGCACACTTTATACAAAGGGCTCAAGTCCTACTCTACAACTCCAGCGATCCATTTGTCACCCTGCAGATGGCCTATCAGGATAATATCTATTTTAGGAACGTCTGAGTGGGAGCGAGAGGGGAGGCCAAGGGAGCAGCCATCGCCGGGAGCAGGCACTACTCAAAGGGAGCAAGTTGGCAGGCAGGTCAATCTGCCAATGGCTGAATGGTGACCTGCATTTAAGTTCTAAAGCAGAAGAGTGTCAAATAACTCTGGAATAAGTTAGGTACTCTCGTTTTGGGAAGAGAAACCAGAATTTTGGTTCTGCTCTCTTTTTGAAAATTAACAACTGCAACATTGTCCTGTGCTACTGAGGCCAGGTTGTAGAGATAAATCCATGGGAGTACTTACTCTGTGTTGTGCTCCGTTTTAAATGTGGGCACTCTATTATACCAAAAAAGAGCACTAACAATAAGCAAGTAAACATAGGACAGAGAATAAGATGAAAAACAAGCACTGAGAAATAGGAATAAGGAGTCTAGATGCCAGACCTTTGTGTGCTTTAAGAACTAAAATTCAATGATTAAATATCCTTTTATAAATATTAGTTAAAATATAAACAGAGCTATGAAATTGATTGATTCTTCCTTCAGGATCACATAATTGCCCTTTGAAGAATTACATTATTTTTAGTAGCTTTCTTTACAACAGATCTCAATGAAATTAACAAAAGCACTTAAGTTACAAAAGCAAAATTTAAAATACATTAATTTGTCAAAACTGAAGATAGTCTTTCCAACAAATGGTGCTAGAACTGTATATTAACATGCAAAAGAATAGGCTGGACTCCTACCTCACACCGTATATAAGCTCAGTGGATCAAAGACATAAATGTCAGAATTAAAATGATAAAATTCTTAGAGAAAAAACATGGAAATAAACCTTTATGATATTTATGATTATGGTATTTTATTAGCCAATGATTTCTTACATGACAGCAAAATCAGAAGCAAGAAACATAGTGGGGGAGGGGAGGGCCCTGGGCAATGTCCTTTTCCTCTGATCATCTTTCTTTCCAGTATTACTGCTCTAACAGCTCTCTCTCCAACACTAATGGCCTTTGGGGCAGAGAGGACATTGGATTCCCTAGTTCTGTTAAGAGTTGGACAAGCCACCATGAAACCACCTTTCAAGCACTGAGCAGTATTTCTCCCTCAAGCTGCCACAACAGTTGCCAAAGCAGCCCCACCAGGCCAAACCAGCAGACCTATGGAACAAATATCAAAGCTTTGGCTTTTTCCAGTAGCCAGAAGTCTGTGTCTGAGGATCAATTCTGAAGACTGATAGCAAATTATGACCTTCTCATTTACTCAACAATAAACATTTATTAAGCATCTACTTAATACCAGGCCCTGAAATATACATAGTGCTTGATGCTGAGAGCACAAAGATAAAGCCAAGGAGCTCAGAGGCTACTAAAGGAGAAAGCAAGTCAACAATAACCCATAAGGGGCACCTGGGTGGCTCAGTCAGTTAAGCATCTGCCTTCAGCTCAAGCCCATCTCAGGCTCCCTGCTCAGCAGGGAGTCTGCTTCTCCCTTTCTGCTCCAGTGCACATGTGCTCACTCTTGTTCTCTAATAAATAAATAAAATATTAAAAAAAAAAACAATACATAAGGGCACCTGAGAACACATATGTGGGCATCCAGACCAGGCAGATGAAATGAAGGAGGTGTGCTGGAGGAGCAAGCACAGAGTTGAATAGTGACAGACAATAAGGCACTAACCAGGTAAGGAGAGCAGGGAAGCCGGATCAGCATGGAACAGACGTGACAACCAACAGTATGCATGAAGAGCTTTTATAGACTCTTGGAACTGCCAACTATGTGTTACCATGACTTCTTAAAACAGCCATTCCTGTCTGTTTATTGATATCATGCCTACATGTTTCAGATGAGCAGCTTGATTCTTCCAGGTCTTAAAAAGCAGGAGCTAAAGGAGATGAGCATATGCCTCAGCCACGCTCAAGGAGGAGTTACTCACCATCAACGGAGGATGGTGGCTGGATGGTCTCCTCCTGAGAGGGAATGAATTTGGCATGCTGCCAGGCTCAGCTCTGTGAGAAGCACTGGCAAGGCTCCAGCTCAAGTCTTTGCCCTGATTTTACCTGGTTCTATCACTTCAACCCAGTCACCAAAGCTCTCAGGCCTAGCTCCCCAGCAGGGAAGTAAGCAAAGAATCTCAGGAACCCCTCCCAAGGATAACAAGGATCTGGTCAGCTTCTCCACAACAGACCACTTACCCCAGTCATCTCTCAGACACTTTTTACTTAGCCAGCCCAAGAATGTGTCCCTTTCACTATGGTATCATGAGGTCTGCACTTTTCAAGGAGGTGAACCACCACACACTCTGGGCTTGGCTCCTGGGCCCAGGACATCCTTGGTCTTCTTCATGAGGGACACTCTCCAGCCCTGGCCAGATTCCAGTATCTCTACCCCTGGCTTCCCCCTGACAAGTCCCCGGCTATCCAGCCCTCACTCCGGGTGGCCACTGACACTGCATCCTGGATATCAATGAACACAGTGTGTTGATCTTCAGCTTCATTCTCCGATGAGGCTACCTCCATCTACCACGAGATCTCCAGATGGCATCTTTCCCATGTGTTGCCATCAGTGCTCCCACCCACCCCATGCTCCCTATGCCCTCACATCTGCTTCTCAGCTGCCCTGTAACACTCGTCAGGCCTGTCCATGGCACCTCCACCTACAGGGGTTAACCCTTACTTTTTCAAACACCCCCTTCCTGGGCATGCAGAACCAGCTGCCAATGCAGGCCCTGCCCTGTACATCCCACCACTAGGACTGAGTTTCACCAGGCTTATGTGGGTATTTCCTCTTAGTAACCAAGACCATCTTTAAGATTCCGCATTTATATTCCTCAATTTTGCACACCATCCAGCTCTTTCCTTGACAACTGACCGTAACCACTACCAACTAAATTCCCTGCTACTTATTTTAAAGGTTGGTAAATGCACAGGACAGAAGGTTACCCTGGAGAAGGTGTCATGAAGTACAGCCCAAGGTCTCTGCAAGGTGGTCTCATGGCTTCAGGGGCTCTCCCCACAGGAAGCTGAGCAGCCAAGGCCTCATACTCCTCAGCCTCAAATATTCCCCATATCGTTTGCCTATGTTTCCTAACAAAGGATGGTGCTGCTTAAAATAATATTTGACAACCACTGACCATGTCACCCTACCAATATTATCATTACCCTTTCACAGATGGGGATAATGAGGGCCACAAGTTAGCAGGATGTTCAAGACCCAGCCAATGAGCAGCAGAGCCAGGATTCAAATCCAGTCCACACTCTGAAACCGAGACTACACTGAGTGTGATTTCCTGTAGGGTATCTGTCGAACTCAAAGCAGAGTTTAGTGAAGCGGCCTAACATGTGGAAAGAACATGGCTTTGGAATCAGACAGACCTCCCTACAAATTCTTCAACCACTTACATCTATGGCTTTGGTGGTCTGTAAATCTTTTTAAGCCTCTGTTCTTACCTGTAAAATAAGGATGCTAATACCCATTTTGCAAGGCTGTTAGACTTGAACCAGATTGGAATAATGAGTGTGAGGCTCCTAAAGCCATACTGAGAGCCCGGGGCAGATGTGCTTCTCAAGCACCAAGGTTAGTCCTACCCTAGTTGTTGTTCACGAGCACAGGTAAGAGACAGCACCAGTGGAGAAATGCAAAATTAGGGAGGACCAAAGAATTCATGCAGACTGGAACCAAAGTATAATTTGTGAAGCAGTAATTCTTAATCTGACTGCACATTGGGATCACCCAGGAAGTTCTTGTGGCCTTACAAAAGCCCCCCTGGGCCTGCCCTACATCTGCTTTTTGAAAAAACTCCATACACATGAGGAGACGGAAGAGAGGCAAATAGGGAAGAGAAGCCAGACGATGGCAGACATACCCTTACCACTGTGATGGAGGCAGACCACATACATTATACTTCCTATTGGTAGACCCTAGGGGCCTACTATGTCAAACACTGAACTCATACATGACCTTGTCCCTCAACAGGTACAGAAGCATGTGTGCTTAGTACATGTTTATAGGTGGATGGGTGATGTGACAAGCCCAAATGAAAACTCACGTGTGGTCTGATTACACCCAATGAAGATCCCCAGGAGGGCCTACTGGGAATTAATACACAGCCTCCTCCCAATTGCCCTTCCTCTTCACCAGCCCATGAAAGTGGTTTATAGACTGTTCTGACTTTCCAGCTGCCAGCCAGAACATGCAGTATCATTAATTTCAAAATTCCCTAATAACACTCTAAAAATAAGAACACCCAGTCCCAGTGGTCAGCTGATCTCAGGTCAAAGACAATCAGATTATATTCATTCATTCCAAGATGAAAATGACTGATAGACAAGAGGGGGCAGATATTCCAAAGAGTTTCCTAGTCTAAGTGCACCTCCTCTCAATGTCACATGTAAGACCCATCTGTATCCCTCTCCCACCTCCCACTCTTAACCCTAGGCTAGAGGGTTCCAACACAAACACACCATTCTCACCCCTACGTGTCCAAGGCTATGTTTTCAGGCACACTTGGAAACTGCTGGAAAGGAAAACTCTTACAAAGGTCTAAGATTTAGCTTTCAAAAACACGAGAATATCAAACAAGCCAGGAAGACGGATGGGTTTGTGAGCGGTCCAGCTCAGAGAGCCTAAATCTGCATCTCTGTGTTGGGCCACATTTCCACAAGTCCATTTGCAGTGGCAATGCCTGTTAACTGCTGTATGCAGCTGACATGTGACCCAGCACCAGCTGGCAGCATCCTGTGAAAGCCGGCACTCACTTCCCACTGCTTCTCAAAGCATTTGCAGGTGCCATCTTGCCTTAAAAAACAGACAAAGCCCCAATTTGAGTTTAGGGCAGATGACATCCATCAAAGTACACACTCCAGAAATGAATTTCCCATCAGGCCATCATCAAGAGCCCACTACATGCTTGGTAATGCTGGGCAGACCCCTGCGCAGCTGGTTCAATTTCTGGAACCCACAGACAAACTTGACATACCATGTTTTAAATAGAAACAATCTTGCTTCATTTAACCAACAATGAGAGAAAAGGGAAAATATTTATTATGCAATGCCCATCATACATGAACCTTACAGCCACAAACAAGAGTTACTCCTCCATGTGGAAAAGAAACACATCTGTTCTGTATTTTCACACGTTCACAGTCATATAAAAATGTCCTCACAGCTGGGTCCTTGGGAAGTGTATGAAGATGTGTTAGTTGTTTGTCCTGAGTTCTACAAATATGGGTCCTGAGCTTTATTCCTCCGGCTTTTTATTATCCTTTTTTTTTAAGATTTTATTTATCTATTCATGAGAGGTACAGAGAGAGAGACAGAGAGAGAGAGAGGCAGAAGCAGGCTCCATGCAGGGAGCCTGATGTGGGACTGGATCCCGGGACCCCAGGATCATGCCCTGGGCTGAAGGCAGGCGCTAAACCACTGAGCCACCCAGGGATCCCCTATTATCCTATTTTTATCTGCATTTTACATTTTCAAGAAATCCTTCATTAAGAGGTCACAGATCCATCAAATAATGTAGGCACAGAAATTGGAGCTTTAAGATGTAAATTGCATCCTGCAAGCATTCCATGCCCATCAATTTGGATCCTGGCATGACAACACCTCCCGCTACCACTGTCACCTAAGAAAGCAGAGGGGGCAAGAAAAGAGGAACATCTCCAAAGTTTTAAAAATATTTTGATCTTTGAACTCCTTCTGCAAATTAAAATTTTCCCTTAAAATATAACTAGACAAAGTGGTGGTATCCGTGCCTCTGGATTGTTTCCACTGAACAACCTGGTACTGTAGGTCCTGTCAGACCCATTTCCTAGATGCACAGATGAAGGCTGGAGAAGTCCAAGGAAACAGCTACTAACTGGCAGTGCCAGGAATTAAACCCAGAACTTGCAACCCCATGTCCGTTTCTCATTCTGCTTGATGGGAGTTGATGTTTTATAAGACAGAAACGAACAACGACTTCACGAAAGTCAAAATATGAAGAGTATTTGAAACCAATGGTTTCATTTCAAAGTGTAAACATGTCATTGATTTTATAATCCTTCTAGTTACTGGTAATTCAAAGAGCTGAAGAACATTCTAGACAAAAGCTTCCATCCCAGAAGGAAAGCAAGCATGGCAGCCCTCAGATCTGAGAATAGGGACAATAATGTGAACACATGGCACCTCGACTCATCCCATAGTCATGCCTGCAGCACCTTGCTAGCCACTGCAGTGGGTGCATGAGAATCCCAGGAGCAGACTCAGGCCTTAGCATCCTCCAGGAAGAGGCAGATACACAAGATCTCAGGTCCCAACCCAGACCCACCGAATCCAGGTGATGCACAAGCACACCAAATGCAGCAAAACTACCCTTCCGGCACCTGCAGCCTGGTAGGGGATCGGGCCACACCACACACAACACACAGGCCTCATATTTTTCACGTATTGGCCGCTGAGCTTGCCCTTCATGCTTCCAGCTCATGTAATCTCCCATGAACCCTGTAAGGCGGGCACCACGATCTCTGACTTACAGATGAGGGAGTGGAGCCCTGGAGAGGTGAAGTGAGGTGAGGTGAGGTGAGGTGAGGTCACAGAGCAGCAAGAGGCTAGGTCCATATGCCAAGCCAGCCCCCAGGCCCTGCTGTGGCCCTCCCGGGAATGTCACCAATACCTGAAGCAGACCACACCTTGCATCTACCCCACCTGCAGCTGGCTCTCCCCAGGCCTTGTAGAGTCAGACAGTCCCTGCAGGAGGCAGGATAGCCCCAGAGGTGAGGGAGGCCTGGGCTGGGAGCCAGCACTGCCCAAACTTTCAGGGGGCAGCGGGGCCTGGAAGGGGGGCCCTTAGGTTACTTAACCCGGCTAAGCTCAGTTTCTGCCTCTGTATGAAAGGAATAATGAAACCTCTCTGCTAATGAGGCAGAAATGTGATCCCATAAGTAGAGTGCTTAGCACAGGTGGGGCACAGAGCTAGCAATGAGTTCTAGCTACCCTGAGGGCACCAGAGCATGAGTTAGCACCCTTGAGAATTGCCTGGGAAAGCTTTTCAAGGACACCAATGCCCAGGCCCCACCCCCAGAACGTGGCACCCCACACTGGACTGCAGTGGGGTCTAGATGCCAGTTCTTTTTAGAAACTGCTCAGATATTCTAATACTGATATTAGAATATCTACTAATATTCCTACCTTAAATTGAAGGGTCTTTGGCAGGTGCAGAGAAAATTCTGGGATAATTTATAACATGAATTCTTCTAACGAAATCTCAAAGTATTGCAATGACATCTTCTTACAACTTTTTGTGTTTTGTTGTTCTTTTTTAGGTTTATTTATTTGAGAGAGAAAGAGTAAGGGGAGGGAGGAGCAGAGGGAGAGGGAGAGTAGCAGACTCTCCTCTGAACATGATGCAGGGCTCGATCTCACGACCCTGAGGATCATGACCTGAGCTGAAATCAAGAGTCAGATGCTTAACTGACTGAGCCACTGAGGCATTTCATTTTTGTGTGTTTCAAAATAAAACCTCCGGTTTTTGTTATGACTAAGTGTGAAAACTCCTTATTGGAGCATATCTGTTGTTGTAAAGATGAACAGTGAGGACCCTAAAATGATAAATTCCACTTTAAGAGTGTGAAGGATTGGTAAAAAAAAAAAAAAAAAAGCCCTGACACACAAGAGGGCTTCTAAGGTTTCCATCTTGGTAGGTGGCATGGAAGGAAGACGTGCTGCTCATCCTGCAGGCACTCTCAGAGACATATTTATTAAAGGTACAAAGTGAATTATGGTTTTGTGTAAACTAACCAGGATTCTTCATTCTCCACTGACACCCTTGGGTACATGTCACCTTAGAGCACACCCTACTCTATCTGCCAGACTCACTCCCAAGGATAGGCTGTGGAAAGGTGGGAAGGCTGCAGAGGACAGAAAAACCCTGGCTGCCCACTGCCCACCCCCCACCCCATCCCTGGGAAACCAGAGGATGACAACCCAGAGACTTCTCCCAGCACCTTCCACTTGCCCCCGGGTTCCAGCTGGCCTTAGGCCTCCTCCAGCTCCTGTCTTCCACGGAGCAGTCTGTGCAGAACCAAGGGTCCCTGCACCCTGCACCACCACGGCCCCCTCCTAGCAATACTGTCCTTGCAGATTCTCTCTTCGTGGTCATACTTAGCAAAGTTTAACCAAGGAGAGCTTTCCTACCACCGAGCCAGCTTGAGTTTCTAACTTGCGTCACTGTTGGCCACAGCTTGGGGCGAGCAGACACGCCTCTCGGCATATGTGAAACAGAAGATGCTATGAGTAAATGTTGGGTTTTCTTCAGCTGATGGAAACTCACTGTGGTTCTAGTTCAGATAGTCTGAAAACTGGAACATATTTGTTGAGGCCTTACAATCCAGAAGTGAAATCCCACTGGGCACCAAGCCCTTTCCCTTTCAGTCATAAAGGAAGCAAGTGACTCAAAGAAGTCCCACTATGTCACATCAAAGGAGAAGCGGTGAAGGTCAGGGGAATTGGACTGATCTAATGTCACAGGAAAGTAGACTCCAAACCTGGCCTTGCCAGTTGCTAGTTGTGAGACCTTAGACAAGTCACCTCTCCAGGGGCATTTTTATATATATATATATATCACTAGAAATTAACTAAGAGGAGCACTCCAGGTTCTTCATAGTCTTCAAAGCTTAGGAATCTTTATTAAGACCTCTTGGCTGTCATGAAAGAAAGAGACATGCTGGTCTTCTTCAACATTGGAGCTTTATCAGGTTTTTCTGCTTTTAAAAACAAAAAGGCAAAGCCCTGCTGGCTCAGTACTTCTATCCTGCCTACCCCAAAGGCCCCTGTTCCTTGTCATCATCTCCTGTGCCCAGGGCTATCAATGAATCATCACAACTTCAAAAGCACCATGTTTAAAAGATTTCTGCCTTAAAAAAGACAGTAGAATTTATTAAAGTGAATTTTTAAAATATATATGAAAGAGAAGTAGAAACATCCACATAAAGGCTTAAACATCAGAGTTCATAGCAACATTATTCCTAATAACCAAAATGATGAAAACCACCCAAATGTCCACCAGCTAGGGGATGGAGGAGCAGAGTGTGCTATATCCATACAATATAACTCCATACAAGAGAATATTATTCAATCATAAAAAGGAATCCAGTCCTGGCTGATCCATGCTACAACACAGACAAAGCTTGAAAACATGCCAAATCAAAACCAGACACGAAAGGTCACATATCATAGGATTCTATTTATACGAAATTTCCAGACCACGCAAATCATACAGTCAGAAAGTAGATTCGCAGCTGCCAAGGACTTGGGGAGAAGAATAGGGAGGAGCTCTAGTGGGTACAAGGTTTCTTTCGGCGGGCAATAAAAACATTCTGGAATTAGCTAGTGGCGATGGTTGTACAACTCTGAATATACTTAACAACCAGGGAGAATATATTAATGCTTTTTCCAAAAGTGGGGAGTAAGTTTTAGGGTATGTGAATTTTGTCTCAAAACATAAAATATTGAGTCTATATACCTGGATGTGTGGGATACTACTACAAAATTCTTCACAGTTCTGGCAGTGTCACAGAGGTGAGACCTATCCTGCCCCACAGCCTTCAGTCCCTGTGAGACAGGCTGGTCATGCTAGGCTACCCTCATCTGACACCGTCAAATCCCTGAGTCATGCAACTAATAAAGCTCCCCCCTCCCACCCGCCTGCACTTCAGCTCCCAGCCATCAGACCTAGGAGGAGAGAGGTAAGCTGGCCATGTCTACTGGAGCATCCTCTCCTGTGAGACTAACTCGTTTCTACACATTGAAACTGGAAGCTGGAAAAATGGGCATTCAGCTTGGTGTAGCCAATTATGGCCATCCTACGGTACACTGCATGTGAGATATCCTGCATGAGATGCCTCAACAATAAAAGCTGAGGACTAAAGTGCCTCACAAGTTTCCAGCACTTTTTTTTTTTTTTTTAAAGATTGTATTTATTTATTCATGAGAGACAGAGAGAAGCAGAGACACAGACAGAGGGAGAAGCAGGCCCCATGCAGGGAGCCCGATGCGGGACTCGATCCCAGGTCTCCAGGATCAGGCCCTTGGCTGAAGGTGGTGCCAAACCACTGAACCACCGGGGCTGCCCTCCAGCACTTTTATATTCCTTTACCACATCCGATCCTTACAGAAGCCTAGAGACCACAGGGTGTTATTGTGCCCACTTCATAGACTGGGAAACTGAGGATCAGAGAGGTGCAAGGACCCAACCAGGGTCACACACTAGTAAGAAAGGGTGCACAGCATGAACCTGGGGGTCCAGCGTCCTAGTTCACCCCTCTCTTAAAAAGACACTTGCCTGCCCCTCCTTCCTATGATCTTGGCAGGTGAGAAGAACCAAGCATCATGTCCTCCAAAATCCTCCTTCACCATAATTCATATTCAGTGGCTCATCTCTGTAATGAAGAGTCAGCCTACTGTCCCTTCAGAGCAAGAGGCCAGCCAAGCTCCTGTCTTCACATCTGAGATACACAGATGGAAGCCAGTGGCCCTATCTCTCCTCCTTAAAACTCCTCCCTCGATGTCAAATCACAATCTTTTCTCCTCTGAAGATTTACTCTACTTCTGGACTACATCTTCTCTTCCATCTCATGGAGAGAAAGAAAAGGACTCTGCCCTAAAGCCTATGTCTATGGCCATAGACATATTTGGTTAGCCCTCCACTCCCCAGTCACCCTCAATTCCCGGGACTGGTCCTGCTTTCAACTCTACAAATACATTAAAGAAAAGCACCTCCCTTGTGCCAATCCCTCCCCAACACTACAGGTGTATTGCCCAGCTGCACAGGGCCTCCCTCACAAAACAGCCCCAAAGGCACTTCTCAGACTTGAATGCACCCGCACCCCCGACCTACCCAGGACCCTGGGGAAAAAGCAGACCCTGGGTGGGCCTGAGGAGCTGCATTCTAACAAGGTCTAGACAGTGCACTTTGAGCAGCAGGCCCTGGGGTCACCACTCAAGAGCCAGGATGTAGGGAGAAGACAGCAGCCGACCAGATTTTTTTTTTAAGAGCCCTGCCCATTTACAGGAAGTGGGCAAGAACAGTGTTCCCATCTCTTTGTAGGATTCCACTCTTATAAGCAACCTAGAGTAGTCAAATTCTTGGAGACAAAGTAGAATGGTGACTGCCAAGGGCTGGCAGGAGGGAGAAATGGGGAGTCATTGTTTAATGGGTATGGAGTTTCAGGTTTGCAAGATGAGAATAGTTCTGGAGATTGATGGTGGTGATGGTTATATAACAATGTGAATGCACTTAATACCACTGAACCATACACTTTAAAATGGTAAAGACAATTAAAAGACAATTACCTGTGTGTATTTTGCATTTTTAAAAAAAGTGGTTGAAGGAATAAATGGTCTGTAACTTGCTTGCAAGTATGTGTAGCTTAAAGTTGGTTTTTGTTTTACTTGCAAGCATAGCTTGGGTTAGGGAAACGCATTTCCAAATATTGAGATTCTGAGCAAGCAAAGGGAATGAGCAGGAAAGACAGGGCACAAGAGACAACAAAACAAAAATTATGAAGAAACTAGAGCCAAGACATACTGTTTTATTAAAGATAAGCTGTCTACTTAAGAAAAAATGCCAAATTTTCCATTGAAGATTCTGGGTGTTTCAGACCCAAAGACTTGATTTGTATGGTCACTGAGGAACCTGAACACCTCCCATCCCCATGAAAATGATATTGAAATATTAGTTACACACTACAGCTTCAGTTGGGAGAAAATCAGTATGGGTGTTACAGTATTCAGAGCTTAGTACCTCATCCACTTAAGCAGAATCTTCATTTTTAAACAAATACTTTTTAAGCACGCAATTAAAAGACCTTTCCATTTGTTTAAAAAGCAAAAATATTTCCCTCATACTTCTGAAGATTTTCTAAAAAGGCAATACTTCAGCCTGTGTGCTCCTACTGTACTTTATTTTTGCAAAAGACACATGGCCACACAGCACAACTACAATGAGGTAACGGTTTCAGTGCAAGAATTGAACAAATGCCTACATGAAGCTCACAGGAGGCTTCTTTCAGCCCAGCTGGCAGCACTAGGGCCACCGGAAAACCTGTAATATTCCAAAACAAATACCCTTTTAACACAATACCCTACAATTTCTCCGCTTAAAGAGAGCAAAAGAAGGGACTCAAAAATATAATGGCAGAAATATAAATTAGAACCTCACTGAGCTATCAGCTCACACTCCTTAGAACTGCTGCTATAGGAAGGAAGGAAGGAAGGAAGGAAGGAAGGAAGGAAGGAAGGAAGGAAGGAAGGAAGGAAGGAAGGAAGGAAGGAAGGAAGGAAAGAAGGAAGGAAAGAAGGAAGGAAAGAAGGAAGGAAAGGGAGGGAGGGAGGGAGGGAGGGAGGGAGGGAGGGAGGGAGGGAGGGAGGGAGGGAGGGAGGAGGAGGGAGGGAGGAAGGGAGGGAGGGAGGGAGAAATCTAGCCCAAGAAAATTACAAGTATTGATGGGGATGTAGAGAAACTGGAGCCTCATCATGCATTACTGGTGGGACTGCAAAATGGTGCCATCACTACAGGAGAGACAGCTGCTCCTTAAGAAATAGAAAATAGAATGACTCGAGGATCCAGCAACAACACTTCTGAGTCTATATCCACAAAATCATCGAAAGTTACGTCTCAAAGAGATATCGATACACCGATATTCACAAGTAGTATTATTTGCAATCACCAACATACAGAAAATGGCAAGGGAAGACTGCTTTCTTATTACCCAAGAACCAAAGACCATCTGTAGCTCCTCACACTTTACACAGAAGTAAGCCCAATACGAATTTTTCCAACGTAACATCAGACTTAGATTCCGCCAAGTTCTTTGACTCTAATGAATCAGGGAACTTAAGAAACTCCCCTGAGAAACTCACAGCCACCGTATGAAAGCGGAAAAGTTGCCCAGCACTTTTCCCAGGATATGTAGGTTTTAATGGCTTAGATGCACACTTACCTATCTAAATAAACAAAGAAGCCACAGAATCCTTTAAATCCAATCATCACAGCATGGATGTGCTCAGGAGTTGGTATAAAAACACACTGCAAATACAGTGACTTAGAAGTTACTGCTAGAAAAGGCAGACAGCAGAGCCACCTGTACCTTCCCACCAAGAGATTCAACATCTGCACTGAGGTGCCATCAGCATCCCAAGATTTGTGCAAAAAGTTCAGCTCCTAGCACTGAATTGTTTTCATTTGCAGAACAGCACAAATTTAATAAGAAAAATGTTAAAGATTAAAATCATACTCAAAATGTCCTTTAACTTCCTACATATTTATTCACTTTCTGCATGTTTCTTCATGCACACAGCAAGAAAGGTCCATTTGCCTGAGTTACCTACCCCTGTATTCACTCTCCTGTTCTTTCTCAAGAGAAGAATCCTAGTTTTACTGAGGGTGACCCTGAAGCCAGCTAGAAGAATTTATTTCCAGGATTCCTTACCAGCTACCTATAGCTACAGAACTAAATTCTGGCTAATCTGATGTAAGTAGAAATTTCCAGAAAGGATTTTCCTCAGCCCTCCTTCCTCTCTGCTGCCTAAAATACACAAGAGAGGACTCCAGTTTCAGTGGTCATCCTAGACTGTGAGGGGATGTCCTGGGAATGACAGAGCCAACGAGAAAGTGCAAACTATGTCCCTGATGACCTTGGAACTACCACACTAGCCCTGGAGTGCATCCCCCTAGACTGTTGTCTTAAGGGCTTTGTTATACAAAAGTAAACTGAATTTCAAGTAACAATTTTAAGGATACTCTACCTTTAAAAAAGCAACCAGACAAAACAAAAACCCCAATAACATATTTTCTGATAAAATGACGCATGTCAAATACAAGAGGGTAAGGAAAAAACCCCAAAACACTAAAATATAAGTGGGTGAGGACAACCACTAGTAACCTTAAGACATGCATGATATTGTCATCTGCTTAGCAGAAAACAGGAAACAATGAGACATCTGACAGACATGAGAACAGGAGAACCCAAAATAGCTAATAGGTATTCACTGGAAAGTATGGTAGGCCAATTTAAGAACAGCAGCAGAACCTGAGATGGGTATTGACCAATCCACTACCAGGCGAGTCCATGAGCCCATGGCTAAATGATCTGGAGCGGTCTAGCCCCTGTGAACACTTAAAATGGGCTGCCAGGGCACCCTACCAGCATAGAAGAAATTGTTGAGAGTGGCATCAAAACTGAGCAAGATAGGAACAATATGAAAGAAAGAGATGATCCAGTTAAAAATAGAAAGGAACAGAGCCCAGAAGTCTAAGCATGCAACCAGCCAAGTCTCTGAACACTATACTGAAATAGATACAGAAGCTCTATGATGTTAGGAAAACAACACTGAACCAAGCCACCTTCTCAAAGTTTAGGAAAACCAATTTCACATAAAAATGATCAACATAAAATATAAAGGTCAAATCGCATGCAGAGTTGCTACAGGGAAAAAGTGTCTAAGGAGCTGAATGACCACCTCATAGACAATAAAAGCATGTCAGAAAGGCACACCTAAAGAGCCAAGCCATAGCCTTTTTAAAAAGTGAGACGAAAGACAGAGAATTAATATAATACAAGAACAATATAAATCAGAATTAAGAAAAACTTAGAAATGACAGAACTCGGATATTTGAAATTTTAAAAAATCACCTCAGAAATACCAAACTAGAAGAAACACAAGAGGAAATGAATACAACAGATAATGCTTTAAGACATGTGTAAGTTTAAATGAGGACTTTTTGTTCCTTCTAAAAGAAGAAAATTATTCAAAACAAAGTGAACTACTGCAGGTCGACAAAGAAGATCTAACATACAGAAAACTGGAGTCCCTGAACCTGACAAGCCAAACAAGAGAACCAGTATTATAAACCATAATACCAGAAGGCTTTCCTAAAATTAAGAAATACATATACTTGAAAATACATTTTTGAAAGAGCACATTGTGTAGCTGAGAATACTGGCCTGGAAGAACATACATCAAGACACAGTCTAATTACTGAATAGAACAAGAAAAAAATTGAGGGGAGGTTATCTAAGCAAAAACAAGTGACTTATGAAGGGAAGAAAAGTAGATTATCACCAGACTTTTTTAAAAAAATTTTATCTATTTGAGAGACAGATCGATCGATTGAGGATGAACAGGAGGAAAGGGAGAAGGAGAGGGAGAAGCAAATCCCCCACTGAGCAGGGAGCCTGACTCGGGGCTCAATCCCAGATTCCGAGATCACAACCTGAGCCGAAGTCAGAGACTTAACAGACTGAGCCACCCAGGTGCCCCCACCAGACTTTTTAAAGCAACATTTTATATAGAAGAAAATGGAGGGATCCCTGGGTGGCGCAGCGGTTTGGCGCCTGCCTTCAGCCCAGGGCATGGTCCTGGAGTCCCCGGATGAAGTCCCACTTTGGGCTCCCTACATGGAGTATGCTTCTCCCTCGGCCTGTGTCTCTGCCTCTCTCTATATCTCTGTCTCTCATGAATGAATAAAATATTTAAAAAAGAAAAAAGAAAAAGAAAGTTGAATAACAAGAAAATGTCAGCCATTACAGAGCTGCAAAAAATGTTAAATATCAAGTGCACCTGCAAACTGTCAACAACATACAAAACCTCAAAGCACTTCTTGAAGAATCTACTAGAATGAGGATCCTCAAATTTTAATCCCTGGCTCTTTACACTCTTCAAATTATTGAGGAGCCCAAAGAGCTTTGTTTCTGTGGGTGATATCCACATTAACCTTTTAGAAATTAAAACAGAAATTTCAAAATGTTTTACTAGTCAAAAAATAATAGACCTGTTTTATGCTAATATAAATAACATTTTAGGAAAAATAACTCTTTTCCCAAAAATAATTAGTGAAAAAGAGTTCCATCACTGTTATTTTTGTAAATTTCTTTCTCTCTTAATACATGACAGCCTGACTCACCTATCTGCTTATGCAATTTGTTGTGAGATCATAAGTCAGAAGCAGCTTCTGGAAAACTCCACTGTAGGCTTATGACAGGATGAGGTGGGGGCAGAAAATACATTTTGGATTATGAAAACAGTTTTAAAAAAAGATTTATTAGAGATAGGGGAGGTGGAGCATAAATGGGGGTAGGAGCAGAGGCAGAGAGAGAATCAGGCTCCCCACTGAGCAGGGAGCCCTATGCAGGACTCCATCCCAGGACTCTAGGATCATGACCTGAGCCAAAGGCAGGTGCTTCACCGACCAAGCCACCCAGGTGCCCATGGAAACAGTTTTGACCTCAAGGACTCCCTAATTAGGGAATGAGCTCTAAACACACAAAATGACTAAAAAGATGTCCACATAAGGATTGGTGGTGAACGTTAAACATGAAGGTACCTGTGCACGTAAGAGTAAACTAGGGCTAAAATGAAGAGTGTGGTTTGGAATGGTTTTACGCTTTGATAGCATAGATTTGGAAATATAAGAGCAAAGAGCAGGAAAAAATGGAAAAGAAATTTAACTCTTCTAGATAATTATATTGCCGGTGGTGGTAGTGTTGCTATTTTGGTACCTCTGTGAGTGTGATGTCAAGTGAATGGATAAAGGCTATATTCCAATTATATCTACCCCTGTGTCTTTGTGCAGCATCACAAGCAACCCTGAACTACTAGCCCATCTCTCTCTCTCCTTCCACATGCCTCCAGTACCGTCTTTCTCAACAAGATAACTTGTCCTTATTCTAACTCAGAATACCCCAAACCAAATGCACCACCATCTCCCCATGTCAGCCAACCCCTCCCAGGCCTGCCAGGCTCCACTGGGCACCAACTAGACTTCCGAAAGGAGTTTGGCAAAGACATAAATGATGCCACTTAACACCAGTGAGGCAAGATTTTTAAATGTGCCTCTATTTTTCCAAAAGCCTCATTGAAAAAAAAAATGTCCATATTAGGGACGCCTGGGTGGCTCAATGGTTGAGCATCTGCCTTAAGCTCAGGGCATGATCTCGGAGTCCTGGGATCAAGTCCCACATCAGGCTCCCCACAGGTAGCCTGCTTCTCCCTCTGCCCATGTCTCTGCCTCTGTTTGTCTCTCATCAATAAGTAAATAAAATCTTTTAAAAGTAAGAAAGATCGATCCATTTTAACAAGGTTTGGGTGGTTTTTTAAAACCTATAGCTAAAAACACTCTGTGCCTTTGTATAACAATCTAAATCAGAGCCAAAATACTAGTTTCTTCCTCCAGACCATCTCAAAGAGATATACCAAATGAAACATCTAGGTTCTAAGGCAGTGGTCTCCTTTGCAACTGAACTACCAGCAAGTTTAGTGCTAATGTTGAATGAACAGTTGCAGTAACCAATTCATCCCAGATGCCTGGTATCTTCTATTTCTTTGTTCTTTGACTTGTTGTGATCCATATTTAATATACTATTTTGTGTTGTTTTAATACTGTATATAACTTTCAATCATTTTGGGGAGCAAGAAAAGTATAACCATACTCAGTTAATCATGGAACCTGGCCAACCACTGCATCTGCCAACTAGACTTCTCAGTTATAACCCTGGAGTCCCTCCTTACCACCAAGACCCCCTGAAATATTCTGGTAGTTAGCTGCAACACTAGCCTCCTCTCCTCCACCCTGACCTTTTGGCTTCTCCCCACCCAATTCATTCTATATACTATTTCTAGAATACTCTTCCTTACAATCTATTTCCATAATACTCAAAACCCTATTTTAATGATTCCCTGATTTTCCATTTAGTAAATAAAAATCATATCTTGTATTTGACGACTGTCTATACAAAGACCTTAATATGTTTATTTGGGCAACCCAATATTTAAATAGATGTTATCTTGTTTGAACCTAACAAGGAAACTATGGAACATATGGCATCCTCCCCCAGTAGATAGGTCAGAAAACCAAGGCATATCTTACCTCCCTGTCCCACCTACACCCCCATCCCACATACCCATGTTGTTTCCTGCTTTGACCTTGTGTCCAAATAGAGTGGATTTTCTCTGCTGCCAAATTCACTCTGCCCCTGCCTATGCCCATTCAGGTGTCTTTCCTCCAGGCACCTCTTTACCTGTGTAAATCCTTCCAAGCTTTCATCAAACCACTCATCACCTCCAAAGACCTTTCCTAAGACCGTGCATGTAGACCACATGGATTAGCTCTCTGCCCTCACATGGGATATCCACAGAACTCAGATTTTTCTGAAGGTTGGGGCCATACTATCATAGTGCAGTTAGGAATAGACCACGTTAATACAATTTAAAGGAGGAGAAGCCAATTCTGCCCTTCAGGGATGTTTAGCAAAGTCTGGAGGCATTTTTGTTGTTGATGTTCTCACAACTAGGGGTGTTGCACTGGCATCTAGTAGGCAGGGGCCAGGGATGCTGGTAAACATCCCACAATGCACATGACCCACAACAATAAAGTATCCTACCCAGAATGTTAACAATGCTGAAGTGAGGAAATCCTGCTCCAGTGGGAATAAGAGAAAGTGCCCAGGAGACCCAGGCCCTCTAAAAGTGATGGAAACATCACAACATTAGATCCAAATCCATCATAAATGCTTTCAACATTTCATTTCATCACGGAATTCTAAAATTAAGCAGCACAGCCTCCTGCCCTGCAGCCGTCCCAGAAGCATGCAGCAGGCATGGCAGATGCTCCAGGATGACCACATCACAAACTACTGGAACTGGCTGCCGCCCGGCTGCCTACTAATTTTAATTTCTCTTTCTCAAAGGTCACGAATATTTTCAGACCTCTCAGCACACGCATTTTGCAGACAGACTTGATATATGTTGCTTCCAGTTGGCAAAGCATTCCATTTGCCAGCACCCTGAGCTGAGTTACAGGCTTAACTCGGTCCCTGTCACTTTCCAAGGGACTTTCTAGTCCATTATCCTAATTGGCAAATGATATGTAAGTACCAGGAGGCTAAGTGTCCACAATTATATTCATAATGAAAGCTTAATCTCTAAAAGAAAACAGTAATCCATTAAAACCGCCCTTCCCATGTGCCATTACAGTAGCCAAAAGTAAAAGAATGTGCTCCACGGTGAGGTACAAATTAGCTGCCTGAGCATGAAATGCAGACAAGGCCAGAAGGGGAAGCGAGAGCTACATCCTGCTTGGCTCCCGGCAAGCTCCGTCCTCGCAGCACAGCAGCCGTGCACCTCCCTAGGGGAAGGGGGAGGACGAGACAGGGGCAGGGGGTCAGGGCCTGGGGCGGTGGGAAGCAGTCCCTCCTCGGTCCCTGCTCAGGGCAGGCTTTTTAGCAGACACTTCAGCTTTGGCCTCTGTATCTTATCAGCACTACAGAAAAACTGGAGAAGTGTTTCAGGGGGAAAAAAAGGAAGACAACTCTCCCGCCTGACAGTTCAGCTAGACTCCCATAATCCCAAATCCTTCTGGCCCCTCTTATTCACTCAGGGATGTAAGGCCCACCGTGTGCTAGGCACTGTGCCCGGGAAGCCCATGCTGGCTGCCCCACGGTGCTTACGTAGGGCTTACTGTGTGCCCGGGGCCCGTCTCACCACCTGGTGAGATTAAATGAGTGGACTGACTCATTTAACTGCCAACAACCTTACAACTGTGCCATTCTACAGGTGGGGAGAGGGAGGCAGAGAGAAGTAACTTGCTCAAGGTCACACAGCCTTTTTAGCGGTGAAGCCAGGGCGTGAACCAGGTAGACCAGCTCCAATGTCTGCCCTCCTAAACAGGGACCAGCACCGCCACCGTCTCATGCCGGAGGCTGTGACAAGTACTCAAAGTGCCTGGTCTCATCTGTGGGGGGACACAGAAGGACACACGTCACTATCCCCATCATGTGGTAGGGTCTTTGAGCGAAGCCCCAAAGTCTGACTAGGAGTCAACAAATGGCGAGCACAGAGTCACAGGGCTACACAGCCTGTCTGACGAGTCCCCAGTAGCCCAGCAGAGCTGAAGCTGGAGGGCCAGGACACAAGTCATCTTATCTGGGCCCCCAACTGCCCCATGAGATGCACAGAATCATGACCACCCCTTTATAAGAAAGTCACCTGAGGCCTGGGGAGATGAAGTCACTGACTCAAGGTCTCATGCTGCTGAGTGGGAGAACCATGGCTCAACAGCCTAGGCATGTCTCAGGACTTCCTAAGGCCCCGGACACGCCCCTATGGTTGGAGCTTTGAACGTGCTGGAGCTCCAACTCCTGAATCTTCCATTTCCATTATACCCCCCTGTAGAACCTACTACTGATGTAAAGAAGCTTCCCTAGGCAAGACTGCCCCATCCCCAAAGAATCCCTATCTGGACTCCCAAGCACCCATGAGCGCCCCTTCAGATGCAGGGACCCAGGTGCTTGTGTGGGAAGAGGGCCAACCCCTGGCAAAATGAGCTCTCCATCCGTTCCATGAGCCTTTCCCTCAAAAGCAGGTGCTCATGAGCCAAGTGGCTGTAAAAAAACCCAGTCTATGGAAAGACTGAGCCTCAGCATACCGTGGGGCCTCTACTCAAAGTGTCCCCTCCAAGGAGTCCAGGCATCATCACATAAAACCATGCCTTTTGCTCATGGAAAGATGTGCCAGCATCAGAAACAGGACCCTGGAGATGCCTGGGTGGCTTCAGTCAAGTGCCTTCAGTTCAGGTCACGATCTCAGGGTCTTGAGATCGAGCCCCATGTCAGGTTCTGTGCTCAGCGGGGTGTCCATTTCTCTGTCTCCCTCTGTGCCTCCCCCTGTGTGTGCTCTAAGAAATAAATAAAATCTTAAGAAAAAGAAAAGAAACAGAACCCTGACTAATGACTACAACACAAATCCTTGGGCGCTCTGCCCTCCGAGTCCTAATTTCCCAGCCCACAGGCAATCACCGCTCTTTGGTCAGTACCCATGGGCCACCTCTCACAGGCCAGAGGAAAGAAAGCTAAAGCAGGTCATTTCCCATTCACAGAGGTGAACTCCTGATCTTTCCAAGTTGGTGTCATTCATAAATGACAGGGTATCGATCTATGTGGTCCTGCTGTTATTTTCCCCAAAAATTTTACAATAAGTGCTTTCATAAATTCTGTGCTGGGACTACTCCAGGTCCCAGAGTTGGGGAGTTTGGCTTCCCACTTTCCCCTCAGAATGCCGAGTGGAAAATCATGCTAGGTGTTACAAGAACCATCATCAGTGAGTTTGACCTATTATATCAGTCACTCCCCAAGGGACTTTCTAAAGCAAGTTTGCCACAAACACATTCATCTCCAAACCATGTCCAGCTCACACCTTGATAAACCAAGCCAGAGATTATGTCCTACTGTTATTTAAAGACATGCTGACCAAAAATTTCCAAGCATAGAATGTGCTCCCAGAAAACTCAAGACAAGCAGAACTCAGGACAATGGCCATCATGTATGTCAGAACAAGACCCCAGCACAAAACAGGCTCAATCTCTTCTAGAACAGCAAGCACAAAGACAGCATCTGGCTGCACACCTCCAACAGAGTCACATTTTATTTTAGACTCACTCCCTCTCTTTAACCTCAAATACTCCAGCCTTAAAAAGAAGAAAACGCAGGGCACCTCCAGTTTAATTTAGCCTGGCACAGCCACGCTGCTCCAAACTGGAAACGCTGCAGAGGCAAGAGAGGTAGAAACAGCTGCCTGTCAGCTCTGCTCTGGACACATCACCCCTTTCTGCTGTGCACACAGCTCACCCCTAAGCTGCTTGTCAATGGCACTCTATGCCTCCAGGGGAAGGGCTAGAGCTACAGTACTCACAGCCCCAACTCCTGAGCCTCTTGTACAAGAGAACATCTCTCTGGGGCTCCAGAGGTCCCCAGATCACACTGTGGTCTCTCCCTCCTGAGTTCAGAGGGACAACAGCCAGACTGATGTCACCCAGGAGAGAACTGGCCTCCCACCATGACCAGATAGGCTTCCCAGTAGCTCAGGGAATGACCCCTGGCCTACCATGGGGGCAAGCTGCTTGCCCATGGCTAAGCAAAGATCTTGAGGATCCCAATAGGACACCAAAAAGGGATAGCCTGAGCCTCACTGGCTCACTGCCTTTCCCCATGTCCACCCATCTTTTCCCCCCGCAGGAGTGAGGGCAGCCAGGATCCTCCTGAAAAGCCATGTAGAATTCCCTGCTCCCACTGCCAATGGGAGAAGCAGGATTCAGAGTCCCCTAAGATGTACCCATATTAGAGGAAAATAAAAAGCCATGCCACATCATCCTAGGCTCTGTGTGTACAGGGAACAAGTATTAAAAAAAAAAAAAAAATCAATGCTCCAGGAAAAGACAATGACGAGTAATCACGTAAGTTCGTTAGGAAATAAGAAGGTGAATTCTTCAGTTCTTGGGTCTGGGACTGTGGCTTCCTAAAGGAATAAGGGAGGGAAAAAACAATGCCCCTGCAGCAATAGACAGGAATGAGAGGCTCTTTGTTCCATTCTGACATCCTGGGCCTCTTCAGGGGCTGAGCTCCGTCCCCAAAATACATTTTGTCCATTTTCTGTTTATATCTAAGAAACAACAGACCTGGGAGGAACCGGGGGGCCCCAGGGGTTTGTTTTCTCTCTGCTTAGCCTGACACATCTAGTTTAACAAACTTATCAGCCAGATTCCATACACTACAGGATCAGGAGAAATGAAGAGTATAATTAGACTTCTATGAGCAAACTTTCTTGGAAAACAGCAAAGACAAGATTCAAGAGAAAGCTCAATGTAAATATATTATCAGACAAAAAAAAAAATACTTTTTAAATGTGTATGGAAAATTCTTCTACTTTGAAAAGAATTCCATCCCCAAGTTCAGGAGGGGAAATTGAGACTCAGAGCAGATGTATGATTGGCTCCTAGAAACCCAACTCCTCCTTCCTTTGAGACCTCTGTACCCTTCTACCCTGAGAGAGAGGAAGGTTCTCCATCCTGCCCTGAAGGATCACATAGCATCCTGGGAAACAGGACGCAGATCACCCAACTAGAGAAGAAGTGAAGGGTCAGCATCCTATGCTAGAAGTACTGGGGACACAAGGGGTAGGTGAGCCAGAGCCCTTCCAATGGGGGGGTGAGAAATAAGAGATGGATGTGAGATGAAGTTCAGGCATCCAGTGGACACAGCACAGATATCAACGGCAGATCCTGAACTCTGAGGGAGCTGGAAACTACATGCCTAAGCTCCTAGTTAGAATCGTGGGAGGGAATGGAAAAGCCTCATGCCTATTTCCTTTATAGCACTTAACACAGTGGTGGCACCCAAAAGGTATTTAATAAGCCTTGAAGAGTTCTTTTCCAAGTCAGGTGGAAAGCTAAACATGTCTAACATTACAGTAATATAAAGGATAAAGAGGTTTTCAAATCCACCCACAGGACACTGTTGACTCCTGACAGCAGCAGCAACAAAGGTCAGGTTCATGAAAATCATACAGGTCTGCCAGATGCCAGCCAGGTTCTTGACCTGAGACAGCAATATGGCTCATCAGCGCCTTCAAACAGCTCATAAGGGAAGTGTGAGGGTCTCCATTCTTGGGGAAGTTGATGTCACATCCCAGGCCTCACTGCTGACCATCCTGATTTCAGAATTAGAATCCTGTCTGCCCATGCTCCTCCCTCACACACCTTCTCCTCTAAACTAGGACACCTCTGAAGAGGAACCAGCACCCTTGGCTACAGTCTGGGTGCCCAGACCTCAGTAGGACTGCTCTAGAGCATCTGCTTCCCACCCACCCCCTTGTTTTTAAGTTTATTTTGCCTCCTCAGCCATTTGTTTAAGTAAAATTAAAACATGCCAAAGGAGGGTTATATAAAATATGTATATACACTGGTATTTTTTAAATATTTAATCTTGCATTCTAGGTACCACCTCATTTGGAGTCCTTCCCACATTGCCCAAGTCAGCAGTGGCCTGCCCACCCGTGAGTGGGAGGGACTCAGTCCCCAAGCCCCAAACCCAGCTGCCACAGCCTGGCACTCCCTCAGAGTCCTGACGAAGGCCAGGCCTGGAGTCAGATCCCAGAAAGGACTAAACTCCAAACCCTGGATGACAGCCGACAAAAGGCAGGGCTGCGATTAGAACCCCAAGACCAAGCTGCCCTCGGGGGACCACCATCCCAATACCCACAGTGAATACATACACCATTAGTCCCGCCCTGGAGAAGCCTGCCCTGAGCTTTCCAGGCAGTCTGTGAGACCATCCCAATGACATGCCTCGCTTCTAGAATCTACTATCTTCTATCAAAAAAAAAAAAAAAAAAGAAGAAGAAGAAGAAGAAGAAGAAAAAAGAAAAGAAGAAAGGAGAAAGGAGAAAGAAGAAAAAAGAAATTAAGAGGGAAAGAAAAAAGAAAAGAAAAGAAAAGAAAAGAAAAGAAAAGAAAAGAAAAGAAAAAAGAAAAGAGGAAAAACTCCACAGCACAAATCTCATCAGTGACTCACATGAGTCTTGGCAATTCCCAGTCAGGACAGCTTTGTGGAGCTCCCTTTCAAGTCCCTAATGGACTGGTAATTGTTTTTATGGCTTTCTGATGAAGTGTGAAGTGCTCCGTGGCACTCTTCTTTGCTTTCTGGTGGCTTCTGAGGCCTTAGAGCCTAAGCCCTGTGAAGGGAAGAAGGGCCGTCCGCCCATCCCCACCTTCACCAACCCCAGGCCCCAAGGTGCTGAACAGGAGGTAGAAGAGATGCCAACACATGACATGGTGAGACAGCTTTTTAAGGTCAAACAGGTCATTAACAAAATCCTTCAGAAACAAAGCCAGCTGATAATGACTGTTATAGGTTATTTATGTGTCAAAGTTTACCATCACTAGTGTAGTTCTAGACAAAACATACAGATTATATTTTTTGGTGCAATCTGAACAGCTTATCTGACCATTGTGTAAATATCAACTCGTACAGCATATTTTGACTACTTTTATAGTACTTAGAACAATTTTTCCACTTTAAAGTTACACAATGTAACTAGCACTTGGTGTTACATTATGGTGTTTTCACTGCTTTTCATGTACCCAACTGTCTTGTGTAAAGCCTGAGCACATTCTCAATTAAATGCACCCTCCATTTCGGTGGTTCCTCCAGGAGAACACCATCTGGGAACACATAGAATGGTAGTATCAAATGGCCTTCGCTTTCACAAAACCCACTCAATTTCAGTGAAGATTAGGGTTTTTCTGGAACATTCTAAAATGTACCCCTAGAGCAGGGTAAACTGAAGAGAAGAAAACCACAAAAAGACCTCAATGCCACTAGTTAACCAGGAATCATGGACCCAGGATGGCCAACTCCATAATAGTGTCAAGTAAAATGTTAATGGAAATGTGTTGACTTGCAGTTACAAATCCATCTGCCAAGCAGAAAAGGGTAGCAGCTAAATCATACTTTAAACACATTAGCTGAGCATCATTTGGGTTTTCTATTTAAGAGTTTGACAATCTCTTGCCCTAGTTTAATATTTAATACAATTCTGATATCCACTTCTGAATAAGGAAGGCCCTTCAAGAATTGGAGGCAAGACATGCATTTCCTCCAGTTAGTTAGACAGTTCTGTCTCTAAACACGTCAGACACTCAAAGTACTTTCCTTTAGGGCGCCTGGGTGGCTCAGTCAGTTAAGCATCTGCCTTTTGGCTCAGGTCATGATCCCAGGGTTCTGGAATCAAGCCACATGGCAGGCTCCCTGCTCAGTGGGGAGCCTGATTCTCCCTCTGCCTCTGCCTGCCACTCCCCCATTTGTGTTCTTCCTCTCTCTCAAATAAATAAAATCTTTTTAAGAAATGGAAATTTAAAAAATTTAAAAAGTGTTTTCCTTTGAGAGCCACTGAATGATCACATTTCAACTTTGCTCTGACAATTTGTAAAGCAACAAAACACAAAACTGTGATAAGGATGAGGACAACATTTACCATCATTTGCCCAAGGTAGCACATGCCAGGCGCAGTGCTTGGGCTTGTGCACACACTATCTCCTTGAATGCTCACAGCACTGCCAGGAGGGAGGCACCAGGGCCCCTGTCCTCACCATTATAAACAAGCAGGCAGACCTAACAAGGCTGGAGGCAGGGAAGGTTGCAGTGGGTGCCCCAAGGTCCCACTCACATTGCTCTGCCTGGCACACAGACAGGCCACCCAGGCCATGAGCAATCTCAGGCAGTGCACTTCCAGATCCACACAGTACCCCCCACAGAACCCAGAGCTCTCCTGGAAATGCTTTAAAATGACATTCCACCCACTTCCACAGATTTGTTACTATTTACTTTCACATTATACTTCCTGCCCTTTATTCTTTTTCCTAAGAAAACACCAAATTCATTTCTGAAGTAAATGAATTAAGCATGCATCAGTAACAATACCCTTTCAGAAGCTCTTTTGGGTTCCTGCACCAGATTTCAACATCTGTGGGTGTAGGCTTTCCCACACCACCAAGCATTAGACACCTACTGGGTACCCTACAAGTCAACTCAATTCTGACACTACCTATAAATAACATCACGTGCCACACGTTCAGTGCTCACTCTTACAAGCCTGCCCACCACCCTCAGATGCCAGTAATTAACCCAAATTGTCATGTGTGCCTCCGATCTACCAGCTTTTGATCAGAGGTTCCAATGGATCCTTCCTTGAGTTTGATTAACTTGATAGAGCAGCCCACAGAACTCAAACATTTTACTTGATCACCAGTTTATTATAAAAGGATGTAACTTACATGGAAATGATGCCTAAGGCAAGGTATGAGGAAGGGGTATAGCCCCGCCATGTTCTCTCTCTGAATCTCCCTGTGTTCACCAACCAGGAAGTTCTCTGAACCCTATCCTCTTGGGTTGTATGGAGGCTTCGTCATGAACATGATTGACTGAATCACTCATCAATGGCTAAGAGATCAGGGACAGGACTGAAAGTTTCAACTCCCCCCATCACATGGGTAGTTCTTCTGGTAACCCTTAAGGTGGGGGACAAAATCGCCTCATTAACATAAGAAAAAGCACCTTTGTTGCTCTCATTATTTAAAGAATTTCAAGTGTTTTAGGAGCTCCGGGCCAGAAACACAATGAAGATTAAATATTTATCATAAATCACTATTACAGTGGCTTTCTTTAATCAACAAATACTTTGGGAGTCTGCTTCTGTGGGCTGGATATAAAACCGTCCACCTTCAAATGCTCAAGAGCTAACTGCTACCTGGAACAAAAACCCTACCTCCTAGATCTTCCCAGATAAGGACCAGACCTCCAAACCAAGAGCAGCAGGACTCAGAGCCTCCAGCCCAGAACCTTGTGTTCCTTTCCGATAGCTCCTAAAGCCAGCACTGACAGCATGGAGCTTAGATCAGTTGAGTCTTAGTTTCCAGGTCTGCCCAGCGTGAAGCCCAAAATGAGAAAGAAGCCATGTCCAGCCAGTCAGGATGGAAGCCTGGAAGGGATGGGGCAGCTCCCTTCTAGCAGTCAGCAGCCTGGCTTGGGAAAAGGGATTTCAACTGCATAATTAAACATAGTCAGCTCCTGAAGGGTGAAATCCATTTTTCTCAGCTGATTAACTTTCCCTTAAGGCCATCTGTGAACCATACCAAAA
Source organism: Canis lupus dingo (assembly GCF_003254725.2). Lineage (NCBI taxonomy): Eukaryota > Metazoa > Chordata > Mammalia > Carnivora > Canidae > Canis > Canis lupus. The sequence continues at coordinate 53,540,555 of NC_064249.1, forward strand.
TTCAGAAGAGCGTCCTTTGAAGCCTGGTGGAACTTCACTAGGGCAAATGTTTTGAAAAACCTACTTAGAGGTTTTGGCAGCACTTCAGACTTTTTGGACCAGAAGGGTCACAGTGGGCTCTGCAATCATGTATCTAGAAAAGGGCTGAAGACCATATAAATGGTCTAAAGAGCAAAGGAACAGGCCAGTACAAAGAGTACTCCTTGGAGAACTGAGAAATTCAAGCTTTATTCTCTCAACCCCTCCCCTAGCTCAGGAGGGCTAGTGAGGATCCGTGAAACCAAGGGTGGAAAGCACCCAACTGCAAAGGTGCCGCTCTGTGAACATGATTCACATTACTTTTTTTTAATGCCCAAAGTAGTGGACATGTGGGTGGCTCAGTTGGTTGAGCATCTGACTCTTGGTTTTGGCTCAGGTCATGATCTCAGTTGTGGGGATCAAGCCGTGCATCAGGGGTTCTGCACTCAGCATGGAGTCAGCTTCACATATTTTCTCTCTCTCAAATAAACAAAATCTTTTAAAATATAAATAAAATGGCCATGGTAGACAATAAACAATTTAGTAGAATTCTTCTCAAACTAATTATCTTCATGGCATTTTACAACTTGAAATATTTGCAGATACATTATCTAATTTTCAGAGTGATAGTAAGCTGACCATTTAATCTAAAATGCAATCTTTTTAAAAAGCTAAGAAGTGATTGAAGAATCAACTGCATGCTGAATGCTATACTTTGTCCCACAGAGATTTCCCTAAATCCCTGAAAATGGATCCCCCTCCTGCCCACACATCACAGTCCAGTTACCAGAATAGAAATAAATCACATCACCTCTCAGTACACTTAACAGAATGTTTTCTTTTCATTTTTTTAAAAGATTTTATATGAGAGAGAGAGAGAGAGAGAGAGAGAGAGAATGCACATGAGTTGGGGGAGGAGCAGAGGAAGAGAGAAAAAGAAAGAAGAGGATAAGCAGACTCCCTGCCAAGCAGGGAGCCCAAATGGGGCTGGATCCCAGGGTCCTGGGATCATGACCTGAGCCAAAGGCAGACACTTAACTGACTGAGCCACCCAGGCCCCCCTGTTTCCTCCTTTTCAATTATACTAATAAGATTCCAATTGTGCTAACCTTTTTCATTTTCTCCTTTGATATTCCATCACTACTACTCTGGCACATGAACTTGAGACTATAGCACTTATAACCAATTCCTAAACACCTTTTTTTTTTTTTACCTCCTTTGAATTAAATTTTGAACTGGCTGCATGTTTTGCTCAACTACTAATGCTTTCCATGTGTTTTGATTCCCAAGTTAAAATATTTCCCATTTGGTATTTCTAATGCAACAGGAATCGGTAAAATGTGCCAAGAATCCCCACCCAAGAATCCATTTTTTCTAAGTCCCTCAGCAAGACCTGAAAAACACATAGATGCACATCTAATCTTTTTTTTTTTTTTTTGCACATCTAATCCTTGAAGAACCTCCATGTAGCAAGGTGCATGCAAGCCATCCATCCTACTTTTCAGCTTCCATGCCCTCTAAATAACTAGTAACCAGACAAATCTCTTTGCTTCCTAATATACTCTTATTGTTCCATGACAAAAAAGAAAAAAAAAAATGAAGCGGTCCCTTCATGGGGTGAGCCTCAGGTGGAGACCATCACTGGAGCTTCCATTACAGCCCCCAGGCAGCTCAGACATGTAAGTAGAAAGCATCTATAGCAACACTCTAAAGCATGGTGGTTTCTTTACCAGTGGTGGTTTTCTGGATAAAATTGAAGGTTCTGCTGGACAGCAACTTTGGAGTCTAGCTGCCAGCACATGGTTTAAACTTGTAACATCTGCTACAGGTGTTCCCACCACTAAGACTACATTCTCCAGAGTCCATTTCTGCCAAATTTTCACGTTGCCTGTTTAGGATATAAGCAATTAATAGGACTGTGCAAAGTAAACATGAATAATGTTTCTAAGGCAATGCTCAAATACTATGCAACAATCTAACCTATTCAGAGGTAAAAGGTAACAAAGTCCTAAAGAGGCAATGAATGAATAATTCCTCCTCAAAGGGGGAAGGAAGCACACAAAAGTGAAGTCAAACTGCCTTAAGAGACCCTGTATGGGTCAATTCACATTTGCTTTATTTCCTTCCTCTTAATTCCCATAGCTGACCTGAGTTTCCACCTGTATCTGGAAGGTTCTCATGCTAATTCTCTCATAAGTGTGTCTCCTTTTCTTGATTCACTCTCTGTATTTATGTTTACCTGTATGTCTATAGACAGTAGAGTCTTTTTTTAATTCTCTAATTGTTCTTTTAATTTCTGGCAACAAATCATTCCTGACCTATCTATATACTGTCCTTTAAGTTTATAGCATGTGCAGAGAGGTGTGATGGAACTGAATAGCCATCAGGACTTAAACACTAGACTCTGGGCAGTTTAACCACCTAATTGGAATGTTTCACATGCTTCCCCATATGCTTTCTGCCTTGGAGGGGCAGGTAGCAAGGGCACATCTGTCAATCACTGTTTCGCCGTAAGTTACCTCAAGGTAGCCACCTCCGCAGAGCAGAGAGACTGAGAAGCTAGCCTCTCCTAGCCCAGATGCTTTCTGGACATGTGGACACTCTATGGGCTCTGCACCTGGGAGCTGAGGTAGATTAATAGGAAACAGATGACGGGAGGTGTTTATCTGATTAGCCCAGAGAGCCTGTTTTTACCTAAAGAACAGAACTGTGAGTAAAAATGGGTCACAGACTTGATGGGGTATAAAAGAGAGGTTTCAGTATATATATATATATAAGTGCTAAAATCTCCTAATACAAAGGGAGACACAGGATTTCAAACTTGAGACCAGTTTGTGCCAAGGCCAAAGCCAGCTGCTCAGGTGTCTGCAGAAAGACAGGGATAGGAAGTGGGTTCCAGGGTTTCTGGAGAATCCATGGATCCCTACATCCAAGGACAGAAAATAGGAAACGTGACCTGCTGTGCCTAACCCCACTAGGGAAGGACATAGCCAGGATGCTGTGAACTTGGCCACTGTGACATCCACAAATAGGGCAGGAGGGAACACCTGCCCCTGTCCCAAGGCCATAGAGAAAGGATAAGAGCAGAAGCTGGGGCAATGCAGAACAGAGTCAGCAAGAAGCCCAAGCCCAAGACTTGGAGTCAGACACAGCAGGGCAGGGAGGCCAGAGGGGAAAGAGTGATTGTGGGAGTGGTTCTGGTCACAACAGCCTATGTTATGGTTTCCACAGTCACCCAATGGATGCATGGGTGCCTGCCACCTCAGACAACATAGGACCAGCAGCACCTATGTGGACCCACTCCCCTTCCCAGCACTCAGAGGAGCAGGACACCCAAGCTACCATACAGGCCTCCAGTGTCTCAGTAACCCATCCCCCCAACATGCTAAGGAGCTCCTCCTCTTGATTAGCTAATTTAGAAATACCACCCAGGTGCTAGTAAGCCCAAGGGGATCAAAAAAGGCAGTTTGCAGTTTGCAGAAGGAACCTCTAGTTTTCATGAGAATTCCAGAGTCAAGAGGCCAAGAGAGGACCACATTGGAATCCAATTAGCAGGCCAAAACCCAGTGTCACATAACAGCCCACCCGAGGGACAAGTGCAACATCAAAAAAAAAAAAAAAAATTTGGAAGGAGGCCTTCCTGCAAGGCCAGGAGGGCTCAGCCACATAAAACCTCGGCTCAAACTTAGCTCTAAGGAAAAAAGACACTCAGAAGCAGGAGAAGTGATGCTGGACCCAGTCGGAAAGCTTGGCAAGGTGGAAGAGGCTACCAGCCAGGAGAGGAGAGGTCTTGGCAAATGACAGCTGATGCCTTGTTCTGTTGTTTGTGTTGCTGGAAATGGACTACTTTTTGTATCAATATGTGAAGCAGACTTCTCCTCATAGGATTTTCTTGCCTCTACAAGAGTCCTCTCTGTGAACTGACCTTTAATGAGCAAGGAGACTAACCTAGTGGAGACATTAGTCACATTAGCTACCTATTTCTGCCTCCCTCATCTCTATCTTCATGGGCAGACCTCAACATCTCCTAGGTTTGGAGGAAATGCTTCTAAAAACTCCAAAGACCTTTGGACCAGGTTATTTCTCACAACTGCCATCAGAAATGATGCTTTGCAACCTTCATCCAATTTACCCTTTTGTTTAATTTAATGATGGATACTTGCAAGTGTCCACCCTACATTGTCACAGACAATCACTGGACAGGGTTTCTTCTCTTAATAAGAAGACAGGGTCTGGTCCAGAAAACTAAAGCACAGAGGTTTTAAGTCCAATAAAATGCCTTCAAAGCAAGCCAGTAGAAAACACTCAGATATTACCTTGAGGATCCTAATGACCTCAAATCTGTTTGTTTTTAAATCCTCAATTCCATTCCTCACCCCTACAATTCTTCCACTCCTTTTCTCTTCAGGATGAGATTTAGTCATCAGAGCCAGTTGGCCCTCTGAACATTTTTCTGGTGTCTGGAAATAGGATCACTTGCAGAGACCAAAAAATTTATTTTCTCTAGCTAACCTCATAAAAATGCAGACTTTACATGCCTGTCATAGATCTTTTTCCATCCATACCTAAGTTCATGCCCACAACATGACCACTGGTTTTTCTGAGGGACTGCAGCTAGATTTGGAAGGCGAGTCATGTGTTGTTTGCTATAGTGTTACATCAAGTGGTCATACTCAAAACTGTGCAAAGAAATAAAAATTACAGTGGAGAGGAACATTGGGTCTCTCTCCGTACCGAGATCTCATTCCAACTTCCTGCTCCGGCACTGCCGTACTATCAGCTGCCAGCCATGACCTTCAAAGCAGCGCCCAATGGCCTTCACTTTTTGTGAGGTCTGTTCAGTTGCTGACCATAAAGGCTCCACTCTTCTCTTGTCCCAATCGGGTCCAGAGTTCCAAAGTTAACACTGGATAATTCCAATGGTATGTCATCTCCAATTCATCAACATGCAGTCCTGGATTCTAAACATTCCTATACTTAATAAAAACAGGAATGGCTGAGAAAAGATTGTTGGGTGAAAAAAAGCCTTTTGGAGAAATTTACTTGATAGCATTTTAAACCCATGAGCCAAAACTCATCCTGGATCCTTCCAGGCCAACTGCGTGGTGGGAAAGGGGTCATCAGGAAATAGCATATGGTGCCAGGCGTTAAGAGAAGAGAGACTGTCCAATGTCTGCAATAGTTCAATCACTGCTCATATGGCAAGGAGGGGAAATATGGAAAAGAAATAAGGATTCAACCAACTGATGTGAAAAAGCTTTTCTCTCCCTCTGGTCATGTTTTCTTTTGTCATTTCGACTGAAGATTGTTCCAGGTTTGGGTTTTTCATCCCAAAGAAATCTCCTCTAATATTGCCATTTGGAAAGGGAAAGAATATGTCACAATGGGGGTTGGTACTTCGTACACATAATGCATACATTCCATTTTCTATACATAACCAAAGGATAATATTTAGTGCTATTATAATAAATCTATTCCAGATCTTGCCAATAATAGGAAGTGGGACAAGAGAGAGGGTTTTTTAATACATAGGAAAAATTTTGCCTTCTTGGGTACTGACGTTCATTTATACAGTCAAACCCTCCCATCCAACATAATTAGGGCTGAGGTAATGAATGGCGAGAACTAATTAAAGAACGAGATCCTTTGAAAGTAATAAACACCTTAAAACCTTATTTTAATGTGTAGCTATAGGAACTGATTGTCCTGGTTTGCCTGTGATGAGACACTGGGCACACAACACCTTAACACCCAGGTTCAAGCTATGACCTTTCTTTGAATAGGGTCTACTAACTAGAATTCTCTGGACCTTCTTTCATGAACCCCTCCACTGATGTGGTCTGGGATTTCCAATATCAGTTTTTGTGAAGTCAAATAAGAACAGACTGGTGAAGACTAGAGCCCTTCTCCATTTCTTTTTTTTTTTTTTTTTTTTTTTTTTGCAATATTTCAACTTTTAGAAGTTGCTGTAACCTGCCTACATTGACGAATGCTTTTGTAGTAACCAATTTTGGATCCTGTCCAAAACAGTCCATGAATTTTCAAAGCAGTGACTTTTTATGCTCAAATTTAATCAGTTTATATGATATTCACCTCTACTTCATTCAATTACTTCATTCCAATAGCAAGTGCAACAGGTATAAGGAGATTTGGAAACAAACACACTGATCTTATCAGTACCCAGTTCAACCCCTCCAGCAGGAAGGCATGCATGTCCCAGGAGAGCGCTGGACAGGCTGCTGGTGCCCAAAGTGCTATGGAGGTAAGTTATGTGTCTTACGTTGTACGTGTATTACATGAGACCATAGAATACCTAAGTTATTGCAGCAAGTCAATAACATAGAAGCTGGTTTTAAAAATGCCTCTACTTGAAATATTTAAGTACAAAAGGTGAATTCACATAAAAGGAATTAGTTCATTAGGATTCTGATCTAGCCTATTTTAGTGTTATTCTGCTTTCCACTGCCTTACTGTCTTGGGAAATACCAATTCATACTCATGTCCCAAATCTCTACAGGTTATCAGCTATCCTTCAACCAACAGTTAACTTCAACAGTATTTAGCACATTACATACTGGAATTTGTTCTAGATCTGGATGTGGGTGGTGGTGGGGTTACCCAAAGTCATAAGGTCACAGGCCCTTTTTTCAGGGAGACATGATTTCTAGATATGAAACAGGAAAAAGTGTAAAGCCAGTAAGTTAAAAAAGCAAATTATTAAATATATAGTGTAATTTTTATAGTACATAGTTTATGGTCACTCAGTGCACCAGGCAGAAATGAAAAGTCACTCCTAAGGTTCTACAGATCTCACTATGTTTCCAACAAGATTAGGGACCCTCCCCACCCCGGAGGTTTGAGTCTGCTATACAATTACTCGCTGGCAACACAAAAGTGGTCACTGGAGACCCTTACGGCCTCACACATCTAATACCAGATGACCTAAAATTACAGATTCCCCTCCACATCAGCCACCTCCTCATCCCATCCCTGGGTCTCAAATAGGGAAGCAGGGAGGAAGGGAAGGGGCCAGAAACAATCTTTTCCACTGCATTCAGCCCCCACACTCCAAGTGTAGACTGGGGCCTCAGCATGGTGATTTGTTTTTTTAAGATTTTATTTATTTATTCATGAGAGATATACAGAGAGAGAGAGAGAGAGAAAGAGAGGCAGAGACATAGGCAGAGGGAGAAGCAGGCTCCCTGTGGGGAGCCTGATGCAGGACTCGATCCCAGGACCCCAAGATCACACCCTGAGCCACCCAGGCATCCCAATTTGTGCTCTCTTAATGAGAGGCCTGAATTAAGGGCACAACCTTTAATAAAAGCAAAATGACTCAGATATGGAAAACCTCTATATATAAAGTAAATTTTAATTTTCTTCTTTTTATGATACTAGATACTTGCTTCAACTTAGCCCAACACCAGGAAGAAACCAGGGCACAGTTTTAGGTACACTTCACATTAAAATGGTCTACTTCATGTAAATAACTGCTTTCATTGCCATTCAACCCACATGTGTAGGTGAAGAAGCCAATAGGTACAAGAAAATGGCTGGAGAATGGCCCCAGTGGGGTCCCTGTGTGACCACTTGCAAACCATTCTGAACCACGAATACATCCCCTTGACACCATACTGCTTTGTATCTATGTATGCCCTGTCCTACACTGACCTGAACCATCCCTTTTTATCACGTGACTATAGCCCAGAGCCTCAACCCCCACTTCTCCATAGGGAGCTGTGCAGAGTCACCAGAAGACATGTGCAGATCACTTCAACTGGCTGGAGGTTCACACGATCACTGCCCCACAAAGAACCTCATCAACAATCTATCTTACCTCCAGCCCTATTCACTAACCAAACAGTAAAGGAAGTCAAAATGAAACAGGGCTTCAAAAACTATTGCCAGAAACTGCTTCACTAAACTAACAATCTGTGATTGGGTTTACCCAAGTAGATAGCATAACCCTAAGTATTTCATTGCTTAGAGGACTTTCTTATCACACATTTAATCACTTGAGAGCAGGTGGCAAGTATCCCCTTCTGCACATGTCACTCACCAATGCAGGCATGGACCCTCACGGACAGCTGTGTCCTCAGGATGATGCTGTGCTTCTTGCCCCGCCTAATGGAGACAGAAGACAAAATAGACATGGGATCAGAGCAGTCAACACCTACATGCTGTCAGTCAACTTGAAGGTTCTGGTACACCCACCTCAAAGAGACTCTAGAGAAGCAGAGGCCTCAACAGAACAAGAATCTGTCCTGAAATAATGAGATGTCACTGGACTTTACAGAAAATTAAATGATGAAGTTTGATTCTGTTAGATTGGCTCACACATTCTATTACCAAATCTCGTCCACTCATTCCATCTGTAGATTTAGCATATACTCATGCTTGACCATGTTAGGAAAGTTTTAAAAGCTGTGCTCATCAAGTGAGATCCCTGCAATGTAACAATACATATCTGCTTGACCATTTTTACATGTTTTTGAATATAAACATGTACGTGTAGTAAGTCAAGACAGTTACAGCTTTTACCCTTTGCTCACAGGAAGGTAGGAGTCCACCAAAGCGCTTACAGCATATTTATTCTCAAGAATGCCAGTTTATACAATGCCTCTGCATCCTTCTCACCTCATTTAAACAACAGGGTTGTGGGGAGCGGGGCGAGGAAGTGCCTGGGTGGCTCAGTTAAGTGTCTGCCTTCAGCTCAGGTCACAATCTCTGGGTCCCAAGATCAAGCCCCATGTCAGGCTCCCCATTCAGCAGGGAGTCTGCTATTCCCTCTCCCTCTGATGCTCCCCCCACTCCTGCACGCGCGCACATGCACACACGCTCTCTCTCTCACTCTCAAATCTTAAGAGAAAACAAGATGGGCCCTCCTCCCCCATTCTTCTGCTCCTACTGGGGCTCATTCCACCCCATGCAAAGAAGAACCAAAGCACACAGCAGTTCAGAGAAGACAATAACTGGGAGAAAAAAAAAAAAAAAAGAGGAGTCCTGGCTACTTAGGGGTAACAAAGTCTTTGGGATTTGGACAAATTGGGGAGCCAGTGAATAAAGATAAAATGGAGCCAACCAACCAGCACAGCAGCAGATAACCTACTGGGTCTCTACATGGCTGAACACTTCCCATCACTTCTCTGGACGCTCCTCCCACCCCAACCCCCACCCCCATTAAATCTGGCAGTGCCTTCCTGCTTCCTGGTTTTGGTATCCTGTTGGAAGGAAAGGAACAAAATATCACCAGGGCACATGGCTAATATTGTGATTATGAATTCATAATAATCACTGCAACAGTTTTATTTATTCTTGAGACAAGGGGAAAGGGGAAACTATGGCTTTTTAAATGATCTTTTTCAGAGAAGAAAGGAAAACCACTTGCATAGTCCCTACAAAAGCATGCGGTGGCCTCCAGCCCAGCAGCTGCTTAGAAGCAGAAAATCTGCATTCACAGTCCCCTCAGATGGGGGTGAGCCCCTCCTTTATTCTTTGTTCATCTGTTTGCACATAGCAAATATGAAACAAGGCACTGGTCTCAAGGAGCTTTAACAAGTATACAACACTTGACCCATCTTCACAAATCTGGGATTCCTATAAACACAGACTGCAAAATTTTTTTAACACAAAGATCTTTCTCTGACAATCCAGATGTTGATCCTCCTTCAGTTCTTGTGATCACATTAGAAAGCTTTAAGTGCATGGAAGTGAATTATTGAACAGATTTCAGGGCATTCTGGGATGGGGGACAGCAGCCACCAGGTGTGTAGCTGTACCCAGCAATGGGCAGAGGTCAAGCTTAGAGCAGTAACCAGAGAACCAATGAGTTAAGGCCAGACTGTGATTATGAGTAACAGCAAACCCTGAATCCACAGATCTAGAGGATTTTCTATAACTCATGTTATCAGCAGTTATGAGTCAATAAATAAAGCATGTAGACAAAAGTACATGTTTTAGATGCCCAGATATGGGGGGAAAGTATAGTACGGCCAGGGAAAATATTTCAGAAAACCTCAAGATCTGGAAAAGTTCAAGAGGGCCGACTGATAGCCCTGCTTTATCTTCAAACAACTGCAAAATTGAATCTTGCAGAAATGCTTATTTTCCCACAGAATTCTCCAGTCCCACAGTGGGAGTGTGCTGTAGTCTAGGACTCCAGGCACCTGCATGGAAACAAAGACAGTCTTGAGGAAGCTATGCTGGACCCACCATTCTGGAGAGGTAGTCTTCTCTGTGCTTGTGCACTGAGAAAGCAGGCAAATGGCTTACTAAATTACTAAACTCTAAAGGAATTGAAAAGACCACAGAAGAAAGGACTATATTGTAGTAGTTTTATCACCTATAATTCCTCTGCTTCAACATACTACTCCTTCCCCACCTGCCCCTGTACATGAAATCCTACAATTCATGAAGAATTCAGGAAGAAACCTGTGGGGAACTGGGGGCCACAGGCTGTGGAAACCACCTAAAAGAAAGGAAGCCCCAGATCCCAGGACTTCCTAGCAAAGAAGAGGGCTGTTGTAGGGGCTGTGGTAGTGAGTGGCAGCCAGGTCCACAGATGGATTCTCCATCTCCATCCCATCCCTGGTTTCCCCCACCTTCAATGTGGGTACTATTTCTGTGCCCATTTTGCAGATGGGGAATACAAAGTTTGTAGAAAGGAGATAAACTGCATCAAGTCACATGGCTGGTAGAAACAGACCCAGGCTGAAAGCATCCTGCCCTATGCTTCATAACCTTCTCAAGAGCTTACATAGGATAGAGTCCAGGCATTCTTAAGGAACTGGTGTAACCTTAATACCAAAACCTAACAAAAAAGACACACATTAAAAAATTAAGATTCAAGTTAAGAAAATATTGGCTAACCAAATTAAGTTTATTCTAAGAATTCAAGAAGAATTACAAGAAGTTCCAGATTTTATTTAAATATGTATCAAGAAGCACCTGGGTGGCTCGGTGGGTTAAGTAAGTGACTTGATTTCAGCTGAGGTCCTGAAATCAAGCCCAGCCTAGGGCTCTGTGCTCAGCGGGAAGTCTGCTTCTCCCCTTCCCCATGCCCCCGCCCCCACCTTGCTCATGCATGCACATGCTCAGAGGCTCTCATGCTTTCTCTCTCACAAATAAAGTCTTTAGAAGACAATTTTTTTAAAAAAAGATTTTATTTATTTATTCATGAGAGACAGAGTGGCAGAGACATAGAGGGAGAAGCAGGCTCCCTGTGGGGAGCCCAGTGGAGTACACGACCCCAAGACCCCCGGATGACAAACTGAGGCAAAGGCAGTCAACCACTGAGCCACCGAGGTGTCCCTAAAATAAAATCTTTAAAATTTTAAAAATAAAACTCCTCTGGATGCAGAGATGGAATCTTCATTTTGAAGATGTTATAGCGCTCTGCCAATCCCAAGGAGGATTGCTTACATTTGAACTCAAACAAGAAACAAACTTATTTTGGTTGAAGGTATACTCTACCCACTACATGCCTTCTTGCCTTGATGTAATGCTGGAAGGCAAATAGCCATATTTAAACTGTGATGAAGCATGAAAGATGGAAGCCACATCCTAAGGATGGCAAAGAAGAGAAAATAAACCTAGGCCCGTAAGAGCAACCTGTCATCAACATATTGTCCTTCAAATGGCCCTAATCATCTACTTTTTAGACTTCATTTCTAAACAGAAGATTAAGGGGTGCCTGGGTGGCTCAGTCAGTTGAGTGTCCAACTCTTGGTTTCAACCCAGGTCATGATCTTAGTAAGAGTCATGGAATTGAGCTCTGCATCAGGCTCCACACTCAATGGGGAATCTGCTTGAAGATTCTCTCCCTCTGCCCTTTCCCCAACTCATGCGCTAGCATGCAGGCTCTCAGTCAAAAAATATTTTTAAGTAAATAAAGAGAAGTTTTAGATTTATAACTCCCTTCCTCCAAGAAATCACCCCAGCCTCTCTGGTCTTTGATGCTCATCGCCTGGGTCCCAGACCAATGTTCCTCTCCTGACCACCTCACACCTTGAGTACAGTTCAAGGTAACCTAATTTGTATAAACCCTTTTCCCCTCCCCAAACTGCTCCCGCTCAGAACCCCGCTACTTTTCTAAAGTTACTGTCTGTACACTAGCCAATTAACGTCATGTGCCCATTTTACTCTTATTTTGCTGTAGCCAACACAGCACTCCCCCTCCACGACAGGCCCCTACCCACCCCCCACTCCACCTTCTTCAGTCACCAAGCTCAGGCACATGAGGTCACAGCAGACCACATCTGACAGCAGCCTCCCTGCTCCAAATTTTGTCCACTCACCCCACCCTCCCTGTCACTTGACTTCCAGGAGGACTCCCCGACTACAGGTCAAGTCTCTTCTGACTCCCATTCCCACCATAAAGCCCAGCACCCACCCAAGCTCACCCACTTCCCCTGGATGCCATCTCTATCCAGTGATGTGAGTAGCATTCAAAGGTGCTTAGAGCCTTTCCATTCTCACTGTCCGCTCAGCATGGGAGTGAATTCTCTCCCCTGATTTCCTATAGAACCGTTTCCTCCCTGAGTCCTTAAAAGCCTAGGAGGACTTTAAAGAGTACCACTTCCTAGGCCCACCCCCAAGTTCTGATTTCATTGCTCTGAAGTTGCGTGGGGAGGGAAGTTCAAGTAAGTTCCTCAGGTGGTTGCAGTATGCTCCAACACGAAAACCTAGCCTGTAGGTTCCTGACCAAACAGCAGACTACCTGAGCCGGGATCCCAGGCCCCAGCCAAACCTCCTGAAGCAGGTGCCTAGAAGCCAGCATTTCTAGACAGCTTTCCTCCAGGTTATTCAGAGGCAGCCCAGCACTGGCCCAGGGCTACTGTGCAAGGATTTAGGTGGGGAGGGGTTCCACTGCCTTTCACCAGGTTCTCAAAGAGTTCTCTACATCCCAATAGGTCAAGTTTGAAGGAATGAGTAGTTCTCCCTTCTTACTGGCAGGAAAGAAAACTTCATCCAGTCACCTCTGTTTCCTCTGCTTCTAGACCTCGCAGCATGGAGAAGTCACTGGCAATACATTGTGAACCTAAATCTAAAAGCATACTGAAACCAAAAATCCAAACCGTACACAAGCAAAAACCCTGGATATGCTGAAAGAGAGGCTCTAGGTCAGGTGTGGTGGACGGGAAGCGATGAGCAGCTTTTCCTTCTTGTCCTCCTGGTAGGTACCCTTCAGCTGAGGGTGCAGGTATGTTGTTGGCACTCCTCTGGCAAATCAGCGAAGGATGTGAAGAGTCCCCTGTCTTCCCAGTGGAAGCCAAGCTCAAACTGCAACCAAGCCCTGCCATTGGTCGTGGTGAGGGAGAAAACCAGCCAGTTCCAAGCCAAAGGGGGCCCTCCTGCTGAGCTCAGGGCTCTCAGCTCCTCACTGCTGACTCCTCACCCCAAACCCTGTGGGCACACAAACCGTACAGAAACCTCAGGGGTCCATGGACCCACACTCACGTGGCTCCTTGGGGCTCATGAGCTACAGGCCGAGAAGCTAGGCATGTTAGGGTCAAACCAGAGCTCTCACCAACTCCTTCGCGCCCCTAAGCACGTCGGCTGCAAAGCTGGCAGGCTGGGGGCACAGCCACCCCTGCAGATGGCCTCCCTCACCTGCCTCTGAGGGTTCACAAAGCCGTCCCCACTGCACCACCCGCTCAGCGCAGGAGTTCTCCCTTATGCAACTTCCGACAGCATTTTCAGGAATGGTCTGCCCAGGCAGCCCTGGAGGGCTTTAAAAAGCACCACCGTCTGGGGCCACCCCCAAGTGCTGATTTCATTGGTCTGAGGCTGACCAGGAGGGAAGTTGTTAAAGTTCCTCAGGTGTTGCACTCCAGGCCTGAGGACCTAGGCTGTAGGTTCCAGACCAAGCAGCAGACCACCTGAGGAACTTTGATGAGGCCAGGATCCCAGGCCCCAGCCAAACCTCCTGAAGCAGGCACCTAGAAGCCAGCATTTCTAGGCACTTTTGCCCTCAGGGTATTTGGCTCTAAGGACCTTCAAACGTTCAGCCCTTTCCAGCCCTGCCTGGCCTGAGCCACAAGCCCCCCCACCCAAGCCCACAGGGTTGCACCCAACTTCCCCACCCACACACAGCCCTATGAGCACCGGTGTGGGGGTGAGGAGTAGTTTGCAGAGCCCCAGCCCAGGAGGAAACTGGAGAGCCAACCCTTGGCCGCAGGCCTGAGCCAAGGCCAGAGAAAACTGAGGTCACCCTAAGTGACTGAGACAAAGGTAGGAGCACTTGGGGAGGCACAGTCCACGTGCCACAGTCACCACACCGGTCCTCATCACGCCCAGCTGCACTCTAGTGCTCCTCAAGCCCCTCGTAGCTCTTCCACGCACCCCCCACCCCGGCCCCCCGGCGCTTTCCACCTCCCAACGCCACTTTCCCCTCCAGGGCTAACCTCCGGCCCCATTTCTCCGTGACAGGTTCCCAGGCCCCTCAGCTGGCACTGGTTTTCTTTCAGACGCAGTGAAGGTGGAAATAAGCAGAAAAGCGGCGGGGGCTCTCTGGCCCAGCTCTGCCCTGTGGGCAAGGATCCAGCTTTGGTTTTCCTGAACTAAAAGAAATGAGATTTCAGAACGCTTTCACCTTCATGCACCCCTCCAGGTCGAAAATCCAGTGATTCCCGTTTCAGGGTATCTACTTTCCAAATTCTGGCTGTAATTATGGTAAGGGCTACTACTTTTGAGTTTATATGCTGGGAATTGGCTTAATGTTTTCGGTACTATACGTCATTGCATTTTTTCCTCACAACAACCCAGCCAGGATGTATTAGGATTATCCCCAGTTACTAGGAGATTGAGGTTCAGAGAGGGGAAGAAGCATCCCCGCGGTAACACAGCCATGAAACTAACTGCCAGCCAGCCCATGTCCCTAACCACTATGCCATGCTGCTCCCCGCTGTGCCAGAGACCGTGTTGGGATCCCTGCTGATACAGGGAGGTAAATGGAATTGGGTAATATGGTCCTCATTTTATAAATAAATTTTATAAACTCTTGTCAGAGATCAAGTGGCTTGCCCAAGGTCACACAATGGCAGAGTCGCGAATAATAATCCAGAGGGTTCGGAGCTTCTGGTTCGGCCACAACATGCTGTAGTTGTTAATTTCCCTGGCCTTGGAAAAGCAATAAACAGACTTGGCTCCATTTTGGTAGCATAACTGCTTTGTCCTTCTACTTTTGAAGGTCTTTCTCCTCTTCTCCAATTAGCTATAGCTTAAGTGATAATTCTAAACAAGGAGTGGGTTAATTTTTAGTCTTGGCATTAAAGAGCAGGGTAATGGACAAGCACAAAGAAACTCCTCCAGCAAGGAAAATTCTCAGAACACACTGTACAACAACAACAACAAAAAAAAAAAAAAAAAAAAAAAAAACAGCATTTACATACCTCCTGCCACACATTGTCATTATATGGTCACAACACTAGCAGATTTTTGCTAAAATTTACACAAAGAAATCAAGAGAAAGAATGGTTTCATTTGTCCTTTTCATGCCTCAACGGGGCAATTCTTAACTGGAAAGAAATTATATTTTAACTCCCATTCATGGGAGACAAGAGTTCTCAGGCACACAGACAATGCTAAATGCCACACTCTGAGGGGAGGACCTAGAAGGGGAAACTCAGAATAAATGACACTGCAGATGTGCCCAGATGCCTCCCACCTGTGCAGGAAGGCTCAGCCTGCAGGCTGCTTCCAACTAGCTCCCAGCAAGCTGCCATATGCTGCCTGGGCTCAGTGGTGGTAAACAACCTGGGGATAATGGAGTGACCCAGCAATGCCAGGACAGTACCATCCTCGTTAGTCTTCTGCAGCCTAGGTCAGGGACAGAGGGGCCTCCCCACCAGTGATCACTAAAGGTAGCTTCTCCATACTCTTCCAGACAAAAAGGAGTGCCATCTTGAATACATTCCAAAGGACAAGGGATAGGTCACTAAAAACCAGGAATTTTGCAAAAACATAAAGCCCCCTCTGGGCTAAGTTTGGGGCCCACCTGTCAAAAGCACAGCTACCCAGCATGGTCTGGCTACTTTCTCCTGATGATACTTTCCAACGTATGAGTCCTGCCTTCTCATCTTGCCATAATCCATCTTAGGTTGCGGGTGCAGAAATGTGGTCAAGGTTGCACCTATCACATGGCCCCATGGCCAGGTGATGATTTACAAGGGAACAGAGAGAGAAAGTAAGTCCCAGGATCTCCTCTGGAGAGCTTGCAGCAGGGTTCCTGGCTCTTGAGGAATGGTTGTGGGGACTTTCAGCACCTGGATGCTGATGCTGAGAGTGCCAGATGATGGCAGCAAATGCGTCTTCCCCAGAGTCACGGTGCAGCCTGCTTGAGTGCTACTTGAGCCAAATCCAGTGTTTTAGCCTGGGACCGATGATGTCCTTGCATGAAACAAACTTATGTCACCAAAAGTACCAACATATATCCTGAGTAAACCTGAAATGCCTTTGCCCAGAAGCTCCTGGGATGGTCAGGTGAGTACAGACTTGGAATCAGGTCCACCTTTGTTCAAACTTGGCTCTACCATCTCCTGGCTCTGTCTTCCTGGACCTGTAATTTAAGTCCTGACCCTCAGTTGTTTCAAATGAAAAACAGAAACAATAAAATCAGTCACATGACTGTTAAGAGAATGAACTATTAAATAAACAGACCGTGAACAAGTTACCTGGTATGGTGGTTGGCATAGCAGGTGTTCCATAAATGTTATTTTCTTCCCCACTCTTTTTTTTTTTTTTTAAGAGAGAGAGTATGTGCATGTGTTGCAGGGGGGCAGAGAGAGAGAGAATCTTAGACTCCATGCGCAGCAGGAAACCTGCCATGGGGCTCGATCTCAGGACCAAGATCATGACCTGAATCAAAATCAAGAGTCAGCACCAAGGTGCCCCTTTTTTCCCCACTCTTCACCCTTGATACTGCTATCTAATATAGGGATGCTTTCTTCCCCTAAGCTCCCATCTCCAGATCATTCACTTTTGATAAGAAAGAAAAAAATCAAACAGAGCATGGTCTTCAACTGTACTACCAGTAGAGAGATTTTTCAGGATGTTAACAATCTACTCATAAACTCCTGGTATATGCTTATCAATGAACCATGAAGTCATCCAATTAGACTGTCATCCAGCCTGAATTTTGACATCTTATATAAAGGGATAGCACTGTCAAATACTTTGTAAAAACATAGCAATGGAATTTTCCCAAGCCTATCAATCTAATAATAATTTTTTTTAATAATGATGAGTAGAATCTAGTGTGACATAATAATGACACCTCTCCTCTATGTATAGCCTGTAGTAGTCTGTCCCCAGGGTCTGTTCCCATTGGGTCCTCAGAAAACTTGGCTGGTTCCCACCAAGGATCCCGGCATTAGTGCTCATGGTCATGTTATTCAGGAATCCATTTCAGGGTCCTGCCATTTACCTGACTACCAACATTCAGTAAGTACCTATCATGTGCTGGGAAAATGCTAGATGACAGATATTCAAACAAGCCCAGTTCTGATCTATGAGATTTTTAGCAGCAGGCAACTAAGGGAGGTACTTTTAGGGGGCAAAGCACCATAAACTGTGGCAGGTGTTGAAGTTGGGGAAACCCAGAAAATCATCGGAAATACCAGAATCAGGCAGAAAACTAATGCTGAGAAGGTTCCCACTCTCCCTCATCTTGAGAGCCACTCACAAAGCATCAGCACTCACAGAGAATATTCATCTGGCTATAATCTATTTTTAACTCAGGCAGGGTAGCTTCAGAGAAACTTTTGGGGAAGTCCATGAATATCAGATTGAGACAGCTAAACTCTACTTGGAAAGCAACAGGGAATCTCTGAAGGTTTCTCAGGAGGAAGGTGATAAAATCAGAGATTGACTTGGATCTGAATGGATGAGGACAGAAAGGAAGGCAGGGGGCCCCCAATTAAAAAGCTATTTCAACGGGGATCCCTGGGTGGCTCAGCGGTTTAGCTCCTGCCTTGGCCCAGGGTGTGATCCTGGGGTCCTGGGATCCAGTCCCGAATCGGGCTCCCTGCATGGAGCCTGCTTCTCCCTCTGCCTGTGTCTCTCCTGAATAAATAAATAATTTTTTTTTTAAAAAAAAAGCTATTTCAACAACCTAATAAATACAGGAATAGCTGACCATATGTTCATGTGTGATGAATGTGATTTTACTTTCTTTACACCTGATTTTTCATGTGTATTGTTTTATTCAGATTCACAGCAATCAAAAGTACTAAGCCATTCTAGAAGTAGGCTAAAAGTAGGTAGGCTAATTGTGATGTCAATTAATACAATTATGAATCACTTTCTCCACTGTTGTGAGTTCAAAAGGTGATATAGTATAAAATAAGCTACTAGGACATCTGCCAAGGAAATGAAATATCCAGGAAGTTATCATTAAAAACAATACTTGAAATAGTTGTCCAACTACTCAAGTCTAGAAAATATTATTTTCATTATATTTGGTTTAAAAAAAAAAAAAACAAAAACTTAGAAGGTAATGTGCTTAATTAAACTATACCACAAATGTTCCTGCCCCTGAGTGGCCCTGTCAAGAAGAATTACTCAGAATGCAAACGGATTTGCAATTTCTACTGGTCAGGCATTTGCATCTCCCTTCCTTTGTGTGACTGTGTGTGAAGAGAAGGGTAAAGCTACGGTGGTTTCTTCCGAATATTCTAAGGCCTTAACGTACCCCCATATCTTGGAAGGTTGGGACTAGTGAGCAGGGACAACTGTTGCTCTTACCCAGCATCATCCTGGAAGCCTTCCAGCTCATCCCGTTGCTCTGCCAGGGTGGCTTCCAAGTCCAGGTAGGCGCCGTTGTGGGAGAGCTGCAGCGTGCAGTCATCGAGCTGCAAGAGAAAGAGCTTTTAAGCCGAGCCTGCTCCCGGGACACTGACCTTGTATAAAGAAGTCCCTTCAGGTTGCCTTCATGTGTTTTTTAAAATCAAGCATTATTCTGAAATTCAGATCATAACAGGCAGAGGGAGTGGGTTAGTACAAACAAATTGGGAGCCAACTACATAGTGCACGGACTGAAATGACACCTAGTAAGGGAGTGGCACTGACAGGGCCTAGGAGACGTGGACAGGGGAGTGAAGGAGTCCTTCTCCATCTGAATGATAGCATATCCAAATTACAACATACCACAGAAGACATTTGGTCTCTCTGTTACTAGCCTTATTTTTGAAAAATTTATTTAACAGTTACATGTTGCTAACTATGTCCCATGCATAATGCTAAGCATTATACCTGTTACATCATTTGACTGTCACACAAACCCTATTAATTTCTATCATTCTCCCCATTTTTAGGAAGAGTACACCAAGGCACGGAGCAAGACTACGTTACTTGCCCAGGGTCACACCTGGTAAATGGTAGTTTGATTCAAAGTCGTGCTCTCGATCACTGTGCCACTCTGCATCCTCTCTACGGCCACAAGCCTACAAAGGACTTGAAAATATCATGTTTGCAAAATGCAGTACATGTCATCTTAGTGTTCGGGTGTGGCCAAGGCCGTGTCTCATGTTTGCCAAGCCCATTCCTTTTTCTTCCTGGGCACAAAGACTACATATCCCAGTCTTACAGTAGGGCTAACGGCTATATAACTGAATGCTGACCAATGGAATAGTAATGGAAAGTTAAAAAAAAAAAAAAAAAAAAGGCTCCCAACAGGCCTGGCCCTTAACCTCCCTGCATATCCATCCACCTTTCTTCTCCCACATACAGCCAGATGCAGAGAAGCCAGAGGCTGGATGCAAAGGCACCAAAGGAGGACTCCAAAGTCTAGAAACCAGCAAAGCCCCAGATAGGAGGAGCTCCAGCTCCTGAATCACTGCTTGGAAGAGAGCATTCAATTGCCCAGCATCCACTGCCCACCCTGGCTAGTGACAAGAGCTAGACATAAGCCTTTGCTGTGGTAAACTGTTAAGATTTTGAGGTTGTTACAGCAGCCAGCATTACATGACATTTAGAATACAGGAAAATAATTTTATCAAAGATTAACGTTCTGAGGAAATCCAACTTCACGCTTGATTTCTTGGGCTATAAGGGCTGGTCTTAGTAGTTACCTACCAGATGAGCTAACACTCCTATTCCACAATGACGGGAGATTGGGGGAAAGCAAAGGTAAATATTTAGCTACTTTAAAACATCTAGATAAATGCCTGATAATCCTCCCACTATAAGTGAGATTTCAAACAAGGAATTAGTCTCTTTTGATGCAAAAGCTTTGCTTATTATCCTCAACAAGAGAAATGTAGACTGTTGACTTATCTAGAATCAGCATCTGTAACAGGCTGCTAATTCTTATAGAGACCCCACAGCTCCTGTTTCTAGTTATCCTTAACAGAATGAAAGGAATTTGTTTTTTTTTTAATTATTTGTAAGAAATACCTAGCTAAATCATTTGAAGGAGGGCTAATCCTATTTGATTCACTTGTTTTTATTTCTCTAACAAACTGGCTTCCCTTAACTCCTAAAGGCACACTGGTGAGGTTCAGCATTCTTGACTGGTATTTTATGGATGGATCATCTCATCTGAGAAAGCATTTCAACCCAAGGATCCAATTGGCCAAATTCATTGTACTGTGGTGCGAGACATGCACCCAGAGTTTGGGGGGACATGCAGGGGAGCTGCCTCCCCCAGCCTTTAGAAGCAGCGGACAGGAAGGATTTCCTACAGAAGCCATCTCCTGGGCCAAGCGTCTCCCGTGGACTGCAATCATACTTGATCATTCCTAGATGGAACATTCCATTAGAAACTGGACCTGTTAACGTGTACCCTAAGCCATGTGTAGAGCTGGAATCACTGCAGCTCAGTCTTGCTTTGACCCCTTGCTGATGTTATTAACTAAGACAACTTATGGGGTCTGTCCTGTTGATAGTACCAACACTTTGGCTTATTTCTCATCCCACTTATAACCAACAGACCAGAAGATGGGGATAATAAAAGCCCTTTAAGCCATAACAATTTCTTTTGCCTCAGGCCCTAGAAATGCGTGAGCCCAGAGAAAAAGGCTTTTGGATAAAGAGTTTCTGCTTCTCCCAGGGGCCTGAGTCATTCTGAGGATGGGGTCCACACTCAGGCCAGAGAGAAAGAACCAAGTCGGAGAGGCAGTGCTGCTAGCATGGAGAGAGACAGAATGGGCACCTGTATTGGGTATAAATATTGCCACCATGGCCCATTTCAAGCTACCAAAGGGAAACCAATGAGTGTGGAGCTGGAAAAGAGACACAGAAGCCCACCAGTATATAATATTTTCACCAAACAGATACAAGAGATGTCAGAAACCTTAAAAGCATAGGTAGCAGTACAATTTAACAAAACAATTAGGAAGTAACATGTTTTGAGTATTTATTACGTATATTTTTTATATAACTTATTTAACTGTACGTTTATATAATTTACTTTTTAGGGGCACCTGGGTGGCTCAGCCAGTTAAGCAACTGCCTTCAGCTCAGGGTCCTGAGATGGAGCCCCACATCAGGTTCCTTGACCTGCCTGCCACTTTCCATGCTTATGCTCTCTCTCTCTCTCTCTCTCTCTCTCTCTCTCTCTGTGTGTGTGTGTGTGTGTGTGTGTCAAATGAATAAATAAAATCTTTTTAAAAATTTACTTTTTAATAATGGCTGCATTCAACAACTGGTCACAAAATTCTGGGAATTTTGTGAGCCCCCTCCAGCCTCCCAGGTCACACTCCTTCTGACCCTCCCAGGTCATTCATTTGATGCACCCAACATGGAGGCAGCAGGGAGTGGGTAAGAGGCTGAGGACCCTGTCCCAGCTTTCACTCCTCACACCCCACCTAGCCCTATGGTTGTCTCCTCAGCTGGGGCAGAGGTGGAGCTCACTGGCCACCAGCAGATATAGCCTTGTTCTTACTGGCAACTGTGGCCAGTTTGCCCAGCATCTCCATCCCATACCTGAGGATGGAGCCTCAGATGAATACGAATATCTGGTTTTGGGACGCCTGGGTGGCTCAGCGGTTGAGCATCTGCCTTTGGGTGAGGGTGTGATCCCAGTACAGGGATCGAGTCCCACATCAGGCTCCCTGTGAGGAACCTGCTTCTCCCTCTGCCTATGTCTCTGCCTCTCTCTGTGTCTCTCGTGAATAAATAAATAAAATCTTAAAAAAAAAAAAAGGAATATCCGGTTTTCCTCAACATTCACCAAGTATCTGCCCACCAAGTATCTGCCTCAGCATGCTCCTGGCCAGGCTGGAACCACAACATAACACCCCACAATCTCCCCAGCCTCCAACAACAGAATCCCAAAAGTTTAGCAGAACTGCCTGTTCTCATCATTCCTCTCCTCACATTCAGGGCATCATTACTACCATTTCCATAGTTCAATTTTAACAAAATTATATGTCAGGCACGGGCTGGGCACCAAGGAACACATAAACGCTTCCTCCCCTCAAAGATCATCTTATTGAGTAAATATAACACACAAATAGAATGCAGAAGAGAATTAAAAGCCATTTAAACCAACTGTTATAATGTGTGGAAGTTCATCCTCAGTCGTATTTCTTCCCTATAATTAGCAGCCACAGGCTCCCGGGACCCAAGCATCCTCCATGAAAATGTCCCAGTCCTCCTTCCAGAGGAAAGGCTGCCATTACTTCCTAAGTCAGTGTCACAATCCTGCTCCCCTAATTAACAGATGGGCAATTTGTGCTAGTTTTCATCAACTAAACCAGAAAAGATGAATATGTGCCTTTTAATCTGTCAGGAAGTGAGTGTGGGGAGGCCTCACAGTAGAGCTACAGGAAGGGGTCAAGTTCAGACATTGCAGCCTTTAGCGAGCGGGGATACATGTGCACCATGGGGGGTGCAACAACACGTGAAGGGGGTCACGCGGCCCAGGAAGGTACCACACAGGTCAACACACACTGCCCGCACCATTCCACCACACAAGCCCCACCTCATCAGCACACCCGAGACACCCAAGATTAATATTTAAACCATCATGTGGGCCAAGGAGTAAGAATACAGGGCTTCTTTACTGGACCCACACATTGAAACAGTAAAATCCCTCGAAGGAGGGTCAGCTTCAGGTATCACCTTCAAAGCAAATTGGTAAGTATATCCAGCAAAATCTTCAATCTCGTCAGGGAGAAGTGTTATAAAAGAACACAACGATGTGAATAGGCAGCGAGTCAAGGTTGAGTCCCACCTGGCTGTTATAAAGATTCAGACAGAACCACCCAAACTTTGCCTACACCGTGGAGGACTCTGACACCTCCCTGCCAGACCAGCTCTTGACAGGGAACCTCAATCCCTACTTACGCCAAGGCAACCTGATCCCCTCCCTTGGCCGCTCATGTCAACTGTCTTCCTGAATGACTTAAGAACTCTGGAATTTCCTGACTCCAATAATTTTCATGTCAACCCTGATCCCCTGGCAGCATGTTCCCCCCACTCCCTTCTTGGCTTTAGGTGCAGTGGCCAGGACACTGCCGGGCACTTCAGGACATAAGACAAAGCAAGGAGCCCTGGGGGAAGATAACGTTACAGGGCTGTTCCAGAAGTGCGGCGGGCAGGGAAGTCTAGCGGCAGTGACCGCGGTGTGGCAGGAAAACTTCAGATCAGGCTGCAGCCTGTAAACCTGTGGCCAGGATTCCGGGGAGGGGGGCAGGGTACTCAGGAGGGGGTCTTCACAGAGCCACACTAGGGACCCTTCCAAACACTCTGGGGTTTTGTGTCACCCCATCTTAACACACCACTAAAGCAGCCCCTCCACTCCTTGCAAAAAAGGTTGCACAAGGTCACTCTCAGGTTCTTCTGACTGTTCCTACAAAGACAGTGCAGTTCAAAAAGAAAAGGCAGACTCACCATCCTGGGGTGGGGGTGGGGGGAAGCATCTAAAACAAGGCTGATGTCACATCTCGATTTGTATATTCTTTTCTTTCCTTAATCTAGTGAAGCAGTGTGTTACTGAGGTGGTTTAATGATTACCTGGGGTTGGCAGCAGTTCTACAGGGATCCTTAGTCTAGGCAATAAAATACATTTGCATGGAACCATTCTATAAATATACATAAGGACTATCCTTTAAGCTAATTTTGGTAATAGTTCAGAAGTAGGAAAACATATGCTGATTTTTAAGAGAAAACAAAGAAAAGCTAAAATATCATTTACTAATGTCATTTGATTGGTTCCCCCCCATCCTTGCATGCACACAGCTTACAATATGATTTTGTGGTTCCTCCCATCAAGAGGTAGGTTCTTTCTCTACTCCCAGAATCGGGGTTGGCCTGTGTATTATTGCTTTGGCCAACTCAGCAACAAATATGACATAGTAGAGACGAGAGATACTTGTTCCCCTAGGGCTATCCTCTCTTACTGCTCTTGGAACTCTGCCAACGCATGAAGAAGCCAGGGTTAGTGAGCCTCTGGGATGCCTGTTTGTTCCCGCTGCCCCAGCCGACATCCTGCCAACTGCCGCACACTAAGTGAAGCCAATATGGATCATCGAGCCTCCATCTGATCTGCCAGCTGATGACAGACACATGAGAGACCAGCAGATGTCAGCCAAACTGGCCCAAACCAGAAGAACCAGCCAGGAAACCCAAAGACTTATGGGTAATATCTTATGATTGTTGCTTTAGGTCAATATCCCCTTCCCACGGCCAGCCACCTCAGCTCACAGCAGACACACAGCCCCAGGGAATGCAACTTCACACTTGAAGTGCTTAGTGCCTGGATCAGTGATGGGTGAGAGGCCCACATCACCAAGGTGCTCCCTGAACACACCATGACACTACCAGCTCAATGCAGGAATGCCAGCACAATGCCCAGCCCTCAGCTGCCACAGAGCAGGCATGTCCTTCCTGGAGACCCCACTGGGGACAGAGGGCAATGGCAGACGCTGGGCAGTAAGGCGGGGAGCATCAAAGGCTGGGAGAGTAGTCAGCCGAGAATCCCTCCCAGGGAAGCAGGAAGAAGCAAAAGGCAAAACAATGTATGAGTTGTGGTTCTAAGCCCTTAAAGCAGGTTCCATCGTCCTATTGTACAAAATGTACATTTAAAAGTCAAAGTATGAAGACTCTCAGGATAAGCAACTGCAAGCACAGGGCCCTTCGGACTGCACTGCTTGCACACCCACAAAGCGGGTCCCGAAAGTGGGACTGGTCCCACTACTGGCTCAGAAACAAAGCATGGCTGTGGGTCCCATCTCTCTCCAGGGCAGGCTAATTGAGGGTTCCTTGAGTGCCCCCTCTTCCAGGCTCATCCCAGCTCTAAGAGCAGTAGAAAGGCAGCACGTTTCCATTCATCAGTTCTAAGAGCACTACACCTGTTTCCCCTTCAAATGGCATTGCTGTTGCTAGGCAGTCATGAAGCTTGTGGCTTCTTTAAACTTTGTGGCTCCTTCTAAAGACAGAAGAGACGTGGAACTAGACATAGGAGACAGGCCAAAAAAAAAAGGAAAGAGAGTTTTCCAATAAGCAATGACACAAGGTCCTTTCACAATTTCTTAATAAAACCTGCACAAAACCCTGGCTCGGCCATTCAAGTATCTATGGTCTATGGTTCCCCTATAACCCACGCAGACCACTACAGAGGGACGAGATGCAAAGGGATGCACATTATGGCTGCCCTCTGTCATTTCCTGAGATGTATAGTGAAGATGTGGCATGCATTTCATTGTCCTTCAAACCACAGAAAAATTTCACAATTATTCCATTGTATATATATAATACATTTCACAATAAAAAATGATTAGTTTCATATATTGGCCCATTTTCTTAGATAAAGATCAGATGAAACTGATTCACATGATATCAGAAGAAAACAGGTCCTATTAGCTAATCCCAACAAATATTATTCAAACTTTTAAATCCTCAGGGACCCATTTAGCTTCTTTGGAACAACAAATACAATGCAGGTACTTTAATAAATGTTTTAGGGTAAAGTACACAGATTTTTTGGATATCTAGCATATATGGGTTATGAAATAATATGAATGTATTTGCTTTGAAAGAGGCTGGATTTTACTTCCTTGGAAACCTTTATTAAGTTCTGTTATTTGTGGCCACCAACTTCATCGAGAGAAGCAATGTCCTGAAATTGATTTAGGCAGTTGCCAGATTTTATTTAAGTCAACAAAACCATGCAGCTCATCAACCAAAGGCCAGGGTTTCTGCCAAAGTCTACAAGAAAGACAAAGGCAAGATTTCTCCCATTAAGAGCTTAAGCTAAGGGGATATGATAATCTGGTAAATATTTGAATTATTTTAAAAGACTTTTTTATCATTAAATAAATAACCAAGAATGCATTAACCTTCTCTCTTAAAGAGGCTGGAATATTTACTTACATTTACAGGCACCTTTTTCCATTTTCTGTTTCACTTCAGTCAATTTGTAAAACAGCATCAGCACTAAGTTTCAGAATCCTATCTGATCCATTATCATTCACCCATTCCCTCATGCAGATTAATAATCCTTTCCTATACTCATCGTCTGTGCCAGGCACTGTGCCATGTCCTAGGGAGCCGACTCCCTGGACAGCCCAGGGAGCACCCACCGCTGTAGATAGGGCTGATCCCCAAACAGCTGGTGGGACTTCGGGAAGGACAATGAGTATGTCCCCTTTGTTGTGTCTGTTCTTGTTTTCATTGCATTGACAGGTTTGGGGAACAGGGAGCTAAAGGATGCAAAAGCCCTGCCAGGGAAGGAGTGTGAGTAGGCCAGACACTGAAAGAAGGAAGCCAAGGGCTCTGGAAGAGGAGACTTCCTGGCCACTGGAGAGTTTAGGCTTGATTCTAGAGCAACAGGAAGCTGTGAAAGGATTGTAAAGGGATACATCCAGGGCCAGCTTTGCAGGACGGGGATGGAAGGGAGAAGACAAATGAAGATGCCAGTGCAGGACCTGGGGGTAATTGGAAGAGGGTTTGGACAATGGGAGGAGCTATGGGAATGGAGAGAAAAGAGGGAGAGGGCTCATTCAGGGAAAGAGAGGGGGAAGAGAAAAGGAAAAGCCAGGTGACATGGGGATTGATCAGATGCAGCAATCCCAAACAGAGAGAAGCAAAATCTTGAGTTTCTTATTTGATCAAATTAATATCTTTTAGTGATACCTTTACAAACATGAGAAACATAGGATCCAACAGTACATTAAGAAAATTCTTCACCATGACCAAGTAGGATTTATCCCTGGGACACAAGGCTGGTTCAACACCCGTAAAACAATCAATGTGATTCATCATATCAGCAAGAGAAAATCCAAGAACCATATGATCCTCTCATTAGATGCAGAGAAAGCATTTGACAAAATACAGCATCCATTTCTGATCAAAACTCTTCAGAGTGTAGGGATAGAAGGAACATTCCTCGACATCTTAAAAGCCATCTACAAAAAGCCCACAGCAAATATCATTCTCAATGGGGAAGCACTGGGAGCCTTTCCCCTAAGATCAGGAACAAAACAGGGATGTCCGCTCTCACCACTGCTATTCAACATAGTACTGGAAGTCCTAGCCTCAGCAATCAGACAACAAAAAGACATTAAAGGCATTCAAATTGGCAAAGAAGAAGTCAAACTCTCCCTCTTCGCTGATGACATGATACTCTACATAGAAAACCCAAAAGTCTCCACCCCAAGATTGCTAGAACTCATACAGCAATTCGGTAGCGTGGCAGGATACAAAATCAATGCCCAGAAGTCAGTGGCATTTCTATACACTAACAATGAGACTGAAGAAAGAGAAATTAAGGAGTCAATCCCATTTACAATTGCACCCAAAAGCATAAGATACCTAGGAATAAACCTCACCAAAGATGTAAAGGATCTATACCCTCAAAACTATAGAACACTTCTGAAAGAAATTGAGGAAGACACAAAGAGATGGAAAAACATTCCATGCTCATGGATTGGCAGAATTAATATTGTGAAAATGTCAATGTTACCCAGGGCAATTTACACGTTTAATGCAATCCCTATCAAAATACCATGGACTTTCTTCAGAGAGTTAGAACAAATTATTTTAAGATTTGTGTGGAACCAGAAAAGACCCCGAATAGCCAGGGGAATTTTAAAAAAGAAAACCATAGCTGGGGGCATCACAATGCCAGATTTCAGGTTGTGCTACAAAGCTGTGGTCATCAAGACAGTGTGGTACTGGCACAAAAACAGACACATAGATCAGTGGAACAGAATAGAGAACCCAGAAGTGGACCCTCAACTTTATGGTCGACTAATATTCGATAAAGGAGGAAAGACTATCCATTGGAAGAAAGACAGTCTCTTCAATAAATGGTGCTGGGAAAACTGGACATCCACATGCAGAAGAATGAAACTAGACCACTCTCTTGCACCAGACACAAAGATAAACTCAAAATGGATGAAAGATCTAAATGTGAGACAAGATTCCATCAAAATCCTAGAGGTGAACACAGGCAACACCCTTTTTGAACTCGGCCACAGTAACTTCTTGCAAGATACATCCACGAAGGCAAAAGAAACAAAAGCAAAAATGAACTATTGGGACTTCATCAAGATAAGAAGCTTTTGCACAGCAAAGGATACAGTCAACAAAACTAAAAGACAACCTACAGAATGGGAGAAGATATTTGCAAATGGCATATCAGATAAAGGGCTAGTTTCCAAGATCTATAAAGAACTTATTAAACTCAACACCAAAGAAACAAACAATCCAATCATGAAATGGGCAAAAGACATGAAGAGAAATCTCACAGAGGAAGACATAGACATGGCCAACATGCATATGAGAAAATGCTCTGCATCACTTGCCATCAGGGAAATACAAATCAAAACCACAATGAGATACCACCTCACCCCAGTGAGAATGGGGAAAATTAACAAGGCAGGAAACCACAAATGTTGGAGAGGATGCGGAGAAAAGGGAACCCTCTTACACTGTTGGTGGGAATGTGAACTGGTGCAGCCACTCTGGAGAACTGTGTGGAGGTTCCTCAAAGAGTTAAAAATAGACCTGCCCTACGACCCAGCAATTGCACTGTTGGGGATTTACCCCAAAGATTCAGATGCAATGAAACGCCGGGACACCTGCACCCCGATGTTTATAGCAGCAATGTCCACAATAGTCAAACTGTGGAAGGAGCCTCGGTGTCCATCGAAAGATGAATGAATAAAGAAGATGTGGTTTATGTATACAATGGAATATTCCTCAGCCATTAGAAACGACAAATACCCACCATTTGCTTCGAGGTGGATGGAACTGGAGGGTATTATGCTGAGTGAAGTAAGTCAGTCGGAGAAGGACAAACATTATATGTTCTCATTCATTTGGGGAATATAAATAATAGTGAAAGGGAAAATAAGGGAAGGTAGAAGAAATGTGTGGGCAATATCAGAAAGGGAGACAGAACGTAAAGACTGCTAACTCTGGGAAACGAACTAGGGGTGGTGGAAGGGGAGGAGGGCGGGGGGTGGGAGTGATTGGGTGACGGGCACTGGGGGTTATTCTGTATGTTGGTAAATTGAACACCAATAAAAAAACAAACAAACAAACATGAGAAACACGAGAGGGAAAGCTCTTGGGGGCAGAAACAGGACAGAATTGGAGTTTTTGTTGTTAAACATGTTACATCTTGGACCAGTGGAGATGCTGAGTAGAGAAATTGATTTGGGGGGTTCAGGTATAAATTCAAACATGGCAGTTGAAATCTCACAAACACACTGGTGTACCTAAAGATCACAGCTAACTCTTTGTATCTTGAAGGTGAATGGTAATCCCCTTTTTCATGCCTGGTATTGGTAATTTGTGCTTTCTCCTTTTTTTTTTTCTCATGGTTTAGGAGAAGCCCTTCACTCATCTACTAGTCTTTTCAAAGAACCAACTTTTGATTTTATTGCTTTTCCAGTTTGTTTTTTATCTCATTAATTTTTTCCTCCTACATTCTTTGTGTTTAATATGCTTTTTTCTAGCATCTAAAATCTTACAATTTTCAGTCTTTCCTCTTTTCAATTATATGCACTTTAAACTATAATTTTCTCCTGTCACATTTAGCTACAGCCCACAATATCTGATATGCCATATTTCAAATTTTCATTATCTTCACAATATTTCCAAAATTCCAATGGGACTTCTTCTTCGATCCATGGGTTATTTAGAAATGTGTTACATACTTCTCAAATATTTAAGGATCTTCAAGTATCTTTTTTATTATTGATTTCCAGCTTAATTTCTCTGTAGTCAGCAAATATACTCTGAATGATTTCAATTCTTTGAAATTTCTTGAAATTCATCTATGACCCAGTAAACTGAATGGATATGTCCTCAACAGCCACACTGTTAAGTAGGATTCTCAGATTTCTATCCTCACTGCTTTAAATAACTTGCTTATTCTATAGAGAGGCATATTAATTTCCCAATAGAGCTGTGAATGTTTCTTTTTCCTTTTAATTTGGTCAGTATCTGATTGATTGATATTTCCTAGTGGCCTGACTCTCTTAGCAGTATGAGATTCCCTCCTTATCTCCAGTAATGTTACTTCCTTTAAGCATGACATCATCTGCTGCTAGGACAGCCAGACCACTTTTGTTAGGTTTAGCGTCACATGGTTTACTCTCTTCTAGTCTTTTACTTAAAACATTTGAAGCCCATATTTGTAAGAAGTATCTCTTTTTAGTAGAACATAGTTTTTTTAATCCAATCTGACAATCTCAATTTTTTAATGCAAGTTTTTAATCAAAGTCTATTAACCTAAAGTGATTGCTGATATTTAGATTCAAACCTACATGTTCTAGTTTCCTTTTTCCTCCTTTTTTGCCATCTTTTGGATTAATCTACTATCCTTTATTACTCCATACATCCTTTGTATTTCATTTCTATTATTCTATTTACTCTTAGGTACCCATTCTTATTATTTCTTTTAGGAATTTACCCTACAGATAATCACATGGCTTCCTGAGTCAGAAGTACCTACTAAAAATGAGCATTATCATGTCCCAGACAATTTAAGGGCACTAGACCATTTGAATGTGGTCTATACCTTTTGAGATATTGAGAAATATATTTTGAAAACCATAACACAATATTGTTTCAAGCAGTTAATATTCATTTAAATTTACCCACATATTTACCTTTTCTCCTTTTTTTAAAGCTTTTATTCATGAGAGACTTAGGCAGAGGGAGAAGAAGGCTCCCTGCAGGGAACTTGATGTGGGACTTGATCCCAGGACCCCAGAATCACTACCTGAGCCAAAGGCAGATGCTCAAGCACTGAGCCACCCAGGTGCCCCTACTTTTTCTCTTGCACTTCATTCCTTCCTGCATTTCTGTGCTGCCATCTGTGATCATTTCCTTCTGCCTAAAGAACTCTCTTTAGTATTTCTTTAGTGAGAGTATGCTGGCAACAAATTTCTTCAGTTCTGATTTTCTGGAAACATCCTTACTTTACCTCTATTCTTTGGGTAACTGCTTTATTGAGATATAATTCATATATCACATAACTCACTCATTTAGAGTGTACAATTCCCTGGCTTGTAGAATATTCACAGAATTGTGCCTCCATCACAACAATTTTAAAATATTCCCATCGCCCAAAAAAGAAACCACATATCCATTAGCTGTAACTCCTCATTCCCACAATCACACCCCCGTCTAGCCCCCAGAAACCACTAATCTACTTTCTGTCTTGAAAGATTTGTCTATTCTAGACATTTCATATAAATGGAATCCCTAATATGTAATCTTTCGTGGCTAGCTTTTTTCACTTAGTGTAAAGTTTTCAAGGTTCATCCATATTACAGCATTTATCAGTACTTCATTCTCTTTATTGCTAAATAATATTCTATTGCATGAATACAGCAAATTTGATTTATCCATTCTTCAGTTGATAGACATTGGATTGTTTCCACTTTTTGGCTACTATGAAGTACTGTGAACATTTGTATATAGCTTCTTATGTAGACATACATTTTCATTTCTCTTGGGTATATTTTTTAAGAAATTGCCAGACTATTTTCCAAACTGGCTAACCATTTTACATTCCCACTGAAAATGCAGAAAGGTTTCAATTGCCCCATAATTCCAAAACACTCATTTGCTTTTAGATTATAGCCATCATAATGAATGTGAAGTGGTATCTCGTGGTTTTGATTTGCATTTCCCTAATCGTTAATGATTGTGAGCATCTTTTCATGTATTTATTACTAGTCATTTGGGGATCTTCTATGGAGAAATGTCTATTCAAATCCTTTACTCATTTTTTATTGGGTTGTTTGCCTTTTTGTTGTTGAGTTATATATTCTGGATACAAGTCCTATTTTGGATATGAGATTTGTAAAATATTCTCCCAATCTAAGGGTTGTCTTTTTACTTTCTCAGTGGGGTCCTTTGAAGCACAAACACTTTTAATTTTGATAAAATACAATTTACTTATTTTCTCTTTGGTTGTTTGTACTTTTGGTACCATATCACCTTTACTTTGAAAGATATTTTTGGAGAACATGGAATCTACATTAGCAGTTCTTTTCTTGGAGTACTCACAAAGTATGACCTGATGGTGCTCCAGCTCAAATCAACTCTATTTAAACATCAGCTGCCAATCTTACTGTTATTCTTTTAAAGAGAATCTATTTTTCTCAAGCTGCATTTAACGCTATCTTTGTCTCAATTTCCAATTGTTTTATATGAAGTGCTTATGTGTGGTTTACCTATTATTTATTTTGCCTGAGAGTTCTAGCACTTATTGAACTTGTAGCTTATCCTCATTTTTTGGTCTTGGAAAGTCTTCACTATCATCTCTTCAAATATTGCTTCCATCCCGATTTCTTCTCCCATTCTGGGACTCCGATATATGTATTTTAGACACATATACCATATGCCTATTATGCTCTTTTCTGCATTTTCCATTTTTGGCTCTCCATAAATTGGTCTTCAATGTCTTCTACTGACCTATATTCCAGATCATTGATTTTCTCTTCATCTATGTCTATTTTTCAGTTGAACCCATCTACTCCATTCTTTATTTTTGTATTTTTATTTCTACAATTTCTGTTTGCTTCTTTATATTATATACCCCTGCTTTGTTTTGTTAAAATTCTCCATCTTGCCTATTTTCTTGAATGTATTTGTCATAATTGTTTTAACGATCACATCTGATAACTCTAGTATCTATATCACATATAGATATTTCTATGATCCAAGTCTCTAGATATACAATGTATATTTTATTGACTACAATCATTGCTTATGAAGAAATTTCAAGGTTCTAGGTGATATCTTTCTAAAGGGAAGATTTTCCTTCGCTTCTGGCAAGCTGTAGGAGTACATCACCATAATCCAATCAAGGATTGAGCTCACCCAGAACTGGGTTTCTGTCTTTGTTGGCCTTATCTATTTTCAGTTAATCCTTACTTCTACTTGTAATCTTTAGGGGTCTCAACTGAATGCATGGAGTGTTTATTAAGATTTGTTTACCTTGGTGGGGTCTGAATTGTTTTCTTCTCCCCAGCACCATGAAACTGCTAACGGCTTTCCCTAACTTCTCAGCCTCCTCACAGTCATTTTCTGCTTGCCTTCATAGTCTCTGCACCTGCCACTGATGAACCAGTGAGTGCATCAAGGTGAAAAGCAACTCAGGATGTCAGGCTCATTGTCTCTGACCTCAATAACTCTCCCTTCTCTCTGGAATCTTGGCTTCCCAAGTCCTGACTGCCTTGGGAGCTTCTCTACTGCCTTCAAGAAGATATTTTTTGGTGCTTCGTCTACCTTACCTGTTGTCCTAGATGGGAGTATTGGTTTGCCACAAGCTAGTTCATTACAGTCAGAAGCAGAAGCCCAAACATCTAATTTTTAGTGGCTAAAAATATTTACTACTCACTTAACATGAATTGAGATGAATTATTTAATCCTTCCACAAGCTATGGGGAAGGGACTATTATTATTCTCACCTGATCACTGACATAAACCCATGGAGAACAGGTTCACAAAAAACTGTAACTTCAACAAACAGCTTGGCCGAGATCTTCAAAATAGTGGCAACTGAACCCAGACAGCCCAATTCTGGAGCTTGTGTCTTTAGCTACAGGAGAGTATAGAATGAGTTGGAAAGAAAAGCACAAGAGTAAGCCCTCAGAAGTCCAACATTTAAATATTGAGTCAAAGACAAAGACACTGAGAAGGAGCAGCAGAGGGATGAGAGAAAAACCAGAAGGTCGTACTACCAGCCAAAGAGGAGAGGGTTTCAGGTAGAACGTGATCGCTGAGACACATACTGTAACAACTTCCATTTGAAGATTACTAGGCCTAGCTTTATCAGCTGCTCATCCCTTCAAAAAAATACAAATTAAAATTTTAGGGGCATCTGGGTGCTCAGTT
Source organism: Canis lupus dingo (assembly GCF_003254725.2). Lineage (NCBI taxonomy): Eukaryota > Metazoa > Chordata > Mammalia > Carnivora > Canidae > Canis > Canis lupus. The sequence goes on from NC_064249.1 coordinate 53,574,881, forward strand.
GGTAAAGTGTCTGTTTTCACATCCCACCCTTCTACAAATATTCCCTGAGCATACACTGTGTCCCAGGTGTACCATGCTAATTTGGCCTGCCAGATAGAGGCAGTGCAAAACACTCTTGACTAGCTGGACCACATAACCAAATGCATGGGGCTAAAATGGAACACTTCATAATTAGAGAAACCATGCAAATATGAGAGCTTTCACTGATTCTCCTTAAAATCTGTAAAACTCCTACATAAAACTTACAAGGGAATTTTTAACTTATGATTGCTTTATTCTTCAAAATTTATTTTATTCCCAGTCATTGAAAGAAAAAGACTGGAATGTATAATGCAAAGATACTTGTCAACATAGAGAAGGCTTTGGGTATTACAATCAGAAGGAAGAGTTGAGGAAATGAGGACAAAGAGAAGATGGAGGGGAAGGAGCACATTATATTACTAATGTGAGCCACCAATCAGATCCCCTAAGGATAGAATTTATGCCTAGGGTCATCTAGGCCTGCCATAGAATTTATAAGGCCCAGTGCAAACTAAAAATGTGGGACTCCATGTTCAAAAGCAGGGGTCCTTTCTCAGGGGGCTCTCTTGCAACCTGTCATGGTGTTCTGATGTTTTGTCTTTTGTTTTGTTATCTTCTGTTTACTACTGCACTTCCTTGAGCTAAGGAATACTTACTTACTGGGCAGTGTAGACCCTCACTGGCACCCCCTTAACTCAGCACACAGGCATGAGCCTGCACCCCAGGGTAGTGGAAAGTTACTAGGCAGGCAGGGAGGGAAACCCACAGCAGAGGACCTGTCCTGGGGGACATTGCATAAACAGAGGCAGGTGAAACCGCCTATAAGCGGGAATGAACATGCTCTGTTGTCCCATTAGCTTTCATTTAAAAGACAAAATCAGGGACACCTGGGTCGCTCAGTGGTTGAGCACCTCCCTTCAGCCCAGGGCATGATCCTAGAGTCCCAGGATCGAGTCCCGCATCGGGCTCCCTGCATGGTGCCTAGTTCTCCTCCCTCTGCCTGTGTCTCTGCCTCTCTCTGTGTCTCTCATGAATAAATGAATAAAATCTTTAAAAATAAATTAAAAATAAAAGACAAAATCAAAAATAAAATTATTAAGCATTTCAAAAGTGTTTTAAGGGGCACCTGGGTGGCACAGTCAGTTAAGTGTCCAACTCTTGGTTTTGGCTCAAGTTGTGATCTCAGGGTCGTGAGATCAAGCCCCACATTGGGCTCCACACTGCATGGAGTCTGCTTAAAACTCTCCCTCTCTCTCTGCCCCTCTGTCCCATGTATGCTCCTTCTCTCTCCCTAAAGTAAATAAATCTCTTTTTTTAAGATTTTATTTATTTATTCATGAGAGACACAGAGAGAGAGAGAGAGAGAGAGAGAGGCAGAGACACAGGCAGAGGGAGAAGCAGGCTCCATGCAGGAAGCCCAACATGGGACTCGATCCCGGGACTCCAGGATCATGCCCTGGGCCAAAGGTGGCACTAAACCACTGAGCCACTCAGGCTTCCCAATAAGTCTTTTTTTTTTTTTTTTAAGTATTTTAAAAGGTGCTTTTTTGAAGCAGGACATTAACCCTCAAGTGTGGGGCACTGTGTGACAACAATGGTTGCAGAGCAGTGAAAGTATTCCTGAGACACAACCCCTCCATCTTAACACTGCCTTTTGGGTTCTAGGCTATGAGCCAAAATGGTCTGGTTGACCCACCAGCTCCTCTGATCTGCTTGTATTCCTGGGTGGCGGGGCCTCCAGAACATGGCTTGATTTACAAGACCCTATTACCCAGTGTCTCTGCTGTCTCTAAAACAGTCATTCTTAAACTTCTGAGTGCCTACTAACCTCCTGGGACATGTGTTTGAGAGGGTGTTCTGGGTCATACTCCAATATTCTAATTCTGAGGGTCTGGGTGGGCAGGGCTCAGAACATTGCTCATTTCCCACTATCCTCAGGTGATCTGATGCAGGGGCCTAGAACAGTACTCATAACAGGTGCCAAAGATACTGTGTTAAGCTCCCAGGTTGGGTTGGGGGTGGTAGGTGGAAGTCTCAGGTTAGGCTGAGGACCAAGAGCAGAGACTCTGTGGGAAAGGAGGGAGTCCCAATCCCTTTGGATTTTGTGGAGTCCTCAGTACTTCCTTCCTACTCCAGTACATTTGTGTGTAGTGTTCTGCATGCTGAGCCAGTGTGTCTTAGGGTGTGAGCAAGGGGTAGAGTATTAACTCCATGTCCGAGAGAAGGTATCCTGATACCCTAGGAAAACACACAAATGGGTCAAGGATCCAGCTCCACCTGGCATGTGTGCCATTAACACCCAGGAGGAGCCACACCTCAGGGGAAGTCCAGCTGGCCATGACTATGACTTCTAAGAAGAGCTTTCAAGAACACTAGAGGGAGAGTTGCCTGCCACCCAGGAAACCCTAAATACCCTGGTCACTCCACAGCACCCCCAGAAAATAGCCTGTGGGGAGAAAAGAAAATCAGCCAGTCAAGAGATTGGGTCTCTAGGCCTTGGGCCACTGCCAAGCCAGGAGCAAAACCTGGGGCTGTTGAGTTAGCGCTTCCTGTAAAGGGAAGGGAAGAGAGACAGACGGCTGGCGGCATGCAACCTGGCAGCTCATGCAGCACTCAGTTTGGCCTACGTGGCATTTCAAAATATTTTTGGTTAATTGCCAAATAGCGTTTTTTTTTAATATTTTATTTATTCATGAGAGACACAGAGAGAGAGAAGCAGAGACACAGGCAGAGGGAGAAGCAGGCTCCATGCAGGGAGCCCAATGTGGGATTCGATCCTGGGTCCCCAGGATCAGACCCTGGGCTGAAGGCAGCGCTAAACCGCTGCGCCACCCAGGGATCCCAACTGCCAGATAGTTAAAAGAGGTTGTTCATAACATTCCAAGTTTCCAGCTTCTCTTGAAGGATGGAAAGATCCGGAAGCTCTGGACCATCCCTTCCAGGCCCAGGGAGGCTGGGATGAGCAGCAGCCATCCTCTATTCGGGGGTATATGCTCTGCTGGTTCTCCCAAGGCTATCTGCCCGCCTGACTCTCTCTGTCACCTGTCTGGACCCTGGCTCAGGTGACTCCAAGGCGCTTTTACCTCAAATGCTCTTGGATAAAATGTGCAATTTCTCCATTCAGTTTCAACCGTGCAGAACACTAATGTTCTCTGCCTGACACATTCTCAATAACCAGAGGATTTCAAAATCAGCAGTGTGAAATCAGCAGACAATTTGACTCTCCTCTGTTCCCTGAGTGATTCATTAACTATGTGACCAGACAGCCCGAGTTTAGTGACCAGCTGGATCCCCTCAACAAAACACTCCACTCTTTACTAGCGCACTGAGCTCTGTGCCACCATGAGCATACTCAGGGTCCCAGGTACCCAGGTCATTATCCACTGCTCCCGTTTCCTCTTTTGTCACCACAGCAAATAGCGTCATCCCAAGATGCCTGATGTCCCTGGTTACGAGAGCCCTGCCTGGTGGCAATGCCTCCCCCCACCTCACATGACAAAGTATAGGGCTGCTGAGAGCTATAATTAAAGCCTGGTCCCTGTACTCCTTGCCACAACTTTTTAAATCCAATTTAAAAATCCACAGGCATCCCTGTATTTCTAAATTACAACTGGTCCATTTTTAAATTAAAAAAAAAAAAAAAAAAAAAAACAGTGCCCTTGCTCCTTAGCTGAAGACCACATGACTCTCAGATCTCTCCTGGAGCGTCTGGCCACCATAAGACAAGCTTCTAAACAGCCATTTGTAGGGAAAGGCAAAAGTTGCAACACTTCCATTTATGATGCCGTATGCTTCAAGTGAATATTCCCTGAAAAACCCCCAAACATGTTGTCATCTTTAATTAGTGTTTGATAAATGTTTGTAGAGAGAAAGTCATCACCTCTTCTGGGATTATCTAGCAGCCTAGAGCAGAACTATCACTGTCACCGGGTCTGGGGCATTTGGGGACCTCGCTCATTACGCAGGACGTGCACTTCTGTAACCGAAAACCAAGATTGTCGGTACACGACTCCAGCTACGCTCCAAGCTCATTGGAGAGTCTGGAGAATCCCACCATTCGTACAGAAATAATCTTCAATCTATGACTGTTCAGGATTGAGCTTTTTGGAATCAATGGACATTTTCAACACAGTATATATTTTCTGGAGTGAAACTCTACTTTGCAATTTTGAATTTGTAGATTCAGACCAGTCATCAGTCATCACTGTTTGGGATCTGGAGATACTCTGCAGCTGAAAAGTATACTACAAGGTTGGCTTTAAAAAAAAAAAAATCTAAATTGAAATTTTCCTCGGGTCCCAGAAACAGTTCCAGTGGCTTCAGTTAGAAGTAGTGGCCCGTCTGTGACAGGACTTCACTCACGTCCCTTTCTGATTGGGCACTCAGGTAAAGAGATCTGGTATTCATGGGAAAAAAAAAAACCCTCATACCTACTATTTTCATGGAGAAGCACACATGTACATGTTTGCCTGCTTGTTGTTGTTTTTTTTTAATTCATCTAAAATGTGAATTTCTTATGGCCCCCTCACAGTTTGGTTGTAGACAGAAAGTAATCATTCCCAGATCCTCCAGAGAAATGCTCTGGCCAGGCAGATCCTGCAGCACCCGATGTGTCTGGTGTATGAACATGTCCTGTGTCCTGTAAGGCTGCCACCAACCCTTACACTGTTCCTGCAGCAATATGCCCAGATCATCATCTGCACAAATACACCTGGTGTCACACACACCTTCATGCACCCTCATGGAGGGAAATGGCCAAATAGGCAGGAGCCATTCATGCCTTAGGCCCCCTGTGCTAACCCCTTCAGAGCCACTACCCCATAGCAGCAGAGGTCTGTAAGGAGCACAGGAGCATCCAAGTTTCTGCCCACCTGGAGGACAGGGACAGTGATGTACACAGTAGCATCCACAGAAAGCAAGGTGGGTATTTCCCTGAGCCAGCTCTAGCAAAGCTGGGAAAACAGGACAGAGCATGCTAAGATTAAATGCTGGACAGTACTAGAACCTTGATATTATGACTCCAAGGCCACAATTATTTCTACAAGGCGGTGCCGTGGGCATCCACAAAGCCACCCCAGGTCCTGGAGACTTGTAGCTGCTCCCAAAGCCAAGGAGGGTGGCACTCAGGCACAGCTCCTGAAGGATGGGCACGCAGCCAAGGGTGCTAGACTGAATGGGCTTAAAGGTGGATTCTGGAATGCCTCTCATCAGCTGCTGGAGCTCCGTACAGGATTAATTAAATTAGTCCCTAGGCTCTGAGCCAGAGTGGCAAGCAGGACGATTCCCTCTCTCCCCAACTCCACCCCTTCTCATTCCCACTGGAGAATTCTAGTAAAACCTACAATCACGTTATCTCAGAGTAGGTCAGAAAGCGGATTTCCTGGTACAGAGCATCTCAACCATGCCTGGGCCCTGCATGTGGCACATTTTCACCCGGCTTCACCGTCCCTCTGGGAAGCCAGGCCACACAGGTTTCAGACAGACATTATGGCCACTGCACCAAGATTTAGCAGGAACGAAAAGCTCAACCAAAAACAGCCTTCATCTAATATACTGGGACTCCAATTTCTAGAAAGGAGTCTATACTTCATAGTAGTAAAGAATTCTTAATTTCTTCTTTGGTGTCCTTAGTTATTGAATCCCTGTTTTATGCAAGACATGATGTTAGCTGTTGTTTAAAGCATGACTCCCATCTCAAAATCAGGTCATCTGAGTGTAGCTACTCTTAGAACAAAGGTGAAACAGATACATGAATAATGACCCCCAGAGAGTCTGCTCATGTCAGTGTCAATCTCTGGGCTTGTGTATTTTTTTTAAAAAGATTTATTTATTTATTCATGAGAGACACAGAGAAAGAGAGAGAGAGAGAGAGGCAGAGACACAGGCAGAGGGAGAAGCAGGCTCCATGCAGGGAGCACCACATGGGACTCGATTCAATCCCGGGTCCCCAGGATCAGGCCCTGGACTAAAGGTGGCACTAAACCGCTGAGCTACCCGGGCTGCCCTGGGCTTGTGTATATTTTGTTGTAATGTATTATGAAAATGTAACCAGGAAAAAAAAACTTTTTGGAAACTCAGTGGTTCGATCAATGCTTTCTACACAGGAATCAGCTACAGATCTTGTGAAATGCAGACTCCAATTTAGTAGGTGGGGCAGGGCCACGATTCTGCATTTCTAACAAGGGCCCACTGATGTTGGTGTTTCTATGGGAAGACCGTAGGCAATGAAGGTGGGGGGCAGGGGAGAAAGAGAGAGAGAGATAAAGAGAAGGGGGAAGGAAAAGGGATGGAGAGGGAAGAGGCAGAGTGAGCTCCATCAGGAGAGAGAAAGCGCACTTGTCATAGGTGGGGGGGGGGGGGTTGGCGGTGTCAGGCAAGGGATCATGAAGGAAGAAATATCTGACTATGGCCAGGAATATGGATGTGATTTCAAAAGGCACACATGAAGAATGGAGGGAGGGGTAGGGATGAAGGCTTGGAAGTTAAAGAAAGAAAAAGAAAAGAAAGCAGAAACTGGACTCATGGTACACTAAGGCATCCGTCCATCCAGTCTGACTATTGGGTAGAGCAGTAGTTCTCAAACAGGAGCACGTAGAGTCATCTGTGGGGGGCTTCTCACAATACAGAATGATGGGCCCCACCCCCAGGAGTCTCTGGATCACTGGCACAGGGGCAGGTTGCACGTCTAACCACCACCTAGATTTTGCTGAAGCTGCTGGCCCAGGGACCAGACCTTGAGAACTGCTAGGACAGGGTTTGTCAAACAAAGACAAAGGATTTTGCCCCACTCCCACCCGCACTACATTCCAGGGAGGACAATCAGATTGTCTCAAAGAGTGGACTGTTCCCATCTGGAAATGGGTACAACAGCTCATGTTACTGCCAAGGCAAAGATGGTTATAAATCCAAAAGGGCAAAATCATCTGTCCCTCTGGATAAGCTTTACAAGCGATGGGTTTGAATCCATCCCACCAAGTTAAGTGGGGACAACATGGAACCCTTTCAGCTTGTGGATGAACTCCCAGAGAAGTCGAGTTGACCAACAACCACCCCAAATGTCAACCTGTCAAGTGCTCAAAGACAAAGTTATGTCTGCCCCACAGCCATCCACTCCAGGACTAATTTTTCCTCCTTCCCTCCTTTGGCAAGTAATAATTGGACCCTGAGAAAGTCTAGAAAGTCAGCTCTCACAGAGTCAGTGAGCTTCTGGGGCTGACTGCGAGGCAAGCCCAGGAGCACCAGCAACTCCAGGGATCCAAGGCCTGGTGGATGAGCATAAGTTACAGAGAGTCTGTACCCCCGGCCAAGGACAGTGTGGACAACAGATACACAAAAAGGGTGAAAATCCTCTGCCTGGGGTGCTTGCGGGGCTCAGTCAGTTGAGTGTCTGCCTTCAGCTCAGGTCATGATCCCAGGGTCTTGGGATCAAGCCCCATGTCGGGCTTCTTTCTCAGCAAGGAATCTGCTTTCTCCCTCTCCCTCTGCCTGCTGCTCCCCCTGCCTGTGTTCTCTCTGTGTGTGTCAAATAAATAAATAAATAAACAAACAAAATCTTTAAAAAGAAAGAAAGAAAATCCTCTGCCTGTAAAATGCCCACAAGCAACAGTTGTGTGAGACACACAAACAAGCAAACAGAGCAGATGCGAGCCAAGAGGTGCCACCCCAGGGAGCAGAGAGTGGCTCTGACTCAGCTCCTCTCCTGGGCTGTGCCTTCAAACCACACAGCAGGGGCAGAGGTGTGATGAAAGCCCATAGATGCCAGAGGCCACCTGGGATCAGTGAAGCCAGAACGTCCGGGAGCCAGGGCTCTGGCAGAAGGACGCTGAAGGCCCCAGCCCTTCCAAACCTGCAGCTGGCACCTCACCTTTAAGTGCACAGCCACCCACCCCAACTGAGCCGAGAGCTGGGTCCAGCCCGTGTTGGCAACAGGCCAGAACCTGTCCTTGTGCCCAAAATGCACCAATCAAGAAAGATTCTTTCCAAGAACCACCCAAGCTGTGCCCGGAGAGTAGTCTGGGCCTGCAGAAACACACGCCCTTCAAGCATTTTGTACTTCCAGTTGGCCTGAAGGGGGGAGAGAAGGAGGGAGAGAGAGAGAAGGGGGCATCCTCTGGGAGTCCTCAGAGATGCCACTGCCCCAACCCCAAGGCATCAAGTGGAAGTCATAAAGCATGGCTCTCCAGCGGGCACTGGGTTCCTGGCACACACAACCCCTGTCACCTGGAGCTGTGCGGCAGGCCTGTGATGGGGCTCATGGTCCTCCTCCACCACTGTCCTCGCTGCCCTGGCTGCCAGAGGAGAAGCTGCCGTCTTATAAGGAGAGCCAGTCCCTGTGAGAGCCACATTCGAGAAGCAACCAGGATAGCCCAGAGGAAGTGGGCACCATGCATCCTCTCAGACATGCTAGGGCCGGGGGCGCTGCAGGAAGGGGGACCCAAGGAAGCCAGTTGTCACCAGCCTTCCCCCTCACTCCAGACTCCCCCCACAATCCATGCTCTGCATTAATGGAAGGAACTCCTCCATGCATTTGTCCTTCACCGAAGCAACGTGAAGCTTTCTCAGCAGTGGTGCTGGAGGGATGCTACAGGAGGAAGGCGCTGCCGAGGGAGGGGGGGTATGGGGTGAGGACGTCCAGTGAGGTTCTGCCCCAGCTCCACAGCCAGAATGTTCTATCTCCCAGCAACCCTGCAGCCCCTGCACAGTCAGCCCAGCCATCACCTTCCTGCATCCCCTTTTGGGACAGACATGAGGCCCTTCTAGCTCCTGCCCACACTAGCACCCCAGTTCCTTCTGCTCACCCACTGCCTCCTTGGGGTTTCTCTCCTATGGTCCTGATGGTCCAGCCTTCTGGACAGAGATACTTGGGCTCCAGGCCTCGTGCCTGCACCAGTGTTCCCTCCCACTACACACCCACACCCCCACCGCCTGCCCACCCCACCTCAATTCTGGGGGCTTGCTTCCTGTTTGTCCAGTGATCAAGGACCCGCCAAACCAGCAAACTTCTCTACCATCTAATGCAATCAACGATGCCTTCTCCAACCAGGTCTATACCCCTTCCAAGTCCATCCTTCCTTGCACACTCTCCCTCAGCCCTGGGGTACCATGGACAGTTTTCATATATCCTATACTCTCTCATTGTAGCTTAATAATTCTTAATAATAAACTTCCCTTGGGATGCCTGGATGGCTCAGTGGTTGAGCATCTGCCTTGGGCTTAGGTCATGATCCCAGGCTCCTGGGATCAAGTCTCCCTGCAGGGAGTCTGCTTCTCCCTCTGCTTATGTCTCTGCCTCTCTCTGTGTCTCTCATGAGTAAATAAATAAAATATTTTAAATATATATATATATATTTATATATACACTTCCCCTGTTTAAATCACTGTGTGATTTCTACCTCCCAACCAGATCCAGACCATGATGCCAGAATTCTCCCCGAGGTGCACCCCAAAGAAGCCCTATAGTTACAGGGGGTGTAGCCAGGCCAGCACACCCTGTGTTACTCATCTGCTGACACCGAGGTACTCACAGGAGCAAGGGGCCCCCTACAAAGTACAGACACTAACTTTTAGTGTAGTATGTGATGATCAATCCTATTCTTTTGTCAATTGAGTATATACAGAAGTCAGGAACAGTGACTCAGACCCTCCTCTTAAAGATTCTTATTTTATCCGGCAATCCAAAAGTTTTTTGGATGCTTACTAACAATAGGTGTCTTGGAGCCTATTTCTATCAAACACAGGGGAAATTATGTGTACCTTATTTTCAATAACTTTTTTACCTTTTTACAAAAGAAAATAGGAAAGGGGTACCTCGTGGCTCAATAGGTTATGCCTCCGACTCTTGATTTCAGCTCAGGTCATGAGCTCAGGGTCCTAAGATCAAGCCCGGCATCAGGCTCTATGCTGAGAGTGAAGCCTGCTTAAGAGTCTCTCTCCCTTGCCCTCTGCCCCACCTCTTCCCCATCGTGCATGCTGCCTCTCTCTCTCTCTCTCTCTCTCTCTCTCAAAAAAAAAAAAAAAAAAAAAAAAAAAGGAAATAATTGGATATACACCTCTTTGAAGGAAATCTTACAAAGTGATTAGCACCCATCTGTGATCTGGATGTAATCAGAACTCAGAGGTCAGGGGAGGGACTTGGGAGGGAAAAGGGAATGTCAACTCTTGGGGGCAGGAACATACTCAGTCCCGGGCCTGCCACTGCCTGTGAGCCACCCTCATGGCTCCAATTCCATGTATGCTCACTCACTCACTCACCAGGAGGTACTGAGCATCTAGTGGGCCAGAATGGAACGAAATACATACTCTGATGTTGCATTCACTAACTGGAACAAAATACATACTCTGATGCTCCTGACCTTGATGTGATTTCCCAGGGAGACCTCCCTGCTGGGAGGAGACGGAGCCCATACACAGCGGGGTGCCCAGCAGCCAAATCATTTTCAGTGACTAGGCTGGCCTCCCCATGTGAAACCAACTCACACAACTGGAAACACAGACAATTTTTCATGGGCTGGACTTCTGCTGGATGAACTAGCCATCAAAATGATTCACAGAGGGTCCTGCAAGGCCACAGGCCCCTGCCTTCAGCCTGCCCTCACCAGCAAAACCTTTACCCAGGTCAGGAAGAGCTCATCCTCAGAGGTCATCTTCACCATCCCCGTGAACCAACTTCACAGGAAGGAGGAGCAGTAAGGACGTCTGTTCTGTAATTGTTTGCATTATGGCTGAGCTGGTCTGCCTCAAGCAATGCATAATAATAAGTCCTTACATTTATAGGGCACTTTACTGCACTTGAAATACTTTTACAAACATTTCCTTTTGGGAAAGGAAATCTCTCGCTACTTGGGCTTTTTTTTTCTCTCAGATGCTTTGTTTTCGCTTCTTGAGAAGCTTCTGTGTAATCCACTCCGTGACATAATACACAGGCCACAACAATGTTAAGGGTCACCTCCAACGCACAAGGAGAAAACCTGTGAGTTTAAAAAAAAATTAATAGATCTGGTTAATTTGCACTTAAAGTTGGTTAATTTCAAGCCAAATCTACTTCAGTGGGTATCAGGTTCATGCAGCACAATCCCCTGCAGGTGTGTGGGAAACACCACGCGCTGCTACAGTCCAAACATCCCCTGTCAGTGTAGAAACTGCCTCCAGACCAGAGGAGCACCCAGCCACGCACACTCCCGGTAGGCATGACTAAGCCATCACCTCGTCCTTCCACCTGAGACCTGACCTCCAAGCTGACCCTAGGGGGCACTAGGAGTGGATTGAACTTGGCATAAGCCACAGAAAGCTACCTGCCCTTCTTGAGCTACAGGTGCCCTGCGCATCCCACTCAAGTTCTGTCCTGGGATTCCATCTCCTAGTGGCTCAGGGGTCCATGCAGCCCTCCCCAAGACGTCTGTAGCATTGCTAGGAACATGCTCACATGGCAGGGCCACAAACCAGCTGGCCTCCTCTCTTCTCCAGTCCTGTTTTTCCTCCTTCACAGTTGGGCTAAAACTCGACTCGCCCACCTCCCCCCTTCTCATCTCCCTGATACAGCCCTGAGTGATTGAACCACCCTGTCCCACTCCCTGCAGCCACCAGACTGCCAAGCCGCAGCACGTCTCTGATCCCATCTCTAACCCCTCCTTCATCATCATGAGGGAATACTTTTAAAAGATGAAGCCTCTGCACTGCAGTGATTTACGTCTCTCTAGAATCTTCTTGTGCCTTTAGCACAGTGGCTACACATGTATTATATAATGCTGAGCACAGGAGTGGTTCTTCTGGGTGGCAGAACCATGGAGACCAGGACTGGTAAGGACAGAGACAGAACCCCGCTCTGCTCTGCTCACATGCGGAGTGTGGGTGATGGGGGTGGGACACGGGAGAGGGCGCAAGGGCAGGCCAGAGCAGATCGCATGGGACGAAGGTGCCCACACACTCTCCTGCACGCTGTGCACACACAACAAAGGTTTCAGAGGGGAGGGATGGGGCTGGTGTCAAGTTTCTGGAATCTCTGGTAGCTCTGCGGATAGCAGACAGCAGGAAGTGGGAGCTTGCTTTTGCTTCCTCCTATTGCTGCTGAGAGCTTCAGGTCTGGAGGCCTGACCGCAGGCCGTGGGCTGCCTGAGGATAAAGCCCGGAGATGGTGGATGACCCCCAAGCCACAGCCCTCTGTCCCTCGGGAACTGGCTTCTTCGGAGAGCAGGAGGTGGGGAGATGTGAAGTGGTGGTTAGTTTCTGAGTTTTACCAAATAAAGTAGAATCTAAGTGTGGGGGGGGCGGCGGTGGAGTGGTTTTAGGTACAAGCCGTGAGGCGTGAGGTCAGCAAGGGGCAGTGAAATCAGGAGGGAGCTATGGCCTCCAGCTTAGCCCACCGCATCTCTGCACTCACTTCTTGAGCAGCCCCAGCCAGCTCAGGACTTTAAAGACCACCCATCCCTGCTATGTAGCCCCAACCTAAAATCCAGACTTGAAAATCCATCGCCTATGTGGCATCTGCACTTGGATACCCAACCGACCACCCCACCTTGATACACCCAAACTAAGCCCCTAATCTTGCCCACAAACCTGCTCTCCCACAGTCCTCCTGTCTCAGCAGAAGGCTCCTCTGACCTTCCAGCTGCTCTGGCCATAACCACCAGCCAGCTTTGACCCCCCTCTTCCTCCCACATCCCATGCAGTCTGTTGGGAAAGCTTGTGCTTCTACCTTCACCATATATTCAGAATCTCTGACTTCTGCCACTATCACCCTCGCAATGAGGATCCTGGTATCACCTCTACCTACCCTACAGTCTCTCTCTTGACCCGGCAGCCAAAGAGATCCCTTGTAGTATGAATCAGATTTTGACACTCTGCAGCTCAAAATCCCCCAGCAGCTACTCACTGTGAAGCTCTACAGTTGAACTGCCCTTTATCTGTCCGCCTCTCCCACTGCTCTTCCCCTTACTCACTGCACTCTAGCCACTCCGGATTCTTGGTTGTTCCTCAAACATGCCAAGCACACTCCTGCCTCAGGACCTTTGCACTTGCTGTTCTCTCTCCCTGGAATCCAAAATACTCTTCCCCTAGAATGCCATGTAGCTTCTCTCCTCCCTCCCTGTAGGCCTCTGCTACAATGTCACCTTTCTGGAGGCCTTCCTTCACCGTTCCATATAAAATAGCAGCCCTGGCCCTCCCTCACCCCGTGTTATATTCTTCTTATCCTTCACCACCTGACATACACCTGTCTGTCTCCCCAGCAGAATGTCAGCTCCATGAGATCAGGAATTTCATTCTGACCACTGCCTTAGCCCCAGTGCCCAGTATATGGCAGCCAGTCACACATTAGTAGAATGTAGGACTTTGACAACTGAGAATGTGGAATAGAAGGCTTCTAAGAAAGCAGGGATGCTGCCAAGAGAGAAGCAGGAGCACTAGGGAGAAAAGAAGATAGCATGGAATAAAGCACGAGTCAGCAAACTATGGCTCACGGGTCCAATCCAGCCCACCACTTGTTCCTGCAAATAAAGCTTTATTGGAACATATGCATTTGTTCAAGGTTTGTCTATGGTGCCAGTTGCAGCACAAGATTTGAGTAGTTGCAGCAGAGATTCTACGGCCCACTCAGCATGAATACTTACTCCCTGCCCCTTCATAGGAAACTGTTGTCAACCTCTTACATAAAGCAGAATTTTTCAAGCCATAAACTCAAGGACAACCCTCCCACAAACAAAAACGTCTGCAAACCTTCCAGGAGGCTCACACCCCCGTTTGAGACACAGTCACAGAGCAAATACGGCAGTGGTGGAGAAGTAAGACTTCGCATCAGTCCCCGGTGCTGCCACTCAGTAACTGTGTGACATTACATAGATAACTTCTCTGGGGCTCTTCTTCCTTCTCAATAAAATAAGAAACACTACCAACCACCTCGTAGAACTATCGGGAAGAGTCAAGATTTTGTAGGTAAAGCACTAACGATGGCTAGCTCACAATATATCTACGCAACTAACCACTGAGAATTCTCTGTCCTCCAAACACAGTCTTGATGCTACACATGTATTGACTCATCTTACCCTTACAGAGACCCTAACAGGGCTGGGCCAGGACTCCAGCAGGTTTTCCTTATCTTTAATGAACACAATTTTCATTTTTAAAAAATAAGTTTTTATTTAAATAAAGATGTGGGATGTCTGGGCTGCTCATTGGTTGAGTGTTTACCTTTGGCTCAAGTCATGGCCCTGGGGTCCTGGGATCGAGTCCTGAATCAGGCTCCCTGCAGGGAGCCTGCTTCTCCCTCTCCCTATGTCTCTACCTCTCTCTCTCTGTCTCTCATGAATACATAAATAAAATCTTTTAAAAAAAGATAAAATGAAATAAAAGTGATGAAGTCTATGGCTTCAGCATTGGGAAAGGACTGACTCTGGGGAGTCAGGGAAAGCCCTGAGCTCCCTTGGAGAGCTGCATGGGTCCCTGTGACCTCTGTCAATCTCCCCAGCTGCTTCCCAAATTAGCAAGAAAATCTCCAGATTCAAAGAAACCTCATGACACACTTTGCAAAGATACCACGGAAAGAAACTGATTTGGTGGCTATTTTTGGCTGGTTAGCAGATAACTGGTCGTTGCAGAAGCAAACCTCTTGAATCATTGGCTTTAAAATGCCAGACTCAGAGCAGAGAAACAGCAGCGTGGCAAAGGCAAACACTGCAGGGCACCCGCTCCCTCTAGGGCTCTGCTTCCTGAACCAGTGACGTTCTTTCGACTTTTTCACAAACCAAATGTGCAGTATTATTTTCTCAAGTATTTTCTAAAGTTTGAACTACTTTACTCCTATGAAATATGTGGGGGAAATTGTGCACCATTGAAATGTACCGTCTGTTAAATCAGAAAAAAGAATTTTCTTTTCTGAAGATTTTATTTATTTATTTATTTATTTATTTATTTATTTATTTATTTGAGAGAGAGAGAAAGAGAGAAAGAGAGCATGAACAGGGGAAGAGGGACAAACAGACTCCTTGCTGAGCAGGGAGCCCAAGGCAGGGCCCGATCCCAGAACCCTAGGATCATGAGCTGAGCCGAAGGCAGACGCTTGGCTAACTGAGCCACCCAAGCGCCCTGGAGAAAAGAATTTTCAACTCAGACTAGATAACATGAGAAGCAGCATTAATTAAGAATCAATAGTGAATTCTTTTATGATACCATTTTTTAGGAGTAAATAACGTTTTTAACTTACTTGGTGAGACTAACGACAGGCAGAATTTAAAAGGAAAGCCTGACTTGGAAGTCAACTTAATTATGGCCCTGGCAGGCACAGTTGAATCTTTCAGTTCCCATAAACTCAAGTGTGTCTCACTTCGTTCCTGGACTTTCCCATTACCAAGATGGGGCCAGACTGAAAGCCCTAGTGTGAACACAAGACATTTTTTTTTTTTAACAAGACATTTTTTATTTCAGCTCAACCACCGTGCTCACGGAAGATGGACATGGCTAGGCTGCTGAGTGGTCCCAGCTAACAGCACTCCACAGGGAAACACCCTCAGGGAAGAGATAACTGTGGTTCATTTTATAGGAACCAGTACCATTAGAACAAGTGAAGTTTTAGTTTGCTGTCTTATCTTGGGCTGCTATAACAAAATGCCAGAGACTAGGTGACCCAAACAAGAGACATTTCTTTCTTACAGAGGCTAGGAAGTCCAAGATCAACCTGTTAGTAGATTCACTTCTTGGACTTCCTGGCTTGTAGATGGCCACCATCTTTTTTTTTTTTTTTAATTATTTATTTATTTAGTTAGTTAGTTAGTTATGAGAGACGGGGGGGGGGGGTCGAGGCAGAGACACAGGTAGAGGGAGAAGCAGGCTCCATGCAGGGAGCCCGACACGGGACTCGACTCGATCCTGGGTCTCCAAGATCAGGGATGGCCGCCATCTTACTATGAGCTCCCATGGCCTTTCCTTGGTACCTTCATGTGAAGAGAGGGATCTCTCCTGCCTCTTCCTCTTCTTATAAGGACACAAAATCCCTATATGTAGATATAAGGGGCTACTTATAGTCCCTTATACTATAAAGGACTATTTATAGTCCCTTTTATGATGGACTACTTCCATCATGGCCATGGTTTATGACATCATTTAAATTTTAATCACCTCCAAACATTTCACCTCCAAAATGCCATCACATTGGGGGTTAGACCTTCAACATAGGAATTTTAGAGGGACCCAAACATTCAGCCCATAACATGCCCTGAATAAAGTTTTTAAAACATCTTTTCATTCAGGTTCTGAAAATGGAATTCTTGCTTTCTCAAAGAAGCCCTCTCTACCGCCCACTGGGTCTAAGCTCTACTACATTCTGAAATCTTAGCATTTGTGTCTCAGTCTACAAAATACTAATTTACATCTGTCCTTTTGTTAAATAAATGCCCTTCTGTCTCTTTCATCTGTGGGTGTGGGCTCCCCTATCAAGAATTCTCTTTGCAGCAGAGTGAAAAAAAGAGGAGGGGGAAGAAGGGGGGGCAGTGGAAGACAAAAAAGAGCCTTTGCTTTCCTTCCTTCTGCCCACAGCACTCTGCCCACTGCCAGCATCATCTATTATGAGTGAGGCAGAGACGATGGAGCTCTAGTGTCTCCAAGAAAGAGAAGAGCCACAGGAATGGCCCTTCTCTTTTCATTTCAATAATTCCTGGTCCTGAGGTTCCTCAAAAACCATGATGCTAAAGCACTCACTGTGCTTAGGGATGAGGATAAATCTGCTACTGCACAATCTCAAAATCAGAGTATCTGAAAAATACCAGGGACGTTATCATCACCTCCTTCTTTTCCACATAGCCAATTCGCAATGGCAAAAGCCAGGAGATTCTATATCAATGGTTTCCATCCTCTATGGTTTTTTTACATAAGTTTTTTTATTATCTAAGGATAAGCCATTTAGAAAACACTGAATACATCCATGTCACCACCACTCAGATAATAACATAGAGCATTCCTCGTTCTATGTTAATCCCCTTTTTCATCCAAATGTAATCTAGGGGCACCTGGGGGGCTCAGCGGTTGAGAGTCTGCCTTTGGCTCAGGTCATGATCCCAGGGTCCTAGGACTGAGTCCCACATCAGGCTTCCTGCAGGGAGCCTGCTTCTCCCTCTGCCTATGTCTCTGCCTCTCCCTGTGTGTCTCTCATGAATAAATAAATAAATAAAATCTTTAAAAACAAAAACAAGGGTAACTCCTATCTTAAATGGTAAAATTATAAATTAGCTTTCCCATACTTGAACTTGATATAAATTAAGTATTCTCCAGTCTAGCTTCTTTCTTTCAAATATATGTCTGCGAGATGCATCCATGTTGTTACATGGATGTAACAGCACACTGATTTTCAGTAGCTGTAGGACATGCTATTGTATGAATATAACACAATTATCCATTCCACTGCTGATAAACATAGTGTGGTCTCTGTTATTTAGTATCACACAGATTGCTACTGTGAAGATTTTTACATACATCTTTCGGGCATCTATGTTTATGTATCTGTTGGGTTTATAAGTATGGGATGGTGAGTCATAGAGCGCATGCAAATGTTCAGTTCTGTAGCTGTAAAAAGAGTATTTAAAAGTGGGTATGTGACCATTGCTTTGGTTCCACATCTTTGCCAACCTTAAGTTTTATCATGCTTTTGAATTTTAGCTATTCTGGTGGGTGTGCAAATTAAGAAAAAAAATTTTTTTTGCGTGTCCCTGGTGAATAAAGTCTATTGGCCATTTGGGTATTATCTTGAAGTGCCTGTTCAAGTCTTTCCCCTCTTCTTCTATTAGTCTGTCTTTTCTTATTTATTTAGTAGGAGTAGGCACTCTTTACGTATTTTGAATATGAGTCCTTTGTAGAATAATACATACATACAGATAGATAAAGAGCCCATAAATATCTTCTCCCATTGTGTGACTTGCCTTTCAACCTGTATTGGTGTCTTTTGATGGACAAATCTTAATTTTAATGTACTCCAAATTATCACATTTATTCTTTTATGGCTAGTGCTTTTTCGCATCTTACCTAAAAATCTTTGCCTATCCAAAGTTGTGAATATTATTTTCCTTTATTATCATGTAGGGACTTTATTATTTAACCTTTCACCATTAGATTTATGATCCATCTGGAATTGAATTTTTAATATAATGCAACATAAGAGGCAGGAAGCATTTATTCCCATACGGATATCCAATTAACCTAGGACCAGTTACTGAAAGGATAAACCTCTTCCCACTACATGGCAGCATTACCTCTGTCATCACTAATACACGTGTATGTCTCTGGATTCCATGCTGTTCCAAGGTCTAGTTATAGACCTTGCACTACTGCACTAAATTGGGGATGAGGGAGCCCTTGCATCAATACCACATGTTTTAGGTACTATAACTTTGAAATAAATCTTCATCCTAGCAATGTAAGTCCTCTCTTTTGTTCTTTTTCAAGACTACCTTGGCCATTCTCAGTCTTGTGCATTTCCATATAAATACTAGAATCAGTTTGTCAGTTTCTACAAAAAAGGAAAATCTACTTAGATTTTAATTGGGATTACATACACCAATTTAAGACAAATTACATCTTTGCAATACTGAGTCTTCCAATTTATGAACATGATATATCTGTCCATTTAATTCAGTTTTTAAAAATACCTTTCAATTTCCTAAGTAGAGGTCTAGAATGTCTTCGGTCAAATGTACACCTAGATATCTGATGATTTTATTTTTTTATCATTTTAAGTTTCTAGATTTTGTTTCTGTGATACAGAAATTGAGTTAATTTTTGTATACTGATCTCGTATCCAGCGACTACTAAATTCATTTGTTAATTCTAGGTGATAAAGTATAGATTATTCTGAATAATCTTCATATATAATCATGATGTCTACGAATGACAATTTTATTCTTCCTTTCAAATCTTCATACTTTTTATTTCTTTTCCTGGCTTTGTTGTACTTACTAGGACTTCCAGTACCATGTTAAAAAGAAGTAATTATAACTGACTTCCTTGTCTCAGTCCTAGTTTCAGGGCTTTGAGTATTTTACCATTAAATATGATGTTTGTTCTATATTTAAAGAGACATCATTCATCAATATCTGCAGTTTGCTGAGATCCAAGTTTGCTAAGAGGTTTTTTTAAAACAAATGAATATAAACTTTAACAAATGCTTTTTCATATTATGAACATGATTTTTCCCTTCAGCCTGTTAGCATATTGAGTAACACTGATTTTTAAATATTCAACCAAATTTTCACTTCTAGAATTATTCCAACTTGGTACTACTCTGTCTTACCCTTTGACTACATTGTTTTTTTTTGTTGTTGTTGTTGTTGTTGTTTTTTGTTTTTTTATTTATGATAGTCACAGAGAGAGAGAGAGAGAGAGGCAGAGACACAGGCAGAGGGAGAAGCAGGCTCCATGCACCGGGAGCCCGACGTGGGATTCGATCCCGGGTCTCCAGGATCACGCCCTGGGCCAAAGGCAGGTGCTAACCCGCTGCGCCACCCAGGGATCCCCCCTTTGACTACATTGTTGAACTTATTTTGCCAACATTTTCTTTAGGTTCATATCTATACTTACAAAAGAGATTGACTCAGGCAGTTTTCTTTCTTGTAATGTCCTTGTCAGGATTGGGGATCAAGGTTATATTCATTAAATAAGTTTGGAAGTGTTCTTTTTCCATTTTCTAGAGGAGTTGGTATAAGATTGGTGCTAGTTCTTCTTTAAATATTTGCATCACTAATGAGGATATCTGGTCCTAAGGAATTCTTTATAGAAAGGATTTATTTACAGATCCAATTCTTTAAGACCCAAATATGTAAATTTTGTCAAATGTTCCTTTCATATGCACTTATAAAGAATATATAATCCACAATTATGTGGCATAATGATCTCTACATGTCAGATAGGTTATACTGGTTGATAGCATTCAATTAAAATCTTCTAGAGCCAAGCAGATTTTATTGTCATCTTCTGCTATCAGTTACTTAAAAAGCATGCTAAAAAGCCACTCTAATTGTAAATTTGTCTATTTACATGATATTACAGGTTATTTTGTCTATCAAAATTCATTTCATATATTCTATAATTAGATATAAACAAATTTGGGTTTCTGGTGTCTTGGTTGATTGTTCCTCTTCGTATCTAGTTATGTTTTCTGCCTTAAGTTCCACTTTGTCTCATTTGCTATATCACCTGATCTGCATGGAATGTCCTTTTTCCATTCATTTACTATCAGTCTTGTTGACTCCCTATATTTAAGGTATTTTTGTAAGGAGCATTAACTGAATTTTGCTGATTTTTTTTTTTTAAGATTTTTACTTATCTTTTTGAGAGACAGTGACAGTAAGAGAGATCAGAGGGAAAGGGAGAAGTGGACTCACTGCTGAGCAGGGAGCAGGACACCAGGCTCCACCCAGGACCCTGAGATCATGACCTGAGACAACAAAGGCAGACACTTAACCAAGGGAGCCACCCAGGTGCCCCAGGTTTTTTAAAATTAAATTTCACAATCTCAGAGTTTTAATTGGAATACTTAACCCATTTTTAAACTCATTTTTTAAAAGATTCATTTATTTATTTTAGATAGAGAAAGAGAGCAGTGGGGAGGGACAGAGGGAGACAGAGTGGTAAGCATATTCCATGCTAAGCACAGAGCCAAGTGAGGGGTGCAATCCTACAACATTAAGATCACGATCTGAAAAAAAAAAAAGATCACGACATGAGCCGAAACCAAGAGTCAGACACTCAACTGACTGTGCCACCAGGCACCCCTCACCCATTTTTATTTAATGCAATTATGGATATACTTGGATTTAAATCTACATTCTACACATTTTCTATTTTTCCTATTGTTCAGTGTTCTTTTTTCTCTCAATTCTCACCTTCTTTTGGGTTAGTCAAGTTTTCTTCAATACTCTCTTCTCCTCTATTATCTTGTTAATTATATATTATTTTACTATTATTTTAAGGACTACCATGTAAATAACATCCTTCACTTTTTCAATTAGCAATAATTGTGCCTCAGATAAACCTCATTGGCTACGATACTGCCACTGTGCAAAGCTACATCCTTCACTTTTTATTGATTAGTACTTTTCCCATTGTCTAGAATATAAAAGGACTTTAAAATAATTCATTCCTATTTACCCCCATTCCTTTTTTATTCCTGCTTATTGTCTATTTTGATTTTACATGTACTTTAGTTCCATGAGACATTATTATTGCTTTTTACAGTCAGTATTCATTTAGATTTCCTCACATTTGCCTTATCCATTGCTCTTCATTCCTGCATCTCCATGCTTCTAACTGGAATCATAAATGCTTCTTTCTGAAGAATCCCTTTTAGTATTCTTTAGGGTGCATTTGCTGGCAATAAATTCAGTCTTTGCTCTTGGAAATGATTTTATTTCATCTTTATCTCCAAGGAAAACCTCGGTATAAAATTCTACTTTGGCATTTACTTTTCAACAGTTGAAAGACGTATTTCATTGTCTCCTAGAGTCCATCATTTCAGCTGAGAACTCTGTTGTTAGTCTTCCTCTTGTTTCTTCAAGAATAATAGGTCTTTTTTCTCAGGCTGCTTTTGAATTGTCTTTTTGTCTTTGGCATTCAGAAATGTTACTGGCATGTGTTTGTGTCTTTCTTTACATTTATCCTGCTTGGGGTTTATAGGACTTCTTTAGTCTATGGTTTGGTACACTTCATTAGTTTTGGAAAATTCTCTGTTAGTATCTCTTAGAATATTGCCTCTTCCATTATCTTTATGGGGTTCCAACTGACATGTGTGTTACACCTCTTTATTATATATCATGTATCTTTTGTGGGCATTTTCAATTTTATTTTTCATCTTTTCTCTCTTCCTGTTTTTTTTTTTTTTTTTTTTTTTTTAGGATTTATTTATTTATTCACGAGAGACACAGATTGAGAGAGGGAGGCAGAAACACAGGAGGAGGGAGCAGCAGGCTCCATGCTGGGAGCCCGACGTGGGACTCGATCCTGGAACTCTGGGACCATGCCCTGGGCCAAAGGCAGACACCAAACTGCTGAGCCAACAAGGGATCCTCTCTTCCTGTTTTAGACAGGATATTTTTAACTGGCCTATCTTCTAGATCACTAATCTCTCTTCAGCTGTGTCTAAGCTAGTGTTAAATCCACCTATTTATGCTTAATACCATTGATTCTATTTTAGTTCTAGAATTTCTATTTGATTGTTTTTTCTATTTGATTTTTTATGTAAATAGATTCTAATTCTCTGGTGAAATTCTCCATCTTGTCATTTACTGTCTTGAACCTCTTCATCACAGACATTAAAGTCCCTGCCTGATAACTGCAATATCTACCAGCTGTGTGGTTTTTGACTGTTTTGACTTTTTCTTCTCTTGATCCTGCTTCTTATTATGCCTGATATTTAACTGAGTGATGGATATTATATGTATATGTAAAAGTACAAAGGATCTAGATGATACATGATTTTCTGATTTTCTTTAGTTTGGGACAGGCAACTAGATCAGGAACAGATCATCTTAATCCAAATCAGCAGTTTAGCTGATTTGAGGCTTAGTTTCAGTCTTTGCAAATTTGGTCTATTTCTGGTTAGCTAGTTTAAGGTTGGGTTTCAGTCTTTATAAAGTTGGCCTATTTTAGCAAGCTATTTCTCCTAGGATGTAGTCCTCCAGGGTTCCTGACTAAAGTGGGAGGGTATTTATAAGCATGGGGTGTTTCCAGGATATCTCCACCTTTGTAAGGCCCAACTCTCACTTTTATCTCCTTGGCATAATAAGACTGTTTACAGTTCTGCTCAACGATTCAAGCTCTCAGCCTGTGCTGTTTATGAACCATTGTTATTTGGAGAGGGAGGGTCTCAAAAGCCAGACAGTAACATATGAGAAATTAAGTCTGAGATGGGACTGACCTTTTCAGATTTAATCTTCTGGCCACTTTCTAATTACATACACATCAAAAACCTAGAACCAAAAACAAAACAAAACAAAACAAAACAAAACAAAAACAAACAAAAAAACCTAGAACCAGGATGGAGAACGCATCAAAAAAAACTTAATACCATAAATCTGAAGCAAAGAAAAGCAAAAAAGAAAAAGCTGAGAAGTTGTTGGAAGAGGCGGTGGCAGTGACTTCAGGGGATCAAAGATGACTGAGAGCAGGATCCTACCCAGTGAATGTTCTTCCTCTCCGTAGGGAGAAGGAATTCAAACCCATTCTCATAATCTAAAGAGAAGGAAAACCTGAGGAAGGTGGAGACTCATCACTGGGAAGGCAAGGAGAATGGTGACTTCCAGCCGCCGTCAGTGGAGCAGCCTCTATGTAGGTGACAGCATCTATCTGAACCAGTGCCTGGAAACGGGGAGGATTTGGGGAATGGGAAATAGCTGAGCACCGGTGTGGGGGTGCAGAGCTCGGCTCAGTCAGAGACCAGATCGGGTGTGGGTGGAGGAAGCTGCATGAAACCAAGTCATCTCCTGCATCTCCAATCCTACCTTCATGAATGTATTACAGCTTGGGGAACACACAAGGATGCCATGTCCCAGGACCAGCTTCCCTCAGTTCACTGCAGGGACCACTGCTTCTGCAGCAATGTGGATCTAGAAAAGAGGGATACTGCAAAGGGACAGGAAATGGCTGGGGGACTGAGGGATCAGGGGACAGTGGGATGGAGGGCAGGCTGAATTCAGGTTGTAGAGGACCGTGAATGTCAAATTAAAAAGATCAAATCACTTAGGCCTTTGGCCACAAGATCCAAAGCAAAGCTCTTCTAACCAGACCATCTTTCTGTTCTCCACTCAGCTCAGCACACTTCTCTTATGGGCACCACAGCCAAGGCCACAAAATGTGGGGCGTTGGCAGCAGCACGCAAAGCAGATGGGAAGCAAAATTTAGAACACAAAGTCCAGCAATGGAGCACACCGTCAAATTCTTCCACTTAGCACCATGGCAAGGACACTTAAAAAAAAAAAAAAAAAAGACTGCAATGGATGGGATTGTCTGTGAGGCAAGATTGCAGATAATGAGAAGGCTTCAGATAGCATGTTTAGTTACTCACAAAATGCAGCCCTTGCTGGCTTGGGTCACAGCCTCAGGCATATTGGGATGCCTCTCCCCACTCCTCTAGCACCCCCAGAGTGTGTAGTCAGGCAAAGCGACACTCTTGATGGCAGCAGCAGAGGACCCACCTGCACCACCAGCCTCAGCGCCTAGTTCCCAGTTCCCACCACTAAGGCAGCTCCAACCACTCCTGCCCTCCACCTCAGCCCTGTGTCCCCTCAGAAGGAAGAGAGACTCAGCAGCAGCAGCCCTCTCAGGGGAATATTGTGAAAGTACTGAAATCATTCTTTCCAAAAACTTTCACCCCTCAATTACAACATCCATCAAGCAAGATCATAATTGCCAGTTTAACTATCTTTCTAGATTAGGAATAACTAGCAGACATGTTCTAATATCTCCCTGGATATTTGGTTCCCATCCAAGACTCAAAATACACTAATTGCATTTCTCAATTTGCTCGAAAGCCTTGTAGCTTGACCCCAGCTCTGCCGATCACCACCAGGACTCATTACTATGATAATGATTATGGATACACCAAATCCTGATTTCAAAGGCCAGAAACGAGGCCTGGCATCCCAGGCTCTGCATCAACTGGCCTGGCTCAACCCACTCCCCTCTCCAAACCTCCAATCTACTCCCCACTCTCCCACCCGCCTACACTCACATCTTCTTTCCATACTTGACTACATCCCACCTCCGTCTTGAGTTCACTCCTGACCACACCGGTCTGACTCCCACAGGAGAAGGGACCCAGTGAGGGAATCCCAAGCCAGGGATAAAACGAGAAAGAGAAGCAGCAGCAGATGCCTCCCTTTCTCCCTGAGAGGGCCAAGCACCATGATAAATGCTTTCCAAATGTCATTTCATTTAAAGCTTGCAACCACCCTCTCAGAAAAGCATTATTATTGCCATTTTATGTATGTAGAAACTGAAACTCAGAGGGACTGGAGGCATGTGTCTATGGGATCCAAAGCCTGGCTTTAAACCAGCATGCTGCACTAAACAGCCAAAGGAGCGTTTCCATAGTGGGGTGTGGGGGTGGCAGGTGGCAGCGCCCAGCAGCCATATCTGGCATTTTACAGGCGGCAGTAAGTGCCAGTGGAATGGATGAGTGAGTTAACGCCAGAAGAGGAGGATGACCCAGCCAGGAAGAGGGGCAGGGGGGCGGGAGGATGGAGACAAGGCAGAAACAAAGGCAGGCAAGCTAGAAGCAGCTAGGAATGTGAGGAAACTAAGACAGCCAGGTTTTTTTTTGTTTTGTTTTGTTTTTTTTAATTTTTTATTGGTGTTCAATTTACTAACATACAGAATAACCCCCAGTGCCCGTCACCCATTCACCCCCACCCCCCGCCCTCCTCCCCTTCCACCACCCCTAGTTCGTTTCCCAGAGTTAGCAGTCTTTACGTTCTGTCTCCCTTTCTGATATTTCCCACACATTTCTTCTCCCTTCCCTTATATTCCCTTTCACTATTATTTATATTCCCCAAATGAATGAGACCATATAATGTTTGTCCTTCTCCGACTGACTTACTTCACTCAGCATAATACCCTCCAGTTCCATCCACGTTGAAGCAAAAGACAGCCAGGTTGATGAAGCAAAGACAGTGATTCAGACAATGGTGAGACATAATGATGGATCAGCCTGGACAAAGGGGACCCTGCCAAGTCCCTGAAGGCACGCAGGCCTCCAGGTGTTGGTGATGACCAATAACTGAAGGGGGCGGCCTGTCGGGCCCCGCAGCTCCAACTCAGTGTGCCCCACACCAAACCTACCTACTCCCCCCAGGAAACCTGCTCTTCCTCTCAGGCCTATGGGTTCCAGGACAGCCCCAGCTCCCTCCTGGGGCCTCGGCTCTGGCTTCGCCTTCACCCATGCCCCACACAGCTGTAAGTGAGGACCAACCTCAAATGCTGCAGTGAAGAAAACAAGCACAATTTACTGCAATGTGTACCCTTGCCCATTCCCCTGGCCCCAGGCCCGGGGTGGAAGGTAGGCCATCTTCCAGCCACCCACTGCTCTTTCACCTGCAAGGGTGGAGCATGCACCCCACCCTCCCTCCTCACCTGTCCTCAGACCCTGGCATCAGCTCACAATCTTCCCTCCACCCTCATGTCTGCCATCCTCTTACAAGAAGTCCCCACCTCAATGGCCTGGCACCCCCTCCCTCAGCAAGAAAGAGGTGGGAGGAGCCACACTTCTACCGGGTCCTGTTTACCAACCACACAAAGTCACATCCAGAAAGTTGGTAAATCCACATTCTTTTGCTTTTTTTGTTCTTGTTATTTGTTGGGAGGGAGGGAGTGGAAATAGAGGGAGAGAGAGAATCCCAAGCAGGCCCCAGGCCCCAAGCAGAGCCCAGCATGGGGCTCCATCTCACAACTCTGCGATCATGACCCGAGCTGAAATTAAGAGTCGGAGGCCTGACCTACGGAGCACCCAGGCTCCCGCACAGCAAGCACCTGGGAGAGGCAGTGTCTGAGAGGCAGGAGGCTCTGCCGCCGGGGCCACAGGGACAGCAAGGCTTCGCGGTCTCTCCGAGAGTCCAACCTGGGGCGCATCCGAGAACACACACAGCGTCACCTGCAGCTCTGCAGCCTTCCTCGTGGCTCACGGACACCAAAAGCTCCCTCCCTCCTCTGTGGGTGGGAGGCTGCCCTCCCTGCACACCCGCCACTGTGCTCTGGCACCCCGGGGGCCGGCAGATGCCCGAGCGCCGCCCCTGGGAGAGGGCCGCCGGCCCCTCAAAGGCCTGTCTGTTCCCCCTCACCCTCACATCACCTGCACTGGCCCAGGGGATGGTGTTCAACGTCCGACTTGAGCCAAGGGCAAGCAACAGTTGTGCAGATCCTGGAAGTGTGATAGTGTGAATGGTTAGTGGCAGCCCCCGTCCCAAGAGCCCCGCCAGGATGGGGAAGACAGAGGTCCCTCCTCAGCCCCCTGAGCCAGAAGCTGGGGAGACTGAGTGGCGGCCTGCAGACGCCGGGGGCTCCCCGTCCTCCCTGCACACACCCATGGCTGGGGGGAGCGCCCGATGCTGAGTGCACCTGACTGTCCTCCCTCGCCACACTCCGGAGCACCAGGCTCAGCACAAGTGCACACACACCCACACCCACACCCACACACACACACACACACCTGGCGCAGGACGGGCCCTGACCACTTAGATTAGGGAGTCCTGCCATTGCCCCCCGGGGTTCCTGGAGGTGCACACCCCCGGGGCGCCCAGTAAGAACGACGACAGGGAACCACACAGTTGGACACAACTCTGTGTCCCCGTGAAGCATGTTTACAGGTAAGAAAAGGTGCCGGTTCTCCTCGGGAACAATGCAAAGAACTGATCCAGGAATCTAGAGACGAGCTGGCAGCAAGGACCACCGGGGTCTGGCCCAGTTTTCTCATTCTGTAGATGAAGAAGCTGAGTCCGCGAGACCCGCACAGATCACCGAGCACATGATGTCACACTCACTATTTTGTTTTATTTAGTCTCTCTCTCTCTCTCTCTCTCTCTCTCTCTCTCTCTCTCTCTCTGTCTCGGCATCTCTGCCCCTAGAATATACACCCCAAGAAGGTCAGGATTCTTGCCTGTTGTGTTCGCTGCTGCTCCCACAGTGCTTAAAACAGGGCCTGGCACATAGCAGGCACTCAGTAAAAACGTGACCAACGCAGCTAATTACCCACAGTCATGAGCCATGTGCTCTGAGGACATCATGCTGCTTCTCAGCACGCTGCCAGCTATTGATTCCAGAAGGATTAACAGTAGCCTCACCAACAAACACCCCCCGGGGAGCCGTGCTGCGGAATGACTGGGTGTTGGGGTGCGGCAGTACAGTTTGCCTTATCAGGTCAGTCTTCAATCCACTGATTACTCTGAGCCTTTTAGAAACTGACTGGAAACACTTATGAGAACCCAAGGCCCTTCGATCAATGAGGACTGATCAATATTGCCAAAACCCACTATGGAATATACAGACAGCGCCATAAACCCAAAGAGCTGCCCTTCTCCCCCATTAGATGGGTTTTCAGCCCCAGCTACCCGTGCCATAGAATCAGAGCAAGGCCATGTTTGCTGGTCAACAGCAGAGCCTTCATGAGGAGTGCCAACTCTCTCCCATGCAAGAAGGGAGAAGCAGGGCCTGGTCCCGGGAGTGCCGCGGGCAAAACCTCTCTTTGCCCCCTCAGAGTCCTCCCGCTTTGGCAAGCACTAGTCACCAGACCAACACTGCCCAGAATAATGAAATTTAAACCCTTTAGACTTTGCAGAATTGCACACACTAATTTAATGGTGCTTGCATGCTCTGCTTCAGGGACCAGGCAGGCCAGGGAACTTTTGTAAAATGAAAGCAATGGCTCTCCAAGGCTGTGGGGGGAAGAAAAGAGGCTTAGAGACACCAGAGTCCTGAGACACAAAGAACTCTTGGTGGGTGGGGGCCCCTCCCCTCCCTTCCCGCTCCTCAGCCTGGGATTAGCCCTTGTCTTTCTCATGGCTGCCTCACCAGCAGCCCGGAGGGGGCAGGCACGACAGGCAGAGTGCTGCCACTTGGGAGCCTGGCAGGTCACAGCGCTGGGGGACAGCCCACGAAGGAGGAGATGGCAGGGGATGTTGGGGGGGGGGACACCAAATCAGGAAACCAAACCATGTTTCCCAAAGTCGAGGTGATGACAGAAGCAGTGGGGAGTTCTCAGGGACATCGCAGATCAGAGGGGCCTCTGTGCGGGCCAGGCACACAGCAGGGGCTAATGAGGCACACATGTCAGCATAGACAGGTTCTGGGCTTTCATTAAAGTCCTCCCTCCCTGCTGCCATCAGGCCAGGCCTTAACCAAAGCGCTGTTCACAAACACTCATGTTAGAAGCAAAATTCAAAATCATGGGGTGCACACATCCCCTCAGAGGAGCCCCCCGTTTTCATCCAAAAAGGAACTGGCAGAAGTTTCTGTACCGTGGATGAATGAGAGAACCAAGTGGCTTGGAGTCGGGTGGATGTAGCAGAGGGAGTAGACTCTGGTCACAGGAGACAGAATCTGGAATACAGAGCTCCTGAGGGGCCAAAGACATGGGCAGAGACCAGGAAACCAAGAGAGAGGGAGAGGAAGAGACTGACTTTTCAGGGAGGTGACCAAGGGACATTGTCCTAAACACGATAACAGAAACCCACAGGACCTAATGAAACTGAAGATAGGCCAAGCACGACTTCCTACACAAGCAGAGTCCCCAGCCTACCCACAGGTGGCATTCAAAAGTTCACCGTGACTCAGTGTCTGGAACTCTGAATGCATTTTTCATAGAAATGAAGTGATACCCATGGTGAGGATATCAGGCCAGCCTGTCACCATCATGGCCGAGGAATTCTCGGCAACAAGGCCCATGCTTTATTCTACTTGACTTCCATGTGCACTGCAGGGAACCTGACAAAGAGCACAAACTCACATGGATGTAGAGTGAGTGAAAGGCTTCTGTGAACATCAGGCACAATTTCACATTTCACTTCCTTGTGGGTTCCTAGAGAAGCACTGACGTCCTCAGTTTTTAAAGATACTTGGAGAATCACACCAAACTCCCCCTATTTAGACCATTCACCTGATTTATGACTATAATATCCTAAGGAAACTAAGTATTCCTAATAACCCCACAGGATAGAAAGAGAGCTATAAGGCTCGATGCACAATGCCTGCTTATACGTTCCAGGCAGCTCCCCAGGCTGGGAGCTTCATTCAGTCAAATACAAAAGGAATGCACAAGAAGTCCTGATGAAAAGGTCCTCCACTAAGGGTCACCTTGAGGCCTTGGCAACCTTCTGGACCCTGAGCTCTCCATTAGTAAAGAGAAGGTAAAACTCATTCAAAAACCAGGTCTTGGGGCACCTGTGTGGCTCAGTCCATTAAGCATCCAACTCTTGATTTCAGTTCAAGTCATGATGTCATGGGTCATGAGATGGAGCCCTACATCAGGCTCCACACTCAGTGGGAAGTCTGCTTGAGATTCTCTCCCTCTGCCCCTCCCCTGACTCACACCTGCACATGCTCTCTCCCTCTCTCAAACAAATAAATAAATCTTAAAAAATAAAATAAAACAAACTACAGATCTTTAACATTCTAGCCTCTGAACTTCTTAAGGATTCAGCGTCTTCCCATTGTTCCCACCACCTCCTTCTTCACTTCAGATGGGTCTCTTTTCTGACTTGCCAGAGGAAGAAAACCACAGCCATCCAGCCACCTACCCCCCACCACTGCTCACTTCATCTCTGTGATGATCAAAGTGCATTTTTCATACTCTGAGATCCTCCAATGCGGCCTGCTAGTTCATCGATTTATGGTATTTTGCCAACTGATGGAATTTCTGATGATCTGTGCCCTGCAGCTTTGAAAATGGTCACCACACAGCTCTGTCATGGGTGCTGTCCCTTTGTAAAGTCTTGGAATGAGGGTACAGAGTGAGTACTGGGTGACGTCACAGCTCAGGATGATAGGCTGCAGGGGGACCCCAGGGCTTCATCTCATGTTCATCCCCAGCAGGGCCTCTGAAGGCTTAAGAATAAAGAATTGCCAGATACCTACGAAAAGTGATTTTTAAATGAATGATCCTTTCTCTGGGCAGTGTTTGAAAAGGTTCTTATACTCTGAAGTTCAAAGACTCAAATAACAAATTCTTCTGACAAAGGGTAATTTGCCTAGTAAGTTCAAACCCCCTGACAGGCCTGCCAAGGAGAGTGCCAGGTAATTCTCTGCCAAAAAGCAATCCCATTTCTAGGTATTTATCCTAGAAAAATGAAAACGTATGTCCACACAAAATCTCTGCACATTTACAGCAGAAACAGCGGTAGGACACAGTGGCTAAGAGATTAGACTCCAGATCAAATGTTTATAGGAGCCTTATTTGTAATCACCAAACACCGGAAATAACACAAATGCCCTTCAAAGCGTGAATGAATGACCAAATTGGTACATCCACACAACAGAATTCCACTCAGCATCAGAAAGGAAGGAGCTGCTGATGCACACAACGTAGATGGGTCTCAAGGGCATTACGAAGAGTGAAGAGGCCAGTCTCTGAAGATTACATACTAAATGATTCTTTATATGGCCTTCCAGAAAAAAAAAAAAAAAACTATAGGGAAAGAGAACAGGTCTGTGGTTACCAGGGATTAGGGAGGTGACAAAGGGCTAGCCTTAGGGAGTTCTTCACGTTGCTGGAGCTCTCCTATAACCTGCAGTAGTCACAAGAATCTCTGCATGTGTCAAAATCCCTAGGATCATACACCAAAAATGAGAGTGAATCTTATATAAATGTCTGATTAAGAAGTTCACAGACCTTTGACACTTCTCACCAGGTAGCAATGGTGTCTTGAACGTTGTCCAGCCTTCCGACCTGTTCGAACGTGTGGAGTACCAGTGAGAGGGACAGAAGAGGAGAGACAGCACCCTCCCGGCCTCCGTCAGGAGCCCTGAGATGCCAAGGAAGAAGTCCAGCCACCCGGAAGCCACCATATGAGAGACCCGTGGAAAGATCAGAGAGAGAATGAGACCAGAGAGATAACGAGAGATGCCCAAGGAGCCCCCAGCGACCTGCATCTGCCCAGCCCAGAGGACAGCCTTGCAACCGAAGAAGCCAGGATCGGGCTGCTCGCCCATGGCAGATCTGGAGCCAGAACCACCTGGCAAGATGCTCCCAAATTCCTGGCCCAAGGAGACCACGAGAGATAATGTGAATATTTTAAGCAACTATGCTTCAGAGGGATTTGTTCACGGCCATGGATAACTAATAAAGGCAAGGCACACTTTCTGAGCAACTGCCACGTGACAGACACTTTCTCATACATTATCCTGCTTGCTTTTCCTTCATTTCATCATTTGCCGGACGCTTTCTGTACGCCAGGGCCTCTCTATGGAACAGGGCAAGAAGTGCCAAGAGCCAACGGAATCCCCAGAACGTGAGGGCGGAGAGAAGGGGGTCAGAGCCAGGGGGAAGCTGCTGGCTTGGGCAGCTGGCCAGGGGGGTGCTCCTCACAGAGGCAGCGCGGGTCTGGGGGAGGCTAACCAGCTGCCATCTGGACACGGCGCCAGTTGGGCATCTGCGGGTCATGCGAGAGGAGCTGTCCGGGGGCGGTGGGACAGTCGGCCCCAGGGCCGGAGAGAGCACCAGGCGACACGGAAGGCCGAGGAGGCCCATGGGGGCGCCCTGGCGGCCAGCCAGAAAGCGAGGTCAACTGCGAGGAGGAGGCCTGGTCGAGACAAAGGCGCGAGGAAGGCCAACACTCAAAGGGCAGGAGGCCACCGAGGACTGAGAAGGAAGGGACGGAAGGAGGGTCTGCCACTGTGGGCCGTGGAGCCGCAGCGTCCCTCGGAGGGGATGATGAGGACCGGCGAGCGCTGCCAGGACCTCAAATAAGACACAGACAGGAAACCAGCCCCTGCGTTAAGGCCGAGCAACCTTAGCAAGGGCGGTTTGGCTGCGCGCCGGGCCGTGGGGACGGGAGCGAGAAGGGGCAGGAGGGAAACTGAGGTGCGGCAGCGCGGCGGGGAGCAGCTCTAAGAGGCCCGGCGGGGAAGGCCGACTCGGGCTCTGCGGGCCGGCAGGAGGGTTTTCTGGGTGACAGAAGCTTCTGCCCACCTTGTGGCTAAAGGAACGATCCCACAGGGAAGCCGAGGCTGGAGGTTCAAGGCGGGCCAGGGGCCGTTTGGCTCTGCAGGCATCGGTGGGGGGGTGCGGGACAGGAAACAGGTCCCCCCAGGGGACCTCGCAGTTTTTGTTTTTGTCCCCACGGCCCTGTGAGGGAAGACACTACAACAGGTCCAAGGTTTTAGGAGGGGGAATATGGAGTGCACGGGCTGGGCCAGAGCTGTCACCCACCAAGATTTTGCTGACCCTCGGTGTCCTTTACTTCGGTTACTGTGCTGGCCCTCAGAGTCTGACACTGAGCAGATACCCCATAAATGTTTGTGAAAGAGATGAGGGAGGGAGAGAGTCCCTGAAAAGGGTCACAGCTTAGCCCTCGTTGGCTAACACCTGCACACACTGGGAATAGCAGTGCCCGAGGGCCACGGACGGTGGGAGCCCCGTCCTCCAGGCCCAGGCCAGGCCCGGGGTGCGGTGGTCTCCGACAGGCCTCCTCCTCCCACACATTCTTCATCAGGGGCTTTTTAAGGACGGCCTGTCCATCCCTCTCCTTTCTTCTCTCCCCTTTTCTTTATAATCATTCCTCTTCCCATATTTTCATTTTTCTCTCCTCTTTCCTTCGTTTTTCCTTATGTTTCCATTACACAGAATGGAAGTAGCTTCAGAAATGGATCTGGGCTCCCTGACAACAGCTGGGTGTCAGCCCAGCCCTGCAGCTCACCACTGTGGGTCCCCCACGTGGCGGACCGTTCTCACTTGCCTGGAGCCACCCAGACTTGACCCCCCACCCCAGGTCCCATCCACTTCTCACCTTTCCATTCACCTACTCAACCCTTCCCACTCTTGCCAGGAGGCTTTCTGGAATGTGAGCCCACGTAGATTTTTCCCACTTCCGACTTCTCCATAGCCCTGGCTGCCTATGTCACACATAGACATGAGTCATATGCTGCCTTGTCAATGGTTACTTCACTCTTTGTTATGTCTATGACTGATTGCCCCAACCAATCATAACCATAAAGGAGATGATTTTCATGGCCTGGGATCAGTGGCCTTGAGAAGAAAGTTTCGCATTTAACCAAGCTCTGTCCCACAGCTCACATAGAGATAATCACAAATGGGTTACGTATAATGTCTATGAACTCAGCTAAAATTTTCTCCTGATCGTGTATGCTCCACAAATTTCTCTGGGTGCCAACTTACGTTCCCCATGCTTATCTCCGACAGACTAAGGTTGGATCCTCACTGGACAGAGAGTTGGGATCCAGAGAACAGAAGACATGAGCCAAAGTTCTAGCCCTGCCATCCTTCAAGGGGCTGTTACTGAGCATCAGTTGTGAAGCCAACCTGATTTTAGTTTTTCTCATCTTGGAGCCCAAATGTCCCATTTCACCCCCTTTCAGGGTTGTGTGAGGATCAGCCAGGCAAACCTATGTCCCAGTGCCTTGTAAACTGCACAGACATGCCGTGGTTCTATTACTGGCATATTCGGTGATGAATCACTATCCACAAAAATGCACCCAGTTCTGGGAACAAAAAACCACTTATATCCTTGACTATTGTTCTGGACAGGGAGGCCAAAGCTCTTCTTTCCTGCCCCCAGATACACAATGCCATTGAACTTGAATGGAAGACCCCTAGGAAGACTAAATAACCTCACCCACATCCAAGCACTGGCCACTCAGACACCAGCCACTCCTGGATATTGCCAGGTCCTGCAGAAGCCAGGGGGTTGGTGATTTCTGGAAGCTGTGATGAGAAGCCAGCCTAAGCACTCCTGAAGCCTTAAATTATGATCTGATATGGCCAAGAGGTAATATATCCCTGTCAGTTGAGTGTCATCACCTGAAATAAAACCTATCCAAAAGCTCCAAGGTTGGCAAAGGGCTGATTCTTCCTGTGTGGAAAGAAGGGCAGCTGGTCTGCAGGCAGACCCACCTTCCTCTTGGGACTTCCCATAATCACACTGGCAGTGGCCTCCCCAGCTTCAGGGACCCTGCCTCTCACATAAGCTCACAGCTCTCCTTGCCCTCCCTATGGCTCAGCATGGGCACAAACAGTAAGTGAGGCTGCGTGGAAGGCCAGGAACCAGGCAAACAGGGACATCTGACCCCGAGGCGAAACTTCTCCACCTTGGACAACAGGCCTCAAATCTGGTCCTCTGGAGGAGACTTTACTACCTATGTGGCAGAGCTCCAGGGCTCATGCACATCCTTCAAACCCAATAGGAGATGACCCTGACAGGACGGTGGGCCGTCTTTTGGCAACCCCAGGCTTCCTATCTGAGATCCTAGCACAGGCTCAGTGTGGAAAAGGCCAGAAAACAAGGTTTTGATGCACTGAAGAACTGGTTCTACCTCACTCAGCTGCAGTTTGAGGGAGAAACTGTCACATGCAAATCATGTTCCTAGACCAGGGATCTGATGAAGATCTTGAAAGTTAAGAATCTACTCTATGGTTACAATCATGATATAAACAGATACTATACTTTTCCACTTAATATTCTTGCAAATATTCAAAAACTATTTATTAGGGCTGATTATGTATCAGACACTGTCCTAGGAACTCTGAACTGGAAGGTAAGTTAAAATGCACTTCCTGCTCCAGAAGGGTTACCCCTGGTGGGCAGATAGGAACACAGAATGAAATAAGACCCAGAGTGTCATGAGTGAGGGGGCGCAGGGAGCACAGCCCGAGTGGGTCTGGGGGTGGGCTGGGAAAGCCCACAGAGGGGACCCTGAAAAGCAGTCTCAGCCCAGGCTGGAGGACTGAAGAGGCAATCCAAGTAGAGGCAAGAACCTGAGCAACCATCCAGGGCAGCCTATGAGGAGAACTTCCAGCATCTTAGCACAGGGCTTGGGAGAGGCAAGGAGGGAAGGACAGTTGGGGACCATGTGGGAGCGGCAGACAAGAGGTCAGGTCACAGAGAAATCTGAGTGACCCCATGAAGAGCTGAGACTTCACCCAGTAAATACTGGGGAGCCACCAGAGTGCAGAAGGAGGAGGCAGGGAAAGGGAGGTGAGGGGATGGATGAGAGAGCTGTTTGCAGAGCCAGAAGTCCAAATGAGAGCCAGGAACACTCAGGAATGGAGAGGAGGGGACTGGATGTGTGCAGAGGAGTCAAGTCTGACTCACAGTTCTCAGGGCGTATGTAATGAATAAGATGCAGAAGATGGATGTGAGCAGCAGGTCTGGGAGAAGGAAGCTATTCGTTCTGTTCCTGACATTTTTTTAAAAGATTTTATGTATGTATGTATGTATGTATGTATGTATGTATTTATTTATTTATTTATTTATTTATTTAGGATAGACATAGAGAGACAGAGGCAGAGAACAGGAGGAGGGAGAAGCAGGCTCCATGCTGGGAGCCCGACGTGGGACTCGATCCCGGGACTCCACGATCTCGCCCTGGGCCAAGGGCAGGCGTTAAACCGCTGAGCCACCCAGGGATCCCATGTTCTTGACATTTCTTATCTACATTTCCATATGTACAATTTGACAATTTGTGTGGGTTGCTATGGACTGAATGTGTCTCCCCAAAATGCATTATTTTGAAGCCCTAAATCCCAGTGTGATAGTATTAGGAGGTAGAGCCTTTGAGAGGTAATTAGGTTTAGACGAGGGTGGGGCCCCATGATGGAATTAGTACCCTTATAAGAAGAGGAAGTTAAAGGTACAAACCAAGAACCACGAAAGAAGGAAGGAAGGGAAGGAAGGAAGGAAAGAAGGGAGGGTGGAAAGAAAGATGAAAGAAAGAAAGAAAAGAAAGAAAGAAAGAAAGAAAGAAAGAAGAAAGAAAGAAAGAAAGAAAGAAAGAAAGAAAGGAGAAAGAAAGAAAGAAAGAAAGAAAGAAAGAAAGAAAGAAAGAAAGAAGAAAGGAGAAAGAGAAAGAAAGAAAGAAAGAAAGAAAGAAAGAAAGAAAGAAAGAAAGAAAAGAAAAGAAAAGAAAGAAAAGACCAGAGCCCTCTCTGTCATGTGCAAACACAGCAAGAAGGTGGCCATCTATCTGCAAGCCAGAAAGGAGGCCTTTACCAAAAACTAAATCTGCTGGCAACTTGATCTTAGATTTCCAGCCTCCAGAACTGTTGAGAAAATATATATCTGCTCTGTAAATCCCACAGTCTATAGTATTTTGTTATAGCCTGCACCAGGATAGGATAGGAGCTATTTTAATAGCTACCCAATATTCTATCCATAACAAAACATAATATATTTAATATCTTCCATATCATGGGACATGGGGTTTCTTTAGCTTTTCATTATTAACATAATCCTCGAATATCTTTATACATATAGCACTTTTACATTTTTATTTATATCTTCAAATAATTTTTGTTAAGTGTGGTCACTGGATCAAGAATAATCATTTTTATGATTTGTATGTGTTGCCAAGTCTCTAGAAAGAGGTAGAGTCATTGACTACAGCACCTGCAGCATATTTAGTGCCTCAGTTTTCTCAAAGCAGTAGCAACTACTGAGATGGATCCCTGTCTTACGTACACAATACTATTCCTTGTATGCGTACAATGTAACGGTTGTAAGTTTGGCATTGACTTTTAAAGTATAGTCATGAATTTGTCCCTCAAAATAGGGAGAGGCAATGGGATACATACACGTAATTTACTAAGTATTTAACAGTCTTCTCTTAACACAGAGACCACGTTTCCTAATTTTATTTTTATTTTTTAAATATTTTATCCATTCATGAGAGACACAGAGAGAGAGGCAGAGACATAGGCAGAGGGACAAGTAGACTCCCTGCGGGGAGCCCGATGCAGGACTCGATCCCACGACCCCAAGGATCGCGACCTGAGCCAAAGGCAGACGCTCAACCACTGAGTCACCCAGGTGCCCCTAAGAGCCCACCTTTCCAATCATCGCCTTAAAATGGAGGAAACTGCAACCATCCAAGATAAATTCTTTACCCTTCTTAGTGATGAAACCCCTAGGAATTCATCTTAAGGAAATAATCAGACATAAGCACAAAGATTTTCCTTCTGCAAGCACGTATATTACAGCATTATCTGTATTTTTATATTGGCAACTACCTAAACACCCAATGGCTCATTCATTCCTGCATTTGTTTAATGACTACTTATTAAGCACCAAGCACAGGACAAATAAATATGGAAGGGATAGAGCCCTTTCCTTCACAGAGCAAGGGAGCGATGCTTACATGGCCCATCGTACATGCACAGACTGGATCAGCATGCTGTCACTAAAGATGATATGCTCCAAGAGTATTTAATGGCTTGGGAACGTAACCACAAGATTATATTTTAAGATACATAGATATATTAAAATACTGGTAAGACACAAAGTGTTAAGAATGATTGGTTCCCTTTGGGGAGTGACAAGAGTGGTTTATATTTCTTCAGTGTGCTTTTCTGTAGTTTCCAAATTTATACACATGCTCATTCTGGGATGGAAACAGATGCTCTGTTAGTTTTCCATGGGTAGATTCCTTGCCTCTTGGCCTTTCTCTCCTTGGATCTAGGTTTGCTACTGGTATCCTCTCCCGGGCAATGTCACTCGGAATTCCACACACACAGTTTAAGTTCACAGCCAAGTGGAAGGGCAAGTGTGAAGATGATTTAGGGTACCAACCATACACAGACCAATGTAGATAATATTGACTTAACTAAGAAAAATAGACCATATTACTCAGTGTTAACATGAGAAAAAGGCAGCTTTTTTGCTACTGCTGCCACAGGGAAAAGTGACAGGTTTGATACTTCCAGCAACCCCTTCTAGGTACAACTATCTGCAGGTCAGAGCTCACTCCACTTACCAAACCCTGCAGTCATGACCCTTCTGGCTTATCCATCCTATTTCTACCTTCTTAGGCACAGTCAACCAAAAAACTGTCTAGACCTGACTCCATCCCATCTGTGAAGCTTTGAAAACCCACTTCTGCAAGTGAAAATCAGGGGCAAGTAAAGAATAAATTCTACCTGGCAGCCCCGGTGGCCCAGCGGTTTAGCACCGCCTTCAGCCCAGGGTATAACCCTGGGGACCCGGGATCAAGTCCCACGTCGGGCTCCCTGTACGGAGCCTGCTTCTCCCTCTGCCTGTGTCTCTGTATCTCTTTCTCTCTGTCTGTCATGAATAAATAAACTAATTAATTTAAAAAAGAGAATAAATTCTACCAAGAGAGCTCAAAAACGGGAAAGGCTGCACATGAAGGGAGAGGCAACTACTCACCCTCATACTAGAACATGCTGGCCGGAGGCTTTACAGAAGGGATTTCGCATGGGAAGAGTTTGAATGAGACCACTCTTCCTTCTCTCCAGCCCTGAATGCTATGGTAATTTGCCCA
This sequence comes from Canis lupus dingo, assembly GCF_003254725.2. Taxonomy (NCBI): domain Eukaryota; kingdom Metazoa; phylum Chordata; class Mammalia; order Carnivora; family Canidae; genus Canis; species Canis lupus. Next base: position 53,613,866 of record NC_064249.1, read on the forward strand.
TTCAACAACCATTTACTAGACATGTACTTTGTGCCAGGCACCGATCTAGGCTCTAGGGTAAACCATAAAACCATAAACTAACCAACTCTGCCTTCATGGAGCAGTGGACCAGCCACTCAAGGGCTTTGGAGTTGACCCTGAAGGACACGGCGCACAGGGAGGTTTGGAGCAGAAGAGGGACGTTTCCTGACTTTTTCTTTTTTCTCTCTCTCCCTTTTTAAAAAAGATTTTATTTATTTGAAAGAGAGAGAGCATGAGCGGGGGGGAGGGGCAAGCAGACTCCCCACTGAGCACAGAGCCCAAGGCAGGGCTGATCCCAGGACCCTGAGATCATGACCTGAGAGGAAGGCAGATGCTTAACCGCTTGAGCCACCCAGGCGTCCCTCTCTCTTTCCTCTTCAATGAGTCACACAGGCCTGTTTTGGAGGTATTCCTTCACATTAAAGGCTAGTAAAGGGACCCTCTTTCACCATTCCTTCCCCTACTGGCCATGATCCAAGGCAAGGAGAGAACCTCCACCCTAGCAGACACCAAGGCTTGCTGTGAGCCACAGTTAGCGAGGCAGGGGGGTGTTAGCACAAGAACACACCGCTAGACAACGTGGCAGGCAGCCCAGGAAGGCCCCTCGGAGGCTGTGGACACGCGTGGGCCAGGGCAGTGCCACTGAAGACTGCTCCAAGCCCTCACATTCCCCGTGACTCGCATTGTCACAGGGACATCGTCCACCTCTGTGTTCAGGAGGCTGCTTTCCCAGGGAGACCAGCACCCCGGCCCTCGAGCTGCTCGCAGCCTGTGGGGTGAAATCAGAGAACCGGACAGACGTCCCTCACAGTTGTTCCCAAGGGCTGAAAGCTAGGTTTTCAGGGTGTAGCACACTTAACAATATTAAATTTCACTTACTTACATTACAATGGGAGAGGGGAAGGAAGCATTGTTTCAGCCGGTTGTCTCAACCCCACCACAGCCACACACGCGTGTCCATGACTTGTGAGGGACTTACCTTTGACTCTGGATGAATAATTATTGTGAGGGGAGGGCTGGGGAAGGTGAGCTCAAATCACAGAGAAAACAAAACCAGTACTAAAGTGGTATAAAATGTAAGTGGTATGAACTCCCTTAAGTCACAACTCTGGCCAGTATTAAGAGGCAAAGGGACCGGCTGCGGTACCACGGGTGACTTCACCGTAGCCAGAAGGACTCTGCTCCTCGGTCTCCCCTCCCAGGACCCACTCCCTGTCTTACACCTGCTCTAAACCCGTTGGTGTCTGGCCACTCAACTCGTCTGCCACGAGCCCCAAGCTGCTCTTGGGATCTGATCAGAATATCAGGCAAAAGATGCATCAGTTCTATCTTCTTTTCTGAGAACTTCAAAATAATCTTCGGTGTGTCCTGTGTGCTTTGGTGAAGACCCTGGCATCTCATTCGCGGCCATAGTACCAGGGTGAAGAAGCAGAGTAGCCCCAATCAATAACAACAAAGACTTCTTCTGGGTCCTCTTTCCAGTAATGTGGAAATGCTTGATGAGTTGGTCAACAAATCCATTTTTCTGCATCCCTTTTGCCAAATCTAGGAGCATTGTTCTATGCAGAATTGCAAGTTGTTTACCATTTTCCCTTTTTCCAATGTGTTAACAATTTTGAGACTTTTCTCCCTGATATTGAGTTCTTTTTTTTTTATTTTTTAGGATTTTATTTTTTTTAATGTTTTTAAGTATTTTTTTTAATTTTTATTTATTTATGATAGTCACAGAGAGAGAGAGAGAGAGGGGCAGAGACATAGGCAAAGGGAGAAGCAGGCTCCATGCACCGGGAGCCTGACGTGGGATTCGATCCCGAGTCTCCAGGATGGCGCCCTGGGCCAAAGGCAGGCGCTAAACCGCTGCGCCACCCAGGGATCCCTATTTTTTAGGATTTTATTTATTTATTCATGAGAGACACAGAGAGAGAGGCAGAGACACAGGCGGAGGGAGAAGCAGGTTCCCTGAGAAGATCCTGATGTGGGACTTGATCCCAGGACCTCAGGATCACAACCTGAGCCAAAGGCAGATGCTCAACCACTGAGCTACCCTAAGTGCCCCTCCTAATATTAAGTTCTAAACATTTCCCCTTAGAATTCAAAATTTTAATTTCTGGTTACAAATCCTAAATGGTGAAGAGGAAGTATGTTCCCAAGTTGTAAATAGATACAAGGTAATTCCATTCGTTACTATGTGGCTGTAAAAATAGATCAATCTCTGGATATATAATTCTGCTCACGCATGGTAATGTTTTTTAATGATCCATCTTCCCCTCCCCCACCAAAACTAATCCATAAATGGCTTAATCTTTCCATAGAAATCTAAAGCTGCCTGTAAGAGTGCCAACATATACAATCAACTTACATTTTCATATACAGGACATCACTGCCAGGCACTGCATTCTGGATGCTCTCTTGAGGCATACTCCAGGTGGAGGTGGAGCTGGCTCACTGGGAATCAGGTAAGACCCTGGGTGTGGCCATGAGAGCAAGTCATAGGCTCCAACAGCCACTGGGAAACTGATACCTTTACATGGTATCATTAATTATAGCCTTAGCAACATCTCAGCTTAGTGATAAAAATTTAGGGGCATTTACCGAAGCTACACATATAATATCTCTACCTTAACACTTCCTTTACCAAACTCAGACTTTGTGTAGCTGATGACTGCTGTCTTCATCATATGAACTAAGCCTAGAAAGACATCCTGAACATAAAAAAACAGATGTCCTACGCTTGTTTTTCAAAGATCCTAAGAAGAACACAACCATGAGGGTGAGAAGAAAAATAAAAGCAGAAGCACAACAACAAATTTGCTGACAACTGGCCATCTCAGCCATAGCAAACACACTGAGCACACCAGTGCACTTTAAAAAAGGACTCGGATCCCAAAGGGAATGTTGGAACTCGTAATATAATTTTTCCTCTTTTATTTAAAAAGTTCCAAAAACAAAAAGTTCAACATATGCAAAAGTATAGAAAACAGTACAATGACCCCCTCATTCACCCATAATCCAGCTTTAGCTCATGGTCTATCTTGTTCCTCTGTACACTCACCCACCTACTTTCCACTTATCCAGGATTATTTTGAAACAAATTCCAGACATCCTATAATTTCATCTGTAAATAGTTCTGCATGTATCTCTGAAGAAGACAAACTTGCCTTTAAATATAACCATAATATTATTATCACACTTTAATAATTTTTAATGTCAAATAAATTTATTTTTCTTAATTTAAATTTAATAATTTTTTAAAGATTTTATTTATTTATTCATGAGAGACACACAGAGAGAGAGAGAGGCAGAGACACAGACAGAGGGAGAAGCAGGTTCCATGCAGGGAGCCCGATTTGGGACTCGATCCCAGATCTCCAGGATCACACCCTGGGCCAAAGGCAGTGCTAAACCGCTGAGCCACCCGGGCTGCCCCAATTTAATAAATTTTAATATCCAATAGTCATTATTCAAGTTTCCCCAATGATTTCAAATAGTTATTTACCGTGTGTTTCTTAGAATCAGTATCCAATTAGAGCCACACATTGCAAATGGCTGTTGATGTATCTCTTAAATCTCTTTTAATCTAAGGTTCCCTACCATCTTTTTTGTTTTTCTTCTTCGCAATTTAATTTTTGGAGAAACTATAATCGCCCACAATCTGGATTTTTGCTGATTGCACCCCTGTGGTGAGGTTTTAGCATTCATTGTAACTTAATTTTCCCCCCATTCTTTCTTAACTTGGTTCAGAAACAAGATCCAGAAACACTTCCCAATGAAATTGCTAAAAAGGCAAAGAAAGAAAGAAAGAAAGAAAGAAAGAAAGAAAGAAAGAAAGAAAGAAAGAAGAGAAGAAAAGAAAAAAGAAAAGAAAAAGAAAGAAAGAAAGAAAGAAGAAAGAAAGAAAGAAAGAAAGAAAGAAAGAAGAAAGAAAGAAAGAAAGAAGAAAGAAAAGAAAGAAAAAAGAAAGAAAGAAAGAAAGAAAGAAAGAAAAGAAAGAAAGAAAGAAAGAAAGAAAAAAGAAAGAAAGAAAGAAAAGAAAGAAAGAAAGAAAGAAAAAGAAAAGAAAAAGAAAGAAAGAAAGAAAGAAAAGAAAAGAAAAGAAAAGAAAGAAAAGAAAAGAAAAGAAAAGAAAGAAAGAAAGAAAAGAAAAGAAAAGAAAAGAAAAGAAAAGAAAAGAAAAGAAAAGAAAAGAAAAGAAAGAAAGAAAGAAAACAAAAAGCCGTCCGCTGGCCTCTGCACAGGAGCAGCCCCGAGCTTCGGGAGTGTCCCAGCTTGCTTCAGCGGGGACTTGGCCGGGCCGCCGCGGCGGAGGGGCATCACCTGGGGCATCACCTGGAGGCCCGTGTGCCGGGTGCCGGGTGCCGGGAGGGGCGGCTGGCAGAGGAGGACAAGTTCGCAGGGGTTCAAAGTTTCCTCTTCACCGAGAAATAAACCCCGGAGGAGAAAGAAGGCTGGGGGAGGGGTGCTCGCGTCCCCGGCGTGTTAATCAGTTTTAAATCTGCCACCATTAAGACCCAACATTTCAGAGTCCGGAGGGGGGAGGGCGGGGGCCGTCCTGTTGTTTTCCAGAGGGACGCAGGTTGGACTCCGAGGACAAAAGGCACCGCCTCGCCGGGCTTCAAGGCTGGCAGGACTTAGCAGAGCACAACCGGGTAAGTCACAGGCTGTGACAGGCAGCCGCGTGTGAAGGCGACGCAGTCCGCCCCCTCCCCCACCTGCGCTTCCCGGGCCCCTGGAGCATGTGCTCTGCTGGCTTTCTAATAATGGGACACAGTTGGCTACAGGCTTTGGAGTAAAAAAAGACTTGACCTTAAATCTCGGCTCCTTCACTTAAAAGCAGGGTGGCCTTAGATAACCTGCTTTGCGGCCCTGTGCCTCAGTTTCCCCCGCCTGTTACCTGGGGAGACTGCTGTCCACCTGCTAGGGTCGATATGAGGATGAATGAAGTTATGCGTGGAGGCCTACCGCCTAGCGCCCGGCACACTCCCGTCCTGTGGTCCCCCTTGCCCCCAAGGACTCCTGCCGTCCCTTCCAACGCAGATCCTTGCGGGGAGCCATGATAGCACCTGCGGGACGTCTGGCTGGGTTACCGATGCTGTCTGTGGCCATGCATGAAGCAAAGCCAACTGACCCATAAAGAGTTCAATCCCATGATCCTGATCTCAATAGCCCGGCTCCAACCAACTGAGCTAATTACGGTAGAGTCAGATGCGACTCAGCTTGCACAGAGATGCTCTTAGCAGTTCATACAACATTCTTAAACGGTTTTGTCCTAAGATGCTCTGTGACACAACACACTTGCCAACTTTACCAGTGATCTCATCTTTTAAAAATCTTAATGTAATGCAGCAAACAGATGTGTCCCTTAAGAGGATTAAGGTGGAAATTCATTACAGCAATAATACCAGTGGATTTGTGTTCTATAACTAACACCGATCAATCAACTTAGTGCACACTCCATCTTAGCACTCCTGAGCTTCAAGGAAAACACGGAAGAACTGAACAGCCACGTCTTCTCCCTCAAGGAATTGATCTGCAACAGAGGAGACAGTGAGAGCCCCACATGCTGAGAGCCTGATCTAAATGACCTCTAATCCGTGCTGCTTAGACTGTAGTGTACACAGGAATCACCAAAGCATGCTGGAAAAACACACATTCTGATTCAGCAGGTGTGGGAAGGCTGACAGTCCTTTCTAATGGAAGTCTAGGAAATGCCCAGCCCACACTTGAAGGACCAAGGCTCTGATCCTCACTGCAATCTGTTGTTTTGCAGGTACAATAGCTGAGGCAGTCTGGCGACCACAAAGACAAAAGTGATGAGAAAAAGATGAACACAGTAAGTCAAGAGATGGAACTCTGGCAAATGGACAAGCTGCCTGGAAGGAAGACATCCAAGACACAAAAGTGGAGTCATTAAGAGCTCAGACGTGGTGTCAAATGCCAACTCTGGAATTTTGCACTCACGTGACCAGGTGAATTTCACCTGCCCTGGGTCTCTTAGGCTATGAAATGCAACAGTACCAGGACCTGATCCGTGGGCGTGGTGAGATGGTGCATACTGAGGATGGGCCTTGTCTCAGGCAAGTGCCTTGAACATGGTCACTGTTATCGTTCCACTCTGTCTAGTCCACGGAAGGCACCAAGATATCTCCTGAACTAAACTACCGCCTCTTTAAATTTTTATTTTATTTATTTATTCATGAGAGACACAGAGAGATAGAGGCAGAGACATAAGCAGAGGGAGAAGCAGGGTCCCCGCAGGAGCCCGATGTGGGACTTGATGCCAGGACCCCAGGATCACGCCCTGGGCCAAAGGCAGACGCTCAACCGCTGAGCCACCCAGGCGTCCCTAAATTACTGTCTTCGTTGCCATTTTAACAGGTAAGCTAGTCATCACTTTTTCTTGGTAAAAATATTCTACAATCCCACTTTTGTCTGTCAAAAGGCAACAAGAGTCCTTAGCCTTTTGTATCAATCAATCCGAACACATTTAAATCCCCAAAGGCCTCCGACTTACTAATTCTACTGTATTGTTTTTTCTAAATTAGAAGTCCTATAATTATAATTCTTTAAAACACTAAATCAGAAAGAAACACCTATTCATGCAACATTTGAAAACAAAAGGCCTTACCTAGGCCAGATAGAACGTATAACCACCAAAATGAATATCTCCCCAGTGAGAATACAGCATCTGTTTTGACCTTTTTGTTATCAAAACTCATCATTAATTATCTTCCCTGGAACTACTAGCAGTTTGAGAAGAAAATAAACAAAGATAAAGCATAATAAGCAAAATATACCATTTTTGTCCAAGACTATACTAGTTAAATGAACAACTAACTTCTAAAGGAGTCAGCAGACATGATCTAAAATGAATATATCATTAAGTTAAGAAAAGATGCACAGACCCCAGTTTTGGCTGGTAAGGGCCTGAGAGATTATCCAATTCACAGGTTCCCAGCACAGGAGAAACCTAGCAGCGGGGCTGCGCAATGAGAACCCTCCGTAGGGCCTTCTACATGCCGGTTGCGCAGGTGTGTTCACTTGGTGACCATGCCTCCAGCTGCTCACTTATGCCTTGCACACTTTTCTGTACATGCGATCTACTTCGAGCAACAAAAGTTTACTCTCCCAGGGAGTCGCATGTGCAGGATGGCTGGGTACGCCCAGGGTGTCTGCATGTTCCACAGTCACGCCTCTCCATCCTGTCCATCACACAGATTGCCCTCCCCCAAGGAGCTCCCCATCTGGCCAAGGCCAGGCTCAAAGGGACCCGTAAGAAGCTGTTCCCTGTGGTGTGGGAAGCCTGACTCACGGCAGGGACCTGGAGTGACAGCTGGCCCACTCCCTCACCATCAGCTAATTCACAGTGGGGTGGTAACTATTTGTTCTCACCTCTCAAGGAACCCTACCAGACTAGGAATTCTGCCTCAAGGCTCTTACTCATGCTCTTAACATCCAACTGCCCCAGGTCAAAAAGTACCTGGCACACAAAGGTAATTTGGTAAGCGCCCCCAGGTTAATAGAAGAGAACCCCCAGGAGGTGCTGCTTCTGCCCACAGCCGCACAGCTGGTCCAGGGAGCAGAGCAGCACTGGGGACTCAAGACACACAGGCCTGGCTTGAATCTCAGCTCTCTACTCCTAGCAGAGAAACTAGGTTACTTTGTCATTTTCTGTCTCAGTTTCCTCATCTGCACAATAGGGATGGTACATACACAGAGGTAGGTAGTATTCCATGAGACCGTGCACTCACATCCCTCATGGTGTGATACAGAGTGTATGCCTATATGCCAAGTGATCAAAACTCGTTAGGTCTTTCTATCACAGGAGGATCATCCATTTTAAGATTACCTGCAGGAAACTACCAAGCATTTTAAAACATGAATGTGCACATAGGCACACAAATGCACTGAATTCTGCTTTACAGAACCCTAATAGAATCCACCAGTCACTCAGCTCTAGATGTGAAAAACAATGCCAAATATCTGAATATACTGCAGGGGTCTTTGGGCAAAAGACGCTGAGACTCAGTCTGGCTGGCTGCCAAGACAAGGAGTCAAGGGGTTCTATGGGATACCTTCTGGTTCTGTTTATTCTATAGGGGACCCCTCGGAAAGTTCTGTGAAGCCAATGCAACTTCAGTGCTGTGGCTTCTGGGGGTGGGAGGGGGTGGTGATACAGGAAGCCAACACTAGAGCATCAGGATTTCCTCCTACCAGACCAGGAACACTGGATGAAGACTATGGGGCTATTCCAGGGAAACATAAAAACATACTCTAGTTTCCAGCTTGAAAGGTCAACCTATATATATATATATGGTTTGAAATCCAAGAAAACCACTTCAAGGTCATAGGGCCACAGTTATGAGCCTTCTGTGGTTTCAGCAAAAGATTACTGTAATCTGAGATCATAATGAATAAAATATCATGATGCCAAAGAAGCCCTTCAAAAACTTTTAACTCAATCTACTGATTAAGAAGACCCAAATAATTTACAAAAGTGACTCCGATAAGCTGAATTCACAATACATCATTCTATCCCTCCATCTCCCAATCCAACCTGCTTTTATGGCCAGAGAGACTCCCCCAAACAGTGACTGTTAGCCATTCTGCACCAACTGCTCCCATTCCTCATTCCTGAAAACAGGTTACTACTAATTAAGTAGGGAGGGAAAGCACTGATACACTACTAATAGAGGGAGAACAAGAGTGCTGCCAAAGTTCACCAGCTTCCACATACAACCTCCCTCTCTTCCAAGGCAGGTGAACATCCTACAGAAATCTAAAGAATTTTCAAAAATCAATTTTGGTCTTTTTGGTATCAAGGGTTATCTCTTCCAAATATTTATCAACGTTGATCTTCAAAGAATAAATCATCTCCAAGCTTTGATATGAACCCTAAGCAAAAAAAAAAGAAAAAGAAAAGAAAGAAAAGAAAAAGAAGAAAAAGAAAGAAAAGAAAATGTGCTGGGAAGTTAATTCTTCAAGGTGCAATCTGTTTAAGTAGGAGGAAGGGCTCTCCTGGATAACTAAATGGTCAGCTTTCAACGGCCGGCGCCTTGCAACACACACTTTGCAAGATGCCTGTCCTCCTGCAAAGGGTTAAGAAAGAAGAAGAAGAAAAGAAGAAAAAAAGCCTCTATCGGGTGGACTGAGAAGCCATTCTTCCCGGGGGACCCTCCTTGCGGGCTGCGAGGCTCGGGCTTTGTGCGCGCGCCGCCCCTCCGCGCCCGCGCCCCTCCTCCCGCAGCGCCGGCCCCTCCGGGGTTCCCGGGGCCACCTGCTCCTCCCGCGGAGAAGGGACTGCTCGGAGCGCTGCCTCCGTGCGCCGCGGCGTCCCCGGCGCTGCCCGCGGGGGAGGCGGAGGAGGTGCCCCGGGAGGCGCGCTTTGTCGCGAGGGTCGCGCGGCCGCCCGCAGCGGCGCCGGAGGCCTGGGGGGCTTGGACCGGAGTCCTCGGGCGCCGGGTCCTTCCCGCGCCCGGCTCAGCGCGGGCCCAGGTGCCAGGGCCGAGCACCCGCAGGGCCGTCCGGGCCGCAGCCCGCCCACCCCCCGAGCTAACGGCGCGGCGCCCGGGAACCTTCTCCATCCCGCCGGCCGGCGCGGCACCTGCTCGGCCCCGCCCGCCCCGGCTCTGGGCCGCCCTCCTCTCACACCCGGGGGGTCCCGCGCCGGCCGGCGGGTGCCCCGGGCCCCTCTGCCTAACGGGGAGGCGGGAGGCGGGAGGCGGGAGGCGGGGAGGTCTGCCCTTGGGCGCCCGCCCCCGGGGGCCGCGCCTGCCCCAGCCCGCCCGCGGCGCGCCCCGCAGCCCCGGCTGCGTGCGGGGAGCCCGGCCCGGCCGTGGACCGTACCTTGTGCGGCGCCCGCAGCAGCCGGTGGACCCCGGCCAGCTGGGTGCCCAGAGCGAGGTCCTCGCGGAACGTGAACAGCGGAGGCCGGCTGGGCTCGGGGAAGTTGGTGCTGTTGAAGGGGTCGGTGTCGTCCAAGAACTGCACCCGGCAAGCCAGCGTGGCCATGATGCATCCCTGCCCTGGGGGCGCGGGCGCCGGGATCGGCGGGGCCGCGGGCCGGGACGCCGGGTCACGCCGCGAGCAGGGGAGGCCGCGGCCGCCGCTCGCTGGCTCGCTGGCTCGCGGGCTCGCAGGCTCCGGCGCGCCCCGCTGCAGCCCGGGCTCCGGCCGCGGGGGGCGGGGCGGGGGCGGGGCCGACCGGCCCCGTGTCCCCTCCTTCCCCGGCTCCTCCCCTCCTCCGTCCCCCAGCGCCAGTCCCCGCGGCCCGGACCCGCGGGACCCGCCGCCTGGAAAGGGAGAGGGCGGGCGGCTCGCGCGGCCTCCGCAGCCAGTCCTCGGGGGCGGGGCGGGGGATCCCCGGGCGGCTGAGTCCCGCAGCGCGGGCGCCGCGTGGGCCGCGGGCTGCACGTGCGCGCCTGGCCGGGGGCGCACCCGCCGAGCGGCACCCCTGCGAGCTCCGGCCATCCCGGCTTCCCCATCTGGGAGAGGGCTTAACCCCTTGCACCTGAAGGCCGCGGCGCCGGGCCCCAGCTGCGCACCTGCAGGCGAGGGAGCCGGCCCCGGCAGCAAGCGGGCTGCTGGCAGCCACCGGAGCCCCGGCAAGTTACCGGGAGGTTTCCCTAGGGGAGAAGGAAGCTTGGAAGGAGGAGGGCGAGCCGGGCAACCCAGGCAGCTCCTCGCAGACAACCCCAGGGGGCGCTAGGGCAGATGTCCGGGGACTGCAAGGCCCTGCGCCAGGACCCCCAGCGCCGGGCGCCACACCGGGGCCACCTGGTGGGTGCTAGCTGGCCCTCGGTGTCCCCTCAGCCTACTGACCACTTAGGGCCCCGAAAAGCCCCAGCTGGACCCTGTGGGGCCGCGGACCGCTTCCAAAGAGGTCGCTGAATTGCGGAGGGGCGGCGAAGAGCGAGACCCAGCCGCCAGCGAAGGACGCGGGAGGGAGGGATGCCGCCCTGCCGGCCTCCGCCTCGCGGGCACCCGGACTCCTCCCCGCCTCCGCCGCTCTCCTCGCTGCCCGAGGGCGACCCCCTCCGTTTCCGATAAGAATTCAGCGCCTTCGCGGTTCCGCATACCTCGCACAGGTGCCTGGGCTGATTAACACCCAGTCGCTCTGAACATCTGCGTCTGTCTACAAGGCGGCTCTCTAACATCTCTCTCCCTTTCTTCTGGTTTCAGGGAGTAAGAAACCCTTGTCCCATGCTTAGCCCCTTCACTGGCACCTTTATTGTTTTTTTAAAGGTTTTATTTTTAAGTAATCTCTACGTGGGAATGGAACCCACAGCCCCGAGATCAAGCGTCGCATGCTCCGTGGAATGAGCCAGCCAGGCGTGCCCTCACCAGGCGGGCCCTTCTCCAGCACGTTTACCCTTCCCCCTCCACCGACTCCCCCTGTCACACACCCGACACTTATGCCTGGTCTTAAAGTAATGATGATCCATGAACAACACTTCTGCTCATTCCAGAAGAACTCCTAACTCTCCCGACATTTGCTCCTTAACTTTTTGAATGAGCAGGCCCTACGTCAACTTCACCAGACGCTCATGGCCAGAATACGAAACCCCCAAAACTCAACTCCATTGCCGGGGGGCTCCTACCCTTCCACTTTCATCTCCACCCCCCTCCCCACTGAGAGAGCTCTCCTGTCTTTCTGGCCACCTCATTTCTCATCATTGTCCCAGCATGAATTCCAGCCTATCATCTTGGGGCCTTCTGGCCACACCACTCCCTGGGCCTCACCTATCTGTCAGGTTCCAGGCTGGCTCACCCCTGCCCAATCTGCCAGTGCCTGCTGATGGCAGGACCACTCTCAGGGACCCATTTACCCACCCAACCCCCATCGATAGATTATTCAGTCCAGAAACTCATGTCTCCAGGACGAAGTCCTCCCCTCCCAGCACCACCTCCTCTCCATCTGTTACCTGTATCCTCCATCTCCCACATTTCAGGAGATGACCAAAACCTCATCTTCTCTCTCGCTCAGGGCCCTCCCTCCATCCTGACCCTGAATCCTTCCCTTCCCAATTGCCCTGGGACCAGGCTCTGTTACTGAAGCAGCCCTTCCTTCCTCCCCGGGCTCCTTCCCCCGAGAATCAGGGTTGGGTTCCTGGCACACAACCAGCGCAGTCGCACAGAGCCCTGCGCTTCGAAGTGCCCCATGCCGGCTTCACACTCTGCTGTTGCTGTCTTATGAGTCTTAGTAATTTAGCAAGAGGCCCCAAATCTTCATTGCACACTGGGCTCTACAAGTTAGGGAGCTGGTCCCAATGGGAAAAGAAACTCTCAAGTAGTTTCCATCCTAAAAGCTACACTTTTACGAAGCCTGCCACTCGCTGGCTTATCCCTTCATTTCCTGACCAGCCTCTGGAAGGGAGAACTATATTCACTTCTGGGCATCCTCACCACCTTTGTTCCACTGCCCGAGACACCTGATGGGCAAACCGCCCCCCTGCTGCTCTGAGATCATAAGTGCCATCCTAATTGCCTCGTCAGGGGACACCTCAACCCTGATGCCCACTTTCTTGGCAGCATCTGTCACCATGGACCACTCCTTTCCCGAACTCTCTTCCCTCAGCTGCCATAGTTTTATGGACTGTGGGCTCTCCTCCTTCCTCCTCCTTGGCAGCTACTTCCTGAGGCCCTCTGGACTCTGTTCTCCTCTTGAAAATGGGCATCACAGCTACAGTTACTGATAATTTATCACTATGTTCCCACAAAACTAAAAGCTGCTCTAACGCAGCAACCATACTGTATCCAACCATATTACTCCCCCCTCCCCCTGGCAGAGTGCCTGGCCCAGAAAGGGCACACGATAGATGTCTGATGAATGAGTGAGCACGAGAGTCGTCTTTGACTCCTAGGTCTTGCAGTTGGTCACTATGACCTGTCACTGAATCAGTCTCTAAAATATTTCTCAATTCTTTCCTCCTGTCTAGCTCTCACTTCCTATGCTAGTCTTCTAGTGGGTCTCCCTTCCTCAGGTGCCAATCCCAAATTTGATCTTCCACTGGCTTCCCCAGAACCACTGGTCACTCTAAAATGTGCATTTAATGTGTCACATGTTAGGGTAAAATCCTTACATGCTAACTCCCTTAGCATGACTCATGAGAACCTCCAAGATCTCCCCCAGTCTACAAACCAGGTTCATCTCTGGTCATTCCCTGCTTCATACCCTGTTTCAGGGCACACTGAATTTATTACCCTTGCCCAAACAAGCTGGGATTTTTCAAGATGAGCTTCTCAACCTGGAATGCTCTACCCTCTCTAGCTGGCCAGCTGAACCCTCTTCCTTCACCATTCATTTACAAGGTCCATTCTTCTGGAAAGCTGTCTCCAGCTTCACCCCGAATGAGGACTGTCTCTCCTTCCTCTGTGGTCTCAGACTACTTTTGGCATGTTCCTATTGTGGCACTTTTCGTACATGCTTACCTATGCTCTACTAAACTGTAAGATTTCCAGACCTGGAATTTGCCTTACTCAGTTTTAGTCTAAAACCTTCAAATAGTGACTGGCACTAAAGTAAAACCTTTGGAATTTTAATTACATAAGTTATTATTAATTCTTTTAAGGATTTTCCCCCAACCACTCCCTTGAAACTGCTTTTAGCAATAATTTTTTCTCCTGATTAATAGCCAATGTCTTTTCCTCAACTTATTTTTTGAAATCATTTTTTAGCAATATAATGCTTTCTTTTAATTTAAAAGGTCAAGAGTAATAAAAAGTTGTAATGAAAAAATCAGCTCCCTATTTTATAATCCCCATTTCCATCCCACCCTGCTTCTCAGAGGCACCCATTTCTTTTTCTTTAGAGGCACCCATTATAATGTAAGCACACTGGTATACGTTGAACTATGAATTTCAGATAATACTTTGGCTTTCTATCATGTTAAATGAGGATTTTAGCTTCATTACAGACAATTTCCCTTTCTCCATCTTCCCATTATAGTTCTATCATAATTTTAATTAAATTCCTATTCAGTGATTTTTTTTAAATGATGATTATGTCAATATCGATCACTTTGGTGCCAAGTAGTACACATGATTACATGACCTTTCTCGTACAACTTTTCGTTTTTCTGAAGTTAATATTTGCTTCAATATTTTTCTCTTGCTTATTTTTTTTCTTGAATAGCTGGTTAGGTCTTCTCATATCTTGTAACAGCTCTGAAAATGCCTCTTTCAATACTGTCAAATAATTTCTCAGTGCTGTATTTTCTCATAAGATATTCTTTTTTGGAGATATTCTTCTGGGTGTCCTCCATGCTCCTGCTCTCATTTGGAATGAGGTTCTCTGAGCCCTATCTTCCTGGAGATTTCCTTGGCTTCTCCCTCAGATAAAAGCCCCTGGTTCCATCACTTGTCTTATTGTTTCCTGACTTATATTCTCATTTTTGTCAATACATACCCTAGTGGTTTCCTGAAAAGATAAATTCTTAATAACTTTTATGTCTGAAGATATCGTCATTCTGTATCCTCACAGAATGTCTCGATGTGGTTGTTTTACTGGCAAGAATGGCCACAGTAATTCTTCCCATTCCTTTTATTCCCACCATTTGGCAATCTGACTTTTTCACTTCTTCCATAAAGAGGTGGGTACTATTTCCCCACTCCTTGAATGGGGATGCCTTTATGACTTGCTTGGACAAACAAAATATGTTTAGAAATGACTTCGTGTGCCTCCTGAAACCAGGCATCAAGAAGCTTCACCACTTCTGCTTTCTCCCTCTTAGAATGTTGACCTGAGACTACCATGTGAAGAAGCCAGGTCTAGCCTCAGAAAAAATGGTAAGAAAACTACTACTAAAGACTGGGAATATGGTTAGCTGTGTTAGGTAGCACTGAAACAATTGGCAAAACGACTACTCAACGGCCTACAGTAATTTGGGAGATAGAACATGTGTCTAATAAACTATGAACTTAGCTAAAGAGAACTCTAAATAGTATGTTGAAAGTATCTTTTAGGTGCTTCTAACTGCATATAATAAGATATTCTGTTTGCAAGCAGAATTTAGAGGACGTATAGAGAGGGCCTAAGACTTGCTGGGTTGTAAAATAAAATATCTCTCATCTCCAGTCTGCCCAGCTAGTAACTGACTTTGGTAAAGATCAATTTTAAAATGTCTTATCTTTTAATAAGACCCTTTGTTAAGATCTCAGAGAGATTTAAGGCAGTGCCTTGTAGATACTCTCATTTAAGCAAAAGGGCTTCTAAGATTCCTAAGGGTGTTATTCCATAGCAGCCTGACAGACAGGAAAAAGAATTATGGATCTAGTGTTTGGAACATGGAGTTAAGCCTAATAAGATTCATAGAAAATCCACAGAGCGTTTAACATAGGTGTGTTGATGAAATCACAGCAAATTTGGTCTAAAAAGGCACTCATTCAAAATAAAAAGAAATCTCTGGAACTCCAACCTGCAGTGGGTAAGAAGCAGGCTAAGAAAGCTGTTCAGCTGTAAACATGAAGCCATTGTTTTTTTATTTGTTTGCTGGGGTTTTGTTTTGTTGTGCTATGCTTTGTTTAGGAAAGGATCTATCAGAAGGTGGAGCTAAGAGCCAGAGAACAGTGAATTTGGGAACCATCATGGGGAGCAGAACCGGGCTCTGATCCCCAAGAGCAAGAGAAACAGGCAGCATGCACCTGTCTGGAGTTCAAAATTGCCATGGATCAGTGACTGCTGTGTGTCTCACAGTCCCTTTATTTTTGAATGACAGTGTCTATCCTGTCCCAGTCTCACCATTATAGATTAGGTGTCTAAGGGACAGAAAACTTGTCTGTTCAGGTCACAGGTCTCTGGATCAGAGAAGTGGTATCTGAGTAGTTACCTATGCCTCACCTTCCGATTCAAATAGCAATTCCCTCACCACCTTTCCAGCCTCCACTCCTGCCCAGTTCCAAACCCAATATCACACATTTGGGGGTTTCATTATGGTAGCACTTCATTCCTTGGTACCAATTTCTCTTTTATTTAGTCTCTGATTCATAACAAACCAGCTCAAAAGTAGTAGTGTAAAACAATATTTTATTTGTTCTTAGTTCTGTGGGTTAGCAATTTGGGCTGGGCTCAGCCGGGGTCACTCACACAGTTGCAGTCAGCTGGAAGCTTTACTGGGGCTGGTTGGACTAATAATAGCCTCTGTCTGAATCTAGTAATATGTGTGGGCTGTCAGTCTAGAGGACATCAGATGGTTCATCTCTCCTCCATGTGGCTTCTCACCCAGTAAGGTAGACCTGGCTTCTGCCCACGGGTGGTGTTAGCATGGCATTCTAAGAATTCAAAAGCAAAAGCTATAGGGTCTCTTGAGCCTTAAGAGCTTGTGCTATGTCCCTAATGAACGCCTAGATATCAGAAACTGTTGTGGTCCACTCTGCAACAATCTAACACACATGATCTATAATTCTAGGTTGAAAATGACTTTCACTCAGAATTTTGAGGCATTGCTGCATTGTTGACTTTGAGAAAATTATCAGTTTATGTAACCTTTTCTTTTCTCTATATCTGGAAGACTTGGAACCTTCTCACTTATACACTGAAGTTTCATAATGAGTCACCTTGATATGAGTTCTTCTCCATTCATTTTATTGACACTTCCTTGGTATTTTCCACCTAGAAATCTGGTTCTTTGTTTTGTGGGAATGTTCTTGTTTCATGTCTTTGATCACTTTCTCTCCATAGTTTTCTCTGTTTGCTCTTTCTAGAACTCCTATTATTTGGATGTTGGACCACTAAATGGATCCTCTAATTTTCTTAACTTTCCCACTTGTTAATCTCTTTATTTTGTTCCACATTTTGAGGGATTTCCCTAACTATATGTTCCTTCTCTTTTACTGAATTTTTAATTACGATGTTCATGTTTTTAATTTTCAGGAAATCTTTCTTGTTCTCTAATTTTCCTTTTTTTTAAGATTTTATTTATTTATTAATGAGAGACACAGAGAGAGAGGCAGAGACACGGGCAGAGGGAGAAGCAGGATCCATGCAGGGAACTTGAACTCGATCCCGTGACTCTGGGATCATGCCCTGACCTGAAGGCAGACACTCAACTGCTGAGCCAGCCAGGTGTCCCTCTAATTTTCCTTTTTAAAAGTATCATATTCTTGTTTGCAGGATTTCCCTGATACTATTTATTACATCTTCTTTAAAGTTTTATTTCATTGCATTGTTTATATGTTCTTTGAGGTGGATTTTTTTTCCCCTTCTTACTTTCAGTCTTTTTATTTTGTAACAGAGGTCATTCTCAAATTCTTGTGATCCTCATCTGCTTGTTCATATTAAAAACTGCCAGAATGTGAACTGGTGCAGCCACTCTGGAAAACTGTGTGGAGGTTCCTCAAAGAGTTAAAAATAGATCTGCCCTATGACCCAGCAATTGCACTGCTTGGGATTTACCCCAAAGATACAGATGCAGTGAAACGCCAGGACACCTGCACCCCGATGTTTATAGCAGCAATGTCCACAATAGCCAAACTGTGGAAGGAGCTTCGGTGTCCATCGAAAGATGAATGGATAAAGATGTGGTCTATGTATACAATGGAATATTACTCAGCCATTAGAAACAACAAATACCCACCATTTGCTTCGACGTGGATGGAACTGGAGGGTATTATGCTGAGTGAAATAAGTCAATAGGAGAAGGACAATCATTATATGGCCTCATTCATATGGGGAATATAAAAAATAGTGAAAGGGAATAAGGGGGAATGGATAAAAAATGAGTGGGAAACATCAGAAAGGGAGACAGAACATGAGAGACTCCTAACTCTGGGAAACAAACAAGGGGTGGTGGAAAGGGAGGTGGGCGGGGGGTGGGGGTGACTGGGTGACAGGCACTGAAGGGGCACTTGATAGGATGAGCACTGGGTGTTATGCTCTATGTTGGCAAATTGAACTCCAATTAAAAAAAAAAAGAAAAGTAAACATTAAAAAAATCAATAAATAAAAATTAAAAAATAAAACATAAATAAAAACTGCCTGGAAGCTCTAGAGTATAGAAAAGACACTTTGCTTGGTGGGCTCCACTGTAGACCAAGCTGGTAGGCAAATGGCTTTTCCCTTGAGTATCTTTGGGTATTCTCTGGGGTATTTTACTTTATCCAGAAAAGTTCTTACCAGTACTTCCCTTGGCCCAGAGCAAGAGAAGCCCCTGCCTTAGGCTCTGTGCTTTAGAGGGCCTCCCTCTACCCACCCCTCCCTAAAGGGCAAGTTCATGCCCACCTGGCTCTTCTCTCTCTAGATTGTTCTCCAGGCACCTGAGATCACAGAATTCCCTGCCCAAATGACACTGAATATATTTCTAAGGCCTGTGTGTGCTTTTTCCCTAGAGGCACCCCAAGGCCTGAGAAGAGGTTAAATAAAGGGTAGATGTTTGTTGTGGAGCATAGGCAAGGTTTAGCTGTATGGGATCAGGCATCCACACATCTGGGGTTCGTGGTGCAGGACTGAGAAGAAAAAGGGTATAGGCTCTGGCTGGCAACCAGCCAGCTCTCTTCATGTCATCCTAGTCCTGTGCAGAGTGCCAAGGAGTCAGAATACTAAATTCACGTCTAAGTCCTTCTAAGTTGTTATAAAGGTATTTTTGTCAAAGTTGGTAGAACATATCTTACTTAACGTTTTGTTTGATTTATGAATTTGCAATATTTAGACATATGGCATATGGGCACCCATATGAACTTCGCCCAAGGGCCCTACATATGTTGAAAATGGACCTGCATCTTTCTGCCTCCTCACCTCACTTTCTGGGGTGCGTGGGGGAAGGGGTGGGGTTACTTGCTCACTCTGCAGAGTTTCCCTTATTCTCCCCACTTCCCATTGCTGGACACACTGCTACTTTCTCTAAACCCTGAAGCTACTCTGGCTGATATTCTTCAGACTATGCCTGCTGCCTCCTTGGAATGAACAAGTTGCCATAAACACAAGAGGCTACACCAAGGAAAACAACGGAGTATAGTTTTCATGTGATACACCTGGGAGCCCAAGACTAGGGAACCTGAAATGGCTGGGCCAGCATGCTATTGAAATACTACAGTTATAAATTAGTACATTTCTGGGCGCCTGGGGGGCTCAGTTGGTTAAGTGTCTGCCTTCTGCTCAGGTCATGATCCTGGGGTCCTGGGATCCAGCTCCCAGACTCCCTGCTCAGCGGGGAATCTGCTTCTCCCTTTGCCTCCACTCCCCACCCCACCACCACCTTATGCTTGCTCTCTTGCTCGCGCTCTCTCTCTCTCAAATAAGTAAATAAAACCTTTTTTAAAAAATAAAAATAAACTGGTACATTTCTATTGGAAAACGTTATGACTATACCTAGCAATATCTTCATAGTTATTGTCTTGGAATCCCACTCAGGTTTTTAGAGAATTAATTTAGCAGAAGCAAAAATAAATAAGTAAATACAGAAATAGCCATGTTTAAAAGCAGAGTATATTGCTGTCTTACTTATAAAATTAAAAACTGGAAACATCCTTCAATAGGGGCATATTTTAATTACTTATAATACATAACTGCAACTAGGCATCCACTTAACATTGTGAAAACCATTTTGAGGTATGCCAAATGTTTAGAGTACGAAAAGTGTGCACTGACTTCAGCCACTGGAAAGCAATTGTGCTTCAGGGGTAGAGGGTCGAATTTCCAATCCTTCTCCATAAGCTGACTTCATCTTTTCTGCTTAAAAAGTTTTAACTAGCTCCCTAGTTAGCCTTAAAAAAACAACAACAACAAACAAAAACCTGTATTTTACCAGACTGTGGATAAACGTGAGGTAATATTTCCTTGTCCCTCAGTAGGAGATGACAGAGTAACACTTTTTGATAACTACACATGAGTCTTAGTCCATTCTGGCTGCTATAACAAAATATTACAGACTGGGTGGCCTATAAACAACAGAAATTTATTTCTTATAGTTTTGGAGGCTAGAAGTCAACGATCAAGGTGCTGGCAGGTTTGGTGTCTGGTGAGATCTTACTTGCTGGTCATACATGGCCATCTTCTCGCTGTGTCCTCACAGGGCAGATGGGGGAAGAAAGCTCTCTGAGGTCTCTTTTATAAGGGCACCAATCCTATTCACGAGGCTCTGTTCTCATGCTTCCAAAAGGCCTCCCTTCCTAATGCCATCACATTAGGGGTTAAGTTTCAGCACATGAAAGGGGGGGATGGGCACAAAAGCATTCAGTCTATAGCAATACACTTCCTGCAACATCAGACACTAGCTGGGAAGGAAATCCGGGATCTTGGTCCCAACCAGAGCCTATAGTGTCCAGGGCGAGTCAATATCTCAGAGTGATGATGACACAATTTGTTTCCAGCCACAGGTGGGAGAGAAAAAACAGGACAGGTCCTTACGCGGCTATTTTAGAAAGTGAATAAAATGTGGTTTATCCTGTAAACTACAAAAAGCAGGAACAAAGCAGCCCTTGAGAGTTAGAGTGGTGCTCAGTTGCAGTGGGAAAGGAGAGCTGCAAGTAAACCAGGCAAAGGTGGATTCCTTGCAAAAGTCACAGGGCTTAAGCCTCTCATCTGCACAGATGCCTTCCAAAGCCCTTTCCTTTCACATGCATGGTAACGTCCCTTTTTGTGCCTATTTTTTTTTATGGTTTTCTTAAGAATGATTTTTACATTGCTCAAGCTTCACGCACACAAAATCCGGATCTTCTATGGAGCCCAGTTTCTAGATATTAAAATAAGAGAGAGAGAGAGAGAGGCAGGTAGACAGAGATCTGCTTGACCAAACAGCCAATTCAAAGCAACGTACTTAAGGAGCACCCAGGTGGCTCAGTGGTTAAGTGTCTGCCTTCAGCTCAGGTCATGACCCAGGGTCCTGGATGGAGTCCCACATCAGGCTCCTCGCAGGGAGCCTGCTCCTCCCTCTGCCTATGTCTGTTGCCTCTCTCTGTGTGTCTCTCATGAATGAATAAATAAATAATCTTTAAAACAAACAAACAACAGGGATCCCTGGGTGGCGCAGCGGTTTGGCGCCTGCCTTTGGCCCAGGGCGCGATCCTGGAGACCTGGGATCGAATCCCACGTCGGGCTCCCTGTGCATGGAGCCTGCTTCTCCCTCTGCCTCTGTCTCTGCCTCTCTCTCTCTCTCTCTCTGTATGACTATCATAAATAAATAAAAAATTAAAAACAACAACAACAACAAAAAAAGCAGAGTATTTTTAAAAAGATCCTAAGAAAACAGGAGACTCCAAAAGAATGGTTGATGTCACATCAGTATGAAACTTAATCTGACCAAGAAATAATTCAGGAACTAACTTTTAGAGGATTCCAACGTCAATAATGAAAAGTTTCTCAGAGCTTCCACTAAAGGAAGCCAGGCGGAGAGAAGCGGGCTAATGTTGGCCATCTTTTGGGATTTGCCCATCCAAGGTGAACTAGTTTTCAGCCTCCGTTAAGTAACAAAATCTGCAGTGACTGAAAGCTGCCACGAGGTGGTAGACGTGGCTTACTCAACATAATTACTTTGAGGCATGCGAAACACAAATGTTTCATTCTCAGATTTATGAAGTTTTGTGATTTTTCTCACTTTTCAGAGAAGGCTTAGCACTGTTCAACAGCTTGCTCATAAAGGATGAGGTTTTTTCTGACTTTATTTTGGGAGTTTGCAAGGTGAGATGCATAGAATTTAATTCTGTTAGCACAAAACAGGTGAATTGCAAAAAGAATGGCTAGAAAGCGTCTGCCAGCTTTCTTTCTGCTTCCAGTTGTGCCCTGAACTCTCCCTGCAGTGAGAGGAGCCTTGGCTATTCTCAGAGATGTCAGGTGCACAGAGCTCTGCCTGCCTGGGGAAGGTTTTATCCACTGCCGGGCCCCCAGCAGGTGCCCTGCCTGGGAACATTCGAGTGCCTGCTGGTGTTCAGTTCTGGTGGGGGTCTCTGCATGTATTGGATCCTCGCAGCCTGTGCTCTCCTTGGCCACTCACCACTTCTCACCTGCATAAATAAAAGCTGAGAAAGGTGGAGCATATTAGTCCCAATGACTTCTTCTGAGCACAGCAAGATTCACTCTAAAGAGCAAAAGGCACTCACTGGAGTGGGCCTTGCAGGGCTTAACTTCTCTTGCTGCAGTTGCAAGTTTGAGGCAGGTTCCAAATGGTCTTTTCAAAAATAAAAATAATAATAAAATTAAATTAAAATTAAATTAAAAAATAAAAATAAAAACAAAATAGTGTTTTCATCTCTTTCTTTGCCAAAGGCCCTGGAGGCCAGAGATGCTTGTGAGTAGGAGTGGACATTCTGCTTTAGTCTGGACAGCTTTCTGTCACACAGAGGAGATGGCACTGTTCTGATCTTCTTTGCAGAGCATTCCCTTCCACTCTGCACTCCCCCAGACCAGCCCCCACACTCCCAGATGTGCCCCTGACCCTTGGACCTCCTTCAAAGCACTCTGGTCTGCTGATCCTCTGATATGAACCACCATGCTCACTGAGCATAGAACTGAGGCTTTTCCTTTCCTCACAATCACCATTCAGTGCAAGGGGAGGCATCACTAGCCACCACAGATCATGAATGGTACTTTTTTTGCTAATAATGTTTTTACTTGTATCAAATGCAAAATAATTTGTTTAATAAAGAACATGGCTTTCCTAACTTTACACACCAAGAAGCTAGAAAAAAGCAAAAAAGCCCAAAGTTAGCAGATGGGGGGAAATAACAGACTAGAACCAGAATAAATGAAATAGAAAATAGAGAAACGGGCGCCTGGGTGGCTCAGTGGGTTAAGCCTCTATCTTAGGCTCAGGTGATGGTCGCAGGGTCCTGGGATGGACCCCTGAGTTGAGTTCCCTGCTCAGAGGGGGGTCTGCTTGTCCCTCTTCCTCTGCCCCTCCCCCTGCTTATGCTCTCTCTTTTCCTCCCCCAAATAAATACATAAAATCTTTTTAAAAAAGAAAATAGAGAAACACTAGAAAAAATCAACAAAACTAAGAGTTGGGGCTTTGAAAGGATAAACAAAATTGAAAAACCCTTCACTAGACTAAGGAAAAAACAGAGAAGACTCAAATATAAAATTAGAAGGAAAGAAGAATGATTACAACCAATGGCACAGAAATAAAATGGATCATCAAAGACTGCTATTAACAACTATACTCCAACAAAATGAATAGCCTGGAAGAAGTGAATAAATCCCTAGAAACATACACCTTAATGAGAGTAAATCATGAAGAAATATAAAGCCTGAACAGACCTATAAAAATATAGATATTTAATCAGTAATCAAAAAAACCTCTCAACAGAGAAAAACCCAAGACTAGATGGTTTCACTGGTAAATCTTAATATTTAAAAAGAATTAAAGCAAATTCTTTGCAAACTGCCCCCAAAAAATGAAGATGAGGGAGTTCTAAACTCATTTTATGACACCAGCATTACTCTTATCCAAGACAAATAAAGACACCACAAGAAAAGAAAACTATAGAACAATATCCCT
The DNA here is from genome assembly GCF_003254725.2 of Canis lupus dingo. NCBI lineage: Eukaryota > Metazoa > Chordata > Mammalia > Carnivora > Canidae > Canis > Canis lupus. Next base: position 53,637,310 of record NC_064249.1, read on the forward strand.
AATGAATATAGATGTAAAATACCTCAACAAAATATTGGCAAAATGAATCCAAAAGCACATTAAAAGGATTATGCACCATGACCAAGTGGGATTTATCCCTTAAGTGGAAACATGGTTCAATATACAAAAATCAGTTAATGCAATATAGTAACAGAATAAAGTCTAAAAATCACATGATTATCTAAATAGATGCAGAAAAAGCATTTAATAAAATGCAACACCCTTTCATGATAAGAACTCTCAACAAACTAGGAATAGAAGGAACATGTATCAACACAGTTAAGGCCATATATGAAAAACCCACAGCTAAAATCATGTTCAATAGTGTGAAATTGAAAGTTTTTCCTCCAAGTTCAGGAACAAAGCAAGGATGCCCACACTTGCCACTTCCATTTAACACAGTCCTAGAAGGCCTGGCCAGAGCAATTGGGCAATAAAAAAATATAAAAGACAGCCAAATTGTAAAGGCAGAAGTAAAATTATCCCTGTTTAGAGATCACATGATACTATATAGAGAAAACCCTGAAGATTCCATTAAAAATCAATTAGAGTAAGTGAATTTAGTAAAGTTGCAGGATACAAAGTCAACATACAAAAATAGCTGCATTTCTATACTCTAAAAATAAACAATCTGAAAAGGAAGTTAGGAAAACAATTCTACTTACAATAGCACCAAAAAGAATAAAGTACTAGGGGGGCGTCTGAGTGGCTCAGTCAGGTAAGCTTCTGCAGCTCAGGTCATGATCCTAGGATCCTGAGATGGAGCCCTGAGTCAGGGCTCTCACTCTCTCTCATTCTCTCTCTCTAATAATTTTTAAAAATATTTTTTAAAAAAGAATAAAATACTTAGGAATAATATTTTTTAGAGAGAGAGAAGAGAAATAGAGAGTGTGTGTGTGTGTGTATGTGTGTGTGTGTGAGCATGTGTGCATGCAAGGGGGGGCACGCAAAGGGAAAGGGAGAGAGAGAATCTCAACCAGACTCCATACTCACTGTGGAACCCAATGCAGGGCTCAATCTCACAACTGTGAGATCATGACCTGAGCTGAAATTGAAAGTCAGGGGATCCCTGGGTGGCGCAGCGGTTTGGCGCCTGCCTTTGGCCCAGGGTGCGATCCTGGAGACCCGGGATCAAATCCCACGTCGGGCTCCTGGTGCATGTAGCCTGCTTCTCCCTCTGCCTGTGTCTCTGCCTCTCTCTCTCTCTCTCTCTCTCTCTCTCTCTGACTATCATAAATAAATAAAAATTAAAAAAAAAAGTCAGACACTTAACTGACTGAGCCACCCAGGCACCCTAGGAATAATCTTAATTAAAGAGATGAATGATTGTACATTGAAAAACAATTGCAAAACAATGGTGAAAGGCATTAAAGAAAACACAAACAAACACACACACACACACAAAAGAAAAGAAAACACAAACAAATGGAAATGGATGTTTCCCATGTTGATGGATCAGGAGACTTAATATTGTTAAGATGCCATACTACCCAAAGCAATCTACAGATTCAATCCAATCTTTATCAAAAAATACTAACAGCATTTTTTTTTGCAGAAATAAAAAAGCAATTATATCATTGATATGAAACCATAAAAGACCACAAATAGCCAAATCACTCCTGAAGGAGAACAAATCTAGAGGCTCCACACAGTATATCCTGATATTAAAAATATATTACAAAGCTACAGTAATTAAAGCAATAGGATACTGGCATAAAGACAGACATATGGGCTGATGGAACAGGACAGAAGACACAGAAATAAACCCACATGCCTACAGCCAACTGATGTTCAATACAGGTGCCAAGATATACAATGAGGAAAGGATAGTCTCTTCAACAAAGATGTTGGAAAAAGTAGATATCTAAATGCAAAAGAATAAAAGTGGGCCCTGATCTTACACCATAGACAAAAATCAACTCAAAATGGATTAAGAACTTAAACATAAGACCTTAAACTATAAAACTCCTAGAAAAAAAACATAGGGGCAAAGCTTCATGACACTGGTCTTGGCAGTGATTTCACAGATATCACATCAAAAACACAGGCAACAAAACAAAAAATGTTCAAGTGGGACTACATCAAATTAAAAAGCTTCTGCAAGGAAAAGGAAACAATCAAGAGTGAAAAGGCAATCTACAGAATGGAAGAAAATATTTGCAAACTGTATATTTGGTAATGGGTTAATCTTCAAAATAGATAAGGAACTCCTACAACTCAGTAGCAAAACAAAAAACTAATAACCTGATTTTAAAAAGAGTTGAGAACTTGAATAGACATTTCTCTTATTTTTTAAAAATTTTTTAAATTCCAGTATAGTTAACATACAGTGTTATATTAGTTTCAATTACACAATATAGCAATTCAACGATTCTGTACACTCCTCAGAGCTCATGACCATAAGTGTACTCTTATTCCCCTTCATCTATTTCACTCAACTCCCCCCACACCTCTCTTCTGGTAACCATCAGTTTGTTCTCTCTAGTTTAGATTCACAGAATCTAAGAGGTGATGGTGTTTGCCAGGGGCTGGTGGGAGGGGAAATAGGGAGTTACTAATCGACAGGCATAAAGTTTCAGTTAAGCAAGATGAGTAAGTTCTCAGAGATCTTCTATATAAATATTGTACCTACAGTCAACAATAATTATTGTACACATATTTGTGAAGAGGTTAGATTTCATGTTAATTGTTCTTACTACCATAAAATAATATCTTCTTTTTTAAAAAATGCAATTCAGGGTACCTGAGTAGCTCTGTTGGTTGTTTGCCTTCAGCTCAGGTCATGAACTTGGGGTCCTGAGATTGAGCCCCGTGTTGGACTCCCTGGTCAGTGGGGAGTATGCTTCTCTCTTTCCCATTACCCCTCCCCACTGCTCTCTGTCAAATAAATAAATAAAATCTTAAAAAAGAAAAGAGAAAAGCACCCAGAGATTCTTTCTAAAGACAAGATAACAGTGTGGAGAAATGGCAAAACAGACGTTCAGTATTCCCAGGGAGCTTCATTAAAGATCTCACCTAATTACTTCCAGTATGGAAAGAGATAAGTCACTAGGATAAAAGGTCCAGCATAGGGAATATAGTCAATGATATTGTAATAGTGTTGTACGGTGACAGATGGTAGCTACACTGGCGGTGAGCACAGTATAACATACAGGGTTGTTGAATCACTCTGTTGTACACCTGAAACTAACATTGTCTGTCAACTACACTTAATCTAAAAAAAAAAAAAGTAGTGATCGAAAAAAAGAGCAAGAGAGAATTACAATAGGAAAAAAAAAAAAACCTCACCTGGGGCGCCTGAGTGGTTCAGATGGTTAAGTGTCTGCCTTTGGCTCAAGTCATGATCCCAGGGTCCTGGGATGGAGCTCCCTGCTGAGCAGGGAGCCTGCTTCTGTCTCTCTCTCTCTGTTCTCCCTCTGCTTCTGCTCTCTCTCTCTCTCTCTCTCTCAAATGAATAAATAAAAAAAAAAAAAAAGAAAGAAAAAGAAAAAACCTCATCTAAATAAAGTTATCATACTTAAAACACATAGGGGAAGATTGCTGGGTGCAACCTAGTCCCTGTGCTGCATTTGCCTCATGGAAAGCACAGAGGCCTCAGAACATTCCCTCCCCCAGTGTGGCCAGTGCACACGGGAAGAGTAGGAGCTCCACAAAGCCCACAAGAGCTCTCTCTACCCTCAAGAGAACTCTCCTTGTTCAAAACATGGAGTTCTACTGAACCATGTGCCAATCTGAATAAAAGCAGACATCATTGTAAAAGAGAAACTTTAATTTATGCTGAAAAAACTTTTTAGGAGATAACATCCTGATGTTAGTCAGAAGCAGGTAAATCAGGGCATTCTGCATTTTCTTTCAACACAGGACACACCTGAGATCCTACAGACAGGAAACGTGGGGAGGATAAATCCAAAGACATATGCATCAGGTACACTCCGAAGTTCACCTGTGAATAAGACAGTGGCAACAAGCTCGATTATTTGAGCAGTTGAAATAATTCTGTAAATAATAATGTTCAACTAAAATCAAGACAAATATCAGGGATCCTGGGGGGCTCAGCAGTTTAGCCGCTGCCTTCGGCCCAGGGCGTGATCCTGGAATCCTGGGATTGAGTCTCACATCAGGCTCCCTGCATGGAGCCTGCTTCTCCCTCTGCCTGTGTCTTTGCCTCTCTGTCTCTGTCCCTCTCTCTCTCTCTCTCTCTCTCTCTGTGTGTGTCTCTCATGAATAAATAAATAAAAATATTTTAAAAAATAAAATAAATAAAGTCAAATCTTTAAAGACATGTCCGAGAATCTAGTGGGAAACAAGAATCCCAATTTCAGACACCAAGGATTCTCGTTTCAAATGTCCTTTCCTGGGCGCCTGGGCAGCTCATCAGTTAAGCATCCAACTCTTGATTTTCGCTCAGGTCATGATCTCAGGGTCATGAGATGGAGCCCTGAGTCAGGCTCTGTGTTAAGTGTGGACTCCGCTTGGGATTCTCTCTCTCCCTCTTCTTCTGCCTCTCCCTTCTCCCCACCCCCGTGATCTCTCTCTTAAAAATACATACATACAGGGCAGCCTGGCTGGCTCAGCGGTTTAGCACCGCCTTCAGCCCAGGGCCTGATCCTGGAGACCCAGGATGGAGTCCCATGTCGGGCTCCCTGCATGGAGCCTGCTTCTCCCTCTGCCTTTGTCTCTCTCTCTCTCTCTCTCTAATAAATAAATAAAAAAATCTTTAAAAAATACATATATATATACATACTATCCTCTCCTAATAGTCACCCCACACCTGTTTATTGCTGGACCCATTCTTTTTTCTCCTTCCTCTATACCCTGAGCTTCCAGTAGGAGGGCTTGCATCCTGCTCTTTGTTTTTCACCACTGTCAGGCCAATTTCTGCTCTGTTCCCTGATGTAAAAACTATTTTGTGAAAATAATAGCAAAACTCTGCATTTTCTTTGTTGTGATTTTTTTTTTTTTATATCATGTAGGTTAAGTTCTCCAAACTCTCTAGGATAAAGATGGAAAGTCCACAATAAAGAGCTGTGTGAGTCTACTCAAAGTTTGCCATCAATGCAAGTGAGCCAAAAAGGACCTTTTGGAGCATGTGACATGCTCCCAGAGCTGTTCATTGCTGTGATAACATCAGCTGGACGCCCCCAATGTTCCAGGCCTCAGGCTAGAGGCTGAGGCCAAATTAATTCCTTAAGATTTGTGCACATGTGGGTGAAGGGTACACAAGAATTCTCTGTACTCTCTTTGCAATTTATCTGTAAATCTAAAATTATTCCAAAAATTATTTTAAAAAAGAAAAGATATGTGCACATGAGAATTACAGTGATTCTAAGAAGTATTATTTCCTTGCATGCCCACCATCCCCTCCCCTAGCACCCTTGGCATGGCAGGCCCAAGGTCCCCACACCCCCAGGGGAAATGACTTGCCTCACTGAGCACATAGACATGTTGGTAAAACACTCAAGTGCAGACCATATCTATCCTGTACCTGTAGGGAGACTGTGGCAATTACATACTGTAAACAAATCCCAGTTTTGGAGAAAGAACAAGTCCCAGTTTTGGAGAAACACAGGAAACAGTGCAGAACATTTTACTATGAGTTAACTTTCTAACTTACTATTGGAGAGAGATTAAATATTTACATTATTTCAGTTAACTTTCAAGAAATGCTCCATGCAGGCTGACTACTTACCTGGCTTCCTATAATTCTTGGGAAACAAAATCAGAAAGTACTAGCCTAGACACAGATCTTCCTAAAGAATCAATCTGTGAGAAATTCAGTTTCTATAATCTGGCCTCCACAAAAACAATATTTGGGCATATGAACCCTCAAGATGATTTACAGGCTTCTGAGAGTAGAATTTACTGAATTTGTGCAGCTCCACTACTTACCAGGGGGCATTTTACCCTCATGAGACATCCATGGAGAAGAAAATAATGATCAATACAAAAAAATTACTTTGCTTATTTCCTTATTTCTTATTTACACCCAATATCCCTTTAATGAAATTTGACAGCATCAAAAATACACATAATAAGACCCAAAATAGTAAGGAAGTGATAGAAAGGAAAAATAAGATGGGTCCGTGGATGAGGTCAGAACCTTAATGGTAGCCCATCAGCCTTAGGATGTGTCCCTACTTCTAAAACTTAACTCAGCACTATTACTCAGAACTACAGTTCTGGTGTGGATAATGAGCCAGGATCTTAAAACAGGTGCCATGGTTCACAATCATGCTTACCTTTCTCTCGCGCCTCTCAGAAAGCTTTTGAAAAACATTTTGGTTTCGCTGCCCAGTTTGCTGGTCGATGCAGATCATCTGGCATCTGTGACAAGGCCCCGAAACCTGGGAGGTGAGAAGGGAAAAGAGAGTGTTGCCATGAAAATGACCAGACACTCCTGCTGTGCAGGTAGGAAGCTGAGTCCGGAAGACTGGTTGTAAGAGGTAGAGTCTCCAGCCCCACTCACACACAGAAATGCTCAATATTCTAACAGCAAGGAGCCAGAAAGTGGCACCTCCTCAGGTCATTGGTCATCTACTGAAAGGCTCCCACCTCAGGGCTTTGTAGAGAAAAAAAAGAGGGGTTGTGAATCTTGGATGGCTTTCAAATGAATCCTGGGGATCCTCCCAGGAAGAAAAGAAATAACTGATTGGAGGGGTAAAAGGGGAGAAGATCAATACCTACGGACACAGCACTGAGTCCTCTGAAAGAACCTTACAATGTCCATGCCCTTTGACCCAGAAATTTCAATCCTAGGAATTTCACCTAAGAAAAGAACCACAAGTACAAACACAGATTCACATACAAGGATCCTTCTCACATTACTTGTAGTAGGGGAAATCTGGGAGTGTCTTAAACATCAAAGAGTAGAAAAGGATGGCCACACTCCATGTATGTATCATGCAGGTATTAAAATTACCTCTATAAAGGGCTTTATTTTTTTTTTAAGATTTTATTTATTTATTCATAACAGACAGAGAGAGAGAGGCAGAGACATAAGCAGAGGGAAAAGCAGGCTATCCACAGGTTGCCCCATGAGGGACTCAATCCTGAAAATCCGGGATCAGGCCCTGAGCCAAAGGCAGCCGCTCAACCGCTGAGACACCCAGGCATCCCTATAAAGAGCTTTAAATGAAAGGGGAAATATTTACGTTTATAAGTGAAATAAGCAGGAAACAAAACATATATATATACACAGTGTCTTGACAGGGGTCATACCATATGGTAGAACTTCTATTCTGCTTGGTCTGCCATGAACATGAATTGCTTTAAAGTGAGAAAATCTCCCATAAGTGTTAACACAAAAAAAAGAAAGTATGCACTCAGCGGTGACAAGACGCTTCTTTTGTCTCACATATAAAAAGAGCAAAGGCACTTGATTTTCTCCTTTGCTCCTCTGCTCACCCATGGGCGCAAAGTAAGCACTGAAATCAGAAACAACTAAATCTGGATGTGTCTTGGCCTTTCCTATCCCTCGCTCCTGGCTGGTGGGCACTAAACCAGGGGAAGCGTGCCCTCACCGTGGTGCGGAAGTCAAGGTCCGCAGGCCTCCATAAGCAGCTGGAGTGCGCTGTACGGGCCTCCGCCCAGCACTTGCCTCAATACAGGGTAGACCTACGACCTCTCAAAGCCCTATTTCCTCATCCAGCCCCTTAGCTTGATTTGGTGATTTCTAAGACGTCAAGCCCAGGCCTGGCACTTAGTCATGCTCAAAAGTGGAAGCTCTCATTATAACACACAAGAATCCCCAATATGGAACAAGACTTCCAAAAGATCAGAACACTAAGCCCTCCAGAATCAAATACAGAACATTTTACCTTCTCTGCCTAGAACATTATGATTGCCAGGCCAGGCTCCCTCTGACTCTGCAGAGCCATGTCCCTCAGAATAGATGTCCCACAGAAGGGATGTCCCACCAGCCCCGGGCCCCAGTGGCCACCTGACAGACAACACTTGAAGTAAAAATCCTGTCACTTTGGTGAAAAGACTCTCTTAAGACAGTTTCTCAAGCTGGCAGAAGGAAAGATATTTTCCAGGCACTTTTTTCAAACACTAAGACAGAGAAATCAACTTTCTTACAAAACTGTAATTTTTGGGACGTCTGGGTGGCTCAGTGGTTGAGCATCTGCCTTCGGCTCAGGGCGTGGTCCCAGGGTTCTGGGATCAAGACCCATATCGAGCTTCCTGCGTGGAGCCTGCTTCTCCCTCTGCCTGTGTCTCTGCCTCTCTCTCTCTCTTTGTGTGTGTCTCTCATGAATAAATAAACAAAGTATTTTTTTAAAAAACACTGTAAATTTAAGCTTTTTTTTTCTAGTACTCTTATCCATTGGGATTGTAGAAAATTGTTTACTAGCATACAGGTTCTTTGAAAAATAACTCAAATGATACAGAAGCTTTAAGAAATGAGAAAGCACTTAGCAGTAGCCTCTCTATCCATCCTCAGAGGCAAAGGCCACTAACATGGCTGTAGGTCACTCCAGACTGCAGCTTATAGCTGGACACGACACCCCATGCACCTGCATAGCACACTCACTGCACTCTGAAAGACCACTGAGTTTCCTCCCTGTTGGCATCACTCCACAATACATCTTGGACATCCTTCCATGTCTGTACAGAGACGACCCCATCCCTGAGCTTTGCAATGTTCAGGATGGCCTGGCATTCCTGGGAGGTGATGTTCTTCACTGTTCTACAAAGCCATATCAACAGTTTCTTAACTCTTTGCTGTTATCGATAATTTTGCAATAAAGGTCTTAATCCACATAACCCTCTTTGAGCTCTAACGTTTTTTGTTTTTGTTCTTTTTTTAGCATCAATCTCCCTAAATGTGACTCTAAAACCAACACATATCCAAGTTTCTATGACCTGATGATCCCCAGTGCTCTCTTTAGCACAGAGATGTGCTAAAGCTTTTTGCATTGCAACGGCCTCAGCCTGAGTATTAGCAACAGCAAACGTCTTTTAAGCATTTAGTTTTTGAAAGGCACAGTACTAACTATAGTTTATACTTTTTAGTGTCTGCACAGGACCACATTGTGTGAAGATAACATAATTTATTTAACCAGTTTCCCTTTTTGTGCATATGTAGGATAGCCTCCAATTCTTCATATTTAACATCATAAGCACTACAATAAGTTTGTAACATAGCTCTGCATACATGTATTACTGTATTTTGTGGAATAGATTGCTACCCGTGAAAGAATTGAGCCAAAGGGCAGGCAAAGTCTCACTCTTATTAATGAATGTTTATTAAGTGACCTAAAGAAAACAAAGCATCTCATAAAAGTATCTTAAAGAATCTTCCCTGTATGCACATCTCTGGGGGTACCTGAAGAGCCACAGTGCTATGGTTTCTGGGTGAGTTTCTGACAGTGACAACAAACTAGTTCTAGTTCTTTCGTTATCCTATTCTTTTCTTCCTTTATTTCTCCCTCCTCTTCATTTATCAAACAACATAGACTAGCACCTACTCAATATCAGGCAGGATACCTAAGAGCAAGTGTTTTAAAGACATGACAAGGACACAGCAACAGGAAATAAGAGGACATCAGGAGTCAGGGATAAGGGGGTGGGGGAGGCGGCAGTAAGGCTAGTGCCAGTGAGAAGTCTGTGGGAGTGAATGTCACAGAGAGAAGAGATTGTTTTTTTCAAGAGGGAGCAGCTGCCAGGATAAGAGGAAGTTTGGGGAGTTAAATGGATAAAAGAAGTTCTCTAGGACATTTTAGCGTCATGCAGATTGAATCACCCTCCACAACCTCAGACCTCTGACATTCTTCAAAAGATTTATTGTTTTAATTTACTGCTTTTCTGGATATTACAGTGGTGTCCCTTCCAAGTGCAGAGCCAGGACACAAGGTAGCCCAGTATAGTCATTATACCATTGATTAATAACACTACTATCAAAATAGTTTCATGCCCCCACTAAAGAACTGGGCACATTCTGTGCAGATGCCCTATCCTTCCGTCCCTAGCTATTCCTTATCTTTCCTGTCAATTCATTCTCTCAACAATTACTGAGCACTGACTCCCAGCCAGGACTGTTCTGGGCCCTAGAGGGACAGCAGGGAACAAAGCCTACTTAAGCCCCACCCTTGTATGCCCTGAAGGAATAAGCAGGTAGTATGCAGACTCAGAGTTTTTCAAGGAAGTGGTATCTGAGCAGAGGTCCTGAAGTGGTGGCAGGAAGAACGTGCCAGGCCTAAGGGACAGCAGGGACAAAGGTGCTGAGACAGGACGCTTGGCCTGTTTAGAGATTGGAGAGAAGGGTGGTATGGCAGGTAGGGGTGAGGGCTGGCAAGCTCGGAGAGGTTGGAGAGGTCAGAGGGCTCAGGGCTCTGAGGCCTTTACTGGCTCCAAGAAAGAATGCAGGTTTTAACCTAAGACTTCCTCACATCTTCCATGCCCATTGCACAATTTGGGGAGCTCAGAGCCTGGGGAGAGACAGCAAGCCATGGCTTTGCCTCTGACTACGAGCTCCTCCACAATAACCAGTGAGGCCAGAGGGCAGAGCGTGGGAAGAGGGTGGAGTGGCCATGAGCACTGAGGGACTGCTAGGCATCTGGGACCTTCTCCACCAGACAGCAGTAAAGTCCAACAGGTTTCAAGAGGATAAAGTTCTCATAGACACAGCATTCTAAGAAAACAGAATCTAAGCCTGAACATAGTGAGGGGGTGGAGGTGGCACTGAGCTTGCAATCACCTGTATGGGGCATATTCTCTCTGCCCCATGTGAAACTGACTGTTGCTGCCCTCATGGGGAATAAACAACAGATCCTTCCCAGGGGAGTCCCAAAATGTAGATGTCAAAGGACTCTCCTTTAAGAGTCAAAGAGAGGCATTCCCGCCTACCACCACCCTGGCCTTAGATAAAGGTCAGTTTCCATTTGCAACCCTTGAGGAAGGGTAACTGAACTTCCCTCAACTCACCTGGAAACGCAAGGAACCAATAGAGATCTCATCCCACTTCTCTTCTTCAAAAGCCCTTGTTCCATTGGTAATAATATTGGCACGGAAACGTGAGATGAGGTCTTTCATTGGGAATAACTCCTCCTTTCCATTCTCATCACTGTTTAAGACATACCGAAGGGGGGGGGGGGGGTAAGTGAGGAGAAGTGGGTAAGTGCATTGTTTTATTTATTCAACATTTCTAGCACTTGATGCCTGACTTCATCAACTGCACTCTGGCCTGAGGCCTAGATGATCAGAATAAGCTTCTGCCACGAGTATAAGGCCAACAGACACCCATCTGTTTAATAGACCTTGATGGTGTCCCCTGAGAGATAGTCCCATCTCCATGAAGAGGCCTACTAGAGGCAGCACAAAGGTGAGTAGATCTTAGCAGAAAAGCTGAAGGATTCTAAAAACCAAGTGAACAGGGTCAAGTGAACAAACATATATGAAAATACCAGTTCTATGAGGTGAGTCCAGACAAGGCATTTAAAGAGTGTCAATAGGCTTAGTTACCAAGGACCTAAAATGTTGCAAGACCTCATACTCTTTTTCTAATATCATAAAGCAACAGGTACCTATGGGAGGTTTTAGTATTTATTTCCTATAGAGAACAGACTGGTGGTTACAAGAAGCAGGCATGGGAGCAGTCGAAATGGGTAAAGGGAGTCAAAAGATACAAGCTTCCAGTGCTAAAATAAATACATCATGGAGATGTACAGCATGATGACTATAGTTGTTACTACTGTACTGCCTATTTGAAGATTGGTAAGAAAGAAAATCTTAAAAGTTCTCATCTCAAGGAAAAAAATTGTATGTGGTGACAGATGTTAATTTGACTTATTGTGGTGATCATTTGTTAATATATACAAATAGTGAATCATTATATTGTACATCTGAAGCTAATGTAATATTGTATGTCAATTATATGTCGATAAAAACAAATTTACTTCTTAACTTTTATCCTGTTTGCAGTTTTAACTAGCATATGCTATATTTGTAATTCTTGTTTACAATCTCTGCTTACTGACACAAGGCCCCATACAAGGGCTCTTGGCACCTCCATGCACCCCCTCCCCCAAGTGAAAAAGCACTGAAAAAAAGCATTTAAAAACTTCAGCAAAAGAACACATTGTATGATCCCATTATACTGGGTTCAAGAATAGGTGAGACTATCTCTGGTGAATGAAGGCAGAATAGTGATGACCTTTGATAAGGCTAAGAGGGGATACAAGGAAAGTTTCTGGTTTACTAGAAATGTTCTCTATTTGATCTGGGTGGTGGTTACATGGGCATATACATCTGTAAAAATTCATTGAGCTATGTCCTTATTATTTTCCTGCTTTGTTGTGCCTCAACAAAAAATAAATAAATTTTAAGTTGGGGGGGGGGATCCTTAAGTATGATTGAATTTTCCCTGGAAACAGAACTGAAAGTCTCTAGTGGAGGATACGGCTATATCTCAATTCCCTTCCAAATGGGGAATGGTGTGTGAAAAGCTGGGAGCCAGGAGAACCACCTCTAGCTTTGCCCCTATGTATAACTCCCATGACTGATGAACTGAGAACTACAGTTTCCTCATCTGAAATGCAAGAGCTAGTACTTTCCAGTCCTAAAATCCTTTGATTCTGGATTTACCCTCCAGGTTACAAACCTTTCTTTTGTCCTCTGTAAAAAGAAAAACTGTATGTTTAAAAGCTAATGTGGTCAGCATATATAACATAGAGTCCGTCAGATTTGAAAGTAGAACAGAGATACAGCAACCAGAGCCTCTAGCGACCCTCTCAGGTACTAGGCACAGGCTGGTCCTCTTACCTTCTCTGCCTACTTGCTGCTTGTCAGCCCAGCATTAAACCAACTGGTAGGAAACATGGTCCCCTCCTGGTAGGAACCAGGACTGCAGCAAGCCTGTCTCCATCTCCTAGTTTTCCACACCAAGAATCCTAGAAAACTGCTGACCTGCCCTCCCCAAGGGCTCTGAGTACCTGAAGAGAAGTGTCACTCTGTGCCAGGCTAGCTCAGTGAACACCCAGGGCCCATGCGCTTGGGCTCTTATGAACCCAAGGAGGGTGAGCTGGGCCACAGCCAGGGAACTGTGTTGTATGTTTTTGCCAATGACTATAAAGAGGAATTACTACAAACAGTCCATCTTTGTCATTTTTATTAAGCTATATTTGTCCATGTTTGTGAGTATGCACACATGTGCCCAGGACCACATGGCATGTGAGAGTTACAGGATCCCTGGCTCATGGTGACAGGCATATACACACCCTCCTAGCCTGTGGACCAGGGATGAGCAGTCCATCCAGCTCTCACAAAACAACGGGGTAATTCTTTTTGCCCTAATTGTCTGATTACCTTGAGACTTCAATTTCCTCTAAAGAACAATGAAGGGAGTTGAACTAATCCTTTCTAGAGCTGACCCGCTAATATGTCAGGGCCCTTGGAAGAGCACTGGATGGGAGCAGGCAGGCAGTCATGTCAGTTCTGTCTGATGATACAAACAAATAATATCTATAGTTACAATTTTAAAAGCTTTCATAATCACTCTTCTTTTCACTCAAAATGACTGTGGAAGTAGGGCAAAGCTCCTAGGGGACAGGGAGTAGTAGAGGGCAGGCAACGAAACTGGGTCAAGTTCAATTCAATTAGAGCAAATGTTAAGAGATGGAATGATTGGGGTGCCTGGGTGGCTCAGTCAGTTAAGTGTCTGCCTTCAGCTCAGGTCATGATCTCAGGGTCCTGGGACTGAGGCCTGTATCGGACTCTCTGCTCAGCCAATAACCTGCTTCTCCCTGCCCCTCTCCACTACTTATGCTTCTCTCTCACTCTCTCTCAAATAAATAACTAAAATTTTTAAGAAAGAGAGAGAGAAAGAGAGAAGGAGGGAGAGAGGAAGGAAGGAAGGAAGGAAGGAAGGAAGGAAGGAAGGAAGGAAGGAAGGAAGGAAGGAAGGAAGGAAGGAAAAGGAAAAGGAAAAGGAAAAGGAAAAGGAAAAGGAAAAGGAAAAGGAAAAGGAAAAGGAAAAGGAAAAGGAAAAGGAAGAAAGAAAATAAAAACTTAAAGTTAGGGTTGACTAAGCATCATGAAGGCATCAAGAGAGATGTGGGAACTGTACCTAAGGGCTTTGCAACTTCTTAGGGCCTCAGTCTCTCATCTAGACTCCATGACTCCCCAGGTAGGTGCCAGGCTCACTCCCAGAGTCAAGTGGTTACACATGTCTGCTATGCCCAAGGCAAAAGGTCTTACCTGGCATTTAATTGCTGCTGAAGCTCCAAAACACTGGATCTGTTTATCAGCAAGTACTGTGCTTCATTCACCAGAGAAAGGCTGGCTGTTGTACCAGCAGGCTGATCTAAAAGTGATGGAGTATTTTAAAAAGAAGTTGCAATATATGGAAATAATCTAAGTATCTATCGATAGATGAATGGATAAAGAAGATGTGAGATATACATATAATATTATATATATAGATATATATAATATTATTCAGCCACAAAAAAGAATGAAATCTTGGGGTACCTGGGTGGCGCAGTTTTTTAAGCATTCAACTCCTGATTCGGGCTCAAGTCATGATCTTGGTGCTATGAGACTGAGCCCTGCATCTCTCTGCTAGAGATTCTCTCCCACCCCCTCTACTTCTCCACCTGCTCACATTCTCTCTCTCTCAAATGAATAAATAAATAAATCTTAAAAAAAAAAAAAGAAAGAATGAAATCTTGCAGTTTCTGACAACATGGATGGAGCTTGAGGGCATCATGCTAAGTGAAATAAACCAGACAGAAACGCCATATGATCTCACTTATATGTGGAATCTAAAACAAATAAAAACAAAACAAAACAAAATAAAAAAACAAGCTCATAGTTACAGAGAATAGATTAGTGGTTACCAGAGGCATTGAGGAGTGGGAGCAAGATGGATGAAGGGAGTCAAAAGATAGAAGCTTCCAGTTGTAAAATAAATACATCATGGGGATGTAATGTACACCATGGTGACTGTAGTTAGTAACACTGTACTGCATGTTTGAAAGTTGCTGAGAGTAAATCTTAAAAGTTCTCATCACAAGAAAAAAATGTGTAACTATATATGGTGACAGATGTTAACCAGACTTATAGTGGTGACCATTCCTCAATATATACAATATCGAATCGTTATGTTGTACATCTGAAACTAATATGTTATATGTCACTTATACCTCAATAAAAGTTTAAATTTAAAAAGAAGAGTTGTTTTCTTAGAATGCAAATGAATCATGCTTCCATTAGCTTGCATTTTTAAAAAGTAGAGACTATTTCTACAAGGGAAAAAAATAGTGCCCTGGAAATAATAAAAATGTTCCAAGCACATCTGGCTCAAACCTCCTAGAAACAGAAAGAAAATGAGCTCCTAGAATACTGTTAATAACCCAGAAAAAAAGTAATAATAAAATGCTGAAATTGGTCCAGCAAAGAAGACTTAGATGCAACATTTAGGGGAGAGATGAGAAGGAGACAGGGATGGGCTTCCCTAAGACAGTCGAAAGAAGGGCCTTGAGGAGAGCCACAGGCCCAGGAAGATCTTCTGAATCCAGTCAGGGATTTTTCTCCTTAGGAAAGTGTATGATATGGACTTTAGAAATAAATAGTACAGGGGCGACTGGGTGGCTCAGTTGGTTAAGCATCAAACTCTTGTTTTCAGCTCAGGTCATGATCTCAGGGTCATGAGATTGAGTCCTATGGCAAGGTCAGCTCTCAGCATGGAGTCTGCTTGAAATTCTCTCTCTCTCTCTCTCTCTCTCTCTCTCTCTCTCTCTACCCCTACCTCACCCAGGTGCATGCACATGTACATTCTCTGTCTCTAAAATAAAGAGAAGGAAGGAAGGAAGGAAGGAAGGAAGGAAGGAAGGAAGGAAGGAAGGAAGGAAGGAAGGAAGGAAGGAAGGAAGGAAGGAAAAAGAAAGAAGAAAGAAAGAAGAAAGAAAGAAAGAAAGAAAGAAAGAAAGAAAGAAAGAAAGTAAGTTAGTTTTAAAACTACTGAAGGAAAAAAGTAGAAAACTAGTAAAGGAAAATATCAAGTGTGCCCAGAACTGCTAGCAGCTTCTGTCAGCCATTTGTTGACTGGCCATCACTGTTCTTGCACAAGATGTTGAGAAAAAGAGTGAGCTGGGCTAAAACCTAGTTAGCTGTCTCCAAATCAAATTCGTGGAACCCAGTACACAAAAATGGGTACTTTTATGAGAATTGCTTTCCATACCCTCTACTCCCATAGGTCGTCTTTGCTAAAATGGCTGTGTCAGGAAATGGGAGGTGGAATCCCAGCCCCCTCCACAAAGGCCCTTCTTGTAACTTGCAGGAGAAAGGCTCACTCACCTCTCCCAAGGTGCCTTGCCACTGGGGGCTAAACCCCTCCAGGGTAGAAAACAAAAACCCCATTCAAAGCCCTGGAGTCTGTGCAGAGAAAATAAAAGTCTCTAAAGCGCATATGAATGAGCCTCCTGTAGGTCAGACGGGTTCCTATTCCTCACTCTACACAAAACTGCCCAATCTAATTAAGCAGCCAAGTGCTGGATGATTCAAGTCATCCTAGTGTGAGATCCCTGTGCTTTGGTCATGTGCCTCAGAAGGAAGGTTTGAGTGACAGTGCATTAACCAAATCCCTTTCATCCCCAGCTTTGTATTGACTTAAATAAAGTTTTCCAGAGAAGAACCAGTCCTGAGCACCAGCTACTCTGGCCACAGGTGACAGTCATCTCGGATATGGGAATTAATTGGGAATTAATGGTGGGAGGGGGGAAGGTCTGGCATCTCATTAAGAGATTCTTTTTCAACAATGTTCTATTTATATTTATTAACTATTTTTCAAAATTTATGATTGCTTGTGTTGTTTTGATAAACCGTGTACTATTAAACACTCAACCTAGAAAAAAATCTAACACTTGGACTCTTATGATGACAGTAAACTTGAAAAATGTGTATACGTTTCAATTTATATATTATTATAGTTTCAGATAAATATGACAGTGATAAAGGAGATTTTCAAACATGAAATATATAACACTAAAATAAAATTCGAAAAAAATAAAATTTCTGACCATTAAAAAGCAGTGTGCCCGTGTGTGTGTGTGTGTGTGTGTGTGTGTGTATTTCTAATGGATACTCTTGAGAATCAAACCACTAAATACCGAGATTCTGTTGGACAGTTTATATGACAATGTAAAAATGTACAAGGGGGTAGTGTAACTCTAAAAAAGTTCCTCTCAGGTGTACTAACCTAAAAATGTTCCTAAGACCAGTGGCCTTGACCATCAGAGACGTCTCCACCATGAATGGCACCCTTGAAGTATATAGTATTCACAAGCTGACACTCCCTGGCACTGTATCTTGCCGGGGACAGACTTCCCTCTGCACCTACCTCTGCCTCACCCAGGTCCCCACCTCCCACTAGGACAGTCACTGCTACCTCCTGCCTGGCCCCTGTGCTTCCCTCACCTCCCTCTCTGATACAGCTTCCATGCCACACCAAGGTTGTCTTTCTAACACATGTGGCATCACGAAACTCATCAGCTTAGAGTTCTTCAGTGCCTGCCCCCAACCACAAGACAGTACTCACTGGCTCCTCAGCCAAACATTCATCTCTTCTCCCCAGCTCTGCCCCAAGGCTCCCCTACCCACATTCAACCCTCCCAAACCCTTCTCTGGGCCCATGAAATGCCAAGGCCTGCCATACTGTTCTCAACTCACCTTCCTGCCTCTTTTGGCCTACAAAACTCCTATCTCATGTTAAGATGCAGCTCCAAAGTTACCTCTTCCTTGAAGCCTTCCGTGATTCCCTCCAGGTGTAAAGGATGCCTCCCCCACACCCATGCCCTTTGCATAGACCTTTAACTGTGACCTTTCTGTTAGTGTCACTGTCTACTGGTAAGCCATTGCCTCTAAACTTAGGTCTCAAAAGACCACAACCATTGCTTTGTAATCTTGGCCAGCCTCCTGAAGACCCAGTTGAGCCCCAGGTGGACAGGAAGTATAGGAATTATGGAGATATTCCATCAGCTCATGTATATGGTGGCCCTCGTCCTGCCAAGCCCCACTCCTTGCATATCCCTACTCACAGAAGTGCCTATTTCTCTCTCCCTTTTCCCCATGTCTCTAAGCTTGCCCATGCCCAAACACTACCAGCCCACCCCCTCAATAAGATGAACATACATTTATTCCTCTTCTCCATCACACAGCAACTCAGATTGCTAAACAGCTTATGATATAACAAATTGTCAGCACTTGTAAAAGTGCAAATAGATTATATCCTCCAAATCCTCTCTCAATCATACATTTTAAGGGACTCATGGTTCACCTATGCAGGTCCCTAGACTCGGTCACTGGTCCCTATACTGTCAAAATGCTACTCGGATTTACAAGCCAGTCTCTCTGGGAGCTAATAACTAAGCCAGGTCATCCCTACACAAAATCAATATAGTGGCAATGACTCATCCATGCATTCATTCATCTGGTATTTATTGAGCAACTGCTATGTGCTAGATGCTGTTCTGAGCACTGGGGATGCAGCACTGAACAAAGCACACAAAAACTCCTGTCCTCTCAGAGCTTACAATCTATTGCAATCTCATAAACAGAATAACTGAGTAAAATGCATGGTCTATCGGATGTGAAAAGTACCACATAGAAAAATAAAACAGGGAATGAACTGGGGAGATTCAGGTAGAGGCTCTGGTTCTAAGGAAAGCAGTCAAGCAAGGCTTCCCTGAGAAGGTGACACTTGAGTAGACACCTGAAAATGATCTCTTCTTCCCACGTGATACTGTTAACTTTCAAACACTTTCTTCTTCTGCTGTCTCAATTCAGCTAACAACAGCTTTGGCAGGAAAAACTGTCAGCACTTTTACAAGTCGAAGGAGTTGAGGTCTACAGCAGTTGAGACATCATGAGGCTTAACATTTGCCAAGCTCTCAGAGCCATGTGGTGACAGAGTCAAGACTAGAAACCAGGTTTTCTCATTTCCACATACAGTCTGAGGACATAGCAAGTTACCAATGCTTGTAACCCAGTAAACTTGTGCTTCTAAACATGGAGGACTGAGACAGAGTGCTTGTCAGAGGTGAAGCAGCTGGCTGGAAGCCCACCTCCCCTCCTCAGGGTCATCCTGGAGACCACACGTGGTCCTGCAGACCACCCTGCTTTCTGTGCATGAGTAAGTCGCCCTGTAAATCCGTTTCATGGGCTGATTTTGATGTATGCCAGAGTAAACCCAAGCTCCTGTCACCTAAGAACCAACCCAAAATGTGATACCTTTGCCCTGTTTCTTTGCACTTCTTTGAAACTTTGAACTTTGTTTGATCAGTTGACATGGACGGCCAAAAAACCTTGACAACCAGCTTGAAATTTTTTCTCCACAATTATAAGTATTTACCCTGGAAAAATAAAAGGGAGGGGTGGTGAATATTACTTAGCATTCCTTTAATTTGATTTTTATTTGATTAAATAATAATCTAAATATCAAAAAAGTTGGGTTATAAAATATAATACAATATTATAAATATAATGTAATATAATACTGAACCATAGAGAGGAAAGCATTAAGTGACAGTGTGCTCAGGAAGCTGTGGGGATATGCTCAAAACATGGGAAGACCTGAAGTTTAGGGCTTGTGCAAAGCTTTCAGATCAGATAAAAGCTTTAGAAGTTCGTCTTGAAAGACCTTGTTTAATTATAGCTACTGAATACCATAGAGCTTAGAATTGAGAGCTTCCAGAGCAGTATTTTGCTTTAAGAAGCCCTTGAACCCAGACATATGTTCTGGATTTTTACTATTGGCCTGACTAATATTTTCCCTCATAGCCAGACTACATGGAATAATGGGTTTGGTTTGTGAAAAGAATGCTATGCCTTTATGTTACCGATAGAAGTACATTTATTGATTTAGTTTTTTTCTTCTAGAGTCTTAGAGACTTTTTAAATTTAAAGCATTTAAATTTTTTAATTGTTCTAAAATCTACACAACACCAGAATTTATAATGCAAAATTGCTAATAACCTACATTGGGATTACAAGATAGAGTGTATGGAAAATCTAGCCTTAATTTTACCTGGATCAAATAGCTGCCTACCTGTGTCTGGAAAGGAAAGAGTAGAATGAAACCTCATTTAGTTACACTTTCTCTCTGGTGCTTTGAGAGATTGCAGGAAAGTCCATTTTCATTAATCTGAGCATTTATGGTTCTGAGCAAAAGAAGCCTAACTACCTCTTTATTAACCAGAAAACAGCATTTATCCCAAATGAAGCTAGATGAAATGTGCAACCTGGAATGAGCCTCATAAAGAAACAGCAGGTATCCCTAAATGGCTGCATTTCTCTCTATGCTGGCATCCTGAGGAAGGAGCATGCTTGGTAGGTTTGAAGAACAGCAGGAGGCAGTGTGCTCAGAGTGGAGCTCCTGAGAGGGAAAGGGCAGCCGACTGGATGAGGGGTATAGCTAAGGACGGATCTACAGGGCACTGCTCTCCTCCCCTGCTGTGTTACCTGCAGATGGACTGAGATCTTCACCTGCTACAGAGACTCACCTGTCTGCACAGACCTTGCTTTGGTAAATCTGAGCCTGTTCACCATCTTCTTCCAAGGGCACCTCTATAGGCTCCATCCCTAAAGAATAAAGGTTAGAGACAGATTTATCATCAGGCAAAAAGAACAACTATTGAAGTGAAAGTCCGTTATCATGAAATATACAAGAAGTGTAATGCCCTGGGAAATAGGTTGGATCAAACAGTTGGCCAGATCTTGGAAATCTCTTTATAACACACAATCTCTTTTGCATGATCATTACCACCAAAGAATATACATCAAACAGCCTTCTCATGGAAGACTCTGCACTTCGGAAGTCACATCCACAGTAGCTGGATCATGATAAATTCCTTAAAAGATTTCTCTAACTTTCGATGACTCCACATTCCAAGATCATTGTTCTCTAAACTACCTTAAGTCCTTTAGAAATAGGCAGGCTTGAGGGCTCACTCTGTAAAGATATCAGCATAGAGTGGTAATTCCCAATAGCTCCTGGGAATAAGCATCAATTTGGATTCCTGTACCAATCACTGTCATATAGATAGATAGATAGATAGATAGATAGATAGATAGATAGATAGATAGATGACAGATAGACTGACAGAAATAAAACTGTTGCCATGTCAGTGGGGCTGGGAAGTTTATTTTAATTGTTGCATTTATCATGTATGAAGGAGTATATAGCATATGTATGCAACAGTTTTAAGAATAACAATAGTTAAAACTCATGTACCCATTACCCAGCTAAAGTGCTATTTATTTTTTAAATTAAATCAGAGTGAAATACATGGATGAAACAAGAAGAAACGGATCCAATTAAGAAGTGAAAGACCTTTGGTAAAGGCTGGAACTGCTGAGGCCCTCTGCTACTCTGTACTCCTTGTTCTCCATGAATCGTTGAGAGTACAGGGAAACATATGAAGCCAAAACACTCCAGTAGAATGTATGGTGGCCTCTACTCTGTGGACACTAAGGCAAGAGCTCCTCCTGTGTGATCCACCTGGCCCTCCAGCCCTCTCAGCACTGCTACTGGTCACAATGCTCACCAGTATGACCCAACCTGTTCCTTAGGCACCTGTCATGCACACCTGCATCCCTGACCATCTCAGCCCTCCTTATCACATAGGGCACAACACAGCACATCAAATGGGCATATCATGAGCTTCAGATCATGCCTGCTGTTCAGCCCGTCACAACAGGGCTTTCACAGAGACAAAGACAGAGATGCAACAATTTGATTACCAAGTTTTCCATGAACTATGTCCCCTGCTTGTCTGCACCTTACACATGCACAGCCCATTCCATACTCCTGTCCCTGTGTGGGGAAAGCCAGAAGAACTAATTCAGAATGTTCCCAAAGTTTGGAGAAGGGATGTGCTGCTCTGAGTAATTATAGATGCTGCTGTGTCAAAAGGGTGTGCATGGAAGAACAGTACGGTGCCAGGTATGCATCCACAGGGAAAAGCAGTAAAGTGAGCTTGGAACACTGGTTATGAGGAAGTCACCACAGCAAGGCAGACAGCATGTGGACAAGGGCACACAATGGGCAAGTGGCGCTGGGACTGTGCTCAGCCTCTTTCTATCCTTACACAGGCTCTAAATAAATCACTCAGGGTCTTTGGCCCTCAGTTGCTTTCTAAAGGTCACTGTAGGCCTCTGGTTAAGGCAACAAAATCTGGGACACATCTGTGAATTGAACTCAAGGGACCTGAACAAAGTTCATGGACAGTGAGTTCATTCCATATATACAAAAGCCCTGGGCTCAGCTCAGAGATACAAAGAAATAAAAGAGCCTGACCTCCAGACTCAAGATGCCTAAAATCTTTGGGAGTGCCAAGTCTCACACATGAAACCATTATAATGCCTTGTTTTATTGTTTATTATTCAGTTCATCCTGTCATGCATTGCAAAAGATGGGCTTACCCCACCCACAATACAAGAATCCTCAGCAAGTGAGCAGAATATCTGGTACATGGTAGGAAGGGACACCACACCACCTCACAAAGCACTGCTATTTTGGAGTGGAAGATATTGGGTATCTGTTTTCTTTCTCTCTCCCATTCTTTGCATCCTGGAATAAACCCTACTTATCCATGATATATATTTTTATGCTTCTGAGAATAGAAAGAAAGAGAAGCAATCTGCTCAATTCTTTTTATATATTAATGTCCTGGATACCTGAACTTAAATAAGAAAGCACAGTAAGGGCAGCTCAGGTGGCTCAGGGGTTTAGCACTGCCTTTGGCCCAAGGAGTGATCCTGGAGACCCAGGATGGAGTCCCTCATCGGGCTGCCTGCATGGAGCCTGTTTCTCCCTCTGCCTCTGTCTCTGCCTCTCTTTCTGTGTCTCTCATGAATAAATAAATAAAATCTTTAAAAAAAAAAAAAAAGAAAGCACAGTAAAAGAAAGTGATATATCAATCTCACTAATGAATAGTTACAAAAATACTAAACAAAATATTAGCAAACCAAATCCAACAATATATCAAAAAGCCATTGCCACCTACTGTTTCCCTCCCCTCAAGAGTCCAAGGATAATTTAGAACTAGACAATCTATGAATGTAAGACATCACACTAACAGACTATAGGAAAAAAAATATGATAACCAACAGATGCAGAAAAAGCATTCAGTAAGAATTGACTATTAGCCATCATTTGGCTACATAAGAAAAGAACTATTTCTATCAAATCTATCCAAAGCTTATAGTAAGAATCATTATTATTTTTGAAACTGTAAAAGTATTCTATTCAAATCAGTAATAAAGCAGGCTATCTTCCATCATTGCTCCAGCATCATACAAACAGGCTAAGCCAATGCAGTAAAAAAGAGAAAGAAGAGAAATACAAATTAGAAAGATAAGAAACTATCATTATTAGAAAATTATATGTCTATTTACACAGAATACGTGAGAAATCTTCAGACCAACTAGTAAAACTAACAGGAATTCAGAAAAAGTATGGGGAACACATAAATATATAAAAATCAAACATTTCTATATGTATTAATAACCAATTAAAATATTTAATCGAAAAAAAGATAGTATTAAAAATATTCCAATAAACCATTACAAAGCAGGGCACCTGCATGACTCAGTTGGTTAAGTGTGTGACTCTTGATTCCTGTTCAGGTCATGATCTCAGACTTGTGAAATTGAGCCCCGAGTCAGGTTTGGCACTGAACATGGAGCCTGCTGAAGATTCTCTCTCTCTCCCTCTCCCGCTGCTCTTTCTCTGTCTCAAAAATTCATTCATTCCTTCATTCATTCATTCATTTAAGAAAACCATTAGATAGCAAAAAAAAGTACAAAAGTCTCTGGAAAATATTAAAATTTAGAGCAATTAAAGAAGTTGTAAATCAAGAGAAACACCATTATAAATAAAACTCAATACTATGATAAAATTATTTGAAATTAATATATCATATTACAATCAAAATAGGATTACAAATATATGACTATAAATCATGCAATTTTGCAATCAAAATGCCAACAGGACACACCAATAAAAATATAGAGATTGTCAAAGTGGTTAGAAAGCATGAGCCAACTCTATGGTGGATATAGGAAACTCACTTTAAATCTAGTGATACAAAAACCACAATGAGATACCACCTCACCCCAGTGAGAATGGGCAAATTAACAAGGCAGGAAACAACAAATGTTGGAGAGGATGCGGAGAAAAGGGAACCCTCTTACACTGTTGGTGGGAATGTGAACTGGTGCAGCCACTCTGGAAAACTGTGTGGAGGTTCCTCAAACAGTTAAAAATAGACCTGCCCTACAACCCAGCAATTGCACTGTTGGGGATTTACCCCAAAGATACAAATGCAATGAAACGCCGGGACACCTGCACCCCGATGTTTATAGCAGCAATGGCCACGATAGCCAAACTGTGGAAGGAGCCTCGGTGTCCAACGAAAGATGAATGGATAAAGAAGATGTGGTTTATGTATACAATGGAATATTACTCAGCTATTAGAAATGACAAATACCCACCATTTGCTTCAACGTGGATGGAACTGGAGGGTATTATGCTGAGTGAAGTAAGTCAGTCGGAGAAGGACAAACATTATATGTTCTCATTCATTTGGGGAATATAAATAATAGTGAAAGGGAATATAAGGGAAGGGAAAAGAAATGTGTGGGAAATATCAGAAAGGGAGACAGAACGTAAAGACTGCTAACTCTGGGAAATGAACTAGGGGTGGTAGAAGGGGAGGAGGGCAGGGGTTGGGAGTGAATGGGTGACAGCACTAGGGGTTATTCTGTATGTTAATAAATTGAACACCAATAAAAAATAAATTAAAAAAAATAAATCTAGTGATACAGACAGATTAAAAGTAAAATGGAGCCACCAAGAAGATAAAAAGACAATCTAGGGACCCCTGGGTGGCTCAGTGGTTGAGTGTCTACCTTCAACTCAGGGTGTGATCCTGGGGTCACAGGATTGAATCCCATACCAGGCTCCCCACAGGGAGCCTGCTTCTCTTTCTGCATATGTCTTGTCTCTCCTCTCTGTATCTCTCATGAATAAATAAATAAGATAAAATCTTAAAAAAAAAGACAATCTACACAATGGGAGAAAAAATTTGAAAATCATAGATCTGAAAAAGGACTTGTACACAATATAGTAAAGACTCTTACAACTCAATAATTCAAAAATAAAGAAGCAAAGAATTTGAATAGATATTTTTCTAAAGAAGATATACAGATGACCAATAAACACAAGAAAAGATAGTCAACATCATTAGTCATTAAGGAAATATGAACCAAAGCCACAGAGGTACCACTACACACCCACTACAATGACTATTGAAAAACAACAATGGAAAATAACAGGTGTTGAGGACATGGAGAAATTAGAACCGCCGCACATTGTTGGTGGGAGTATAAAATGGCAATGCAACCACTTTGGAAATGTTCAACATACAGTTCCCACATGACCCAGCAATTCTACTCCCAGGTATATACCCAAGAGAATGGAAAACATATGGCCACCTGAAAACTTATACACAAATGTTCATAGCAGGATGATTTCTAAAAGCCAAAATGTGGAAACAATCTAAACATCTATCAGGGATCCCTGGGTGGCGCAGCGGTTTGGCGCTTGCCTTTGGCCCGGGGCACGATCCTGGAGACCCAGGATCGAATCCCACGTCGGGCTCCCGGTGCATGGAGCCTGCTTCTCCCTCTGCCTGTGTCTCTGCCTCTCTCTCTCTCTCTGATGACTATCATAAATAAATAAAAATTAAAAAAAAAAAAATTTAAAAAAAAAAAATAAATAAACATCTATCAACTACTAAATGGATTTTTCAAAATGGTATGTCCTTGCAAAGTAATATTATTCGACAATAGAGAGACCCTCAAAAACTTGTGCTAGGTGAAAAAAGCCAGTTGCGTATTACATGATTCCATTTTCACAAAACATCCAGAAGAGGCAAATCCATAGAAGCAGCAGATTACTGGTTGCCTGGGGCCAGGGATGAGACTGGTGATGGAGACTGACTACTAATGGGTATGACGTTTCTCTTTGATGGTCATGAAAATGTTCTAAAGTTGATTGTGGTGATGGTTGCCCAACCTCGTGAATGTACAAAAAAAATCTGACCTGGACACTTCCCACTAGCCACATTTCAGGGCTCAAGAGCCACATGTACCCAGTGGCTACCAATCTGGACAACAGAGATATTAAACATTTCCATCGTCACATAAAACTCCATTGGGCAGAGTTGATCTATACTTTTATATATTTGTTAGTTTATAACCCAAAAAAACAAAAATGAAGAATTAAAGCTTGAGTATGTATTATGACAAGTGACTAAAATAAAGGGGATGCAAGTGAAAAGACATATTTCAAATTTTATACTTCTTTATTCCTGAGTCAACTGCCAGATCTTTACCTCTTTCCAGAAATGTCTCAAAACATAGGGAGCAAAACCTTTTTGTTGTCTCTTAACACCATTTCATGGACTTTAGGGTTATTTTAAGAGTTGGTAGAGGAAACCCCTTATTTTATTTTCTGAGGAGTACGAAAGCTACTCTTGACAGTGGATTTGTGAAAAATGAACCCAGTTTTCACACCTTTGGCTTTGAGGACCATGACCTTTTGCTGTAAGTCAATGAAGGGCTGAATCAGACAGAGCCGGGGCTCCTGCTTCTGACTGAGGCACACGCCGTTGTGGTTCACAACCATCCAGCTCCGGTCATACAGCAGCCCTTGATTCCCTAGAGGCCACGTGGTTACCTAAACACAAAGGAAAGCAGATTTTAGGGTAGGGCTCCTCAAAGGTGGCCTTTGCATTATTGCACAGTGGCTGCACAAGTACAGATGGACTTCATGGCCTCAGCACACACTCTTCCTTCAAGGAGGAAATGAAGGAAGAAAAGAAAGGAAAGCAAAGAAGACAATGCACAGGAGACAGTGTGAGAGCTAGATGTCTCCCATTTACCCTCCAGATCTACTTCCTACCCTTCTCTTCGAACTGTCTTTTAAATAGGCAATGTGTGTGCAACCAGCAACATTCAGAGTGCTCATGGAAAGTAAGTCTCACTCCACCCCAGCTCCCCTCCCCCCAGACTTCCATCCCTCTCACTTTCTGTCTATCCTTCCATAGTGGTGAATGTCTGTACAGGCATATCCTGATACTACAGACATATTTCTTGCATAAACTGTGGCTCTAGGCATGGCCATTGAGTTGAGCCACTTTAAGTATACATTTAAAGTGTATACACGTTTTCCTAAACTCTTCATATTTCTACAAATTTTAAAATATAAATTACACCCACTGCCCAGATCATTCTTGCATTCTAATACTATTCTCCAATAAAAAAGAACTGGGATTATTTGGAGAAATGGTTGATTCTAGGGCTGGGTCAGCAGCATCTGGTGATGGTAGAAAAGTAAGGAAGTACTCAAAAAGCAAAAAGATGGGAGCATGTCAAAGGGATGCAGTAGTCAACTGCATGGCAGCTGGCCAAAACTGGAACAATCTGAGCAAAAATAAGAATAGTGATGTAGTACTGTATTATAACCCAATATATAAAATAAATATTCATGAGTCAATACTGAAATAAATACATAATTGGATAAATAATAAATAAATATACAAATATATAAGAAAAGTTAAGTCTCCCACACAGAAAAACCTCAAATAATTGATGTAGATGCTCCCCCCTCAAGAAGGAGGAGTAGAACTCCTCACCCCTTACATGTGGGCTACTGACTTGCTTCCAAAGAGTTCAGTGTGGAAAGGGGGTGGAGGAGAAACTTTATAGTGAAGAAACCTGGAAAACACTCTCTCAACCAGATGATCAGGGTTAATTAACATCAGTAGTGGTAAGTCATGTTGATAGTATGTACTATGATATGATATTATATTATATTATATGATTTATGATATGATAAGAATAGCACTTTGTCTCTGTGTTCCTCCCCCCCACCAAAAAAAATCCTGTAACCCCAGTCTAATCATGAGAAAGACATCAAACAAACCCAAGTCAAAGGACATGCTAAAAATACCTGACCAGTACTCCTCAAAACTGTCAAGGTCATCAAGAACAAGGAAAGTCTGAGAAACCGGTACAGCCCACAGAAGCCTAAGGAGAGATGACCGCTAAATATGATAGGACATCCTGGATGAGATCCTGGAACAGAAAAAGGGCATTAGGGAAAAGCTAACAACATTTCAATGAAGCATGGCCAGGTCTTCACAGGGTTTTGTCCACAGCTGAGCTACTAACAGCACTGCATGCAACATCGCATGTACGGTAGTCCCATCAGCGAGGGCTCTTCTGGAATCCGCTCTCCATTGAAGAAAAGGCAAAGGCGAAAAAAAATGTTTTTGAAATAGTTACAAGACAGTCATTCTTGAACTAACTGTGAATCAATTTCAACCAATTGTCTTCCTCTGTGCACTCAATTCAGCTACCCAAAAGAACCTGGAAACTTCAATAGCAGGTAATAAAAGGAAGCGATTTTTAATCAAGGGGCATTTTGCGGTGAGTCTTCTGGTGAGGGACCTCAGGGAAGACAGAGGGAGGCACCATGGAAAGTGAAGGAGAGGAGCTGCAGGCACAGGGGGAGGCATAGAACTCAAGGAGGAAGAATGTCAAGGTAAGCTTCACCTCGAGCAGGGTAAGCCCTGTATTCAGGAGGTGGAAATGTCATGCAATGGGGGATGAAGGTATCCTGGATACTGACAGATCTGGGTTTAAATCCCACCTCAACTGTTAGTAGCTTTGAACAACTTCCCAACCTTACTCGGTCTTGGCTTTGTCACATGTCAGATGGACATTATTATCATTTCCTGCAGTACTGGCTAAAAGCTAAAATGAAATATAAAATGTAAAGCAACTAAAATATATTAGATGATCCATAGATGTTAATCCCTTTACCTCTCTCCCTTCAATTTTTCTCATGTATCAAATATCCTCCCCATACACTAGAGATGCCTCTGTTAGTACAACATTCAAGTTCTGCAATATTATGGTCTATATTAGCTTTTATGGGTAAGCCCAGAAACCACCATTATTTTTTATTCATTTTTAATTCATTTTTTTATTATTCATTATTATTTCTATAGGAAAGCCCAGAAACCACCATCATTATTTCTATAGGAAAACATGTTTTGAATGACAAATAACTTTTTAGAAGACAAGGTATTACTGGAAGACAATCTCCATGGTCTCTTGTTTCTGCATGTCTGTTTTAATGAGCAGAAGCACTAACTGCCCTTTTGTTCCAGACTACCTGAGTACGTTTGTATAGTGAACACAAGGAAATATAGTGAATTCAAGCCTCTGGGAAGAAGAGCAGGTTTGCTCACAGGCCAGTATTATAATGTCTTCCTCCTGAGCCACGACTAGGCACCTTTGCTCGTATCCCATTATGAGTCAGGTTCCCGGAGTGAGGGGTTCCTCAGCCACATGCACAGCATCAGCCAGGGCCCCTCTATAACCCCTCTTGGAACTTGGGGGGCACAGGGAAGCAACACAAACGTGAAGTTCATGCTGCCTGCTGAGTAATAAAGCCCTTTGTCTCTGACCCGGGAGTCTCATGTCTTTTGCCAGCATCGAGAACAGTTAGGCTAGCTGGTTAGCTTAAAAGGAGGGCAAGCTTACAAGGTTTGCCTCAGACTCTTCACAGTTCTTCACACCTATTTATTGAAATAGGTTTATAATTTTCTATCTTTTAATTTGCCATCTAAAAATCTAATGTGCTGGCTTCCCATTTCCTCCTTTCTTCTTCCTCTTCATCTGGGCCACCCTTCCAGCCAGTGTGCACATGCTGAGGAAGGGGGAAGCTGGCATGTGTGGGGCTGAGCTTTCAGCTGCTGTAGCTAGGGTTTGGTTACATAAGGAGGAGTTGAGCAAATAAGTATCTGGTGAAGATATGGAAGCCAGGTTTCTCACAGGAGATACAGTACGGGAAGGGGGATAAATAGAATAAACAATGTGGTGTCGGATTGAAAGGGGAGGTGTTAGTGGGAAACTGGGAGCATATCTAGCTGACAGGGATGGATAATAGGTTAAGAGATGATAGATAGATAGGTATAGAAATACAGATGTGTGTATGCATGCATGTATGCAGAATATCCCAAAAGTCTTAACACATACATATATGTGGTAGACAGAATAATGGTCTTTCTAAACATGTCCACATCCTAATCCCTGGTATTAGGCAAAAAGGAACTTGCAGGTGCGATTAAAGTTGAGGACCCTATGATGGGGAGATCTTCCTGGATTATCCAGGTGGGCCTGCCCTATTTCTCAGGCAGGGGACATACAGAATGAGCCTAGAACACATTATTGCACCAGAAAGTAAGAAAATACTCACAGAATGAAGGGAACATATCAAAAGGACACAGGAGCTGACCTGAAGGAGCTCCCACAGACCAAGTCTGCAGCAATTTAATCAAAATAAATACTGATAATGATGGATTGTAACTTTTGAGCAAAAAGCAGAATCCATGAGTTCATGCAGATTCAAAAAGAGAGAAGAATTAATGACTAATAAACATGGAAGAAGGAAAGCTCTATCCTACAACAGAATACCAACTAACAAATCTAAAAGGAATAATGGAATTTCTTAAATTACCATTTTGCAATCCTTATACCAACCATTGATTTGGCAAAAGTCATCAATAGATGCTAAATCTAGTGAATAAAAGTTTGACAAGGAACAAGATATTTCGGGACACCTGGGTGGCTCAGCAGTTGAGCATCTACCTTTAGCTCGGGGTGTGATCCCAAGTTGTGGGATCGAGTCCCACGTCAGGCTCCCTGCAGAGAGGCTGCTTCCCCCTCTGCTTATGTCTCTGCCTCTCTTTGTGTCTCTCAAGAATGAATAAATAAAAAAATTTTTTTAAAAAGGAACAAGATATTTTCATATCCTCAAAGTATCTCTCCATAAAATAGGATTAATTACATATTAATGAATTTTACAGTAGAGAAACCTGGCAGACTCCATCTTAAGCAAATGATGACAGTTAATGTCACCAGCATTGGGACAAATGAATAGTGTGTCTTCTGGGATGCACTGAGAAAGCAGGGTATAACTCTGATGGAATTCCAGCCCAAAAATACAGAAATCACAAGGAAACCTCAGATAATACCATCACATTGCGGAGTAGGAGACCTTTGAGAGGTGAAAAGTCATGAGGGTAGAGTTGTCATGAATGTGATTAAAGATCTTATAAAAGAGGCCTCAGAGAGCTCCCTCGCCCCTCTGCACGTGAGGACACAGTGAGAAGAGGCTGTCTATGAACCAGGAAGCGAGCCCTCACTGGACACTGAATCCACCAGTGCAGACTTGCAGCCTCCAGAACCATAA
This sequence comes from Canis lupus dingo, assembly GCF_003254725.2. NCBI lineage: Eukaryota > Metazoa > Chordata > Mammalia > Carnivora > Canidae > Canis > Canis lupus. The sequence continues at coordinate 53,668,637 of NC_064249.1, forward strand.
GAAGTGTATGTTGTTTACAAGCCACACAGTTGATGGCACTTTGCTATAGTAGCCTGAATGGACTAAGACATCAATCCACCAAAATTCTATCTGGTGCACCCCACATCTTGCCTCATGGGCCCTTATCACTAGTGTGATTCTGTTCCCTTGGGTGGTGTTTGGTCTTGTATATGCTTCCCTTCTGAGATATTGCACTCTCTGATGGAAGGAACCATTTCCATCTTGCTCATCGCTGTAGACCAGGCGCTGGCCTAAGGCCTGGCAGATAGCAGGTGCTTGGTATACAGTTTTTGAATGAGCAGATAGATAGATGACCTTTAGCGAATCTTACTGAGTATCAGTGACCTTGCTGTAAGATGGGACACTAATTCCTGCTTAGGGTACCTGTGCTATGTGGCTACCCTATGGGACATAACCAACCTGTGAAAATAAGAGTCCTGACACATGAGGGAAACAAGGACCCATCACCTTCCTCCATTTGGAAGTGAAAGTGAACTTGCTGTTATGGTCTCGGCCTGGAGGACAGGCTCCCATCGGACCACCCTGAAAGGCAGTCCACATACAGCCCTAACCATGGGATATCTGACCAGGAACCAAAGAGCCTGCTATTCCAGAGGCCCAGGAGTCTTTCACCTGTGCCTGGGACTTAGGACACATACATGCAGATCATAGGAAGATAGCTTCAGTTTGTCCACAGCAGAGGTGTCAGGGCTAGCTGGCCTGCCAAAGCAGGCACCCCAGCCTCCCAACTCAAGTAACCAGCAGGCCGGCACATTTCAAGACATAACATAGTTCACATTCATAGGAAGGGCTAAGCAGAATGAGCACATAAAAGCACTGACCCAAGAAGTCAGCAGACCCAGGTTCAAATCTTTATCATTGATTACTGGGCAAAGTACTTAACCTCAATATCTATAAAATGGGGATTTTATTACCTTGTACCTCATATAGTTATTTTAAAGATAGAAAAAAAAGCATGTAAGATGCTTCAGCAGGGAATCAGCACACATTCGGTAAAAATTATGTCCATTATTATAGAGTAACTAGGTGTTCCCCATTCAGAAACAGGATCATCTCCAGTGTACCTCTAAGCAGAGCCATGTTCAAAAGTCAGCCCAAACCAAGAGAGGAAGAATGAGAATGACTCTTCACATATCACAATACTCTTAATATGATCTTGATTTTCTGCACACTTTGCTTTACTTTCTGTACTTTTTTCTTTAATTTATCAAAAAAAGTCATAAAGTAAACAACAAAAAAAAGCAATCTCTGTGCTGCAGTGAAAATCCTTACCTCAAATGCAGCACAGGATTTAATCGGGTAGAGGTAAAGGTTGGTGATGACATATGGCCCAAGGCCCCCATCCAGGACTCCAGCTGCTCTCTCTAAAGGGGTGTGCTGGGTTCCGGTGGTCATAGGCAGAGGTGAGTGCAAATCCGCTGCACCCACAGTGCTAGGCAAATCACTGCAAACCCCAGAGGCTATGGGAGCATCTTCCTGAGGTGAAGAACTACATCCATCCATGATGGCCGGAATGGCATCCTGAGCCTCGCTCTCTGATGGGGCTCCAGCCTCTGCAGGCATGGTCTGAGGAAGAGGCTGGCCATCAGACTGGTGCAGTTGCATTGCTATGATGAACCTGAGAAAGGCCTGGGCATCCTCAACTGTAGACATATATCCAAAGGAAATCCTCACAGATCCTGTAGGCTGCCCATCTATGAGGTCCACGTCATCTCCACAGACATGACCAGCCTAAAATAAAAGGGCAGTAAGTCAGTGAGAGTGATGCATTCCTTATGGATAAATTGGAAATCATTTTGTAGAAAAAACTTAACCCAGGACAAGAAACTGCACCAGTAATACATGCTGTGTGCCTGAGCCACGATCTCCTAAGCACAAGGACTCCCTTGTGAATCTCACTTCGCCCAGGTGCAAATTGGGGTCAATACCAATGTCAATGGATCTTTCAAAAGTTTAAAAGAAAGACCTGCATGGAAAGCATTTACCCAGAGCTGCACACCATGTCAACTCACAGACACATCAAGACAGACCAAAGTTTCAGAAATGTGATGGGTCAGCTTCTTGTTCTACCCACAGCTGAGGCAGTAGAAACATCTGCTAGCCACTCCCTTGAGCCTCTCAGAACCAAAGGCACCTGGGTGGCTCAGTTGGTTAAATGTCTGCCTTCAGCTTGGGTCATGATCTCAGGGTCCTGGGATGGAGCCCCATGAAGGCTCCCTGCTCAGTGGGGATCTTGCTTCTCCCTCTCCCTCTGCCTGCTGCTCCACCTGCTTGTGCTCTCTCTCTCTCTCTCTCTCTTCTCTCTCATTCTCTGCCAAATATATAAATAAAATCTTTAAAATTTAATTTAAAAAAAAGAACCAAAGGGAGGGTCACATCCCTGAGAGAGCTGCCTTTGACAAGAAGGCAAAATAGAGATGCCCTCTCTGTGAATGAGCAGCCAAGGCCACTACAAAAGCCAAAGACAGGCCGGGTGCTCCTGCTGGAGGGCGGGGAGAGAAAGGCAGGAAGTCCCTGAGCCTCCTCTCCAAGTGGGGATGCTGGGTATCAGTCCCTGCTCAGGCCACCTGCCTGCCCCGGTGCTGAACCCAGGTCAGTCACTCAAAGAGCTGAGGTCCCAACACTCCACAGCATCAAATATTCTATCTAGAACTGCATCTGTTTCTGTACCAGGGCATCCTCCTCTCTCTTTAAATAAGTCCAGTCCATGGTTAGTTGGGATCTAGTGTATACAATAGTTAGTGACAACCAAAAGAAACTCAAGTTAGAAATGATTCCAAAATAAATAAGTGCTCTTTGCCACCCGAACTATTCTTATGAAATGGCTTAAAACACTAGCTGTACCCTGAAGTGAAAAACCTCAGCCTAGGGCAGAGGTAGGGAGGGAGAGGATTCTGAGAGAGTCAGAACAGCCCCTGGAAGAGTTTCTCTCCTTACCCAGAGATGAGCTAACTCTAGGATAGGACTGGACTAGCTAAGAGCCCTCTGTATGTACAAGCACATTCTCACATACGCTTGCCCCATATTAAGACCCATCTTCTGCCTTTACATTTTTCCCCTCAAAGTAAAAAATGACTGCCAGAGAGGTACTATGTTTTCTCTTTTTGTGGACCCCTTTTCCTTTGCACTTCCACAGAGTGGGCTCGGAGAAATGAGCCCAGCCCACAGAACCAGCTCTGACCCCAGACATGAGACCAGCCTCCAGGGTGGTTGGAGAGGCCACCATTGGACATGACCAGCATTACCAACCTGAAGATGCTTCTTGACCATCTCATCGCTTATCCCCAGGTGCCTCTGGCAGGCCCCAGTGTTACAGAAGCAGCCAGTTCGCACGTGGATGTTGTAAAGACTGGCCATTTTATCCACCTGTGGGTTCAATGTGACATGAAACCAGTGTTACAGATGTCCAGTTTTACTCTGACTGCCTGGGAGAGAGTTTCAGATCAAAATGTGGACCTCTCTTCCCTAACAATAAAATGAAATTGAGCTTGGAATTTTGCTTTGAAGTGCCATGATCTATCATGGGTTTACTAAACACATTTTATAAAATGTCACTGAGAATTAAAGTTTATGCAGTTGGCTCATAATGTATGCCTGAGAAAACCGAAAATATCCAATTCAGTCCAAACTCCAAGTTTGCAGAGCTCACATTTCAACAAACAATACTATTAAAAATGGCACAGAAGATTTGAATAGACATTTTTCCAAAGAAGACATACAAATGGCCAAGAGATACATGAAAAGATGTTCAACATCACTCATCATCAGGGAAATGCAAATCAAAGCAACAATGAGATATCACTCACATCTATTATAACAGTTATGATTGAGATAACAAGCAATAACAAGTGTTGGAAATAACGTGGAGAGAGAGAACCCTTGTTCACTGTTGGTGGGAATGTAAATTGCTGTAGCCACTACGGAAAACAGTATGAAGGTTCCTCAAAAATTAAAAATAGAAGTACCACAGGGCCCAGCAACCCTACTTCTGAGTATTTATCTGAAGAAAATGAAAATATTATCTTGAAATGATACTTGCCTCCTCATGTTCATTGCAGCATTATTTATAATAGCCAATGAAACAACTTTAGTATCCATCAAAGGATGAATGGATAAAGAAAACTGGAATACACACACACACACACACTGGAATATTTTTAAATCATAAAAAAATAAGGAAATCCTATCATCTGTGACATCATGGATGGACCTTGAGGACATGATACTAAATGAAATAAGTTAGACATAGAAAGATAACTATATGATATCATTTATATGTGGAACCAAAAAAAAAAAAAAAACCTCAAACTCATAGATACAGAGAACAGATTGGTGGCTGCCAGACGTAGGGGGTGGACAAAAAGGGTAAAGGTGGTCAAAAGGTACAAACTCCTGGTTACAATATAAATAAGTCTTAGTAATGTCATGTACAACATGGCAACTATAGTTGATGATTCTTCGTTATATGTATTTGAAAGAGAATAAATCTCTTTAAGAGAATAAATCTTGAAAACTGTCATCACAAGAAAAAAATCTGTAACTATGTATGTTGATGAATGTTAGGTAGACTTACTGCAGTAATTACCCTGCATTATATACATATATCAAATAATTATGTTGTATACCTAAAACTTATACAACATATGTCAATTTTATCTCAATTTTTTAAATAATAAATTATTTTTTTAAAGAGCCCACATCTGCCAAGGGGGTTCACAAGAATAAAATCTGAGTGGCTGGGATGGGGGACAGGTCCTTGGCATCTTCTGCCACAGGGTTGATCACAGGGCAGTCCCCAGCTGAGCCACCACTCAGAGCCTCCCTGTCTAGGTTCACAGCCTGGGTTACAAACATTACTGTGTTGACACTGTGTATTATCAATTTGCTTTCTATAATGTCCCTTACTTTGGGTTGAATCACAGAACTTCTGTTCCTTCCAGAAGTGCCAAGGCTCTTTCCTGTCTCCCAAAGGCTCTGGGAGGCGAACTGCATTCACCCAGTGCTCAAAAGTAGGGCTAGCATGGGGGATATTTGCCCAGCCCTTCCCGCTGTGAGTCAAGGGCTGCATTCTTCCAAGTATCTAGGAGCCCACTGAGGGTCCTCTAAGCCCTGGTGACTCCTGCTAAACCCAGGAAAGTCACCTAACTGCATTCAGGAAAACAAACACATTTTGCCCAGCTGGGCAAATCTTTGAAACTTTTCTCCCTGGGAATTCACATTGTAGGATGGCCAGAGGCAGCCAGGGGCAGTACAGCACTCTGCAGCTCACTACACAGCCAGCAAACTATTCCCGGCCATGCTGCGCACAGCAGTGGTGACTCCCACACTGCTGAAACCATGGCTGTCTTCACTTCAGCTGTCTCCCCTAGACTGTCAGAGTGAGAAGTCCTTCCCTGGATTGAACTGAGGGGCCTCAGGAAAACATCTCTGTTCCTTTATCCTGGGCAAATATAGCTCAGTGACGTGCAAGACAACTAATGAAATCCAGGCATTCCCTGACTCTCTGAGTTGAGACCTGGCAGGACCGCTGGGTCTGGCCAACTCCATCTCCAGGTGGCCTCCATTCAAAGGGCAGCTGTTAGGAAGTTCCCTCACTGCCCCACCCCAACTCCTGCCAACTGGAATGAGAAGTCCCCTGTGCCCACCCCACATTCACTGTTCCAGTTACCAATGCCATGAAACAAGCCACCAAACTTGGTGGAATAAAATAATAACCACTTTATTGTGCTCGGAGCTACAGAAGGTCAGGAATCCGGAAAGAGCACAGAGGAGATGCTTGACTCTTTTCCATGATTTCCCAAGTCTCAGCTGGGAAGACTCCAAGGCTGGGAGTGACGTGGTGTCTGGGATTTGGAATCATCTGGAGACTTACTTATGCATGTGTGTGTCTGGCCTCCCAGCCAGGAGGGCTCAAAACAGGACTGTCACAATAGGGCCTGTGCTTGGCCTCCTGACATGGCTTGGCTTCCTCAGAGCATGGCAGCCTCAGGGTAGAACTTCTTACATGGTAACATGGGGCCCAAAAAGTGGATGCCCCAAGGAATAATGCTTTCTACCACACAGCCTTCCCTTCTGTAGCATTCTTCTGGTTGTGGGCAAGTCGTAAATCCACCAAGATTCAAGAAGAGAGAGGGGCCCCCACCTAGAGGAGGATCTGGGTACAACAGGCTGTTTGGGCCACAATTAACCCTCCTCCAATTTCCCATCATGAAGTAGTCCCCTTTTACCTTGAGCCTTGTGGAATCCCTGCCTGTGCCTGGCCAGGTGAAGGATTTGGTTTTGGTGGCAGGATGAGCACTGTATCCAGAGAGGGCGAGAAAGTAGCCTGAGCACAGAACAACATGGGAGCCTCCCCACCCAGGAGCTTGCATGCTCACTGTTTATTGAGCACTTGCTTCCCCGTGGGCCCCGTGCTCAGGCATTCTATATGATATCTCATTTAATCCTCAGAGCAACACTATGAGCAGGGTTCCTTGTTCTCCCCATTTCATGGAGACTTGGAGAGTTTATACTAACTTGCCCAAGCTCACAGCGCCAACAAAAGGCAGTCAGAATCTGAACCTGCATTCTTAACCACTAAGTAGAGTGACTTCTGCAGAGGGGAGAATGGAATTAGGAGGCCTGGCTATAAAAAATGAGAACCCCAAAGCTTCTTACGGAAAGCTAAATTCTTTGAAAAGCTTCAGAAGTTCTTTTGAAATCTCCTGAAAAGAGCTATACTCAGCCATGAAATCATCCGTTCTTTCTGAAGGCCACTGAAATCCCTATGGAATTCCTACACAGAGAAGTGGCCCAGGGAAACCAAGCTGGGCTTTACCAAGCCAGCAAAGCTGGCCACGCCTCGGCCACGGATCCACTCATGTAACAAGCTTCCTCTATAAACACACAGAGGAAGAAACTCGTCCAGGGTCCAGCCTCCAGGAATGAGTCCTGGTGAAGTCAGCAGGACACCTAGACAGGTAGCTCTCTCCATTACTCCCCACCAGACTGCTCCTCTCTTCCAAGCTTCTCTGGCCAAATGAGGCATTCTCTCCCTGCTCTGCCTGACACAGCATACTTCATGGTCACCTGTCTGTCCTCCTCCATACCTCACAGGAAATACAAACTTATTTAGGTCCACGAATGAAACTTACTTTACCAATCATCTAGAACAGTGTGTTTAAGAAAGCATACTCCTGATGCATTTTCCATCACCTGGAAAGCATTTAAAATCACACACTTCTGAGGCACCCCAGGTGGCTCAGCTAGTTGAACATCTGCCTTCAGCTTGGGTCATGATCCCAAGGTCCTGAGATTGAGTCCATCATCGGGCTCCCTGCTCAGTGGGGAGTCTGCTTCTCCCTCTCCCTCTGCCCCTGCTCCCTGCTTGTACTCTCCTGCGTGCTCTCTCTCTCACTCTAGTGTGCTCTCAAATAAAATCTTTTTTAAAAAATTGCATACTTCTTAGTGACATTGGGCTGCCAGTGCATTACTAAAGGAGAGTCTGCACAGTAAACCTACCCAAGAGAGAACCTATAGTTAGAGTGTCTACTCCCGGATACCAGTAAGGATTGACATATCCCCAGAAGAATATTTCTCAGCTTTGTTCCTCAGCTAGTTTATGGCTATTGAGAAGAGAGAGGGTTATGATTCCTTGAGAAATGGATTTTGTTTGAGAAATTCTGCATTTAACAAAGGTTAATGGGGATTGTGGCTTTCAAAGGAAAACTTATCTGACCTTTGAACCTGCTCCTCACAGAGCTGCTCCAGGAACTCACACTCTGGGAAGGGCCTTAGGCTGCCCATCCCTGCCAGTCTGTGACACCCTCTCTGATGACCGTCTACCACTGTGTCTGAGTGCTTGATATGACTCTGGACATTTTAATGGACTGAGCAGTGACCAGCTTACTCAGTTATGGCAAGGAGCCAAGTATTTCCTAATACTGCACTGCAGAGTACAGAGTACATCTGCACAAACTGTTTTATAATCAAACTACTAAATCCTTTGATCTCATAGTATGCATGAACTACGACAGAAATAAGGACTTTTGTGATACTAAGGACATCATTTCTACTTGTTATAAAGGAGTTCTGAATTCCAAGCCACATGCAAATACATGGTGGTCAAAGGACCACGTTTTGTGTGATGCCAGGATCCGATCTGATGTATCACCGGGGCCACCATGCTAAATAGACATGGGATGACTATTCTGTAGACAGAATACACTGCTTTTCTGTCTACACTCTTTTAGGATGTCTTCCCTTGTTAGGATGTCTTCCCTTGTTGGCAAGCTGTCGGCTGCCCCCTTCCACTGCGATCAAAGACTCCGCCCCTCCCTCCTTGCACTTGAAATTGACAATTTCTGGCTGAAAAAACTAAACATCCACACCTGTTAGAACTGCATGGAAAGGAGAGTAGGGAGCCTGTAAGGAAGCGCTGGGGCGTCTCCAACCATGCCCAGGCTGCCCTTTGCACAGCGGCTGCAAGCCCCCAAGGACCCGCACAGCAGTACAGTTCAGGGCTTCAGAAGGCAGCAGAGTGCCAGAGAAGAGTGTCTCTTGTGAACGAGTACTGGAGGTGATGAGGAGACCCACCTGGGAGTAACCAATGATGTTCCCACTGTGGTCGAGCACATTAAAATTGATGATGGGACCCTGCTCCTCCGGGCTGCTGAATTCAGAGTCACTGTAAATCCGCACCACAGGGGCTCCGTCAGGGTACCGGAGAGCAGACAGGGCAGTGTAGGTGTACTGCGCCAAGGTAAAGGTGTGCTGCTTTATATTCTCCATTCCACCTCAAAAGCGATTGCAAAATGTCAGAGAGAAACATGAACTTCACGTGCAATTCACTCACTCATTTTTAAGAAAAGATCATTTTAACCAGCAAAGCTGGAGCTCAGATCAATGATTCTAAATACTGGTAGATGCTGTGTGATACTGTCCATATGGTTATGCATAGGTGTGGAGAACTAAACACCTTCTGTTGCTGTTCTGTGGAATCTTCCATAGGAATTCTTGTCATCCTTCTTTTTTCTTTCTTTTTTTTTTTTTTAATTTAGACCTTTGGGTTACAGATGGCACAGATACACAATTTTATTTTTATTATTATTTTAAATTTTTTTTTAATTTTATTTTTAAGTCATCTCTATACCCAATGTGGGGCTCAAACTCACAACCCTGAGATCCAGAGTCACATGCTCCACTGACTGAGCCAGCCAGGTCACAGTTTTATCTTTAAAAGTATCAGGGGAGGGGATCCCTGGATAGCTCAGCAGTTTAGCACCTGCCTTTGGCCCGGGCATGATCCTGGAGTCCTGGGATCGAGTTCCATATCGGGCTCCCGGCAGGGAGCCTCCTTCTCCCTCCTCCTGTGTCTCTGCCTCTCTCTCTCTATGTCTATCATAAATAAATAAATCTTTTTAAAAATAAATAAATAAATGTATCAGGGGATAAGATAAATAGATAGATAGATAGATAAATAAATAAATAAATAAATAAATAAATAAATAAATAGTATCGGGTGGTTTTGCTGGTTTTTTTTTTTTAATGTCTAAAGCATTTTAACATTATCCAAATCGATTAGGGATACATGTTACAACATGGATGAACCTTGAAAACATGTGAAATAAGCCAGACAAAAGAGCAGATAATGTATTATTCCTCTTATCTAAGTGCCTAGAATACGCAAATTCATACAAGCAGAAAGGAGACTTGAGATTACTTGGGGCTGGGGCAAGGGGAAGGGGGCAGCCTGTTGAATGGGTAGAGTTTTAGTTTGGGATGATGCAGAAGTCCTGGAGCCAGTCGGTGGTGGATGGTGGCATACCAATGTAAGCACACTTAATGCCCCTGAAACGTACACTTACTTAAGTTGGCCAAAATGGTGCATTTTGTGTTACAGATAGTTCAGCACATTTTTTCCCAAAGAAGCGATAAAGTAGGAATAACCAGGGTTTGCTTTATTGTGGAACTGATATGGTCAGTCTGTTTTCAGTTCAGAGGTGTCCCTGCCCCCATCAGACCTGCAGCTTGCAGTTTGGGTGTCTATTAATATCTTTCCTTGGAAAAGTGCTCATATCTCAATACTTGTCTTTATTGTCTTTTCTTTGTCTTGGATGGTGTACACTCTCTGCATTACCATCAGGACTCCCCTCCACTCCTGTGAATCCTGTCTGCCCCCAGCTCAGGCCAAGAACCTGAAGAGTCCCGTTACGGTGGCAAGAGAGAGAGAAAGGAAGGACTACCTAATCATTAAGCCACATCCCTGCTTCACCACAACTCCATTTCCATATGGATGGTCCAAGCAGTACCACCCAGTTCTAGAACCTCAGCCTCTGGAGGAGTGCCCAGGAGCACAACAGGATGAACTCTCTGTGTGTCAGCCTACTGTGAGGGTCCTCCACCTGCCCACACACCCCAAACATTTGCCAGGAAAGAAAACCTGCATCACTGCAAATGCCAACAACAGAGACAGTGGTTGGGGCTCAGGGTTAGGCATTATTATGGTCTAGGTGGACATCTCAGCCATCTCAATTATTAGGTCCCAGGGAAGGCATTTAACCTCTCTAAATATTAGCTCCTCATGAGCAAAGTGGGCTCATCATATAGCTCCCCAGTGTGACAGGAGGGAGGACCCAGAAAGGTAGCAGCTGAATAAGGTCTCAGGATCTGTAACCAGTCCTAGTTTGGGGACCAAGGATGGCTCCTCTGCTCCTGTGAAGCTACTAATCTCCTGGTTTGGAATAATCTCCTACTTGTGAAAATGTTCTTTTAACTGACACACACACACACACACACACACACAGCACCTCAGCCTCTTGCTCTTGCCTCAGAAGTCATTCTGAAGTTCTTCAGGATAAGCTTCAACTGCATTCAGGGTACAGCTCCCAAGTGCCAGCCGCTCACACAGACCGTACGTCCTTACCTACCTTATCTAAACCGCACCCATTCCAAGGCTCCCTCAAGGACGCAGGTGACAGGAGCAAATTCCACATAGATAAAAGGGTCCACTGACCTGTGAGGCGCTCTAGGGCATCGAATCCATGTTTTAGTGCTATCACGTCAAGGAAGGAGATGGTGCCATCTTCAAACCTGTAACAGGGTTGAGGGGAACAAGGTCAAGCTGTGGCCAACATCTCCATGTGCATTTTGTGGCATGCAACAAGGTTTTGACTCTAGTCTTGGCTATAATCGATGAATACCTCTGCTGTCTTATAAACCACTGCTCTCCCAGTCAGGATAGACGGATTTACACACAGAGACGGATGGGGCCGGTTCTGGCCCTGACTCGCTCACTGGGGGTGCTTCCTTGGGATCGGATGGCCATGGTGACAAAGGACCCTAAAAGACAGTCACCGCCTCGAGAAGTGCTATCCTGCCCCCGTGAAGACTTTGACAAGACCCCAAGCGCCACGGGCTCTTAAAACGCTGCCCTTGGCCCCAAGGGAACCCCGCTGGCAAGGCGTCGGTTGGGTGTGATCAACGCGCTCGGAAGTCTAGGATGCCAACCTGCGGAACCACAGGCTTCGGGGAACATTAGGAGGCTCCCGATACAGCACACATGCCCCTCCTGGATTATCAGGGTGTTCACGATCGTCGCATTCTGTGATTTCTCATCTAGCCAAAATATTCATCAAATCTCTACTGCCCACACACTGCGCGCCAGGCACCGTCCTCGGTGCCCTTCTGGCGCTTCCCTTGTCCTGAGGCACAGAAACAAGGGACGACACGCGACAGGTAAGCAACACGCCAGCGGGTGACAGTGCACTGAGGATGCAGAAGGATCATTTTTGAAACAGCAGAGTTCACAGAGGGAAAGGGCGTCCCAGGCAGAGGCCGCAGGGAACACCCCGAGCGGGCGGAAGCGGGCGGAAGCGGGCACGCGCCCTGAACGGCAGGGACGTCAGCGCGTCGTCGGCGCGTCAGTGCTGCGTCAGTGCGTCAGTGCGTCAGTGCTGCGTCGGTGCGGCTGGGCGCGAGTGCGCATGAGCGGGGAGCCAGCGGGGGCGCGGGACGGTGGTGGGCGGCAAGTCGGAGGACGCCGGCGGTGGGGAGGTGGGGAGGCTGACGCGTGGCTGCAGGGCTCAGGGCAGAGAGCAGGGGCGGGATGCGGACCCAGAGCCTGACAGGCAGAGTCCGGGGGGGGGGGCCCGGAGGCAGGAGGTGTCAGCGAGCACTGGCCTGAGGATGGGGACGGCAGCCTCTGCGAGCCCACCTGTGGGTGACGGAAGCAAGTTGAAGCTTTCAGGGGAAATGCTCTGCTTTGTATTTTAAGATTCTAGAGATGAGGTCTGCTCAGAATACTGTTACTGCAATGTTGATTTCTTTATAAAACCGATGTGTTAATGATAGCCGTGAATCAATTATGTGAACCAACAATTAATGAATCAACTGGGTTGTTTTCATTTCTGTTTGTTTAAAGATTTTATTTGGGGGCAGCCCGGGTGGCTCCAGCAGTTTAGCGCCTGCCTTTGGCCCAGGGCCTGATCCTGGAGACCTGGGATCGAGTCCCATGTCAGGCTCCTTGCATGGCGCCTGCTTCTTCCTCTGCCTGTGTCTCTGCTTCTCTCTCTCCTCTCTGCGTATTCTCAGAAATAAATAAATAAAATCTTTAAAAAAAAAAAAAAAAGATTTTATTTGGGCAGCCCCGGGTGGCTCAGTGGCTCAGCGGTTCAGCGCCGCCTTCCTCCCAGGGCGTGACCCTGGAGACCCGGGATCGAGTCCTGCATCGGGCTCCCTGCGTGGAGCCTGCTTCTCCCTCTGCCTGTGTCTCTGTCTGTCTCTGTCTCTCTCTCTGTGTGTCTCTCATGAATAAATAAATAAATCTTTTAAAATATAATAACCAGTTGTGCCATCAATATGCACGCAAACTTGTTCCAAACAATGCCATCTTTTAAAATGACTGCTTGAGTAAACCGTTGTACCTCTTGCCTGTGCTCTGGGAAAAGGCCTGGTGGCCTATCTTCCTTCCTCTCCTGAGAGTCTTTCACCTCTCCTGCTTGCAGCCCTTGTACCCTCATAGCTATGGAGAAGCCCCAAGTGGGGGGTCCAGTTCACTAAGCCACCTGGGGCACACTCCAGCCGGCCTCCATCCACTCCACTCCAGCCCTCCAACCCCAGTGGCCCAGTTGGGTCCCTTGCACAACCCTATAGGTGACGCGGGCCAGAACCCCTGCCTTGCTGAACTCCAGTCAGCCACTCCCACAGAGAGGTTACCTTTCAGCCACCGAGCTTCTTGGGATGTAGAAGTCTTCTCCTGCCAGGTACGCAGCAGCTGTGCCCCCTCCAAAGTAGGTTTTCCTCAGCAGAGGAGCCACACGATTATTCACCAGCAGGGCACCCAGGCCAGTGGGGAATCCAAAGAGCTTATAGAAGGAGAGGGGGACAAAGTCGGCCTGGTGGACCGACAGGTCCAAAGGTGAGGTGCTCACATAGGAGGCTGCATCGAGCAGCACGAACCACTTGCCAGGCACACTCACAGGGCACATCCGCCCAGCCTTGACCTCTCCTATCCAGGACAGGGGGTACCTGGTCCCGGAAAAGTTACTCTGCGCGGGGTAACAGAAGAGATGCGGAAGCTGGCAGTCAGGGTCACTGGCGGCAGCGGCCCGTCTCTCTGCCAACCGCATGTCCTCTGGCCTGACTGGGATGGAAGTGACGTTCATGGCCGTGGTGACCTTCCTCATGCCCACCACGGAGGTATGGCTGTCAGTGAGGTAACAGAACCGGCTCCCGCTGCACTCCGGGCCTGGGGACACCCACGGGAAGGCCTCCGCCACCAGTTTAAGAGCAGCCGTGCTCCCTGCTGTGAAAATCACACTGTAGTCCTCTGAGGAGGTGTGGAAGTGCGCCAGAATCCTGGAAGAAGCATAGCATCATGCCAATCCATGGTCTCAATAGTGTCAAATGTTCAGGGGTAGCTGTATTTGACCTCTCGCTCTCCCTTTATATTTAGGGAAAAACCCAGATCAGCTTTGCCACAATTACAAAGTTAGGGTAGGGGCAGAGCAAGCAGCAGGAAGAGATGACAAACCGGTTCAAGCTGGCAAGAGCAGCTCTGCCTCCCATGTCCCCACCCTCAATGGATAAGATAAAAATCCTGGGGCAGGATGCCTGGGTGGCTCAGCGGTTTAATGCCTGCCTTTGGCCCAGGGAGTGATCTGGGAGCTCCAGGAGTCCCACGTTGGGCTCCCAGCATGGAGCCTGCTCCTCCCTCTGACTATGTCTCTGTCTCTGTCTCTGTCTCTGTCTCTTCCTCATGAACAAATAAAATCCTTTAAAAAAAAATCCATGGGGCACCTGGGTAGCTGTCTATTGAGCATTTGATTCCTTTTTTTTTTTTCCTTTTTTAAAGATTTTATTTATTTATTTCAGAGAGAGAGTACACAAGCATGAGTAGGAGGTGGGGTGCAGCAGAGGGAGAAGCAGGCTCCCCACTAAGCAGGGAGACCAATACAGGCTTGGCTCCATCCCAGGACCCTGGGATCACAACCTGGGCTGAAGGCAGATGCTTAACTGACTGAGCCACCCAGGCACCCGGAGCATCCAACTCTTGATTTCAGCTTAGGTCATGATCTTAGGGTTGTGAGATCAAGCCCTGAGTCAAACTCCATGCTCAATGGGGAGTCTGCTTGGGATTCTCTTTCTCCTTTCCCGCCCCTGTCTCCCCCTGTGCTCATGTGCTCTCTATCTCCTTCTCTCTCTCAAATAAATGAATAAATAAATCTTTTTTAAAAAAGATAAAAATCCACAACAACCTCAACCCTAGAAAATACTCTCTCCTTGGACCACTCTCCTTGGTTCAGCTCTATTGCAGCAAGTTTTAAGTCACCAACTTGTTTCATGGTGCTTTTAAAATTGGCAGCCCAGCTTCCCTTTTAAATTGGAAATAACTTGTTATATTGATTCAAGCAACTTCAGGCACCACTTGGAAATTACTAAAAAGGAATATTACACATGGAGAAAAGGGGGGATGGATAAAACAAGATGCCCAATGAAACATGAAAGCCCAAAGAAAATGTTTTTCTTCTCTCTGAAAATGAGACTTAGGAAATTGGGTCCCTCCTGGTCATTCTGGCCCTCAGGCACTCTGGCATCAGCCTGAAGCTGCACACAACAGCTGTGCACACCTCAGGGCCACCCACCTGTGCTTCAGATCAGCCCTGCTCTGTACCTACTCACTCACACCTTCCCATCCCCTGCCCCTGATATTTGTCACTGTTCATGTGATCATTTACCCAAATGCGATCTTCCTGAAACCAACTCAGAGCCTTTGTGGGATGCAGTGGGTGGTAGGGAAGAAATCCATCCACCTGGGAGTGCCCACTCAGGCTGGCATCTCTGCCACTCACCTGTAGCGCACGTGTTCCACGGTTTCGTGGGTGAGCTTGCTGCTGATATTCTGGCTGTGAGGATTACCTGGCAGGTTACAGAGACAAAGCCATCAAGTCACTACTTATGTTTCTCCTCTTGTGTTCCTCCAAAACCCTCTCTTTTGGTTTCTCAAAAAGTTAAGCATACAATTACTATATGACCCAGCCATGCCACTCCGATACACTCAAGAGAAATGAAAACACATGTCCACACAAAGATTCATGCACAGAAATGTTCAAAGGGAGGTTTATTGGTAAAGCCAAATTCTGGGAACAACATGAATGTCCATCAACTGATCAGCAGAGAGACAAGATGTTGTATATCCACACAACTGGAAAGTATTCACAACAAAAAGGGAACAATCTACTGGCTATGTCATGAATGAACCTCAAAAACATGCTAAGAGGTCACAGATTGTTTGATTCCATTTATATGAAATGTCCAGCAAAGGCAATTGTATAGAAAGATATTCAGAAAGTAATGGATTAGTGGTTGCCTGGGACTGAGGGGGTAACAGGGATGAATTATAAATAGGCATCAGAGGGGCAGCCCCGGTGGCTCAGCGGTTTAGCCCCGCCTGCAGCCCAGGGTGTGATCCTGGAGACCCAGGATGGAGTCCCAAGTCGAGTTCCACGTCGGGCTCCCTGCATGGATCCTGCTTCTCCCTCTGCCTGTGTCTCTGCCTCTCTCTCTCTCTCTCTCTCTCTCTCTCCTCTCTGTGTATTCTCATGAATAAATAAATAAAATCTTTAAAAAAATAAATAGGCATCAGAGATCTTATGGAGGAATGAAAATGTCCTTAATGATTTGTTTTTTTAATATTTTGTTAATTTTTCATGAGAGACGCAGAGAGAAAGAGAGAGAGGCAGAGACACAGGCAGAGGGAGAAGCAGGCTCCAGGCAGGGAGCCTGACATGGGACTCGATCCCGGGTCTCCAGGATCACGCCCTGGGCTGAAGGTAGCGCTAAACCACTGAGCCACCAGGGCTGCCCCTAAATGATTTATAGTGATAGTAGCATCACTTGGTAGTTACTAAAATCACTAAATTGTACATGTGAAATAGATGAATTGTATAATATGTAAAACATAACTTGATTTTTAAAATACTTTTTTAAACAAACAAACCAACCCCTGCCCCCCACTAGTAGAACAAGATGGGATTGGGAAGAACATTCTGGAGATGGAAGTCAGCTCATTGGCAGCCAGGCCAATGCTAGAACCTTTTCTGCAAGTTCCCTGACAGGTGGTTCTGATCAGTAATCCCAGGGAAGCAAGAACACATCCTCAGGAGGCTGCCCCTTCCCCAGCCATGAGACAGAGCCATGAACACCACTTCATCTAAATCCCCCTCTCTTGCCCTGTGTTCATACTCCTGCTCCTGGCCTTGTTCCCACAGAAACACATCTAATTCCTCCAAATATGTGAAGGCGGCCAACACATCTCCCCTTAGCCCAGGCTCAAAGCTAACATCTCTACTAATTTCACTTGTCAATTTCTAGTTTATCTTCCCTCCTTCCATCTCCCCTGAGTGGGTCCCGAAGTATCATTACCTCCCTCAAAACACAGCCCCCCAGGTGAGGACACAGACCTCTCCAGGGGCTGGACATGCAGGAGCCAGGCACAAGCATTTCTCAGGAGCAGGACTACATGTGCACGCTAACGCAGTCTTGACTTTTTTTGTTTGTTCATTTGTTTTCTCATTTAATGTTTCTACCATGCCGTCTGGTCACACTGGATTTCTGGCCACTGAAGCTACCACTATTCTTTTTCCATAAGCACCAGTAACCTGTGAGACTCGGTACTTACCCGAATAGCCTCTCAACACTCTAGTTTTTAGCTCAGCACCACCTCCAGTCTAGATTCTGTCACCGTGCCCACAGTTATAACTCTTGCAAAGAGTTAGAGAAGATTTGCGGATCTCTTTGCAAATCATGGATTAAAGTCAAGATAAGGACCCTCACTGGCATCTCCTCTAGAAACTTTTCTCTAGATTTAAATATCTGCTGGCTGCCCAGGATCATATTGGGGCATGATAGGATTGTCATGAACTGAGGGAGTCTGGTGAGGACCAAGGCCTTGCGCTCTGGAGCCCAAATGCCTGGAGATCCAGATCCCCCAGCCCCAGCACTTCCTGACTGAGTGGCCTCCGGTTAGCTCCCTATCCTCTCTGGGGCCCAGGAGTGAGAACAGAACCTGTACCTTATTGTTGGATAGCAGCACCTGTACACTAGTTTGCTGGGAGAGCAGAGGGGGACGGTGGAGATAAAGTGTCTGGAGCAACCGAATATGGTTTCTAGAGGAAACATCAAACTCCTCAGAGCGCCCTCAATGCCCCTACCTCTCCATTCAGGCCCCCTGCACTCTCCTCCCCTTCTCTGCACTCCGGAGCTAATTCCTGGACCCACTAATGGGTCTTGGTTCATGCTATTACCTCTGCCTGGAATACCCTTCTCCCTCTCTTCTCCATGTGAATTCCTGCTCATCCTCCAGGATCCACCCCACTCCTAAAACAGCTTTTTCTGACACTCAAATGGCCAATGCTGTGGCTCTGAAGCCACACCCCACCACGGTATCAGGGCCTTGTGTTCATAGCCCTTCATATAGCTGGTCATTTACATTTATATTGGAGCTCACAGGATTAGGTCCTGTGTACTAGGTCACAGCCCACGAAGGCAGAGGCAGTGCTTCCTTTGTCTTCATGTTAGCACCATGCCCCCAATACCAAAGTGGCCCAACAAACACTTATGGAGTGAAAGAATGAGGGTGCCTGGATGGTGTAGTCGATTAAGCATCCAACTCTTGGTTTCGACTCAGGTATGATCTCTCAGAGACATGAGATCAAGCCCCATGTAAGGCTCCTCACTCAGTGCAGCGTATGCTTGAGTTTCTCTCTCTCTCCCTCTGCCCCTCCTGCCTGTGTTCTTGCTCTCTCTCTGACTCTCAAATAAATAAATACATCTTTAAAAAAAAAAAAAGGGGGGATCCCTGGGTGGCGCAGCGGTTTGGCGCCTGCCTTTGGCCCAGGGCGCGATCCTGGTAGACCCGGGATCGAATCCCACGTCGGGCTCCCGGTGCATGGAGCCTGCTTCTCCCTCTGCCTGTGTCTCTGCACCTCTCTCTCTCTCTGTGACTATCATAAATTAAAAAAAAATAAATTAAAATAAAAATAAATTTAAAAAAATAAAATAAATAAAAAAAAAAGGAGTGAATGTCCTTCCTGCCACCCTACCCTCTGCACTGCACTGTCCCCCAGGGTCATACTGCTGTCAAACACAGCACCTTTGTACTTCTGTGCCCTTCTGACATTGACCCGTTCTTCTGGAAGTAAATTGTGTCCCTGAGCCAATTCTTCCTAATCCTGGCAGCGCATGTATTATAGGGACTGACCTTTGGGCTTCCTTGACCACCCGCCCACCCCACGGGGCCTATTCCGTGCTACATGCTCAGCACAGTCCTGGTCTATTAATCCAACATTTGGTAAGCAGAGATATATCAGCTGAATGTAGTTGGCTCCTATTCAATGCAAAAGTCAGCTTTGGTGTGTTGTTCTTTACCATAAACATTTTCCATGAGATCATTAGTGAAGCTTGTGAGCTGACTCTGGGGAAACAACGTGGCTCCTGCATGGTCAAGGTAGACAGTTCCTGAAAGAAAACACAGAATAAAGCTGTGGTTGTTTTTCAGAGGTATTCTACTTATCAGGATCTGGTCTGGGTGAGCTTGAGCAGTGGGACCACCAGGCTACTGATTTCTCCCAGCCTCTTGATAGGAGCTTCTTAATCCAAATAGTAAGCATGAGCAATGGAAGATTGCACTCTCCTGTGTAATCAACTTTAGTGCCCGGAGCAAGGCTGCCTGATTAACCAGCTCTTTTGCAAAACCAGGAACAGTATCCCACACACAGGAGGAGCCCAACAGACATTTGTCATTAATGACGGTAAAGTAATTTCACACGGATGACTCACTTCCTACCCAGGATTTCCTTGCTGCTTCCCCGGCGGTTGGTCGAGCTCTGAGTCTGCTTTCCCACAGTGAATTCGCCATCCCTCGACCCTGGACCAGTTCTGAGAGCTTTGGAAAATACTAGGATTGTAAACGATCTTCCTAGCCTCTTTCATAAACAGAGATATAGGCAAATTTAGATGAGAGGGAAATGCTGAGGTTTTCCCATCAGATGGTGGAGACCAGAAGGTTGGATAACTCACCGTGTGGGTGAAGGTGCTGGAAAAGAGGCCTGCTGGGACATGGCTGGTTGGAGGCTACACTGATACAGTTTCTTTATGGATAGTAGTTTGTCAATATGGGTTACACTTTCAAATGCAAATCCACAGGGCACCTGGGTGGCACAGTTGGTTAAGGGTCCAACTCTTTTTGAGCTCAGGTCATGATCTCAGGGTCGTGGGATCAAGTCCTGCATGGGTCTCCAAACTCAGCAGGGAATCTGCTTAAGATTCTATCTCCTTCTCCCACTGCCCCTCCCCCATTTTCTCTCTCTCTCTCCCAAATAAATAAGTAAATCTTTAAAAAAGAAAAGAAAATGCAAACCCTCCTTGACCCAGCAATCCCTCTTCTAAGAATTCACCTTATAAATCCCCGTGGTTTGTGAAATGGCCTGCACATGAGGACACTTAGTGCAGCATTGTCTGCAGTAGCCAGAAACTGGAAATGACTTAAATGTCCATGAACATGTGTTTAAAATAAAGAATTCTTGTACCTCCATCTAGTACTTTTTAAGTACTGACATGGAGTAAACTCTAATACAACACTTTTGGAAACATACAGTGTGAATATTCATTCCTCCTTTCATTCACTTAAATGGGTTTTTTTCTGTTGTTTTGTGAAGAATGGATTTTTTTTTGTTTCTTGTGTAACAGCTTTATTGAGATATAATTCCCATACCATAACATTCACCCTTTTAGTGGTGCTTTTAGCAGATCCATAAAGTTGTGCAACCATCACCATTATCTAATTTTTGAACAATTTCATTCATCCCAAAAAGGGAGCCCATACCCACTGCCAATCACTCCCCAATCTACCCAGCCCCAGCCCCTGGCAATCACTAATCTACTTTCTGTCTACAGATTTGTGGATTCTGGGCATTTCACATAAATGAAATTATATACTATGTGACCTTTTGTGTCTGCCTTCTTCCACTTAGCATCCATATTTTCATGTCATTCATTTTTATGACTGAATAATATTCTACTGTATGGACGCACTACATTTTGTTTATCCATTCATCCAATGATAAACCTGTGGGTGGTTTCTATTTTTTGCCTGCTATAAGTAATGCTGCAATGACTATTTATGTGCAAGTTTTTATGGGGACATCTGTTTTCTCCCATTCGGTCAGTTGTCCTTTTTTGGTGGCATCCATTGAAGCATAAAAGTTTTTAGTTTTGATGAAGTCCAATTTTTCTATTTCGGTTGTTACTGTTGCTTGTAATTTTAGTGACATAAGAAACCATTCCTAATTCAAGGTCCTGATGATTATTGCTTATGCTTTCTTCTAAGAGTTTTATATTTTTAGCTCTTGTATTTCGGACTTTAGTCCATTTTTAGTTAAAATTTTTAAAGATTTTAGTTATTTATTCATGAGAGACACAGAGAGAAAGGCAGAGACATAGGCAGAGGAAGAAGCAAGCTCCCTTTGGGGAGCCTCATGCAGGACTTGATCCCAGGATCCTGGGATCATGCCCTGAGCCAAAGGCAGATGCTCAACCACTGAGCCACCCAAGTGCCTCATTTTTTTTTTCAGTTAATTTTCAAATACAGTGTGAGGTAGGGGTCTACCTTCATTCTTTTGTGTGTGGATACCAGCTGCCCCCACACTATTTGTTGAAGAGACTATTCTTTCCTCTATTGAATAGTCTTGGCCTTCTGTTAAAAAGCAATTGACCATAGATGTGTGGGTTTATTTCAGACTTACAATTCTACTCCATTGTTTCATGCATCTGTCCTCATACCACATTGTCTTGATTACTGTAACTTTATATAAATTTTACTTACTTTACTTTTATGGGAAGTGTGAGGCCTTCAACTTTGTTCCCTCCCAAGGTTGCTTTGGCTAGTTGGGTCCCTCCCATCTCTATATGAATTTTAGGATCAATTTGTCAATTGCTGCAAAAAGGTACCTGGGATTTTGGTTGGAATGACATTCAATCTGCAGATCAGTTTCGGGGGTATTGTCATGTTAGCAATACTTAGTCTTCAAATTCATGAATATAGGATGTCTTTCCATTAATTTAATCTTCCTTTATTTCTTTCTTTCAATGACATGTTGTAGTCTTCAGTGTTTGCTTTCTACTTCTTTTGATAAATTTATTTCTATGTATTTTATTCTTTATGATGCTTTCCTTTATTTAATTTTCATAGCTTTTCTTACTAGTGTATAGAAATCAGGTTGATATTTGTATATTGAGCTTCTATCCTGTAACCTTGCTGAGCTTGTTTTTTAGTTCTAATAGTTTTATATGTGGATTCTTTAGGATTTTTTTATATACAAGGTTATGTTATCCACAAATAGAAATGTTTTCCAGGGATCCCTGGGTGGCGCAGCGGTTTAGCGCCTGCCTTTGGCCCAGGGCGCGATCCTGGAGACCCGGGATCGAATCCCACATCGGGCTCCCGGTGCATGGAGCCTGTTTCTCCCTCTGCCTGTGTCTCTGCCTCTCTCGCTCTCTCTGTGTGACTATCATAAACAAATAAAAATTAAAAAAAAAAAAAGAAATGTTTTCCAATCTGGTGACTTTTGTTCCATTTTCTTGCCTAATTGTCCTGGTTAGAACCCTTAGTATGATGTTGAATAGCAGTGGTGAGACCAGACATCCTTGTCTTATTCCTGATCTTAGAAACAAAGCTGTCAGTCTTTTGCCAGTAAGTATGATATTAGCGGTGGATTTCTTGAAGATAGCCTTTATCAGGCCAATTAAGTTTCCTTTTATTTCCTTGTTTATTGTATTTTTACATTCAAGAAATGTTTATTGAGTAATTACTGTGTGCCAGGCACTATTCTAAGTGGTAGAGACACAACAGTAGATAAAAAAAGCTGGAGGGATCCCTGGGTGGCGCAGTGGTTTGGCGCCTGCCTTTGGCCCAGGGCGCGATCCTGGAGACCCGGGATCGAATCCCACGTCGGGCTCCCGGTACATGGAGCCTGCTTCTCCCTCTGCCTGTGTCTCTGCCTCTCTCTCTCTCTCTCTGTGACTATCATAAATAAATAAAAATTAAAAAAAAAAGCTGGTATGATAGTGACAGAGAAAGACCATAAACAAATAAATGTAAACTGTGTCAGTTAACAGATGTTATGTCTCAATTACGTGATAAAAAAACTGTACACACTCATATAAATATAGACAACAACTAAAAAGAGACACAGGACACAAGTGGCAGGAGCTGACCCTGGGGCAGCCACCATGGCTGTGGCTGGAGTGAGAGGGGGCTCCCTGGCCCTTTACCGTCCTTTGGCACCTTTGGAATGCTGTGTAAAGATACTACCTAACCCAAAAAAATTAGTTTTAGAATAACGTTCTCTTTAACTGAAGATTCAGAAATACAAATGCACCATACCAAAAGACAGGCTTCTGTCTAGGTACACATCAGGGAGATGCTTTTGTGAAGCCCCGGTGAACATGTGAAACCTAAGGGGTTCCCAAGGAGCACCACGTGTCTTGCCCACAGTCTTCTGCAGGGCCAGGAAGACTTTTGGGAGAAGGCTACTTTGGCCTTTGGTCCAGTAGTTAATTTTGCAAAACCAGTCAGCCCTGTTAGATTAGCTAGAGATCTGAGAAGCCAGCTAGCACCGTGGTTAACAGTGCAGAATCCAAGTCAGCCAACCTGACTGAATTTTGCTCTACCACTAGCCACTCTGGATCCCTGTTCCTTCACCTGCAGATGGGATGCGGGTTAAAAGAGTCTGTAAACAGAGCCCAGTTTAGTGCTTGGCATATAGTAACACCCACTGAGATTTGACTGTTATTAGAAGAAGCAAGCAAACGACCCCAAAACCCACTGGTATTGGGTCTTCAAGAAGGAAATTCCAGGGTCTCTTCTAGACCTTGCCTCTTCAGTTCTCAGTTCTATACAGGTGAGTGGCTATCCATCAGTGCTCTGAGACTTCAAGAACCATTTGTACCACATCTGAAAATTCAATATGCTCCTTTCACCAAGACAAGGGAATTCCCAACCAATTGGTTAGGCAAAATGTTTCAGCATTTAAAGATTAAGCATGTAATTATCTAGAGCTACCACGTAACCGAAAAACTCTCCAGCCTGCACAAAAACTATGAGGAGAAGGAGGAAGGGGAAAAGAAGAGGAGATGAAGGTTATGTTATTTTGTTTTGTTTGTTTTTCCCTGATCTGTGAGAGAAAAAAAAGTGCGTGCTTATGTTCCAAGACTCCCAGCCATGGAAGGGGTGGGTTTAATTCACAAAACTCTACTTGAACTATTAATGTAGAGGAAATGCTGGGAACTTGCACTAGGTAGATAGATAGATAGATAGATAGATAGATAGATAGATAGATAGATAGATGATAGAATACAAAACAGATTTTTTTAAAAGATTTTATTCATTTATTCATGAGAGACACAGACAGAGAGGCAAGAGACACAGGTAGAGAGAGAAGCAAGCTCCCTGCAGGATCCCGATGTGGGACTCAATCCCAGGACCCCAGGATCACGCCCTGAGCCAAAGGCAGACACTCAACCACTGAGTCACCCAGGTGTCCCAATATGGTAGATTTTAAAGGGGCTCTGAAGCCTGGGATCCTGGCTATCACATCTAAATTTTACATTTAAGGGAAAAGGTGCTGCTCTCTGAGGGACACAAGTAAACAAGTACGGGCCCAGAACATACTTCTACTTCCCCAGGGTAGTCTTCAGGGGAGAGGTCAGCCAGTGATGGGTGTGAGGGACCAGAGCTGGAGGGATTAGGAGATTAAGCAGGTGTGGTGCAGAAATAATTATGGGCTGCACCAAAACAGCCTCTAAACGTTCTTCAAAAGAATGGGGAGCCTCCTTCCCTCCCTCCACCTCTGTGGGTGTTCATTGTCCCAGTCTACTCCTAGGGTGGAAATTTCCGTAATACAAACTTTCAGGGACAGCAGGCAGAAGCATTGGGGTGAGGTGCCGTCTCCTCCAGGTGGATGTGCCACTAGGAAGAATGGGCAGGTGGTAGAGAGGAGCCAGAAGGCCCGCGGTCTCCCTCCCGAGGTCCCTACTGAGGTACAGACAGGAGACGCACAGAGCGGAGGCCACAGCCCTGAAAGCCCTCCAAGAGGAAAAACCAGTCACTCTCCCAAACTGGAGAAAGTGACTCAAAAGAGCTGAAATCAGCTACCCGATTAATGAAATATCACGCCAGGGTGGCTGTTGCGCCACAAGCAAGGAAGCAGTCACCAGTTAGTTGCTCACTGCGGCAGAATGAGTACGAGTCAACTCCGGCCGCCACCACCGAGCCCACTTCACCTGCGCGCCCTCCCGGCCCCGCCCGCCGCGGTTCTGAGGCTCGAGGCCGCCCCTCACTTGAGGTCCCTTAAAAGAGCGAGTCCCTACACAGTCCCCACAGGGGCGGGAGCCCTCTCGCCCTGCAGCAAGGATGAAGCTCGACTTAAAATTCGACCAGCCTGTTCCGTCCTGCGGAAACCCAAGGGATGTGATCCCGGCCTTGTGTCCAGTTTACAGGCTCGCCCTGCCCCGAAAGCTCAAAGTGCCCGTTTTGCGAATGGGAGGCGCCCGGCGAGCTAGAGCTCGGAGGCAGTATTCCGGCTGCACGCCGGAGAAAACTGAGGCTTCGCAAATGAAAGAGGCGTGTGAGCTCAGTCTCCAGAGGCTGTAGCCTCTGGGTCGCCACGGCGCGCCCCCCGCCCCGCGCCCTGGCCACCCGCGCGCTGCACCTGTTCGCGGGCGGGCGGGCGGGCGGGCGAGCGCCCCAACAGCCGCGGCGGCAGGACATCCCCGCATTTTGCAACCCTAGCTCCGACCTTTAGAGCAAGCCTGGGCCAAAGGAACGAATCCTAAGGCCGGCCCGCGGTGGGCGAGTAGGAGCAGGTGAGTAAGGAGTAAGGTAGGGACGAGGCTGGTCCTGCACCGCGGGAAAAGCCCAAGGAGCTAGATCGCAGGAAATCTGGGCTGCAGGTGGGACCTCGGGGAGCCGGGTCCACGAAGCGGATGCGTGGACACGTCTCTCCAGGTCTTTCGGTCCAAATGTATCCCAAATAAGGTGAGCCGCTCCCACCTAGAGCCAAAGCTCCTTCCACCCCAGTTCCAGAACCCGCGCGCCCGCCCGGTCCTCCCTGCCGGGTCCGCCCGCACAGGTGCCAGCCAGCCTCACCTGCCAGGCGGCCGAATTCGCGCTGGCGCAGCTCCCGCAGGCTGCGCGGCCCATAGCCGTAGGGGAGCGGCCGCTCGCTCGACTCCCGGAACCGCGCGAAGGCCAGCAGCTCGGGCCCCGGCGGCGCAGCTCCCCCGGCCATGCCTCGCGCTGTCCCGGCCGCCGGGCGGGGGAGATGCCGACGCGGCCGCAGCGACGCCTCCGCGCCCGCCGTCCCGGGCCGCACCTCCCGGCCCTCGGCGGGCACCGGGTCCGCGGCCGGGGGCGGCGCCTCTGCGGGCGGCCCAGCGAGCCAGGGGCGCTGACGCACGGAGTTTCACTTTCTGCGGCCCTTTTCCTGGGGCGGGGCCCGTTTTTGTGATCTCTCTGAACAGCGTCCCCGGGGAGCCCACGGAGAGGCCCCCGAGGACCCGCGGAGCACGACGAGTCTGGGGCAGAGGCAGCGCGCGGCTCTCCGCTGCTCCGCATCCTGACCCTTGTCGCCTTGGCGTTTGCAAGGAGACTTCGCCTTGCTGCCCGCCCCTGCCGTGTGTCTGAGGCAAAGTGTGGAAGAGGAAGAAGGACTGGGGCTCCAGGGGGTTGTTTAGTAGCCTCTCAGCGGTTGCGC
Source organism: Canis lupus dingo (assembly GCF_003254725.2). Classification (NCBI taxonomy): domain Eukaryota; kingdom Metazoa; phylum Chordata; class Mammalia; order Carnivora; family Canidae; genus Canis; species Canis lupus. The sequence continues at coordinate 53,694,949 of NC_064249.1, forward strand.
TCCATCGAAGCCGTAGCTGGGTTGCGACTCCGACCAGAGGGCCTCCTGCGCTCTGCCCTTGGACCTGCGGCCGGGGTGCCCGAGCCAGGGCGGCTCTGACCCGGGGCACCGCTGCCTCATACTGAGCGGCAGGCCAGGCCCAGGCGTCGGAAGCGCGGCGCAGGTGCGGGAGCGAGTGGGCAGGTGCACAAGGTGGGGCCCGGCACGAGGATGGGAGGGAGAACTCGGGTGCGATCCCAGGGTGGGGACCCGCTTCGGAGGATGGAAGGAAAGGTGACCAGGTAGTGGAGGCCTAGGTGAGGTGCCTGGTGTGGAACCAAGTTAGGGGGCTTAGCGCAGAACCTGCAGTGAAGAGGCACCAAGCGCTGGGAGCCAGGTGAAGGGACTCAGGTGTGGGCCAAGTAGAGCGACCCACCCAAGGAGGGGTGGACCCCTGGCTTCCGAAGCATACCATGGTCCTCGGAGGTGGGAAGGGCGCCCATGGCACAAGTTCACCGCCTGCGCCCCAGCCAGGCTGGCTGCAGCCTGTGCAGGTGCCGCACGCCCTTGCGATGCGTGATGACGTATGTACCCTATGTACCCCGCAGATCCCTGGGCCCAGCCTCTGCCTGCATAAAAAGCAGCCCGAGGGCTGCAGCTTGGCTCAGCTCGAGAGCTGCCGGAGGGCCATGCACAGTGTTGCCCCTCCTGGCCCGGCCCAGCCCCTGAATATTAGGTTGCATTGGGGGTGTAGGGGGGTGTATAAGGGCCCTGGCCAGAGGTTCCTCATTCTGGGGCTGCAGCTGAGGGGGCAGAATCCTGGCACGCCCTGTGCTGAGGGGGCCTCTGCCTGCAGACAGCCCCAGCTCATCCTCACTGCCAGATCCACAGGTCCTTACTGGTCAAGCATTCATACTTGTTCTGGAACGAACATATTCATGAACGAATGCCCAAATTTGCTCATTGGCATCACTGACCACCGCCAGCCCCTTCTGCCTACACTTGGAGCTAGAACCTTGGGCACTGGTGGCATCTTCACCTCTCTCCACTGTACTCTCCTGAAATGTGACTTCTGGCAATAACGGCAAGAGCAGGTACCGCCCTGGGCACCTGTATGCCGTTACCTGTACTCATTATTCCACACTTAAGTAAGCAGATCCATGAGGTGGCTCTTACAGGTGGAGAAGCTAAGTCACAGAGATGTGCAGTGACTTGGTCAAGAGCACACAGCTAGAAGACAGACAAGTCAGCACGTGTGAAGTCAGTTTCCAGTGACCAATTCCAGCTAAATGCGTCCAGCAGCCTCTCTGGTGCAAGCCTCTATGGGCCTCAGGGCCTCGGTTTTCCCGTATCTAAGTTGGGAGAGGGCTGGTCACCCCAAAGACTGTTTGGTGACTGTGCCACTCACCCCTACTTTTATTATCCTACTTCCCAGAGAGGATCCCCTCTAGGCCAGGCTTTTCAGGCATATATTTGCTTGAATTGCCTGGAAGTCTATTAAAATGCAGATTCCGATTCTTCAAGCTTGGGGTAGGGCCTGAGGTTCTGAGTCTCTAAGGAGCCTGGGTGATGCTGTCACTCAGGTCCAAGAACTGCACTCCGAGGAGTGAGGGCCTTTCATATTTCCCTAGGAACGTAAGGAGTACCTACCTCTGCTCAAGGTGTTCTGTTGGCCAAGTAACAAATCCCAGATCTGCAAGGGGGCTGCTTTCCAACAAGTTTGCCTAGTGAATTATCTGAATGGGTCAACTCAGTGCAGAACTCCTTTTTTAAAATTTATTTTTAGTTGTGGTAAAATATACATAAAATTTACCGACTTAGCCATTTTTAAGAGTACGGTTCAGTAGTGTTAAGTATATTCACACTGTGTGCAACCATTCTCCAGGAACTCTACCCATCTTGCAAAACTGAAACTGTATCCAGGAAACAACTTCCCATTCCCGCCGCCCCCACCCCCACCCTTCTATTTTCTGTCTCTGTAAATTTGGCTACATTAGTGAAATCATATAATATTTGTCTTTCTGTGACTGGCTTATTTCACTTGCATAACGTTCTCAAGATTCATCCATATTGCAGCATGTGTCAGAATTTCCTTCTTTTTTAAAATGGAATAATATTCCATTGTGTGTATATACCACATTTTACGTATCCATTCATCTATTGATGGGACATTTGGATTACTTCCACCTCTTGGCTTTTGTGAATAGTGCTGCTATGAACATGAGTACCTTTGAGACTCTACTTTCAGTTCCTTTGGATATAGAACCAGAAGTGGGATTGCTGAATCATGTGGTAGTTCTAATTTTTGAGGAACCGCCATACTGCTTTCCACTAGCAGCTGCACCATTTTGCATTACAACAGTACACAGGGGTTCCAATGTCTCCTCGTTCTCACCAACACTTATTTTTCTATTGTTTCTTTATAGAAATCATTCTACTGGGTGTGAAGTGACATCTCATTCTGGTTTTAATGTGCACTTCCCTAATGATTGGTGGTGTTGAGCATCTTTTCCTATGCTTTTTGGACATTTGTATGTCTTCTTTGGAGAAATGTCTATTCAAATCCTTTGAATTCATTTTTCAATTCGTTTTTTTTTTAATTGTTGAGTTGTAGAAATATATATTCTGAAATTAACCCCTTATCAGGTAATAATTAGCAATATTTTCTCCCATCCTATAGATGGCCTTTTCACTTTAATTGTATCCTTTTAGGTACAGCTCAAAATTCTTGAACTACCATTCGGTCAAGAAATATCTTTAAGTTCCTGACTCTGCCCAGGGCACCACATACTCAGGAGGATGGGAAGCAATTGTGCCTATGGAGCCATGCAGGGAAATGAGCTATTGAACATCTAGCCACTAGGCCATGTGGCCTGAGCACTGTCCCACCACTCCAAGAAGGAGGTGTAGAATTGCAGGGGAGTGGAAAGGAGCTACTTCCAACCAGGAAGTTCAGGGAAGGCACCCCAAAGGAGCAAGCCTTTGACCTGGGCCATAGCAATGTGTCTGTGAAGGGAGGGAAAGTAGTGGGGGATGCCAGAAGGCTCAGCCTCTAATTGGCACCCTCAAATTTATTCACCAAGATTCCCCAGGGGTCTCCTGACAGAGACATCAGAAATCAGATTGCCCATTCTTACCCTGCCTAAAGCAGAAACTCCTGCCCCCATGAGTGAAATGCCTTCCATGTGTTTTCAGTGGGTTCCTGCCTGCCACTGCCTTGTCTGACCTGGTCCACTGCTGACCCTGGAGCTTTTAGGGCCTGAGCTGGTCCATGCTGAGGTCCCAAGAAGCTAGCTTCTGCACCCAAAGTCTAGAGCTTCGTAGGGAAAGTTCTTCAGCTCCTACTTATGGCCCTCTCTCAACATGGAACTAGGAAAAATATGTACCTACAGGTCAGATTGGGCAGACATGAGAGACAGCCCTGATTCTGTACTTAAAATCTCTCTCACTGGGTGAGGCTTTGTCCCTGGTCCAGCTCACCGAGCTTGGATGATAAATCGCCCAAACCCTTGCTCCCATGTTAACAGACTTCTAGAAGACCCCATCCCCAGGGTTCCCTGGCCATGGACTCCATTTGCAAAAACCTCCACTCTACAGAATGTATTCTTCATTCACTCAGCAAAAGTTGTATGAGTACTTCTCAGAATTAAAGTCTATAGTGGTTGCGGAAGACACGGTAGGTTTGGGGGCAGATTTTGGAAGGCTGTAAATCAAGCTAAAGGAACTACGATTTCATTCTGAACATTTCTGAGCACAAAAGTGTTCCCAAGAGGTGATTTAGGTAGATCTAATGGGCACGACTGCGTGGGGAGAATGGGCAGTAGAGAGACCAGCTACAACCTCCTGCAACCCCCAGGCTTGAGTCACAGAGATGCAAGTGGGCACTGGCAGGGGTGTCATCCAGTGTTCACTGGGGAGCTGCTCCCTGTGAGGAACACACTCGGTCTGGGAAGATAGCAGTCAGTACAGCAGCCTGTGTGCCTGAGAGGCCCCCAGGGAAGAAGACAAGTCTGCAGCTAGATTACTCCTTCTACACCACACAGTGCTGGAGAAGGGAGCTCCCAAGAGATTGAGGCTGTAAAGGAGAAAGCCTCCCCAGCCTGGTGCTTCTCTAAAGAGAAGGTGAGAGAGGGAGGGCAGCATCCCACGTGCAAATGCTGGAGATACGAAAAGGCTCAGAAAATTACAGAAGCACGACCCTGAAGGAGGCTGGAGCACAGGCTGTGGTTGTGCAGGGATAAGGGGTGGGAGGACAGGGAGTGAGGAAAGGGAGTGGGCCAAACTCTGCAGCCCCAAGTGTCAGGAAGGTGCCAGGGAGTCCTGACAGGAGAGTGGCTGTGTCAAAGGTGTGTCTGACACCCCAACAGCACTGAGGCAAGTAGGGAGGCTGCCCAGAAGTCCTAGTGAGGAGCAGGGAGGGCCCAGATGGTACAGAAATGAAGGAATTCAGAGACAAATGGGGTAGAGGGAGGACTGGCTTAGGCAACACTGTTGGAGTGGGTGCCTTGGTGGATGCAGGGAGGAGGGGACTCAGGCACAGGGAGACAAGACAGTTCAGGACATCTAAGTGCAGGTTGGGGCTCAGGAAGGTCAGTGTCAGGAGCTGGAGACTCAACTCATGGGAGAGGCTTCTGAAAAGGTTACATTACAATGGTCAAGTCTTAAATGGTGATGAAGATAGAGGTTTTCCTACTGGCTAACCCCAACCGAGGCCTCTTGATCCTGGAAGTATTTGGGGACTGCCATTATGATGGATCAAATTTCCTGCCAAGCCGCTGGGATGGAGGGTGAGTGTTTCAGAGGCTAAATCTGGTTTCCACAGTGGATTTATTGCTTCCTGTTAGGGTTAAATGCATCCTTCCCTAACAATGAGAACCTGCTAGCCGAGATAATCTGACACCTGAGAAATGAGCAGAGTCTGCACAGCAGGAGGAGGAGAGACAGCAATGGAGCAGGTTTCTCTCCAAAGCCTGAAGAAGTAGAAGTTCTGGGAGAAACAACTTAAAAGCAGTGGAAAGATCAGAAACTCCAGGAAGCTCCCTCCCCTACAGGGACACAAGACCTTTTCTGTGAATAGAAGCTAAAAGGGCAGTTTGGAATCATGAACAAGGCTCCATTATATCTAAATCCATAATGTACAAAACAAAACCCTGCCAGTACTGGGCGGACCACAGAAGTGACAGGATGGGTGGATGGGGCGGGGATGGAGTGGGATTTTCCTGAGCCTGTTTTCTGGAGGTTTCAGCTTCTTCCTATGTTCATTCAGGCACAGGTCCACTGGGCAAGCCCACCTCCTTCTTGGTCTCTTCTGCATTGACACCTTCCCTCCAGTTCTTTGCCACCAACCCCTTTAGGCCACGGAGGCAGGGGAAGGATCGGATACCAATTATTCTATTTACTGCCTAGTGGATTACATTGGATAATCCTTCCTCCACCAGCCAGCCATCTGTGTTGTCAAATTTACTCATCCTTAAACTCAGCAAATATTTGACAATACACTGTTAGACACACTGTGCTAGATGCTGTGGAGAGAAGAAAACAAATCTGATGCCCCATGTTTAGGCTTTAGTAGGCTTGTATAGTGGGATTTCATTGGTTGCCTATCCAGCACCCACTGCCCTTCTGACTTTGCTTTGGAAAACTACCTCACATAGAACAGTCGTGTGGTCCTAATGGGAGGAACCCTGCCTCCAGCTCCAGAGTAATCCATGGCTCTTGCCACATCAGATAGGCCTAAACTAATCAGTGTGGTTCCCTCCCACCCCACCACACCCTCCCCATCCCCACTGCCCACCATGATTAGTTCAGGAAGTTCAGGTCAGATAAAGTTCAGGATTTAATGTTTATTTCCTTTGATATAAGGCAAGGAAATCTACAACATCAACAGCTGCTTTCACCCATAGGGGAGGGCAGCCTTGGAAGAAAGCTGACCCATGGAGACCAGCTGAGAGAAGTAGAGAAAGGGGCACAGAGCCCTGATGAAACTATATCTGAACTTTGTCCTACCACTGTTTTTTTTCAGTTATGTGAGCTTATAATTCCCTGTATCATTTTGAGACAAACTTTCTTACCAGAGAAAGAATCTGAGTGACATAATGGAAGATATATGTAAATAAAAGGGAATGAGAAATGCCACAAAAAAATGGTAATAAAATACCATGAAATTCAGAGAAAGGAAAGAATACTTGAAACAAGGGGATTAATAAAGGCTCTACGGAGGTGATATGAGCAGAGCTTTATTTAACTCAAACAGTTGGTATCTTTTGATGTATTTCCAGATCCCGAACTAGCGTTTTTCATGTGCTGGCTCATTTAATCCTGAAAACAATGCTACAAGGTGGTTGGTTTTTACAAAATGAGACTAACATTTGTTTTCTTCCAGAACAAAGCGCCTCAATTCCCAGCTGAACAGATGGCTCCTGCAATAAAAATTTTATTTCTTAGTTTCTCTTTCAGTAGAGCACAAGACTAAATTGTGGCCAAGGAGATTAAACAGAACTGTGTGGACTTCCAAGAAGCTTTTTTAAAGCTAGGGACAAGCCTTTCCTTCCTGTTGGTTGGAATGCCAAGATCATGGCAGGAGGCCAAGCAGCCATGCTGGATTGTGAGGAAGTCACACACTGAGGATCGCAGACAACAAAGAAAAACAGCCTTGGTCCCTGATCATGTTGAGGAGTCTCCATGCCCATCCTGGTCTGCCTACCTTGATTCCTTTCTTTTTTTCTTTTTAGAGAAAGAGAGCACACAGGGAGGGGCAGAAACAGGGAAAGAATCTTAAGCAGGCTCCACACCCAGCGTAGGGAGCCTGACACAGGGCCCAATCCCACGACCCTGAGATTATGACCTGAGTTGAAATCAAGAGTTGGACATTTCACTGATCGGGCCACCCAAGCACCTCTACCTTGATTCCTTTTGAGAGAAAACTTCCACCTTGCATAGGCCAGAAAGAACATCCGGATTTTCCTTCACACACAGCCAAATGGAAGTCAGACTGACCCACTAGTATTATCTCCATGTAGATGTGTGGGGAAACGCTTACTCACATTTATTGCCAGCATGAGCCTGGATTAAACGTGCTTCTGATTCTTTAAGTCTAGGTTCCAACTCCATTTAGGGGGCCTTGAGAAACACATGGGTCTGTACAAAAGTAGTTCACAGAAGGCCTGGAATTCCTTAAACCACTCAGGATTTTGTGGTGGTCAGAATTTCTAATTTAAAAGAGAGAATGAGTCTGTCCTTGCATTTTATTCCTGAATTTGCAGTTTCCTTCCAATTCCCGCATTCGTCCTTTGGGATCCATAACCAATTCTGCTTCCTCTTATTTGGCTTTGTGCTGTCCAAGATTAAAATGTACTCAGAACAACCCAATAACTTCTCCCCCCCATCTAGGAAAGTTGTACAGGTCAGAAGATAGCAACTGCTTAGGCTGGCACTTGGCATCAATCTGAACTCTAATGCTGTGAATCAGGCAGAGATGTGAGAGATCAGGGAAGAGGGAAAGGCAGGTCAGGGACTCTGAAATACTCTGGAGCAAAGTTCCAAGAGTCCCTTTCTGCTTTAGATATGATGAACAATGTGGTTCATGATATGATATGGTCAAAGGGTGTGCTCCTTTAGCAGATTAAGAGGCATGTAAAATTACAGCATATGTGTATGAATTACAATGTAGACTGCCCCAGTGTACAGTAAGTCCTTTGAACACTTACTGAATTACTCAGGTAGTTACTGAGAAAGATGCTTCAGTACCACACACGAAAACTAATACAAACCCAACTGACAAATTAAAACAATAACCATGAATTCAGTCTGAGACAAGGTCTATTTTCAGGGAACTTTAGGAAATTGAGTTCTGTGCTTGAAAATGTTCTAAAACACCAAGTTAGTTCAATCAATCTGCTCCGGAATCCCACACGGATGGGATCCAAACAAATCCCTGTGTGCCAAATGGGGGTGAAAACTCACATCCTTTAGCTGGTAAAGGAACCCGTACTTTAGGGCATCCTGGTTTCTGAGGTTGAGAACTCAGACTCTCATTGCTTTGGTGTAGACATGCACACACGTGCTTGAGGGTGTAAGACAAGTTTATACAGACTCAGTAGCCTAGAACTGCACAGTCCAAATATGGATGGCCACTAGTGACATGTGGCTAGTACATACTGAGATAGGCTCTAAGGGTAAAATACCTCAACAATCTTTAATGTTGTATATGTGAAATGATACTATTTTGGATATACTGGGTTAAAAGAGGTCACTAAAATAAATTTTACCTGTTTAACTTTTATTACATAACTACCAGAAAACTTTAAATTACTTAAGTAGCTCAGATTATTTATTTCTAGAAATACTGGATAGTGTCAGTCTAGAAATCTCGATTTAGACAAAATATCTCAATTCCTTTGGAAGCAAAATGTCACATTAGATAATGGCAAACTCCAATGAAGAAAATCCTCACCACCACCCCCCTTCAGCATATTTATTATTCACAGTATTCATTTCACTGCCAATTTGTCAGATGACTCTGGATCAGAGGAAATCTCCATTCTCATGCCAGTTTTCATCATACCCCTCCCCCAGAGCTTAAATTCCCTCCACCCAACTCCCAAAGTTCCCGACTCTCATGACCCATGTCCCAAACTTCAGCTGGCACACCCAACATTCTGTTTGAAGCATCTTCTTCCCTCTGCTCCCACTATGTACTCACCCTGGGGGACATCCTTTCTCTCATAACTCATGTATGTGACTTCACATCAATTCAGGTGATTCAGACACAACTCTACTTTTCAGGTCCTACATCTATCAGTGTAAATGTCAGGATAGTCTGCTTTAAGTCAAACTGTAAAAGAATCTATGTACTTTTAAATACAAGGAAGAATTGACTACAGTTCAAATTCACAAGTGCCTGCCAAATTCCTAGAATGGTGGGTGTGTACTGGAAGAAAGGGTCAAGACCACACAAAGTGTGGTCTCTACACAAATTGTTAAAATAAAAATTGGGTAATCTGGGTTTTATCTTTTTTTATTTTCCATGTCCTCTCTTTGAAGAGGGCAATAAATAATGAAATGTCCCAAAGAAGCGCATATGAAAAGGCCCAAAACAACGCATAATTAGGCAAATTCAGTCATGAAGAAAGAAGGAACAGAGGTTAACTTGGGACACATGAATGCAGGTCTGAATCCCTCAAAGTGTGGGCCAAGTTCTGAGGGTGTGTACATATATACATCTGTGAGAAAAGAGTCTGCAGTTTTCATGAGATTTCAAAGGGTCTGTGACCCAATAAGAACTACTGCTATAGGGCTTAAAAAGAAACTAGATAAAATTACAAGGTAAAGAAAGACATCTATTTACAGGATAAATATTTTAAGACACCAATGACCACATGCCAATAGTTATTAACCCCATCACAGTACACATCTGTTAACTTTGTATATTTTCACAGTGTGATCTTCACCACAACTTGCAAAGTGTAACCACTCGGTGCCTTCTGCTTCATTCTGTTCAGTTTTTCCATTACAATTCTTCCAGCATAATTTTTTGATAGCAAGCATATGTCTTTGGCTAAAACAAAGATAGAAAAATCATGAAAGGAATGTATGCTAGGACTACAAAATATTTACCCTATGTATTAATTTCATTTATATGCCCTTGTTATTAATGTCAACATGAATGGAAGTCAAAATCTGAAAAATCAAAATGTAAAGGTCTTACAAAAAGCAGAATCAGACCTATAAATACAGAGAACAAACTAATGGTTTCCAAAGGGGCAGGGGTGGAGGGTTGGACAGAATGGATGAGAAACAGATACACACTTCCATTATGGAATGAATAAGTCACGAGAAGAAAAAGCATCATATAAGGAATACAGTCAATGATGCCCTCATAGTGACTGACAGGACAGATGGCAGTTACACTTGGGGTAAACACAGCATAACGTGTAAATATGTCAAATCACTAAGTTGTACACCTGAAACCAATGTAATACTCTATGTCAACTATACTCAAGAAAAAAATTATTATAAAAATTCAAAAGTACAGGTTTTAAAATGTCATCACTAATACTTTAGCAATTTTATTCTAAACCCAAAAATATCTTAACTCTATTTACTTAAAACCCTAAATATCTTACTGACAAAGGACACTACCAAAAAGAGCAAGAAATAGACAATGAATTCCTGTCAAATCTTGTTTGAATAAGTGTATTTCATAAAATGGTTATTAAAATCAGTTTTTCAAATAACATTACTAAAGGTATTTCTTTTTTAAAGAATTCCAACTTGCAACATATTCTAAATATTTTATTCTTTTGACATCCCTGTGATATTGATAGACTCATGTTTTTACTGCTGGATAAGTAAAATAACAAAAGATTTAATAAACTGCCCAATGAAACAATCTTGGTCTCCAACATGACCTCCAACTGCATGACCCTGGGCAAGACACTCTTATTAATGCCCCCTCAACCCCATTGCAGGCCTAGAATGATACCAAACAAACACTGTCAAATCCCTATGAAAATTTAATACCCTATAAATTTAACCTGCAAATTAGACCTCCAAACCAAAGAGGAATAAAGTTAAAAACTTAAGTAGATTTTAAGGCAGTAAACCCTGAAAACAATACCTGTGCACACAAATTATACTTTCAGATGTTGAGAGCCCCACACATCACCAGATGCACTCTCAGAATGAAAGGCAGGAATGAAATATAACCTTGAGGTAATGAAACACATTTTAAAAATGGGCATACCAGAATCTATGTAACCACATGACTGTGAGGCCTTGCAAATGACCATAATGGAGGTTACACACACTTCAACAATGCTACTGTACATAGTGTTTCCTGAAATTTTCTTATAGGCAATGCTTCCATACTATGCAGGCGATGACCTGAACACTATCTTCAGTGACAGTACATCTGTGCATTTGACTCTGGTTACTGAAGGGAGTCAAGACTTATATGGAAATGAACTTTATAAATAGAATCAATGCCACACTTTAAAAAAAAGTGATGAAATGAGTACAATTATAAAAGATATGATAATTGGCTTTCTTGTATCACTAGTAAGCTGGTCCTGAACACAATCTCTAAAGATAAGTTCCAAAAATATTTTAAGTCACACCAACATCACTAGCATCTCATTTGTTATCAATAATATTAAAGAGCTCACATTTCATGAGAGGAATGGTTTGAAGTAGTGACATTACTGAAAGAAATACATGTAGTACAGTTGACCCTTAACACAGATTTGAACTGCATGGGTCTACTTATACACGGATTTTTTTCAATACATACAGTACAGTACCATAAATGTATTTTCTCTTACAATTTCTTAGCAACATTTTTTTTCTCTAGCTTATTTTATTCAAACACAGTGCTAAATACATATAACATACAAAATAGGGGCTAATCCACTGCTTATGTTATTACTAAGGCTTCTAGTCAACAGAAGGCTGTTAGAAATTAAGCTTTGTGGAGTCAAAAGGTATAAACCTCTAACTCCCACTGTTCAAGGACCAATTGCATACTGCTCCCCTTGGGAGCTACTTTGAGGAGTACTTATTTTGTTATTTTAAGTCTTAACATGGTGGGTTTGGGTAATATTCCCCTTAAATCTAGCATGTTAATAGATCATATTTAGAAGACAGGAGTTTGAGGAGCCAACCTTAAAGGCAGTATTTGGTTGTACTTACCTTTATATCTCATTATGAGCATAAACTTTGATTTGAAAGATACTGAAATTTGGTAACTGGGATATTAACAATGCAAATAGTATAATGTGGTTAAGTCAGGGATTATTTCTTATAAATCTAACACATCATAATGACTTAAAAAAAAATCTTGAAATAAAAAATACAAATTCTGTACATGTCCCCTTGCCTTGCTGTCTCAGGGCCTTCCTACCAGTATTCCACATTCAGGACCTGCAGAAGAGAATGAGCACCATGGGTAGGGCAAGCTGAAAGGAAGAAGGCAAGGGAGGGAGCCCAGGAAGAGAGAAAATTTCAAATTCCTAGAATATGGAATATCATACTGAAGTACTTACCTCTTCAGTAAGCAACAGCATGAACTCATTCTTTCTTTTTTTAAAATATTTTATTTATTTGGCAAAGAGAGCATACAAGTAGGCAGACCAGGAGGGAGAGGGAGATACAGGCTTTCCGCTGAGCAGAGAGCTTGATGTGGGGCTTGATCCCAGGACCCTGGGATCATGACCTGAGCCCAAGGCAGACACTTAACTGACTGAGCCACCAAGGCGCCCCCAACATGAACTGTTTCAATTGCTAAAACCACCATCAGAGGTGGGAGAGAAGCCAAAAGGGCAGCAGGAACAAAGATTACATTTTAACCAATACAATTATTACCAGTACTAACATGCTTTGCCAACAAGGAGACAAACTCTCCTGGATGAAATATCTTGTAAAAGACATCTGCTCACAGGTCTCTCTCTCCACCAACCCATCACTTTCATCATGATACTGTCACTTGGAATTTTGACATTCTATTTTGAACAGTTCAGATATATGAAGGTTGAAGAATTCTAAAAAAAAGTCTGACAGAATGAGGTTAGTGACTTTTCAATTATTCAGATATTTTTAAAGAATAATTTGGGTTAAAAATTAGATTAAAAAAGGATCCTGCTACCTAAGTGAGTGATAGTAGGGAGAAGGCTGTAAATGACAGGTGCTCTAAGCCAGCGCAGGAGGCAAAAGCCCAGGCGCAGGGCATGAGGCTCAGGGAGCATCTTGTGCTAGAAAGCAGTCATGTGGCTTTGAAGTGCACTTGACCGTTTGCTCCAACATGGGTTCTAAGCTGAAGTGTTCAAACACAAGATGAGGATACCAAAACACAATCTCTAATATTTCAAAAAATCACCAATACTTTTAATCCAATTTTACTACAAATCTACTATAATCACATTCTAAACATCATTATAAAAATCACTTTCATCTCAAATGCATTGTCTATAAAGATAGTATTATGCAAACAAGCAATCTGTTCAAGTAAACTTTTAAAAAACCTGGTGTGGGGACACCTGGGTGGCTTAGTGGCTTAGCGCCGGCCTTCGGCCCAGGGCATGATCCTGGAATACTGGGATTGAGTCCCATGTCAGGCTCCCTGCATGGAGCCTGCTTCTCCCTCTGCCTATGTCTCTGCTTCTCTCTCTCTCTGTGTCTCTCATGAATAAATAAATAAAATCTTTAAAACAAAACAAAACAACAACCTGGTGCAATAGTAAGAAACATCAATCTCAAGAGACTACCACAGTACCACTTGGTGGTAAGCACCATGAAGAGAGATTTATGTCCCTCTCCATGTAAATATGGCATAAAATTGCCCGTAAAGACAAATACTCTATGATTTCACTTATATATTGAATCTTTAAAAAATGAAAACAAGGGCAGACCCAGTGGCTCAGCGGTTTAGCGCCACCTTCGGCCCAGGGTATGATCCCGGAGACCTGGGATCAAGTCCCACGTCGGGCTCCCTGCGTGGAGCCTGCTTCTCCCTCTGCCTGTGTCTCTGCCCCCCCACCGCCGTCTCTATGAATAAATAAATAAAATCTTAAAAAAAAAAAGGAAAACAAAAAAAAAAAAAAAGGAAAGAAAAAAGAAAACAAAAACTCACAGGAAAAGAGATCAGATTTATGGTTACCAGATACAAAGAGTAGGAGAGAGGGAATCAGAGGAAGGTGGTTAAAACATACAAACTCCCAGTTATAAGACAAGTACTAGAGATGTAATGTACGACATGATGACTACAGCTGACACTGCTGGATGACGGACAGGGAAGTTAAGAGAGTAAATCCTAGAGTTCTCATTAGGGGAGACATTTTTTCCTTTATTCTTTTCTTTTTTCCCTTTTTATTGTATCTCTAAAAGTAAATGGATGTAAGGTGAACATAGTGTAGTAACATTTCACAACGTATGTAAATCCTGCTGTAGACCATAAACTTATAGTCATATGTATTGATTACTTTCCAATAAAACTCGAGAAAAACTGCCACTAAAAACTAGATGCCAAGGACGTCTGGGTGGCTCAGTTGGGTTAAGTGGAGCCTATCTGGTCCCTGCTCAGTGGGGAATCTGCTCCCTCTCCCTCCACTAAGCCTTACCTTACTCTTGCATGTGCGTGCACTCTCTCTCAAATAAATAAATCTTAAAAAAAAAAAAAAAAAGATCTACAAAAGAGCAACTTATTTTTAAAAATAAAAACTCAATGCTTGATAACAAATACAATTATAATTTGCATATTTATAACAAAATCTAATGTGATGAATGTGAAAATAGTAAGAAAATACCTTTGACTTGTTTCTACACAGTGGGTCCAGTCATTTATTTCTGGAACTTGATCAGTCTTTTTCCAGGTATATAAACAAACCTTTCCACACTCTAATCCTACTGCAACAATGTATCTGTTTTTAAGGGAGAGGAGAAAAGACTGATTAATTACATGAATTTCTGTTATCTCTGTCATCACTCTAAGGGAAGGCAGTTCTTTACCTGTTTCCAACTGTCCATGGCTTACAAAAGGCTTTGTTTAAAAATGCCAGCTGAGGAGAGAGTGCACTGCTTCTACTGTGCCCTCATGGAACTTCTCTCCATCATGGGTGCTCAAAGTTTTCCCTCTGTTCTCTGCTGGCAAAGCCCATAAACCAGTGTTTCCCTGGCTGGCTGCAGGCGCTCCCGTTCTACTGAAGACACTTGTTACCAAGAAAGCACCAAGGTTCTAAATTTGGTGACATAAGAACCTTTGAGCCACACTCCCAATCCCCATTTTCTCCACTCTGAATATCATCGAGTTTGGATGATTTAACAATTCTTATAAGAAACCTAAGCATTATGAAAAAATAGCAACTCAGAAGCTATGAAAAAGCACAAATCAAAGTATGAGAGAGCTACATACTAAGGAATCAAGTCTTAACAAATATGTAAAACAAAGCCCCACTTGGAGACTGACCTTTGGGAAAGGTTAAGCAGGGGGCAGACACTGACTGCTGTCACTGCCCCGCCCACATCCAGGACAGAGGAGCAGGGGCCAATGCTGTGCTCCACAGAGTCATCACTGGAGTCGCACTCACCCCACACAACCACCTAATAGAGACAGATCAAACTCTGTGAAGCTTTCTCTTTGCAAGGTTTCCAGCAATGCATCAAGAGTATCAGTGGCACAGATAATGCAAAATATTCACTCTAACGTTTAGAAAAATGCCTCATCAACATTTGTGGATGATGTTCCAGGATTTCAGGTATTTCAGGCATCAGAGAGAAGCCACAGTGTAGCAGACACAAGTCTGTGAGACCTCAAATACCTAAGTGTGCTGGTCCCAGATGGACTGCCCCTGCCCAGAGACTGGAGATTATCTAGCATGCTCTTTGATACTCAGGAAACCAGTTCTGATCCAGGGAGAGTCTATCGGTCACATCTTCACCAGGAGGCTCATCCTGCACGTCTCTAAGAAGTTACCACACAATGCATGGGGACCTATCAAACCTATCTTCCTCTATACCACCGAGTCGCTCAGGGAAACAAGTCAGCAGTCAAGAGCACCTAACCATGATGCTACCCTGTGTAAAAAATGGTGTTTCCCTGGAAGCTCATGCCTCCAGGGGGTGTGACTGGTCCCTAAGAAACAGAGAGCAGTGAAGCAGATGACACTTGTAAAATCCAGACCAAAGCAAGACTCCAAGCAGAAGCCTCTGACCAACTAAACAGAAGTGCATTTCTGAGAATGTGTGGTGGATGACACTTTGTCCATTTCAGTCCCGACACACCCCTGAGAGCCACAGCTGGAGCATGCACTACAGCGAGACTGCAGAGGGCAGAGAAGCCCCGCTTCCTCAGCAGCCAGCAGCGCACAGCAAGGGAAGGGGCAGGGAAGAAATGAATAGGCAAATGGACACAAGTGAACATCTAAGAGAAACAGGTTTAGAGGATGACATTTCAGTGATTCACTGAGTGACAAGGCAAGAGCTAGCCCTCTGCTAAGGAGATTTGGACCATGACAAACTGATGAAGGCAGGAAGAGGAAAGGAAACGCTCAACTGCCTCACCACCTCTGGTCCGCAGGCACTGCAGAAAAAGGAAAGGGCATTAAAGAGTGTGAGAACAGGAGGGACCAGAGGCCAGGGTGAGGGCAGTAGTCAAGAACATACACCTAACTAACTTTTTTTGATTTTTTCAAAGCTTGGGAAACACACCCACCCACATACACAAACTGCTTCCTCCACTGAATGAAAAGGCAGTAATTATCTAATGTAGAAAAATTAATTCATAAATGTATGAAAAAGAAAAGCAGCGACTGTTTTCCCCCGTAGATCCCCTCCACCCCCTCCTGCTCTCCTAGTTGGTTAGTCTTGAAACCATTTTATTCACCACTTCTCTCCTGCTGGGGTCATCTGAGGAACATCATGTGTCTGAAAGGTTTTCTTCTCAGTATTTGATATTTCAGAGAAATGTATTTATAGAATTTAGCACAAAAAGCCTTTTTATGCATGCATATGAAAAACACAGAAGAGGGCAGCTCCAGTGGCTCAGTGGTTTAGTGCCACCTTCAGCCCAGGGTGTGATCCTGGAGACCTGGGATGGAGTCCCATGTTGGGCTCCCTGCATGGAGCCTGCTTCTCCCTCTCCCTCTGCCTCTGCCTCTGCGTGTGTGTGTGTGTGTGTGTGTCTCATGAATGAATAAATAAAATCTTAAAAAAAAACAATAACAACACAGAAGAGAATATACAGATTTTTAAAAAATAAGATCAGAAAGTCAGGATTATATGTTTTCTATCCAAATACACCTGTAGTATTATTTTACATTTGAAAACTACTAAGTTTAAAAAAATTACCTTTTTGTCCCGACTTCCAGTGAAGAAATACTTGCTATCAGGACTCCAATCACAAGACCAAATAATTCTACTGTGCACAGCAGTTACTTTGTTGGTAAAGGCAAAGAGGCTAAAAACTGGGTCTGAAAGAAACACCATACACATGACTCACAAAGCAGAGTTGTCTTTATCTGTAGAAACCTATGGTTATGTGCCATATCCATCAAGCCCTTTAGCTATCAATTTATTCATGTGGACTTTTGCAACACACTAGGCAGCTGGCCCTCACCAGAAGGCTATAGGCACACAGTTACTCTCCCAGGAGGGAAAGCTCTCTAGTGACATCTTCCAGGTGCTTAACTAAAATTTAACTTATGCCCATGAGAGAAGCCTGAGCAATTTAACTTTACTCAGGAAGTGGCCAGATTTACACATATGGATAAAAGAGTAATGCACTCTTCAATAATGGAAACAAAAACAAAAACAAAAACAAATGAATGAAAACTTTAAAAAAATCTTTGCCCTGGAGCGCCTGCGTGGCTCAGTAGGTGAAGCATCTGCCTTTGGCTCAGGTCACAGAGCCCCACATCTGGCTCCCTGCTCAGTTGGTAGTCTGCTCCTCCCTTTACCTCTGCCTACTAACTTCTCCTGCTTGTTTTCTCCTTGGTAATCTGTCAAGTGAATAAATAAAATCTTAAAAAACAGGGATGCCTGGGTGGCTCAATGGTTGAGCGTCTGCCTTTAGCCCAGGGCCTGATCCTGGAGACCCGGAATCGAGTCCCACATCGGGCTCCCTGCATGGAGCCTGCTTCTCCCTCTGCCTTTGTCTCTGCCTCTCTTCTGTGTCTCTCATGAATAAATTAAAAAAAAATCTTAAAAAAAAAACAAAAAACAACCTTTTCCCTTTTAAGATTTAAATGTAAGATAACTACTAGCCCTCAGGGGGACTAAACCTAAAACATATAATTACTTATGAAGAGGGAAGAGGAATATATCTATTAACCATAATCCATAAAGATACAATACATTAATGGATATATCATTAGTTTCACATCAACTTTTTATAAAGTAAAAGCTGCGTGTTAGGAAATCACTAGTTGCAAAAGAAATCAATCTGTTCTAATATGTACTGTTTAATATGTGTCAGTCTAAAATACAAGAAACTAAGAGACTAGGAATACCACAAGATCAAACTGCATGCAAGTTATATCAATGGAAAAATTAAAACAATTACACAACATGAAGATATATTAAACACTCTTTAGACTTTACCCAAAGAAACCAGGGTAAGAGAAATAGGCTATGCTCCAACAACACAAAGGTTTGTTGTTGGTTTTTTTTTTCCCTTTGTTTTTAATTAATGCCAGAATATGCCACTCATTCAGTTTTATGCTGGCATTCTGAAACAATCCACAAAATCCATATTTTTTAGATTTCTGTTTCTTTTAACGGAGATGTCTGAATACTTGCCATCTTGACTATATAATCACAAGAAGTCAACTCAAAGATCACTGTGTTTAAATCTTATAAGGAAGGTCAAGTCTTCCTCAGAATACAACTATGAAAGATTTCATGAAAGTGAGACTGTGGCCTTCACCCTGGTATTACTTCTACTCCTCTTCAACTAGTAGCTCCTCACTAGATAAAATAGTAGTAGATAAAATGGACATATGTGTTTCACTAGTAATTTTCCAACTGGAAGCTGTTTTACCTAACTCAGGTGAGATTGTGTCCTGCCTTTTCCACAATGACCAGGTTCGATCTCTGGAAACAGCTAGTAAGAACTTGTCGTTAGGTGAGAAGGCCATCTGTGTGACAGTCAAACTGTGAAAAACTAAATTCTGCACCTGTTTCCAAGATGTAGTGTTCCAAAGAATGATGGCTGCATGCTCTTTCTTAGCTGCCTGGAGGACAGAGATGAAACAAGCAATTTAAGTAGAAATAAACTGGAAAAAAACCCACATTAAAAATAAATAATATATTGTTTCTATGGGTATGTTTTATTTATATGTATAAATGAGGAAAAAATTCAGAGCAGGTACATACTACAAGCAGGTGTAATCTCCTGGAAGAAGAAGACTGGGATTAGCATAGGTAACTCATCAGAAACTGACACAGTCATCACAATATTTCAATGTTTTATAAGAAGAATACCTTTGTGTATTAATTTGTAATTAAGAGTTTAGAAACTTTCACTTCTGGTCAATATGATGGAGGACTGGGGACTGGACTGACTCTTGTGTGAAATAACTAAAAACAAAAAACAAAAAACAAAACAGACATAGTGCCTGGAAATAACAGCACTCCAAAATACGAGGTAGCTGGCAACAAAGAACACTCATCTCTGGGACAAAATGAATTTGACTGGGAGAAAAAAAAACGAACCTCACTGAACTCTGTGACAACTTCAAACAGCTAAAGAAGTGTAACTAGAGTCTCCACAAAGGAAGAAAAGAAAAAATGCTTAAAAAGATAATTGCCGAAAAATTTCCAAATGTGATAAAAACAATAAACCTACAGATCCAAGAAGTTCAATAAAACCCAAAACATGAAGAAAATTATATAGAAAATAATCACATTGTTTACAACCAGCAATAAAAAATAAAATTGCAGTTGGAGGGGAAAAGCCCACCACCAAGAAACAAAAAAATTACAGCAAATTCCTATCAGAAACAATGCAAAAAAAAAAAAAGGAGCTCCATTGTTAAAGTACTGAGAGGAAAACCAACAGTATCTTACCCACTATAAAAATCATTATTGAAAAATGAGGGAGAGACAGAGTCTGTCAGACAGGCAGCTCAAAAAATTCAGGACCAGCAGAAATACATTACCAGGAATGTTAAAGAATATCCTTTAGGCAGAAAGAAACTGGTATCTGCTGGAAAATTTTTTATTTATATCTCTTCAAAAGATAACTGACTGATCACGGGGATCCCTGGGTGGCTCAGAGGTTCGGCGCCTGACTCTGGCCCAGGGTTTGATTTTGGAGTCCCAGGATCGAGTCCCGAATCGGGCTCCTGGCATGGAGCCCACTTCTCCCTCTGCCTGTGTTTCTCTCTCTCTCTTCCTCTCTCTCTATGTCTATCATGGATAAATAAATAAAATCTTGAGGAATTTCTCTGAAGAAGTAAAGTGTCCAACAAAACCACAGTAGGGGGAAACAGAAGTATACTTCTGTGAAGTTCCTAAATCATTCATGAAACAGTGCAACATTACTTGAAGGCAGACTGTGGCAAATTACAGATGTACACTATGAAATGAAAGACAACCAATAAAATTACACAGTAGTTATATCTACTAACCAAACAAAAGAAATAAAACACTCATAAGAAGTAATCAATTAACCCAAAGTAAGTAAAATGAAAAAAAAGAAAGGATGGAACAAATAGAAAACAAAATAGCAAGATGACAGATTTAAATCTAAGCATATTATTTATTACATTAAGGGACACCTGGGTGGCTCAGTCAGTTGAGCATCTCCCTTCTGCTCAAGTCATTATCTCAGGGTCCTGGGATCAAGCCCCACATCAGGCTCTCTGCTTAGCAGGGAGTCTACCTCTCCCTCTCACTCTGCACTCTCTCTTTCTCAAATAAATAAATAAAATCTGTATTTAAAAAAAAATCTCTAATTAAAAATTATATCTCATGTTTTTTTTTAAAGTAAATGGCCTCACAATTGCCACTATTAAAATGGAAGATTATCAAGATGAATAAAAAAGTAAGATCCAACTGTATGCTGTCTTTAAGAAACCCACTTGAAAAAAAAAAAAAGGAAACAAATAGCTGAAGAGTACAAGGGTGGAAAAAAGATACATAATTCAAGCACTTCTCAAAAGAAAGCTGGAGTGGGTATATTAACATTGGACAACATAGATTTGAGAGCACAACATATGGCCAGAAATAAAGAGGATCATTCCATAATGATAAACTAGTCAATTAATCAAGAGAACGTAACAAATCATAAATGTTTTAATAGCAGAGCTCCAAAATATAAAAACTGATTGAAAAACAAGTATTAAAAGATAAGCCCACAACCATATAGATCTCAAAAAGCTACTCTCAATAAAACTCAAAAGTATCGAGACATAACACTATCAACCAATCTGACATAATTCACATTTTCAGAACACTCCACCTAACAGAAAGAGAATTCACATCCTTTATTTTTTTTTTAAAGATATTATTTATTTATTCATGAGAGACACAGGCAGAGGGAGAAGCAGGCTCCATGCAGGGAGTCCAATGTGGGACTCGATCCCAGGACTCCAGGATCATGCCCTGGGCAGAAGACAGGCACTAAACCGCTGCCACCCAGGGATCCCGAATCCACATCCTTTTTAACTGAACATGGAAATTTACCATGTTCCAAGATTACCAAGATTAAATTTCAAAGGATTCAAATCATACTATGTTTTCTGACCATAAAGAAATTAAATTAGAAATCAGTAACAGAAAGATATTTGGAAAACACTCAGTATAAGGAAACTAAATAATAAATCTCAAAATAACCTATAGGTAAAAAGACAAAATCAAGAGAAATTTAAAAATATTTTTAGTGAAAATGAACAGAACTATCAAAACTTACAGGATGCCTCAAAAATAATACTTAGAGGGACACGTGGGTGGCTCAGTGGTTGAGTATCTGCCTTTGGCTCAGGGCGTGATCTCAGGTCCTTGGATCAAGTCCCACATCAGGCTCCTTGCAGGGACCCTGCTTCTCCTTCTGCCTATGTCTCTGCCTCTCTGTTTCTCATGAATAAATAAATAAAATCTTTAAAAAAAAGCTTTTTAAAAAACAAATTAATAATAATACTTAGAAAATTATAGCACTCAACATCTGTATTAGAAAGATCTGAAATCGGGATCCCTGGGTGGCGCAGCGGTTTGGCGCCTGCCTTTGGCCCAGGGCGCGATCCTGGAGACCCAGGATCAAATCCCACGTCGAGCTCCCGGTGCATGGAGCCTGCTTCTCCCTCTGCCTATGTCTCTGCCTCTCTCTCTCTCTCTCTCTGACTATCATAAATAAAAAAATAAAAAATTATAGAAAGATCTGAAATCAATGGCTTCAGCTTTAGCCTTATTAAACTAGAAACAGTAGAGGAAATGAAATCTAAGAAAAAAAACCAGCAAAAAATCAATGAAACAGAAACAAGAACAGCAGCAGAGGAAAATCCACAAAACCAAAAAGCTGGTTATTTGAAAATACCAAAAAAATAATTATTTTCCCGATTAATTCTCAGAAAGCTCTCCACCCCAAAAAAAGGTATGAGAGAGAAGACACAAATTGCTGATAACAGTTGTAAGAAAGATGACATCTGGGGCACCTGGGTGACTCAGTTGATTAAGTACCTGCCTTCAGTTCAAGTTATGATCACAGGGTTCCTGGGATCGAGCCCCATGTCCAGCTCCCTGCTCAGCAGAGAGTCTGCTTCCCCCCTCTCCCTCTGCGCCTTGGCTTGTGTTCTCTCCATCTTACTACCTTCTCAAGTAAAAAAATAAAATCTTTAAAACAAAACAAAAAAAAAAAACAAAGGTAACATCACCAGATATTCTTTCAATATTAAAAGGGACAAATTTTCTGAAAAATACAAACTACCAAAGTGCACTCAAGAAAAGCTACACAGTCCTATATCTATTAAAGATATTATATTTCTAGTTAAAAACTTTGCCACAAAGAAAACTCCAGGATTGGTTGGCTTACTGGGGATTTTTCTCAAAAATTTAAAAAGATAGTAATACAAATTCTACACAAACTCTTCCAGAAAATTGCAGAGGAAGAAATATTTCTAAGAGGTTAATATTACTCTGAAACCAAAACCATATAAAGAAAACTATATTTCAAAAAAATAAAAATAAAAAAAGAAAACTATATTTCAATATCCATCATATATTATATACAAAAGTTTAACAAAATTTTAGAAAAATTAGTCCAACAGTATATAAAATGATAATGTACTATAAACAGGTGGGGTTTGGTTCCAGGAATGTGACGTTGGTTTATTATTTTAAAAATCCGTGTAATTCACCATATTAATAAACTGAAAAGGGGAAACCATATGATCATATCAACAGATGAAGAAAAAATACTTAACAAAATCTATCTTCCATTCCTGATAAAAACTCTCTGCAGAGGCACCTGGGTGGCTCAGTCAGTTGAGGATCTGCCTCTGGCTCATGAGGGTCATAATCCTGGGGTCCTGGGATCGAGTCCCATGTCAGGCTCCCTGCTCAGTGAGCAACCTGCTTCTCCCTCTCCCCTGCCCCTGCTCACGTTCTCTCTCTTGCTCACTCTCTCTCTCAAATAAATACAAATCTTAAAAAAAACCAAACAAACAAAAACAAAACAAAACAAAACCTCTCTGCAAACTAGAAATTGGAGGCAACCTGAGAGAGAAGAATCACAAAAAAGTCTATAGCAAACATCACCTGTAATGGACAAAGAAGGAATCCTGAGGTGAGGAATTAGGCCAAGGATTTCTGCTATTACTATACCATTTCTATCCAACATTAAGACATGCATATGAGGAAGGAAATTTCTTTACTCATAGGCAACATAAGAATCTATGTGGAAATGCTATAGCATGTATAATAAAGGTACAAATTTAGAAAGCTCCCAGGATGTAAGATCAATATACAAAAAGCAAGGAAAAGATACAAAATATTTGAAATAAGGGTAAATCTGACAGAATTGCCTAAGACCTGACACTGAAAACTACAAAACAAACATTCCTAATAGTAAGATGTTAACAATGGGAAAATTGGGTGAGATAAAACTATATATTATCTCCGCAACATTTTGTTAAATCTACCATCATTCTAAAATAAAATGTTTACTGGGACGCCTGGGTGGCTCAGTGGTTGAGCGTCTGCCTTCGGCTCAGGGTGTGATCCTGGAGTTCTGGGATCAAGTCCTGCATCAGGCTCCCCGCAGGGAGCTTGCTTCTCCTTCTCCCTATGTCTCTGCCTCCTTGTGTCTCTGATGAATAATAAAATATTTAAATAAAATGTTTACTTTAAAAAATCATCCTGAGAAATTAAAGACCTAAATAAATGAGACAGTGCATTTGCATGTCAAAAAACCCAATATTGTTATAATCTCCTCCAAATAACTTTGAAAAGTAAGAAGAGAATTGGTTCCTGATTTCAAGACCTATTACAAAAAGCTACAGCTATTAAAAGAATGTGGTACTGCATCAACATAAGAAAAAAAGATGAACAGAAGAAAATAAAAGTGTAGAAAAAGACTCATACATATATAGACAGGTGATTTCTAGCAAAGGTGCAAAAGGCAGTAAATAAAAGAGTAGTCTTTTCAACAAATAATGATGGTACAATTGGATACTGACATGCAAAAAAAACCAACTTTAACCTAAATTCCAGGCCAAATGCAAAGAATGCAAGAATTAAAGATGTAAACATAAAACTTAAAATCTACAAAACTCCTAGAACAAAATGTAGCAGATCTTTGTGACCTTCAGTTAGGCAAAGATTCCTTAGACATTACACAAAAAGCACACAACCCAATACAGAAAAAAAACTGGTAAATCAGACTTCACCAAAACATATAACTTCTGCTCTTTGAAAAACACAGTTAGGGAAATGAGGACAAGTCATTGGGAATAATTATCTAAATAGCATTTATCTGATAGTTGTATCCAGTGTATATAAAGAACTTTCCCAAATTCAGTAGTGGAAAAACAATTGCTATAAAGAAATGGGCAGAAGATTTGAAGATACTTCATCAAAGAAGAGATACAGATGGAAAATTAGCACATAAAAAGATGCTCAACAACACTGGTCTTGTGGAAAATGCAAATTACAATCACGAGATGTTACCCACCAAACTGAATAGTTAAAAAGATTGACCGTGGAGTACAAAATATTGATAAGGGTGTGAAGCTACTCAAAGTCCCTCTGCTGGCGGGAACTGCAAAATGGTACAACCACTTTGGAAAATAGATTGGCAGTTTCTTTTTTTAAGATTTTATTTATTTATTCCTGAGCTGGAAGGAAGGAAGGAAGGAAGGAAGGAAGGAAGGAAGGAAGGAAGGAAGGAAGGAAGGAAGGAAATACGGCATGATTCCACTTATATAAATTTTAGAAGATACAAACTACTCTATCATGACAGGAAACAGATTAGTGGTTTCCTAGGGATGAGGCAGCAGAGGGTAAGAAGGAGCAGGGAAGAGGACTTACCAAGGGACAAAGGAAATAATCTAGGGTTGATGGCTATGTCTATTATCTTACTTGTGGTCGTGATTTCACAGGTATAAACAAACATGTTAAAACTTATCAAACTGTTCACTTTCAACACGCAACTTATAGTATGCTACTAACACCCAAATAAAATTGCTAAAAATGTTAGTTTCAAAGAAAGATACATCTAATCATCTGCTTTACCAAAGAAAACCAAATATGTGGCTGGCATCTTCAAGAAACCCAGCTACCTTCAGGTAAATCTGCAGATTTAAACTTTCCAAGCCACACTAACATCCACATCGCTTTTCTATTGTTTATTTAAATATAAAATACACAGAACAAGTATACAAATAACAAAAAGAAAGCTGCACATTTTTGCTATAAAAGCAAGACCATTTGAAAAGGAAAAATAATCAATTATATGACCAACAGTGCCCAAAAGCTAAAAACAAATAAGCTGCTCAATAGAAGCATGGCTTTTCCTGATACCACACTCCATTCTTTCCACAGGCCCCTGCCACCAAGGAAGTATTCTCAGTACCATCCTCACAGAGGGACAAGCAAAGGACATAAGGCAGGAGGGGTATATTGATACTTATGACGCCTCACAATATAGGCCAACAGCAAGAAGCTGCAGAAAGAGCAGGGACAGAGGAGCCTAGCCACATAGGCAGCTCGCATTATCACGTTTAAAACAAGTAAATGAATTTTAGAAAATGTAGAGAAATATGTAGATCTCAGACCTTTCAGACAATCCTCCATATACACTGGCTCCTTCCACAGAGTATGAATATATGGATAAATACTGAATTTTAAGTTTGGGATCATTCTCCCAGGCAAAAGCTTGAAGAGCACTATTCCACAGTGCCATGTGCTAGTGAGCAGGCACCACCCTGCCTCACCCTGGCGTAGGCTGAGGGACTCCATTCACTTCAGTCGATACCACATCTGTTCCTGGAGAAACTCAAATGGAGCAGAGGGCTCCTTCTCCTTTCCCTGTGTCTTCAGGGCTCCCAATTATTTCAATTTATTTATTATCTTTTTAGGTCACTTAGAAACATCTGATTAAATACATCAGGCAAGGGACTCCTGGGTGGTTCAGCGGTTAGCGCCTGCCTTCAGCCCAGGGCACAAGCCTGGAGTCCTCGGATCGAGTCCCGCATCGGGCTCCCTGCAGAGCCTGCTTCTCCCTCTGCCTGGTCTCTGCCTCTGTGTCTCTCATGAATAAATAAATAAAATCTTAAAAAAAAATAAATAAATCGGGCATACATCAACTTAAACCAAGTATTTAAAAACAAAAGTGTGTGGCTCAAACAGATTTAAAATCCAACTGCAGGCTTTATTTTATTTCTCTTTATGTAAGCTCTACACACTCAACATGGGGCTTGAACTCACCATCCCGATATTAGGAGTCACATGGTCTACTAACTGAGGTAGCCAGGTGCCCCTCAATTGCAAGATTTTGAAGGGAAAGAAGGGAAATGAGATTGAGAAAGTAAGTTCAGAAAAAAGTAGGTCCCAGTGGCCTTTCACGGAGCATTCTGCCTCTATTACCACAACTTTTAAGAGCCTGAGGACTCAAATAACATGTCACCAAGTAGAATAAAAAAAATTCCCTACCTTACATGCTGAGGCAAGCAGAGTCTTTGAATTGCTACAAGCAACACAAAATATTTCATAACCATGTCCATATCTAAAATTTAAAAAAAAATGCATAATCCCTTTATTAGTATATATACTTATTTTCATGCTGCAAAGTTTTAACATGTGAAAAGAACATCAATCTCCGTAACATACAATTCTTTTAGGGACATTACATTTCTGTCTAGGCAAGCATTTAGGGTAAAAAACAGAGAGACTGGGAAACAGGCCAGCTTCCTAAAAGTGCTACAACTTATTCAAACAATTAGATTAAAATACATTTCACACCTCCACCCCCACCAGCCAATACAACAAATAAATCCAGGAAAGGTTTTGATGGAAAAACACCCAAGGGAAAAAAACAAAAAACAGAATAATAAATCTTAGAAGTCCTTTTGAAAAAGGGAAAGAAATGGGGCACCTGGGTGGCTCAGTTGATTAAGCATCTGCCTTTAGCTCAGGTCACAATCTCAGGGTCCTGGGATCAAGCCCCACAGTGGGCTCTTTGATCAGGAGGGAGTTGGTTTCTCCCTTTCACTCTCCCTCTGTGCTATCCCTCTCTCTCAAATAAATAAGTAAAATCATTAAAAAAAAAAAAAAAAAAGTAAAAGAGATATAATGCTATGTCTCTACTTTAAAAACAAAGACCAATAAAAATCTAGTAAATACACAGTAATATAAAAATCTATGTGAAGTTTGATTCTTGTCCCTTATCCACTAAAGATTTTTAGATGGGGGGACAATATAAGTAACAAGAAAGCAAAGGAGAAAATCAAGTTGTGGGGAGAAAAAAAAAATTACAAGTTATGACAGAATCAGACCAAATAGATTTGCACAGTTTAACTTACAGTTTTTGAACTTCAGGCCATAAAGTATTCTGCAGAAGATGATCCTCAGTGGGAGGTTCTATAATAAACGTATAGCACTGGAATTATTTTTTTTCTGATTTCATGCAAATGAGTGAATTCTACAGCACTTACTTAGGTCAACAGTGACAGGTATCATACTATGTGTACTAATGACTCTTATTAAACCACCTTTTTACCATTTCTTACCAGTAAGTATGGAAGGTTGAAAGGCCACTGGTTGATACTCGAAACTGGTACTAGTTAATAGTTCCTCTTCATCAGAAGGCTGAGAGGCTATATCTCCTAGTGTAAATGAAACACATCAACATCATGAATATAGCCCCTATATGTATATGTCTTGTACATGTCCCAATATCACAACCATCAGAAAGCAGTGGCACTTCAAAGTACTAATTGTACTTCAAAGATGCATCACTGTGATTCCAAAGCCAAGGGTATTTCCATTACTTCAATATCTTCCAAATTCCAAATGTGTTCCTTGAAGCACCAGTCAATTCCACGGATTCTTTTTTCTTTCTTTTTTGTTTTTTAAGATTCTATTTATCCATTCATAGAGAAACAGAGAGAGAGGCAGAGACACAGGCAGAGGGAGAAGCAGGCTCCATGCAGGGAGCCCAACATGGGACTCGATCCTGGGTCTCCAGGAGGCGCTAAACCGCTGCTGCGCCACCAGGGCTGCCCAGAATCCTTTTTTCTTTGACCTAACATTTCCCAAACTTTTAAAAAAATCAGATTCTTCAGGCCACCCATATTAACATGTGGTATTCAAAAAAAAACGTGGTAGTGGTAGTGCTCTATGAAACACACTTTGTGAAAGCTGTACCTATTTCAGGGTCTATATATGGCCAAAGTATTTATTATGAAATGTCTGATGGAGAAAGCAGACAAATGTGTTGTGATTTAAAAAAAAAAAATCAGGGCACCTAAGGGGTGCAGTCGGTGAAGTGTCTGCCTTTGGCTCAGGTCATGATCTCAGGGTCCTGGGATCAAGCCTCCTATTGGGCTCTCTGCTCAGTAGGGAGTCGGCTTTTCCCTCTTCCTCTATATCTCTCTTGCTTTCACTCTCTCAAATAAATAAAATCTAAGAAAAAAAAAATCAGGGGTGCCTGGGTGGCACAAGCAGTTAAGTGGCCACCTCTTGTATTGGCAGCTTGGGTTGTAATTTCAGGGTCATGGCATCAAGCCCCACGTCAGGATCCATGCTCAGTTTGGAATCTGCTTAAGACCTCTCTCTCCCTCTGCCTCCAGCTCACTCTCTCTAAAATAAATAAATAAACCTTTAAAAAATTTTTTTAAATCAGTAATGAACATGAAGTACATATTATCCAAGTGTTTAACTAGATTATTTATTTATTTATTCATTCATTCATTCATTCATTCATTTATTTTTATAACTAGATTTTAAACACCACTATGGATTCAAAACTTTTGGACACTAAAAGCCTTACCTTGAAAGACAGCTTTATTTGATAACCCCAAGGCAGGGACTGTAGCTCCTTCTGGAAGATCACTGTCCTGCTGGAATAAAAAGTATGATACATGTTTTAAATACTAGAAGTTACTACTACACCTCAGGCACACAAAAATGTCATGCTCATAAATGCAGAGGAGCAATTTAAAGATCACATTGAGTGGATATCTGCCCACACTTCCATTTTCTAAACCAACAGATGCAATGCTAAGCAATTACTCTCTGAAGACAGGCTGCAGTTAACCCCCAACGTTCTACACCCAATCCATAAAGTCCAGCATCCTTTCTTCCATGAGCTCATCAAACTCTAACAGTTCAGTGAGTTTCAGAGTCTGAGAAGGCATGCACTGGTCTGGTTTCTAGCAAAGAATAGGCTGAAAATGGCATGCATGGGGCTCTACTTCCAAGAGTCTCCCAAAAATATCCTAATGATACTCCTGCAAACATGACCATTTCCTAAAAAAGCACGGAGTATTTTCATGAAACATATTTAAATAACTCGGTATCTTTAAAAAAAATTTTAGAGTACTGTCTGAAGTGCCAATAATCTATTTATACTATGCAATTTACATCAAATTAAAAGAAACTATATGCTAACTATAAAAATTGGCACATGTCCAGATGATAAGAGCATTTCTTACAATTCAGACTTTAATATACAAAGGCTGGAACTCAACACAAACATGAGCAATGGGAACTTAAGCCTTCATCAGGAACAACAGTCCAGGATATAAGAGACAGCATGCTTTATTTCAGACACCAAGAACAACAAACCAGCATGAAAAAGAGAAGCAAGAAGCATTCCTACAAACTTGTCCCCACATTCAGAATGGGAACAAAACCCAAAGTACAGCAAGAAGCTTTCCGGTCTAGGCAATTTCTGTATCTTAGGACACAGAATTGACTGTTTACCTGGACTAAGGCTTTCATGGAATCCCAAAACCACATTTCAACCCCTACAATTGAGAGATCCTGAAACTAACTGCCCTTCCACCCCTGCAGCTCTATATAATAATCCCAATCAAGAGTTCCTTTTTAATCTCATTCCCATTGTCTATTATGATTAGAAACAAGCAGAATAGAATCTTAAATCTTCTCATCATCAGGAAAGCCTATGTATACTGAGGTGCCCAGTATACAGTCAAGGAAATTTAGTTGGAAAGTTTATTTCAAATGACTCATTTTCTTCTTCTTCAGTCTTATCCAGACTGGTGTTAGCTGCCCTGCTTTCAGTCTCCAGGCTCAAATGTATCCTGGTCTCACATAATACTTTCTACACCAAAGTACTTTTCAGAACCTTCTTTGGTTAGAGGACCTCCTTCCCCCCGCCAACAGAGCCCCCCAGTCTAATTGTGCCTGCCTCCCAAGGTCCTCCAGCACTTGGACTTTCTCCCATTCTCTCCATTTCCCTGGCTATACTACTCTTCATTTGAATAGCTATGGCTACCCCGATGCTCACTCGCTCACTCCCTCTCCCTTCCTTCCCCCTTCTCCCTACACTTATCCTTTTAAATCTCAGAACCAAATCTGTGACCCAACTCTC
The DNA here is from genome assembly GCF_003254725.2 of Canis lupus dingo. Lineage (NCBI taxonomy): Eukaryota > Metazoa > Chordata > Mammalia > Carnivora > Canidae > Canis > Canis lupus. Next base: position 53,725,466 of record NC_064249.1, read on the forward strand.
AGTGAAGAACCATATGAGGCTCACACTTCTGTGTAACACAACTATCTTCCTAATTTCATAACTTTGAAACTAATTACTTTATAATTTTTATAATTTATATATCATTGGTCTCACCTAATAATTCCAAGTACTTCAACTCCACTGCTCCCTATCCCTAACCTACAGCTACATGGAAATCTTGAAAGTATGGCCTACTATATATTGTTTTATTTTAAGTACCTGTCACAGTGATGATACATGGCTCCTGCCTTGACATAATGTAATTCTTCACAGTGTCTCAGGCTACCTTTTAAAGATATTTCTGGTTTTAACATTTAAATTATTGTATGCCACAGTGTGCAAAAAAGGTTGTCAAGCCAATAACATGATTTGACTTCCTTTCTAGCAATGAGCTTCCTTTACAGATTTAAGCAAAAAATTTCTTAAATGAAGGGGATCCCTGAGTGGCTCAGCGATTTGGTGCCTGCCTTCCATCCAGGGAGTGATCCTGGAGTCCTGGGATCGAGTCCCACGTTGGGCTCCCTGCATGGAGCCTGCTTCTCCCTCTGTCTGTGTCTCTGCCTCTTTCTTTCTCTCTCTCTCTCATGAATAAATAAATAAAATCTTAAAAACAAATTTTTTCTTAAATGAAGTGCATGGATTTAAGCTGAAACATTTAGAAGAATACTCACATTATAAAGCACAAGATTCATAGACTGGCCTGTAATGGCACAAAAATTTTCCACAAAATTCCGAGGTGCAGAAAATACCCGAAGAACTTTTTCATCTGCTCCAGATACAAACTGAAACCGATTAATCATTGCCAAACATTTCAGGTCATATCCATGTATCTGAGGCCTGGCAATTTCATGCCAAGTCACCTGGGTATTAAAATAGGATAAACAAAAATGATCATACATTTCAAAATCAAATTCTTTTTTTTTTAAGATTTTATTTATTTATTCATGAGAGACAGACAGAGAGAGAGAGAGATAGAGAGAGAGAGGCAGAGACACAGGCAGAGAGAAAAGCAGGCTCCATGCAGGGAGCCCAATGTGGGACTCCATCTTGGGACTCCAGGGTCGTGCCTGGAGCCGAAGGCAGGTGCTTAACCACTGAGTCACCCAGGCATCCCTCAAATTCATTTCAACAAGCAAAATATGAGATGCAAAATCATTTATTATGCCATGGAAATATGACCACAGAGCAGATTCATCTGTGTTGTGTTTATTGATAATTCAATCCTTTTGGTTACTGAGTATATTCCCTTGTATAGATATGTGTATATTATGTGTATATACATACACATACATAAGCTTGTTGATCCATTCACATAGGTTGTTTCCAGTTTTTGTCTTTTTTTTTTTTTAAAGATTTTTTATTTATTTATTCATGAGAGAGAGAGAGAAAGAGGCAGAGACACAGGCAGAGGGAGAAGCAGACTCCATGCAGGGAGCCCGATGTGGGACTTGATCCTGGGACTCCGGGATCACACCTCAAGCCAAAGGAAGACCCTCAACCACCAAGCCACCCAGGCATCCCTCCAGTTTTTGTCTTTTACTGAAAAAGCAGTTGTGAACATTTCTGTAGAAACCTTTCTTTGCATGGCCATGGGCTTCTGTTTTTCTTGGGTAAATACCACCTATAAGTAAAATGGCTAAATCATATCATAGATGCATATTTAAATTTTTAAGAAACTGCCAAATTATTTCCCAAAGACATTATGTTTTACAATCCCATCAGCAGGGCAGCTCTGGTGGCGCAGCGGTTTGGAGCCACCTAGAGCCTGGGGTGTGATCCTGGGGACCCTGGATTGAGTCCCACATCGGGCTCCCTGCGTGGAGCCTGCTTCTCCCTCTGCCTGTGTCTCTGCCTCTCTCTCAATCTGTGTGTCTCTCATGAATAAATAAATAAAATCTTAAAAAAACCAAAACAAAACAAACAAAAAACAATCCCATCAACAGTAGAGGAGAGTGCCAGCCGCCTGCTTCCTCACCAAAACTTGGTATAGTCAATCTTTTACTTTAATCACTCTGATAGGTGTGTAATGGTTCCTCATTGTAGTTTTACTCTGCATTTCCCTAATGACTATGGGGTTGAGGATCCTTTCCTGTCCTTATTTCCTTATATCTTCTTTGGAGAAGTATCCGTTCAAATCTTTTGTCTTTTTTTTTTTAATAGGATTGTTTTGTTTTCCTATTACTGAGTTCTAAGGCATTCTTTATATACCCTGGATATAAATCCCTTACCAGAGATGTACTTGGTAAATACTTTCTCCCAGTTTGTGACTGGTCTTCTCATTTTCCTGACAGTATCTTTCAAGGAGCAAAAATTCTACATTTTGGTGAAGTCCAACTTATCCATTTTTTAGTGGATGATTAATAAACAACAGCTGAACTATACTGGTAACAAGTCACAAAGAGCCATAGAAAAGCACTACAGGGATGACTGGGTGGCTCAGCAGTTGAGCTTTTGCCTTTGGCTCAGGGCTTGATCCCAGGTGTGGGATCGAGTCCCACATTGGGCTCCCTGAGAGAAGCATGCTTCTCTGTCTGCCTATGTCTCTGCCTTTCTCTGTGTGTCTCTCATGAATGAATAAGTAAAATCTTGAAAGAAAAGAAAAGAAAAGAAAAGAAAAGAAAAGAAAAGAAAAGAAAAGAAAGAAAGAAAGAAAGAAAGAAAGAAAGAAAGAAAGAAAGAAAAGAACTGTAAATCATTTGCTTTGTTTTTTAATGGACTCTAGTATTGCTCCCAATGTCTTCAACTCTATAATCTGAATCTACCGCTGCTACTAAAGTACTAATATAAGTGGCAGATTTCGCTTGTTTTCAAGGACTGACTTGTAGTCAGTTCCAAGAATTTCTGTCAGAAATTGAAACTGAGGGGGCGCCTTGGTGGCTCAGTTGTTTAAGTGTCTGCCTTCAGCTCAGGTCATGATCGACCCTGAGTCAGGGTCCCTGCTCAGCAAGTAGTCTGCTTCTCCCTCTCCGTTTGCCCCTCCCCCCAACTCATGCTCGCTCCCTCTTTCGCTCACAAATAAAAAAAAATCTTAAAAAAAAAGAAAAGAAACAAACTGAAACTGAGTACACAGGCTTTCTCTACCACATAGCACAGTTCAATGGCTTGCCAGTGGTAAAGTCTGGTTGTAATTTTTTGAGCTCAGGACCAAGACTGAAAAGTTTATTAAACAAAAACTGCCCTCAATCACTATTACCTAACACTATATGACTTTAGAAATTAGTTTCCACTGCAAACTTGACAGCATTTCCTAATGAATTAAACCTAAAATTATAAGGGATAAGTTAACTTTTATGTAGAACAAAAGTAAATTTTGAAAACTGACACTTAAATTGTCTGAATTGTAAAAAGTATATGTATGTTTAAGTTCTTAAGAAAACATCAAACGTTTTCCTAACTGGCTGTATCGTTTTGCACTCCTATGAACAAAGTATAAAAGCTTGGGCCACTCTGCATCCTTACCACCACTCCTTACTGTCAGTACTTTTCACCGCCATTCTATATAGTCTGTAGAAGCACATCACGGTTTTCACTTGCATTTCCATAGTGCCTAACAATGTTGCCCCCCCTTTCACGCACTCAAGGGTGTTTTTTAAAGTACATCAGTCAAGTAGGAAGACATTTCACCTGTGATTGGTCTTTTCTCTTCCATGGAGCAAAAAGTCGAGTTGTCTGGTCAGTACCAACAGTGATGATAAACTCTCCTTGAGGATCCCACATTAGGTCTTGGACACCATCAAAGTGTCCTGAAATAACAATCTCTGGAGTCCACTCTCTCTGCAATGAAAGTACTCATGACACATCAAAATAATCAGAGATCACTGCTACTCAAAATCAAGTCTGATAATGATAATGCCTTCTGCCCTCAGGGTTAATGATGGAAAACACTGATGTCCCAAGCAAGGTGAAAAACTTAAAAAACAAGATTGGATCTTAAGGCATTAATCCTGGGAAATTCCCCTCAATTCAGCATTTACTGAAAGCCTCCTAGAAGTTAGATACTATTTAACTTTTCTTTGCCTCAAAGAACTCTTCTAGAAGAGTTACCAAGCTTGTACGGCTGTTACGAGAATTAAATGAATGAATTTATATTTGTAAAATATGCAGAACAATGCTGGCACATAATACGTATTATTTGTGTATTTTTGTTTAAACTACATAATAAAGAGTATTATGTAAAATGAATCAGCAGATTCTGAGTGTGTGCCTGATTGGCTTAAATTTTTTTAAGTTTTTAAAATTTATTTTAGAGACAGGAGACAGAAAGTATACGTGTACAAGAGAGAGAGGCAGAGGGAGAGGTACAAAGAATCTCAAGCACTCTGCACCGAGCACAGAACTTGATGTGGGGCTCGATCTCAAGATACTGAAATTAGGATCTGAGCCTAAACCAAAAGTTGGATGCTTAACCAACTGCGCCACTCAGGTGCCCTGATAGCTTTCTTTATCAAGTAAAAGGAGCTACAGGTATACAGAATAGAGGCTGAATCGAACCTAGCTGGCCCACCTCTTGAGGGAGCCTGTACCAGCAACCATGTGAATAGAGACAATCAAGTAACAGAAAATGTCCTATGTCTGGTCCACACAGCATCTTTTTGAACCACCTCAAGTAGTAGTAAAACAATCTTTAGAGTAAAATTAGACTTGTATAAATAGCTAAAAGGTCACTCAAAGCAAAGTATGATGAAATCAGTGATTAAGCTAAGCTATATTATTTTCTGGTAAAAAAAAAATTAAACAGTTGTGACTAAGAAATGCTATTAATTTCTTCTGTGACATAAAAACTGATTCTAAAGTTAGCACTAATGGGAGTTTTCAAAAAGCTCTGAACAAAGGGCAGCACTTTTGGACTATCAGTACAGTTTTCCACTATAACAGTCCTGAATTGCAGTGTTTGTTTTTAAAATCAGCCTCAATTGTAACAAATGTACCACTCTGGTGTGGGAGGCTATGCACATGGGTGCAAGAGGGTGTACTGGAACTCTCTGTACTTTCTGCTCAATTTTTCTGTGAACCTAAAACTTCTTTAAAAATAAAGTCTATAAAGTCTATTTTTTTTAAAGTCACTTTAAATACTTGGTAAGCAGTTATTATAAATCTGAAGTCAAATTATAAGTTCCCTGAATTCTGTCTTGTGGCTTGAGGTTTTTTGTTTTTTTTTTTTTTAACTCATCTGACACTTTTTTTTCTATGAAGGCCCTCAAAAACTAAAACTGAAATATGACTCAAAGGAGCTTCAAGTTAAGAAAAAAATTTATCCTAAAAAATATCTTATTTAAAAGTGCCTTAGGGACACCTGGGTGACTCAGTTAAGCATCCTCCAACTCCTGATTTTGGCTCAGGTCATGATCTCCAGGTCATGGGATTAAGCCTCACTTTGGGCTTCACATTCAGCAAGGAGTCGCTTGGAATTCTCTTCTTCTCCCTCTTTCCCTCCCACACATGCATACACACGTGCACACGTGCTCTAATAAATTTAAAAATCTAAAACAGGTGCCTTAGCTGATGATTCCCTGGTCATTTCTTTCTTTCTTTTTTTTTTTTTTTTTTTTTAAGATTTTATGTATTTATTCGCGAGAGACAGAGACAGAGGCAGAGACATAGAGGGAGAAGCAGGCTCCTGATGCAGGACTCAATCCCAGGACCCCGAGAGATCACTACCTGAGCCAAAGGCAGACACTCAACCACTGAGCCACCCAGGTGCCCAACCCTGGTTCATTTCATAGCAAAAACAATCCTTCTGTTTTTCAAAGTGTATGTATGGTTGATACACAATATTACATTAGTTTCAGGTGTACAACATAGTGATTCAATATATCTACACATTACACTATGCTCACCACTGATGTAGCTACTGTCACCATAAACACTATTATAATATCATGACTATAACTCCTTCTGTGCCTTTTATTCCCATGACTTAATTCCATAATTGGAAGCCTGTACCTCCCATTCCCCTTCACCTACTTGGCCCAACTCCCACTCCTCTTTCCCCTCTAGCAACCATCAATTTGTTCTCTGTGTATACAGGTCTGATTCCTTACTAGTAGAAACAATCTTGAAGGTCAACTTCAAATGGAAAATATAAGGGAAAGAGTAAATCACTCCATGCACCGAGAAGTCAAATCTTCATAGATGGATGATACAACTATTACAAAGGCCATCAACTAAAGATTATACAAATCCATGAGCTTTTATTTTATAAAGTAACCCATGAGATGCACATTCGGAATCTACTGACTCACATTTCACTCAATGCTCTTCTCTCATTTATATACTTGGTTTGAAATATATTAACATACTGTCCCACATGTGTGTCAGACCCCGTTTTTCATACTGTACAAATATGAACTCACTGAAGCACCACAAAAACCCTATTAGTAGGAGCTATTTCCATCCACATTTCACAGAGGAGGAACCTGAGACCAGAGGTCAGGCAATGCCCTCGAGGATACAGGGCCAGTAAATGCTGGGGCCAGGCTCTGAACCCAGGCTATCTAGTTCCCAGGCCTGTGCTCTTAGTTACTGTTCCTGCAATCCTATTTCCCAAATCCAAAGAAGTAGACCAGAAGCAAATGAGAAAGAGATGGAATAATGATGAGAGGCAGACACATGATTAGAAGATTACTTCACTTTGAGAAGAGACTATTATTAAAAAAGATGTAAAAAGAGCCCAGGATTTAGAGGACCATTTAAAATTACACTTATCAAAAAAATAAATAAAAATAAATAAATAAAATAAAATTACACTTATCAACAGCCCTGTGAGCATTAATATATTCCTTCACAAAATAACAGATGGTCTTATTGCCCTTTTGTCAATCATTCATTAGTAATTATCTATGGAGCACCCAACTGTCCACGGGAAAACCAAATTATGTTATTTCCTTTAAGAAGACAGGGAAGCTAAACATTTTAGGAAACATTCCCATCAAAAAATGCATAGAGTTTAAAGGCAGAGCTTAAAATTTATACAGCTTAGAGTTCACTTATGTAGAAAGTTTACCTATGTACAAATTTCAGAACCTCAACGATGGACAAATGAATACTTTATGCCTTAGAAGAGCTTTAAGTTTCTTAGTATAACTACAGTATTAATGTCTATAATAAGAAATGATGTCATTTGAACTTAAGCACATCTACTATGTTTCTGCAAAGTATTATAAGTGTGTAACATAACTTATCTAGGTTTCACTTCACTCTATTTGATCACAAATGCTTTATTTAAATATGCTTTTCTTACTGGGTTAGTCACATTCTGTTTCCAAAGGTGTAATGCTCCATGAAAAGCATGAGCGATGATCATGGAACCATCTTCATTAAACTGGCAATCATAAAATCCCAGAGTATTTCCACCTACTTCACCTACTCGGACCTATGCAATAATAGAAAATAATATGTAATCAATATTCCACACTTCACACAGTAGAAATCACAGATTTCAGAGATTGTTATGTTCCCTCTTATTTAGCATATATAAAGAGTAAACATTTGCATCTCCAGGAATACAAACTTGGGAGTTAACTACTGTTTATTAAACCCAATTTCCTGTTCCTTAAATATTCACATGTTTACCTGTTCTAGCCAAACTCCTGACTCTTCATCTGGAGCCCAGAGGATCATGGTTTTATCCATTGAGGCAGACAACAATCTCATTGGCTGCTGGAGAATACCATCTAAAGAATAAAAGCAAATGCTTTAAAGTGACCAACAAGCATTATGTTTATAGATTACTAGAAAAACATGATATGAGTACTCCAAGAACATTCACTTGCAGCATTACTATAGCCAAACTTTGGAAACACTACATAAATCTACCATTAGAAGAACAGATGAATGAGTTGTGGTATATTTAGATAATGGAGTATTATACTTTAATAAAAATTAGAGCGATATGAATCAACATGGATAGATCTCCAAACATGTCAAGTTAAAAGGCAAGTTGTAAGAGGAGAGTATATATTGATGCCAGGTTTTAACAGCTGTAAAACAATACTGTTTGGGGCTATATAAATGTGTAGCATAAGTATAAAAATACTCATGACAATGATATGCAGTGAATTCAGTCCTGTAGTTGCCCTAAGAGAAGAACGGAGGGGGAAAAGGTTCAGGAAAGAATACACAGGGGTCCCTCGATACCAACAATATACATATATTTTTAACTACAACAAATATGGCAATATTTGGCAAATATGGCAATACTAATATAACAATATTAATAACAATTGAATGGTGATTACATTCATATTCATTATTCATATTTTCTACTCTTGTCTTGGAGAATAAGCTGGGGGAGGAATGTGAGGCTTATGCCTTATTCAGCTCTACACCACAGCGCCAGCTTTAGTATGCAAACATCACTTCACAAATGGGAGATTGAGGGCAAAAGAAAGGGACAGAGAGTCTTATTTTTTCATAAATGTTGCATCCCAGTATTATGCCAACTTTTTTATTTCCAGGGACAAAGGTTCCAGTGAAGTTGGAAGTTGGCTTAAAAGTCAATTTCTCTTATATCCCATAATGACTAGATGAAAAGTTTTAAGAGACTTAAAATGGGAGTGGTGGTTTCAGCATCAGGGCAGCATTCACACTTTTCCCACTCAGGAGTTTAAGTTTCAATGGAATTGACTGTCCAGCAGAACATGTCCAACAGCTGCAGTTTTATACTTTGCCAACTTAAAAATGTATTTCAGGGAATCCCTAGATGGCTCAGCGGTTTAGCGCCTGCCTTCAGCCCAGGGCGTGGTCCTGGAGTCCTGGGATCGAGTCCCACATCAGGCTCCCTGCATAGAGCCTGCTTCTCCCTCTGCCTGTGTCTCTGCCTCTCTGTGTCTCTCATGAATAAATAAAATCTTTAAAAAAAAATGTATTTCAGATTTTATTTTTTATAATTTTTTTTTTAAAGATTTTAAGTAACCTCTACACTCAGCATGGGGCCCAAACTTACAACCTCATGATCAAGAATTGCATGTTCTATTGACTGAGTCAGCCAGGCTCCTCATTCGAGATTTTTAATCACACTGGGGGCGGGGGGGGGGGGGCGGGGAGCCACCACTTCATTCTGTACATGAGATTTACCTGAAATGAGAGATACATATACGGCTTTTCCCCTACCTTTGTAGAATGAAGGCTGCCAATGAACTGCATTTACCCAGTTTTCATGACCAGCCAGTACAGTCTCCAGAGTAATTGCAAATGCTATTTTAACACCTATAACAAAAATGACATTTTCTTTTCTCAAAGCCCTTCTAAAAAGAATTTTTAAAACCAAATTGTACAATTACATACCCTCCTTCAAAAATCTGAACATGATTTAGATTCAACAAAAAATAAATTAATTTTATCCACTGTTCAAAATTACAAAGAAAAAAGTTCTAAAGATATATAAATTTTTCCCTCAAGTTTTTCTATCTAATCATAAATACATGCTAAGGAATATGTTCAATTTTAAAAGTGTTCAGGAACAACTACTCTTACATTGCAATTAAAAAGCAAAACCAGACATGTCAGCTTTCCTTGCTCTCCACACTATCAATGTGTAATAACCTAATACTATTTTTAAGAAACTTAGCTTAAATACAGAAATAGAGGAAGTCAAATCAGTATTGTGACTGTTCAAATAAAATAATTGATAAAAATATCACAAAAATTTCTTACTTGGGATTAGCTAGCTACTCATAACACACTGATTAAGGATTTTTTGGTTCTCCCCATAAAACGATGTTACAAAATCCCAACCCTAATGGGCTTTAAAAAACAGAGTAATAACAAGGAAGAGTATTCCTAGGTAAACAACGCTCACTGAGGGCTAACTTTATAATTTAGTTGAATACTCAAAAATATTTCCTTCAAATACAACATTCCAGCAGGATCTATCATGCAGGGGGACTGTTCTGACTCCAGACAGTAAGAAAATCAGAATTACATATACCACTGAAGTATAGTGCTTTGGCATGTCTCTTATTCAGTAAAGGTATAGATAATTCTCTTTATTCCTTTAGATCTTCCTATGCTAACGCTGAAAATTTGGCATCATTTTACAAATTAATTTACTAAGAAAATATTAAACATTTTCAGCAATTTTTAAAAATCTTACTAGTATGGTTAGGAAGAAAAATAAATCTCATATATGAAAAATAACATCCTCAAATAAAACCTTTTTTAAAAAAACGTATAGGCAGTGGCTTCCGGTCAGCGTGGCTTGTGTGCAGTGTCTGGTCTCCAAGTTTCCCGCTTCCCAGGTAACATATGGCTAAAAGCTTACAGAGTAAGTGGAAAAGGAAGATGCAGAAAAGAGAAAAAAGAATGCCCCAAAGGAACTCAGCAAACTTAAAAAAGTATTCTTAAAATAGATAGTGATGTTTTAATGAAAGATGTTCAAGAGATAGCAACTGTGGTGGTACCCAAACATTGTCAAGAGCAAACTCAGTGTGTAGTACAAGATGAAAAAAGATGACATGAAAATAGAGACTGAAATTAAGAGAAACAAAAAGAGCCTTCTAGACCAGCATGGACAGTATCCCATATAGATGAACCAAAGGCAAAGGAAAAGGCTGAAGGTAAAGCAAGAAAAAGGGAAGGGGAAAAGCAAAGCCAAAGCAGCAAAGGCAGCGAACACCTGAAAAATCCTACGCGGGACTGGTCTTTGATTAGAATGTGTACATGGATTTCAGCTTTACCAAATGAAACCTTGGTTTTCATATTTAACTTGGCCTTGCTCTTCAATTCAAACCCAAATTAACTCCTCAAATTTGTTTTGGGAGCTTGAATGTTTTTTTGATGAATGAAAAAATAAAAAATAAATTTTTAAATGTATCTGATCTGATACTGATACTTCTGAAAAAATAACCTTCACACAGGTGTGTAGTGAAACAGATGAATGAGCTAGGAAGCTGTTACATTAAATATTTTCATTATTACTCACTTTCATTTTCTATTGTAAAAGTATTTTCCTTCAGTTTTATATTATCATCATCTTGAGTTTCTAAAGATGTTGATTTTATATACAGCCTCCATATTCGTATCAGGCAATCTTGTGAACAGCTTGCTAGGAAAAGATCTCTACCTAATAAAACAACAAATGTTATATATTTTTAAACATTATATTCTTAAATTTAGTTATAAGATTTTTCTCCTCTACAATATGGTGATCTCTAGATTTCCTGAAAAACTGAGACTTTGCTTCCCTACTCTTCATTCATTTGACCTATAATCTTTTTTAGTAACATTAGCAAATATACATACAATGCTAATAAATGGTTACAACATGCAGCATTTTTTTTTTTTTTTAACATGCAGCATTCTTATACAGTCTATAAGATTCTACAAAGAACTCAAGAAATGTCTGCATGGGTAATAGTCAGCTAGTGTCCTGTTTAAAACATCAATTTCACCCTCTATCACCCCAATTAATAGATAACAAAGGGGTAAGTATCTTCTAATAGAGACAATAGAAAAATATCACGTAAAAAGAAAACATTAAATGAAACCTAAGAAGCTCCTTTTCTGAAAGATCCACACACTTGCTCCATTATATGTACTTCAGCAAGATTTCATACTGACCAAAGGTTGCCCATTCCACGCCTCTTATCCAATCCTCATGTCCACAGAGAAAAAGCACTTTCTGAAACTAGTAAGATAACAAAAATCATAGGCTTGATGTGAGAATTTAGTATTTTCATGTATATCAGTGATTTCATTGGGATCACAGCCAGTCCTAACACACCTAATGGTTTTTTATTTTTAAATTGGGAACACTATCTGATCAGATAGAAGATAGAGGTCTCATTTGGGAATGAAAAAAATCTCATAATCATTTAACTCATCTAGGTAGATAAGATAGTATCTATAGACCTTAAATACTCTAAATGTTTGTCAGATAAACTGACATGCGCTGTCCTATAGAAAAAAGTTGGTTGGCTGGACATTCACAACCATTTTAAACTTTCTTATAGAATGCAAAGAAACAGGTATTTCCATTATTAAATAAATAAGCCTGAAGTTAATCTCTTTTCTGCAACTTCCCTCCTCTAATTTAACCACTCAATGTATAGGTAAAGCTCAGAACAACAAATAAACACCGCCAGGGGAATTTCACCATAAGTTATACTTATTTAAAATTTACAGAAAAAGAAAAAAGAAAACGAAAATCTACTACCCCACATATTCCTCCTGTCCTTCCCCCATCTAATGACCTGTTTCTCACCTAACAACTCTGGACCACATGGCCAAGGCAGCACTTACTTGGTGTTCACAGTGTAAAGCTGTCTTAAGAGAGGACTGTCAAAAAAGATTCTCCTTTTGGATTATTTTGGTTTAGATTAGAACAACCCTAAAATTCTACAATCTGGAAATAGTCTGTTTTAAGATGTATAATTAAGCAGAACATAATTCTAGTATCTTAATGAAATCATTAATTACCTGGTCATTTTGTTGAACGAATAAGTGAATCTTGCAGTCATCATCGCCACATGCTAATATTGGTACTGGAAGAATAAAAAAGCTTTACTGTAAATGTTCCATCACATGTTATTACCACCAATGCTGGATTCTTTATTGGGTAAAGAATCCAGGCTTCTATTTTCCACACCCTGAACAAATAAATTGAAAGTCCTCAATAAATGTCAATAAGAATAAAATGAACACTCTAAAATGTTCTATTAAATGGCTCCTTGGCAAAGAATGACTACTAATTAACCGAGAGTCCTTTCCTCCATCATGTGTCATTTATGATAGAATTAGTGGTGAAAAGAGAAACACAAGAAGCAAGTTGGGAGCATTTCATCAAGCCAACCAGAAGATTAATCCAAAAAGTTGTTAGCCCAACTGAGTGAGAAAATATAAGAGCTATGAGCCTAGCATCACAGCTAATGCACAAAAACTTAAGGGTATGTTTGTTACTTGAAGCACCTTACATTTTGTTTGAGATTTCAACAGTAAAACCAAATTCATAAAGCATGTAGAGAATAAAGTAAAAGGGCATTGTAATTATTAAGGGCATGTAATTATTATGCAATTTAAAGTTGCTAAGAGAGTAGATCTTTTTTTTTTTTTCTTTTTTTTTAAGAAGAGTAGATCTTAAAAGTTCTCATCACAAGGAAAAAAAAATTCTGTAACTATGTATGGTCAGGGATGTTAATCACCTACTGTACTGACATACTCATTTCTCAACATATAAAAAGACTGAATCATGTTGTACACTTAAAACTAATATATCACTTATACCTCAATTTGTTAAAAAAAAAAAAAGCACATGGTTAAAATGCTATGAAAGATGAGGCTATAAAAAATTAATTCATTTTACCAAAGGACAGCAAATAAAATGACTTCTTCTAAGTAAATGTAAATATAAGTGTGCTTTTCAAAGATTTTCTCAGTTTAAATCAAGCAAAAAACAAACCCCAGTCACATGACTTCAGTGTGGATGGGAAGAAAACTAAATTCTCTGTTATAAAGCCAGAATGTATGAATTCCTCCTACTGGGAAGCCCTCACACAAAGTGGGAGCATCACATGAAACCGCAGAGTAGCAGTTCCTGCTACAGAGGGCACCAGAGACTGACAGTTACCAGGCCTGCCTTTCTGCGCTAGCTATGTTCTCCAGGCAACTTAGGTGGTAGAGATGGACCGACTCACAGGCCATAAACTTTGTGGAGGATAATCAAAGGTACAGACAGACGGGTTTCAGAGTATAAAGGGAAAGTTTCCTATTGGGAAATTTTAAGTGGTCTCGAGCAAATGGTCATTATGCAAGATGTGAAAAGGCTCTCATCTTCACAGATTCATAGGGTCCATCTTCAGTATTTTTTCTACTTATCCTAGACCTTCACCTTCAGAGAGTTAATTTTCCCAAATAAGACCTATAAATGTTGATATCTGATAGATAACAGTATCAATACCAAGTACATATTAAGTGACTTAAATTTTCAACAGTTATCAAAATTCTTAGCAGCTTCCTTTAATTTTATGTACAAAGATCATTTGAATACTGAAAACCAAAGTAAACTTCTAGTCATAGCATAAGGTACATAGTAGTAGAATCACTGTTTCAGGTGTACACCTGAAACTAAAGTTAACATTTTGTCAACTATACTTTAATTCTTTTAAAAAGTATATTACCCATGTTTCAACTTGTTTCATGAAAACACTTAGATATGAAATTAAGACCCAATGTTTCTTTTAGGTTCTGCTTGTATGGAGATAAAAATATACTGCTGTTTTAATGTGTATTCAGCAGGGTACTCACCATTAGTATTAGGCAAATAAGATAAAGAGAGAGCCAGAGTGAATCCATTTCCAAAGTTCAAGGTCTGAAGGCACATTACTAAGAAATAATAAAAAAAATCATGAACAACTAACTTTGAGCTTATCTACCTGAAAAGGTAGAGTAGCATCAATACAGCCCTGGGTGCAGGATGGGATGAGAGAGGTCAATCCTGGGACCCCAGTGACCATGTCAATTTAAATGATCAACTTTAAAAAAAAATTTTATTTAAATTCAATTAATTAACATATTACTGGTTTCAGAGGTAGAGGTCAGTGATTCATCAGTCTTATAGAATACCCAGCACTCATTACATCACATGCCTTCCTTAATGTTCACCAGTATATGATCAGCTTTTAACAACATTACAGAGAACAAAAGGACTTAAAACACTTGAAAATGGTATGTATGTTCTTCTGTCATTCATTTGACAATTACTACTTCGTTTGGATTATAGTGTCTCTAAACCTACCTTCTGAACCCTTTACAGACCATATTCGAACGGTAGAATCTGAAGCTGCAGAAACTATCAATGTATGTAATTCAACATCTGATGCCCTCCTCTGGTAAAGAGCATGCACTGCATAAACAGGTCCTTCATGGCCTTGAAGATGGATAGCTTTTAAAAGCTGTATCAGAAAGAATGGACAAAAATATGTGATAAAAAAGGAATTAAGAGTTCCATCTTTATTCAACTAAAATCACAGAATTAAAGGTACAGTTAAAATGCCTGACACAGAAATACATTCTTTCAAATTGAAGAGAATGTAAACTTCAGAGATGGTCTGACCACAGTAAGGACACATAGACCTACACAGTCTTTGACACAGCAATTTCCCATCTACTCTGAGGGCAGCCCCAGTGGCCCAGCGGTTTAGCACCACCTTCAGCCCAGGGCGTGATCCGGGAGACCGGGGATCAAGTCCCACGTCAGGTTCCCTGCATGGAGCCTGTTTCTCCCTCTGCCTGTGTCTCTGCCTCTCTGTCTCTCTCTCTGTCCCTCATGAATAAATAAAATCTTAAAAAAAAAAAAAATCTACTCTGAGATGCTACCTACATTAGTGTAACAAATAATAAAAGACAAATGCAGAAAGACATTCATCCACACTCTTTATAATAGTGAAAAATTCCAATCAACTTAAAATTTCTAAAAGGAACTGGTTAAATTACCATAGGCATACACTGTAGCCAATAAAAAAGATAACAGAGAAAGACAATCACAACATTGATATTTTTGAAGACTACAACCAGCTTTGTGGAATGTTCCTTCTTTTGTAGTGTGATATTTCCTAATGATATTATATTCTGGTTATACATTTTGACATCATTACTATCCACTAGCATTACATTAGACAATACATTTATGTCACTCAGTCCCAGTTTTAGTGATGTTAACTTTGGTATTGTAGTAGAGGTAGTGTCTGCCAGGTTTTTTCACTGTGAAGTTAATTTTTTTGGTGATACTATGTGAGATCATACTTTGGAATTGGGTAATCTATTCTCCATCTAACTTTTACCAAGTACTTTTAGCATACACTCATGATACTTGCCTGAATCCGGTACAGCGAGAACATGAAAAAAATCACAAATGGAACTAGGAAATCCCATCTACCTGCCTGCCATGCAAGATTATTCCCTGTGGTATCATTTCTGCTATTTTAGGTATACTTTTTAGAGTTCGAAATGTGTGAGATGTCTTCTGTAATCTGCTGTCTACTGAAATAGAAAAGCCCCTTCAACACCTGCTCAAAAAAAAAAAACACCTGCTCAGTTGTTTTCTGAATTAAGCAAAACTCTGGCACTCAAGATGATGATTAACAGTTATGTATTAGGATCTGTACGTTAACTTAGTATAATCATTGACCTTGGGCTTCTTTAAAAACTCATTTTTAAAAACTCAAGTACAGTATAATCTCTTTTAAAGATTTTTTTTTTTTTACTCATGATAGACATGGGGGGGGCGGGGGCAGAGACACAGGCAAAGGGAGAAGCAGGCTCCATGCCGGGAGCCAGACGCAGGACTCAATCCCGGGACTCCAGGATCGCACCCTGGGTCAAAGGCAGGCACTAAACCACTGAGCCACCCAGGGATCCCCAGTATAATCTCTTTTATGTATAATTATACAGACAAAATAGACACCTAGAATAATGGTCATTAGAATGTTATTAATTCTGTTGAGGTTTCATAATTCCTTTTTTATACTTTTCTATATTTAAACTTTTTTTACATGAGTCTGTATCATTACTCCCTAAAAAATTAAATCTTTTGAAATTACTCAGTTTACATTTTTAAGCAGGATTATATATCTACCATCAGATAATTTGAAAAACAAAAGAAACCTCTCAAGTGCACCAGCTTGTTAATAAACAATACTTAATCGTTGGAGGTGCAAATCTCTCATTATACCAGTTTAGGATTATTTCCTTTTATCAGAAGTCAAAGTGTGTTGAGCACCTGTATACATGGAAATGCGTATGAAAAGGAACCTGTAAGCCTCTTAAGGTTTCCATGTGTGGACCCTTCCCCCTAAATCCTCTTATTTCATTCATCCCCTTTTAGGAGTTTAACCCTCCTGCTGTCCTCCACCCTATCTGGCCTCACATTCTCTTCTGGCTTCTAAGTTTGCTGTCTGCCATGAGATACTTGCTCAAGTACAGTCCTCTCTATTGACAGAAGTATAAGGCAACACTGAGGAAAGAGTTTTGCAAGTGTCACCTCGAAAATCTCAAAAATGAGTGCTCAAATCAATCTTTGGATTCCTCTGCCAAGATCAATCCAAACAGGAGTTAAGTTTGCTACACCCCTCTCTGCTCTTATTTCAAGTCTAGGTGCTTTCAATATCGCCACCTCCACACCTATCCTCTCCTTCTGAGGACAAGTCTGGATATCTGGCCAGTAATTCAAGTGACAGGTCTACAAGTAAATTCCACATCTTCCTTCCTACTTCCTTATTTTTTCTTTGTAGAAGCACCTTTCTTCCAGGACCTGAAAACAGAATCCCACTATTTTTAATTACTCACTCCCCTGATACCAGCTCCTACCCCTTTGATAACTAGTCAATGTCAAAATCATCTTCCCTTCAAAAACACATCCCACCACTTTCTTCATATTTTTTCCTACTTTAATTTGGCACACTGCTGTCAGATTAGTCTTCTTTGACATTCGTATTCTTCTGCTTAGAAATCATCAATGACTACCAAATGCCTGCTAATAAAGCAAACTCTTAAAGGTGATATTCACATTCCCACACGATCTTCTATTATACTTTACTGCCTACAATGAATTGCCTAGGAACGTTTCCAAAACTATGTCATTCAGAGTTACAAAGAATGCTAAGAGATTAAAAGAAAAAATAAAAAGTTCAGACTTGAAAGAAATTTGGCAAATGCTAGTTAAACGAAGATACATTCGTCCATGTCAGAACTCTACAGGGTTTTCACTATACTCATGGTACACTGGG
Organism: Canis lupus dingo; assembly: GCF_003254725.2. Lineage (NCBI taxonomy): Eukaryota > Metazoa > Chordata > Mammalia > Carnivora > Canidae > Canis > Canis lupus. The sequence goes on from NC_064249.1 coordinate 53,743,186, forward strand.
ACTCTCTAAAAAAAAGTATAGGATTTATACTTTAGGTATATATACCAAAAGTATTTCCCAACCTTGATTTGCCAGACTCCTTTTTTCATGTTAACTTCTTGAAAGATGAATAATTCTCTGAATAAACTTTAGAGAAGCCTGTCCTAAAGACATCTTAGGCTTTGGTTAAGACTGGATACTTCTGAGCAGGCGATCTCCTTTATCACCTGAGCTTTGTTATTTATGCCAGTCTTCCTACCAGGACTTCTAGCCACCTGAGCTTTGTTATTTATACCAGTCTTCCTACCAGGACTTCTAGCCCCTTAAATTCCTCCCAAGGAAATTATCCCTACCCAACTCAAAGGCCACTTCTTAAAACTCCACTGCACTGGGATCCCTGGGTGGCTCAACGGTTTGGTGCCTGCCTTTGGCCCTGGGAGTGGTCCTGGAGTCCCGGGATCAAGTCCCGCCATCAGGTTCCCTGCATGGAGCCTGCTTCTCCCTCTGTCTGTGTCTCTGTCTCTCTCTCTCTTTCTCATGAATAAATAAATAAAATCTTTAATAAAGCAAAACAAAACAAAAACAAACCTCTACTGCACTCACAGCATCATGGTTGTGGTACAGCAAGTCAGAGCACATATTCATGGAGCTACCCTTGTACTTTAGCTATTTAAGTTCCTTTTTTCCTTCAAAACCATGTACATGAATTATAAACAGGATTCTATCTCATCTTCATCTTCTGCACGACAGATGTCCAAATGTCTAACATGCTTTTAATCTTTGCTTACAACTAGAAATGACCTAGTGTTCATCAATAGAGATCCATCCATACTCAGCACTGCATATCATAACATTACTCAGAATTATGTAAAGCTATAATCCACATGGTAACATTTTTCCTATGAACATGGGCAGTATTAATTTTTGCTATCACTGAAAACAGAACAGCCCCTGTAAGTGCAGTCTGAAAACCATTCCAAAATGATGGAAATTAACAGAAATGAGTAACAGTCATATGAATACAGGAGAAAATATTAGAGGAAAGATACAGGGCATGTGAAGTATAGAAGATATAGGATCTGGATTACTGATAAAAATGAAGCAACTTCATAAAAGAACACAGTAGCTATAAGGAAAAGAGCTGAAAAATAAAAGCAGATACAAGTCATTTCTTATAACTATAAACATGTCTACTCACCTGATTATTCTCTATTTCCCAGTGAATCACTTGATTATCAGATCCTCCAGAAACTAATTCAGTAGAAGGAGCTAGAAAAAATTATATTTCCATAAATATTTTTTCCCTAGCTATTTTGAAAATTTTCAAAGCTACAGAAAGGATACAAGAAAACTCATACACCCCTTATCTAGACTTACCACTGTTAACATTTTGCCACATTTATGTAACATCTTTATCTATATATATATATATATATATATATATATATATATATATATATATAGACCTCTTTGTTTATGACAAACCATTTAAAAATAAATTGCAGGGATGCCTGGTGGCTCAGTGGTTAAGGGTCTGCCTTCAGCTCAGGGCATGTTCCTGGAGTCCCAGGATCAAGTCTCACATAAGGCTCCCTGCATGAAGCCTGCTTCTCCCTCTGTCTACATCTCTGCCTCTCTCTCTGTGCCTCTAATAAATAAATAAAATATTTTTTTAAATTAAATAAATAAAAATAAATTGCAGATATCAAGACCCCTGACTCTCAAAAACTTTATCATCTATCTTACTAGATTTGGAACACTGCCCTACATTCCTGCAATACAATTATCATATTCAACAGTTTTAACAGTTGATACAGTATCATTAATGTGACATACAGTCCATACTAAAATTGCCCCAAGTGGTTCCAGTACCGTCTTTTATAACTTTTTAAAATTCTGAATCTAGGGAAGCCTGGGTGGCTCAGTAGTTGAGCTTCTGCCTTCAGCACAGGGCATGATCCTGGAGTTGCGAGATCGAGTCCCACATCAGGCTCCTGCAGGGAGCCTGCTTCTCCCTCTGCCTATGTCTCTGCCTCTCTCTCTCTCTCTCTCTCATGAATAAATAAATAAATAAATATTTAAAAATAAAAATAAAATAAAATTCTGAATCTAAGGACCACACAGTATTTAGTTGTCATATCTTCTTAGTCTCCTGCAATTTAGAATAGTTTCCCAGTCCCCCCTTTTTGCAACAATGAGAAGTCCTAGCCAGTTGTTTTGAAGAACGACCCTCAATCTGAATATATCTGATTGTTTCCTCATGTAAGATTCAGTCTAAACACTTTTGGCAGGAATAACATGTAAGACATTATAGTCAGCTGCTGCTACCAAGTAAATGACCTATTTTTGAAATAAGACAAATATTTTAAAGTAGCTATTTTAACCACTTACAACTTCTTGTTGATAACAGAAGGAGTAACAACCAAAAGGGGAAGAAATAATCAAATAGAATTTGGGTTTGTATTTTCCATTGGTTTGTTTCTTCTGGCCTATGTGCTAGATACTTAGGGGAAGCAGTTGGGAGATTGTCTAAAGGATATTGGATTTGTAGTCAGAAGTCCCAGGTTCATGTCCTAATTCTACTGCCAGCCAGCTGTGATTCTGGGCTTTAATCTCTTCATACATCACAGAAATTAAGCCATTTAACTACATGATTTGGGAAATTACTATAAGGTAGAGAAAAGTAATGTGTTAAAAATCAGTTTAAAAATATGAAACGGTGGGGCACCTAGGTAGCTCAGTGGTTGACTGTCTGCCTTTGTCTTAAGTCGTGATCCCAAGGTTCTGGGATTGAGTCTCACATCAGACTGCCTGCAGGGAGCCTGCTTCTCCCTCTGTCTATGTCTGTCTTTCTCGCTGTGTCTTTCATGAATAAATAAAAAAATCCTTAAAAAAAAAAAAAAAGATACGGGGCAGCCCCGGTGGCGCAGCGGTTTAGTGCCGCCTGCAGCCTGGGGTGTTATCCGGAGATTGAGTCCCACGTCAGGCTTCCTATGTGGAGCCTGCTTCTCTCTCTGCCTGTGTCTCTGCCTCTCTCTCTCTCTCTGTGTGTCTCTATGAATAAATAAACAAAATCTTAAAAAAAAAAAAAAAAAAGATACTTTTTTTTTTTTTTTTTTTTTTTTTTTAATTTTAAGTAGGCTCCACAACCAACATGGGACTTGATCTCACAACCCTGAGATCAAGAGTCACATGCTCTACTGGCTGAGCCAGTCAGGCACCCCCGAAAATATAAAATGGTATCATTAAAATTTTATATGTCACTAATACTTGGGTTAGAAAAAAATGTTAATTATTTGGTGATACAGCCTTCATCTTAGAGGAAATCAAATGTAATACTTATAGATTACAGTGAAACACAAGCAGTTCATTTTATGTAACCTCACTTTTAAAGCTTTTATTTTTATTTATTTATTTTATTTATGATAGTCACACACAGAGAGAGAGAGAGAGAGAGGCAGAGACACAGGCAGAGGGAGAAGCAGGCTCCATGCACCGGGAGCCCGACATGGGATTCAATCCCGGGTCTCCAGGATCGCGCCCTGGGCCAAAGGCAGGCGCCAAACCGCTGTGCCACCCAGCGATCCCTCACTTTTAAAGGGAAGATAAAACCAAATTAATATTTTATAATAAATCCCTATACTGAAATTCAAGGAGTCTTTGATGTCATTTGGTGGCAATTAATATAATTACTATTGTGCTTAATATCTGCACCAACAGCCACTCTTTCTACTATTTAATGATTTTTACTGACCTAACGTGACTAATTTTGCATTACCAACTGAAATAAGTAGCTTACTAAAATTTTTTTTTTAATGTCACAAATAAAGTTACAGCAAAGTCTTACTCGTTCAGGAAACTCTACATTTGCACATGGCTCAGAATGCTCTCAATAAATGTTTATGGAAAATAAAATTAATTCAGTCCATAAGAATACCATAGGGGTGTGTGTGTATACATGATGTTTGAAGAAATTCCATAGGATTTCAGAAGCACCATTTTAAAACCAAAATGATAATTAAAAACTCTTTTTTTTTTTAATTTATTTATGATAGTCAGAGAGAGAGAGAGAGAGAGAGAGAGAGGCAGAGACACAGGCAGAGGGAGAAGCAGGCTCCATGCAGGGAGCCCGACGTGGGACTCGATCCCGGGTCTCCAGGATTGTGCCCTGGGCCAAAGGCAGGCGCCAAACCGCTGCGCCACCCAGGGATCCCTAAAAACTCTTTAGTCACAGAATCTTAGAGATAAAAGAGACCTAGAGATAATCTAGTCCAGTAATTCTCAAATTTTCTGTTATCAATATTCCTTTACACCCTTAAAATTTTTTGAGAACCCAAAAAACTTTTGTTTATATGGACTATATGCACCAATATCAACCACATTAGAAATTAAACCAGAAATTTGAAAATTACTTTATTAGTTTATTTAAAAATGATGATGAACTCCATCACGCTAACATAAAAAAACATCTGCAGGGAGTGATGGAGGGAATCTTTATATTTTCCAAAATAAAAAATGGAAAGAGAGGCACTATTTTATATTTCTGCAAATATGTTTAACATCTGATTTTATTAGAATACAACTGGATTTTCAGATCTGCTTCTGTATTAAATCTGTTGCAGGGGGATCCCTGGGTGGCTCAGCAGTTTAGCGCCTGCCTTTGACCCAGGGCGTGATCCTGGAGTCCTGGTATTGAGTCCCGCATCAGGCTCCTGGCATGCAGCCTGCTTCTCCCTCTGCCTGTATCTCTGCCCCTCTCTCTATGTCTATCATGAATAAATAAAATCTTTCAAATAAATAAATAAATAAATAAATCTGTTGCAATATGCCACCATATACTTGAGACAGGATGACAGGATGAGAATGAAAGTTTTGAGTAACTTCTGTTATTCTGAAAATAATTTTGACTTCACAAGTGTTGCAAACCTCTAAGGTCACCTGATCAAGTCTAAGCATTTATTTTTTAGGTATTACTACAATGTAAACTGGGGTAAACAGAGATGCAATGTCCCGCCTAAAAAAGCAATAGCTGGGGGATCCCTGGGTGGCACAGCGGTTTGGCGCCTGCCTTTGGCCCGGGGCACGATCCTGGAGACCCGGGATCGAACCCCATGTCGGGCTCCCTGCATGGAGCCTGCTTCTCCCTCTGCCTGTGTCTCTGCCTCTGTCTCTCTCTCTGTGTGACTATCATGAATAAATAAATAAAATCTTTAAAAAAAAAAAAAAAAAAAGCAATAGCTGGTATGTGGCAGAGATAGATCTCAAGCCAAATCCTCTGAATCCCAGCCTGTACCCCAACACAGGCCCTGTTTACAGGCTTTTAGGTCAAAAACTGTGGGTGATGGAGAGGGTCTCGCCATAGTCAGGGGCTGCCTCACCCTGGGCACTGCTGTGTCATTCATAATTTCTATAAAGTACAGGTCAGATGTTTCCCTGGGCATACCATTTTTCTTCTGCTTTCCAAATGCATATCAGATAAGCTAATGTTAAGACAAGTGATGAAAAGAAAAATTACTAATCATACATTATCAGAAAATAAGATCAGCATTAACAACCAGATTGATACTTACAACCATCTTGTTTACAAATCCACTGTATGCAATTGACTCGAGCAGTGTGACCATTCAGGTTGGTAACAACAATTCTTTTCTTTAGAGAAGAAAACATCAGTAAATTACAATTTATCCCATAGATAAATTAATAAATTAATAAAAGTCAGGTATCAGTGGTTTTGATGCTAATAAAAAGTTCAGGATTACTTCAAACCGAATCACCTTCCGTAATTTATAAACTTTAAATTATAAACTCTCCATTCACTCCAACATGTGCCTGCCTTTTCCACCACTCCACACTCCCCTCTATGTCCTGTGCTCTTAGCACACTGAGCTCCCAGGTCTTCATCTGCTAGCTCCTGTTAAACACCTCCATCCTCTCTACTGGAGAGCTTGTCTACATCCCAGGCTAGACAAGGTAACTCTTCCTTGAGCTCCCACAGGTCTACTTCTACCATGCTTACACCAACCCGAGAGCTGTATTGACCCAAAAAACCCTTCAATAGAGGAATTCATGATTACTGGATTCAAATTCATGGCTCAACTTTGCAGGTATTGGGTCCTTCAGCCCTAATGATATAAAGTTACCTAGCTATAACTAAGGTCCTCAGGTACCAGCTCCTTTCAAGGCCTACAGCCAAGTTCCCAGCAGCCCCTGAGACTTTCATTTCAGCAAAATCCCTCCACACTTGGGCTTTCTTTACTTCTCACACTGCTTAAGTTAACTCTGTGACTACAGTGCCTTCCTCTTTAGACTCCTTTCTCTACTGCCAATAACATTAGCTTTCTATCTGCTTATATGCAACTGAAATTCTCAAGACTGATTAAAAAGTATGCACATGTAAATGTGCAAAAAAACTAGTGTATTTCACACATAAATTACTTGAAATTGTGGAAAAATTCATAGTATTTCACTGTCTCTCTCACCAGATTAAGAATTCCCCGATGGAAAAAAAAAAAAAAAAAAAGAACTCCCTGATGGGCAGGAATAATATGTTACCTCTTTTCTTTGTGTCATCACCACCAGTCCAGGGCTAGCCCATAGAGGGTCCTCAAAAATTTGCTGAATATCACTCCAAAACTTTATTTTTGCATCTGATATGCTCTTATTTCAATAATTAATTAAGTGTCCAAACAGTAAATATCTAACAAAACAAACTACTTTTTAGGCCCAATATACTTTTTGGTAACTTAAAATTCCCTAACATGGCCACAAATACATTAATTGGCTGCAGAACCACAGGCTTCTCCAGCTGAGTCAGCCTTTGATTCGGTAAAGTTTACCCTTGGAGTTCATGCTTTCAGTTGCCAGTAAGAATGCATGACAATAATAGGAAAACAAGCTTGCCAAGTAAGCTCAAGATACAAATGAGGGGATCCCTGTGTGGCTTAGGGGTTTGGTCCCTGCCTTTGGCCAGGGGTGTGATCCTGGAGATCTGGGATAGAGTCCCACATCAGGCTCCCTGCATGGAGCCTGCTTCTCCCTCTGCCTGTGTCTCTGCCTCTCTCTCTCTCTCTCTCTCTCTCTCTCTCTCTCTGTGTCTCTCATAAATAGATAAAATCTTAAAAAAAAAAAAAAAAGATACGGAAAATGAATACAACCATTTCATATACAAATCTGAGTATAAAAAGGTTATGAGAATAATGGGATTTTTAATCAAATTAATAAGCAGTACAAGAAATACAAATAGCTATTTCCAGCATGGCATTTTCATTTCTATCACTTTGAGAGGCAACACTAACTGTATGGTCCAAAATTAGACAATGAGAATGGAATCACAACAACTCTGGGAAGAATGCAAAAACCGTCACTTGAAAAGTTAGGTAAAACAGCAAGAAAAAAAAAAATCAACTGAATGGATGAAGTTCAAGGAATGTGCAAGTCCTGCCTTGTAACTAAAGCTTAGGATTCCTAACCCTTTTGACCTTTACCCCAATGATGCCTTCCTTAAAATGTCTATTCCCGGGCGGGGGGTTGGGGTGACTGGGTGAGCGGACGCTGAGGGGGGCGCAGTGGACGGGATGAGCACTGGGTGTTACGCTATATGTTGGCATATCGAGCTCCAATAAAAAAATATATATATGGGATCCCTCGGTGGCTCAGCGGTTTGGCGCCTGCCTTTGGCCCAGGGCGCGATCCTGGCTGGGGTCCCGGGTTCGAGTCCCGCGTCGGGCTCCCTGCATGGAGCCTGCTTCTCCCTCTGCCTGTGTCTCTGCCCCTGTCTCTCTCTCTCTCTCTCTCTAGGTCTATCACGGATAAATAAATAAGTAAATAAATAAATCTTCAAAAAATATGTATATACACAAATAGTAATAAAAATAAAATAAACATGAAAAAAAAAGTCTATTTCCAAAGCCGAAATGCAAGTGGTATTTCTTTGAAACCCAATACAAGCTTATTAAATAATTCTGAAGGAAACACAGAAATGAGGAAGCACCTGTGACTACGGCTTTCATCCAGACCCAAACTGCAAATCCTTTAAAACTCAAACTGGTCAACACCACGACAGTTCCCAGGGAAGGCTGCAGAGGCGGCTGTGTTTCCGGCGGGGTTACGTGGGGCGCCAGGCCAGGCCCCGGTGGCCCCAGGCTGCCAGGCGAGCCAGCGGCCGAGGAAGTCCCGCGCGCGCAGCCTCCCGCCGCTCGGACCGAGCGAGCGCCCCAGGGCGTCGGGCCTCTTCTCTCACCTGAGGGTCGTACAGCACCACGGAACAGGACGTGCCGAAGGCCAAAAGTCCTCCGGGCCCGGAGCTCCAGCTCAGGGCTCCCCGCACCCGGTTTGGGCAGCAAAACACGTGAGACACCTCCAGCACCGGCGCTCCCATGTCGCCGGCGGGGCCGCGGCCGAGAGCGGGGCGCGCACTTCCGGCCCCGGGGCGGAACTTGTCGCCCGGCCGCCTCTCGCGCGGGTGCCACTCGCACCGCGTTTCCGAGGCGGCCGGGGGCGGGGCGGAGGCGGCCGCGCCCCCCGCCGGGCCCGCCCCCTCGCCCGGCGCCGGTGGGCCTCGCCTCCCGAGCGCGGCTCGCGGCTCCGTGGCGGGCGCTGACCCAGCGCGGGAGCACAGCGTCCGTCCCGGGAATGAGGGCCTCGCTGGAGTAGCCGGGGCCCTTCCCCCGGGGCCCGTGTGCCACGGCTCGCGTGCTGCTCAGGAACGTCCCGCGGCCTCTCACGGCCAGGCTCCCAGGGCGGGGTGGCGGAGCCTGAGGACACAGCCGCGGAGGGCCCCCGGCTAGCTGGGGTCGGCGCTCGGGGCCCGCTCTGACCGCGCCTTCGCCCCTCCCCGCTGCTGCGAGCCCCCTGGCACCGGCGAACAGACGGACACGCGGATCCGCCGCTCGCGGACGGGGTCCCGGGTCGCACTGCGCATGCCCCGCAGTCATGGCCGGCGGGGGCGGTGGTTCGCGGCGGCGCGCTGCGCGCGGCGGTAATTAGTAATTGTCCTCCTGCTCCCGGGAGGCGAGGCGAGGCGCGTGGGGCGCGGCTTCCCCGTGGCTGCGCGGCGGCACCCCGGCCGAGGGGCAGCCGGGCCGATGGGACCGCAGCCTCTCCGCGCCCTGTAGAGGTTCCCCAGAGAGAAGCACGGACCGGTTCCGAACCCTCCGGACCGCCCGCGGGGCACCGAGCCGGCGCGCGGGGCCGGGCCGCGGGACGGCGAGGCCGCGGAGAGGTGAGTCCCGCAGCTTCGGGAGGGGACAGTGGAGGCCCGGCTTGCGCGGGCATGGTTGGGCTTCGGGGTCCGGCGAAGGAAGGACTTTAGGAGGAAGCAGTCTGTCCGGTTCACCTCCCATTCGAAGAAGGTACTGGCGTGCTTAAAAATAAAAAGCCTTTGGAAGCAGTTTCGTGTCCTCTTTCCCGTTTTCTCCACTCGCCCCTTTTTCCAGGCCCTTGCCCTTCGGCTTTCTTTTTTCTTCCGCACATGCTGATTTGCCGGGAAGAGAAGATCGCCCGGTCCGCGACCGCCCTAAGCATCCTCCCTGGAGAAAAGCGTGGAGCTTCCCGCTGAACCATCCGTCTGTGTCCGTCCCCACCCACCCCGCTCCTTGCCTCTCTCTCTCTCTCTCTCTCTCCTACGAATGATTTCTTAATCTTTCTCTTCTGCATATTATTAACTGAATTACCAAAACTTCGGGCCCTGAAAATTCTTCTTTCAGGAGACTAGCCCTGTGGTAGTCATACTTCTATTTTCCAGGGCTCCCGGGATGATAAGCAGCAGTGTGCAACAAATGACAGTTAAGGAGCACCTGCACAGGCATTCGTTCGTGTGGTTTCTCAAGTCATCCGTCACATATGTATCATTACCAGCTTTTCCAGGTGCAGGAAACAGCTGAAAGTCGTACATCTAGGTTGCCCCGTCCTTGCTCCCTAGCTCCGGAACCCAACCCCTAGCTTCTTCGGCTGAAGGCAGGTGAATTTGGTCACAATCACGTCCTTCGTTGGTGCTAGACATCTGCGGGGTCCTGAGATATCAGTTCATCCACTTATCTGGACTATAACTTCTGTATTTAACTGAGCTCTGTTTTTCAAGACTCACCTTGGTATTTTTATACATGTAAAATGGGCTCTTTATTTTTTTTACTCTTTTAAAGGTCTTATTTTTAAGTAATCTCTGCACTCAGTGTGGGCTCAAACCTACAACCCCAATATCAGGACCCCCAAGCTCCACTGACTGAGCCAGCCAGGCACCCCAAGGCTCAACCTGATTCTTCTCTTTGGAGTGTAGGCCTCTGGTTCCAAACACTATTGTGTGGATGAGTGATGATAGTCTGTGATAAAATTTTCACTGTTTTACAGCTACATAAGAATGATACAGTTTTTTTTTAGGAAGTTTAATTTACTTCAAAGGGTGTTATTTTGCAGTCATTCAAGAGAATGAGATCAATATAAGAACCGACCCAAAAAGTGTCATTTGTTGAGTGGGGGGAAAAAGGATCCCGGTTGTGTGAAGGAAAAAGGACACATCTACTTGAGTATGCATAGAAAACATCCTAAGGGATATACAAGAGAGTGACAAAACTAGGTACCTTTGAGGAGTGGGATGCGGGGAAGAGGCCTCAAATTAATTTGTACATAGTTAAAAAAAAGTTTCAAAGGTGAATTATTTTGATATTACCATTTCTACTTTTTTATATATTAAAAGATTATCCTATGAACAATGATGATGGGGGGCTAGTTGCGTTTTGTGTTGAATCCTTGTTCTTACCTGATGATCCCTTTTGAGGGTCCACAGAGCAGTAATAGGTTGCCAAGTATGGCTGTGACCACATGAATATCCAATTTCTGAATTACTGTTAATTTGCAGTGCTAATTATGGTCTCAGCACTCAACTATCCTATAGTTGTTGCACGTGTTTTAGCAATGCAAGGGTAGAGGAGCCTAGGACTCTTCATATTTCCTTTATATATGTAATTCTTTATATTTTCACATGTAGTACTACACAGTCACACTAAATGATGCTCTGTAAACCTTGATTAGTATTGATTTTCAGCATAAGATTTCTTAATTTGTTTTAAAAGTGAAGGCAAGAATATTTTTTTTTGTCTTCTCTAGGAAGGTGCAATGGCGAGGAATTTATCTGTAATCTTGATTCTGACCTTCACCCTGTCAGTCACAAATCCCCTTCATGAACTAGAACCAGCAACTGCTTTCCCTCAGACCACTGAGAAAATTATTACAAATTGGGAATCTGGCATTAACGTTGACTTGGCAGTTACCACACGACGACATCATCTACAGCAGCTTTTCCACCGCTATGGAGAAAATAATTCCTTGTCAGTCGAAGGATTCAGAAAATTGCTTCAGAATATAGGCATAGATAAGGTTAAAAAAATCCATATACACCATGACCATGACCATCACTCCGACCATGATCACCACTCTCACCGTAATCATGCTGCTTCCAATAAAAATAATCGGAAAGCTCTTTGTCCAGACCATGAATCTGATAGTTTGGGTAAGGATCCCAGAAACAGCCAGGGGAAAGGATCTCACCGATCAGAGCATGCCAATGGTAAAAGGAATGTTTTAATCAAGGATGGTGTTACTGCTAGTGAAGTGACCTCAACTGTGTATAATGCTGTCTCTGAAGGAACTCACTTTCTAGAGACAATAGACACTCCAAAACCTGGAAAACTTTTCCCCAAAGATGTGAGCAGTTCCACACCACCCAGTATCACAGAAAAAAGCCGAGTGAGCCGGCTGACCAGTAAGAAAACAAATGAATCTGTGAGTGAGCCCAGAAAAGGCTTTATGTATTCCAGAAACACAAATGAGAATACTCAGGAGGTAAGATGAATGCTTTTCGTTATGCCTGCTTGTTTGTCCATCACCTTTTACCTTTAGTTGCACGGAGTATATAGTAAAAATGATGACGTTATTGAAAAGAGACGTTATTTCTTCTTATCCAGACACTTGGCCCAAAGGCCCTTGTCCCTGCTATGTTGTAAACCTTTCTGATTCAAAATTTGGGGGATCATTTTTTGGTAAGAATGTTGCTGGCAGCTGAAACTATTTTCTAGTATGATATTTAAAATGCATGTGGAAAGCAGTAATCAAGGTTAGTTTTGGATAAAGTCTTTTTTTTTTTTTTTTTTTTGGATAAAGTCTTTAAAAGGTGAATATTGTTAATGAAAAGTAGAAAACGAGATAAAAAGCAGGAGTTAGAATCCCATGTTTTAGGGAAAGGTGTGGTTGAAGGCACAAAAGAAGGCATGAAGAACAATAGTGTTACCTTTTTGGAAGAGAAATCTCAATGACTTATGGAGTGCTGAAACTGGAGCAGCTACCAAGTATCATGTGCTAGACAATCTAAAAGTCTGGGCAGCGGGATCCCTGGGTGGCGCAGCGGTTTGGCGCCTGCCTTTGGCCCAGGGCGCGATCCTGGAGACCCGGGATCGAATCCCACATCGGGCTCCCAGTGCATGGAGCCTGCTTCTCCCTCTGCCTGTGTCTCTGCCTCTCTCTCTGTGACTGTCATAAATAAAAAAAAAACCTTAAAAAATAAAAAATAAAAAAAATAAAAGTCTGGGCAGGGAGGTTCTGAATTCATATGTTGTTCCTAGACTAGACATCCAGACTGTACACAGTTTTCCTTGGCTGAGAGATGTCAAGAACAAGGAATTAGTTGGTATGCATTAATAGGCAGAACTTAAAGAGTTCTTCATTCAAGTCATTTTAGGACTGTACCAATTCCTAAATAATCCTAACGGTCATTCCCATTGTGACACCAGTAATAAAGTTTTTCCTGAGTAGTTTTGGCCAAGAACTATGAAAATTTAAAATAACTTTACAGAAGATGAGAAACAGGTGCTACTGCCAATTTTTTTTTTCTTTTTTTTTTTGGGGGGGGGGGGGTAAAAAGGGAAGCTTAGATTACCTAGAGGGGATTCTCTTCAAACTAAGCTTGTCATCTAATTAAGCTGTTGAAATAGCTGCCTGCTGGTACAAGTTTGTTTTATTAACCAGTCTTGCCCTCCACAAGAGTAATTTACCTAATTTAATATTCTCTCGTAGGTATTTTGCCAGGTTTATAGAGTTTGCCAAGTGTACAGACCTGATCTAAGTATTGCAAGTATAGTCATTGCTGGAAGAGTGACGTGTCTTGGGCTTGTTTAGGCCACATAGGGTAGCGTTGGTACTAAAACAACGTATTTCTCAATCTCTAATGAACTCCATTTCAAAATTAAAGCTCATTTCCTTAATAGGTTTATACAATGAGTTAACAGGCTTGTGAATGTCCATTTATCCTCAAGGTTATTCCACTCGGGGCTTTCTGTCTAGATTAGTAGCAATTTAACTGCTTCCCCCAAGAAGAAACAGGCAGAAGAGGTGGGATATCACCATTGTGACATAGTATCTCAAGGGAACTTGAGGCAAGTTCCGAAGTACTCAAGACTAAAAGTTGGTTTTAATGCATTAGCTTGAAAAAATAAAGTAGCTTCAGTATGGAAAGGGTATTGGTTGTATCATCAGACAACTTTTTTGGATTGGTATGCTTCTTGGTAATTTTCACTGCTTTGTTTCTTGCAGTGTTTCAATGCGTCAAAGTTGCTTACATCTCATGGCATGGGCATCCAGACTATGCTGAATGCAACGGAGTTCAACTATCTCTGCCCAGCCATCATCAATCAAATTGACGCTAGATCATGTCTGATACATACAACAAGTGAAAAGAAAGCTGAAATTCCTCCAAAGACCTATTCTTTACAAATAGGTAGAGTTGCCTTTTTTTTATATAAAAATAATTTCAAGTAGGTAAGTTTATGCTGCACTTTTCCTTACATTTACATCAAGCTATTCATTTTTTAGTATAATTCCAAGTATCTTCATTGTTCTCTGCCTTGAATGTGAAGAAAGCAGGCCGGTTAGCCTTGCCTTCAGAAAAAAAACAAAAGAGATTATAACTGAGGCCATCCCACAGGAGATCAGGGCCTCTAAAATTTGGGCATCTTATATGTTGTCACACTGTTTCAGAAGGTCAAAGTTAATACCCACTGTTTAGGAGCCTAATTCTGGCATGTTCTTATTAATAAATGAAACTAGGATAAGTTCTGCTATAGTGTAGACCCGTGTTACTCAAAAACTATGGTAAATAAATAATTGCTTTGTTTACTGAGGAAATTATTGAATTCTCGGTTTCTTTCATTCTTCTTTTATTTTCCTTTTTTTAAAAAAAAAACTCTTCTCAAAAAAAAAAAAAACAAAAACAAAAAACTCTTCTCTCTTCCATAATTTAACTATATGGGAGTCCACTTCCCAAATCATCTAGAGTTCATCATTGGTAACCATTTTCTCTTCTCACTCCCATCTGAAGAACTTTCCACCAGACTTCTGCTCTTTACCAGGAGGGTTCAGTCAGATTGTTCATTTGTTGCCAGCACCAGATTTCTTGGTTATTGCTCTATTGCCACAGCCCCATTCACTGAGTTGCCACTTGCTTTGACAAGTTGCTTTATGCCACTCTTTTAAAGCTTATCAATTGTATAATTTTTCTGTTGCTGTGTTTTATTTGACAGCCTGGGTTGGTGGCTTCATAGCCATTTCCATCATCAGTTTCCTGTCTTTGCTTGGCGTTATCTTAGTGCCTCTCATGAATCGGGTGTTTTTCAAATTTCTCCTAAGTTTCCTTGTGGCACTGGCCGTTGGGACATTGAGTGGTGATGCTTTTTTACACCTCCTTCCACATGTAAGTACAGTCATTTGTCCTACTAGTATATTTTGTTCAGTGAAAAACATTAATATGTTTTTGGTTTGTATTAGAATTCTTCGTATTGATATAAAAGGTTCGAAGTTTGATTTAGAAGAATTGAGTTTAGAATATATTTGGTAAAAAAAAAAAAAAAGAATATATTTGGTGACTAAAAGCTGTATTTTTGTGCTAGGCCTTAACATATGTTTGTGGTTTGTTTTTTTGCTTTTTTCTTTAAGAGAATTTACTAAATACAGATTAACTTTCTGGACCCAATTAATAAAAGACAGATTCTGCTCAGATAGTATTACTGTGACAGATTGCAACAACATGAATTATCTGCTTATATTAGTGTAATTGCCACAGAAATAAAAACTGATTCTCTACTCAAGAAATGAGTTTTCCTGTAGAGTTGGATTTATGTGTGTAACTAGAGATTGACACTCACTGACACGAGTAAATTCTAAAATAACTTGAGTAAAGTTTATTTAAGAGCCCCATTAAAAACCTCAGATCAAGTATTTGGATCTCATCTTTTAAGTTTCCCTTAAAGGTTTACAGGTAAGTGGGGAAAAGAAATCATTCTTAGAGCTCTACATATCTCATCATGTTCCATTCTGTAGTGAAAAAATGTTTTGCCATGATAAGCTCCTTGGGCCCCACTGGTATTCAGGAATACCTGCTGCATCAACCAGCCTGTGTAGAGTGTATCCTGTAGCCACCCCCATCTCAATCCTGTTGGTGTGCTCCACGTCCCCTTCCCTGACATGCCATAGTGTTAGTTCCCCCGTGGACAGCTGGGGTGGTGTACCCGACCTCAGATACCTGCCAGGGCCCAGGGCACAGATTCAGCATCTTGTAAGCACAGTGACAGGACTAATATGGGCTTTTTCAGTTTGGAGTATAAACTGTAAACACTGCCCATTAAGTCTAGCAGTTCCCTGTTACTTGTGGCCATGTTGACTTTTCAAACATTGAAAATACCTGCTACCTGTGTGAGAGTCATTAGGGAACATATCTGGCTTCACACTAAACAAATGCATGCCATTAAGTGCCTTAGCACTTGATACGTTAAGCTAGCAGCACATGAGTCATTTTAATGTATTAAACTTGCCCTCAGCACTGAAGTATCCCATTAATTGCCTAATTCCGAATGGTTTCATATTTGACTTATTGCTTACCCAATTTTTCTGACATGTATGAAACTAATGAATTTATGAAACACATACTGTTTTTCCTGTAGTCTCACGCAAGTCACCACCATAGTCACAGCCATGAAGAATCTGCAATGGAAATGAAGAGAGGGCCACTTTTCAGTCATCTGTCTTCTCAAAACATAGAAGAAAGTACCTATTTTGATTCCACATGGAAGGGTCTCACAGCTCTGGGTGGCTTATATTTCATGTTTCTTGTTGAACATGTACTCACGTTGATCAAGCAATTTAAAGATAAAAAGAAAAAGGTAAGAAAAAAGTACTGTGTACCTCTATGCATCAGACATTTACGTGAGTGGTATTCTTTTTTTTTTTTTTTTTTTAAAGATTTTATTTTATTTAATCATGAGAGATACAGAGCAGGAGAGAGAGAGGCAGAGACACAGGCAGAGGGAGAAGCAGGCTCCATGCAGGGAGCCCAATGTGGGACTCGATCCCGGATCTCCAGGATCACGCCCTGGGCTGCAGGCAGCCCTAAACTGCTGCGCCACCCGGGCTGCCCCGTGAGTGGTATTCTAACTAGACTGTTAGCTGAGTTTGTCCAGTGGTATGATCTTCATTCAAGAGGGTTTCAGTACCCTGAGATAATTTTGTTCCCAGAGGCATTCATGGAGAGCTATTCTCTATCTCAATAATCCTGGAGTTCTCTATTTTCAGTATTCCCTTCAGACTCTTGAGAGGCTAAGAATGGCAAAGGATAAACATCTGTGTAAGAGCAAAAAAGGCACAAGCAGAGTCCTCAAAGTCTGAAGCATCATGATTATGGCCTTGATGGTGGTGATGGTTTCTTGGGTATATATACCCAAATTCATTGATATATGTGTGTGTGTGTATATATATATATGTATATATATATACACATTAAGTATGTACACCTTTTTTTTGTCAGTCACCCCTCAGTAAAGTGTTGTGGGTATTTTTGTTTAAGTGGAGTTTTTTTGTTGTTGTTTTTTATTTTTTCTTAAATAGGCTCCATCCCCAGGGTGGAGCCTAACATTGAGGCTTGAACTCACAACACTGAGATCAAGACCTGAGCTGAGATCAAGAGTTGGACACTTGGGGATCCCTGGGTGGCGCAGCGGTTTGGCGCCTGCCTTTGGCCCAGGGCGTGATCCTGGAGACCTGGGATCGAATCCCACGTGGGGCTCCCGTTCCATGGAGCCTGCTTCTCCCTCTGCCTGTGTCTCTGCCCTCTCTCTCTCTCTCTCTCTCTCTGTGACTATCATAAATAAATAAAAATTAAAAAAAAAAAAAAAAAGAGTTGGACACTTAACTGACTGAGCCACCCAAGTGTCCCTATGTGTTTTGTTTTTTAAAGAAGTATTGTGGATACCTTGTTGGTATTGGTAGTTATGAATAACTGTTGTGCTTAACTTTAATGTTTCACCCAGTAGCTGAATATTCTGTTGTCTTTCAGAAGGCTTGTGACTTTCAAAGTCTTGTCCTTAGCAAATTGCTGCCAGAAAATAGTATGAAGCCAAACCGTGGGCTTTTTATTTCTGGTAAAAACACCCCATGAAAAAAAAAATTAAAATTAAAAAATTTAAAAAAATTTTAAAAACACCCCATGAGTCACCTATGAATATCTGCCCCCTTTTGAACTGATGTGACCAGGCAAGCCAATCAAAAGACTGTCCTAATGGGAATTCTTAAAAAGGATATGTACACATCTTAAACGTTTTAATTTAAAACATTTGTACATTCATATTCTGGTCATTTGATGGTGACCAAGATTTTCTCTGACTCAGAGTTCTATATGATCATTTCTTTTCTGTAGCCATGCTCCTTCATCTACAATCTCCAATTTTGGTTTCTCTCAAATTGAACAAGAGGTTACACACTTGGAAAGCTATTTGAGAGTAGAATCTAGGCTTTATAAATTTTATGCAACAACTTGTCTTTGAATCTTTCAAAAGCATTCAGCTTAAGTTTTCATAGAAACAACTATTCTCACCATCATTTCACTGTTCATATGTAATTAAATTGTGCAATTAACAGTAAACAAGCCTAACTGGCCTGAAGGGGTTTGAAAACAAACGTAGTTGGTTCTTCCGGAGCACGGAGCTCACTGTGAGAAACAAGTGCATGTGCGAACAGGAGAGTTGCCTCCTTTTCCATCCTATGAATATTTGCCCTTAAGGATTTGACATTCACTAAAACCTCAAGTTACAAATTTTGAACTTTCTCTTTTCTGAACCTAAAGTTAGAGGAAAGAAGTGAAATAAGAATAACTTATTCTTTTTTTCTTTTTAAGATCTTTTAAATTTATTTTTGTGAGAGAGAAAGAGCATGAGCAGGGGAAGGAGCAGAGGGAGAAGCAGATTCCTTGCTGAGCAGGGAGCCCAACAGGGGACTGATCCCAGGACCATGAGCTCATGACCTGAGCCAAAGGCAGATGCTTAACTGACTGAGCCACCCAGGCGCCCTAGTTTATTCATTCTTAATCTAAGGAGTCATCTTCCATGTTCCCGTCATCCCAGTTGCTTCACTTGGACTGATTTGAGGGTATATCCTACTTGTTTACATTCTCTGGAATTCTTTCCTTAAAAAAACAAATGATCCTTTTTAGTTTTCTTTTGGTGGAGGTTTGGAGATTTGTTTGTTTTACTCTATCTCTAGTTCACATGCCGTCATTTCTTTAACATGGTCGTTTCAATTTATTTTTCAGATTTTACCTTAAGCTTTTCTTAAGCTTTTAAGAAGCAGACTCTATTATTTAATACAGAACGATTTTTTTCAAACTCTAGGTTATAACTTAGTTGTGAAATCATTCTTCTGTCATGACCAGTGTTTTTAAAGGCAGCAGTAATAATACAGTATGTTTTACTATATATGCATACTTTGACTTATAGTCAAAGAGGTTTGATGATCTCTTTTCTAAAATAATTTCGACTGAAAAAAAATAAAATAAAATAAAATAAAATAATTTCGACTGGAATATAAGCTCCTAAGAGCCAGGACCTCTACTATATCTCCAATGCCTAGAGTAGCATCTGGCACATGATAGATAGTTAACAAATATTTGTTGAATATATAAGAAACATTAAATGGCAAGTAAGCATAGGTTCTATACAGACTTCCCACAGGAGTTTTGCAAATGTTACTTGTTCTCTTCCTTTTTAGAATATATTGACTTTATCTTTTGTTAGAGGTGTCCAGATCTTAGCATTACTCATTCAACAATTTTAAATTACATTTGTTCTCTCAAAAAGAACAAAAACTCTTCCTTATATGATGAGTGTTGAGAACTTCTTCAGCCTTGTAACAGTACCTAGGATTTCCCTTAAGATATCTATTCTGTACCCCTAAGAGATTCCATGTATCATACCATTTATGTCAATCTGAAATCTCTATATTCAAATTAGGGTTACATCTCATACTTGATATAGATAGTTGGACTTTTATAATAAATTCAGCCTCAAAAGCTTTTTTTCTACCAGTGAAGGTTATTGCTCACACTCGGAAGCTCAAGTCATCTATGATATCTCCCTTGTCCTCATATCCAAGCTAGTTTTAGTGAATACGTCCAGAGCCTTTCCATTTCTCTCCGTTCTTGCTATCATTCTAGTCTAAGCCATGCTTATCTCCTACCTGGGTGATAGCAGCCCCTTCCAGCTGTCCTGTCTACAGTGTTTTATTGTTTTCTTCTCCCAGTTCAGAGAAGAGCAAAATGATTTCTTTAAATGGAAATCTGATGGAAGTTGTACCCGATCATTGAAAATCCTTCCTTCAGCAACTTCCTGATATTTATAGCACAAAGTCCACACTTTTAACTTAGTTTGCTTTGTCTCAGTCTTCTTCTGCCACCTGGCCTCTAGCCCCCTGTCTCTGACCTACTAAGCCCCAACCACCTTGCACTCCT
This sequence comes from Canis lupus dingo, assembly GCF_003254725.2. Classification (NCBI taxonomy): domain Eukaryota; kingdom Metazoa; phylum Chordata; class Mammalia; order Carnivora; family Canidae; genus Canis; species Canis lupus. The sequence continues at coordinate 53,762,978 of NC_064249.1, forward strand.
TTCATTTCTGGGGTGTGACTGGCCCCTTCATATTAAGAGCCTTCCAATGTGCTATTCTCCCTACCTGGGACCCACCTCTCTACCACCCACCCTACCCTCCCCCACAAACTCCTGCTTATCTCTAGGTCTTGGTGTAAGGATCACTTTCTCAAGGAATCCTGTCCTGGGACTTAGTTAGGTCTTGTTATACACACTCTTATAGCACTATGTGTTTTTACTTTGTAAAACATACTAAAAATAACAATCAAAGAATTATTTAATCATTATATCTGTAAAGCCTCCCTCCCTGTGGATGATAATCTTCATGAAAATGGACACTATGTGTATCCTGTTCTACATTATATTGCCAGTACTCAGCAGAGGGAACAATATAGATCCCCAATACTTATAAAATGAAAGAATTGGTTAAGCTATAAGTGCTAGGGAGAGTCCTTGCCCAACAAGAAAGAAAGTGTTAACTGAAGTGATATAAAATATCCTAAATTTATTGTCATAAGTATTGAAGTACTTTCTCTGTTTAAGGAACTAAGCTAGGAGTAGGTATAGAGATGTGTCCGTGTGCTTGCCTTTAAGATCTCTTATAATCTAAGAATGTACAGATATTTTATATGCTATCAGAGCTAGAATGAAATCTTGGGTCTGGTGGTGATTTTTTAAGTAATTGAAAAGTACTGCAAATAAGAAATATATTACTTGTGTGACCGTTTTCATCATTTTGAGTATTATTTTTTGTGTAAATAAATCATGCACAGGCACCATTGTTCAAACGGTGACCTTTATGCTTGGGCTCAGAGATAAGGACTGTATCTCAAGCATGGTATTCAGGTGGTTAAAAAACCTAGTGATAAATTTGAGGCTAACTACTAGAGATTTGTTTAAAAAAAGAAAGCTTGTTAATGGTGTTTTATTATAGGAAAAGTATTTTAGTTTTAATAGCAAACACCTAATCAGTGTCAGGGTATAGTTTTAGGTTATAAAAAGTATGCGAAGTATATGGGTTTCAGTGTCCAAAAGAGGGATGGAAAGAACCAAGCAATTGGTTAGCAGGTCACTAAATGCTGCAGAAAATATCTCTAGTTGGTTCTAAATTGATAACCTGCGGCAGAGTTCAATTTTAATATGCATATGAATCATCCAGGCATCTAATTAAAATCCCTGTGCTAATTCATTAGGTCTGAGGTGTGGCCCAAGATTGTTCATTTCTAACAGGCTCCCAGAGCACACTTAAGGTAGATGACGTAGGGGACATTGAAAAAGATGAATATGTAATATTGCAACATTTCTTAATGCTAAAGCCTTGATGCTTCATCTTCCTGAGCAGTTTTTATGCCTAAAACATAGGACGAGGTGCTGTGTAAATTAACTACAGGCCCTGCCTGCCCTTGGATGATTTTCATCCCAATAAAGGTTTGTTACCTGTTGTCTTTCTCTGGATCTTTTGCTTAGCTCTTTGTTTACAGTTGTACACATAAACATATCAATGATTTTAAAGTGTTGCTTTCCCTTGTCATTTTAGAATCAGAAAAAACCTGAAACTGATGATGATGTGGAGATTAAGAAGCAGCTGTCCAAGTATGAATCTCAACTTTCAACAAATGAGGAGAAAGTAGATGCAGAGGATCGTAAGTCTTAATAAATCTGAGGGCTAGAGGAAGTTTAATGCTCTGTGGTTTGCAGGCAGCTTGGACTATCAGGAGGAGAGAGGACCTGTTCCTTTTTAAATTTTTTTTTTATTTTTCAACTTTTGAAATATGTCATACCTTTTCTTTTTCATTGCCAGTAAGTTGTTTATATTATATTTACATTTATTCTATGATTTTTTTATTTTGAATTCAGACATACAGAAAAGTTTCAAGAATAATACAAAGAACTTTGTATTATTCTTGTATTATACTGGGGGATGTATCTTTCATACATCCCCCAGTTATTTTACCTACCCTTATTCTATTTCTTTCTCTCTTTCTCTGAGTATATATACATACACTTTTTTGCTAAACCATTTGAAAGTAAGTTACAAATGAGATGTCTCTTTATCCTCAAATGCTCAGTATATGTTTCCTAAGAAAAAGCACATTGTCTTTTTTTTTTTTTTTAAGATTTTATTTATTTATTCATGAGAGACAGAGAGGCAGAGACATAAGCAGAGGGAGAAGCAGGTACCCTGCTTCTACCCTATGGGGAGCCCGATGCATGACTCAATCCCAGGACCCTGGGATCACGACCTGAGCCAAAGGCAGATGCTCAACCACTGAGCCACCCGGTGCCCTGAGGGCATTATTTTATATAACCACGGTTCAGTTACTGAAATCAGGAAATTAATTTTGATACCATGTTGTTGTCTAGTCTCTAGACCACATTGGTTTTTTCCAGTTGTCTTATGATTCCTTTATATTTTCCCTCCACTGAAAAAAAAAAAAAGGTCCAGAGTATAGTCCAGAATCAAATGTTGCATCAAGTTGCCCCTCATTTGGGGTGTTTCTAATCTTTTTATGACTAGATTGATCATTTGGGGCAGAAATAACCACAATGTGATACTGTATCTTTTTCAGTGATATATTGTGCCACTTGACACGATGATTCATTGTCATTGTAAAGTTATTATTTTTCCTATAACTTGACTGTTAGCTTGGCATTTCTTACGGGACAGATTGAGTTAAGATTAAAATTTAATTTTTATTTTTTATTTTTTATTTTTTTAAGATTAAAATTTTAAACTAAACTCCTCGCCATTACCTTCATGGTCCGACCCTACCCTCTACTCTCTCCCATTGTTCATTGTGTACAGTCTCACTGGCCTTCTTTTCATTCTGTGAGCACACCAGGTTTATCTCTGAGCCTTGTTCTGTTTGGAACCCTCCTATCAGATCTTCACATAAATTCCTGCTCCCATCATTTGGGGGTCAGAGACCTTCCCTGGTCACCCAAAGACAAAGGTCTCCCAGTTATTGTCCTTCACATTACCCTTTTCTGTTTTTGTCCATGCTTTCCAGTGCCTTATAGGACCTTATTTGCATATGAGTTTCTTTATGAAATGTGGCTGTCACCCCACAAGAACATAACTTGCTTGAAGTTAGAGATTTTGTCATGCTTCCTTCCATCCTCAGTTCCCAGCAGGTACTTGGCTAGAGTAAGTACTCACTAGATAGTTGCCAACTAACAAGGGAGAAAAACTGCTTCGTTGCTACTGTCTACTTGTACAGTTTCCTGTCCACATTTTGTTTTTTAACATACTTTTTTCTCTAAAAAGTGAGTAAAGTGTTCTTGCACTTCTTGTGTCTATTCTTCAACCTTTTTAATGGAGTCCAGTGAAATATATAACAGTGAGAGGGAATAGCTGCCCTGGAACTGGACCACAATGTCAGCAATATTCCCAAGAAAAGTGTGATCAGTGGACAGGGCAAAGGGAAAAAACAAAACGTTTTGTTGCAATTTACTTTTCTTTGCACAAGTAGATGATAAATGCTCTTTGGTGATCATTGTATTTCAAATGTTTGTTTTTCCTTGAAATTTGCCCTCAAAAAAGAAGTTGGAGGACAGAATTATACATGCTTTTTATTTCCAATTTTCAGTATTTTTCTTAAGTGTTTTTCTAAAATAAGTATGTGCTGCTTTTATAAGGAAAAAAGTCATATTTCCAAGTGTAAGGCAGATATTACACTGTATGGTAACTAAATGGAGTTTAAATTAAAACTTGATGGGCAGCCTGGGTGGTTTAGCGGTTTAGCACTGCCTTCAGCCCAGTGCGGGATCCTGGAGACCCAGAACCGAGTCCCACGTCGGGCTCCCTGCATGAGGCCTGCTTCTCCCTCTGCCTGTGTCTCTGCCTCTCTTTCTCTCTGTCTCTCATGAATAAATAAATAAAGTCTTTAAAAATAAAATAAAATAAAACTTGAGGGGCACCTGGGTTGCTCAGTCAGTTAAGCATCTGCCTTCAGCTCAGGTCATGATCCCAGAGTCCTGGGATCAAGTCCTGAGCAGGGAGCCTGCTTCTCCCTCTCTCTCTGCCACTCCCCCTGCTTGTGCTCGCTCGCTCTCTTTCTCTGTCAAATAAATCAAATCTTAAATAAACAAATAAATAAAAACTTGAAAAAGGAAAAATATAAGGAGGCAGAAGAAATCAAGGGGGAATCTTGAGGGTAGTTATTGCGGGTTAAAGTTGAAAATCCATTCTTAATATGTGAGACCATTACTAAAATGCATTAAAACCTGTTGGTGTTTTACATTAGCAATACTCTGTTTAGTTCTGCAAGTGAGAAACTTGCCACGCTCTAAGTTATTTTTTGAGTTTGTCAATGGTTATGTTTGAAATGTGTCCAAGCACATTAACAAAGCCTTCTGACTTTGACCCAATGTCCGTTATGTTTATACCTAGGACCTGAAGGCTATTTACGAGCAGACTCACAGGAGCCCTCCCACTTTGATTCTCAGCAGCCAGCAATCTTGGAAGAAGAAGAGGTCATGATAGCTCATGCTCATCCACAAGAGGTCTATAATGAATATGTACCCCGAGGGTGCAAGAATAAATGCCATTCGCATTTTCATGATACACTCGGCCAATCAGATGATCTCATTCACCACCATCATGACTACCATCATATTCTGCATCACCACCACCACCAAAACCACCACCCCCATAGTCACAGTCAGCGCTACTCTCGGGAGGAGCTGAAGGATGCCGGCATCGCCACGTTGGCCTGGATGGTGATCATGGGTGACGGTCTGCACAATTTCAGCGATGGCCTCGCAATTGGTATGTCTCTACATGTTTGCTTCCTGTTGGCTGACTCTGAAAATGTCATGTGAAACCACCATTCCACTTTCAACAAAGAATAGGGCAACTGTGATAAAGCTAATTACTTCTAAGATTATCAGAATGTTATTTCTTCTGTAGCTACTTTGACAATGAAGTACTCAATAAACGTTAGATAAGATTAAGTGCTACAAACTGCCTACCCCATTACGTAAGCAGTAACTGAAAAGTTGTTTTTAGTTTGTAGTCTTACAATCAAGCTCTAAGATGTATGGAGCATCTGGTTTTTGGGGGTTTGTTTTTTTGTTTGTTTATTTTTACATTAAAGTTCCCTTATCTGCAATATAAACAATATTAAGGTACAAGATGCTTTTGTTCATCATGTTTTATATTGAAGGAATCTTGGCATATCTGATAAATTCAGTTACCAAAAAATTATCATTCTACAATATGAATAGAGAGTTTTTGCTATTAAATTGTTCTATCATGATCAAGAGATAGTAGAATACTTAAAAATTGTAGTAACTTGGTGCTGGAAGGAGCAGTGGAAATAGTTACAAGTTAGGCAGCTGTGACCTGGCAAGGTGAACCACTTGTCCAAGAAGGCAGTGCTATTTTATAGCCAGGCAGAGAAGAGCCCAGGCCTTGGCTCCTGGAAACCTGGTGCCCTTCTTTCTCTATGTACTGTGCACAGCAGAAGCAACAAAGGAGGACATGCAAATGCTTGGTCAGACTTTGTAAGCAGCAATCAGTTAGTTTTATATAGTGTTTACTTTTAAAATGGAGAGAACTATTTGTCTTAGACTTTCCTTATTGACAGTGAAAGAATAAATGTAAACAAGTCTAATTACATAGTGAATTCTTCGGAGATCAGTGAAATATATTTGTACTCTTGACTGCTGCATTTTCTTCTAAACCTTTTAAATCTTTTTTTTTTTTTTTTAACATAAATGTTTTATGTGATAGCAATTACTTCTCAGGTCTGTGATAAGATTCTCTAATCACTCTGAAGCATAGTGGAACTTTCACTTCTAAATCATATCTGCTTGTGATCCACTGGGAAATCAAAACCTAATTGAATGTAATCTAGCGTTACTTGTAAAGAAGATGCAGAGTGCAGCTGAGAAAGTTCTGTTAATTCAAGACCAGAATATAATTCACTTCTTTTATCTCATTTTGTATGCTGGTAAGATTTAAAAAACAACAACAAAACACCCACAAAATAATGTAGCCAAACTTTCTCTGATTGATTTTTACCCAGGGGCTGCTTTTACTGAAGGTTTGTCAAGTGGTTTAAGTACTTCTGTTGCTGTGTTTTGTCACGAGTTGCCTCATGAATTAGGTAAGGGAACCACATAAACAGTATTTTCCAGGGGGATGACGTATCCTAGTGTCACTGGCTTTTGCTATTGATAGTTCCAGCAAGCTTCCTCATAATTTTTATACCTTCTACTAACCTAGCCAGCTTTCTTTTCTTACTGAGTATGTTTGTTCCCACCAGAACTCTGCTGCTATAAGTATGATTACACAGTTGCCCCTGGGGGATTACCAGAGAGATACCTGGGCCTCTTCTCATCCTCTTACCCTACCAAATGCCTTCTTATACCAGCATACTGGTGACATCAGTGATCATTATCTTCATATCTACAATATGAATAAGACTACACCAATCAAATTTCCCATTAACAGAGAGACATTGGCAAAGAGATCTCATTTAAAGGAGAGAGACATGGGCAAATTGTGTTTTTAATATTTTTCTCCTGTCACCAGGACTTAAAAACCTTCCCAGAGTTGTTCTAGATCCCAGTTCGTGTCCTTGTTTTTCTCCTTAAAGATAGATACATATTTGCACACACCTGTGAGGCCATTTTCAATTTTGTTCCTTGGCATGTGTTCTACCATTCAGAAACCTCTCATCTACCTGATGGATGCTTATAATCCTCAACATCTTGTTTATGTTCCACATTCTAGATCCTTCATATGCCATGAAGCCTCTCTTAGCTATTCTCAATTTCTCTTTTTATCCTTTTATAACTAGAGCACTAGACTCTCTAGCTCTTAATTATAAATTGCCTTTGCCATTTGCTGATCATTTCATGTGTGTTCTCTATCCTCCTCTTCTTTATGCCCGATTATAAGCCTGTTGAAGACAGTGCAAGATCACAAATTTTAATAAGTTCATAGTATTTATCATTCATTGACAGAGTGGGAGCCTTAAAAAAAAACTTTGGCTAAAAATACCTTAATTTATAGAGCTGTTAGGGTGACTTACATTACTACTGTTATCCCTGGGTAATTTTTTTTTATATTTTTTATTTTTTTTATTTTATTTATTTTTATTTTTTTATTTTTATTTTTATTTTTATTTTTTTATCCCTGGATAATTTTTAAGTTACTTTTTTTTTCCTCAAAAAAATTAGAGAATTTCTTAAATTGGGAAGTTTCTTGGGTATCTGAAAAGTGACTTTTTTCATTATTTTGTCCACTGTTTTGTTTTCTGTTAAAGGTGACTTTGCTGTTTTACTAAAGGCTGGCATGACTGTTAAGCAGGCTGTTCTTTATAATGCTTTGTCAGCTATGCTGGCATATCTTGGAATGGCAACAGGAATCTTCATTGGTCATTATGCTGAAAATGTTTCTATGTGGATATTTGCACTTACTGCTGGCTTATTCATGTATGTTGCTCTGGTTGATATGGTAAGTTTTTAAGAAGTCTAATTACAGTGTTGACTAACAAATAGGGAAAATGATCAGTGAAACCTCTTAAAAAAAAAAAAAAAGATTTGAGACAGAGAGAGAATGCCAGGGTGGAGGGCAGAGCATAGGGAGAGAATCTCAACAGACTTCCCACTGAGTGCTGAGCATACTCAGGGCCCAATCCCAGGACCCAGAGATCACAGTCTTAGCCAAAACCAAGCTTAACTGATGGAGCCACCCAGACACCCTGTGAAACCTCATTTTTAAAAAGGCTTTAGTGGGGCAGCCCTGGTGGCTCAGTGGTTTAGCACCACCTTCAGCCCAGGGTGTGGGATCCTGGAGACCCAGGATTGAGTCCCATGTCAGGTTCCCTGCATGGAACCTGCTTCTCCCTCTGCCTGTGTCTCTGCCTCTCTCTCTGTCTCTCATGAATAAATTAAAAAAAAAAAATCTTTAAAAAGTCTTTAGGGCAGGCCTGGCTGGCTCAGTCAGTGGAGCATGCAACTCTTGATCTCAGGGTTGTGAGTTCAAGTCCCACATTGGGCGTAGAGCTTACTTTTAAAATAAATTAATTAAAATTTTAAAAAGGCATTAGAGTAAATGCAGTAATGATAAGTGAGTCTGTATAAGTTAGCATAGAAAATACAGGTTCTTTGGAGTTTATCTTTTTGGATTGTTAATCACAAGCACATCTATCCTGCCTAATATAAGTTCAGGATACACAAAAATATGTGCCCTTTTCTGATGAGAGTAGAATCTCAGTAATCAGGCATTTGATTGTGTATAGATTTTTCAGAAACCCAGCACAAGCCTTGTATTGTTGACATACTGTGTGTATACTTCAGAATGCTCATAATTTCCTTACTGATAGACAAAGGAGTTACTTCTTTTTGTCACCAAAGTCTGCGTAACAATCCCAGTCAGTCTGATTAAAATTTTATTTTATATGTAAAGTTTCCATATCTCTGAACTTAGGTAAGCCACATGTTAGTGTTTGGTTCAGCTACAGTCAGTAACTAAAGCAGAGTAATCAATACAGATCTTCGTTTTATAGTGAAGCAAACTGGACGAATATAAGTTTTGACCAATTGAGCATACTGTGAATAATCATTGTTAATTAAACTGGTGGGAAATACTGTGTGACATTATTAGCTAGAGTCAGTGTGTATATGGTCCTGTTTTAAGGGGTTGTCTCTATATCCATCTACAAATAGAGCTAATATTACTGCCCTGTAAATTCTTCTAAAAACTAATCTGTGGTTCTGAAAACTTAAATGTTGCTCTTTTTTTTTTTTTTTTTTCTTTAAGGTACCTGAGATGCTGCACAATGATGCTAGTGACCATGGATGTAGCCGCTGGGGATATTTCTTTTTACAGAATGCTGGGATACTTTTGGGTTTTGGAATTATGTTGCTTATTTCCATATTTGAACATAAAATTGTGTTTCGTATAAATTTCTAGTTAGGGCGTAAATGCTAGAGTAGTTTAGAAAAATATTGCTGTCTGTAGTTTGAATAGGTCATAGGGAGATGAGAGTTCATATGCTGTGATATGCAGCCTTTACGGTTAGTGGATTTCGTGATTTTTTTTATTGAATATTTCCATTTGTTACACTTACAAGGTCAGTTATGGTGGTAACACAAAGGTACGTTTTAATATTTAAGTTATTCTATTTTGGGAATATGAGCTATATGTGCAATTTACCAATTTTACCAGTTTATTGTATAAACAAGAGATTTGGCATGACATATTCTGTATATTTCAGGAAAAATGTCTTTAATGCTTTTTCTAGAACTAATTTAACACAGTAAGCCCCATGCTGGATGTCAAGCCTCTGAAGAACTGTTGGCATTTAAGAATAAGGATACACAGAAAGCCTGAGATACCAATAAAGCTCGTACTGAATTTTAGCTAAGAAATAGAAAAAGAGAAGAATCTGTAAGAATTAAGAAGCCACAGATTTCTTAATTAAACTAAGTCACAAAATTGGCTACAAAATAGGGAAAATCTAAATTAAAAAGGCAATATTAGTAAAGTATAGAGTACATTCATAAAACATTCTTGTCAAAGTAAAATAACCCACAGTGAGCACTTTTTACTAATTTAGTTGTAAATTTAACTTTGTAAAATAGAGAAGTCTAAGTATTTTTAATGAATTCAAGCAACATATAGCTTAACGAAGAAATCGGAATGTTAAAATATTTCTGTGGAGTTATACCAGATGAGTATGAGTAAGTCTATGTATGACCAGAAAACTTAGATATTGAATGTTCTGGTTATCTGATTTACCAAATGTCAGCATATTTGAACTTTGAGATAGGCAAGGACATTAAAACCATATTGAGTATAATTTGACTCCTTGGATTCAGAAAGTATTTTGGTATCTTTCAGTGCTTCAGTGTTGTCATAATGAGCAATTATCATTTTTATATGTAGTACTTTAGACATACTAGGGCTGTCTGTGGCATTCTCTAGATGTTGCTTTTCTACAAAATAAATTCCCCATGTCATCTTGATATCAAATATATGATTTCTTTTTTTTAACCTTCATAACTATTTGTAAGCATACAGCTCATATTATTTTTAAGCATATTGACTCTGTTGTGCAGTAGATCTCCAGAACCTTTTCATCTTGCAGAACCAGATCTCTATATCCATTAAACAATTTATTTCCTCCTCCCACAGCCCCTCATAACCACCATTTTATTTTCCGTCTCTGAATTTGAGATGTCTGATTTTCTTAAGTATCATCCAGATTATAGTATACTTATCAATTCACTTATATTATTGGGTGGCATTCCTCAGTTTTAAATTCTATACCACAAAGACACTTAAAAAAAAATTAACCCACAATTTGTTCCAACCTGCCCCTAATTTTTCTTATATAACAACCAGAGCCTTAAGCTTGAGAAGAAGCATAGATACCCTACATTCTAAAGAGAATCAGAAAAAAAAAAAAAAAATGGCCAAGGCCCATATCCCACTGCGGGGCCTACTGAGAGTCAACTGGACCAGCATTTCTATTCCCCAGCCAAATGAAAGGGATGGATATGGGTAACAGGAGAACTTGGATTGAGGGTACTTTAAAGGATGACATGAAGCATCTCCACTAGATGAATTACTCTGCTTCAGAATCCTACCCACAGACCTACCTCACTGCTGAGATCAGTGCAAGATGAGGAAGTTCTGGAAGAGCTGGAAATGTCCCTTGAATTTGAGGAACACAGACTTGACTTATCACAGATTCTGAAGGTGGAAGAACTGTACCAACCCACAAAACAGAATGAACTGGAAAGATAGTTACCACTCAAGCGTGAACTAGGTAGTGGAGACATGGGAGATTTAAGGAGTTTGTTTCCATGACTTCATATGGGGGAGAATGGAGATTAGAAGAAAATATAGGAGCTGTAGAATATGAATCAAAAGCTGATTTCTGAGGGGAAAACTTGAAAGACTGATAGAAAAATACACAAGTAATACCTTGAATGAAAAAGACCTTGACATAGAGGGATGCCTGGGTGGTTAAGTGTCTGCCTTCCGCTCAGGTCATGATCCCAGGGTCCTGGGATAGAGCCCCGCATCAGGCTCCCTGCTTATTGGGAAGCCTGCGTCTCCCTTTTCCTCTGCCCCTCTTCCCTGCTCCTGTGCTCTGTATCTCAAATCTTAAAAAAAAGAAAAAGACATAGGTTATGTATACTTGAGAACATTATGGATTAATTTTCTGAAAAATATAAATGTTTACTAAAAAACAATAGACAGTCAATTACTGTTAATCACATCAAAATTCTACCCTTTCTTCTCTCAAAGAAGGTATTGTGTACTGTGAGTTTTACCAAAACTAAGCAGCATATAAATACCTAGCTTGTTAAATAGTTTCTGAGATTAGAAAAAAGAATGTCCGTGTTAACTGAGGATGGTGTAATCTTGAAACAAAACCATGCTGGGAAAGGCAATCTACCTCAGACCCCAAGGCTTTGTATATATTCTTGTTAGCTATGTCCACAATGGGAGGCACTGACCACTCTGCTCCGGCCATTTATCAGTGAACAACTTTGAAGGATGAGTTCTGAGACAAAAATCAGGCCTTGTGTAAGAGGCGAATTCCCCTAGCTCAGCTGCTGCACAAATTCACAGCATGTACAGCATCCGCCTGAGACTTTTCACTTTGCTGCTGTGGAATTTAGAGGTACTAATGCAAATGCTGCTCATGCTACTTGCACAGAATGAGCAATCAAATGCTTCCTCTTCCTGTCCCAGGAGTCTCCTGTCTTCAGCCATAATCCATGAAATATAACAGGCTAACTTGCAGCTTCTAAATTGGGTAAAATTTCAGACCATCTCCAAAACTCACAGGATCATGTAGGAAAAGCAAAAATGAATACGGGTGCAAGAATCCCAAATAGCAAATCAAACTCAGTATATAATACAATCAAGTAAGGCAATCCTAGAAACACAAACATGGTTCATCAGAAAACCTATTACTGTGATATACAGCAGATTAAAGAGAAAAAACTTAAAGTCATGACTGAATCAAAAATTGAATAATTTGGGGTTAAAGGAAAACATTTTAGCATATTAAAAGTACAAGATATTTTTTAGAATTTGAGAAGTCCTTTAAAAACTTGCTTTGTGGTATCCCCACCCTATGAGGTCAAGGGCTTAAGAAAGAGCAGAAGAGGAGGGGAGGGGAAATGTGCAGAGAGGGAGGAACTAATGTAGACCAGAAAGAGAAACTACAGTTCCAAGAACAGTATGAAGTTCCCATATAAAGCATATAAACTGTAATTAAAATTATTTTTTTGTGTGTGTAAAATTAAAGTAGCAAATTACCAATTTCATAGCTGTCATCATAAGCATTATGTTATTGGTAACTAGGAAGATTTTTTTCCTTTTAAAAAAACTTACGTTAAAATATACATAACATAAAATGTACTATTTTAACCATTTTTAAAGATACATTTCAGTGGCATTACATACCGTCCCATGTTGTACCACCATCACCACCATCCATCTTCAGAACTTTTTCGTCATCTTATACTGAATGTACTTTTTAAACAATAATTCTCCATTCTCTCTAGCCCCTGGTAACCAATGTCCAATTTCTTTGTATCTGACTATTCTAGGTATACCATCTAAGTGAAATCCTACAATTTGTCCTTTTGAGTCTAGTTTATTTTACTTAGTACGTCTTCAGGTTTCATCCATGTTATCGCATGTGCCAGAATTTCCTTCCTTTTTAAGACTGAATATTATTTCACTGCATGCATATACCATGTTTCATTAATCCATTTATCCAACACTGGATGTTTGATTTGTTTCCACCTTTTGGCTGTTGCAAATATCTTATTTTCCTACTTTCAGTTCCTTGGGAATATAAACCCAGAAGTGGAATTGCTGGATTGTGTGGGAATTCTAGGTTTAATTTTCTGAGGAATAACCGTATCACTTTCCACAGCTACTGTACAATTTCACCAACTATGAAGGTAGAAGAGTTCCAATTTCTCCACATCCTCACCGACATTTGTCTTCTGTTTTGTTACTTACTGCTAATAGCCATCCTAATGGGTGTGAAGTGTCTCATTGTGGTTTTGTTTTTTGTTTTTTAAAAGATTTTATTTATTCATGAGAGGCAGAGACATAGGCAGAGGGAGAAGGAGGCTCCCTCTAGGGAGCCTGATGCAGAACTAGATCCCAGGACCCATGGATCATTCCCTGAACCAAAAGCAGACAGATGCTCAACCACAGAGCTACCCAGGCATCCCTCATTGTGGTTTTGACTTGCATTTCTCTGATGACTAATCATGAGCATTTTTTCATGGCTTGTTAGCCATTTGTAAATCTTTGGAGAATTGCCTGTTAGAGTTCTTTGCCCATGTTTTAATCAGGTTGTTTGGTTATCTTGTTGAGTGGTAGAAGTTCTTCACATATTATAGATATGTAATTTACCCTTATCAGATATGTAATTTACAAATATTTCCCCCATTCTATGGGTTTTTTACTCTTAATATTGTCCTACAAAATTTTCAATTTTGATAAGACCAATTTGTCTATTTTTTCTTTTGTTGTCTGTACCTTTGATGTCATATCTAGGAAATCATTGCAAAATCCAATGTCACAAGGCTTTTCCTCTGTGCTTTCTTCTAGGAGTTTCATAGCTTTAGTTCTTATTTCTTAGATCCAATTTGAGTTAATTTTTGCATAAGGCATTAGGTAAGGGTACAACTTCATTCTTTTGGATGTGGATATCCAGTTTTCCAGCACCATTTGTTGAAAAGACTGTCCTTTTCCCACTGAATAATCTTGACCTTTGTTGAAAATCATTTTACCATATATCCATTTATACAATGATTTGTGTCTCGGCTCTATTCTATTCCATTGATCTATCCATCTATATGTAGTACCACACTTTCTGCGGTTTTGACTACTGTAACTTTCTGGCTATGTTTATTTGAATCTGTTACTGAAGTTTCTGTTCTGTCTTGATTACTGATTATTTTTAAGTTCATTTATTTAACCTCTGTACCCAACGTGGGGCTTGAACTCAGGAGATCGAGAGTCTCATCCTCTTCTGACTGAACCAGACAAGCACTCCTGAATTTTTATAAGTTTAAAATCAGCAAGTCTTGAAATAATGCAATCTCCAATTTTGCTTACTTTTTTCAAAAATGTTAGGATACTCTAGTCCTTGTTTTCCCATAAAGATTTTAGAATTACCTTTTTCAATATCCAAAAATATTCTGCTTGGATTTAGACTATGGTCAGGTTAAAACTAGAGATAAATTTGGGAAGAAATGACAGCTTAATAATATTGAGTCTTCTAATCAGTGAACAACTAGTATTTATCCACTTATTTAAATTCTTAAAATTTTCTTCCATCAGCACAGTGTTTAACATGCATAATCCTCCATACCTTTTGTTAAATTTATATCTAAGTATTTCACATTTTTGGTGCCATTTTAAGTAATTCTATATTTTAATTTCTAATTTCTAATAGAAATAAAATTGACTTCTCTATGTTAACCTAATATCCTGCAACCTTGCTAAATTCACTTATTCTAAAGGATTTTTTTTTAAAGATTTTTAAATTTTTCAGTAATCTCCACACCCAATATGGGGGTCAAACTCACAACCCCAAGATCAAGAGTAGCACGTTCCACCAACCAAGTCAGCCACGCACCCCTATCAAAAGAGGTTTTTGTAGATAGTTTGGGATTTTCTATGTAGTAATGTCCTCTATGAGTAGAACTCATTTTAGGGCAGCCTGGGTGGTTCAGCAGTTTAGCACCGCCTTCAGCCCAAGGCCTGATCCTGGAGACCAGGATTGAGTCCTGCGTTGGGCTCCCTGCATGGAGCCTGCTTCTCCCTCTGCCTGTGTCTCTCATGAATGAATAAATAAAATCTTAAAAAAAAAAAAAAGAACTCATTTTACTCCTTTCTAATGTGTATGCTTTATAGTTCTTTTCCTTTTATTATTGCACTGGCTAGGACTTCTGTATGATGTTGAATAGGAATGGTGAAAATGGACATCATTGCTTTGTTCAGTCGTATTGGGAGAGGCATTCAATGTTTCATCATTATAGTGTTAGCTGTAATTTTTTGTAGATGCCCTTTATCAGATTGAAGAATTTCCTTCTACTTCTAGTTTGCTAAGAATTTTGATGAATGAATGTTGAATTTTGTCAAATGCTTTTTTGGTATCAATTGATATGATCATGTGGTTTTAATATGGTAGATTACATTAATTTTTAAATTTAAAAAGAATGCAGCCTTGCATTCTTAAATCCCATAATACATGAAATGTTATCTTTGTTTCGTATTGCTGAGTTCACTATGCAAATATTTTATTGAGTACTTTTGTTTCTATATTATTTGTTCATCATGAATATTGGTCTGTAGTTTTCTTGTACTGTCCTTGTCTGGTGTTAGTGTCAGAATAATGCTGGTTGCATAAAATGAGTAGAAAAAGTGTTTTCTCCTCTTTTATTTTCTGGAAGTGATTATGTAGAAATGGTATTGGTATTTCTTCCTTAAATATTTATTAAAGGGACCCCTGGGTGGCTCAGCAGTTTAGCCCCTGCCTTCAGCCCAGAGCATGATTCTGCAGTCCTGGGACCGAGTCCCATGTCAGGCTCCCTGCATGGAGCCTGGCTCTCCCTCTGCCTGTGTTTCTGCCTCTCTCTCTCTGTCTTTCATGAATAAATAAATAAAATTTATATATATATATATATATATATTTGTTAGAATTCACTGCTAAAATAATATGAGCCTGGAGTTTTTAATCTATGTATTCAGTTTCTTTAATAGATTTAAGAATATTCAGATTACATATTTCATCTTGAGTGAGTTTTGGTACTTTGTTTCTTTTAACATTATTTTTAAGATTTTATTTATTTATTCATGAGAGACACAGAGAGAGAGGCAGAGACACAGGCAGAGAGAGAAGCAGGCTCCATGCAGGGAGCCCGGCATGGGACTCGATCCTGAGACTCCAGGATCAGGCCCTGGGCTGAAGGCGGCACTAAACTGCTGAGCCACTGGGGCTGCCCTGGTACTTTGTTTCTTTCAAAGAATCAGTCCATTATATCTAAGTTGCAAAATTTATAGCTATAGAGTTGTTCATAGTATTTGCTTATCCTCCTAATAATAGCAGTAGGTTTTGTAGTGATACCATTTCTACTATTGGTAATGTCTCTTTTCTCTTATTTTTCTTGATAAGTCTGACTAAAGGTTTATCAATCTTAGTGATTTTCACAAAGAATACACTTTTTGGTTTCACTCATGTGTCTTTTATGTTTTCAATTGTATTAATTTCTGCACTTATTTTTAAGTTTAAATATATTTTTAAGTATAAGTTTGGGGTTTATTTTGACTTTGTTTCCTAATTTAAGAGGAAGCTTAGATTATTGATTTGAAATCATCTTGTCTTCATTTAATACTATAAATTGCCCTCTAAATATTGTTTTAGCTGCATCCATCAAATTTTAATACGTTACATTTTCATTTTCAGTTCAAAATAAAAGCATAAAAGAAAACCATATTTACAGAATTTTGGCAACTTAGAGAAAATGAACCAATTCCTCAAAAACCACAAATTACCAAAATTCACCCAAGATGAATAAGCAACCCTAAATAGTACCATAACTATTAAAGAAATTTCATTTGTAATTAAAATCTTCTGAAAACAAATTTTCCAGGCTGAAGTCATTTCATTGGTGAATTCTCCCAAATATTTAAAGAAGAATAGTACTAACAGTAAATGATCTCACTTGAAAAATAGGAGGGAACACTTCCCAACTCATTTTATAAAGCTAACATTACTTTATTTTAAAAACCAGACCAGAATAGTACAAGAAAACTACAAGAAAAAAACATGATCATATCACTTGATGCTGTATTAATTGATACAACAAAGATATTTGAAGGTTAAGAGTTATGATTAAGAAAAAAAATTAAAATAAATTTAAAAAATAAGGCAAATTTAGCTCATGACAAAGGAACAAATGCCTTTCCCCTAAAATTGGATATTAGGCAAGGGTGTCCACTCTCACCACTCATTTTCAACATCTTACTGGAAATCCTTGTCAATACAATAAGGCCAAAAAAATTAAAATGCATATGGACTGGAAAAGAAATTTGTTTCTAATCACAGATGTCATGGTTGTCTACATATAAAATCCCAAGGAGGGATGCTTGGGTGGCTCAGGGTTTGGGTGGTCTGCCTTTTTTTTTTTTTTCACTCTTAATATCACTTTTATTTAATATACACTACATGCACATGATGCAGGTAGGGAAAGAATCCATGCATTAAAGACAAGACAGACTGGTACTATTGCCAAACGTGCACTGAGTCAATTAGGATGTTGCTCAAAGTTCTTTATACGTAATGGTTTCCATGAAAATAAGTGCAGAAGCAGAAATGTGTATACATCCCAAAAGATCTTCTTCACTTGGTTTCCTGTGCTTTCTTTGCATTCTGTTTTTCTTATGCCTTTTCTACTAGTGGTATTAACTGCTGGTGTTCTGCTAAAGTCTTTAATAATTATATAATGAGAGGCAGGTAATTATGCTTCCTTCTGATATTTTCAATCAGGGCGTGATCACAGAGTGCTGGGATCGAGTCCCACATCGGGCTCCCTGCAGGGAACCTACTTCTCTCTCTGCCTGTGTCTCTGCCTCTCTCTCTGTTGCTCATGAATAAATAAATATTTAAAATAAATGAATAAGTAAATAGAGGTAGATTCACATTCAATTCTGTAACATCATGAAATTACATTTAGTAATTTATGTAGGTACAGCACTGGGAAGGATGGGAAGCCCTTGTCCATATTATTCACATCTACTGGTTCTACTTGAGTGTCCCACACATGGACATCCTTTTGTTATGGGTGGAAGCAAAAAAATACTTGAATATCTCCAACCATCAAGGTATATACAAATTAGTAAATCACATCAGGGACAAAACCAGCTTTTGAAATGTTAATGGTTGGAGATCCCAGGGTGGCTCAACGGTTTGGCCCCTGCCTTTGGTCCAGGGCGTGATCCTGGAGACCCGGGATGGAGTCCCACATCAGGCTCCCTGCATAGAGCCTACTTCTCCCTCTGCCTGTGTCTCTGCCTCTCTGTGTCTGTCATGAATAAATAAAATCTTTAAAAAAAATATTAATGGTTGATTTGGAGGACAATCTCATGGGGTTTTGAAAGGAGTAGCATATTTCTAGTGGTAAAGCTTAAATGCCAGGTTGAAAGAAAGCTTAAATGACAAGTTGAAAGAAAGAAAACTGACCAAAAAACAAGTACATTCAGAGAAAATTATTTATCATCAAAATATTTCCTTTGAAGATCCATGGCACACAACTTTTTTAAATGATTTTTTTAAAAACCATAATGAGAGGGGCTTCTGGGTGGCTCAGTCAGTTGGGCATCTGCCTTCGGCTCAAGTCATAATCTCAGAGTCCAGGGATCAAGCCCGGAGTTGGGCTTTGTGCTCCGTGGGCAGTCTGCTTCTCCCTTTCCCTCTCCCCTGGCCCCTCCCCCTGCTCATTCTCTCTCTCTCAAATTAATTTATAAAAACCATAATGAGATATCACTATTCACCTACTAGAATGGCTAAAATAAAAAATACTGGTGGGGCACCTGGCTGGCTCAGTCAATTGAGCATGTGACTCTTGATCGCAGGGTTATGAGTTTGAGCCCCACGTGTGGCATAGAGTTTTACTTAATTTTTTTTTTAATTTTAAAAATATACTGGCAATATCAATTACTGACAAGGACATAGAACAATTGGAACTTTCATTCATTGCTGGTGGATCATGCAAAATGTACAGCCACTATGGAACACTCCTTAGCAATTTCTTTGAAAGTAAACATGTGGGATATCTGGGTGGCTCAGCGGCTGAGCCTCTGCCTTTGTTTTAGGATTGGATTCCCAGAGTCCCAGGATCAAGTCCAACATTGGGCTCCTTGCATGGATGGATCCTGCTTCTCCTCCCCTCTGCCTGTGTCTCTGCCTCTTTTTCTGTGTCTCATGAATAAATAAATAAAACCTTTAAAAAAGGAAGGGGGAGGGGTGCAGCCTGGGTCACTCAGCGGTTTAGCGCCGCCTTCTGCCCAGGGTGTGATCCTGGAGACCCGGGATCAAGTCCCACGTCAGGCTCCCTGCATGGAGCCTGCTTCTCCCTCTGCCTGTGTCTCTGCTTCTCTCTCTCTCTGTCTCTCATGAATAAATAAATAAAATCTTTTAAAAGATAAATAAGTAAATAAAATTAAAAAAATAAACATGCATCTACATTATGAGCCAGCAATCCCTCTTCTGTGTATTTACCCTAAAGTAATTGAAATTTATATTTCCACAAAAAGCTGTATAGCAGTTGTATTCATAACTGCAAGAAACTGAAAACCACCCTAATGTCCCTCAAGAGTTGGATGAATAGGGGATCCCTGGGTGGCACAGTGGTTTGGCACTTGCCTTTGGCCCAGAGCGTGATCCTGGAGACCAAGGATCAAATCCCATGTTGGGCTCCCGGTGCATGGAGCCTGCTTCTCCCTCTGTCTGTGTCTCTGCCTCTCTCTGTGTCTCTCATGAATAAATAAATAAAATCTTTTTTAAAAATTTGCAGAACTATCACAAGAATACATATACACATATATGTATGTGTGTTTGTGTGTGTGTATATATATATATATATATACACCACATTCTATTGATCATTCATTCATTGATATAGAAGGGTTACTTATACTTTAACAGTGTGAATAATGCTTCTATGAACATGGATATACCTGTTTGGGTCTGTGCGTCACTTTTCACATATACTCAGAAGTGGAATTTTTGAATCATATCATTAGGTGTTCAATATTTTGAAGAGCTGTCATACCTTTTTCTGCAGCAACTGCACCATTTTATGTTCCCACTGCCGTGGATTTTTTTAAGCCAAGAATAAAGATATTTGCACTCAGGCAGAATTATATAATTAAATAAATTATTTCCTATGTTCGGTTTAAACATAAAATTCTGTGATTCTGTTACAACTAATTTAATGGTAAGATTTGTGAACTGATTTATAAAATTAAACATAATTTCTAAAGTTGTCTCTGGGAGAAAATACCTTCATAGATTCCCTATTTGGCTTAACAAGTTGTTTTATACTTGAGAATGCCAATACTGGGAATATCTAGAATGTATTTAAATCAATGCAGTAAGCCCAATTTAATGGAACCAGTCTGCCGCCTTGTGGAATTTTAATGCAATTTAAATTTTACAAATTGAGAGGAGGACTATAATTTAGAAATGATGCTATCTGTGTTCAACTATTAGGTTTTTCCCCTCCGTGTCAATTTAAAGAACCAGTTTTATTTAACATATCTGTGCACGATCTCTGTGAAAATAACTTTAAATGCTGCCTAATGGACACAAATATTTGAATAAACCTAAAGGTATTTCCTGTTCTTTGCCAGGAGGAAGGCACACACAGAGACATGAATTATGGGGTTACGGTAAAGATTCAAATCACTCTTCATCGTAATAAAAAATTATATATTACAAAATTTCTCACTCATGAGACAAGATACAACTCAAAAATATAACTGTCTACATCATGATGAATCATAATAATAAGCCAGATCCAAAAGGGCACATATCCTTTTTTTATCGTATGGTGTTTCCATAAAAAAAATAAAAATAAAAAAATAAAAAAGTTCCCTACCTCCGCTTTATTGTAGCTGAAAACACTCAACAAATGGAAAAAGGTT
Source organism: Canis lupus dingo (assembly GCF_003254725.2). Classification (NCBI taxonomy): domain Eukaryota; kingdom Metazoa; phylum Chordata; class Mammalia; order Carnivora; family Canidae; genus Canis; species Canis lupus. Next base: position 53,783,673 of record NC_064249.1, read on the forward strand.
ATGAAGTAAAAATGATAGCATTTATTAAGGTCTGTTATAGGCTTATACATAATTCTCTCAATCCTTAGGATAACTCTACAAGATAGACCTGATTAGTTACAAGTTGCAAATGAAGAAAATGAAGTTTGGTTAAATTCATTGGCTTGATGAAAGTCTCAGGGCTACTAGATGCCACAGAAGAGGCTTAACCTCCTATTAGTCTTTAAAGCTGAAATATTTGGGAGTTCAAGATAAGCACCCCTATCTTAAAAGAGATCTCGCAGTCTGATGTCTAATGTCTTTTTTCTCCATTTCCTTTGAAACTTATGATTCCATTATTAGAGATGAGGCACATATCCTGAGCTCTGTGGGGTTGGCTGGTTATGGATTTTTTTAATTCAATTCAGTGGAAGTGCATGGTGCTGGATAGGGAGGCATGAAGTAGCAAGATAATTGCCTGCCAAACAGGCTGAACTTGTTGGGCTGCACCATAAAATGCCAGCCTTTGAACAAAGGAGAACCATCCTAGTATTTTAAGACCTGTCTAGAACATACTCTAATTGTTCTAGAGAAACACTGCCAAATAGGTAGGCATGTTCATAAATGTCAGACCAGCATGATGGATCTGAAACCATTAATTCAGCAAGTATTTATTGAGCTCCTACTATGACCAGATGCTGTTCTACACAGTATTTTGTTAATTAGAAAAATAGATAAAAATCCCCACCCTAATAAAACTTTAGTAAGAACAGACAGACAATAAAATAAGATAAATAGGCAAGTTATATAGTGTATTACAAACTGATATTTTAGGGTACCCGGCTGGCTCAGTCGATGGAGTGTGTGACTCTTGATCTTGGGGTCGTGAGTTCAGGCCCCATGTCAGACATAAAGCTTACTTTTTTAGTGATATTTTACCCCAACAAAGAGGTGGGATAATGGAATCAGATATTCTCCTGAAAAGTCCCAAGGAAGATATTCCTAAATCTAATAGTCCATTCCCATCCTCCTCTTGGTCTATAAGCAACATTTGACATTTGATCATTTACTCTTTCGAATGCATTCTTCAGGGTTTCTAGGACTCCACACTAGTTTCCTCCTAACTCAATGGCTATTCCTTCAGATATGTTTAGTCTATTTCTTCTCCTTTCCCCACTTCTAAATACTGTAAGGCCCTGAGTTCAGTCTTGATCATCTCTCACTGGGTTATAACGAGTGCCTGGTCTCCCTGACTTGCTGCCACCTCTTACCCAGCCTCTCCTCAACACAGCAGCTAGAATGGGGTTTTTCTTCTTTTTTCATTAAAATGTAGGTAAGATAATGCCATTTTTCTGTTCAACACTTTCCAACATTTCTCCATCTTAGAGTAAAAGCCAAAGTCCCTGCAGTGGTCTACAAGGCACTGTATGCTTGTTCTTCCCTCCTTGGACTTCGTCTTACTCTCTGCCTCCTCTTACTCTCCTCTCTGATCACTGCCTCCAGCCACATGAGTTTTTGCTGTTTCTCGAACCACCAGGCACAACCCAGACCCAAGGCCCTTGCATTTGCTGTTGCCCCTGCTGGGAACTCTCTGAAACAGCTGCCTGGCCCATGCTTCTCCTTTAGATCTCAAAATGTCATCTTAGGAAGGCTTCCCCTGGCTAAGCAATTTAAAAAATCCTAACATGGGCAGCCTGGGTGGCCCAGCGGTTTAGCACTGCCTTCAGCCCAGGGCATGATCCTGGAGACCCAGGATCGAGTCCCATGTCGGGCTCCTTGCATGGAGCCTGCTTCTCCCTCTGTCTGTGTCTCTGCCTCTCTCCCTCTCTTTGTGCCTCTCATGAATAAATAAATAAAATCTTAAAAAAAATAAAAATCCTAACACAAATGCATAATGCATAACAAATGTATGCATTATACATACAAATATTTTAACACATACTACTATCCCCCCAACCAATTACTTTTGCTCATGACACCCCAGCACAAGGTGTATTTACACTTACATACATGGTTCATTCTTTACCACCATAAAAGCTATATGGGGAGGGGGATCCCTGGGTGGCTCAGCGGTTTAGCGCCTGCCTTGAGCCCAGCGGGTGTGATCCTGGAGTCCTGGAATCGAGTCCCACATCGGGCTCCCTGCATGGAGCCTGCTTCTCCCTCTGCCTGTGTCTCTGCCTCTCTCTCTCTCTCTCTGTCTCATGAATAAATAAATAAAATCTTTTTAAAAAGCTACATAAGGGACAGAGTTTTTTGTCTGTTTCATTCATTGCTGTATCCCCAGTGCCTAGCTTATGTTAGGTGTTCCCTATGTAGCTGTCAAAGACCACGAGGAACAACACACCAGTCATTGAACAAGTTGGGTTTTTAGCTGTTGTAATGAGGGAGAATGTACGCTAGGAGGAACCATGGAGCGGCTGAGTTCAGGGACGTTAGGAAGCACTTAGGTTTTTTTTTTTTTTTTTTGTAATATTTATTTATTTATTTATGATAGACATAAATATGGACTCTATTGACTGCCCAACAGAGGCTGGAGGAATAATGGACTAGGATATTGTAGAAGTAACTAAGGCACTGAATGGAAGGCTGGACCTAATGGCCCCAGATTTCTGTGTAGGTCTGTGAAGATCTGCCAAAGCTCACCTGGCCTCCCAGCTTTCTTCCTATGAAGTTCCCAGTAAGAATCTGACACTGGCAGAGTGCCTGGGTGGCACAGTCAGTTAAGTTGTTTGACTCTTGTTTTTAGCTCAGGTCATGATCTCAGGGTGGTGAGATGAAGCCCAGGTGTTAGACTCTGCCCTCCGCACACAGTCTACTTGAGATTCTCCCTCTCCCTCTCCTTCTATGTCTCCCTCTACTCTCGCTTTCTCTCTAAAATAAATAAATATTTTTATTCATTTGAGAGAGAGAGAACATGAGTGGAAGGGAAAGGCAGAGGGAGAGGGAGAAGCAGAGGTCCCACTGAGCAGAGAGACCAAAGTGGGGCTCGATCCCAGGTCCCTGAGATCATGACCTGAGCTGAAGGCAGATGCTCAACCATCTGAGCCACCTAGATGCCCCTAAATAAATAAATCTTAAAAAAAAGGGGGGGATCCCTGGGTGGCGCAGCAGTTTGGCGCCTGCCTTTGACCCAGGGCGCGATCCTGGAGACCCGGGATCGAATCCCGCATCAGGCTCCCAGTGCATTGAGCCTGCTTCTCCCTCTGCCTGTGTCTCTGCCTCTCTCTCTCTCTCTCTCTCTGTGATGACTATCATAAAAAAAAAAAAAAAAGAATCAGACACTGACTACTATAAGATGAAAAAGAAGATCTCTCTGTTCTTGAGGATTTTATGGTCTAGAGGTGAAGACAGAAATGAAATCAAACATAGGCAATGTAGTTCTTAAGAGGAGTTCTGAAGACGTTGTTCTCACTGGGGGCCAATGTTGCCCGCTATTGGACATTTGGCAACATACGGGAACAGTGTCGGTTGTCACAGAGGGGAGGAGGAGTGCTACTTGTATTTAGAAGTAGAGGCCACAGATGCTGCTAAGTATTTTATACAAAAATCAAGAGTCAGGGGGCACCTGGGTGGCTCAGTGCTTGAGGGTCTGCCTTCGACTCAGGTAGTGATCCTGGGGTCCTGGGATCAAGTCGTGCTTCAGGCTCCCCGCAGGGAGCTTGCTTCTCCCTCTGCCTATGTCTCTCCCTCTCTGTGTCTCTCATGAATAAATAAATAAAATCTTTAAAAAAAATCAAGAGTCTAATGCTTAACTGACTGAGCCACCCAGGTATCCCATAAAATTTACCATTTCAGCCATGTTTTAGGGTATAATTTAGTGTCATCATGTCTATTTACAATGTTGTGCAATTATCACCGCTATTTGCTGAACTTTTTATTCATCACAAACAGAAATTCTGTACCTGAGACAGTAACTCCTCATTCTTTCCTCTGCGCAGTCCCTGGTAACTTCTGTTCTACTTTTTGTCTCTGTACATTTGCCTACCTAAGGTACCTAGTATAGGTGGAATCAGACAATATTTGTCCATTTATGTCTGGCTTATTTCACTTAGCATATTGTTTTCAAAGTTCACCTGTGTTGTAACATGTATCCGAATTTAATTACTTTTAATGGTTGAACAACATCCAGTTATATGTGTATACACTGCATTTTGTTTGTACACATATCTGTTGATTCTAACCAATTTTTAAAATGAAGTTCTTTATTGGAGAAAGGGCAGACAGTTGCAGGAAGGATATTGTTTGCATGTTTAAAGGGATAGAAGGCAGTAGAAAATGCAATTGCATAGGATTCAAGAAATAGAGAAGTTTGGCATTGCTAGAGGCTCAAGAACATAGGGAAGCTGTGAAAAATGGGGCTGCTGAGAATAGTGGAACTCAATTAATGTGAACCTTGCACACCATACTAAGCATATGATCTTTTCCTTGTAGGTAAAGGGAGCCAGTGGAGGTCCTTCTCTGGCCCCAATCAAAATATATTTATTCTTTTTCTCAATCCATGCTTATGGTCACAAACTCAAACCATCCTGAAATATATACACTGTAAGGAAGAAATTATCTGTTTTCTTACCCATGGAGCTAACCACTAACAGTTTGATGTATATCTTGTTTTAAAGCTCATCAGCTGAAAAACCACAAGAACTACTTAAAATTAGGGGTTTGGGGGGTAGCTTTTTCTTTTTCTTTCTTTACTTTTTTAATTTTTATTTTTTTTAATCTTTTTTTTAATTTTTTAAAAAATTTTATTTATTTATGATAGGCACACAGTGAGAGAGAGAGAGAGGCAGACACACAGGCAGAGGGAGAAGCAGGCTCCATGCACCGGGAGCCCGACGTGGGACTCAATCCCAGGTCTTTACTTTTTTTAAAGTAATCTCTACACTCATTGTGGGACTCAAAGTCATGACCTTGAAGGAGTGGTGTGCTCTCTCGACTGAGCCAGCGAGGCACCCCTAAAGTGAGGTTTATTTAGTTTGCTGCAGCAAGGGAGAATGTGCATCAGAGAAACTGTGGATGTGTCTTTGGGAAAGAATTGGGAGGGGCTTATTATAACGTTTGAGCTTGTGTTGGCTGATTCTGTGGGGGTTAAGGAAAGCAGGGGTCTGTTCTGGATCGGGTGCTGGCCAGAGGCAGGGGTAATTTGGTGAGTGGGTAGATCTTTGGTAATTTTTATCTACAATGCCTAAGAATTAAGGTGGGGTTAGAAATATCATTGGTGTTGGTAAAGGACCTATAATCATTTATGTTATTTATAAGAGGAAGATGTTAGCAATTTATTGTGGTTTCAAAATGACCTTCACTCTGTTTTATTTCACTACAGTCACAGAATGGCCTTGTCTAATAATTGTTTATATCCTGTGAGAGTAGTTGATGTTTTGTTGGAAACACTTTAGACTAGTTATCTGCTTGCAGGGTTATCTTTTTCCTTTCTCACTTCCCCCTTTTAGCAGGGGACAGATGAAGTCAGCCTGCAGGATCTATTATTCTGTGAAGTTCAGATCCATTGTCAAGATTCCATTGATTGGAAGGTTGCTTAGAGAACATCATCTGTTATTGAATTAAAGTCAGTACTTCGTGTTCCTTTTGTTGGAAGATGAGCTGTTGAATCATCTGATGTGACAAAGGCTGTATGGCAGGCAGTATTTACATGAATGGGAAAATCAGTCGAAGTACCTGATCTCCTAATTTATTTGTTTCCTGGAACATTTTTGTAATCCTAAAGATTTCAGAGAAGTCTGTAGGGATGTAAGTACAGTTGACCCTGAACAAGGTGAGGTTTTTTTTAAGGGTTCCAACCTCCTTGCACAGTCAAAAATCCATGTATAACTTTTGACTCCTCCAAAACTTAACTACAAGTAGCTTACTGTTGACTGGGCTTTACCAATAACAGCACATATTTTGTTATATACATTATATACTGTATTCTTTTTTTATAAAGATTTTATTTATTTATTCATGAGAGACACACACACAGAGAGAGAGAGAGAGAGAGAGAGAGAGAGAGAGAAAGGCAGAGACACAGGCAGAGGGAGAAGCAGACTCCATGCAGGGAGCCTGATGTGGGACTCAATCCTGGGTCTCCAGGATCATGCCCTGGGCCAAAGGCAGGCACTAAACCGCTGAGCCACCCAAGGATCCCTATATACTGTATTCTTATAATAAAGTAAGCTAGAGAAAAAATGTTAAGAAAATCCTAAGGAGGGATCCCTGGGTGGCGCAGCGGTTTAGCGCCTGTCTTTGGCCCAGGGCGCGATCCTGGAGACCCGGGATCGAATCCCACATCAGGCTCCCGGTGCATGGAGCCTGCTTCTCCCTCTGCCTGTGTCTCTGCCTCTCTCTCTCTCTGTGACTATCATAAATAAATAAAAATTAAAAAAAAAAATTTAAAAAAAAAAAAATAAAAAAAAAAAGAAAATCCTAAGGAAAAGAAAATACATTTACAGTACTATACTGTAAAAAATTCATTTATAAGTGGGCCCATGCAGTTCAAACCCGTGTTGCTAAAGGGCCAGCCAAACATTTTTAAGATAGCACATATCCCACCTTGAGAGGCTAATCTATCTGGAGCTGCTCTATTTTCATCATTGCCTATTCAAGTTTATGAACTTTGGAGAGGGATTCTAAGAAATTAGTGGCTTACCTTTACCTTTGCTGCTATTTCCTTAACTTACCATGTAAAATCCGCCCCCTAACCCCCCTAACCCCTGCCACAACACACATACTTTTTGGTGGACAGTAAAGTCCCTTCCTAGTATGACATGATAGGGATTATAAACCTTTGAATACCTTGTCTGTTGCAGTGTAAGCTGTATAAAAAGTTGCTGGTGTGGCACCTGGCTGGCTCAGTTGGTAGAGTGTGCCACTCTTGATCTTGGGGTCATGAGTTCAAGTCCCACATTGGGGGACTTAAAAGAAAAAAAAAGAATTGTTAGTAACTGAAGCTAATTAACTAGGAAATCAATGGAATTTTTACCATTGGGAACTGAGGAAAGATAGTAGTAGTGGGAACTGGGTGGCCCTCCAAGGAAAGTGGATACAAACATAGCAACTGGTTTTATTATATGTTCTAGGTAAATCATAAGAAAATCACACTAGGTATTAGACTCAGTACCAATGACCAACTAAAGATAAAAAGAACAGAGGTGCCTGAGTGGCTCAGTTGGTTGAGTGACTGACTCTTAATTTTGGCTCAGGTCATGATCTCAGGGTCTTAAGATCCAGCCCCAGGTCAGGCTCTGTGCTGGCCATGGAGTCTGCTTAAGATTCTCTCCCTCTCTCTCTCTCTCTGCTTCTCCCTCTATTCATGCTCTCTCTCTCTCTCTTAAAAAAAAAAGAAAAGAAAAGAAAAGAAAAGATAAAAAGAACAATATTAAGAATAGGGCCTTTTTTTTTTAAGATTTTATTTAGGGCAGCCCCGGTGGCTCAGCGGTTTAGTGCTGCCTTCAGCCTAGGGTGTGATCCTGGAGATACAAGATGGAGTTCCACCTCGGGCTCCCTGCATGGAGCCTGCTTCTCCTTCTGCCTATGTCTCTGCCTCTCTCTTTCCCTTCCATATGAGAGACAGAGAAAGAGAGAAGCAGGCTCCATGCAGGGAGCCTGATGTGGGACTCAATCCTGGGACTCCAGGATCACCTCCCTGGGCTGAAGGCAGGTGCTCTACCACTGAGCCACCTAGGCATCCCAAAAATAGGGCCTTATAGGGATTGCACTCTAGAGGTATCAGGTGTCTTTTTTTTTTTTTTAAGATTTTGTTTATTTATTCATGAGAGACACACACAGAGAGAGGCAGATACACAGGCAGAGGGAGAAGCAGGCTCCATGCAGGGAGCCTGATGTGGGACTCGATCCCAGGACTCCTGGATCATGCCCTGGGCTGAAGACGGTGCTAAACCACTGAGCCACCCAGGCGTCCTGGTATCAGGTGTCTTAAGCAAAAGAGAGGAAGAAAAAATAACTAAAAAATAAAAAACAGGGGATGCCTAGGTGGCTCAGTATTTAAGCATCTGCCTTCAACTCAGGTCATGATCCTGGGGTCCTGGGATGGAGTCCTACATTGGGCTCCCCACACGGAGCCTGCCTCTTTCTCTGCCTGGGTCTCTGCCTCTCTCTCTGTATCTCTTATGAATAAATAAATATGATCTTTAAAAAATAAATAAATAAGAAGCAAGAGAGCCTGGCTGGCTCAGTCAATAAAGCATGCAACTCTTCATCTCAGGGTCATGACTTTGAGGCCCACATTGAGTGTAGAGATTACTGAAGGAAGGAAGGAAGGAAGGAAGGAAGGAAGCAAGCAAGCAAGCAAGCAAGACATTAGAACATAATAATCTTTGTTTGCAGGTATTTGGATCTAGTTCTGTGGGTCTAGGGTCAGAATGTGTACTCCATGCAATTGAAAACTTGATCTGAAGATCTTGGGTGTATGCTTTTCCTATCTGTAGTCTTCTGCTTCTGGAGAATTCCTAAGACTCCCCACATAAGGAACTCTGCCTGGAACAGTATTCTAGTATATGGTGATTCCAAAACATGTCTGCAAGTTGTTAGCACTCCTTCCATCAAGAGGTTGAGTCTGCGTCCCTACTCCCATGAGCTTGGGTGGGCTTTGACTTTCTCATCTAATAGAATAAAGTAGAAGCAATGTTGTGTGACTTCCAGCGGCCCCTGGGACACTAACTCTAATCATGGAAGGGATCTGCCTACCCTGAGGCTACCATGTGTAGAGGTAGGTGTAAAGGAGAGAGGGAGAGAAAGAGAGAGAGATTAGAAGAGAGATGGTCTGGAGGGCCCTGCTGTTTCACCTCCCAGTTGTCTGAGTCTTCCTAGCCTAGACACTGAACATATGAGTGATGAAGGCTTTGGCATGACTCTAGCCACTCTCTGGCTATTACTTTATGTAAGACTCTGAATGAGAACTACCTAACTGAGCGCAGTTGATTTCCCAGATTTTTTAGTAAAATAAAATGATTGTTATTGTTTGAAGTTCATGTTTTAAGGTGATTTGTTATGCTTCAAGAGATACCAAGAGCAAAATAAATTGAGGGTGGCTCGTGTCTTTCTAATCGGGAGATTTAAGTACAAGGATTAACACCTTGGATTTTTACCACTGTGTAAGTTGATAATAGTGGTCACTAATGTCCTTCCCATTGACGTTATTCTCTGATTTCCTTCAGAACTTAAAAGCTCTAGGTCTAAAATCAGGTAGAAACTGATTGTGTAGCTGTTATAGACAGTGGCAGTTCATAAAATTGGTGATAGAACTAAACAGCTTTCCCTAATTTATCATACTTAGTTCCATTATCAGAATACAGGAGAGTAGAATTATTTGGGGACTAATTTATGATAATTCTGAGAATTAGTAAATAATCTCCAGGGCCTTTAATTTAGTTCATGAAATATTATACATGCTTCAGTTGACAGGAATGTTTAAACCTGGAAACCTATAAGTAAAATCTATTGTAGGCTATTTTTGTACAGCCCTTGTACATGAGCATTAATATGATACTTTTTATCTTACTTTTTTTGGAAATAATCTCTATGCACAATGTGGGGCTTGAAGTCATGACCCCGAGAAAAAGAGTCACACGTTCTATGAATCATTCTATGGGCATCTAGGTGCCCCTCGTATGCTTCCTTTAATCTGAGAAGTACATCATTGAAACATATATATATTAGTAGTTTATACATAATTTAACTTAGAAAGACTAAACTTTTTTAGTTTGTAAATTTTCTTTTTTTTTTAATGTTATTTATTTATTCATGACAGACACAGAGAGAGAGAAAGAGAGGCAGAGTCACAGGCAGAGTGAGAAACAGGCTCCATGCAGGGAGCCTGAGGAGGGACTCGATCCTGGGTCTCCAGGATCACACCCCAGGCTGAAGGTGGCACTAAACTGCTGGGCCACCCCGGCTGCCCTGTGAGTTTTCTTTTATCTTAAATTTGGTAAATATAAAAGCCCTCACAGCAGTTTTGGGTCAATTAAAATTTGGAAAATATATGAAATAAACCTAATTATTCCTATTAGGCTTTTTTTTTTTTTTGGTACTGAGATAATATGCACATAACACAGAATTAAGCATTTTATTTATTTATGTCTTTTTTTTTTTTTTTTGTAATCTCTATACCCAACATGAGGCTTGAACTCACAAATCACATGCTCTTCAGACTAAGCCAGCCAGGAACCCCAGAATTAACCATTCGTTTTTTAATTATTTATTTTTATTTATTATTTTTTAAAGATTTTATTTATTTATTCATGAGAGACATAGAGAGAGAGGCAGAGACACAGGCAGAGGGAGAAGCAGGCTCCACGCAGGGAGCCCGATGTGGGACTCGATCCCAGGTCTCCAGGATCACGCCCTGAGCCAAAGGCAGATGCTCAACCACTGAGCCACCCAGGCATCCCTTATTTTTTATTTTTTATTTTTTTTTTAGAATTAAACCATTCTAACGTGTAAACTTGAGCACCGGGGTGGCTCAGTTAGTTAAGCATCTGCCTTAAGTTTAGATCATGATTTCAGGGTCCTGAGATTGAACCCCTCATTTGGGCTTCCCGCTCAGTGGGGAGTCTGCTTCTCCCTCTCTCTCTCTGCAGCTCCCCCTGCTTGTGCTCTTTTTCTGTCAAATAAATAAATAAAATCTTTAAAAAAAAGTGTAAACTTTAGTGGCATTTCACGCATCTGCAATGTGCTGCAACCATCACTTCTATCTAGTTCCAAAATATTTTCATCATTCCAAAAAAAAATCTCCATGAAACAGTCACTCCCTTGGTCCCTCTCCCCCAGCTTCTACCAAATGTTTCTATCCCTGGATTTACCTATGCTGGACATTCCATATAAATGAAGTCATATGATATGTTACCTTTGTTTCTGGCTTCTTTCTTTTCATATGATATGTGACCTTTGTTTCTGGCTTCTTTCTTTTTTTCTTTTTATAAAATATTTATTTATTTATTTATTTATTTATTTATTTATTTATTTATTTATTTATTATGAGAGAGAGAGGCAGAGACATAGAAGGAGGGAGAAGCAGGCTCCATGCCAGGAGCCAACACAGGACTCGATCCCGGGACTCCTGAATCGCACCCTGGGCCAAAGGCAGACGCTCAACCTCTGAGCCACCAGGGGCCCCTGGTTAAGGATTTTTGCTTCCATATTCATAAGTGACATTGGCCTATAGTCTCTTCTTGCAATAGGCTTCTCTTTTTAAGTTGAAGGGGCACAGCTCTTTATTATTTAATGCCCATTCCAGGAAAGCCAAAGATAGTTTATGGAAAAAATGCATTATTCTGAATTTAAGGCCTATATTTGGAAGGACAAAATCAAGAAATATAGTCAGAGGATATTATGAAAATAAGTCATAATTATCTAAGGGTAGGGGTGCCTAAGTAGCTGAGTCGGTTAAGCATCTGCCTTTGGCTCAGGTCATGATCTCAGGGTCCTGGAATCAAGCCTGAATTGGGCTCTCACTTTGGGCTCCACGCTCAGCAGGGAGTCTGCTTCTCCATCTCCCCCTGCCTTTCCTCCCTGCTCATGCTCTCTTCCTCTCTCTCAAATAAATACATAAATAAAATCTTTAGGGATCCCTGGGTGGCGCAGTGGTTTGGCGCCTGCCTTTGGCCCAGGGCGCGATCCTGGAGACCGGGGATTGAATCCCACGTCGGGCTCCCAGTGCATCGCGCTTGCTTCTCCCTCTGCCTATGTCTATGCCTCTCTCTCTCTGTGACTATCATAAATAAATAAAAATTTTAAAAAATCATCTTTAAAAAGATTACCTAAGGGCATATACAGCTACAACCAATATTTTGAAAACACAGCAATAAGTAGCAATGTCGATAAGCATAGATCTAACAGCTTCCTATGGAAAGCCATGTTTCACACATATACAGAATACTGTAGAAGTCCAGAGCAGGAGGAGCCAAATCAGAATGAAGACTAAGACAGAAGAGTTGGTGATTTCGCTGAGTCACTGAGAACAAAATCTAGATGGGGAGAGAATATATAAACTCTATGATTTTTTTTTAAAGATTTTATTTATTTATTCATGAGAGAGAGAGAGAGAGGCAGAGACACAGGCAGAGGGAGAAGCAGGCTCCATGCAGGGAGCCTGACGTGGGACTCGATCCCGGGACTCCAGAATCACGCCCTGGGCCGAAGGCAGGTGCTTAACTGCTGAGCTACCCAGGGATCCCCATAAACTATATGATTATAAATAATATAGATTAGTAGTGCGATTGCTAAATAAGGCATTCAAATCAGTAAATGATACAGGTATGAACTTTTTACATACATTGAACTGGTTGGGAAAGAAAAGAAGGTGGAAGTTATGGTGGTCATTAAATTTCAAATAGAATTGAAGTAGAGAATAAGCGAGTATGAAGAATTGGAATCTTAGGTGAAGACATAATTTGGGAATGATATTTAGCAATTTTGGTGGCTGCAAGGTTCATGGAAGGGAATAGCACTAAAGCTACTTTAAGGTCTCAGAAGACAGATAAGTTAAACTCTGCTTAAATTCAGGCTAAAAACTAGATTAAGGGGATCCCCAGGTGGCTCAGCGGTTTAACGCCTGCCTTCAGCCCAGGGTGTGATCCTGGAGTCCCAGGATCGAGTCCCACGTCGGACTCCCTGCATGGAGCCTGCTTCTCCCTCTGCCTATGTCTTTGCCTCTCTCTCTCTCTCATGAATAAATAAAAAAATCTTTTTAAAAATGTTATAAAAAAAATAAATAAAAACTAGACTAAACAGATGGGAAAAACAAAAGGACATACGATAGGGAAAGAAGAGTGAAGAGAAGGAAATAGACATTGAAGTGAGAGGAAAAGAGAATAGCATTATCTCACCTCTTTTTTTTATTATTATTATCTCACCTCTTGAGGTATCCTCTGAACCTCAAGTTGCAGTAACATTAAAAATGGGAATGATAAACTATAATCAAACAAAAAACATATATATATATTTTTTAAAGATTTTGTTTATTTATTCATGAGAGAGAGAGAGAGGCACAGACACAGTCAGAGGGAGAAGCAGACTCCATGCAGGAAGCCAGACTTGGGACTGGATCCCAGGACTCCAGGACCAGGCCCCTGGGCTGAAGGCGGTGCTAAACTGCTGAGCCACCCAGGCTGCCTCTCAAAATCATATTAATGCCTACTTGGTGTAAAGTTCTTGAACAGTGCTTCTCAAAACCCAAGAATTCCTGTGGTTTTTCATTTATCTTTTTTGAAGTTTATATTAATATTTGGAACGTGACAGTATCTTTCTGCTCCCTTTGTGAACCCATAGTACTGTGTCAAAATGTATAGGTTTTTCCTAGATCATATGTCATTTGTCACACGTCAAAATACTGGATTAATTATGGATTTTGAAATTATTTTTTAATTTTATCAGGAATACATAAACCAATAAATTTTATCAGGAATACATAACCAATTCTTGTAAAAAATAAAAACAATATACACATAGCTTAAGGGCTCCAATTCTGATCCTCTCTTTGACACTACTGTTAATGTAGTATGTATTCTCCTGCACTTTTTGCCATGCATTTACATACTTATGACCTCATATACAATATACACTTTTATTTTTTCAAGATTTTATTTATTTATTTAGAAAGAGAGAGCATGAGCAGGGAGTGGGGAGAGGCAGAGGCAGAGGGAGAAAAGAATCCCAAGCCGACTCCTCGCTGAGCAGGGAGGCCAATGGGGGAATTCAATCCCACAACCCCGAGATCACAACTCGTGCTGAAATTAAGAATCCGAGGCTCAAAGGCCTGAGCCACCCAGGTGCCCCACAATATACACTTCATAAACAAATGTGTATTTTTCATCCTGGAACTTAAAAAAAAAAACCTCCAATCCACCACTGGATTTATTAATCTTTTAAACTGCTACGTGTATTCTGCAATATGCAGTATCACAATTAATCTATTTATCTGCTGTGAATGAGCCACACCCAACTAGCCTACAGCAGCGCTGCTGTTTCCCTAGCATTGAGAGCAATTAGCGAAATTACAGGGTCACAGGGAAGGTGCAATTTTAAAGTATATCACACCAAATAGTCTTCCAAATTGGCTGTATCAATTTGCACGCCTATGTAGAGATTTTTAATCACCCTTTCTTTAACATACGGCTCTACCCCAGAAAAGGTGCAGGCTGGGCAAGCCCCACCCCTCCCCTGGCCAAAACCCCGGGGGCACGCCCCCTCGTGCGTCCCTTGCGCCAGCTTTGGCCCCGCCCTTCCGCTCAGAGGCCCGTCGCTTGGCCTTGCCTCTTCCGATGGGCGGGGCGTGGAGGGGCCCTGACGTCACTACCGGCCGGACGCCATCTTGCTGGTCTGCGGCCGGTCTTGGATGTGGCGGCAGCGGTGGTGAAGGCGTGGGGAAGGGTGGGGTGAGGGGGCGAGGCCGCAGCGCGGGCGGCGAAACTCTCCTCCCCTCAGCCCCACGGCGTGGGACGGCGTGAACGCGGTGTCGGAGGGATGTCAGCCTTCTCTGAGGCGGCGCTGGAGAAGAAGCTGTCGGAGTTGAGCAACTCGCAGCAGAGCGTGCAGACCTTGTCCCTGTGGCTCATCCACCACCGCAAGCACTCGCGGCCCATCGTTACGGTGTGGGAGCGGGAGCTGCGTAAAGGTGAGTGGCCCCGCCACCCGGCCTGTTCCCGGGTGTCGCCGGGACCCTCCTCCTCGCCAGCCCCATTCTCCCAGCGACCCCAGCTCCCCGCTGCCCGGCACCGCCCTGCCCGGCGCCCCGGGCTCCCTGGCGGCGGGGGTCTGCGGGCTGGGAGGAGCGGCGTGCACCGCGCTTCCCACCGAACCTGCGCTTAGTAGGTATTGTTGCGTAAGGATTAGAGGATTAAACAATAATAACGACAGCAAAACAAAACAAAACAAAAAACCCCTTCTGACTAAACACAGACGCAATAGCCAGGGGCTCAGGACTCTGTCCCTGATTGGGGCCAGAAATTCAGTCAGGTATTTTTTTTCATTCTCTTGATTATAATGGAGGATGGAGGTGGAAAAGGGAAGTGGAGAGACAAAACGATGGGTGGTATGGGGATGGGAGTTAATTCCATCATTTCTATAACACATCAACTCAATCTCGTAAAATTCGCAGGGGAATCTGAGTTTTGCAATTGGGGAATCTAAAACTGCATCTCTGCATGATGCAGTGGGAGAATCCTGAATTTGTAGATTTTAGAGGACTAGGATTCGGGGAATTCATGAATGCCTGGGTTGCAATTTCCTCACCTCGAAATGAAAACGTTAGATTGAGTGATCGAAAGCCCTTTTTGCTGTATGATTATGTATCTCTAGGGCAGCGTGCTTGTTTGCCAAAACATTAGTTCTCCTTGAAATGAAGTAAACTACTTTGAGCAGTAGTCTGTTCTCACTAAAATACTCAGAATCCTTTCAGTTCTGCAGAGCAACTTTTATCTGTAAGAACTGATTCTATGTCAGCGTGACTGAAAATAAAAATTTTTCATTTGTTTATGGAGTCTTGATTTGCACCTTAATTCATTGGGTCGAGAGAACGGGAACTCATTGTTTCAGACATCCTGATGTAGCCATATGATGGTTATTTACTAATTAGGGGTTTTAGCCACCGTATTTAATCAAAATAGATGCTTGTTTACTGACCCGTATGAAATCTGTATGAGGTATGGATATGAGGGCTAAAATATGGCATTGGCTATACGGAAGGAGAAAACTTGTCCTTAGGTATTTGCTTGTTTTTTTTTTTTTTTTTTTTTTCTTCTTGTGGTTTTAATGTCTTAGGAGAAGATGACTTAGAACCCTGTTTTTCAGTTCATATATAAGTGTGTGTGTGTGTGTGTGTGTATTGGCACTCAGGGAAGAGTTCATCTTCTGTGAGTGGCCAGAAACGTTTGAGAAAGGAATAGGTATATGAAGGTCTAGAAAATAGTTGTGAACTCTGAAAAGGTAGTAATTGTCTTTGCTTCTCCTATACTGTCCTGATTTCAAAATAAGCAAAAGGCTTGGAGGGAAGAGTTTTAGAAACACACATAGTCAATAAAGGATTGATACCCAGACTATCTTATAAACTACCAGAAATTAATAGATAAATAGCAGTATTGTTAAAGGCATTGCACATGAGAGAAAACCTGAAAGGCCAATAAACGATACATAATAATAGTAAAAAATAAACCAATGAGGTACCACTTTATACCCTTCAGTGTGCAAAAGTAAAAAAAGTATGACAGTATCAAGAATTGGTAAGGATGAGGAGAAACAGGAACTCTTATACTGCTGGTTTGAGTGTAAAAACGAGATCAACTTAGTGACCTCTTAGGAAGTTGAAGGTACAATAATCTTTGACCTAGTAGTCCTCCTCCTAGGAGTGTATCCTAGAAACTAGTATCTGTGCTCAAGAAATTTTGGATATTGCAACTTCTTAGTAACAAAATTAGGACCTGTTGGAGTATGGATAAATGTATTGTAATATTCACAGAACAGAATCCTGACCAGTAGTTGTCATGAAACAACATGACTGAATTAAAAAACAACAAACAAGCAAAATGTTGAGCTAAGAAAGCAGGTACAGACAATATGCCATTTGGTAAAGTTTGAAAACATGTAAAAACAAACAGTACTCTGTTTTGTTCACAGATACCTGTGTGGTTACAATTAAACATGCATAGTAATGATTAACATATTGCAAGATAATGGTTACCAAAAAAGGGAGAGAGGAAGTGAAAATGGATCTGTGTTACCTTGTATTTCATATATATATATATTTTAAGATATGATGCATGTGGGAAAATGATAAGATGTGCTATTAACTGGGTTTGAGGATATTTCCATACATTTAAATGCTTCATTATTAGAAAAAAAAAAGTCATATAAATAGATGCTTTAAGAGGAGAGTGGTGTTGAGTGATCATGGGGGTGGTGGCGGCGGTGGCGGTGGTGGTAGTGGTGGTGGTGATCATGCTGCTGCTGCTGCAGTTTTGTTTGGTCTTGGATTATCTGCCAAAAGTTTTCTTGGCATGACTGTACCTTTGTAGGACAGAGCCTCTGTGTCCCCCTCACCCCCACTGTGGAATTTTGCTCTTCAACTTTCGGATCCTTCATCGCTTGTAGCATAAAGATAAAGAATAATTTCCTGAATATCAGGCTTTGTTTGAGCCATCTTACTGTGATATTGTGAATTCTCACATTATCTCTACAAAATGTGTTTATAAAAGGAATGATCAAACTTGAAATAAGTCAAAGAATAAACTCAGTTGAACATTTTATATTAAACTTGACTTTCTTGAAATACTTAAAGGAGACAAAAGTGTAACACTAGTAGGAAAAATTACTGTTCAATATATGAGAATGAGTAGGTAAAATGATAATGTCACAGATGGTAATCATTCACTTTTGAAGATTTCCTTTCTTGTTCTATCTTCCTTATTTTTGCCTCCTTTAAAGAAGGAGAATTTCTGGAGAGGAGAAAAAAAAGAAATTTCTGTTTAGAGGGATATACCCCAAGGCCTTTATGAGGACTAATGTAGCTATAATATCCCTGAGAAATCCAATAGAGTGTAACCAAAAAACAAGAAGATTTTGTTGTTTTGTAACAGCTTTATTGAGATATAATTGACATATCACACAATTCACTCATTTAAAGTATGTAGTTCAGAGGTTTTAGTATATCATACAGATGTGAGTCTGCCACCACAATTTTAGAATGTTTCATCACCCAAAAAAGAAAACTGCCTTTTAGCCATCACCCCCGCCCCCCACAATCCCTTCCACCTTCCCCAGCCCCTAGGCAACTGTTAATTTACTTTGTCTCCATAGGTTTGCCTCTTCTTAGCATTTCAGTAAATGGAAGCATACAGTATGACATTTTTCATGATTGACTTCCTTTGGTTAGCATTAATGTTTTGCCAGCTCATCCATGTTGTAGCATTTATCAGTATTTCATTCTCTCTCTCTTTTTTTTTTTTTTTTAAAGATTTATTATTTACCTTGGAGGGCATGGATGGGAAGGGGAGAGGGAGAGGGAGAGAGTCTTAAGCAGACTCTAAGCTCTGAGTGGAGTCTGATGTGGGCTCAGTCTCATGACCTCGAGATCATGACCTGAGCCAGAGTCAGATGCTTAACCAACTGCACTACCCAGGTGCCCCAGTATTTCATCCTTTTTATGTCCAAATAATAATACATTATATGAATTTATTCATCAGTTGACAGATATTTGGGTTGTTTCCATGTTTTGCTATTATGAATAATATTGCTCTGAATATTTGTGTACAAGTTTTTGTGTGGATAGTTTTCATATTTTTTGGGAGTATACCTAGGGGTAGAATTGCTAGGTCATGTAGGATATCTATGTTTAACCTTTTTTTTTTTCAGGCATTTTAATTAAAAAAAATTATTTTATTTATTTATTTATTTATTTATTTATTTATTTATTTATTTATTTATGATAGTCACAGAGAGAGGAGGAGAGAGAGAGAGAGAGAGAGGCAGAGACACAGGCAGAGGGAGAAGCAGGCTCCATGCACCGGGAGCCCGATGTGGGACTTGATCCCGGGTCTCCAGGATTGTGCCCTGGGCCAAAGGCAGGCGCTAAACTGCTGCGCCACCCAGGGATCCCCTATGTTTAACCTTTTGAAGAACTGCTAGACTTTTCCACAGTGACTGCATCATACATTCCTACCAGCAGTGTAAGAGGATCTAATTTTTCTACATCTCTGCCAACAGTTATATTATCTTTTTTTTTTTTTTTTAAAGATTTTATTTATTTATTCATGATAGTCACAGAGAGAGAGAGAGGCAGAGACACAGGCAGAGGGAGAAGCAGGCTCCATGCACCGGGAGCCGGATGTGGGATTCGATCCCAGGTCTCCAGGATCTCGCCCTGGGCCAAAGGCAGGCACCAAACCGCTGCGCCACCCAGGGATCCCTTATCTGTCTTTTGATTATAGCTATTCTGTTGGGTGGTAAATTGGTGTATGGTTGTGGTTTTCATTTGCATTTCTCTTTTGGCTAAGGATGTTGAGGGTATTTTCATGTGCCTATTGGCCATTTGTATGTTGTCTTTGGAGAAATGTTTGTTCAGATCCTTGCTTTTTTTTTTTTTTTTTTTTTTTAAAGTATGCTCCATACCCATCCTGGAGCCCAGTGCAGAGCTTAAACTCAGCACCCTCAGATCAAGACCTGAGATCAAGAGTTGGACATTTAACCTACTGAGCCACTCAGGTGCCCTGATCCTCGCTCATTTTCAAATTGGGTTTTTGTTTTTTGATTAAGTTATAAGTGTTCTTTATGCATTCTGGATACAAGTCCCATGTCAGATCCATGACTTGCAGATTCTTTCTCTCATTCAATGGTGATTTCTTCCTCTCTTACCAGCTAGCTGTCTTTTGAACGCAATTATTTTAAATGCTGACTCCGTTTGGGCTGAATTGTAAAACTGTTAACATATATCACTAAATAAATTACATATTACATTCATTGCTATGGAAATAATGACCATGAACATAACAATTTACAAAACAACACTGACATTTGGCCTTTTTTTCTACACATGAACACAACAGCAACAATCTGTGAGAATTGTGGAAAACAAGATAGATAGAAAGTTCCTTGCAGTCGAGAGTTGCTGCCTTCAGTAGTCTAGTTGGTTGAATCCTTTACACTGGCTTCTGGTATGTTTTTCATATTTGAGTCCTAACAAAAATCATAATTGCCTCAACCCTTTAGAATATATTAATTCATCTTGTATTGATTATCTTTTATGTGCCAGGCATTGGCTATTCCAGTTCTTACATATCAAATGTATTTCAATAAAAAATAAACATATAAAAAGAAGAGTTTGTCCCTGTCCTCATAGAATTTAGTCTCATGGGGAGAGCTAGCAATAAGCAAGAAGATTATAAATATAAAGTTTATTTATTTAGTTATTTTTAAAGGTTTTATTTATTCATTCATGAGAGACACAGAGAGAGGCAGAGACATAGACAGAGGGAGAAGCAGGCTCCCTGCAAGAAGCCCAATGCAGGACTCGATACTGGGACCCTAGGATCACACCCTGAGCCAAAGGCAGACGCTCAACTGCTGAGCCACACAGGCACCCCTAAATATAAAGTTTAAATTAAGTTCATTAAAGTAGGAAAACCTTAAGTGGTTAAATGGGTGAAGGGAATTAGCTCTGTAAGGTGACTTTTACTAAAAGACCTCTAGGGAGCGGCATTCAGGTCCTGAGAATATGTGAAGACACTAAGGGGAGAAGAAGTAAGATGCAAAGAGCCAAACCTGGGAGTATTCAGCTGGTGAATGCTTGTTACTACTTTACCAAAAGTGACACCTAAAATATTATTTAGAAGTTAAATTTTTTTTTCTGTGTGTAATCATTTGCTAAAATCAGTACTTTGTGTTAAGTAAGCTGTATTAGACATCTTTCAGGGAACTAATTATCACTTTATATCATATGGAGTGCAGATTATGTCTTGGTTACAAAGTAGATAGTGGGCACCTTTAGGTGATGGTTTTCCTTTTTTCAGTTTTTAGCCTGTATAACCCCAGCATATTGCCGTTGATAAAGGTCTTTAAATATGTTGAATTAACATTTATATTTGTGAGTATGATTAGGTTTGTAAGAAGTGTTAAAATAAGTACAGAATATTCTTAGCAGCTCTAATTTATTTGGTTTTAAAACAATAAAAAAGGTAAAGAACATTTTTATTTGCTCTGAAAATGGAGCAATATAAACATATAAAACAAGTTCTATTTTGATAGTTCAGTGTCTTTTATGTTGTTTGATACTGTTATTTGCTTCTTATTTTAGAGTTAGAATTGAACAAGTAAGTTAGACAATATATATATTTGTTTCTTAAGTTCTGCTACTTAAAAGGATTTGATGTTCCAAACTGCATGTCTTATGAACTCCCCCCCCCCCAATGTGGTCATCACCCAGCTTCACTAGTTATACTGTTAATAACTAAAAAAAAGTTAATTTCTTAAAATATCACCAAATATCCAGCTAGTCTTTGTTTTCTTCATTGTCTCACTTTTTTTTTTAAAGCCATTTGTTTGAATCAAGGTACAAGTAAAGTTCATTCATTGTATTTGATCATTGTTTTCCTTAAGATCCATTACATGTATGGATTCCTCTCTTTCATTTTACATTTATTCTTTGAAAAAAACAAATTTGTTGTTTCATAGAAATTCTCTCAGTCTAGATCGGGGGCTCTTGGACTGTATGATTGAAGTACCCCTTTACTGTCTTAAAAATTATTGGGGTGCCTGAGTGGCTCATTTGGTTGAGCATCTGACACTTGGTTTTGGCTCAGATCATGATCTCGTGGTCATGGAATTGAATCCCACATCGGGCTCTGCACTCAGCTCAGAATCAGCTTCAGATTTTCTCCCTCTCCTTCCTGCTCATCCTCTTTCTAAAAATAAATAAAATCTTTAAAAAAATTATTAAGGACTCAAATCTTTCATTTATGTGGGTTTTAGTATCTAGTTGTAATTATATTAGAAACTAAAACATTTAAAAATATTTACTTAATATTTTAAAACTGCAGTGCTAAATTGACTTCATGTTCATATACAGTAACATACTTAATGAAAGATAACTATTTCCTAAAAATATTAGGGAAAGGAATGATTTACAGTTTTGCAGATCTTCGCGATCCTGGAGACCCGGGATCGAATCCCACGTCGGGCTCCCGGTGCATGGAGCCTGCTTCTCCCTCTGCCTATGTCTCTGCCTCTCTCTCTCTCTCTATGTGACTATCATAAATAAATAAAATTAAAAAAAAAAATTTAAAAAAAAAAGGGATCCCTGGGTGGCGCAGCGGTTTGGCGCCTGCCTTTGGCCCAGGGCGCGATCCTGGAGACCCGGGATCGAATCCCACGTCGGGCTCCCGGTGCATGGAGCCTGCTTCTCCCTCTGCCTATGTCTCTGCCTCTCTCTCTCTCTCTATGTGACTATCATAAATAAATAAAATTAAAAAAAAAAAAAATTTACAGTTTTGCAGATCTTTATGTCTGTCTTAATTGAAGCCAGCTGGATTCTCTGTTTGCCTTTGCATTTAATCTTGCTGTATTGTATATCACATGACTTCTGGAATACACCACTCTACATGTGTGAGAAAACTAGAATGAAAAAGGCATACTGTTAAAAAATAAAAGGCAAATAATGTCTTGATATTACTGTGAAAATTGTTTTGACTTCATGACTCTGTGAAAATGTCTTGAGGACCTGTAGGGATCCATAGACCATATACTGAGAACTAGACCATTTCCGGTAAATTGGTAGTTCGATCAAGAGGCTAGGATACATTGCATTGCCTAAAGCAGGCATTACTTTGCCTTAAGCGGACATGTTCCCTCCAAATATTAATTCCTTTTCTACTCAGTGTGAACTTTAACTGAATTTATGAGATTTTCCTTTGTCTTGTAATTTTTTTAGGTTCTCTTTCCTACAACAAGCTTTTTTTTTTAAAAAAAAAATTGTTCATTTGATATTTTTGCTGCTGTAAAATTTTAAGCCAGTTACCCTTAAATTTCTAATAAAAATGAAGGTGTACTTTAAACAAACATAGTATGATAATCCATAATTTTACAGTTGTGTTTTGGATAAAATGAATTTTTCATTTGAAATATACCAGTAAGTTAACCCTATTGGTTTCCTTTATTCCTCAAATATCTGTTAAGAGAGCTCCTACTTGGCAGGATGAGCACTGGGTGTTAGGCTAAATGTTGGCAAATTGAACTCCAATTAAAAAAAAAGAGAGCTCCTGCCCTGTTGCTAGACCAAGGGATGATTTCAGCAGATAAGACATATATAGCTGTCTTTATGGAATTTACATATCAGTCAGGGAAATGGACTCTATTAAATTAGTACCTGCACAGTGATACAAAGGAGAAACCTAACTGGGAAACTAGTCTAGGCAATCAGGGAAAGCGTCTTTGATATGAGACTTAAAATATGAGAATTTACTAGGGGTTTACAAAATATATAGACAATTTTTACTGTTGCTTTAATCATTTAAATGTGGTTTTATGTAGAACATACGTTACTTGGCATTGTAAATATAACATTTCAGTTCATGATTCCTTTTTGGAACTAGGTAGAACAATAAAGTAAGTGTTTTAGATAAATTTTAAATGTTCTGTGTCTACAAAGAACTTTAAGTAATTTAAGATATTTTAAATCTTTTTGTTCGTAAAATGCATTAAGAGGCTTATAAGGATGAATTAGTCACCTTGATTTTTTGGCCATTTTTGGTTCTGTAGCATAACTCTTGGCTGCTGATCAGGTACCTATTAGTCTTATTCTTCTTTTTATAGCTTTTCCTTAGTCCTTTCCCTAATAACTGAGAAATTAAGTGTGAATTTTACTGTGATTATGTTAATTGCTTTACTTGCCAGGTGTTTTGAAAACATACACAGCTATATTTTAGTAATAATGTGCCCATAATTTAAAAATCAAAAAGGAAAAAAGTTTATAAAGAGAGGAGTAAGACAGACTCTTTCCCATTATTCACTTCTTTACCCGTACATTTTCCCCACCTAAAGTCAATTTAACAATTTATGTCTTTCCAGAATTTCTTATGTATATATAGTCATATATATGTTACAATTTCCTCCTCTCGTTAGACAGATGGTAGAGTATTATATAGAACAACATAAAAAAAAAAGAACAACATAGATTTCTCCGTGCATTGCTATTTTCCCTTTTAATTTATCTTTCGGATTGTTACATGTTTTTATCTATGGTGTTGCCTCATTTAAAAAAAAATTGCAGTGTTGGGATCACCTGGGTAGCTCTTTTGGTTAAGCTGTGAACTCTTGATTTCAGCTTAGGTCCTGTCAGGGTCCTGGGACTGAGTCCTGCATGGTTTTGTACTCAGCAGGAGGTCTGTTTAAGGATTCTCTCTCTCTGCCTCTCAAATAAATAAGTGGTTCTCAAACTTGTTCAGATACCAGTTCTTGATACTTTATAAATGTTGGTAAAGACCATACTGATATGCATACTTCACTTTAAAATAACTGTGCCAAATGTATCTTCATTAATTCTAGTACTGGCTAATAGAAGGAAGTATCAAAGGATTAAGCCACATTATGCAAAAAGACTTAAAACTGAAAAAAAAAATTTTTTTATATTTTGAGAAAATGGCTTGCATTGGTTGATTTTTGTGATGGCTCACTTTTTGGTCCAGCTCAAAGAATGTCATTCTGCTTCTTCAAGAGCATGGCTTAAAATCCTTATCTATTCAACAAATTGTCTTTTTTTTTTTTTTTTTTTGATTTGCACAAGTTATAATGTGTACTGTATTCTGTTTCATAGGGTTTTTAAATTTTAAATTTTTTATTTATTTAAAAATTTAATTTATTTATTCATGAGAGACACACAGAGAGAGGCAGAGACGCAGGCAGAGAGAGAAGCAGGCTCCATGCAGGAAGCCTGATGTGAGACTCAATCCTGAGACTCCAGGATCATACCCTGGGCTGAAGGCAGGTACTTAACCCCTGAGCCACCTAGGCATCCCTCATTAGGTTCTTTTTTAAACAAACTAAATTTGTTTGGGTAGTCAAGAACCATGTTTGCTGATGAAAAATTCGGTTTTCTTTTTTCTTTTTTTTTTTTTAATTTTTATTTATTTATTCATAGAGACACACAGAGAGAGAGAGAGAGAGAGGCAGAGACACAGGCAGAGGGAGAAGCAGGCTCCATGCAGAGAGCCTGATGTGGGACCCGATCCAGGGTCTCCAGGATCACGCCCGGGGCTGCAGGCGGCACTAAACCGCTGCGCCACCAGGGCTGCCCAAAATTCGGTTTTCTTATAAGAGTATCATGAATTATCTTGAACAGTACTTGTGATGGTTAATTTTATGTGTCAGCCTGACTGAGCCATGAGGTGGATAGATATGTGGTCAGATAGGATTTCTTAAAGTAATTTCTGGAGATTTAATATTTGAATCTGTAGACTGAGTAAACCAGATTGCCCTTTAATGTGACTGACCAAAGTCAGTTGAAGGCCTGAATAGAATAAAAAGACTGACGCTTCTGTGAATAAGAAGAAATTCTTCTTGTCCTACTGGCTTCTTTTCCTGCCTTTGGACTCAAACTGGAACATGGACTTTTCCTGGGCCTTGAGCTGGCATTCAGATTAGAATTATACCATCAGCTCTCATGGGTCTCCAGCTTGCTGCCTGCAGATCTTGGGACTTGAGAGCCTTCATAATCTAATGAACCACTTCCTCTTAATATTGTAATCTCTTTATATGTATATACATGCGTATTAAGTAATATAACAACTTTATTTAGATTTATTCCAATTTAGTAAATCACCTCTATTTATTATGGATTTAATCCAAGAAAGCTATTTGAGAATTTTATTTATTTATTTATTTATTTTTTTTTATTTGAGAATTTTAAAAATGCAATTGATATTGCTATAACTAGCACACAGAAAACTTAATGATTAAAAATAATTTCATTTTATGTATTTATTATTACTTTTTTTTTTAAGATTTTACTTATTTATTCATGAGAGGCACAGAAAGAGAGGCAGAGACACAGGCAGAGGGAGGAGAAGAAGCAGACTCCATGCAGGAAGCCGGATGTGGGATTCGATCCTGGGAATATGGGATCAGGCCCTGAGCCAAAGGCAGATGCTCAACTGCTGAACCACCCAGGCATCCCCCATTTTATGTATTTATAATTTGGTATTATATCTACTTTCTACCATCAGTATGTTGATGACTCGGTGATCTCAGTGATTCTTTTTGCATAGTTCCAGTCTCAGTGTTGTTGAATGGTATTTCTTGAGCACTACAAACTCAGTTTGCACAAAGCATCCCTTTATGTCATCTTTCCCCACTTTTTTTTTTTTAGATTTTATTATTCATGAGAGAGAGAGAGAGAGAGAGAGGCAGACACAGGCAGAGGGAGAAGCAGCAGGCTTCATGCAGGGAGCCTGACGTGGGACTTGATCCCAGGTCTCCAGGGTCACACCCTGGGCTGAAGGCAGCGCCAAACCGCTGAGCCACCCGGGCTGCCCTCTTTCCCCACTTCTATCCCACTGTTGCTCTTTTTAATTTTCTTTTTTAAAGATTTTATTTATTTATTCATGAGAAACAGAGAGAGGCAGAGACATAGGCAGAGGGAGAAGCAGGCTCCATGCATGGAGCCCAATCAGGCCCTGGGCCGAAGGCAGGTGCTAAACTGCTGAGCCACCCAGGGATCCCCCCACTGTTGCTCTTCTTGGCTTTCCTATTCCAGCGAAAGACATTACTGTCCATCAGTAACCTAAGCTTAGAACTTTAAGTTTGTCCTGAGCCCTCCGTATACATACCTCATCTTCAGCTATTTTTTTGCTATTTTAGTAATATCTCTACTGCCCACATCCTCCTCTTTAGTAGCACCTCTGCAGTAGCCTCCCATCTGATTTCCTTGTACTTAGCCTCTTCAGCCAACCAGTTGTCCTACTTACTAATGTTAATATAGAATTACCATATGACCCAGTAATTCTGTTAGATACATATTTCAAAGAATTGAAATATTTAAATATTTAAACATATACTTTACAAGAATGCTTATAGCAGTGCTATTCACAATACCCAAAAGGTGGAAACAACCTGAATATCCATCAGTGGATGAATAGATATATGTAGTGTGATGGAATATATACAATAGAATATTATTCAGCCATGTAATGAAAAGGAATGGAGTGCTAATTCTGCTACAGTGTGGATGAACCTCAAAAACATGTGAAGTAGAAAGAACCCAGACACAAAAGGTAACATATTTTATGATTACATTTGTATGAACTATCCAGAGTAGATAAATTCACAGAGCTAGAAGGTGGAGCCAGGAGCTGGGGGGAGGGAAGGAATGGAGAGTGGGTGATTGTTTAATGGGTCTGAGGTCATTTTTGTGGGGATTGTGGGGTGGGGTGTGACAAAAATGTTTTGGAACTAAATGCAAGTGATGGTTGCTCAACCTTCTGAATGCACTAACTGCTGCTGAAATATGCACTTTAATGTGGTTAATTTCATATGAATTTCCCTTTTTAAAAAGTGATATAAATACCTGCACATTTATGTGTTTATATGCTTTTATACACACTCTCTCTCTCTCTTTTTTTTTTTTTTAAGACAGAGAACTTGAGCAGGAGAGAGAGGCAGAGGGAGAGGGGAGAGAGAATCTTAAGCACACCCAGTATGGAGCTCCATGTGGGGCTCAGTCTCATGTCTCTGAGATCATGACCTGAGCTGAAATCAAGAGTTGGACGCTTAACTGCCGAGTCACCCAGGCACCCCATATATATACTCTTTTTTTATTTTTATTGTCTCCTAACCTCAGAGCTCTGGTGTCAACTCCTTTCTGCAGCTTTCTCTAATCTCCAGGAAGTTAATTGTCCCATCTATAGTCCCTAATCCTACTTTTTGGGGGATGAGGGTTTTTTTTGGGGGGGAAAATTTCCAGTTAACATGCTAAATTTATAACAATGTAGTTTGATACCAACTTTTTTTCAATAGCATACAAAAACTGTTCTTACACAGTTGTCTCCCCCCTTTATGTTATTATTGTCACAAGTTACATCTTTATAAGTTATATGCCCATCAAAAGAATTACTTATGCATTTGTCTTTTATGCATGGGAAACAAAGAGTTACAAACCAAAGCATAATACTGGTTTTTATATGTGTGTGTGTATTTGCCTATGTGTGTAGTTGCCTTTGTTGATGATCTTAATTTATATGGCTTCTAGTTACTATCTAATGTCCTTTCATTTCAGCCTGCAGGAGTCTGTTTAGCATTTCTTGTAGGACAGGTCTACTAGTGATAAACTCCGTAAGCTTTTGTTTAGCTTGAAATGTTTTAATTTTAGTACTGAAGTATAGTTTTGCCAGATTTCTTTCAACAGTTTTTTTTTTTTTTTTTTTAATTTTATGGCATCTCACTGCCTTTTGGCCTCTATAGTTTCTGATCAGAAGCGGGATGTCGATCTTAATTGAATTTCCTTTATACATTACAGTGTGTCATTTCTTGATGCTTTCAAAATGCTTTGTCTTCTAGGGGTGCCTAGTTGGCTCAGTTGGTTAAGTCTGTCTTTTGCTCAGGTCATGATCCCAGGTCCTGGGATTAAGCCCTACATTGGGCTCCCTGCTCAACAGGGAGTCTGTTTCTCCTCCTCCCTCTGCCCTTCTCTACTCTTCTTTCCCTGCTCATGCACGAGTGCTCTTTCTCTCAAATAAATAAATACAATCATACAAACAAAACCAAAATTCTTTGTCTTCTGAAAGTTTTCTTATGATGTGTCTCAGTGTGGGTCTCTTTGAGTTTATCGCACTCTGAGTTCATTGAGGGATGCCTGGGTGGCTCATCAGTTGAGCATCTGCCTTCGGCTCAGGGTATGATCCTGGAGTCCTGGGATCAAGTCCCATATCAGGCTCCCTGCCTGGAGCCTGCTTCTCCTTCTGCCTATGTCTCTGCCTCTCTCTGTGTGCTCTTGTGAATAAATAAATCAAATATTTAAAAAAAGAGAGAGAGTTCATTGAGATGCTTGGATTTGTAGATTCATGTCTTTACTAGATTGGGGGTCATTTTTGGCCATTGTTTCTTCAGATATTCTTTGTGCACCTTCCTCTCTCTCTCCTGGAATTCCTGTAATATTTATGTTTGTTGTATTGGTAGTGTGCTACAGAACCCTTAGGTTCTGTTCACTTTTTTTCATTCATTTTTTTTTCTGGTCCCAGACTCCATGTCAGTGGTCTTATCTTAAATTTGCGGAATCTCCCAACTCTGACATACTCTGTGGTGTTGTGGTGTCACCTCCCAAGTACTTTATACTGCTATTCTTATAGTACTTATTGTCCAGTATTTTAATGGTTCTGTGTTGAGTTTCTTATTATTGGAGGGCTGAGCCTCTTCCTTTGTTGCCTTAGAATCTAATCTAGCACAAGGTTACATACTCAGTAGATATGTGTTGAATGAGTTATTCAATGAATGTTGAAAAATATGTAGAATCTGAGATTTTTAGAGTTGGAGTATTGCAGAATGTTTTGGTGTTTCTTTTAAAGGCAGTGCCTGATGTAGGAACTTCTGACATTTTAAGGCCAATAATGCATTCCAGTTATGAACATTTCCCTTATTGAGAAAGACTTGGAAAATTTCCAGCATTTTTTTTTATCATATTATTCTGTTCTTCCTGTATTTATCAATTCTTAAGAGTAGTGTTTCTTAAAGTGTGGTTGGTGGATCACCAAGACTCTTGTAGGGAGCATATGAATCTACAAGGTAAAAATTATGTCCATAATACTTCTAAGACATTTCCCCACTTTCAACTGCTGATATATGCTGTGATAGTGTAAAAGCAGATGTGGGTGAAAACTGGTAGTACATAAATATTAAGGCAGAGGGATCACTCTGTACTAAAATTGTTTTTCACATGATGTTCACAGCTAAACTATCACTTTTCTGACTGCTAATCAAAGCAGTTCACACTAATTTTGTTCTGTCTTGACCCTTGAGTGCACATCCGTGTTTGTGTGTGTGTGTGTGTGTGTGTGTGTGTGTGCAGGTGCACATTTCTTTATTGTGGTAAGCTACACATAATATAAATTTACCATTTTAACCACTTTTTAAATGTGCAGTTCAGTGGCACTATGTACTTTTCACATTGTTTTGCAGCCAACATTGCCATCCATCTCCAGACCTTCTTTCATTTTCCCAAACTGAAACTCCATATCCATTAAAAAATAACTCCCCATTCTCCCCTCTCCCAACCCTAGCAACCACCCTCTACACTCTATGGATTTGACTACTGTAGGTACTTCATAGAAGCGAAATCATATAATTTATTTTTGAATGTGTGTGACTGGCTTATGTAACTTAGCATGCCTGCAATGGATGAAACCATGTTGTAGCATATGCCAAAATTTCTTATCTTTTTAAAGGCTGAATAATACTTCATTTTATATATATACCACATTTTGTTTATGTTGATGACACTAGGGTTGCTTCCATCTTGTGGCAATTGTGTATAATGCTGTTATGAACATGGGTGTACAAATATCTTTTGAATCGCTGCTTCATTTCTTTTTAATATGTATCAAGAAGTAGAATTGCTGAGTCATACATTAGTTCTGTGTTTAATTGTTTGAGGAATCACTATACTGTTTTCTACAGCAGCTGTACTATTTTATATTCCTACTTGTGTAGGAATGTGTACCAGGTTCCAATTTTTTTTAAAGATTTTATTTATTTATTCATGAGAGAGAGAGAGAGAGGCAGAGGAGATACAGGCAGAGGGAGAAGCAGGCTCCATGCAAGGAGCCCAGTATGGGACTCAATCCTAGGACCCCAGGATCACGCCCTGAGCTGAATGAAGGCAGATGCTCAACCACTGAGCCACCCAGGCGTCCCCCATGGTTCCAATTTCTGCACATCCTTGCCAAGGCTTATTATTTTTTGTGTTTTGTTTCTATTTTTGAAAACAATTCTAATGAATTCGGAGTAGTATCTGTTTGGGGTTTTAATTTTGTATTTCCAAAATCACTAGTGATAATTCTATAGGTAAAGGTTATTTCTGGGCTATTTTGTTCCTTTGATCTACTTGCCTGTCCTTATGCCTGTACAATACTATTCCAATTAGTGTAGCTTTCTAATAAGTTTTGCAGTCAGGATGTACGAGTCTTCCAACTTTAATTTCTTTTCTGAGGTTCTTTTGGCTATTTGATACACTTGAGAATCTATATGAATTTTAGGATTTTTTTTTTCCTGCAAAAATACCATGGGGAGTTTAATAGGGTTTGGATTTAATCTGTAGGTCACTTCAGGAAGTAAGTACCTTAACAATAGTTAAGTCTTCCAACCTATGGACATGGGATCCATTTGAATTTACGTCGTCTTTCATTTCCTTCAGCGGTGTTTTTAGCTTGCAGTGTATAAGTCTTACACTTGTTGATTCAGTTTATTTCTGTATTTTGTTGTTTTCATATGATTATAAATGGAATTGTCTTTAGTTTCCTTTTTGAGTTATTATAATTTACAGAAGCTTTTGGGACGACTGGGTGGCTTAGTTGGTTAGGCATCTGCCCTCAGCTTGAGTCATGATCCCAGGGTCCTGGAAATGAGTCCTTCATTGGGCTCCTTGCTCAGTGGGGAGCCTGCTTCTACCTCTGCCTGCTGCTCCCCCTGCTTGTGCTTGTGTGCACATATGCTCTCTTTCTCTGACAAATAAATAAATAAAATCTTTTTTAAAAAACCTGACTTTTGAGTGCTGATTTTGTATGCTGCAACTTTGCTAAATAGGTTTGTTTTTTGTGGCATCTTTAAGGTTTTCTACAAGTAAAATCATGTCATTTATGAATAGTTTTTTGGAAGACTTGCATGTGCCACATTAGGCCTGACAACTTCCCAGTACTTTTAAACACTTTTCTAGTGACATCAATAATGATATTTACACATGTGACTTTTGATACTGCCTGATGAAATGAAATGTTTCAAAATTATTATTTTGATACTGCCTAAGAGTTGGAATGTCTCTGTAACTCTGAACCAGTATTTTTCAGAAGACCAATGCATGATGTTACAAAATGATGCATGAATAAAAGATCCATTCGAAGAGCATGATAGATAGGATTTTAACATAAGTTTTTAAAGTTCATTGATATGTTTTAGGATTCCATATTAGAATTTAGAATTTAGAAAATAGAATTTATTTATTTATTTGAGAGAGAGATCACAAGCAGCAGGGAGAGAGAGAAGCAGACTCCCTGCTGGGAGGGAGCTGACTCAGGGCTTGATCCCAGAACCCTGGGATGATGACCTAAGCCGAAGGCAGATGTTCAGCTGACTGAGCCATCCAGCTGCCCCAGAATCTTTTTAAAATTTAAAATTTGTTGAGTTTTGTTGTAGTTTCAAAAAAGAATATCAATAGTTATCTGTAATAGCTATTAAAATACTTGGACTGACTGTATCGGGGTGAAGCCTGCCTTTTTTCATTACTTCTACTGAAACAACATTATCATGGTTTATTTAATAGAGAGCAGATAATGAGAATCCAGCTATATTCTGTTGAGCTGGAGGTTTGCAAAAAATGTATAACAGAGCTCTTTTCACTTTTAAGTTTTGGAAATACATTTTTTAAACATTATGTTAATTTTTTATTACTATTTTAAAATCAACAAATATATATTTTAAAGTTCTTCTGTTTTAATTTTTAATAAGGTAAGCATTGGTAAGTATAAGCTATGTGAAGAAAATCTCTTTGGTCTCAATAATTTGTAGGACTGTGAGGGGCTCCTAAGAGCAGAATGTTTGAAGACTGCTCTTAGATTAATATATATACCATGAATGTTTTACATTAGTTTTGTTGTATTTAATCTTAATCTTGCCTAATTTAACATATTAATTGTTTTAATTTTTAGTTTTTTTTTTTAAGATTTTCTTTATTCATGAGATACAGAGAGAAAGAGAGAGGCAGAGACACAGGCAGAGGGAGAAGCAGACTCCATGCAGGGAGCCTGACGTGGGACTCCATCCCGGGTCTCCAGGATCACACCCTGGGCTGCAAGCAGCGCTAAACCGCTGCGCCACTGGGGCTGCCCAATTTTTAGTTTTTTTAAAAAAAATTTATTTTTATTTTTTTATTTTTTTTAAAGATTTTATTTATTTATTCATAGAGGCACACATTGAGAGAGGCAGAGACACAGGCAGAGGGAGAAGCAGGCTCCGTGCAGGGAGCCCGATGTGGGACTTGATCCCGGGTCTCCAGGATCACACCCCAGGCTGCAGGCGGCACTAAACTGCTGCGCCACTGGGGCTGCCCAAAAAATTTTATTTATTCATGAGAGATGCAGAGATACAGGCAGAGGGAGAAGCAGGTTCCCTCCAGGGAACCTGATGCAGGACTCAGTCCCAAGACTAGGGTCACACAACCTGAGGTGAAGGCAGATGCTCAACCACTGAGCCACCCAGGACCCCCTGTTTTAATTTTTAAAGCATTAGCCTTCAGATCTTTTGGGGTGAAATCAGTGATATTGCTATCACTATCTGTTAAATAAATATGTAAATACTGTATGAAGTTTCTTTCAGTTATCTTCTTTTTTTTTTTTTTTTAAGATTTTATTTATTTATTGAGAGACACAGAGAGAGGGAGAGAGAGGCAGAGACAAAGGCAGAGGGAGCAGCAGGCTCCATGCAGGGAGCCCGATGTGGGACTCGATCCCAGAACTCCAGGATCATGTCCCAGGCTGAAGGCAGGCACTAAGCCACTGAGCCACCCGGGCTACCCCTCAGTTATTTTCTTTTTTTTTTTTTTTTAATGTTTTTTTTTTTTTTTTAATTTTTATTTATTTATGATAGTCACAGAGAGAGAGAGGCGCAGAGACACAGGCAGAGGGAGAAGCAGGCTCCATGCACCGGGAGCCCGATGTGGGATTCGATCCCGGGTCTCCAGGATCGCGCCCTGGGCCAAAGGCAGGCGCCAAACCGCTGCGCCACCCAGGGATCCCCTCAGTTATTTTCTTAAGGGAGTTGCTTGTACACTGATTCTTAGGCCCTGAAACTAGAGGTATTAATGTGAAAATTTAAAAAATACTGTTTAGGGATCCCTGGGTGGCTCAGCGGTTTAGCGCCTGCCCTTTGGCCCAGGGCGGGATCCTGGAGTCCCGGTATCGAGTCCCACGTTAGGCTCCTGGCATGGAGCCTGCTTCTTCCTCCTCCTGTGTCTCTGCCTCTCTCTCTCTCTCTCTCTCTCTCATAAATAAATAAATCTTAAAAAAAATAAAAATTAAAAATACTGTTTATTGAGACGCCTGAGTAGCTCAGCGGTTGAGCATCTGCCTTTGGCTTAGGGCATGATCCCAGAGTTCTGGGATCGAGTCCTGCATCAGGTTCCCTGCATGGAGCCTACTTCTCCCTCTGCCTCTCTCTCTATGTCTCTCATGAATAAATAAATAAAATCTTAAAAAAAATACTATTTTTAGGTAATTGTAGATTCACATTCAGTTGTAAGAAATAATACATCCTGTTTAGCCTTTGACAGCTTTCCTCAATGGTAATATCATGCAGAACTAGTTTTTATGATTTCAAAAAAAAAAACATATTGGGAAACACCTGCTAGAGCTGTGATACTGACATTATTATAGTCAAGATATAGAACGTTACCATCGCCACAGGAATTTTCTTACTGCCCTTTCATAGGTATATTCACTTCACTACCAGCATACCACCTACTTGACCACAATTTATCCAATTTTTCTATTTTGAATTACGCTTTTTTTGAAGAAAAAAAAAAAGATAACTGTATTTTAGAGAGAGAAGGGAAAGTGTGGACCCAAGGGGTTGGGTGGGAGTCAAGAGGGAGTGAGAGAGAACCAGACTCCCTACTGAGCACAGAACGCAATGCTGGGCTCCATCCCATGACTGCAAGGTCTTGACCTGAGCCAAAATCAAGATTCTGATTCTTAGCTAACTGAGTCCCAAGGCAGCCCAGAATTATGCTTTTGATGTTGTTTAAGAACCTTGCTTAGCCCTGGATTTTGATTTTTTTTCTACGTTTTGTTCTAAAGTGTTTATAATTTTGTGTAAGTCCATGATATGTTTTGAGTCAATGTTTGTATAGGGTGTTAAATTTAGGTCAAGGTTTGGTTTTTGCATGTAGGTGTTCGAAGTCTCTAGCACAGTTTGTTGAAAGGCTTTCTTTCATTGAATTGCTTTTGCACTTTTGTTAAAATTGACTTGGGCTTATTTGTGTGACTTTATTTCTGGGTTCTCAGTTCTGTTGAACCATGTGTCTTTCCTTCCACCAATAGATAACATTCATAGTCTTTTTTTTTTAAATTTTTATTTATTTATGATAGTCACAGAGAGAGAGAGGCAGAGACATAGGCAGAGGGAGAAGCAGGCTCCATGCACCGGGAGCCCGACGTGGGATTTGATCCCGGGTCTCCAGGATCGCGCCCTGGGCCAAAGGCAGGTGCTAAACCGCTGCGCCACCCAGGGATCCCACATTCATAGTCTTGATAACTGTAACTACATATCTTGAAATTGAGTAAATGGATTCTTTCTACAGTATTTTCAAAATTGTTTTAGCTATTCTAGTTCCTTTGGTCTTGTATACAGACTTTAGAATAATCTTGCCTATATTAATAAGTTATTTTGATAAGCATTCGTTAATGCTATAATCAGTTTAGGGAGAATTGACATCTTTATTGCTTTGAGTCTTTTAGTTCATAAACATAGCACATCTTTCCATTTACTTAGATCTTCTTTGATGTTTTTAATCAACATTATGTAGTCTTATATGTGTTCTGTTGTTTTTGCACTTAAGCATTTCAGTTATTTTGAGCAATTTAAAATGGCATTATATTTTTCATTTCACTGCCCATACGTTCATTGCTTATATATTAAAATACAAGTGATTTTTAAGTGTTTATTTTGTTTTCTGTGATCTCGTGAACATAGTTCTTAGTTCTTGGAGGTTTTTTGGTAAGTTTCCTTGAGATTTTTTCTGGGAAAACAGTCATGTCATCTGCAAATGGGTACGCTTTTATTTCTTCATCTTTGACCTCTGTTTTTTCTTTTTCTTATGTTATTGAGTTTGCTGGCATTTCAAGCACTGAGTTGAGTAAGAATGGTAAGAATGGACATCCTTGACTTTTTCCTTAGTGAGAAAGCAGTTAGTCTTTCACCATTAGATAAAATGTTACCGGTAGTTTTAGTTTTAGATTCTGTATCAAGGTGAAGGTCCTCTCTATTTCTGTTTTTTTTTTTTTTTTTTTTTTTGAGAGATTTTTAAATGTTGAATTTAGTTAAAAGCCTTTTTTGCATCAGTGGATCATGTGATTTTTTTTTTCCTTTAGTTTAATATGCTGTATTACTAACCAATTTTCAAATCTTGAGCCAGGTGTACATCTCTACCATATATCCCACTTATTTGATTGTGAATTCTTTTTATATATTGCTGAATTCTATTTGCTAATATTTTGTTAAGGATATTTACATCTGTGTTTATGAAAACTGTTAGTCCGCTGTGTGTGTTTGTATGTATTGTTTTGAAATCAGAGGAGCACTGAATTCATAAAATAAGTTGGGTTTGTTTTCCTATTCCCTGGAAGAGGTTGTATAGAATTTTTAAGGTTGTTTAAATGTTTGGTAGAATTATTTGGCAGAAACCATCTGGATCTGGAGATTTCTTTTTGGGAATTAAATAATTACATATTCAATTTTGTTAAATGTCATAGGACTATTGAGATTTTCCGTATCATATTGGGTTAGTTGCTGCTGTAGGTTATTTTTTTTTTTTTTTGAAGTGTAGTCCATTTCACCTAAGTTGTCAAATTTATGTGTCCAGGTTGTTCGTTGTATACCTTTAGTATCCTTATTGTCCTTTTGATATCTATAGTGATATTTCTGGTACTGAAAATTTGTTTTTTCCCTTTTTTCTCTTGTCGTTCTTTTTAGAAGTTTGTCAGTTCTATTCATATTTTCAAAGAAACAGCTCTTTGATGCTCAGCCTTACTAATCATTGGAAAATGCAAATCAGAACCACTATGAGATACCACCTTATACCTATTGGAATGAGCATGATCAAAAAGATAAGAGATAACAAAAAAGCTGGAGAGGATGTGGAGGAAAGGGAACCCTTGTGCACTATTGATAGGATTATAAACTGGTACAGTTACTAGGGAAAACAGTATTGAGGATCCTCAAAAAATTAAAAATAGAGCTCCCATATGATGCAGCAGTTCCACTTCTGGGATATATCCAAAGGAAATGAAAATGCTAACTTGAGAAGGTATTTGTATCCCCTACTAATAATATCAGTATTATTTACCGTCTGCAGGATGTCAGAACTACCTAAATGGTCATCATCAGATGAATGGATAAGGAAATTGTTCTGTATATACACAATGTAATATTATTCAGCCATAAAAAAGTGAGGAAATGCTGCCATTTGTGACATGGGTGGACCTGGGGGGCATTTGCTAAGTGAAATAAGTCAGACAAAGAAAGACAACTATTGTATGATCTTATTTAGATGTCAAATCTTAAAAAACGAAACAGAACCCTAGCAATAGAAACTTGGCAAAAAGAGATCAAACATGTGGTGGTTGCCAGAGGTGGGAGACGTGGGAAGGGAGAATTGGAAGAAGGGGTCAAAAGGTGCAAATTTCCAGTTACAAGGTAAATAAGTAGTAGGACTGTAATGTATACCATGGTGACTAGTTTATCTTTTGCTGTATTATATAAATGAAAGTTAAGAGTAAATCCTAAGAGTTCTTATCATAAGGAGAAAAATCAGTTTTTTGCTTCTGTCTGAGATGATGAACGTTAAAATCTATTGCAGTAATAAGCATTTCCCAGTATACGTATGTCAAACCATTATGCTGCATACCTTAAACTTGATGTATGAGATGTATGTCAATTAAATCTCAGGGAGAAAACAGCTCTTTGTTTCACTGATTTTTTCCCCCTATTTTTGTTTTCAGTTTCATTAATTTCTGGTTTTATTTTTTATTATTTCCTCTGTTTCCTTGGATTAATTTTGCTCTTACTCTAGGATTTTGAAGTGGGAGTTTAGATTATTGGTGGGGGACTTGTGTATCTTATATACATTTAGTGCTAAAAATTTCTCAGCCCTGGTTCAGCTTTATTCCACAAATTTTGATAGGTTGTATTTTCAGTGTATTTGTAGGTTTTTTTTTTTTTTAATTTTTATTTATTTATGATAGTCACAGAGAGAGAGAGAGGCAGAGACACAGGCAGAGGGAGAAGCAGGCTCCATGCACCGGGAGCCCGACGTGGGATTCGATCCCGGGTCTCCAGGATCGCGCCCTGGGCCAAAGGCAGGCGCCAAACCGCTGCGCCACCCAGGGATCCCCTTCAGTGTATTTGTTAAAGCATTTTTATGATGGCTGCCTTAAAATTTTTGTCAGATAATTCTTCTCTCTGTCACCATAGTGTTAGCATCTATTGATTGCCTTTTTTTCATTCAGTTTGAGATCCCTTTGGTTCTTGGTTTAATGAGTGGTATTTGCTAGATCTATATTCTTTGTGTGTATTATGTTTTGAGAATCTGGACTTTATTTAATACTGTTTTATCTGGATTTCTATGATATTACCCATCAGGGGAGGGAAGTACTCTTTGTTACTGTTGAGTGCATGTAGGAGTTTGGCTAATACTGTGGAGTGGGGAGTTAGGAATGTGTGGTCTTAGGACTGCTGAGCCATGGTGGAAGTCTTTGCTCTCCACTAGGCCTTCTGTCACACCATGAGGGGCTGAGGGGCAGTGCCTCCTTACTGCTTGCTGTGTGGGAGTAGAAGTCCGGGCCTCCCTAACTTTGCTTTCTCTGACACTACTCTGGAGAGGTATTGGCTCCACATCACAGCCTGCCTTCCCATTTAGCCTTTGTGTGGATGTGGGTGGAGCATGGTTTTTTGTGCTGTTTTATTTTTCCCTGCGGTGTTTGGCTGGAGTGGATTGATTATCATCTAAAAGTTTTCTGTCTTTCTAGGATGTCCTTTTCCTGGTGCTTTGCCTAGAATGAAAAGATTTGTATTGGAACTTTTGATGTTGGCACCTGTTAGGATTTCTGGGTTGCTGACTTTTCAACTCCCAATCTAAGATAAAGGCAAAAAAAAAAAAAAAAAAAAAAACCAAGAAGTTACCTTTGTATTGTTCTTTGGGTCCCAAGGTCCCTAGCCTATCTGCCTTTGTTTTTCTTCTTATGTTTATTTATAATGCCCAGAATTTGTATTATACTTCTCAAGAGAAATAGGGAAAACAATCTGTTCTATCTTCCTGGAAACACAAGTTCCCTACAAATTGATCTTTATATTGAACGGGGACATAGCATTTGGAACTCTGAGGCTGGTACTTATACTAGTATTTTCTTGTCTTAGATATTATAAGAAACTTTCTGATTTGGATATTAATATTTTAACAAGTTTATTTTATCTTATTTTTTTATCTTTTTTTTTTAAGATTTATTTATTTATTCATGAGAGACACAGAGAGAGGCAGAGACATAGGCAGAGGGAGTAGCAGGCTCCTCACAGGGAGCCTGATGTGGGACTTGATCCCGGATCCTGGGATCATGCCCTGAGCCAAAGGCAGATGCTCAACTGCTGAGCCACCCAGGTATCCCACCAAGTTTATTTTAATATAACTATGCTAAACAATTTTAGTTTTTATTGCTTTAAAATACACCCTTACTGACGTGCCTGGGTGGTGCAGTCGGTTAAGTGTTTGCCTTTGGCTCAGGTCATGGTCTCAGGGTTTGGGGATTGAGCCCCACATCGGGGATTGAGCCCCACTTTGGGCTCCCTGCTCAGCAGGCAGTCTGCTTTTCCCTCTCCCTCTGCGCCTCCCCCTGCTTGGCCACTCTCTCTAAAATAAATAAAATCTTTTTAAAATCTTTGAATATAGAAAATACCAAATTTCAGTTTTAAGCAACAGATTTGGAGAAAATATTTTGCAGTGTCTAAAATGGATCGTAGCTAATATTAATAGCATATAAGATGGTCCTGTGATTTCATAAGAAAAAGCAAACAGTGAGGTGCCTGGGTGGCTCAGTGGGTTAAGCATCCAACTTGATTTCTACTCAGGTCATGATCTCAGGATCATGAGATCCAGCCCTGCATCTGGCTGTGCTTTGGGTATGGAGTCTGCTTAAGATTTTCTCTCTCCTGGGGTGCCTGGGTGGCTCAGTCTGATAAGCATCTGGCTTCTGTTCAGGTCATGATCTCAGGCTCTTGAGATCAAGCCCTGCATCTGGCTCCCTGCTCAGTGGGGAGTCTGCTTCTCCCACTCTGTCTGCCCCCCCCCCCAGTTCCCCCACTCTCTCAGATAAATAGTCTTTAAACTTTAAAAAGGATTGAGACTGATTACAAATGTGTTTATGAACACAAAAATGTCTTGGATATATGAATTGGGAAGAAAGTGTAAGATATGTGTAGTATTTTATTTATTAAAAATCTTACATATGTTTGTATAAATGTGAATAAGTATATAATGTTTGCAAAAATACTAACTAGGTCTGAAAAGGATTCATCTACTAAGTAACTTATTTATGATAAGTGAGTAGAGATTAAAGGAGGTTTCACTATGCTCAACTTTTAAGTTTTTAAATTAACTTTTTTTTTAAAGATTTTATTTATTCGAGAGAGAGAGAGGCAGAGACAAGGCAGAGGGAGAAGCAGGCTCCATGCAGGGAGCCTGATGTGGGACTCGATCCAGGGTCTCCAGGATCACGCCCAGGACTGAAGGCAGGCACCAAACCGCTAAGCCACCCAGGGATCCCCAAAATTAACTTCTTATGATAGTTTTAAAGTTCTCTGCAAATGAAAACAATAAGATATTGAACTTCCATGAACCCATCATCACCTAGTTTCTTTTTTTTTTTAAGATGTTACTTATTTATTCATGAGAGACACAAAGAGGTGGAGACATAGGCAGAAGGAGAAACAGGCTCCCCGTGGGGAGCCCAATGCGGAGCCCAATGCGGGGAGCCCAATGTGGGGATTTAATCCCATGATCCGAGCCAAAGGCATACAGATGCTCAACCACTGAGCCACCCAGGCATTCCCATCACCCAGTTTGACACAGTTAACATTTTATCTTTTGAGTTTTATCTACCTAAATCTTCTCACATACACATACATAAACCCCTCTTTTTTTTCCCTAATTTTTAAGAGATTTCATTTATGTATGTATGTATGTATGTACATACGTACGTACGAATGAATGAATGAATGAATGAATGACAGTGAGTGAGAGAGCATGCAATCTCACAACCCTGAGCCACCCCAGCATCAGACACTCAACCACCTGACTCACCCAGGTGCCCTTCCTGGTAATTTAAAGCAAATTTCAGACTTTAACCATTTTAACCATATACATCAGTATATGTTTATAATAAATTAAGGCTTATATAAAAAATGTAATACAATTGTAAGAGCTCTATCATAGCTGAGAAAGTCAACATTAATTCTTGATTATTTTAAGTCCAATCTATGTTCATTGTCCCAGATTCCCTCAAAGATGTCTAAAAAATAATTTTAAAAAGATGTCTAAAAAATAAAAAAATATCTCTTTGTAATTAATGGTGAAAATAGCCTCCAACAAAGTGCACTGATAAGATTTGGTTAAAAGGTGTTCATAAATTCATGATCTGCTACCCCTTCTCATTTCTTTCATGCAGTTTATTTATTGAGGAGACTCTCACATGGAGTATAGAATATCCCTCCCTGCATTCTGCGGATTTCATCCTTTTGTTGTCATTCCCAAGGGATCCTTCCTTCATTGGCTCTGTGTTATATGCTTCTCTTGCATCACATTTAGAGATACATAATGTCAGGTTGTTTAATATTTAAGGATAAGACTGATCTGTGAGTTCAGTTGTTGTCATGAATCCAGTATAAAGTTCTTTATCACCTTTCATCCTATGGTTTTAGTCAGCTACTGATGGTTGATTAGGCCCTTTAGTTTATGAGGTGTTGCAAAATTCTGAATTTCTAATTTTTTCTTTATTCAGAATTCTATAATCGTGAATCTCTAAAGTATGGTCCTCAGACTGCAGTATCAGTATCACCTGATAATTTGTTAGAAATGCACATATTTGGGCCTATCCCAGACCTACATCAGAAACTAAATGGGCAGGAAGCAGTAATCTATGTTTTAACAAGTCTTCTAAGTGATTTTGAAACACAACAGAAGTTTGAACATTTGAGCATTAACAACTTGCCTTCAACCATTGGTGATTCTGGAATACAGTTAATGTAAGAAAAGCAGGATAAATGCTTAACTTTTCTCCTTTGTAAACTGAATTAGTTCTTTAATTCTCCTTTTTAAAAGTATTTTTATGAATTTTTGCATTTTCAGATATTTGTGTTTCAGACCATTATAGTCATTCTTTTTGATGCTCTTTTGCCAGTGGCTGCCTCTTGGAGGGTTGTTCATGTCCTTTCAATACAACCTCAGTAATTTTTATTTAAGAATTTATTTATTTATTCATGAGAGACACACACAGAGAGAGAGGCAGAGACACAGGCAGAGGGAGAAGCAGGCTCCATGCAGGGAGCCTGATGTGGGACTCGATCCCAGGACTCCTGGATCCACCCTTGGCCGAAGGCAGACGCTAAACCACTGAGCAACCCAGGGATGCCCAACCCCAATAATTTTTAAATAGCTTTCTTGT
Organism: Canis lupus dingo; assembly: GCF_003254725.2. NCBI lineage: Eukaryota > Metazoa > Chordata > Mammalia > Carnivora > Canidae > Canis > Canis lupus. The sequence goes on from NC_064249.1 coordinate 53,825,807, forward strand.
TTTCTATTATGACAAGTTATGCCAGGCTTATCTTAATGTATTTCCTGCTTTTATTGGCAAAATGTGTAGGGATCACAGTATGGGTCCTGGGATTGCTAATTGATTTCGGTGAATTTCTTTGCATTTAATTAATTTAACAATTGTTCATTGGTAAATGGAGATGATAACTTACCTGTATGATTGTTTTGAAGATTAAATGAAATACACAATAGACTTTTAGAGCAGTGCCTAGTTATAAGAAAATAGTCCGTATGTATTTTTTTAATCAAGTATAATTAACATACAATATTATGAGTTTTAGGTGTACAATATGATTCAGTGGTTCTATACAGTTGTCAGTGCTTGTTGTGAAAAATGTACTCTTAATCCTGTTTTATCTGTTTCACCTACCATCCCACCTAACTCCCCCCAACAATCACCAGTTTGTTCTCTGTATTTAGGAGTCTGATTTTGCGTTTCTCTTTTTCTCTTTATTCTCTTTCTCAAATTCCATGTATGAATGAAATCATATGGTGTTTTTCTTTCTCTGGCTGACTTACTTGTCTTAGGATTACATCCTTTAGGTTCATCTGTGTTGTTGCAAATGGCAAGATTTTATTCTTTATGGCTGAGTAATATTCCACACTATATCCATTTTCTTTCTTTTCTCTTCTTTTCTCTTCTTTTCTCTTCTCTTCTTTTCTCTTCTTTTCTCTTCTTTTCTCTTCTTTTCTCTTCTTTTCTCTTCTCTTCTCTTTCTTCTCTTCTCTTCTCTTCTCTTCTCTTCTCTTCTCTTCTCTTCTCTTCTCTTCTCTTCCTCCTTTCCTTTCCTTTCCTTTCCTTTCCTTTCCTTTCCTTTCCTTTCCTTTCCTTTCCTTTCCTTTCCTTTTTCTTTTCTTTTCTTTTCTTTTTTCTCCTTCCTTCCTTCCTTCCTTCCTTCCTTCCTTCCTTCCTTCCTTCCTTCCTTCTCTTTTCTTTTCTTTTCTTTTCTTTTCTTTTCTTTCTTTCTTTTCTTTCTTTTCTTCATGAGAGACACAGAGAGAGAGGCAGAGACACAGGCAGAGGGAGAAGCAGGCTCCATGCAGGAAGCATGACGTGGGACTTGATCCCGGGTATCCAGGATCACCCCCTGTGCCGAAGGTGGCACTAAACTGCTAAGCCCTATATCCATTTTCTTTATCCATTCATCCATTGGTGGACACTTCGGTTGCTCCCATATCTTAGCAATCATTATTTTTTTTTTAGATTTATTTATTTATTTGTTTGTTTTGAGAGGGAGAGTGTGTGCTTGTTCCCACAGGTCTGTGCAGGCATGAGCAGAGGAAGGAGCAGAGGGAGAGGGAGAAAATCTCAGCTGACTCCCTGCTGAGCACAGACTTGGGGCTCCATTTCACAACCATGAGATCATGACCTGAGCTGAAATCAAATCAGATGCTCAACCTACTGAGCAGCCTACTTGCCCCTATAATTTGGCTATTGTAAATAATGCTACAGTAAACATATGGATGCATATATCTTCGAATTAGTTCTTTCATTTTCTTTGGGTAAATACACAGTAGTGGAATTATTAAATAATATGGTAATTCTATTTTTTATTTTTTGATGAACCCTCATACTGTTTTCCACAGTGGCTGTGGAAATTCCACAATATTATTTTAAAAATATTATTTTTGAAAGAGCAAAAAAGTTTTAGTATCGGTCCCACTCTAGAAGTATAATTTGAATAAACCATATGGTGTATTATTCTTCCAGAACTTTTCCAGTTGACAGTGTCTTCTCTAGTGGTCTTGACAGTTCAGGATAAAGATTGTTCTTTTCAAGATCGTAAAATTCATTTGTTGCATATACTAGGATCAAATTTTTTTTTGGTGGGGGGGGTCTATAGATTGTTTATTAGGGGTGGAGACAGAGCTGTCCTCTGACGCGCGCCCCCCCACCGCCCCTCCACCGCCCCTTGGGCCTCAGAGAATCTCAGGCTGCAGGTCCTCCAGGGATCCCAGTCTAAAGCCTACACCCTGGCTCCAGCTTGCTTCTCCTCAGCCCAGGAGACAATCAAAATGTTTGAAATTATTGTAGGCACTTGAATTGACTTTGACCTGTTACACTGGAGAAGATGTGCATTTGCTTGGTCTAGGTGGAGTTTTTTTGTTTTGTTTTGTTTTCTCCCACCAAACATTGAAATAAGATCATGCTGCTCCTATAGGAGTTAAATTGATGGAACATTAAGTGAGCACTACCCAGAAGCCCTTTTCGGTATCTAGGCCCAAGTTAATTGTTTAATATGTAACTCATGTGGGGATCCCTGGGTGGCTTAGTGGTTTGGTGCCTGCCTTCAGCCCAGGGCGTGATCCTGGAGTCCCGGGATCAAGTCCCACGTCGGGCTCCCTGCATGGAGCCTGCTTCTCCCTCTGCCTGTGTGTCTCTGCCTCTCTCTCTCTGTGTCTCTCATGAATAAATAAATAAAATCTTTAAAAAAAAAATGTAACTCATGTGTTTTCCCTTTATTTTATTTTTAAAGATTTATTTATTTATTTTAGAAAGAGAATGCACGGGGGGAGGAGCAGAAGAAGAGTGAGAGAAAAAATCCCAAGTGGACTCTCTCCTGAGCTGGGAGCCCGATGTGGGGCTCACTCCCATGACCCTGAAATCAGGACCTGAGCCGAAATCAAGAGTCGGACATTTAACCCACTAAGCCACCCACATGCCTCATGTGTTTTCCCTTTATTATGTAATTCTTTGTTGGTAACTTTTGACACATATCCCTCCCCAAATTATTTTTTAATCTTTCCCCAAAGTAGGTCTGTCTCCTGTGTGTTTGTATCAATGTATGTAACTTAGATATCTTTCCGTATCAGTATATTAATTTTTCTCTTTTCTTTCTTTTTTTTTTTCTTTTCCTTTTGTGTGTGTGTGGGGGGAGGTTGGAGGGGCAGAGGCAGAGCAAGAGAGTATCTTAAGCAGACTCCACACTGAGCATAGAGCCTGACTTGGGGACTTGATCCCACGATCATGACCTGAGCCAAAATCAAGAGTTGGATGCTTTACTGACTGAGCCACCCAGGCACCCCTCTGTCTCATTTTTGAATAGCTGTATTGTATGGATGTACTATGATTTATTTAGCGATACCTTTCTTGTTATCATGAGTATCCTTAGTGATTTCTTTGTGCAATTATGATAATGTATCCATAGGGTAAATTCCAACACATGAAATTTACAGGGTCAAGGGATTTGTGCATTTACACTTTTCATGGGTATTGCTAAATTCTAAGAGGTTGTTCTAGTTTATATATTAACCACTAATCCCTGAAGGTATCTAAAGGTGATAATCTTAGTTGTACTTTTGCCAACTTTAGTTAGTGTCAGACTTTGATCTTGATCAGTCAAATGGGTGGGAAATGATGATTGGTTTTAATTGCTTAATATTTGTATTTCTTTTAGCTTTCCATTCACACTAGCCCATTTTTCTATAGGTTATTGATTTGTGAGAACTCTAGAATGGAGGAGGAAATAAAAATATTTGAATTTATACTATGAAAATAAGCAAGATAAGCTAGGTCTGTAAGAAAATTTGTCTTTCATAATCTGAATTTGAAGTTGAGGTGTTTTGTTTTCTTTTAAAGATTTTATTTGGGATCCCTGGGTGGCGCAGCGGTTTAGCGCCTGCCTTTGGCCCAGGGTGCGATCCTGGAGACCCAGGATCAAATCCCACGTCAGGCTCCCGGTGCATGGAGCCTGCTTCTCCCTCTGCCTGTGTCTCTGCCTCTCTCTCTCTCACTGTGTGCCTATCATAAATAATAAAAAAAAAAAAATAAAAAAAAAGATTTTATTTATTTATTCATGAGCGACCGACAGAAGCAGAGACCTAGGCAGCAGAAATAGACTCCTTGCAGGGAGCTCAGTGCAGGACTTGATCCCCAGACCCTAGGATCATGCCCTGAGCCAAAGGCAGATAGATGCTCAACCGCTGAGCCACCCAGGCATCCCAAAGTTGAGGTTTTTGAGAGCAGTGTAATTTTATATTTTCCCACCCTTTAGCTATGTTGGGTAAGGTTAAGACCCAGAAGCCAAATTAGTGGAACAGATAATTAAAGGGACAGGTCTAGGCCAAAAGTTATTAATTTAGTAAATAACCAAGCAAATTTTGAATCAACTTGATTCCATAGATGGATAGATGAGAGTGACAGTTGTTGCTTTCAGTCGAGCTTAGAGTAGTTGGGAAGCATTAGACTAAATAAAAAATTTATAGTTGGAATAAGTCCTCCATAGAAAAGTATAATAAGGTGCCTGAGACCCGTATTCAGCATTGCCTAACCTAGTGTGTTGGGTGGTCAAGGAAAACCAGAGGAACCTATTTAACTGAAGTCTAAAGGATAGGGTCAGATATCAGAAAGGGAGACAGAACGTAAAGACTGCTAACTCTGGGAAACGAACTAAGGGTGGTAGAAGGGGAGGAGGGCGGGGGGTGGGAGTGAATGGGTGACGGGCACTGGGGGTTATTCTGTATGTTAGTAAATTGAACACCAATAAAAAATAAATTAAAAAAAAATAAAGGATAGGGTAGGAGTTGGGGAAGTAGAGGAGTAGTTGTATTGGGTGTGAAGAGAGAGTAGTATAGAGGGCAGAGAGAGACATTTTAGGCCTTTGATTATCTGGAGAACAGAAAATCTTTGAAGGATTTTAAAACAAGGGATGAGCTGCCAAAAGTCTGAGGCATTGTGGCAGTGGTACAGGAATACACTGGGTTTATCCACCTCATTTTTCACCCACCTCAGCTATTATGAAGCAGCCAGCTGTGTCTGACTGAACTCATGGTCCTGTCTGGGACAAATAAAATCTATTCATGAATTATCTGTGGATTATGCACTTTCTGTGGCAAACAGTTAAAGCAGTTTCTGCCAAATAACCGACTCTTTATCCATATGAACAGGTCTTGTTGTCTATAGTGATAATTAGTTTACCAGGGAAATAAATGAGGTTGTCCTGCAGTTGTTAGCAAGTCTTTAATAGATTTTTGTTTCAAGGTAATGGCTTTTCTTCTGATTTCCTCCTATAAGACCTACAGTAATGCTCATTGGTAAGTGTGCATCTGTGTGTGTATATATTTGTTTATTAAGCTTTTAGCTGCTTCTCCCATGTAGAAGTTTTCCTGCATACATAAAGAGGGTTCTTGTGTTAATAGGTAACACGATAAAATTTTAGATGTTTTTTGTACTTATTGGCATTGTCATCCACTATGATTTTAAATTTCAATCACCTTGAAAGTGTTATTAAATTAGATTATGATATTCTGCATTATACCAAAAGAAATACGAATACCATTGGTACAGTTATAAGAAAATAATGATTCACTTTTTGTTTTTAAAGATTTTATTCATTTATTTTGAAGTGAGAGAGAGCGAGAATGCATGCAGTTGGGGGAAGATGCAGAAGGGGAGAGGATGGGAGGAGGGCGTGGGAGCCCATCATGGAGCTCAATCCCGCAACCCTGAGATCCTGATCTGAGCCAGAACCTGAGTCATATGCTCGACCAGTTGACTGAGCTACCCAGGCACCCCAAAACTGTCACCTTTTGATTATGAATAAGTAAAACTAGATTCTGAACTGATGAATTAGTGAAACTGTGTGGCATTTATGTATCCTTTGACAGGCAAAGTTTGTTTCATATTGTTTATCTAATAGCCTTAGGCTCTTCTTTTTGAAGCCTGTAGTTGATTTTTCTTTCATTTCAATTGTGAATTATTATGTAATTGTTTCTTTTCATATCTTTTCTTTTCAAGATTTTATTTATTTATTCATGAGAGGCACAGAGAGAGAGAGGCAGAGGCAAAGAAGGAGAAGTAGGCTCCCAGTTGGGAGTATGTAACTGTTTCTTACTTATGTGATGACTGAATTTGTATTGCCCTGTGACATAGAAATAAACGAAGTGAATAGGTCACACCCAGTATTAAGGGTTATATTCTTTTGCCAACAGTTTTTTTTTTCTTTTTTTTCAGTTTTTTCTTTAAGGAATTATGAAATGGTTTCTTTGCCCTTTCTGTTAATTTTGTATGCTTTAATAACGATTTTTGGCTTTGTTATTTTCAATTATCAAAATTCATTTGAAAATCATTTTTGTGATTTTCTTCTAAAATTGCTTGTGGGTAGTTCCATTAGCTTATTTTTGCTCTACATAAAGGTACAAATAGTTTTATTTTTTATTTTTTTATTTTTTTTTAAAGATTTTATTTATTTATGAAACACACACGCACAGAGAGAGAAGCAGAGACACAGGCAGAGGGAGGAGCAGGCTCCATGCAGGGAGCCTGATGTGGGACTTGATCCCGGGACTTCAGGATCACGCCCCGGGCCAAAGGTGGTGCTAAACCCCTGAGCAACCTGGGCTGCCCTACAAATAGTTTTAAATGGAAGTAAGTTTTTTTACTGAAAATTTGGAGAAGGGGTGGGTACACCTGATAGCGGTTTCTAGGTATTTTTCATATTTTAGCCTGGGTTTCACAAAGGGAAAAAAATGAAAATAATGTCTTGATATTTGAACCTTATACAAATCCATGCTCCTGGTGTGGTTTGTTTGTTTGTTTTTTTAATATACTGGGAAATATATTTTGAAATCTTGTAAATTTTTGCTTTAATGTACGTTGTAGAAACCATTCTGAAGAGATGGTAGCCCATGGATTTAAAAGTATTCCAGGACCCCAGGATCATGACCTGGGCCAAAGGCAGAGATGCTCAACCATTGAGCCACCCAGGCTCCCCAGGCCACATCTTTCAATAGGCCAACGAGACCATTCTGATGGATGGCACAGATTTGTAAAGTCTGGCCATCTCTGACTCACTATTTTAGTTTCTCCTAAGAAGGTTGTGTCACTAGTTTCCCTTCAAGAAAGATGTGAACTCAGAAATGGCTTTTACTGTATTGAATGATTAAACTGTGAATACTCAAATCTAGAGGACCAAATGTAGTCTGCCTGTTTTTGTCGTAAATCCAGTAAACTGGCCTACGTTAATGGTGCACTGGATTATCAGTCCTGACCCTGGGTTTCCTTTACCATTGAATGTGGATGCCACAGAGTACAGTGTTTCTGAATATAACTGTACAACTTTGAATAATTCATATTTAATTCTAGTAAAATTATAAAAAGAGCCAATATAAAAGATTATGTTCAAATAACTAAAATTTACCTATACCTATGACTCTTATTTGAGTGACACTCAATACTATACTACTTAGCATTGTAACTAGTAAAAATGTATTCTGGCCCACAATTGTTAAAATCTTTTCTGTTCTTTTAGAAGGATGATTACACTCACAGAATATAGTGAGAAAGGACATCCTTTTGTCAGTGAATCAGTTATTTAAGGCCATGTCATCCAAAGTGGATGAAAATCTAAACTGCCCATTTGATCTCCCTAACATTTACTCTGTTAGCTTGGGAAATATTTATTTCATAAACAAAAAATACATAAATAAATTGAAGTGATGTGTCTTTCAGCATATTTTACATTTCATACTCTTGTTTTACAATAACTTAATGATAACTGTAAAACCAGTGTGGGTATTAGAACAGTCATAAATTCAAGCTTTAGGATACCATCTTAACATGACCACTCACTATCTTACTTTAAATAAGATGTATTTCATGTAGTGTTTACTAATTTTAACAAAATTTAGTACAGATAGAGTTACAGATATGCATTTTTACCGACTTGAGGATTTTGGTGTTATAAAACTATTAATTTGGGATTAATGATAAAACTAGGAATCAAAGGTAAGTAATTTGGGCAATTTAGTAAAAGAGCAAGGAAACAAATTAATTATGGACGAGTTCCTTCTCCTGAGTCCTTTTTTTTCCTTCACATGATCCATCTCCAGAAACTAGAAACCTAGTGAATTAAAGAATAGTGACTTGATAAGTCTGGTAGTAGAATGAGAAGCTAGAGTTGAACATGATACATAAAAGTTAGTATGTTTGTTGTAGTTCTCAAACTACTTGATTTAGATATTGGGAAGGTTTGTCCAAGTTAAATGAAGATATTTTAAATAGATTTTTAATTTTTTTTTTTTTCCAGCTAAACCAAACAGGAAGCTTACTTTTCTCTACCTAGCCAATGATGTCATTCAGAACAGCAAAAGGAAGGGGCCGGAGTTTACAAAAGATTTTGCACCAGTTATAGTGGAGGCTTTTAAACATGTTTCAAGGTATGGTAATTGTTTGGGTACTAGGTAATCTGTTTTAAATGCACATAATATGTCCTTTTGTTAAAATTTGCTGTAAGCCATTCAAACAAAAAACAGGGACTGTATTTCTTTGAAATTTTCATTTGAAAAGACTATAAATAGCTTTTGTAAATACATTAAATACTTCTGTGAAGGGAAATTTTTGAATTGTTGCAGTGGTGATAATTTGAAGTACTTGAATTAACAGCTTTAGGAGACCAAAAGCAGCTTCCATATTGGAATGAAGGTATTGAATTGAAAATTTGTGTGCTTATAAAGCTATCAGTTTTCCAACTAACATTTCTGGATAATAGTTGTTCCCTTTCCTTTCATATTGCTTGTAATTCTAAGGGTTTTTTTAGCGTTAGAGTATATATCATAACATTTTAAAATGCTTTAGAACTATAGAATATTTATTTAGAATATTTACAAGCCTGTTGAAAAATTTTGCTACAGAAAAATTCTAAGGAATAAAGTCAATGCTTTGGCTTAAGCCCTTTTTAAAGCTTATTTCCAAACCTGCACAAGTATTTGGTAGATTACTGGGTAAACATTATTGGGGTAGACTACTGAATCCATCTGAATTATAGAATCCAGGGGTAAATAAAGATCTGTGTTGAATGATTTTAGGATGAAAATATACTCCAGGCATGCCCCGCAACTTTAGTCATAGTGGATACATTTTTCAAAAATTAGTGTGTAAAATACTGCTGTATGTTACTTTCTTAAATGAATATTATTTATCTTTCCATTTATTTATTTATTTATTTATTTATTTATTTATTTATTTATGATAGTCACAGAGAGAGAGAGAGGCAGAGACACAGGCAGAGGGAGAAGCAGGCTCCATGCACCGGGAGCCCGATGTGGGACTTGATCCCGGGTCTCCAGGATCGCGCCCTGGGCCAAAGGCAGGCGCCAAACCGCTGCGCCACCCAGGGATCCCTTATCTTTCCTTTTAGATAACTTTTACCATCTTTTCAGATGTTGGCATTTCTTAAGAGTTCAGTCATAGGCCCTCTTCCCTGTGGTCATATTCTTCACTTGACCTCTGGGCAATTTCATACATTATATAAATTTAGTTATTATCTACACCCTGATAACTCACAATCTTACATGCCAATCCAGATGTGTTTCTTTCTTTTAGTTCTTTGTGTCCTGTTGCCTAATAAATTTCTAGTTCCATGCCTCCAGACATCTCAAACATATAATGTCTCATATTGAATTCTTATTATGTCCTTGCTCTCTGCCAGACTTGTTCCTCCTTTAGTTTTCACTCTCAGTGGATGCCAACTCCATCTATCCAAAGGCCCATCTGAGAAATAGGGTGTTATCTTTAACTTTCTCTAATACTGTGATTTATAGTATTATCACATTCTCCTTTCTTCTTCATTCCTCTTCTTCTTTGTAGTATATATAGTTCCCACAGTTCTTTAGATTTCTTTCCATTCCAATTTCCATAATGTCTTTTTTTTTTTTAAGATTTTTATTATTAGAGGGGGGAAAGAGAGAGTATGCAGGCATAATAGCACAAGTGGTGGGGCAGAGGGAGGTGCAGAGGGAGAGAGAGAAGCAGACTCTTTACTGAGCTGGGAGCCTGACATGCACCTTCATCCCAGGACCCCAAGATTATGACCTTAGCTGAAGGCAGGCACTTAACTGACTGAGCCTCCCAGGTTCCCCCATATTGTCATTTCTATATAATTGCAGGAGCCTCCAGTATTATTTAATCCATTTAGGAAACTAGCCACAGTTGCAGAGCTGATCATAACATTCCCTTGCCTTTGAGTTCTCATTTGTCCCAGAGATCACATCTGTAGTCCTGAGCAAGACTTAAGGTATTGTTTCATGGCCCTGTCCACATCTTCAACTCCTATCTCACATTTCTTCCACATATACACTTTATAGTCCAAGTTTAGGTTAACTGAACTCTTAGTTTTTCTACCTTAAAAATATGTTGCCTCTCCTGAAAAATTCAATAAAGTGTTTATTGACTACCTACTATGTGCTGGGGCCTAAGAATACTGTAGTTAACGGGATAAAGTTCTGTCCTAGTGGAGCTTGCACTTCAGTGGATGACAAAGGTAATAGCTAGATGGAGAGGGGAATATATATTATGACAGTAGGTAAATACTATGAAGAAACAAATTAAGGAAAGAACTAGATAATATGAGAGCTTTATATCATGAGATAAAGAATGACTATTTTGGGGAAGTGGCATTTGAACAGAGACTGAAGGAAAAGATGAAATGTGCTACTTGAGCATGTTGAGGGAGAGGATTCTAGGTAGAGGAATACTGGCAGAAACAGTTGCGTGCTGGGCATATTTGAGGATCAGCAAGAAGAAGGTATCTAGAGAATGTGTACTGAGTAGCCAGGAAGTAGAACATGTCTACTTTGTGGTCCAGGATAAGGATTTTGGTTTTATTCTTGGTATGATTTTTTTTTTTAAGATTTTATTTATTTATTCATGAGAGACAAAAGAGAGAGAGAGAGAGGCAGAGACATAGGCAGAGGGAGAAGCAGGCTCCATGCAGGGAGCCCGATGTGGGACTCAGTCCCGAGACTCCAGGATCACGCCCTGGGCTGAAGGCAGGGGCTAAACCGCTGAGCCTAATCTTGGTATGATTGATAGTTCTTTGGGGATTGAAGAGCAGTATGATTTGTTGTTGTTGTTGTTGTTGTTTTAATAAAGATTTTACTTATTTATGCATGAGAGACAATCAGAGAGACAGAAAGAGAGAGGCAGAGACACAGGCAAGGGAGAAGCAGGCTCCACTCCGTGCAGGGAGCCAGGCATGGGACTCGATCCCGGGTCTCCAGGATCCCACCCTGGGCTGAAGGCAGCGCTAAACCGCTGAGCCACCAGGGCTGCCCGATCAGTATGATTTGATTGACATTAGTGGAGCATAGAGCGAAAAGTAAGAGCCTAAGAGACCAACAAGAAGACTTAAGAAACCCAGGGCAGCCCGGGTGGCTCAGTGGTTTAGCTCTGCCTTCAGCCCAGGGTGTGATCCTGGAGACCCAGGATCAAGTCCCACGTCGGGCTCCCTACATGGAGCCTGCTTCTCCCTCTGCCTGTGTCTTTGCCTCTCTCTCTCTCTCTGTGTCTCTCATGAATAAATAAATAAAATCTTAAGAAAAGAAAAGAAAAATCCAAACAAGAGGTAATAGCAGTTCAGTGTACAGTGGTAGTGATGAAGGCAGTAGGAGGTGGTTGGGAGTAGTCTGTTTGCCACTTCCCTGTTTCAGGCATCTGATCTCAAATATCATTTCCTCAGATTATTTGTTTTATTTTTTATTATTTATTTTTAGATTTTATTTATTCATGAGAGACATTGAGAGAGAGAGAGTCAGAGACATAGGCTGAGGGAGAAGCAGGCCTCCATGCTGGGAGTCCAATATGGGACTCGATCCCGGGATCACACCCTGAGGCGAAGGCAGACAGACGCTCAACTGCCAAGCCATCCAGGTGTCCCCCTCAGATGCTTTTTAAAATCTTTCTTGAAATGGATGAGGCCTCTGTATTATGCTTGTCTCTAAAACCTTGTTCTTTTTTTGGCACTTATAAATAACAACAGCTGCCATAAAGCTCCATTTGTTTCTCCAGTGTCAAAAATAGAGTGTTGATCAATAAGTATTTGTTAAATAAATTTAAAAATCACAATTTGAAATCTTCTTAGCGTCATATTCAGCCCCCATTCAGTTAGGGCCATCTTCTTTGTAAGCCCCTACTAGCCAGTAAGAGTACTTTTTACATTTTTTTTGATAATTTTTTGTTTAATAATGTGTTTAGGGGCACCTGGTTGGCTTAGTCGGTAGAATGTATGACTCTTGATCTTGGGGTTGTAAGTTTGAACCCCATTTTGGCTATAGAGATTACTTAAAAAATAAAATCTTTAAAAATATATATCTATAAGCTTTTTTTTTCTTTAAAGATTTTATTTACTTATTCATGATAGAGAGAGAGAGATAGGCAGAGGGAGAAGCAGGCTCCATGCCGGGAGCCTGATGTGGGACTCGATCCTGGGACTCCAGGATCACGCCCTGGGCCAAAGGCAGGCACTGAACCACTGAGCCCCACCCAGTGATCCCCCCTATCTATAAGCTTTTTTTTTTTTTTTTTCATTTATGATAGTCACAGAGAGAGAAAGAGAGGCAGAGACACAGGCAGAGGGAGAAGCAGGCTCCATGCACTCGGAGCCCGATGTGGGATTCGATCCCGGGTCTCCAGGATTGTGCCTTGGGCCAAAGGCAGGCGCCAAAGCGCTGCGCCACCCAGGGATCCCTCTATAAGCTTTTAAAGGAAGCAGAGGATATGTCTGTCTTAATCACTTCACCCCTGAACTTCTGGTCACATACTGGTGCTCAGTAAATATTTGGACAGCTTTTTTCAGGGAATGAGTATGTGGTTGTATTGAAAATCACCATTACCTTTTCAGTAGCTCTATTAATTATTTTATTTATTTTTTTTTCTTTAGTGAAACTGATGAAAGTTGTAAGAAGCATCTTGGAAGGGTATTATCTATTTGGGAAGAAAGGTCTGTTTATGAGAATGATGTGTTAGAACAACTTAAGCAAGCTCTGTGTAAGTGTGTAATCTTTTATTATGATCTCTTCGTTAAAATGTTTGCTTTCATTAAAACTTCAGTGTTCTTTCAATTCAGATGGTGATAAGAAGCCTAGGAAGCGAACTTATGAACAGATAAAGGTGGATGAAAATGAAAACTGTTCCTCTCTGGGATCTCCAAGTGAACCACCACAGGTAGAAGTTTTTCTCTGTTAAGGGAGTTATGTTACTATTACTTCATGTGGCCTTGAATCAAGCTTTATTAATTTCAAAGTTTTACTTTTATAAATTGATTTTTATTATTGTAATTTAGTAAAAGAAGCTATATGAATATTTATTTTCTGATTAACAGATTGCTTATGTTTAATGTAGCATGTTATATGTTGTGTATTAGGCAACTGTATTTTGCATAGAAAAGGCAACTGTATTTTGCATAGAAAGAGGATATCTGATTGTTAAGTATGATTAGGTCTGGTGAGATATCTGCCATTTAAATAGTTTCATTTTAAATAAAAAAAACATTGTATGATAAGGCTATATTTTAATATAATTTAAGTGCATTGAAAATGCCATTCCTTAACATTGCCCTTTAGAGTACTTTTTCTTTTAAACATGTAAAAATGAGTGTTAACAGTAACAAGCATGTATTCATACAGTTCTGTGTAACTATATAGAATCATTTAATTCCATGGTAAAAATAAAATGGATTAGAGTCATTATCTTAATACCCCATGTCCTCCCAAGTTGATACAGTATAGCATTCTTTACCCGTCAGATGATTCCAGAAAGACATTTTTAACTTTTAATTATGTGGGCATTGAGTGTTAAAGCTTCCTCCTTCTATGTTTCAAACATATAGGAGGGACAGATAAAATTTAAAAGGAGAAAATGAAGACATAGCCATACTCATAAAACAAGGTAAATATCTTTGTGGGCTAGAAATGGTACAGAAGCACAACTCCATATGTGAACCAGAGCCTGGTTCTTGCTAAACTTTGGTCTGGAAGCAGACATGGCTTTCCAGAAATACTAGGGTAATAAGAACTCACAGTGCTCTGTGAGAGTTGGAGGACTGGACCTGAATTCACTGCATGAAACCAGAGGCTGGGTGAAACTCTTTTTCCATTGAACGGAGCTTGAACGAAAGATAAAACCAGTTACTCCTAGAACTGTGGGTTTATTATATCAATATTTGTACTGGAGAGGGAGAATAATCTGACCAAGGTGCTCAGCTAGGACCTGAACTCAATTAATTGCCTGTTCACTCCCTGACAGGAGGTGCTGAAGCCCACATAAACACTAGGGGAAAAAGCTTGAGTAAAAAATAAGAACATAACATTTCAAACAACCAAGCGCTAAGGATTATATCTCTTTTTATTTGATAATAATTCAAGACAAAGCACTTTGTGCTAAGAGCCCTGTTATGATTTCATAAACAGTATTTTACCTGAGTTCCTAGATACAGGGTCTGATCCTCTTGTGTTCTCCCTGGTAAGAAGAATAGCCTCAGTTGTACTTCTTAGGAGTATCTGTCCAACTCTAATCTAGTATTTAAATGCTGTTGCTTTTCATTTTATAATGATTATTTTCAGATTAGTTGTACTGCTTTATTCTTAGTGATTCAGCTTTGTAGTTACCATTTTATTTATGTCATTCTTTATAAGAATGGCTACAATTTCTCTTTGTAGGATCCAGTTGAACTCATTTCATTTTCCTCTATTAGAAAGTTTTAAGGTAGTAGTGTTTTCAGACAACTTTGCTTTTTTTTCTGATCCTTGACCCAGCCCTGGAAACTTTGAATTAACTCACATGGAAATGTGAAGGTGAGATAAGAGTAGGTTTTAGTTAAAGCATGCATGTCAAGACTATAAAGCCAGATTGCTTCTCAGAACTTCAGAAAATTTTAGAGCTTTCTAAGTCTGAGTAAAAATGACGATATAAAGGTTAATTGGGGTACCATGAGAAACAAGCTTCCTGATAATCACTGTTGCTCTTAAGCTCACTTTCATTTGTGGGGGCATATATATCAAAATGACTTTGTAAAATATTAGAATTAAACACATAGTAATGAATTAAAAGCATATGTGGGATAGTATATTTCTTACTAGGCTCCATTCATTCTTACCATGTGTGATGATTTACTGTGTGCTAGACCCCAGTGACAGCATTTTCTTGGAATAGCTTAAAGAAAAATCAGTAATCATCTGTCAGTGTCATCTTAATGTATACACTGAATTGGTTAGATCTTATATTTTTAAGAGTGTGTGTGATTACCTACTGTTCCAGAAACTAGTCTTAGAGATTAAAAAAAGAAAAGAAGGAGGTGGGATGGAAATGGAGTCCAGTAAAAAGAAAATGTATTCATTTTTCTTTGAAATAAATTTATAGACATTATGAAGTTATCAGCAAAGGCTTGCCATTCCATCCTAATTATATCTGATATAAAAACAATGCAAATAAAATATTCTAATGATAAAATAATTTTTACATTGGTTAAGTGTTATGCAAGTATTAGTCATCAGACATGGAATTTTGTGATATTTTAATAATCTTATTAACAAACTGTAGGATAGTTGTAGATGCCCTATTTGAACATACTCCAGAACTACACTGTTCTTGTGCTTTAATTACATCATGTAGAAATAGAATCTGTGAGACTCTTTGTTGTAGTAGAACATGCTTTGTATCCCCCTTCCCAAATATCCAATTTGGTATTAAAAGATTCTGCTCATGTATAATGATAATATAATGAATATGTTGTATAAAACTTTATTGTCTAGGTTGAAATTATAGCCTGATTTCCCTTTTGCCATTGTATGTATTTGGCATATAAATCAAGCAAGTCACTTTCAGAGTCTGATAATTATTTTTACACTATCTGTCTCTGCCATTGGAGTATGACTTCCTCAAGGCTGAGGGCCATGTCTTATTTTAGTTTCCAATTTATATATTTCTAATACTTAATAGAGTTTAACTTCTTTGTCTTAATATTTCTTAAAAGAAATGGACTACCTCAAAAGTAGTTTATATTTAAAACTTTGCACAGATGTATAGCCCATAGGGAGTGAAAAATATGAAATAAATTATAAGTCTTTTGTATTTGTTTAAGCTTCATTTATTATGGTTCTAAAGTTGTGTAACTTTTTAGACTCTAGATCTTGTTAGAGCATTACAAGATCTAGAGAATGCAGCTTCAGGTGATGCAGCAGTTCATCAAAGAATAGCATCTTTACCTGTTGAAGTCCAAGAAGTATCCCTACTAGATAAGATAACAGGTAAGAAAAGAAAATGTGATCTGGAACTTTTTTGGAAGTCAGGGTGAGGGAACGGCATATGGCATTGTTTTTGTTGTATAATAATGTTATTATTCTGTGCTTTTCTTAGATAAAGAATCTGGAGAAAGGCTTTCTAAAATGGTAGAGGATGCTTGTATGTTGCTGGCAGATTACAATGGCAGATTGGCAGCTGAAATAGATGATAGGAAGCAACTCACTCGAATGTTAGCAGATTTTCTTCGTTGTCAAAAGGAAGCCCTTGCAGAGAAAGAGCATAAATTGGAAGTGCGTAACCTTTTCCTTCTTTAGTGCTTATTTGTTTAATTTATTTTTTGGTAGGAATTTCAAAATACTATGTTCCCACACATTTTGCACTTTTTTGGACATAGACCTTTTTAGACAATGGCGCAGGTAAGCTACTCCTTGCAAGAATGGGCTTCTTTCTGCTAGAAGCAAATCAGCCTAATTAAACTTAGAAATTTGGTGTTATGAAAATTACTTGCTTTATAAAACTATTCATGTGAAATTCCAGTAATATTAATTCATCCAAAAAGTTTAAATTCTATTGTCAAGAACAGAACTAATGGGAAAATAGTAGTATAAAGTCTGGTGTCAGCTACAGGAAATTATGGTTGGATTTATTGAATTCCTGTTCTGAGTACACGTATGTACTTTTAGGTATACAATTAAGAAAAAAAGTTTTTTGGCATTGAACTTATGGGATGCTATTCCCCCTCTCTCTGTCCCTGAACAGTTCATCAGTTCTGTTCAAGAAGTTAGTCTTCAAGTTAGTCTTTTGTTCCATCCCTGATTCTGATGCTTAACATATTCCCACACCTCACTTCTGGCTCTCACACACCCTTAGGGAGAAGAAAGTCATCACCCCTTTAAGTTAAGTGGTGATTGATACTGTTGATGAATCTGGAGGTGCAGGGGTGAAAAAAGAAACATTTTCCGATTTCCTTCGAGCAGAGTAGTTGTTGTCAGGGGTGGATGAGCCAGAATCTTTTTTGACTAGTTTTTGTTTAAAATTGTTTATTGCTATAGCAATTTTTATTCCATATGTATATGTACAAGAATTTCTCATTTGTCTGGATCCCTTTATTAAACCATTTTCTATAAATTTGTAGGTATGATACTGCCTCTATTTAGAGTTGCTTTTATTCGTGTTTAGTTCTTGTTTTAGCAGTCTCTGCCAAAGAGGATCATCATTTCTATCTGTGAGACCAGCTTTTTGATCAAGAGCTCTCCCACCCCAAATTCTCAGCTTTTAATTTAACATTGCCCCTTTTCAATATAGAGCGTAGTTGTTGGCATCATACTCTGCATTTAGAAAAGTATCGTCATTGTACATAGACAGGAGAAGGTAAAAAATTTTAAGACGATAACATATGTTATTTAACTTGGCCAGTTTTTGATCTTGTGATGCAACTTCACTCTTAAACATACTGTTACTTGTTTTATTGTTAGCAGAGTTAAGGGTAAGTAATGTTATGCAATTTTTGTCCTCAGTCTTTTGGTATGGTTTCTTTAACTTCTATTGAGCTTCTGTTGCAGGTATTGGACATGGGCGTATCTTCTAACGATGTCATCATCATTAGCATATTCTTCCTGCTAAAAATAAATATCAAACTCCAAAGCCTGTATTGTCTCCTGTTTTTGAGAATTGAAGACTGAAACTGTTATGCTTGATTATTTAATCACTGGTTACAAAAAATAGAATTTATGTTTGAAATGTAATTAAGTGTAGAAATAGATCAGATGTCACCCTCCACTTCCTTCTTTTCCCAGTTCTTTCAGCTAGATGGTTATAGGTGATGAGGCTGATGATAATAATAGCAATAACATTTACCATGTGTCAGGTACTATTGAAAGCACTTCACATCTCTCAACTCATTTAATCCTATATAGTAGGAAGAATGATCCCCGTTTTACAGGTAAAGAAAGGGAGGAGGCCCAGGAAAATTAAGTAACTTGCCTAAGGTCACAAAGAGGTAGTGAGTTGTTAAGAACCCAGGAACTCTTTCTCCAAAAGGCACATTTGCTTCCAGGTTTTACATAAAGAGATTTAAGATCACAGCAAAAGCTAAAAAATCTCTCTTCAGCTCTTTCTGTTTCCTCCCTCCTCAGAGGTAATCACTGTCTTAAAGTGTTCTAGGCACTTTTTTGTTTTTCAGTGTCACTGGATATTATATTAAAAAGAGACCACCTAAATTATACCGAACATTAGTTTACAAGTAATAAAAATTTAGATTTCCAATAAATTAGGAAGTCATTCCGCAGAACTCTTTGTTACCATTTAGAACTAAGTGATTCCTTTGTCAGATTATGGAAATGATTTGAGGTAGACATTTTTTGTATTGAGTAGATGGCATCATTTTGAAGTTGACACTGAACGATCAAGATTTATATTTACCATATAAGCTTTTTCAGTTATCTGCATCTTTGAATACCAACTGTCATTGACCAGGTATTGATGAGTCCTTTTTTTGGTTTTCATTTTTTTTTCTTTAAATTGAACATAAATGTAAAGTATCCATTCAGGGATTGTCTATTTCATATATTTTTTAAAGAGGTTGCTGTTAAAGCATTTGTAATGAATGAAAACATGAAGTGTTTTTTTTTTTAATTTTGCAAATTATGAATCATTATTTTTGGAACTTGTGACAAACATAGCTGGTTATTAGGCAGATAACTTAAAATATTTGACAATCTAATGTTTACAAAATGACATGTCACAGATTGCTATAGAAATCCTATTTCACCATTCAGAAGTTGAAATTATTTAATAAACTCTTGTTCACTTAGTTTATTTTTGGAAGGCATTCATGGATACGGTACTTAAAATGACATTTTGATTTAGTTTGATACTTTTGGGGAGGGGAAATACAGAGATCAGCAATTCTTTCATATTTAATAAGAATTTCTTTGATGCTCGGTTTTGGATACTTTTTTCATGATACAGCTGGTATAAGGAAATACAATTTTATAAAATCCGTTTTTATGTCACTGATCTGTTTTAAATTGCTAGAATTCCATGGAAAATTGATTGTCTAGTCCATGAAATAGATTTACATAGAAGATTGGAAATCACAATTTATGGCTCTTAAATTATAGTTCAAAGTTCTGTAAGTCAGGATGGGAAAGCTGTCAGGACTGTGTTTATCTTTTGCAGTCTTACATCAGTATATTCAAATTTAGCTTATTTTAAAATTGAGGGCATAGTATTCATTGTATGAATGTTGTTTGTTTAGTTTAAGTCTGTCCCTCTTCTCATGGTGTCAGATTGCAACCACTAAGTTGCTTTTATTAGTTTTGTACATTATAGGTAGCGCTGCAGAGAACATCCCAGTGATGCAGACTCATACAGTTTTGCAAGTATATATGCAGGATTGATTGTCGGAATCAGAATAGAATATCTGGGTCCAAGCGAATGTATGTTTAAGTGTTGACAGGGTATTCAAGTCCACCAAAAGGTTCTGCCTTTTTATTTTTTTAATTTTAATTAAATTTGTAATTTTTTTGTTCTTTCTTTATGAGTATAATTGATGCATAGTGTTACATTAGGTTCAAGTGTAGATGTTCTATCTTTTAAAACATCATGCAATATGAGTTCATCTTTTCCTTTACCCTTTCCTTTAGCCCACACCGAATATCATTGATCTTTTAAATTTTTGCATATCTGTTTAAAAATTATTTTTTTATTCACTCAGATTGGTCATCTTTTAAAAATACTAGCAAAACTTAATAAAAATAAATAAAAATACTTATTAGCCTTTTTTGTTGCCAATTCCCTATTTCCTTTGACTACTTTTCTATTTGGTTCTAAGTTTGTGTGTTAATGTTTGTCTTGTCTTTTATATATTCTGGGCTTTCTGGTTATAGTTAAGATAGTATTCTCAATTCATAAGTATAAACATACTATGCTCTTTTCCTGGAGATTTTTTTCTAGTAATTTTATTCATTAGGATTTTTTAATTTATATGACCTAGGGATCTAATTGAAAGTGATAGTAAGTAAATGTCCCTTGTCATGTATCAATTAATGATCAATCAGCTATTGACTGTCTTTTATTATGTTGTGAAATGCTATTTTTGGTTATACTTAATTCCTATATATGTATATATGAGAATGTAGTCCCTTTTTTATTCTGCTGGCCCATTTATCTTTTACTCATCTTTAATTATGCAGTAGAATTTTATTTGTATAATTTTTGGTATTGTTTGTGTCTACAATTTTAAATAATTATTATGTATGTGAGTTTTTACTTTCTTCCACTTATTTTATACATATTTGCTTTCATACTAAATATTTCAAATGGCACTTTCCTAAGTAGAGATTTCTTAATTTAATGGCCTTCTCCATTTCTGAATGCATGGTTTTACTTTTGTTGTCCATCCCCTCTATCTGCTAGACCGTATTTTCCAGGATTTTCTAAAGTTTACTTTCATAAAACTTTGTTTTCCAGAAAGTTCAGTTTTCATTATTTAAATGCTTAAGATAAATTTTGTTTTGTCTGGGACATTTAATGATTAGATGTTTCTAATGTCTCCTCTTACTATAGGAAAGAAGAATATTTTAAATAGCACTGAAAGTACAAATTTAAAAACCTTACTGAAGATATTACCTGCATGTAGCTTTTTGATGGTTATTTATCAAGTTTCATATATTACTAAGGGTATAGTAGTAAGAATATGGAGAACTGCTTATGTATGCTTTCATCTGTAGTTCACTTATTTCTTACATTTTACTTTTTTTCGTTGAAATCATACTGATTTAAATTTAGAAATTTGATAAGATGGAGCTATATGAATTTTTTTATTTTTAGATTTTAATTATTTACTCATGAGAGATACACAGAGAGAGAGGGGAGCAGAGGCATAAGCAGAGGGAGAAACAGGCTCCACACAGGGAGCCTGATGTGAGTCGATCCCAGGACTCCAGAATCATGCCCTGGGCCAAAGGCAGATGCTCAACCCCTGAGCCACCCAGGCGTCCCTATGAATTTTTTTAAAAAGCAGATATACTAATTACTCAATGGTTTCTTATATTATTTTTTGAGATCTAAATATTAAGTGTAAAATTTTTGTGATTATTTTTCAAGAACCATAATCTTAATCACTTTTTTTGATTATGCAAGTAATCTATTTTCATCATAGGAAAAAAGCTTCTTGAGCAAAAGGCTTATTAGCCCTGTGTTTTGGCACCTTGTATTTTGCATACTGTTGTTTTCATATAATATATGTGCAACTTCTATGCCACTGTTTTCCTTTTTAATGAACGGCTGTATTGTAAGTTAACAGCTACATGTTCTTTGATAGTGTAGGTGTTTCAGTTGCTTGGATATTACTAGAAACAGTATTGGAGTGAACATCTCTTGTAGTATATTCTTGACTCCTGTATATCTTTTTTTATGATAAATTCCTAAAGGTGAAATTGCTGATTCATGTTAAGGACTTGATACATGTTATCAATCTAACTTTCAGTAAGATTATACTAGATCATTGTGATGGTCTTCTTTTTGGGTCATTCATTTTCTCTAGAAAAAAATGCATCCGATTGCTGGGTAGATAACATAGGGCATCTGTTTTCAGAACAGTGCCTTTTATCTGATTTGGATTTTCAAATGCAGATCTTCGGCTTGGTTTCTCACTCCTATCTTTTGCTCTATGGGATAAGAGTTGTAACAGACTGATGTAGGGATTTTCAGGTGATCTTTATTGTCAACCTTAAGACTTACTATTGTATTTCAAGGAGCTTGGTACTTCAAAGTCCTGAGCCTCTCCAAAGTTCCTCAGGTTGAATTATATCACTTTCGATCATTATTTCTTGTTCCAGTTTTTTCCATCTTTCACAAGTGTCTTGACAGCTGTGTACTTCGATTACCTCTTCTCCATTCCTTTGGGTTTCCACCTTTATAAATTGTTTTATTATTTTAGTGCCATTTGGGGAGTGAGTGGAGATAAATATGAGCTCAATTTATTATGAAAATGGAAGCCCATTATGTCTTGTTAAATAGAACTAGTATATGTGTTTTGTAACTTCTGTGAAACTACCCTTGTCTAAGGGGTTGGTCCAACATTGCCTAGATTGTTAACAACTGATCTTCCTGTTTTTTCTCTTAGAGCCAATGCAACTGCAGCCTAGTTTATCTTTGAAGAAGTCAGATCTCATCATACCCTTGTTTAAAACTCTACAGTGCTTCCCATTACACTTTTAGATCTTACTTGAAACTCCGTATATGGGCTATGAGATCACTAGTCATGAGTCTCCATTTAGCTTTATCTTGGGACTATCTAAGCAGCATCCATTTTACTCTAAAAGCTTGTACAGGTGAAACATTTCTCACATAAGGGTTTCTGCTTTGCTAACAAGGTAGCTGGAATGCTCTCTCCACTAGATCTTTACTTAGCTGGTGCCTTTTTAAATTTAGATTTATGTTCCTGTGTCACCTCTTCAGAGTCCTTCAAGTATCCCTTTGCCCTCTTCCTACCTATTATGTTACACTGTCATTTTCTTTTTTCTTTTTTTAAAGATTTTATTTATTCATGAGAGACACAGGCAGAGGGAGAAGCAAGCTCCATGCAGGGAGCCCCACGTGGGACTCGATCCCAGGTCTCCAGGATCATGCCCTGGGCTGAAGGCAGCGCTAAACCGGCTGAGCCACACAGGCCGCCCCACTGTCATTTTCTTTTTGGCTTTTTGTTTTTTATTTTTCCTTCACGGTACATATCATTATTTGAAAATTTAAAACTTTGTATATGTATTTAGCTATCATCTGTACCTGCCATTAGAATGTGAGCTCCATGAGAGGAAGAACTTTGTTTTGTTTTTCATGTTTATTGCCATATCCTAAGCTCTTGGAGTAGTGCTTTTCTCCTGATAGGCATTAAGTTTTTTTTTTGTTGAATGAGTAAATGATTCAAATGATGAATGAGTGAATACCAGTACAAATGTAATTTGCAAGAAGTATATAAATATTTATATTTTAAATGGTGATTTATTTTGTAGTTAAATCAAAAATTATTTTACCCGTTTGCCCTGTTTTTCCTTCAGTAGAATAACATGTTAACAATATGTTAGAAAGTATGAATAACAAGTGAACAGTACTCAGCAGTGAAGAAACACTGAATTTATAAGAGTCACAGTGCTACCTGGTGGAAGAACTGAAGCCACAAATGAAATCAGAATCTTTAAAGCCAGTGTTCTTTATTTTTACAAAGAAAGGGATTTAAACAGTAACTGCCTTTTGCTTGCTTGCTCATTCAAAGAATAGAGCTGATAATAGAAATACCCTTCTAGAGGGGCTTTGTGATTAAAGAATTTATGGGCACAAAGCAATTAGCACCCTGCCTGAAGCAAAGTAAGTGCTCAGTAACTGTTAACTTCTACTATTTTTACTGTAGCATTTGAGAATTAATAGAAGTGAGGTGAGATTGAAAAGTAGATTCCAAATTCAACTGATTGTTAGAACAGTGCAGAGGATGGAAAGGAATGGTAGCACTGGCAATGTTTGCAAGCCTGGAGAAATTTGCAATAAGGAGACCAGGCAGGGTTTAACTAGAAAGCTTTATAGTATGGGTATTGAAGGCCTGAACCATAGTTGGTGATAGCAGTGAGAAAATAAAGGGAGAATAGGTATAGGGAACAGTTGAATCATAAGAATATGTAAATTGGATCTGAGGGTAGAGAGGTAGAAGGAATCCATGATAAAGAAATTTTGAAAACCTTGGAGCAAATGATTCTGGCATTGGCTAAAAGAATATTAAAATAGGGAACTATTTTGTAGTTTTGGTGGGAAGGATGATTTTGGTTTTAGGTAGGTCAAATTTAAACTTTTTTTTGTTTGTGCAGTGAAGTCTTTATTTTTTCCAGCTTTATTGAGATACCTGACATATAATGAGTGAACTATTTCAAAATTCCTTTTTTTTTCTTTCTTAAAATATTGACCAGTTGCCACCAAAGTTTTCCTAATTGTAAAAGTAATAAGTGTTTCGCATAGTTTAGAAACCATTCATAAGAACGCAGCACCTCTAATCTCATTACCTCTTAAATATTGACAAGATTTGGAAGATGGAATCATATAGTGCATGCTATTCTACATATTTTTTACACATTTACAGGAACATTTTTTTAATACTCTGATCTAAAATGAAATCTTTCTTTTATTTAGCAATTTTTTCCAGTTTCTTGCTATTGAAAAACATTGTTTTGAATTACCTTTTAGCGGGATCCCTGGGTGGCGCAGCGGTTTGGCGCCTGCCTTTGGCTCAGGGCGTGGTCCTGGAGACCCGGGATCGAATCCCACATCGGGCTCCCGGTGCATGGAGCCTGCTTCTCCCTCTGCCTGTGTCTCTGCCTCTCTCTCTCTCTCTCTCTCTCTCTCTCTCTGTGACTATCATAAATAAATAAATAAATATTTAAAAAAAAATGAATTACCTTTTAGCTAAATCTTTGCTTATCTATGGTAATTTTTTCATAAATTCCTAGATGTAGGGGAGAAAATAAAGCAGCGAGATCAAGTGATTTTCATGCTCAATCTGCTACAATTTAGGAAAACAAAATGATATCTGGTGACAAGAGGAGGTGAAAGTGGAGATGTCTCAATTGCATTTTGTTGATGTAAATTGATATGACACAATCTGTGTAAAGATAGTGATAATAAGTATCAGAACCCCTTATTTTACATAATGATTTTTTTCTGCTCTTTTCCTTTTACCAAGTCATCTAAATTGCATAATGCCCTAAAAGTAGCTAGTTAGGGGTACCTGGGTGGCCCAGTTTGTTAAGCCATTGCCTTCAGCTGAGGTCATCATCCCACGGTCCTGGAATCAACTCTGCCTCAGGATCCCTGCTCTGTGGGGAGTCTGCTCTCTCTGCCCCTCCCCCTTTCTGTGGGTGCACATGCATGTGTGCACTCTCAAAATCTTTAAAAAATGCAAGTAGCTAACTTGTAGAGGAAATTCTGGGAGCCATTAAAATGATGTATAGTTTTTGCTTTCATATTTTAAAATATTGTAAAATACACATTACATAAAATTGACCATCTTAAGCATTTTTAAATGTACACTTCAGTAATTTAAAAAACATTATCATTGCTGTGCAGACTATCTTCAGAACTCTTTCATCTTGCAAATTGAAACTCTACCCATTAACCAATTCCCCCATTCCCCACAGTCCCCAACCCTGACACCCACCATTCTTTCTGTCTCTGAATTTGACTAGGAACCTAATTTAAGTGGAATCATACACTGTCTTTTTGTTACTGACTTACTTCACTCATCATAATGTCCTCTGGTTTATTAGTGTTGTAGCATGTGCAAAATTTCCTTTTAAAGGCTGAATAATATTCCATGGTATGTATATACCATATTTTGTTTTCTCATGCATCTGTTGATGGACACTTGGGTTGTTTCCACTTTTTGGCTGTTGTGAATAATGCTGCTACGAACATGGCTTCTTGGCAAATATCTCTTTAGAGTCCTTGCTTTCAAGTCTTGGGTTTATACCCAAAAGTTGAATTGTTGGATCACATGGCATTTCTGTTTTCAGTATTTTGAGAAACTGCTTGTACCATAGCATATCACTGATAACAGCTGCACCATTTTTTATTCTTAGAGCAATGCACGGAGTTTTTTCTTCACTTCTTTAACAACACTTGTTATTTCTTTTTGTTGATGGTAGCCATCCTAATGGATTTGCTTTATTATCTTGAAGAAATGTCTATTCATATACTTAATTCATTTTGTTTTTTTGTTGCAATAAAGGGATGACATATATAGACTAAGGTTGAGGATAATTTGTTCCTGGGAGAAAAAGTTTGAAGATTATGAATCCACCAGTGCTGGATTGTCCTAGATGTTATTCTAGAACATTTCTCAAAAGATAGCCTCTGCTTGAATGTTTCTGATGTAAAAGGGAGCACACTGTTTTGAGAGCAGTCTTTTCCATTTTCTGGAAAAGTGCTAGCAACATATGTACTTCTTTAAAATTTTCACAAACATATTTGATTAAATATATATATATATTTATGTGTTTGTATATGTGTCCACACACACTTCTGCATTGGAGAAAATGGAAAATACTAAAAATCCAGAATGGAAGATAAAAACCAGAAACTACTGTTGATATTGAAAATGCATAATTCGAGATAATAGCCCCTTAGTTTTCCCCTCTCTTCCTTTCCTCCTTCTAGTCCAATTTTGTTTATAGGCTTTTTTTCTTTTATTCATGTATAAAGAATATTTTTATTTTTTTATTGTTTCATTACCATTTTTCATGTATTTGTCATTAAAAATTTTACACGAATAGCTATTTCAGTCAACTGTCAAACAGGTATAAAAATCATGAAGAGTGACAAAAATAGTGCAAGTCCTTGCATGTCTGAGAATGACTTTCCTTTTTACTCATGAATGACTGGTTGGCTGCATATAGAGTTATTGAATCATTCTTCTCTTTTTCTCTTTTGCCCAGTTACTATATTTTTCCTTTCTCTTGCACATTTAACGCTCGCTTTGCCTAACACACATGTAGGATATTAGTCTTTTGTTAATTTTTGCTTGATATTTGGGGCAGCCCGGGTGGCTCAGTGGTTTAGTGCTGCCTTCAGCCCAGGGCCTGATCCTGGAGACCCGGGATTGAGTCCCATGTCAGACTCCCTGCATGGAGCCTGCTTCTCCCTCTGCCTGTGTCTCTGCCTCTCTCTCTCTCCCTCTTCCTCTCACTCTCCCTCTCTGTCTCTCATGAATAAATAAACTCTTAAAAATTTTTTTGCTTGATATTTAATGTTCCCTTTAATTGCAAAGATCTAAGTTGCCTTTTTTTTTTGATTCTTCAGTTTTTCCTTAGATTCCTGTTATATTGAATCTTCTGAATCTTCATATTTATCTTTCCTCATTTATCCTTACTTCTATAATTTTCCTTTAATATTTTCCTTGAGTTTTTGTTGTTGCTGTTTTTGTTGTATTCATCCTTACAGCATGCTTGTCTGATAGGAGTTGAGATTGTTTTCCCACATTTTTATGGGATTCATAAAATGGATTTTATCTGTTGAAAGGATTTATTATAACTTTACTGGGACAATTCACAGATTCTACAATTCTGGGGCAAGTCAGAAGGAAATCAAAGGAGATGGTAGTGCCAGAGTTTTGTGAGTTTGCCAAGTCAGCCCAGACCTGACTAGAACTTTGCCTCTTTTTGCCAGCACAGCAGCCACACCATCCAGTACCAGTGACAAAAATAGTGCAAGTCCTTGCATGTCTGCCTAGATCTTCGTGTTGTTGAGACTCCCAATAGGTGTGGGTTGTCTTGTTAAAGTGACCCACACGAAAATCAATATTATAAATGTCCATAACTACTAGAATAGTCATGCCTGGAAGAGTTTGATATGGTCTTACTGAGAATGTTTGGACCTGTTTAATGTAAATGTAAAATACTGTTTAATTAGGTGCTAATTTTTTACAAACCTTAATGTGGGATTTTTGTTGTTGGTTATCATTTTACTTACTGCAATGAGTGCTTAACGCATTTGCTCTGCCTGCTTTTAGATTACTTTTCCTAATCCATGAGTTGAGGAATTATGTAAGTAAATATTTAAAAGTGTATGTCTGATGAAAGTAATGGGCTCCGAGAAAGGATCTAAGGATTTCAGTAAACAGTATAATTATAGTAAGATCTATAATGTGTCTTTATGTTTTTTTATTTTTTTAATAAAAATATTTAAGGTCCAGTAAATAAAATTTTTACTTTAGCATAAATACTTTTATGGCATTTATTTCTGCTGTTTATAAGCTTTACTCCTTAGGCTCTGAAGTGTGTATGTGTGTTTGTTTTTTATGGAATGTACATATTTTTAACAATGGAGTGTTGGCATTTTTTTATCATGTTAGTATTGGGACTACTTCATACCTCTTTTTTTTTTTTTTTTAACACCAGCCATTCTGTGAGTTGTTCATCAGATTCTTACAAACTTAATTTTTAAAATATGTTTATCTTTATTATCTTATTGAGTCAATATTTCAGCCCTTAGAATTTCTTGAAAACTTTTCTCATTTCTTATTTTGGTTTTCTTTGCTTGCTTTCTTTTCAGATTTCTTAAGGATATATTCTGAGTTCTAGATAAAATGCTTTTATGTGTTGAAGAGATAAGGCCAGAACAGGTCTGTGGTTAGAAACTTTTCTTAGTTGACTTTGGTCTTAGATTAGTGAACAGTTCGAGAAGCACATTAGCTTTGTGATGGATGAAGAGTGAGAACTCTAGAACTGGATAATCTGAGTTTAAATTCTGGCTTTACCACTTAACTAGCTCAGTGGCATTAGGCAAAACATTTGATCTCTTTGTACATTAGTTTCCTTGTTTGTAAACTAGGAATAATAATTATATCTGCTTTATATGGTTATTATGAGATTTACATGAATTGAGTACTTAAACCTGCCCAGTGTATAGTAACTAACTACTTCAGAAGTTCTAGCCCGAGATAAGAAAACTTGGAGGTTTTCTAGATAGCTTATATCTATCTTCCATGGTCTTCTCAAAAAATGAAGTGTTTATATTGCTAGTTACATTATTAGCATCTCAAGGATTGTGCCTAGATTCCTAAATTCTTTTTAAACAATGTGTTTAATCATTTTTTGAGATTCTGACTTACTGTATCAGACCTACTTGTCTCTTCTGGAATCTGCCTCTTTAAAGTTAAGTATAGTGTTTGTTCATGTTCACCTTTTTAGCTCCTTAGGAAAGTAATTGTCTCAGAAATCAAGTTGGTCTAGGGTGTTTTCTGCATTTCACCCCAGTGTTCTGAAGTGTAATTGATTATGTTGAGAGATTTGGATTCAAATAAAGTGTCACATTATTTCCTTGATGATTTAGATTTTCATTCTATTCTGTAGATAAAAGGATAGTTGCTTAGGTAGACAACCCTTGACTTCTATTTTAAGATGTTAGAATAAATGTATAAAACTTAGTATAGACTGTCTTTATCATATAACTAATAGATGTATATATAGATACCTTACATATTATATTACATATCTATTATATAAATACAAAACAAGGTGATATATATATAATAAAAATAGAATAAGTGAGAGCAGAGAAATAAAATGGAAAGCCAGATAAAATGGAGAGGTTGAGATGAAATGGAGAGAGATACAGAACTGCATGCACTATGTCAGTAGATGGACACTAGCCACTTGTGCTATTTAAGTTAATTAAAATTTATCCACTTTGTTGGGTAGTATAGATACACAACATTTTCACTGTCACAGGAAATTCTGTTCATAATGATTGGTCAAGGTTGCTTAAAAGATATCGATATACGAGAAATGAAGAAGTTATACTTTATATAATACATGTCATAGCTCTGCTCTGATAAGAAATGATGGGTGCTTCCCAATGGCAGTATTTTTTTTTTTTAAGATTTTATTTATTTGAGAGAGACACAGTGATAGATCAGGAGCAGAGGGAAAGGGCAGACAGAGAAGTAGGCTCCCCCCTGAGCACAGAGCCCAATGCGGGGCTCAATCCCAGAGCCCTGGAATCATGACCTGAGCCAAAGGCAGGCTTTTAACCACCTGAGCCTGTCCTAGTGAACAGTATTATTAGAAGATAGGTACTGACAGGAATTGAATTGAAGAACCACATCCTGGCATTTACTCTCCCTAAAAGTGGGAACATTTATGCAAGTGTTCTACGTCCCACATGGAACACCTGGAAGCAGGAGATTGGAACTAGCGTACTCCAGAATGGAAACAATCAGGGAGGTCAAATTCTGATGTATATCCTTTCTTGGACCAGATTGCAATGGTGAGGAATTGGTATCTGTATGGGAGCTTGCAACAGAGGAAAAGAGCAGTGTCTCTTTTGGCTGGTGAGGCCCAAGAGTGATGAGGATCATCTATATTCAAAAAAACAATCACTATAATCCATGTTGGAATTTGTCCACTTTACTGACAACCCAAGCAGGTTACATAATCTATAGATAATGTAAAGATGATAATATCACTGGAACCACCGAGCATTTTCAGAAAGCCAATACATAAGGCAGTAGATGCAGCGGGAAGAAATTTCTCCTAGGAAATAATGGAAAACCCAGCACGGTGATGTACTGAAAATGCCTAAACACCTGGAGATCGCAGCCCACCCCTAATTAGTATCCATCAAAAGATAACAGGGTCCTTGCAGCCATGTTACAAAAAGCTCTGTATTTTTACATGCTGATTGACAAAGGAGTAGTTGGGAATTCTAGGTAAGTAAGGAAACAATATAAGCAAAAGCTTTATAGTTAGAATGGCTATAAAATGAGAGCATAAGAGTGAAACAGTGGGATAAGTTAGCTACTTTGTGAGATTGTGGAAAAGTAGACCTGCTGATGAAGTTTGAACTTAATATAGTCAGTGTTCTATCTTTGCACATAATGCATTCCTAAAAATGTGAATAAAAATAGTTTTTAGGACATTTTAGCAAAAAAATTATATATTATGTAATATATAATGTTCTCCCCAGGCAAATTTCTTTCCTTTTTTTTTTTTTTTAAGATTTTTTATTATTTATTTATGAGAGAGAGACAGAGACACAGGCAGAGGGAGAAGCAGGCTCCATGCAGGGAGTCTGATGTGGGACTCGATCCGGATCTCCAGGATCAGGCCCTGGGCCGAAGGCAGCACTAAACCGCTAAGCCACCCGGGCTGCCCCCCAGGCAAATTTCTTAAAAATCAATATTTTTTTAAGGTTTTTGGTTTGTTGTTGCTATTGTTTTGAGAGTGTAATCAGGGGATAGGGAGGCAGTGGGAGAGTAAGAGAGAATCCCAAGCAGACTATGCTCAGTGCAGAGCCTGACAGGGCTGGATCTCTTGATCCTGTGACCTTGAGATAATGACTGGAGTTGGATGCTTAACCAACTGAGCTGTCCAGGTACCCCTGCAATTAGGATTTTTAAGCCCCTATGTGTTACTTGAGATGTAAAATTAGTAAGGACATAGATGAATTATTTAAAAGATGCAATTTTAAATAATATTCTCGTGACTTAATAGGAATGACATTTAGTAGGAAGAGCTAATGTTTAAATTGGAAGAAGGATTTAGTTTTTAGTGCCTTGGACTAAACTGCAGTGTTGATTTTGACCATAGTCCCATCAACTTTCCTTCAGTCTATAAAGCAAAACATGTGCTACAATTTGCTATCTTCTCTTGTCTTTTCATGTAAAGAAGCAATATCCTTCTCTTTGGATTCGTGAAATTCCTTTTGTGTTTGGACCCCTGGTATTTTTTTTACACTGAATCCCAATTTAGAATTATAAAATTCTATTTTCATTTTCCTTTAATATGGAACATACAGCCAACCAGCTGAAGTCCAGGGAGTATCTGAGTGTACCTAAATATTGCCACCTGTAGCATGTCTTTTTTATCATTCTTATCACAAATATTAGTACCCACATAAGTTCACAGACTGCTGTACAGAACTGAAATGACTATAGCATCATGGGGTAGCTTTGACCCGTTTGTTAACTATAGTGTGAAACCTGAATTTGGTGTCAAAGCTGTTCTGAATTATCTGTATATTTTGTATATACATGTGTATGTTAGGCATATTGATGTATATACGTTTCAAATAAAATGAATTTTGTGTGAAAGTTGGAGATGCCTTGTAAGTAAAGCAGAACTGAAAATTTCACATTACAATTCTAAATGATAATAGTGTAAGTTTCCTTTGACAGTAGAACACAGGATGAGGCAGGGCAACAAAAGCAGAAGAGGAAAAAAAGATGAAGGACAGAAGGAAAACTGGGACAAAGAAGGAAAATAGGACAAACAGTACAGCTTGCTTTATGCCTGCCGGAATCTAGTGTTGTGTTCCCATCCAGTAGCTGGTATCATGCATTTATACCAGGTGGCCCTTTTTCCTCAACTCACTACCTGTCTTAGAAGTTATCTGCAGGGAGGAGTGGACCATCTGAATGACCGGTACTAGTGAGTTTGCTTGGGTTGTCAGTTTGGGCTCTGTGTGCTAGATTACATTCTGTCTGCAATCCCTTACTATTTTCCCTTTTTGACTAATCAGTGAGCACCAGTGCCCTTTGTTCAAGCCTTGTAATGCAAAAAAAAAAAAAAAAAAGAAAAAAAAAGAAAGAAAGCACATTCATCAAGAAGCTCTGCTCTTGAAGCCTCTAGTACTTATTTTCATATCCTCCGAATTATTCAACCAATAGTGCTTAAAGGATATGTTTCCATAAATTCTGTGATTGAAAAATTACCAATGTCTTTGTACCTAACCCGAAACCCTACTGGTTGATGTGAGTTGATGCTTAACCAACTGAGCTGTCCAGGCACCCCTGCAATTAATATTTTTAAGCCCCTGTGTGTTACTTGATATGCACTTAAACTTGACTGTAGGAGAGATAATTTAAAATTGAAAACTTTATCATAAAATAACTAATAGCATTTACTCTGTGCCAAGGTACTGTTGTAAGTATTGATCCTATTTTTATTTGTAACTATGAAGTAGATAACTATTGATAGCATGTTTTATGACTGAGAACATCGGAGCCCAGGAATATTAATATATTACAAGGAAATTTGAAAATTCCATTACACTGAATACATTAAAGCCACGCAGCTCCTGATGACATCTTGATATATTTCCTTTTATCTTATAAAGATCATAGATTGAAATATCATGGTAAACAGTTATGGAAAGTTTTTTTGAAAACCAGTTAATAGCCATACCATATGTAGAAATTTACATTCTACTAGGATATCTTAAGTCTTCAGTGCATATAGAGTATGGACTTAAATAATGAACTGAGAACTTAAGAGTCCTGGGTTCTGGAACTTAGTAAGTGAACTTGAAATTGTATAATACCAAGCCTGTTCTTTTCTCATCTTTAAAATGTAGATATCAAATCTAATGATTTATAAGATCTATTCAAGTTCTGAAATTCAGGGCTCTTTTTCCCGTCTTTATCTCATACTTGGGAACTTCTAAGTAGTTTAATTCAACTTATAAAAGTAACATACAGAGCTTAAAACTTTTTCTTGCCTTTTTTTTTAATTTTTTTTATTTTTATTTATTTATGATAGTCACAGAGAGAGAGAGAGGCAGAGACACAGGCAGAGGGAGAAGCAGGCTCCATGCACTGGGAGCCCGACGTAGGATTCGATCCCGGGTCTCCAGGATCGCACCCTGGGCCAAAGGCAGGCGCCAAACCGCTGCGCCACCCAGGGATCCCTTTTTCTTGCCTTTTTTTCCTAGGACACTGTCCCATCATAATACATGTTTAATTATTGAAAATCTGAAAAATAAGGGTGCTTGCCTGGCTCAGTCTGCAGAGCATGTATGTGGCTCTTAATCTCAGGGTTGTGAGTTAAAGCCCCATGTTGGGTATGGAGCCTACTTAAAATCTGGAAAATACTGGAAAAATACAAAAACACTCCTGAGTTTACACCAACCACTGAAAGCAATTATTATTAATATTTTGATGTATTTTGCTACACTCTTGTATTTAAGTGGTTATATATATTCACTTTCATTTTTTAAAAAGTATGTGCAAGTGATTTTCTAAGCTTAATACTTATAGCTGCTGGCCACCATTTTTTATTTCCTTCATTTCAGATAGGATAGAACTTTAAGAAAAAAAAATTAATCCACATTGGGTTAAATAAGTTATACTTGGTGGACCTATTTAAAGAATTAGGTGTGACAAAATTGTGGAGAAATGTGTACCATTATGAATATTTAAGTTATTCGTAAATAAAAGTTATTGCCTGTAAGTCCAATTCCTTCATTACACTGTTGTAACTTATTAGGAGAGTCGTATTACGGGTAACTATGCCATCTAATTTATCCACTGCTTGAAGTAAGATTTGTTGTTAGAACTTAAATCTTGGTAATTTTAGGGACGCCTGGGTGGCTCAGCGGTTGGGCGCGGCTGCCTTCGGCTCAGGGCATGATCCTGGAGTACCTGGATCGAGTTCTGTATGGGGCTCTGTGCATGGAGCCTGCTTGTGTCTCCCTCGGTCTCTGCCTCTCTCTTAAAAAAAAAAAAATCTTGATAATTTTAATATCATTGCATACATTGAATTTAAGTAAAATGTAAGTTTCTTACATAGTTCAGTCAATGAAAAATTTATGGAGAACTGTGCATCA
Organism: Canis lupus dingo; assembly: GCF_003254725.2. Taxonomy (NCBI): domain Eukaryota; kingdom Metazoa; phylum Chordata; class Mammalia; order Carnivora; family Canidae; genus Canis; species Canis lupus. The sequence continues at coordinate 53,859,989 of NC_064249.1, forward strand.
TTCATACCAACTGTCTCCTAGAGTTCTGTCAGACAAGAACTGTCAGACAAGAACTGTCTGTCAGACAAGAACTTACAAAGCAAGAATTCTTTGTAAAGCATCTCCTAAATCTTGTCCTGTTTAGATCAGTTTATAGAGAATGTTAATTGCTTCAAAGCAAAGCCTGTTCTTGGAACCTTTCTAAGATCCAGTCATCTGATTCCAATGTGAAATAATTCTTGGAAGGTTTTAGGATTAATAAAGAATACATTTTATTTTATTTTATTTTATTTTATTTTATTTTATTTTATTATTTTATTTTATTTTTTAACAATACATTTTAAAACATAATTTGCAGGGCACCTGGATGGCTCAGTGAGTTGAGGATCTGCCTTTGGCTAGGGTCATGATCTTGGGGTTTTGGGGTGGAGCCCCACATTAGACTCCCTGCTCAGCGGGAAGTTTACTTCTTCAGCTTCTGCCCTACCCCCCTGCTCATGCTCTCGCTCTCTTGCTCTCTCTCGCAAATTATTTTCTTAAAAAAAATTTACGTAACAAAATGCACAGATAATAAGGCAGCTCATTATCTGTAAATTTGCTAAGTTTGGTGACCTACTCGATGCTAGACCTAATATTATGCTGTAGTAATATGTTTTGTATTCTCATTCCTAATGAGATATTAGTTATCATTTGACTTGGAATATAACTAAGTGTGTTTAGGATTTTTTACTTAAAAGTTTATGAGGGATGCCTGGGTTGCTCAGTGGTTGAGCGTCTGGCTTTGGCTCGGCATGATCCCAAAGTGCTGGGATTGAGTCCCACATTGGGCTCCCTGCATGGAGCCTGCTTCTCCCTCTCTCTGCCTATGTCTCTGCCTCTCTGTGTCGCTCATGAATAAATAAATAAATTTTTTTAAAAAGTTTATGAAAATCAGAAAGATTATAGAATACCGTAAGAACATGAACATTCTTAATAACCTTTTTTTTGAGCTGCCAACAGCTTTGAAAAATGCAGCGTGCACACAGATTTGCTTACAACTTCAGTTAAATTAGGGCCACCTTTGAGAATAATAATGGTTCACATTTTAGTGACCATTGTTCCATAACCAGTGCAAATTGAATGGGGGGGGGGGGTCTGTGGGAATCTTGCAATGGTTTCTCTGCTTATAAACTTCCAGTCAGTTCCTCCTAAGTTCACTGCATCAGTTTGGTCAGGACCTGGCTTGCATCACTTCACAAGAGGAAGCATTGGTCATGTAGCAGTTAGCATGGTGATGTAGCTGGCATAACAATGTTAAACTACGTTAAATGTTCAGAATATGGCAAGCACATTGTTTTATTGGTTGCCAGTTTAGTCACAGATGGGTTTCTTTTTTGACTCTGGATTCCACATTAGAAAAAGGAATGAACTACAGTGTATTCAGAGGCAGGGGCTAGGATGCAAAGGAAATAGAAACAATACTTTGGAAGACATTTGAAGGAAATAGGGATATCAGAGACCAGACTTGGGGACAGGCATAACTTATGTGCTATGTGTCTTCACATGCTTTGAAAACTATCAGAAGAGAGGAGGTGGGTTTAGATAAGTGGGTAGAACTAGGACCAGTGGATATGTTACAGGTGCCAAGACCATTCTATTAGCACTGACTAATGTGAAAGAACTACTTAATAAAGTACAGAGTTTCAGCCTCTCCCATCCACATCTACAGCAAACACAGCCCATCTCAGGCCAAATGAAGGTAAAACCTCACAATAAAGATCTACTTACCTCAGTTCCTGTTAGCGAATAATCATGTTCAACTTTTTAAAAAATTACAAGGAATGCCAGAAGTCAAAAAACATCCTGAAGAGACAAAACAGACTCATGTAGGACATATTTGGAATTAACAGATGAAAAATGTTACTGGTTAATATGTTAATAACTCTAACGGAAAGTAGATACCATGCTAGAAATAAACACTGACAGTGAAGAGTGCCTTTGATGGTCACCTCAATAGACGGAACAGTTATTAATGAGCTTGATAATAGGTCAATATAAACTTCCAAACTGGGGATCCCTGGGTGGTGCAGCGGTTTAGCGCCTGCCTTTGGCCCAGGGCACGATCCTGGAAACCCGGGATCGAATCCCACGTCGGGCTCCCGGTGCATGGAGCCTGCTTCTCCCTCTGCCTGTGTCTCTGCCTCTCTCTCTCTGTGTGTGTGTGTGACTATCATAAATAAATAAAAATTAAAAAAAAAAAAAAACTTCCAAACTGAAATGCAAAAAGAAAAAATAAGGGGGGGTAACAACCAACATTGAACATTTAAGAATTGTGGTATAATTTGGAAAGTTGTCACACACATGCTTGGAACACATGGAGAAAAATTGAAGCAGTACTGACCAAGAGTTTTCAAAATTAATGACTGACATCAACGATCTAGGAAATTCCAAGAAGAAACACTAGGCAGGACCCCCCAAAAACCTGCAGTCTACACTTAAGCATATCTTATTCAAACTGCAGTACGCCAAAGAAAACCTTGAAAGAAACAGTAAGGGCAAGAGAGACATAGGATGAGAATTATAGGGGTTTCTTCCAGAAACACCCAAGAAGGGAAGAAGAATGAAAAATGTTAAATGAAAAACTGCACCAATCTAGAAGTTTATATCCAGTGAAATTACTCTTTCAAAGTTAAGGATAAATAGTTTGCTGTTGGGCATACTGAAGAAGAGGTTGAATGATGAGGACAAGAGAAATGATGGGTCTGTTACTTGTATATATATAAACTACTAGCCCTGGGAGTGGGTAGAATGTATTCAGCAAAAACGTATTTCAGTGATTTTGAGGAATGTTATAAATAAGATTTTGCTCTTGGAGCTTTGCCCTGGACATGAGTATATTAAGGGTTGGAGGAGGGATGTAGCCAAAAAGCAAAAATACACAAAACAAAAAAGCCAAAAAAACCCACAATTTTTGCTCCCAAACAGCCAGAATCTCCGATTTATGGTCTGCCTGTTAAAACCTTGTGTAACGGTGTTCCATGAGATAACCAATTATGGAATTATCTGACCTTTATGACCCTGAGATAGTGTGATTCTTTAGTAACTGGATAATATTTTTACTATGGGAGTGAGGCTGAAAGGTCACACAGAAAATGAAAATAAAGATAGCTTATTTAAGTCTACTTCCTCATTTAAATGAATAAAAAAATTAACTTGATTTTTTTACAGCTTATTGACTTAAATTACTTCTCCTGACTTCATTTTTGTTTTGTAAACAGAATTAGTCTATATGCTGTTAACTCCTGGACAACCTCTTCCCCCCCAAAATCAAAACTGATGATTATCAGCAGGTTCTGCTTTCTTGGAATATTGGTCATCACTCCTGATTAGACTAGCTCCTTTTCTTGTGTCGTTTCTGCTTGTGTCTTCTCTGTTGTTGCTACTTTTACTAGTATTGGTCCTTTTTGTGTTTAAAAAAATTAGTCTTAAGGCCCATATGCTGTTATTCATGAGAAAAGGACAGCTCATCACTACTGGGTATTTCAGAGATATTTTAATGGCAGAATTAGATTACCTAATACAAGTCACAGTTTATTTGTAGAATTTTGTTTTATGGACATGACGATCCTGTCACTGTGGTGATCCTCTATTTGATGTAACTGCAGTTGGATAGCGTATTTCCTCAAAATACCCATCCTATTAATAATTCCAAGATATGAAAGGGCAGTATAATGGTTAAGAATGAGGACTCTGAACCCAGACTGTCTAGGTTTGAGTTCCTTTTTGTTCCTTAATTTGTTGACTTTGGGGGACATTTCTTAATCAGTGGTTGTTAATTGTGCTTTAGTTTCATTGTATGTAATGCATGGATAATGGTAGTCTCTACCTATGAAGATTAAATGGATCACTTAGAACAATGGTTGACATTTAGTAATAAGCACGTCAAAAAATCAGTTTGGGTCACAATATGCTAGATTCTATCTAAAAATGTATAAGGCTTATTTATAACAGTATCTACCCTCATTACAAGTGAGCATTGATTTTTCAAAACCCAGTTGATAAGCAGGTTGGCATTGAGTTCCTTGCATAAAAAATTGTCCCTGAGGAAACTTTTTTCCACTTGTTAACAACTTAGAAAGCTAATGAACCTTTGTAGTAATAGGTTTGTAACTTATTAACAGGTAGGAATTATTTTTTTTAAGATTTTATTTATTTATTTCATGAGAGACACAGAACACAGGCAGAGGGAGAAGCAGGCCCCATGCAGGGCGCCTGATGTGGGACTCGATCCCCGGACTCCAGGATCACGCCCTGGGCCGAAGGCAGGCGCTAAACCACTGAGCCACCCGGGATCCCCTTCAAGGATATTTTTTTAAAGTTAAATCTGCCTTTAGAAAGCACATTTAAGAGAATGAGAGTAAGCCTACAAAGGATGTCAGAGGTTGTGTTAGGGATTATTTATTTACACTAAAGTATTTGCCACTAAATGATAAAACTTGTGCACACAGTCAAGGGAAAATGGCTCCATCAGAGAGAAGTGGAATGTGAAAAGAAATGAGAAGGAACTTGGTAACTGCGTTTTACATATTTTTAAAAAATTATCAAAAGCAGGATTAGATCCCAAGCTAAGTTTGAGTATTAGTAGAAGACAAATTCAAGCAAACCACTGAATATCTTTATCTGCTTTGCCCTCTTTCTCCTGGAGATGGCAATAGACAACTAAGACAACTAATCAATCTCAGAAAGCCCCTAACATGGTGGAATTTTTTGGCCTTCTTAAAAACAAAACTGCGATTTTTTTTTTTTTTAAGTCTTAATACTTCAGTTGACTTTTCCTATCTATCCTACCAAAGAGCCCCAACCCCAGGGTAACCAAAATGAAGTCAATTATAGTGAATCCTGAAAAATGAGAATCCAAGCTAATAGTTATATTGAGAGCAGAAACTTAAGAAAGACATGTATGTTAACATTTTAAGAGAGGGAACTGACATAATGGAATACACGTTAAAGAACAAAACCACTAGGGGTCTTCAAGAGAATAAAAAAAAGGAACCAAGATTGTGGAGATGGGGTTCTATAATATAAAAATTGTGTCTCGATACTATTTTGAGTGAAGATAAGTAACCTTACCTTCAAAATTTATTTGTTCTTCTGTGACTCAAGAATTCACTTACTTTAATTCTCAAATGGGTAAAGACTGGTAAGAATGATAAATTTTAAATAAAACAACAAGATTTCAGACTAAGGATACATATATTGAGGTATTCAGGGAGAAATTAAGTTGCTTGGATATTGCATAGATATGCCTTCGGAAATAGGGTGTCATGGGAATACTACACCACTGTCTCCATCGTTAAGAAACACTGTTGGAGGAGGAGGAGGGAAAGTCTAACTATCATTCTCAGATGTACCCGATTTCCTTTGCTGAAAAAGACTCAGCATGTCTTTCTTACTGGGTTTTATCCAGTCCCATCACATTGTTCTACTTGAAAGGGAACCTAAAGATTGATTTTACAAATGAAAAGAGAGAAAGACTTCTCAAAGGCCTGTTTTCAGAACATCCTGAAACCTGGACTATGCTCAAACTTGCATGCTAAGCTACACAGCATGCTCAGTAGAATTAGGATTGGGCTTCCTGGCTTGATGCATTCCTCCTGCTACAGAAGCTCTCAAGAAGTGGATACGGAGAAAGGGGCTGTAACATGGTAGGCCTGATACATGCAGTTGTTGCCCATGGTTTTTAATGACCACATGCAGATGCAGTTGAAATTCTCCCAAATCTTTTTTTTTTTTTTAAAGTCCTAATCAAGTATGACCCAAGAGTGTAATTATTAGTAGCATCTGCAAGAAAAAAGCAGCCATATAAATACTTAAATTCAGAAATAGTTAAAATGTTTATTTACAGCAATTGGAATTTTAGAAGAACTGTATCTGGGTCAGCCCTAAAATAAGAACTCCAAATTTGGGGACATTTATTTTCTTTGCTCTTAGTGCACGGTGGTTCTGGCACCATCCCAGAATGTTAACAAGTTATATAACAATTCATAATTTGAAAACTTGTGCTTTAATTTATTCATCCTTACAGCCCTATAAAATAGGTATCCCTGTTTTATAAAGAAAGCAACAGGCTTAGATAATCTTAGGGAGTCCTTGCCTAAAGTCACATAGGTAGTAAATCAAGGCAGTACTTGCACCCAGATCTTTTGACCTCATGCTTAGAAGTATTGACTAGGGACCTGTTCATAGCCAGTGCTCTGCTGGACACAAAGTGTGTTTCCCCCTAATTATGGGTATGAAGACCAGAATAGTAATAGTGTAACAGTATTTAAGTTCAGAAATAACTCTAATAGTAGCAGCTCAGGAAGTTAGTGTGAGACTAACGTAGAAAGTTTGTGTGACAGTATCTGGTCTTAACGTAGCTCTAAAATGGAGAAGATTAGTCAATATATGCTCAGGTGTAAAAGGCTTTTCTATAGGTAGTTCAGATTTCAAGCTAGTTCTAACCCACTCTGAGTGCACACAAGACATCACACCTAATTCATTAATGTTGAAGTACAGAGAGGACAAATATGGGCATTGTTAAGTGAGGAATATAATGAAGGAGATGTAAAGTGACCCATGTAAACAGTTAATAAGAGTGAAGTGTAAAGCATTGGTTCTCAAAGTCCTGCCACAATGCTGCCTGAGAACATTTACTCTAGTAATTGTTTTAGTGAGTGAATGAAATCCAAAGTAGCACAACAAAGCTGTGATTATATGGATGTTTCTTAGAATGAAGCTCTTAAAAAGTGAGGTAGTTTCAATAAAAATACTATATAAACAGTATAGGTGACTCATGTGGTGAAGAAATAAAAGATGGCAATTAGCTCATTGAAGTTTGGAAAATAGTGATTGAAAGTTGGGAGAGGTGGTTTGAGGAAGCCTGAGGTTCTGAAAAGCCTATCTCTTGTAGAGTTTTGGGTATATAACACATACCTACTCAAAGTATAGTATGTACGTAATTGTTACGGACTTACAGGGCACCTGGCTGGCTCAGTCAGTGGAGTGGGTGACTCTTAGGGTCGTCAGTGTGAGCCCCATATTGGGTCTAGAGGCTACTTTAAAAAGTAGTTGTGGACTTAAGATGTGTCTCATTTAAAATACTGTAAATAGCTATTAGCTAAATAAAGGTCGTTAAGATGGAAAAGAACAATTTGTAGAGAGAAAAGATGCAAAGTTGGTTTTTTAGTTAATTTAAATATCATTTCCTAGTAGAAAAGTATGCAGATAAATTTTTCATTTGATCTGTATCCTCTTTTCAAAAACTAATTTTTGGGGCACCTGGGTGGCTCAGTTGAATGACCAACTCTTGATTTCAGCTCAGGTCATGGTCTTGGGGTCATGGGATGAAGCTGGATCAAGTTGCATTGGGCTCCCGAGCTCAGTGGGGAGTCTCCTTCAACATTCTCTCTCCCCTCTGCCCCTCCCCTTCTCCAAAACAAATCTAAAAAAAATATTTTAAGGCTGTAGCTAAACAATTATATAAAGAAAAGATATGTATTCTCTTATGAATGTTGTATTTCTTAAATACATGTGTGTCTGAAAGGGCTTTAGTTATTCAGATGACTAGAATTGTTTTCCATTATTTTTTGGTGTACTCATTCAGTTTTTTTAGTGTATCTTTGTGCATATGTGAACAATCAGTAGGATGTCAGAGCAGGACATTGTTGAGTGATCAGCAAGTACTAGTGAAAGTACAGTGTGGGAGAAGTAATCAGAGAAAGTTCAGTTGAAGGGTTTGGGATTTAAGCTGGCACTTGAAGGATGGTTAGAAATTGGATGTGGATAATAGGTAAAAGGAATAATTTGGACAAAAGATTCTGAAGAGGAATTTGTATCAATTTTGGCTTTACAAAAATTTTGTGTTCAGAGCAGTCTTAATACTACAGAATTCCTTATTATTTATCAATAAATAGAGTGTATTGCTTTACTGTGTCTTTGGAGTCGAAAATTACAGATTGTTCTGCAAAATTCTTAACAAATCTGCAGCAGAATATGGATAATTTAATACAAATGGTATTCAACAAAACATTTTGAATAGTTTTTGATGATACCATCTTTTTTGAATGGTGATTGTTGTAGTAGTTGTCCAAGGATAACTAAGATCTAATTGTTTATTCATTAATTTTGACTGATGTTATTAAATTGTGTTGTGTGGCTGGCGTCAGGCATTTATCTTTTGGATTAAGGTAGTACATGCATACAGTGTAGTTTGTAAAGTGCACTGCTACTTGATGTACAGTGTAATTTGTGAAGTGCTCTCCTACTACTGGTTTGGTTCAGACCCTAGTTCTCTTTCTTAGACATTAGCAGTGAACTCCTAATTTGGTTTCTTCCTCAGGTTCAAACTCTTAAATGTGGCTGTCTTGGTAATGGAATTAATTTCTTCACTCTGTACCATACACTGGTGGTAGTGAATTGGCATGCTCATATCATGCTCTTTATCCTCTCTACCCTGTTATCTTGCTGTTTCCATGTTCTATTTTGTTCTACTCACCTCTTTCAATTCTGAAAACCTTCCTGAACTTTTCATTGTGGCGAAGTCCTCCATCCTGCAGTTCTGGTATGTCATAGAAAGTGGGTTTTGCCTCTAATGGAGCACATCATACTTTATTGTAATTATTCATTTGTTTACATGTTCTTCTAGGTAAGGATTATGATTCATCTTTGTGTTCCCAGCATAGTGACTGGGTACATTCTGTAGTAGATACTCAAGAAATGTTTAAATGAAGTATCGAGTAGATCAGTTGAGACCTTCAAATTCAATATCAAATAACAGAATGATGCATTTGTTGGAAAAATGAAAATAATACACAGTAAGAACTAGAATCTAAAATCCAAAGACTGTCACACTGCATCTAACATGTTGGTATATAAATTGATAGGTGTTATAAGTTATAGATGTATAGAAAGTAGTTATTATAAACAATGTCTTTATTTTCTGTGGAATTGCTTTTGTTTGACCCTTTTGACCATCGCTCATGTTCATCACTGGTTTTTATGTAATATTTGCATTAACAGATTGGTCTTTCCAAAAAGTCAGGTTGGAATTTGATGGAGAATATTTATATTGTATAAGCTTGGCATTTACTGCACTTGAATTTTTTTTTAAGTGAATTTCTTGTGAAGTAGCAGAACTTGGAATCCCTTTCCCATTATAAAAACAATTCTGTTCGAGGGTGCTAGCGTGGGTCAATCGGTTAAGCATCCTACTCTTTATTTTGGCTCAGGTCATGATATTAGGGTCATGAGATCAAGCCCCACATTGGGCTCCATGTTCTGCTTGTCCCTCTCTGCTGCTCCCCACGTGTGCAGTCTCTCTCTCTCTCTCTCTCTCTCTCTCTGTCTCTCTGAAATAAGTAAAATCTTTAAAAAAAAGAAAAATAAACAATACTATTTGTGGCACTGAGGTTCTCAGACTAACTCACAAAGCCTTTTTTCCTCCCTTTAATATGTTTATTGAGATGTAATTCACATACCATGTACAATGTACAGGGTTTTTTTTAAAAAGATTTTATTTTTAAGCAATCTCTGTGCCCAACAGGGGGCTTGAATTTATAACCCCCAGATTAAGAGTCTCATGCTCTACTAATTCAGTCAGCCAGTTTTTAAATATATTTACAGAATTTTGCAACCATCACTACTATCTATAATTTTAGATTATTTTTATCCACCCTAATGGAGACCTCTTAAACCATTTCCACTTCATCCCACCCCCAAGCCCTAAGCAACCACAAATCTCATTCCTGTCTCTATAAATTTGGCTCTTCTGGAGATTTCATATAAATGGAACCATACAGTAAATGGTCTATTTAACTAGCTTCTTTTACTTAGCATATTTTCAGGGGTCTTTCATGTCATAGGATATAACAATACTTTGTTTATTTTTATGGCCAAATAATATTACATGGTAAGAATATATCATGTTTTGTTTCTCTATTCATCAGTTGAGGGATATTTGGATTATTTTTCCTACTTTTCACCTATTGTGAATTACTATGAACATTCATTGGGCATACATTTTCATTTCTCTTTTGTATATGTCTATGAATAGAATTGCTGGGTTATATGGTAACTCTGTATGGTTTTTTAGGAACTGCCAGACTACATTTCCACCAGCAATGTGTGAGGGTTTCAGTTTCTCCACATATTTGTCAGCACTTGTCTTTTTTTCTTTTTTCTTTTTTTTTTAGATTTATTTATTTATTTGAGACAGCATAAGCCCTGGGTGAGCTGGGGTTGAGGTGGAGGTTGGGCAGAGAGAGGAGGAGAGAGAATCTTCAGCAGACTCCCTGCTGCTTTTACATTTCCAGTAAAAGCAGTATACATCATCTCAGTATTTATTTATTTATTTATTTTTAAATTTTTATTTATTTATGATAGTCACACACACACAGAGAGAGAGAGAGGCAGAGACATAGGCAGAGGGAGAAGCAGGCTCCATGCACCAGGAGCCCGACGTGGGATTCAATCCCGGGTCTCCAGGATCGCGCCCTGGGCCAAAGGCGGGCGCCAAACCGCTGCGCCACCCAGGGATCCCCATCTCAGTATTTATTGCTAAGAGAAGGGGCTTAATTTCTTAATGGGTTTGCTCTGGGGAAATGTTTAATCTTTATTTATTTATTTATTCTTTTTATCTTAAAGTTTAAAATTCAAGTTCTTCCCTTTCTTTGGAGCTGGAACAGAAATTAATTTAGGGAAAAAAAGTTAAGTTTAAACACAAAATAAATTTTTTAAAGGCTGTTTTTGCAAAATGCAGGTTTAGTTTAAAAAGAATGAGAAGATTCTGAGAGGGATTTTTAAAACCAGTATTGGCTTTGCCTGTTGATTGACTTTGTCACTTTGACTTTTCCTGATTCAGTGCATATGTGCCAGTGGATCCACAATTTGTATTTTCTCTTTCATGCTTAGGTTTTTTTTTTGTGGAGTTTTTTTAGGGGCGAGGTTGGGGTTGGTTTACTAATTGAAGAAGGAGATACTTGTTTTTTTCAGTTTTACTAATTAAAAATGGACAGATAAAATTGTATATATTTAAACTGTACAGTGTGATTTGTTATGTCTACTTTGTTGAAATGATAACCACAATTAGGGCAATTAACACATCTATCATGTCACATAGTTGTCTGTATGATGAAAACACTTAGGTTTCCTCTCAGCAATTTTCAAGTGCACAGCATAGTATTTTATTAACTATAGTCAACATGCTCTACATTAGATCTCCAGAGTTTATTCATCTTATAACTGAATACTGGTTTCCTTTGACCAGCATTTCCACATCTCCCCCTGCCATCCCAACTCTTGGTAACCACCACTCTACTCTGTTTCTATGAGTTTTTCTCTTTTCTTCTTTTCTTTTCTTTCTTTTCTCTTTCTTTTAAGATTTTATTTATTTATTCATGAGAGACACACAGAGAGAGAAGCAGAGACACAGACAGAGGGAGAAGCAGGCTCCATGTAGGGAGCTCGATGCAGGACTCGATCCCGGGACTCCAGGATCATGCCCTGAGCCAAAGGCAGACACTTAACTGCTGAGCCACCCAGGTGCCCCCTTCCTTCCTTCCTTTCTTTTCTTTTCTTTTTTTTTTCTTTCTTCTCTTCTCTTTTCTTTTTTCTTTCTTTTCTTTCTTTCTTTCGTTCTTTCGTTCTTTCCTTTCTTTCTTTCTGATTCAACATGTAGTGAGATTACATAGTTATTCATCTTTCTCCGACTGATTTCTTTTTTTTTTTTTTTAAGATTTTATTTATTTATTCATGATAGTCACAGAGAGAGAGAGAGAGGCAGAGACACAGGCAGAGGGAGAAGCAGGCTCCATGCACCGGGAGCCCGATGTGGGATTCGATCCCGGGTCTCCAGGGTCACGCCCTGGGCCAAAGGCAGGCGCCAAACCGCTGCGCCACCCAGGGATCCTCTCCGACTGATTTCACTTAGCATAATCTCCTCTAGGTTTGTCCATTTGCAAATGCCAGAATTAATCTTTTTTCTTACAGCTGAATAATATTAATTATATATATATGTGTGTGTGTGTGTGCATATATATATATGCACTACATCATCTTTATTCCTTCATCTGTTGACAGAAACTCAGTTGGCATATCTTGGCTTTTGTGAATTATGCTGCAGTGAACATGGGGTGTAGATACCTCTTTGAGATCACTGATTTTCTTTCTGAGGTCAGTGTTAGATATTTGTTCTAACATCTGGAGGTCACCTCCTAGCTGTCTTCCCTTTTTCTCTCCTGCAAACTAGTTGGCCTACAGTTTAGCTATTATGAATCTCCTAATTGCCTTTCGCCATAGCCTCCACTGTTCTTGACATTACCATTAGGCTTGAACTTTTCCTTGCTTTGTTCTAACTAAAATCAGTTCCTTTGTGAAGAAATTAGGTTCTGTCTGTTTTATGGCCTGCTTCTTCTGTCAGGCAAAAATCTTTTGTGTCAGGGGTCTATAACTAGGGATGGGGACAATGTAAATTTTTGTCTGAGTGTTACCCCTGCTGTATAGGAGCTGAGCTTTTAGTAAGTGAGGAGGGGTGCAGCAGCCTGTATTATCTCAGTTTTGCCTTTGTGGCCTATCACCTCCTGAGTCGGGGCGAGGGTTCTCAGCGCCACAATATTCTTTACTTGCCACGTCCAAGATAGAGCTTCTGTTTTACCAGTGGGGGCCAAGTCAAAAGCCCTTTGGCCCTTAACTACACTATGCTGAGGCAACCTTAGCAACAGGTAGCTGGGGATAGGATGATAAATGCCGATGCCTTGCCCTTCTCAGGAAGAAAGCCCTCTGACTGGGAACTGCCAGAGTGATCCTTGTGTTCTTGGCTGCAGGTGTCTGAGGGGAGTCTGCCTTGCTGAGCTTCGAGTAGGAAGGGAGGGAACATCTTGGTTGATACCACAGACGCTTGCCTTTCTTAATGGATTTTTTTGGAATAGATGTCCTTTAAGATCATTTCCAGAGGCTTTAAATGGCTAGTATGTTTTTTTAAAATAGTTTTCATCAGGGAGTGGGTCAGTTGAACTCCTCACACTATCATGCTGAAAGTCAGTCTCCTCTAGGTCAGTAGTTCTGAAACGACATTTTGAATCTTTAATGCCCTCTTCTCCTTTTGCCCAATTTTATTTTCTTTATTGTATTTATAGCTAAAATAATACTTAAATGTTTTTTAGGTCTCCTTCCTTCTGAAATGTTAGCTTTGTGGAGGCAGGAGACCTTATCTGTTTTGTTTAATGCTATATCTCCATTGCTTTAATAAATATATACTTGCCATATGCCAGGGACTGCTGTGATAGCATTTCTCTAAAAGGGCTGTGAAAAAGGAGAGTACATTCATGGTGCTGTGATTCTGATCTGAGAGAAGTACTGTTGTTATTGTACAGCAAAATCAAAGTAATGCATCCTCTTGTAAGCATTGTTGCCATAAGAAACCAATCTGGAACCTTGGAGCCTCTGTCTAGACCACCTAATCAAGCAATTTAAAACTAACAGGGCTGTGGTCTGGTTCGTGTTATCGAGTAGTTCCCAGGCTTCATCCAGTTCTTCAGGCTCACATCAGACAACTTGCCACAGCTCTTTAAATCTTCTGGGTAGGAGATCCTGCCTGTGGCAATAGCAGAAAGCTTTGACTACTACATACTTTTGTTTCTGAGTTGGGGAAGTATGATTTCACATGCTTATGAAGGATAATAACTCTTCTTTCACATGGAACTATTGAGAGGATTGAATGAGTTAATATTTTTATTCTTTTATTTTTTTAAAGATTTTATTTATTCATGAGAGACACACAGAGACAGACAGACAGACAGACAGACAGAGGCAGAGACACAGGCAGAGGGAGAAGCAGGCTCTATTCAGGGAGCCTGACATGGGATTCAATTCGGGGTCTCCAGGATCAGGCCCTGGGCTCAAGATGGCGCTAAACCACTGAGCCACCCGGGCTGCCCCATGAGTTCATATTTTAATGCCTGGCATATCATGGACATTCAGTAAATGGCAGCTTTTGTTTATATACACCAATTAGCTGAAAGCTTGTAGTTGCCAATATCATTTGAATTAAATCTTAATTGAAGAACAACCTACTGGATGCTAGAAACTGGAAATTAGGGTGAGCAGTAATGACCGCTAAAGGGACATGACATTTCTCAAAACATATTTTCTTTTTTTTTTTTTTTTTTTTTTAAAGATTTTATTTATTTATTCATAGAGACAGAGAGAAAGAGGCAGAGACACAGGCAGAGGGAGAAGCAGGCATCATACAGAGAGCCTGATGTGGGACTCGATCCAGGGTCTCCAGGATCACGCTCTGGGCTGCAGGCGGCGCTAAACCACTGCGCCACCGGAGCTGCCCCTCAAAACATATTTTCTAAAAAAAAAAAAAAAAAGACAAAAAACCCCCACATATTTTCTAGCAGAGAATAATTGCTTTTGAGTATGTTTGAACAACATCTGAATATATCATGCTGGCCCCAGACTGCTTTATGTATTTATTCAAAAATGATTTATCTAAGAACAGTGGGACAGATGGAGAGAAGTTGTCTGCCCCATACCAGTGTGTTTTGAGGAAGAAACTGCTAAATGTGGACATGTGTAATGAGATCTTACTGAGAGGTATGCATCTAGAATGTGAAATATTCTGGTGCTAATCTTTTGTATGCCGCTCTGAGCTACTATGCTGAAACTTAATTGGTGTTCCAGTGTGTATCACTTGTGAAGGGGATAAGGGAAGAGGAAAATTCATACCTTGAAATTCTAGATTTCTATTAAATTCTTATACTCCATCTTGATCTTCATGATAAATTAGAAATGCAGGGACATGTAGATACGGCAAGAATTGACACCTACCTCTTATGTGCCCAAAGCTATCCTTGAACTTTTCCAGCCTTCAGCCTTGCCTGCTTTGCCTGCCACTCTGCCCAGTTCCCTGTACTTCAGAATGCTTCTGTTCCCCATTCCCTTAGAGCAGTTGAGGTTTAGTAATTGTTATAAATCCCTTTCCCCTTGTGTGGTTATTCTTTAAGGGAGAAGGCTCAGTCATACAAAGAAACCTTACTAGTTGATTTCATTTAGGCAGAAAAACTAAAGAAGTGGCTTACAACTTTATGTATTAGCATCCTTTTGGGAACTTTACAAAATCCATGAACTTTGGACCCACTTCCAGAGATTATTCTCATTTAATTAATAGGTAGTAGGACTGAAGTTCTCTTGAAAAATCTGTTCCTTCAAAAATTCCTTAGCTGACTCTGTACAGAATTGAGAACACCAAAGAAGAAGGGCTTTTGATAGTTAGACCTTCTACCTAAAAGAAAGCTTATCAATTACCTTTTCTGTCTTATTTGTGAGACAAATGGTTAGAGGGAAGGAGAAGGTTCTAGGCTTTTCTAGAAGGAAAAATACCCATTTTCTAAATTCCCTCTTTCTAAATAAATTAAATAAATAAATAAATTAATTAATTAATTAATTAATTAATTCCCTCTTTCACATCTCCCCTCCACTAGGTGATCGAGCATAGAAGAATCCTCTCTCCATGTTGAATTCTGGAAACCAGTTAAAAGGAGATATTCCCAGTGTAGAGAATGGGCTGTTTCCCTCTAAGCCAAATGATCTTGATTGGTTTCCAGTCTCTGAGTCTTTGGACCACTGTTAGCAGGGTTTCCTAACCTTTTTTGGGCCGTTGAAATTGTTTGGTAGTCTGGTGTTTGGACCCCTTCTCAAGTTCAGTATCTTATTTTTTTAAGATTTTATTTATTTGACAGCACAAGCAGGAGGAGCGGCAGAGGGAGGGGGGGAAGCAGGCTCCCAGCTTGATTCCAGGACTCCGGGATCATGACCTGAGCCAAAGGCACCTAATGTGACTGAGCCCCTAGGTGCCCTTCAAGTTCAGTATTTTTTTTTTTAATTTTTTTTCAAGTTCAGTATTTTAATGTAGAAAGTAAAATGCATGGCATTACAAAGGAAACAAATTATATTAAAATACAGTTGTTGACATAATCAAATTTGTACAATAATATATGAATCTTTATTGACACATTAAATAACATTTAGTGGTTGGTCTAATAACTACCGTAATTTCAAAGTTGTAACAAATGTAAACAGTATTTCAAGATAGCTTTAAAAACTTGTAATATTATAGCAACTTGTTTCTATTGGAGACAAACTCACAGGTACTAATAATACTCCTGTGATGTGTTGCCACCATTCACAATTGAAAACAAGGCTAGGTGGCTCAGTGGTTTGGTGCCTGCCTTTGGCCCAGGGCGCAATCCTGGAGTCCCAGGATCGAGTCCTGCATCGGGCTCCCTGTGTGGGGCCTGCTTCTCCCTCTGCCTGTGTCTCTGCCTCTCTCTGTGTCTTTCATGAATAAATAAATAAAAATCTTAAAAAAAAAAAAAGGCTAAATTTGAGTTTAGGTTTGTGAAAACAAATACATAATTTTTCTTATCTAAGCTCAAGGACACTTGGAAATCTTACATGTTGAGGTTGGAATATTAATATGTTAGTCTTCTTTTCACAGATGTGTAACAACAACTGTTTAAAATTGTGGCTTCTTGGGCACCTGGCTGGCTCAGTCAAGCTAAGCATCTGACTCTTGATTTCCCCTCATGTCACCATCTCAGGGTTGTGAGATTGAGCCCCAAGTCAGTATGGAGCCTGCTTAAAATTTTTACACTCCCCCCCCCCCAACTTGTGCTCACATTCTCTGTATCTCAAAAAGAAAAGAAAAGAAAAGATTGTGGTTTGTGGTTTTTTCATAATAATAGTTTATCCTAGTAGTGTATTTCCAAAGTCCCTTTTTGATCCTAAAGCTAACGTTGTAATCATCCTTTTTTATTCAGCATTAACTGAGTGTAATACCAGGTTATATGCAGAGTATTAGTTAGATAGCTCTTCTCTCAACTCTCAGAATGCTAATGAAAGTGGTTTGATTTACAGGAATACAAGCGGAAGTTAGCCAGAGTTTCCCTGGTACGCAAAGAACTCAGGTCCCGGATCCAGAGCCTGCCAGACTTATCCCGATTGCCCAATGTTACTGGAAGCCACATGCACCTGCCCTTTGCAGGGGACATCTACAGTGAAGATTGATGACCAGTCTCTTTCCAGGGCCCAGGACTTTGCAAGAGATGGAGACAGGTTAGGTGGACAGTCCTGTAGCGTTATTTTTGTATATGGTTGAGAGAATGACTAAGAAAAAGAAGTGAAAAGTAATTTATAAAAATTGTTTAAAATGTTGGTTTGTTTACTATTTTATTGGTAAGTTAACATGACTTAGTTTAAACAAAGTGATCTCTGTGTATTAATAAGCCTAGAAATAGTGATTATTTTCAAAAGATCTTTTTGTAAATTTTTTTGATTCAAGGCCTTGTGAGAAATTCCATGTTTCTATTTCTTCATGTATTTTCAAATATTTTTCTTTATTTTCTTCAGTATCTAATCACTGTAAAGTATGTAATTCCTAAAGGGTGAGAATTAATCAAGAGTTGGTAGAGACTTTATTATGGTATAGTTAGGACTTGATTGTAGGAGTGACTAAATGTTCCAACTTAATCTTCACCCTTCTTCCTGACCAAAATATCAGTTCTGTGCCTCTTAAAGCTTTTGATTCCTTATTTTCTAGAGGTCAGTAATTTAACACAAAAGTAAGGCTCAGATTAAAGTTTAGGGAACTTTTCCACAATAGTACTGTCGGGGTTCCATTCCAGCTGCCAGTGTAGAATAAAAGGAGTGTTAAATAGGGACCCCCTTGATCAAATGGTTTAGAATTATTTGAGTAGGTTAATATGAAAATGCTTTGGAAATGTTGTAAAATTTGACCTTCTACCAAGAGGACAACTTTAATTCTGGAACTGATTGCTATTTTCAAATCAGTCTCCTTTTAACACAATAGATCCCTTTAACATAAAGCCATCTAGGGGATTAAAAGAAACAAAATAATGATAACTTTTACTATTTACTTAGCCGTTTAACTTTAAAAACAATAGTATTTTTAGCTCTAAAATCTCAACACAATATTCCTTGAAGTTCAGTAAAGTAGCCTGGAACATTTTTAATGTTTCCTTAAGGTTTTTGAATGACTGTATATTTGGAAATTAAGCAGTGCTACACTACAGGGTAGATCTGGCAAATACTATATTTGTATATTTAGAATTACCAAAACAAATGTACTTTTACCTTTTATTTCTAACCCTGTGTGTTAGAGCAGTTGCATGCTCTCCTGCTTTCTTTTTAAATCACATTGTTAAGCTGTGGATTTATACTCAATAATGACTTAGGATAAACATTATTTTCACTCATTACATATTAGACATTTTTCTTTTCCTTGTAAGCAGATTCAAACTAGGTAGTCAATAAAACAAACATCTTTTAAATCCCATAAGCCAGTTAATGTCTTACTAGTCTGAATGGCTTCACTCTTTTGTTCTAAATATTAGAAATTATAGTTAAAATTAATTTATATGTGAAGGAAAAGGCAAATACTTACTTTCAGTACCCAGTAGTTCTGGAAACAGTGCTTTTAACACTTTGACCTCTCTGAAACATAGACACATTTTAGTAGTCCCCATCTATATATGGCTTATATTCCAAAGTCTTTTAGTCAACTTTTGGGACTCTGGGCACATTTTCTCACAGAAACAATAGTAATTAGTTTCCCTGTAAACACTACCACAGAAAGCTCACCTGGGAATCTAATCCACTTAACCATGAATGTACTTAACTTGTAATGTGTTTGACAAATTACTAATAGATCCTGACCAGCATTTGTAACATCACTCTAACTAAGAAAATGGTGTGCAGCAGCCAGACTCATACATTGGGGTGTCTGTCTGTCTTGTGTACCTCTGTCCCTAGGTGTAGGATATGTGAGAAGAAGATTCAGCATGGGGGTGGTGGGGTAACCAATGCACAATTATAAAAACCTAGTTATACCTGTTATAAAAGTATACCATGTAAGTTAGTTTTTCTTGTTAAAGTGAAAACAAAAACTTGTATATTAATTTATTTTCAGTGTCTTGATCTTATTTATGATCTGCTAAAGTGGTGATTTATCCATTCAAAATATATTTTTTCCATTTAAAACTAATTTATAAACTATGTACTCCTGGGAAGATTTGAATTATTAGAAGTTTGTTGAAATATTTTCACCATTTAAGACAGACTTCTTAGATACTGATTTTATTGCCAGTATCTGTTCTAAATATTTATGATAAAAATGCATTATTTTTTTAAAGAGCTTGATGCAATTTGTGATAAGTGATAGTACTCAACCTGAATCCTACCCCCAGTCCCACCCTTTGACCAAATCCTCCACAAACCTTTAGCTGTTGGTTAATTCACTAACTGTAAACACAAATGACATGGTCTGGTTTAGAAGTTATTTTTTTCAGCCTTATGATAGTTAACATGGTAAGCCTTAGCAGTGAATAGTCTTCCTTTCTAACAGGTAGACTTACATGTTCTCAAGAAATAGGGTAAGATGGGGTACTATAATACCAAATTCTAAATCATGAGCATTTTCTCCGCTGTGTATGTACATGAGGCAAATCATGCATCTTTGAGTGCAGTTTGGCCTGGCCCCTGAAGAGAAAAGCATGTCACCACACTTGCAGTAGGGGTACTGTGGTTTGAATGGATACCATCACTCTTTTCTCCACAAACAGTGCAGAGAACTGTCTGGAGTGGCAATTTGAACAGATTCCCTGACGTTCCCTCTGCTCCTTCCGTCACTACAGTAAGTAAAAGAACCACCTGGGGGAACCCGGGAGTCTGAGAAAATCAGCTGTGCTCAATAGCCAACCTCCCTCTCTAGGAAAACCAGTCCAGATGCAGCTATTTTGGTACCTCTTCTCACATGCACTCTGAATCAGGGTTTTTCTATAAGAATTCTTTCAGAATCAGCAAAAGCTTGGATGACCTGGTTATCTTGATTTGCAGAATTAAAAGAACAAAACTAGGTTGTCAGTTGTCACTGTAGATGAGCAGATTCTCTATTAGAGTATAGTTATTGAACTGGCTCTGAGAAATCTTTAGAAAGAAAAAAATTCAAAAGTACAAATTAATTGGGAAAGTTAGAATGTCCTTTCTGAATTTTCCATTCTAAAAATTTGTATTATATGAAATAACATAAAGCTACAAAACTGCTTTGTATTCTATTAAGAAATAGCTCCTAAAGATGTAGTCTTGTTTCATAGTTGTTGCACTATATCAAAGCTTTTTAAAGTGTAAACCCAGTTCTTCTCTGTATAGAAAGGGAGCATTGTGTTACTGAATTTATTTATACAGAGCATTTGTTGCCATCTGTAATTCCAGCCATTCGCACACGAGTCTGTTCTGAGGTGGCAATAGCACATGGGAAGATGAAGTTTCCCTGTTTATTTACCCCTTTTTCTTTGGCTGTATCTGATGATAATATAAGATGTTCTTAATAAAGTTTTATGTTGTTTTTGAAATGTGTACATTGTTTTTGGGAATTGGTTAATTGAATGTGGGGTGGGGAGGGGAGAGATTAATGGACTGGGAAGGAAGCAGAATACTGGAAGTATTCATTGACTTTATGGTGGAGAAAGTGTTGAAGGAGATTCCTTTTGCTTGGTCAGTGGTTCCCAAACTTGAGCGAACGTCAGAATCACCTAGAAGGCTACTAAACTACAGATTACTGGGCTCTGCTCCCGGAGCTTTAGGGTAAGGCCTGATAGTTTAGATTGTTAACAACTTGATGCTGATGCACTGAATTTAGGGACCACATTCTTGACAACCATTACTCTAGATCAACTTTCAAGTACATGACATGCTTCACAATTTGCAATTCCAGATAATAATGAAGTATGGCTTTTACAGCTCATTCCTCAGCAAGTTCCTTATGGGGAGAGAACAGGATCACCACTTCTTTTGTGACCTACTGCACTGTAATGCCAAAGTGTTTTTGAGTGAACAAATTCGTTTGGTACTTTGCACTTGTAGAGCATGGGCCCTCACCAAATCTTGAATTTAAAGCAGAATTAGGGAATACTAAAAATCTGTGGGAATCTCTAGGTCAGTGTTTGCCAAATTTCTTTGGTAAGGTTCATTTGGGACATTTTCAGAAAGGGTACATACCTATTGAATCAGAATTTTCTGTGATTCTTATTGTCTAGAAAGCTGGGGAAATGTCCTCTGACCACTGCTCCTGGTTCTTTGTTCCTGGGAGTCCTCTGGTTACTTTATCTGAATCCAGATGTATCTCATTCCCACTCCAGTTCTCCCCCTTTGCAGTAGCAGGTTTTATACAGTGGCACCTATCCAAAGATGCTGCTTCAGAAGATTTGAGATCTAGAGGTCTACATTTTAACAAGGTACTCCCATGATTTTGATGCACTTTGAGAAAGACTGTACTTTGAGAAATAGTGCCCCACACAGCAAATTCTAGTCTGTACTCTACAATAATGGTAGTTCACACATATGTGGTACTTACTGTGCATCAGGAACTGTTCATATGAATATTGCTTCATATGTCCTTTGCAATAAATACTCTGGGGGGATCCCTGGTGGCCCAGCGGTTTAGCGCCTGCTTTCAGCCCAGGGCGTGATCCTGAGTTCCAGGATCAAGTCCCACATCGGGCTTCCTGCATGGATCCCGCTTCTCAAACCTCTGCCTGTGTCTCTGCGCCTCTCTCTCTCTCTCTCTCTCTCTCTCTGTCTCGCAGAAATAAATAAAATCTTTTTAAAAAATAAAAATAGATACTCTGATTATTCCACTTCTACATACGAGGAAACTAAAACACAGTGTAAATTCCGTGTGACCCTGAACAGATCAAATGGCGAGGCTGGGATTCAGATCCATCTGCAAGTTCTGCCCTGAGCCTGTGCTTCTTAACCAGTACATGATGATGCTTGTTAACTGATACATTGTGTAGCAGCTCCATGATTACCAAATCCGCATTTTGCATCACATGTCAAGTTGTATTGAAATTATAACATTATTCAGGTATGCAAATTAAAAACCAACATCTTAGCTAAAAGCACTACTGGAGGGGGCTTGTGAAAGGATGTTACACTCAGGTTTGTGTTTTTATTGAGGTAAAATACATGTAACAAAAAAAGAAATGTAATAAAAAATTTACCATTTTTAAGTGTACTCTGGTATTAAGTACATTGATGATTAACGTTGTGCAATCATCACCACCATGAATATTTAGACTTTTTCATCTTTCTCAACGGAAACTCTGCCCATTAAACAATAACTTCCTATTTCCCAGCCCTTTGCAACTGTTATCCTATTTTCTGTCTCTTTGAATTTGACTTCTCTAGGTACCTCATATAAGTGGGATTAAAGATATTTGTCCTTTTGTGACTGAATTATTTCACTTAGCATAGTGTCTTCTAGGTTCATCACATTGTAGAGTGTGTCCTTTTTAAGACCGAATAGTATTCCATTGTATGGATGTGCCACATTTTGTTTATTCATTTGTTGATGGATGCTTGGATTGCTTCCACATTTTGACTTTTGTGAATAATACTGCTATGAATATGGGTGTACAATATCTGTGCAAGTTCCTGCTTCGATTTCCATTTGTTTCTTTCAAAGCAGTAATTTATATTCACATCAACAGAGTCAGAATGAAGCATTGATAAGTATATTCTAGACATTTAGTGTCAAATCTTTTGAGATATACAGAGATGATTCAACTGCAGGTCTTCTCAAAGAGTTTACAGTCTAGTGGGAATGAAATATAGTAACAACTTTTAGAAATGGCCAAAGCTTACTTTCATTTTAATTCTAACATATTTCTTCTAAATTAGTGGTTCCATAGGACAGCAGGATTAGCCTTAGCTGAGAATTTGTTAGCAGTACAAATTCTTGGACTCCAGATCTATTGAATCAGAAAAATTTGAGAGTGGGAACCAGCAATAATATATTTTTAACAAGCCCTCTAAATAATTCTGAAGCACACTTAAGTTCCAGGTTTGCCTTGATGCCTTGTGCATCACTTCCAGGCATCTAACACTTTACCTCATAGAGATTTCTTCTCTATATGAGAAACTATTGGAGTGAGAAGATTTGCTCCAACAAAAAGCAATTGTTAAAAAAAAAAAAAAAAGTGTGCTTTCTTGACAAGCCAAGAAATGCTTTTCATCTGGCTTCCTTCAAGTCTTAATGAACCCCACTCTGCATCCTGGCAAATTTTTCCATATTTCCTTATTTCATTTCTCTGTCTAGCTCATGTCTTGCAATTCTTCAGAGGTTGATAGACTGAAGGGGAAACTGAAATGCAGTATGGGGGCTGGCCATCATCTACAGTATCTGAAAGACTCATTAGCCCTTGATGTATTTATACCACCACAGGTTTAGCCATTTTCATGCAGAAATCCCTGTGATTTTATTTCCAACTGTTAAATGACATCAAAAATAGAAATTGTTTTTACTGCCTTTTTGGTGAAGATAATGATAATTATCTTAATGATAATTGACTTAAAGTGGAATATGGAATGAATTTTAGAATTATACATTTCACATTTGAATTCCATGCATCATGGAAAAGCTACAAAATTGAAATTTTGAATTTAAGTGAAATTGTTATGTTGAGCCATTAGCTAATTCAGACATTCTAGAAAAATTCAGTTTGTACTTTGTTTGGTTAAGCTTATCATCTTTTTAAAGTCCTATTTCTTTGTCCAGGAAAGAAATTTCATTTTATTTATGGAAATTCAAATGAGAGATTTTAAGACGTTTTAAATCATGCATTAATACAGTAGTGTTTATTGTTTTCTTTTTCCAGCTCTTGATATTTGTTATAAAATCTTGTACTTTAAAAAAATAAATAAATAAAAAATAAAATCTTGTACTTTTATGGGATCAAGTTAATAGAGCACTACTGTTGGTAGTTGAACTCTTCTTAAGATCTCTATGTAATTCAGTTATAACTGCCCAAAGTGGGAAGTGGTGCCTTGGTTATAGACTATAGCTGGTATGGGCTTAATGGAGGGACATTAAACTACTTTCATTCTTCTTTTGGAGCTGGTGTTTGAGCTATGCAGGATCTCAGGTGAGCTCTGTGCCCAGTTCCTTTTCCTATCTAGCTGGTAGCTCTAAATATTTTAGCCTAACACAAATGTCATTATTAGGGCTTAACGTTCTCCCTGTTTGAATTACTAATCTCCATGTCTTAGCATGGTGAAGAAAGCTCTAGCTCCTTTATCTTTGGTTTCTTGCTTTTATATCCATTGATGAACAGAACAGTTAACATTGTGAAATTTTACGTCAATAGCATAAAGCTCGCTCTTTTTCCAGGTGGGTGTAATTTTCCCCACCAGGAACCAATAAAATGCTAACTGCTAGTGATTGAGCTTATTGATTATTTTTTCTTATGACATGACTTTTTTTGTTGTTTTAAGACTAATACCTCTTTCAAAGCATATGATTGAAAATAATACTTAAACAGAAAAGCTATCTTTTTGGTTTTTTTTTAATTTTTATTTATTTATGATAGTCAGAGAGAGAGAGAGAGAGAGAGAGAGAGGCAGAGACACAGGCAGAGGGAGAAGCAGGCTCCATGCACCGGGAGCCTGACGTGGGATTCGATCCTGGGTCTCCAGGATCACGCCCTGGGCCAAAGGCAGGCGCTAAACCGCTGCGCCACCCAGGGATCCCAAAAGCTATCTTTTTTTTAAAGCTATCTTTTTTAATGTAAGTGTTTTCAGTGTGAATTTTTAAAAGCTCTATATTATTTAAATTAGTCTAAAAATCCTTGTAGTTATACAGTGAAACAACTGCTAATTAAAATAACCTATGGCATGGTGCTTGAGTGGTTCAGTCCATTAAGCATCTGACTCTTCAGATCATTATCTCAGGGTTGTGGGATCAAGCCCTGTGTCAGTCTCTAGCCTCAGCACAGGGTCTGCTTCAGACTCTCTCTCCCTCTCCCTCTGCTCCTTCCCCTGCCCATGCACATGTGCACCCTCTCTCTCAAATAAATAAAATATTTAAAATAATCCAGGGCAATAAATATGAAAATTTATTTTCAGATGTTACTTAGTAATATATGAAATAAAACATTCATTAGAGGGGCACTTGGGTGGCTCAGTTAAGTGTCTACCTTTGGCTCTAGTCATGATCCCAGGATCCTGGGATCGAGTCCCAGATTGCACTCCCTGATCAGCAAGGAGTCTCCTTCTCCCTTTCTCTGTCTATACTCTTATGCTCGCTCTTTCAAATAAATAAAATATTTTAAAAATATATATTCACTAAATATATTTTTGGCAGCTTAATAATTACCTTTGAATAATGAGGTTAGATAAAATGAGGGGATTTACTAAGTGCTTGCTTTCTGTCTTTTTTTACAAATTATGAATAGTTACTTATAAAAAGCACCAGTAATAAGCATCATTTGGTTAAGATATTCTTGTTTCATGTTCACTTTTGGACTTTGATTTGGTTTCTATTTTTGTTACATTAGTCAGGCACTTTAAAACTTCTTTACTGTATTAGAAATCTCATTTGTTATTAAAATACAGTGCTAAGGATGTATAGAGTTGATTCATTGTGTGCTACTTAATGAAATGGTAATTTGTATTTTATGTTCTCTAAGAATGCTTCTGCACAGCATACTTTGGTTTTCTAAAGGATAAAACTGGGACGCCTTGGTGGCTCAGTGGTTGAGCATCTGCCTTTGGCTCAGGGCATGATCCTGGAGTCCTGGGATCGAGTCCCACATCAGGCTCCCTGCATGGAGCATGCTTCTCCTCTCTCTGCCTGTGTCTCTGCCTTTCTCTCTGTGTCTCTCATGCATAAATAAATAAAATCTTTTAAAAAAATAAAGAATAAAACTGAAACCTGATTTCAGCAATTGTTCGCAGAGGTTATATCAGATTAAAAAAATAGTCTTACTTTCTAGAAAGATATACCATCTAAGAGCCAACAAAATTTAGTTATAAACTCAAAATTGTATCATCAGGTTCTTACAGTCCTTGAAGATAGTTTATCAGAGTACTCGACAAGTTTTCTTTCTTCTGAATTCATGCCACATTTTTTTCAGAGCAGGGATTGCAAGTATAGATCATACATGCCCTTTTCGCCATCAGTTTCTCCGTCTCTTGTTTATGGCATATGTCTCTAGTTCTGTGAAGCTTTATCAAAATCAGAGCTTCATGCAGCCATCACTGGTTCACTGGGATTAGAACAGGAATTGAAATACATTTCTTTGCTATTTCTCTTGGAGAAAAGTTCAGTGCTTTTCAGTTTCAAGAATGGTGCCACCTGGGATCCCTGGGTGGCGCAGCGGTTTGGTGCCTGCCCTTGGCCCAGGGCGCGATCCTGGAGACCCGGGATCGAATCCCACGTCGGGCTCCCGGTGCATGGAGCCTGCTTCTCCCTCTGCCTGTGTCTCTGCTTCTCTCTCTCTCTCTCTCTCTGTGACTATCATAAATAAATAAAAATTAAAAAAAAAATTTAAAAAAAAAAAAAAAAAGAATGGTGCCACCTGAACTGTAGTAACCAGTAAGAAGAATAAGTTCTCAGAGTTTATAGTTTCCCTAGAATACCCAGTCCAGAACTCTTCCTCAGCTTTTCAAGTTTTTATGTGCCTATGTACTTAGGCACATAAAATTAATTAATTTTAATTAATATGTCATAATTAATTAATATGTCTAAATAATTACTCCTTTTCCACTTAATAAAGCATATGTAGTTTCTGTGGTTTCTGAATGAATGTGTTCAGTGTCTAATATGTAGCAAATACTATACCAGAAGCTGAGAGAATTAAAACGTAAGAAAGATACAGCTTTGCCCTATAAAACTCAGAGTCTAATGTGGGAGAGACACTGACTATAAGTTCTACAAATGGTGTGAAAAAGTGCTTTAGAATAGATAATTCACATTTGAACTCATTTCTGCAGGTCAATCAACTGACCATGGGTTGAAAAAATAATGGAAAAGATTTTTTTAAATGTGTTTTTTAACTGAGCAATACTGATGAATTAAAAGAAAAACTAATGGGATAGGATATATATAAACATACTTTTTGCTCAGTGGAAATCTGAAGGCATTAATCTTACTCATTCTGTTGGATAGAAGGGTAAGGTTTTGTTTTTTTAAAGATTTTATTTATTTATTTATTTATTCATGAGAGACAGAGAGAGGCTGAGACACAGGCAGAGGGAGAAGCAGGTTCCACGGAGCCCGACGTGGGACTTGATGCCCGGTCTCCAGGATCACACCCTGGGCTGAAGGCGGCGCTAAAAATGTAGTGGCCTGATTTCAAGTATGTGTTGCTTGGGTCAAACAACAGAAACTCTTTAAAATTGTTCCGTGTGACCCCAACCTCCCCACCCCTGCAAACCACAGCTGTGTATTTATTCTTCTCTGTGGCTACAGTTTTTTATTCTGTTTATGTAGCATGAAATATTGTGATGGCTAGAACATGGCTCCCTATCTGAAATCAATTGCAATGATTGTTATAGTATGGACCAGTAAAATAAAGACCTTTGCAGATGAAAATGAAACATGATGGGCAATCAAACTTCTTTCATTATACTTGTTGCCATGACTAGGATTGACTGTATATGACAAAAAGGAATGGGACAGACTGTCCTAACCGTAGACCAAGGACCATGCCACTTGTTCTCACTGCTAAAATTACTAGATTTACGTTTGGATGGATGAAACATCAGTTTGACCACATAATATGAGGAATGCCATTTCTGATTGTGTAAAGTATCTGTAGCAACCGCCAGAACTATGTACTAGCTGAAGAAAAATATTTGAATTTTTCCTTGGAGGAGCACCTCTTACCCAGCTTTGGCTGTGTCTCTCAGATCTGGACTTTTATTATACTCGAGCGAGGGTTCTGTTTACAGTTTAACCCAAAGACTAACTAGGTGGCATGTATTCTTCTGCTTTTATTAAAGTTAGTAACTCCTATGTGAGCCTGAAGGTTCACATATTAGTTGAGGTTATCAGATTCCCCCAGGTAAAACTAAGGCTGGACTGGTCTGAGTGTTTTACTCTCATGAATTTAGGTACTGTAGTTTTCAGGGAAATGCTTAGAGAGAACATAAGCATATTTGGTGCCCATATATTAAGACTGATCAGAAAGTTTATAAATTCTTTAGAATTCATATGCCAGCAATATTTTAGATGAACCATTCTCTCTAATGAGGAATTTTATCCTAGATAAGATAATGCATCTTAGAGGTATGCTGGAAACTCATGGGAATAGTGAACTTCTTATTGAATTGATATGAGGAAACAACACAGTACTTAGCAAAATCTTAGCAGGGGAGTATGCTCCCTGCAAAATCCAGAAGTCCAAGTTAGAGTTTTAAACACAAGCTTGAAGGCAGCCATACTGCTTCCCAACTATATATTCCCTTTATATTCCAGTTATCTAAAAGTCAGGTATTTGATCAGTCCAAAGGCAGATGTCTGAGTACTTATTTAAAAGTCATAAACAGGAATCCCTGGGTGGCGCAGCGGTTTAGCGCCTGCCTTTGGCCCAGGGCGTGATCCTGGAGACCCGGGATCAAATCCCACGTCGGGCTCCCGGTGCATGGAGCCTGCTTCTCCCTCTGCCTATGTCTCTGCCTCTCTCTCTCTCTCTCTCTATGACTCATAAATAAATAAAAATTAAAAAAAGTCATAAACATTGCTTGTATTGAATTGGGAATGCAACAAACTCTTTTTAAAGGATAAAAACTGAAAAATAAATAAATAAATAAATAAAGGATAAAAACTGGGAAGCCTGGGTGGCTCAACAGTTTAGTGCCACCTTCAGCCCAGAGCCTGATCCTGGAGACCCGGGATCGAGTCCCACATCGGGCTCCCTGCATGGAGCCTGTTTCTCCCTCTGCCTGTGTCTCTGCCTCTCTCGCGCACGCTCTGTGTCTTTCATGAATAAATAAATAAAAAATAAAAGATAAAAACTGTCACTAGTAAATAAAATAGGCCTGCTTTTGGCCACAAAATTTAAAAATTAAAAGACCATTTTAGACCTCACCTAAAAAACTTCTATTTATCCCTTATTAGTCACATACAATTATATTTAAATACCAGGTATCCTGCCTGATGTTTCCCCGTCGGTATATGATAAAAAGTAGCTTGTACTGTATTTAGCAAATGCTAGCAGGGAAAATTTAGATCTATACCCTATAAGTGTAATTCCAAGATACTGAAACAAAAACCCAAAACATAGATACTTAACACCATTATCTAATCCTTACATGAGTATTGTGTGATCTTTTCCTAAGTTCAGAATGAAGTGATGAAATAAGTAATCTGAAACCAGTATGATTTAATGGTAGGTCTGAAGATTTTATATTTCTAAAAGTTAAGGATTTAAAGACATTCTTTAGGGGTGCCTGTGTGGCTCAGTTGGTTGAGTGTCTGCCTTCAGCTCAGGTCATGATCCCAGAGTCCTAGGATTGAGCACCATGGTGGGCTCCCTGCTCAGTGGGGAGCCTGCTTCTCCCCTCTCCCTCTGCCCCCTATCATGCTGCTCTCTCAAATTTAAATTAAAAAAAAAAAAGACTTTAAAAAAGTATTATAAATTATATATGCATTTGATGCATGTGTGTGTAATTGGATACTAATGTTAGTAAGAAGGTGTTCTGCAAGCTAATTGGTCTGCAGAGATGTAAAATATTTCATATCAAAACAAAGTTAAAAGGGCTTAACAATATTGAATTGAATATAATAAAAACCATATGCTTTAAACACCTGTACCACTGCATTCTCTTTTGTCTGTTAACTTTAATGACAACTGATAATTGTAGCCAGAATTTAAAATTAACATTTTGGGATACCCAATTTATAAAAGAATATATTAATTCCAAAAGTGTTGCTACGGTTTCTGTCTTTGAGAAAAATAAAAGGTGATTTGGAATTATTCCAGAGAAACTTGTGTTTAAAAATCATGCACTAAAAAAATAAAATAAAATAAAATAAAAAATAAAAATCATGCACTTAGAATTATGGATTGAGCCCCTTCAGGAAGACAAAACTGAGGCTGGAAGGACCCCTTGTACATAAACTTTGGAGATTGAACCACTTGGATTTTCTGCATTTCACAAAGTAAATTCATAGAACAGGCTTCCCTTAATCTCCAGTACTTACAGGCCACCTCAAGGAATTGGTTGCCAAAGTAAGTCTGTCACTTTTTAGGAAACTGCCTTGGATTAAATATGAATTTAAGCAATTAGACTGAAGATATATTAGACAAGTATTGATACTGTTAAAAAATTATTCTAATACTTGTTAAAAGAGTAAGAAAGACTTTTTATTAAGGTCTTTTGTGATACATATCAAGACTATCCCAACAGGGGAGAAAGATGGGGCTCAACTCTGAAGATGTCAAAGACAGTTTGGGATTTGTAGCCAAGGAGCAGAATGAGGGGGTCAAGGGGTGGGAGATTACTAAGAGGAGACATCAAGGGTGAGGAGATTCTTGCTGTGAAGGCAGACCAGGGTGGTCAGGTGTCAAGGTTCAGGGAATTCTCCCTAAACTGACCTAGCAGGATTTGTGCTCAAACTGAGAAGGCAGGTGGAAGACCGAGCCTAAGCAAGGATGGTGCCTGGGTTCTTTTTATTCAGAAAAGCCTGTGTAAAGTTTGGTCAAGAAGAGTGTTTGCCAGTATAATTGCAACAATTTTTTTACAAATGCCTCAAGACAATTTGCCTATATCAGTGATATGCATTCAAAGGACTGCCACCCCAGGATAATGCTAGATCTTATCCTCCTAGTGTTTTTTTTTTTTTAATTGGTCTTGATACCCTATTTTATAGATGTTTTTGGACAATTACGATAACAGGACAAATTGCTTGAGCACTTTCAACATGCCATCTTCTGAGTGTTTTTCATGTACCATCTCGTGTCCTTAAAGCATCCTTATCAGGTTAAGTACAATTTTTTTTTTAAGATTTTATTTACTTGAGAGAGAGATATATAGCAAGAAAGAGCAAGAGAATGCACAAGCAGAAGGGAGGAGCAGGCTCTCCACTGAGCAGGGAGCGTGATATGGAGCTCGATCCCAGGACCCTGGAATCATGACCTGAACCAAAGGCAGATGCTTGACCAATTGAGCCACTCAGGCACTTCAAGTAAGTACTATTAATATTGTCGCTTTATATAGAAAGAAGCAGACTCTCAGAAATTAAGAATGCCAAAGATAACACAGTTAATTAAATGACATAGTCTACTGCAAAGACTACAATCTTAAAAAAAAAAAAAATAGTACAATCTTAACAAGTAGACTGTACTGCCTCCCAAACAAGTCATTCTTTGTCAGGATTAGGAATTATAATTAAAGGAAAAAAAAAAAAAAAGGAATTATAATTAAAGGAATAATTATATGGTTTATGACATTATCAAGGATACTGTCATTTGGTTGAAGGGTTAAAACATTCAAGTAAGCATTTTGGTAATGTTAAAGGTAAATTTAAAATAGGAGAATAGGATTTTTAAGAATTCATCTTTTCCATCTCTTACTCTGGGGAAGTCTGGTAACAGTACCATTACTGTCCCTCAGTAAAAGTATCCCCAGCATCACTACTTTTCTGCTCTATTTTGAGTTTCTTGGAGAGTGGATGCTTCCATGTCTTAGACCTGAGAGAATGAAGATGGTCCTGCAACTTTCTTTGCAAGAAAGCAAGGAGAATGCTTTCAAAGTTCTCATGGGGTTGCAAGAATAAAGCCAGCTTAAAGAGAGCTCTCACTGGCCAACATGTAACAACTTAATCATCCAAATAGAAAATAAAAATTGTATGGGGTGCCTGGGTGGGTCAGTTGGTTAAGCAGCCAACTCTTGATTTCAGCTCAGGTCATGGTCTCCAGGGGTCCTGGGATTGAGCCTCACAGGCACCACGCTCAGTGGGGAGTCTTGCTCTTGCCCTGCCCCCACTCACATTCTCTTTTTTTTCTCAAATCTTTAAAAAAAAGAAAAAAAATTGTACTTAATTAAAGCAAGTAGTCTTTGGAAAAATTGTCTCCATAATGTCCTTTAAAAGAAAAATTGGTATTTTTTCAAATAACTCACATTATAGAAATTTATTTTTAGGGAAGCCCGGGTGGCTCAGCGGTTTAGTGCTGCCTTCAGCCCAGGGTGTGACCCTGGAGACCCGGGATCAAGTCCCACGTCGGGCTCACTGCATGGAGCCTGCTTCTCCCTCTGCCTGTGTCTCTGCCTCTCTCATGAATAAATAAATAAAATCTTTTTTAAAAATTATTTTTATACATAAAAATTTATTTTTAATTTTAAGTTTAGTTCTAAGATAGATAGAAGCATATTGAACACTTTCTACCTGAATTATACCCTGGCGGTTGCAGCACTCCCCTCCCAAGAGTTCAGACAGGGAGGCACACAGGCACATGTCACATCTCACCAGGGCTCTGTGTGAGAGGAGCTGTGTGCAGGCAGGAAGGGCTCCTTACAAGTCCAGTAGAGGCATCCAACCCAGGCTTGTGGTCAGAGCTTTGAGCATTTTCTCTGTGGGTGTTACACATCAATAAAGGGTTTACTGAAAGAAGAAAAAAGTATGGAGGGGAAGGATCCAGAAAACAAAGAAGCTGAAGATGAAGGAAAAGGCAGGACTATTTCATTGACCAACAACCCTGAATTGAGCAGGGCTAGATGGGCAGACTGGTCCGTTGGGTAAGAGGAAGGCTGGGTTTTCTAGCAAGAAAAGCAAGAGAGGCACTGGTAAGAAAATGAGAGACGTCAGCTTTAAAGTAGGGCGATGTCTCAAATGTGCAATTGCATTTTGAGTCCTGGCTAATTCACTGGCACTGGCACTGTCCCTCTCAGGGGTGAAGCACCTAGGAAGATTACTCAAAGTTCAAAAATCTGAGTAGTGGTCACAGTAAAAGTCACCACTGTGCTTTCTGCAGTTAAGGTCCAAGGGGCTGTGCTGAGGGAGAGAACAGTGGCCTACAGATTGTCATCAACTATGTGACACCAAAGTTCTTTGTGACACAAATGAGTCAGTCATTAGATCTATGCTCTCCCCCCTTTCCCACCCATTCCTGATGAGGTTTTCTTCCTCAGCATTCTACCTCATCTCATCCCTCTCTGGATGGTGAGGGCCTCTTTTTTATCCTCAATGGCTGCCTTCCTCACAGGGTTGCTGCAGTCCCTAGGGTCAGTGGTGCTCTGATCCTATGTTCCAGGCTCCGTATCCCATGACTGGACAAAGAGCCCGGAGCTAAGTGGAGCTGTCTTCAGGAAGTACTTACAGTAGTTACATCAGTGTATGAACAAGCCCTATAGCAATGGGATGGAGGTCCAGGAATTAGAGCCCTACAAAGCCTGAGCTGTATATTGCACATTTGCAAAACTATCATTTTCATTTAAACCTAAGTATCTACACTGTTTCATTTTCATTTTTTTAAGAATAGCTTTACTGAGATAAAATTCACATACCATAAAATTCACCCTTTTAGAGTGCAGACTACAGTGGTTTTTAGCTTTCAGAGTTGTATGGCCATTGCTACTAATTCCACAACATTTTGATCACCCCAGAGAAACTCCACACATTAGCAGTTATTCCTTGTTCCCTCCAGCCTCAGGCAGCCACTATTCTATTTTTATGTATTTTCCTATCCTGAGCATTCCTTATAAATTGAATCATACTGTATGTGGCCTTTTGTGTCTTTCAACTAACATACTTTCAAGGTTCATCCATGTTCTAGCATGTATCAGTAATTCACTTTTATGGCTGAATGATATTCTACTGTATGCATAGATCACATTTTATGTAGCCATTCAGTAGTTAGGTTGACATTTGGGTTGTTTCCACTTTTTGGCTCTTAACAAAAAATGTTGCTATGAATATTCATATACAAGATTTTGTTTCCAGTCCTGTTGGGTATGTAACTAGGAGTGATATTGTGGGTCATATGGTAATGCTATGCTTAACTTCCTGAGGAACTGCCAGATTCTTTCAACGTAGTTGCACAAATCTTACCATGCCAGAAGCAATGTGTGAGAGTTCCAATTTCACCACATTCTCATCAATGCTTGTTATTGTCTTTGTGATTTTATCCATCCCAGTATGACTGGTAGCTCATTGTTTTGATTTACTGTCCCTAATGACTAATGTTAGATGTAAGATGTTGAGCATCTTTTCATGTGCTTGTTGGCCATTTGTTTCTTTGGGGAATTGCTCAGAATCTTTGTTCATGTTTTGTCTTTTTATTATTTAAGTTTTTTATAATTCTGGACATAGGCCTCTTAAGAGATACGTGATTTGCAAACAGTTTCTCCCATGCATCATTTTCTACATGCTGTTCTCATATAAAACACACAAGTTTTTAATTGTGAAGTCCCATTTATCTATTTTTTCTTTTGTTGCTTGCACTCTTGGTGTCATAGCTAAGAAACCACTGCTTAATCCAAGGTTATGAAGACTTGGTTCTAGGTTTCCTTCTGAGTTTTTTTCTTTTTTAATTTTTATTTATTTCTGATAGTCACACACACACAGAGAGAGAGAGGCAGAGACATAGGCAGAGGGAGAAGCAGGCTCCATGCACCGGGAGCCTGACATGGGATTCGATCCCGGGTCTCCAGGATCGCGCTCTGGACCAAAGGCAGGCGCTAAACCGCTGCGCCACCCAGGGTTCCCACCTTCTGAGTTTTATGTCCACAGTATTTGAATATTCTCTTTAAAGTTGCTCATAGACCCTTCTGCCAAACAAAAGAAAGTCAAGAATCCATGGTATTTTACATTACTGAGGTAATATATGAGTAACTTCCCACCTAGAAGTTCCTGCTTTTAGTACTTCTTATCCATTTCCCAGTCAGGTGGCTGAAAGGACCTTAGTTCTAAATCTGGTGCGTAACAAGTGGGCTAAGGAATTCAAATGTAAATGTAGTGGCTTAGGGAGATTTGCTGAGCTTGCTTGCGCTATGGTGCTGGGGCACTTCAAATGAGATCATGCAGTCCTGCAAAGAGTTCAAAGGCAGTTGGGTACACAATCAGAAACAGGAAACTACAGAGTCACCAGCACTTTGATAAGAGTGTGGCCCTTCATATTGCAGTGGGGTTGGAGTGGAGGGCAGTCTGCAAAACCATGCAAAGGCCCAAAGCTGGCGAGAAAATGGTATGTCCTAAGAACTATAAAGAGCTATTAGTGATCAAGGAGAGTGATAAGCAAACCAAAGAGCAAGAAGAGAAACAAATATTCCAGTGAGAAGTTAGCCAGAAAGGTAAGGTACCATGACCAAAGGATTATGCTAGATGCTCTGGACACAGAGGGAAGGCCCAGCTCCTCAGCCTATGGCTCACAGGCTAAAGAAAGTTCAGAATGATGACTCCTGCCATCCCTCTCTGAGGCTGACACTATTAGTATAATTTCACTTCATTTAACTACAAGACCAACTTGTTAATAACCTTGGCCTTTCACAGTTTGCCAAACCCTAATGGGAGAAGTTTTAAATTTTTAAACAGCAGAGAGATTGGAAACAGTTTATAAAGTATCTAAATTATTTATTTAAGGAATTTTTAAAAGAAAGGTGGAATACAACCCTAACCTATCATTTTAGTATATCTGCATTCCAGGAAAGATTTAACATAGCTAAATCGTTACTATGTTATATTTTGCTCTAAATTTTAGACCTAGAAATAAGTCTTCACCAGAGCAAATGAAATGCCACTTATGATAAAATATTGCTTGGAACAATAGAAAGTTGTAAAAACGAAATTTGGGGTATCTGAATGATTTACAATTAAGAATGCTCCATATATTTACTTCAGCATGTTATGCAGATGATTGAGGAAAAACAAGGATCACATACTTGATTCTTTGTCTGAATTAGCAATAAAGCCAAAGACACCTAGAAAGGAGTGAACAGGCCCTCTCCTAAAGGTCTCAATGTCCTTATGAAAGAAAATGACATTCCTTTGGTCATGGTACCTTACCTTTCTGGCTAACTTCTCACTGGAATATCTTTCATATATTTTTGATTCTTACAACAACCCTGTGATGTAGGCAGGTTTTGGTTATTCATTTTCATGAGGTATTTTCTGCATAAATATTGAAAAATGCCCAGAAAAGTTTGTTCTTTCTGTTCTCCGCTGTTCCATGTACTTAATGAATAAAAATTTTAAGAAAGATGTTTTTAGGGCTAACTTTAGTTTCAGAATTGCATTAAACATTTATTTTCACAGCCCATCTTTTACAAAGACAATAAGAAATTCCTGAAGTCCACCTTTGAGTTCTTTTGGGATTCACTTTGACTAAGTAACATTTTTAGTTGAGAAAGGTGTTTCTTTCTTTTGCTCATATTCTTTGAGGCGCAAGTGGGTGTTGATTGTCCAGATGTAGGTGTCCTGAAAACAAACATAAAACCACACTTAGGTATACTGATAAATAAGTTTTAAAAGTGCTTTTCCTGTTTAGACTAGATAATTGCCACTAGAATCCTTTTCTACATTTGTGTATTATGGCCATAAACAAGCAGTGGCTTGACCCAGCATTCATTCTTATTTTGTTAAAAGTCTCCTCACTACATAGGCTTTAGGGAACATTCAGGAGGTATACTGGGTAGTTCTGGAAGTTTCTGTCACACCCAAAGAATGCTAAAGGTAAAGTGTCATCATGTCTGAGTTCGCTCTAAGTCTGGCATCAAGATTCATAACCATTCAAAGGATTTTAAAAACATATTTCTTCACAGCTCAAGACCACTTCCTTTCTCAAAAGTGAAGAATTTCAATCTACACATGCAGGTACCACTCCATTGTATCTCCCCACCTACAATGTAAGCTCCAAAGGGCAGACTTTGTACAACTAACTGTATATTCCACTGCTTTTTAACAGTGCCAGGCACAGAAGAGGCCTTCTAAAAATATTCGTTGGATAAATGATTCCCCAGCTGCTGTGTGTGTATTTTTGTTCCCTTCTATTTCATGCCCTCCAATTGTGTTTCACACCCGTGAAACTTTATTGGGGTTTGTCAGTCTGATCCCTCTTCTATTCCCCATCTGTCTGATAAATGTGAACTATCTTTCTCACTCCTGTATATATCTAAGAAGCAGTCTGGCCTAAATGCAAGTGAATTATTTTAAATATGCCATATTCCTTTTTATCTACATTTATCCAATAAGGTAGAAGCTTCTATGAATTCCTATCATGCCAAATATCAAAATAATTAAATCAAAATATAGAAAAACTGACTTGAAATTGTAATTCTTATCCAATTTTACAAATGTCAACCCAATATAAAAAACTCAATTCAGGGGCACCTGGGTGGCTCAGTGGGTTAAGCATCTGCCTTTGGCTCAGGTCATGATCTCAGAGTCCTGGGATCTAGCCCCACATTGGGCTCCGGCTCAGCGGGGATTCTGCTTCTCCCTCCCTCCCCTGCTCATGTGCACTCAGCACGCTCTCTCTCAAATAAATAAAATCTGAAAAAAACCCAACCAAACAAAAAACAAACCACCCTCGCTCAGTAAACAGATAATTCAGTCCTTGCTGCATTTTGCTATTTATGTTGAAGAAATTACCAGACTCAGTTTCTCTTTTGGTACAAAATATTCAAAAATTC
This sequence comes from Canis lupus dingo, assembly GCF_003254725.2. NCBI lineage: Eukaryota > Metazoa > Chordata > Mammalia > Carnivora > Canidae > Canis > Canis lupus. The sequence continues at coordinate 53,897,477 of NC_064249.1, forward strand.
CTTTCCCAGTTTCTATGAAACTAAATTTACTATCACAGTGAATAAGTACTGTGCACTACAAAAATAGTTCAGTGCTCGGTCATATAGTTAAACTTATTAACATCTGACAAATTTCTATTCAGTGAGATTTCCACAGGAATTACTGACAGAGGAAATACCAAGAACAAAGGTTTAGAGCAGGAATGTAATTGTGAGTTTACTTCACTTCAGTTTTGCTAACACATAGGATGAATCAAGGCAAAGTAAGAAAGCAGATGCACTGGTACCAGGTAGGAAGGGCTGGGAAACCATGCTGGAACATTTGCTCTACGTGCTATGGTGTGAAGTGTTAAAGGCTTCTCATTGGAGTGGTGCTTTAGGGAAATTATCAGACTAGCAGAGTTTGAAACTAGAAGCAGGAAACTACTGTAGGAGTCCCAGCAAAAGGTGAATATAGACTGAACACAGCAGGAGGAGAAAAGGAGAACAGATGCAAACCCCATGGAGGAAGGGCAGATAGAAACTGGTGACTAACTGGACAAGGACCAAGGGAGTAGGAGCTGTCTTACTCACCATTTCAGGTCAGACTGTCTACAAGGGCATGTTCACTAGGAGGATGAGCAGCTTTAAGTAGTCAGCTGTGGGGACATGTTGGGGGAATAAAGTGGATATATTTGGCAGCAGCTGGGAACAGGCCCAGAGAAAGAGAAGTAGAGGAATATACCAGGAATATAAGCAGACGTGAGAATGAAAGATACGTGAGCATAGGACATTAGAGAAGAAAACGGTATGGAAGGAAAAACCAAGGGCCAAGTCCTGAGCTGCGTGGCAAATTTAGGGAGTGTATATTAAACAAAGGAAATTAGAACAAATGAGTTCACACCAGCTATGCAAATAGCTTAACAAATTGGGATACCTGAATATCGAGGCAGGGCTCTTGCCTTTGGAACCATACATATGACTCAGCTTTGCAGAACTCGGAGTCCTTCTCTCTGGTGTCTTCAGGCTGAGCTTACTCGTAGGAGTGGTAGGACTGCTCTTCAGTGCTGAGAGAAAGCTTCTACTTTTACCATGATGTTTAACTGTTCTGTTGCATGTTTTACAAGTAGTCAACTACCATAAAAAGAAGAAATATTGGGCCTGATTTCTCTTATAATTTAATCCAATAAACTACATGTTCATTAAATTTCTGTATGTAAGGGACTACACCAAGTACTACTGGGTAAGTAAGAGAGGCTACCCTCAGGGAGTCTGTAAACCAACAGCAGCAATCAGACAAGATACAAATTTAAAATGAGAAAATCTTCAATAAAAAGTTACTAAACATTTGTATTTAATTTAAAACCTTTTAGGACACCTGGGTGGCTCAGTGTGGTTGTGTGTCTGCTTTTGACTCAGGTCACGATCCCGGGAGTCTTGGGATCAAGTCCCATGTTTCTCCCCCTGCCTAATAAATCTCTGCCTCTCTGTGTCTCTCATGAATAAATAAATAAAATCTTAAAAAATTTTTTAACATTTTCATTTTTATTTTTTAATTTATTTTAAAGGTTTTATTTTATTTTATTTTATTTTTTAGAGGTTTTATTTTTAAGTAATCTGTACACACAATAAGGGGCTTGAACTCGACCCCAAGACCAAGAGTCACATGCTCCACCAACTGAACCAGCCAGGTGCCTCCTAAAACACCTTTTTAAAGATAACAAAGAAATATAAAGACTTGTTTCAGGAGAATGGAAGAGACTGTGACTAATATCCATTAGCATCTGGAAGGATGTTCTTTTTAACAGCAGTTGACATTTAACATTTGTTGCAGAACTCCAAGCTGTTTTCCAATAAAACATGGCAAATTATCACTGAAAATTTAAGTGACCCCTTCAAACCTTTAGTGATTCTATAAATATATGTTTAGATCAATTAAAACCAATCAAATTAATTCTCACATTCTCACATCTCTTTACTTCATTAATTCCAGAGGCTGACTTATCACGGTCAGAATTTCATAATGTATATAATTATCAAATCACTGTGTGTAAACTTGAAACTAATATGTCAACTATACTTCAATCAAAAACTTTAGGGGATCCCTGGGTGGCACAGCGGTTTAGCGCCTGCCTTTGGCCCAGGGCGCGATCCTGGAGACCCGGGATCGAATCCCACGTCGGGCTCCCGGTGCATGGAGCCTGCTTCTCCCTCTGCCTGTGTCTCTGCCTCTCTCTCTCTCTCTCTGTGACTATCATAAATAAATAAAAAAATTAAAAAAAAAAAAAACTTTAAAAAAATAAGCTTTACTCCTGATGAAACATCAATCAACAGAAAAAAAATTATGTACATATTTTGACAATCTAAATATATTATCACAAACCTCTGAGTTAATATGTAGCCTGATCCTTAATCAACCTCATTTTAAGTAAAAGAAAATTCTAGTTTATTTATACATACAAGAATTGAAATCTTACCAATACACCTTTGGAGTCTCTGTATTTTTTCAAAATTTTTGCTTCTTTAAAACTGAGTGTACAATTTCTTGCCTCTCGGTTAAGAAGTTTCTGTATTTTGGGTGTTAGTCTGGACTTAGGTTTGAGGCGCACTCTAGAGTTATCCAAAACCAGAAACTGGAAACAGTATGGACATGTTCCTTCAAAAGTGCTGTTATCATCTGAAATTATAAAATGAAACTCATGATTCAGCAAATCAGAATATTTTATCTCAAATAGCCAATATTCAGTGATAAAGTATACTATTTAGTATGAGGAGATATAATATTCTCCTTAAGCAAACTCAAAATATGAGACAAATTTGCAACAATTTATATTGCAAAACACTAATTCTATCCATTCACTCCTTTAGCCACAGGTTAAGTCCCCACTCTTTGCTATCTTACTCATTACTTGTTACTAAGTAATAGTAACAAGTAATAGTTACTTGTTAGATAGTAGATAGTAAAAAGCTATCTCACCAATTTTACAAACATATTTATCACAAATCAATAAATTATACTGATTTTTTTAAACAATTAGCACAATTTTGTGATTTGTGGGCCAGACTTTCTGCAGGTAGCTCTCAGTACAAGGTTACAAGACAACAGACTTGCCCCAGCATGTTTATGCAATCAAGACAATCATCTTCCATGCTAGGCTGAAGAGTCAAATATGGAATAAAAGATCTGCTATCTTGGGGTGCCTGGGTGGCTCAGTTCATTAAGCTTCTGCCTTCATTTTTTTTTTTTTTTTTTTAATTATCCCCAGCCCCGGCCCGAGCCCCAGCCCGAACCCTGGCCCCGGCCAGCGGAAGCTTCTGCCTTCAGCTCGTCATGATCCCAGGGTCCTGGGATTGAGCCCTGCATTAGACATCTTGGTCAGCAGGGAGCCTACTTCTCACTCTCCCTGCCACTCCCCCTGTTTGTGCTGTGTCAATAAATAAATGAAATCTTAAAAAAATAAAGAGTTTTTTTTTTAAGATTTATTTATCCATGAGAGACACAGAGAGAGAGACAGAGACATAAGCAGAGGGAGAAGCAGGCTGCCTGCAGGAAGCCCAATGCGGGACTCGATCTCAGGACCCCAGGATCACGCCCTGGGCCAAAGGCAGACGCTCAACCACTGAGCCACCCAGGTGTCCCGAGCTGCTATCTTTAAATAACTCAAATTCTAGGGGAGCCCTAAGCAAACAAAAAAAGATCAGTAACAACTGTAACACAGTATGATTAAAATGCCCTGGAAACTATTAAACTCTGTATAGACTGGCCAGAAACACTTCAAAGAAGTGGTGGTCAAATAATCCAAGTATCTGTACTTGGAGATGGCATCCCTTACTGGTAAAAAGGGCTTTCAGGTAGAAGTACAGTGAAAAAGAAAGCATGGTTATTAGGGAAAGGTGAGGGTGTGATGCAGCTGGAAAGGAAGGTGGGCACACCATGGATTTATTCAACAAATACTTATTAGTGAACACTCTGCTAAGTATACAACAACTAACTACCATGCTTGTAACTCAGCTCTGCCAATTTTTAAAAAAAATTTATTTATTCATGAGGGACAGAGAGAGAGAGGCAGAGACACAGGCAGAGGGAGAAGCAGGCTCCATGCAGGGAGCTCAATGTGGGACTTGCTCCCAGGATTCCAGGATCATGCCCTGGGCCGAAGGCAGGCACCAAACCGCTGAGCCATCCAGGGATCCCTCAAATGTTACATTCATTCATTTACTGAGTATTTGGAAAGTGCCAGGCAGAGTTCTGGGCACAAGAGTCAGGACAGTGAATAAAGGACAACTCATAGAGAGAGAAAGTAAATATAGCAACACAAATGTGTAGTGTGCTGGGAAGAAAAAAAGATTCAAGGGCAGCCCAGGTGGCTCAGTGGTTTAGCGCCACCTTCGACCCAGGGTGTGATCCTGGAGTCTCGGGATCCAGTCCTACATCAGGCTTCCTGCATGGAGCCTACCTCTCTCTGTGTGTCTCTCATGAATAAATAAATAAAATCTTAAAAAAAAAAAAAAAAAAAAAAAGATTTGAATAGGGAGTGGCAATGGAGCTGCTGTAGTTTGTTTTTTTGGTTTTTTTTAGATTTTATTTATTCATGAGAGACACAGGCAGAGGGAGAAGCAGGCTCCAAGCAGGGAGCCCAACATGGGACTCAATCCCGGATCCCCAGGATCAGGTCCTGGGCCGAAGGCGACGCTAAATCGCTGAGCCACCCGGGCGGGCTGCCCGGAACTACTGTGTCTTAAATAAGGTAACCAGGGAAGGCTTTGTGGAATAACATCTGTAGAAAGCAGAAGAAAATGAAGATGGAATCCACACAGATATGTGAGCTAAGAGTTCCAGGCAGAAGGAAGGAAGGGAAGCTGCGAAGGCTGCAAAAGAGCAAGGAGGCCTAACAGTGCTTGTAGTTGAGTGAGCAAAAAGGAGAAAGGAAGTCAGGCGAGGTAATGCAGGCGTTTGGTGTAGGGCCTTGTAATCCTTCTAAGATTTTCACTTTTACTCTGAATTGGGAAGTCACTTGAGACTTTGTGGCAGAGAAGTGACATGATCAAGCTTAGGTTTCTCCTGCACTCACTTTGGCTGCTCAATTGAGAATGGATGTAGAAATGCTGAGAGCTGCTGCCCCACAATCCTGCTATTAACTTGGTCCAGGGTGGTAAAATAGATCGGTGAGAAGATGCCAGGTTCAGAACGTATTTCAAAGCCGGCACGATTTGCTGGCATTGGCTTGGGGAAGACGACTTTTAGGACGCCAGGAATGGCCCCAGGGTTTGAGGGCTGAATTAACTCCAAGGACAGAATTACCATTTACTGAATTTGGAAGAACTGGAGGAGGAAGACTGTGTTGGGGGGGTAAAGCTCCACTTCTGGCCTAAGAGACATTAAAAAGGTGTCAACGGGGCGCCTGGGGGGGTGCTCAGGTCCTGATCCCAGGCTCCTGGGATCCAGCCCCGCATCGGTCTCCCTGCTCAGCGGAGAGCCTGCTTCTCCCTCTCCTCCCCACCTGTGCTCTCTGATACTATCTGTGTCTCTCAAATAAGTAAACAAAATCTTAAAATAAAAAAAAAAGTCATCAAGAAGGCATCTGGATAGGAGTGTAGAAGCGGGAGAAGTCTTGGTTGGGCGCATACATTTGGAAGTCCTCAGTATAGAGAATTTAAAAGCTAGGGCACTGGATGAACAACCGTCACCAGGGAAGGGAGTGTAACTAGAAAGGAGGTCTAAGGAATTTGGAGTTTTCACTAACAGAAGGCTCTGGGAGGGCGGGAGGGGCGGTTATGAGGGCAGTGGGTCGACGAGGTTTCCCTTCTGGGTCATCCTGAGCGCCGCGCGGAGCTGGGGCAGCGGGGCGACGACAGACCGACCCACAACCGACGGACGTTCTCCCTACCGTGCGACGAGCTGTAGGCCCAGCTGCAAAGGAGGAGGAGACCGGTGAGGGAGCAGAAGACCCCGCCGTGCCGCCCCTGCCGCCCGCCCCGCATCCCGCCCCGCATCCCGCCCCGCATCCCGCCCCGCTCTTACAGGAGATACCGGGCCTGGCCCGGGCAGCTGTCGTGCAGTTGCCGAGCCGCAGCCTCAAGGTAGTGCTTCTGCCTCATTGTCACCGCCGCCCCCACGACACGAGCAACCTCCGGAAGCCGGGTTCGCAGCCAGCCGGACCTTGACTTCGGAATCCGCGCTCCCTCCGGAAACTGGCGCCGGTGGCTGAAGAGTTCCGGCGTCCCTCGCTCCCCGCCCGGCGCGCAGGCGCGCAGGCCCACGGTCTCCCGCCCCCCCCAGCCCCAGGCCCCGCCCCCAGGGCCCGCGCCGATGCGCCGCAGACCTGCGCCTGCGCGGAGCGTCGTGCTTCAGGTCCCGGTGGCGACGTCGGCGCGTGGGATGTTGCGTCCTCCTCTCGCGCGCTCCTGAGCGTCCCCTGTGGCGCTCCTGTTGTCACTTCCTCCCCCGTCGCGTCGCCTTGTAGATTCTCCATCTGGGGAATCGGTCTGGGCCGGGCGGCGGTGTGCGGCCCGCGGGAGGCCGCCGTGGTCCGCGGGGCCGCGAGCCTGGGAGGGGACCAGGCCAGACTGCCCTCGGGGCAGCACCAGCCGGCTTCCTCCTCTCCTCGCCTCGCCTCGCCCGCAGCGGGAGTGCGTTTTCAGTGTTGGCAAACCCTGCTGTTACCGAGTGTGGAAACCTTTCTGTCGCCCTGTCGGAAACCCCCTCCCGGTTCTCCTCCGCTCCCAGCCCCCGGCCACCCCGAGCCCGCTTTCTGGCTGTATGGGCTTATTCGGGACGTTTCTTGTAAAGAGAGTCATTCGTAGGCATGATCTCTCGTGTCTGGCGTCTTCCACGTAGTGTGTGATGGTTTTGAGGTTCTTCCACCTCGTAGCTTATGTCAGAACTTCGTTCCCTTTTATGATTGAATATTACATTATATGTATACCAAGTGTTGTTTATCCATTCATCCATGATGGACATTTGGGTTGTTTCTACCTTCTGGCTGTTGTGCAATATGCACAATCTGTTTTCTGTTTTGTTTTGTTTTTAAATTTTATTTATTTATTCATGAGAGAGAGAGAGAGAGGCAGAGACACAGGCAGAGGGAGAAGCAGGCTCCATGCAGGGAGCCCGACGTGGGACTCGATCCCAGAACCCCTGTGTTGTGAGTTTGTTTGTTTGTTTTTTTTTTTTTTGGATAAACACCTAAAAGTGAATGCTGGGTCATATGGTAATTCCATGTTTAGCAGTATTCTAATTTCCTCACATCTTCCCCAACTCTCATTTTCTACTTTTGTTTTATTTTGTAATTTTTTTTAATAAATTTTTATTTATTTATGATAGTCACACAGAGAGAGGGAGAGAGAGAGAGGCAGAGACACAGGCAGAGGGAGAAACAGGCTCCATGCACCGGGAGCCCGACGGGAGCCCAACGTGGGATTCGATCCAGGGTCTCCCAGGATCACACCCTGGGCCAAAGGCAGGCACCAAACCGCTGCGCCACCCAGGGATCCCCTATTTTGTAATTTTTTTTTTTTAATTCTAACCATTCTTAGTGAGTATGAACTGGCCTCTCCTTGTGGTTTTGATTTGCATTTCCCAATGAATAATGGTGTTGAGCATCCTTTCACGTGTTTGTTGACAACTTGTATATTTTCTTGGAGAAATGTCTATTGAAGTCCTTTGCCCATTTTAAAACTCGGTTGTTTGCCTTTTGTTGTTGAGTTGTTAGAGTTTCAAAAAATATGTTCTGGGGGTGCCTGAGTGGCTCAGTCAGTTGAGTGATTATACATATGTGTGTAGATAGATATATATATATATATATATCTACACACATATGTATATATATACATGTATATATACCAGAGACTAAACCATTATTTATCCTTCATTTGTGTTTTTTTTTTTTTTTTTTTTTTTTTTATCCTTCATTTTTGATATCCAAAAGGACTCAAATTGAGATAGGGAAACTGAAAGGATTCCATTTTTAGAAAGGTTGAATTTCTGCTGTTTTCTGCAAGACCCCATTTGCTCATATTCTGTATTTCACCCTGCATTTGAATAAAACAAAGAAGCTATGTTCCCACTCGAAGAGTGTGACAAGAAAGTTAATCATTCTTTGAGTGTTGTCCTAGGCATCCAAATACCTGTTAACGTCTAAGAAGAACTGAATCTCAAACATGTTCCAGGACATTAGCTTTGAACAAATTTCACCCAACACTGGCAGCAATACCCCCACCTTCGATGATTTATGAAATATTATCTGTTATTCACCTGTCACTCACCTTTGAATTTGACAGTACCCTGGATTCCTGAAGGAACATGTACCATGTACCCCTTTCCAGTATGAACCCTTAACCCCAAGGGATGAAGAGACTGACTCTCATTTCCTTTCCGAGTCTCCCAGACACTCTGCCTGCTATACTCTGTTATTTACACTATTCAATAAACTGCTTTTACCTCCCAGTTCCGATTTCTTTCCTGCACAAAGCCAAGGATCCTCTTGGCTGGTCTTGTGGGGCCTCCTCGTAGTCCTTGGACCTGGCCTGTCTACATCAAAATGACAACAGAAGTTTGTAAAGAGAAAATACACATTTACATCTGTATAGACATATTTTAATTTTTCAAAAGAGAATTTATTACAACTGCTCTTCTCACCTTTCCATCCTACTTTTCTGACTGATCAATATTTAGCAGTTACATATCTTCTCTATGTCCACATATAAGTAAATGGATGAGTGTGTAAAAAATCCCCTCTCACTGCTCCCCCCACACTAAAAAGCCAAAACATATATGAAAAAGGTAAACCGAAAATAGAAAGTTATTCCCTTACTACATAACTTGCCTTTTTCTTAACCATAGACATCTTTCCAGGTAGGTACATACATTTTTGTAACAGCAAAATGTATATGTACTGGTATTTTTTATTTTATTTTTTTTGTCTGAATTCCTAAAAAAACTATAGAGCAGAATGATATGCACATTTTTATTTGCCAGATCATCCAAAACAGGTTGTAGCAATTTGCATTCCCAGTATCAATATCTGAGAAAGCTGGGTCAAACTGGTTAAGCCATTGGTTTACCTAAGTACTAATGAGATAAAGTCTCTTTTCATATGTTCCTTGATGCTTTGCATTTTCTCCTGTAAAGACAAATATTCTTTTGGGTTATTAGTTTCTAGGAGGTCTTTGTGTTTTGGGGAAATTTTTCCTCCTCTGCTTGTCATATATAATGCAATACTTTCTTACCTCTTATCTTTGGCATGGTTTACAGCCTTTTTGCCATACAGGATTTTGCATGTAGTCAAACGTTTTTCATTATTGGGTCGGGGTTTCCTGTGTAGCTTTTAAAAAGCCTCATGTAGTGCTTGCTTCAGCAGCATGTATACTAAAATTGGAAGGATACAGAGCAGATTAGCATGGCCCCTGTGCCAGGATGACATGCAAATTTGTGAAGCATTAAAAAAGATAAATAATAATAAAATTTAAAAGCCTCATTTATGCCAAGACTAGACAACTAACTATTCATCCAAATGTTTTTCTCATGCTTTTCTAGTTTGATTTCTTCCATGTACATCATTAATCAATATGAAATGTATTTTTACTTAAGTATAAGGTAGAGCATCTAACTGACACATTTTTCCAGATGGTTAGCAAGTTATATGGATATCTCTTACTAGGTAAATTACTCTTTTGCCAATGGAATTAAGTTTTAAAAAATGTAATGAACACTGAATATGTGCCAGGTACTTTTCTAAGCATCTTACTTTGTAACTCATACAATCCTCATAACCCCATTGCATAGGTAAAATGCGATTTATCACAGATAAGCTTTTTAACATAGTTGCATCTGTTTCTGGATTCTTTATCCGCTTTGCTAACCAAAACAGCAGAAAAGAGGAGAGATGTGCTGCATGCACGCCTACTTCCCCTGCCCCCCAGCACACTTTCCTTCAGTTCTCTCGCCTCTGAGCACCACACTCCTCTATCCAGATGCCTCCCCAGCATCTCTGCTTGCGTTGCAACTTGTCTTCTCAGACGCGGTGTGGCCCAGATGGCACTCTTGATTTCCCCCACCAACCTGCCCAGCCACCCAATCTTCCTCTGTCTCAGCCTCACCAAGTGCCATTGGGGCTTCCTCTGCCCACCCTTTGCAGCCAGTCCACCCTGGGGTGCCAGCTCCCCACCAGGAGGGAGATGGGGTCCCTAAATTCTGCATACCTTGGCCACCTTCTCCTTTTGCCTGCACCCCTGCCATAGCCCCCGATATTTTTTTTTAAAGATTTTATTTATTTATTTATGAGACAGAGAGAGAGAGAGAAGCACAGAGACACAGACAGAGGGAGAAGCAGGCTCCATGCAGGGAGCCTGATGTGGGACTCGATTCCAGGTCTCCAGGGTCACACCCTGGGCTGAATGCTGCGCTAAACTGCTGAGCCACCTGGGCTGCCCAGCCCCCGATATTCTTTTCCTGCATCCTCTCTTGCCTGCTTCCTCCCTCCTTCCTGCCCTTCTTCACAGGGCAAAGTGGCCTTGTTAAAGTGTAAATCATTTTTTGGGACAAGGAGTGTCCTTGCTAAGGGTTTCCAGGCTCCTCATTGAACCTGGACTACCATCACCATGCAGATCCCTGCATGGCTGGTTGCTGCCCCACTTTAGATCTCTCCTTGTCTTACCTGCCCACCCTCACAATGGCCCTGCTACACTGTCCTCTGACCCTCAACATATCCTGCTCAGATCTACCGCAGAGTCTTTGCTATTCTCTGCTTTGAGGGAGTATCCTTCCCATGGCTCCTTTTCCTCATAATTCCAGTATCAGTTCAAATATCACCCCTCATGAGGCCTTCCTCGGGCTACTAGAATAAAAAACTCCCCCCGCTCCAACACACACCCTTGCCCATCCAGTAACTCTCTGCCATAATTGGTGTTTATTATTGACTATCTGAAATTATTATTCACTCACTGTTTACCTGTTCCCCTCCTGAATGTGAACGTATGGCAGCAGGACTTGTTAGCTACCCCATACATGGACCCCAGCCCAGGGCCTGGCACAGAGCAGGGGTTCAATAAAGATTTGCTACAAAATCATAGTGGAAGGAAAGGAAGTTGAAGGGGTTGAAAATAAAACTAGATTGGCTATGAGTTAACAATTGTTAGCAGTGAGTTGGGATGTTGAATTTTGTCAAATGCTTTTTCGTATTGTTTGAGATATGGTTTTTTTCCTTTATTACCTAAATATAGTGGGTTACACTGATTGATTTTGTCATACCAACTCTGTATTCCTGGGATAAAACCCACTTTCTCCTGATGCATTTGTGTATTGTTGGATTTGATTCACTTACATATTTTTTATTTGCTTAAAATTTTATTTAAGTAGTCTCTACACTCAATGTGGCACTCGAACCTGTGACCCCAAGATCAAGAGTGTCATCCTCCTTTGAGCCAGCCAAGTGCCCCAACTCACTTATGTTTTATGAATGTTTTTTGTATTTATGTCATGTAAGGTTTAGTGTCAGAGATATGCTGGTCTCACACAACAAGTTGAAAAACATGGCTTTAGGGATGCCTGGGTAGTTCAGCATTGCATGTCTGCCTTCGGCTCAGGGCTTGATCCCGGGATCTGGGATTGAGTCCCGTGTCAGGCTCCTTGCGTGGAGCCTGCTTCTCCCTCTGCCTGTGTCTCTGCCTCTATCTCTCTGTTGTTCATGAATAAATAAATGAAATCTTTTTTTAAACAAATAAAAGCATGACTTTATCCTTGTTTTTAAAAAGGATTTAGAGAGAGAGAAAGAGAGAGGGAGAGAGTGCTCGGGGGACGGGCAGAGGGAAGTAGAGAGAAAGAATCCAAACAGACTCCCCACTGAGCTCTATCTCAGGACCCTGAGATCCTGACCTGAGCTGAAATCAAGAATTGGACACTTAACCAATTGAGTCACGCAGGTGCCCCCTGAATTTTTTGTAAGATTGCTATTATTTCTTCCTTAAATGTTTGATAGAATTCACTGGTGAAACCATTTTGGGCTGGGATGTTCTGGGAGGGTTTTTTTTTTTTTAATTTTTATTTATTTATGATAGTCACAGAGAGAGAGAGAGAGAGAGAGAGAGAGGGAGAGAGAGGCAGAGACATAGGCAGAGGGAGAAGCAGGCTCCATGCACCGGGAGCCCCACGTGGGATTCGATCCCGGGTCTCCAGGATTGCGCCCTGGGCCAAAGGCAGACGCTAAACCGCTGCGCCACCCAGGGATCCCTCTGGGAGGGTTTTTGATAACAAATTCAATTTGTTTAATAAATCTAAAGCTATTCTATTTCTTTTTTGTGTTAGATTTGGTAAATTGTGTTTTGAAGCCATCTATCTATGTTATCTAAACTGTCAACTTTTTTGGCATAAAATTATTTGTAATATTCTGTTATTATCTTTTTCATGTCTGTAAGATCTGTATTGATATCCCCTCTTTAATCTCTTATTGGGGTCCTTGTTCTGGATAAGAATGGAGTAAGCACACTCCCTCTTGTCTCTCCCACTGACTGTAATCATAAAACCTGGGCAGAATGCATAGAGCACCTATAGGAAGACAGAAGCGTACATACTAGCATGCTAAACAGAAAGGAAGACTTCAAGTGCCAATGAACTGGAGGTGAGTTTACCATTATTGTTCCTTTGATATCAGCTGGCCTGAATGCAATGCAGCCTGAAGCCCCGAAGTGGGAAGTGGGAAGTGTGTAGGGAGAGATCCAGGGGAAGCTTTTGAGTTCTGGCTGAGTAGCTGGAAACATGTAACACTGAGAGAAACGGTGAGAGACACACACAGAGAGAGGCAGAGATGCAGGCAGAGGGAGAAGCAGACTCGATGCAGGGAGCCCGACGTAGGACTCGATCCCGGATCCTGGGATCATGCCCTGAGCCAAAGGCAGACGCTTATCTGCTGAGCCACCCAGGTGTCCCTCTTTCTTCACTTTATTAGGAAAATCCCATCAAATTGTGTGAGAATTTAGGAGCTCACTATTTAGCTGTGCACACATGGGTCTGATCAGTGTACCAGTGACTTTGAGAACAGAACTAACAAACCATCAATCAGGTTCCAAATGACCACTGAGCAGTACCTATTCAGGATCTATGCATGTGCTTGTTTTGGCAGCACATATACAAGGTCTATTCAAATAGCAATGCAAAGGCTTTAGACACTGAACTTAAGGGCCTCCTGGGTGGCTCAGCGGTTTAGGGCCCAGGGTGTGATCCTGTTGACCCGGGATCGAGTCCCATGTTGGGCTCCCTGCATGGAGCCTGCTTCTCCCTCTGCCTGTGTCTGTGCCTCTCTCTCTCTCTCTCTCTCTCTCTCTGTCTCTCATGAATAAATAAACAAAATCTTTACAAAAAAAGAAACAACTTAAATCTGAAGCACAACTCACAGAAGGCACGTTGAACTTCTATCGTAGTGTGAACCTAAGTAGGTCTATTGCCTAAAACAAAAATAAGAACATTCTCCATAGGACTTTAAAAAGACTCACAAGGGACCCATAAGGACCGGGGGCGCCCAGGTGGCTCAGTCAGCTAAGCATGTGCCTTCAGCTCAGGTCATAATCCCAGGGTCCTGGGATGGAGCCCCATATTGGGCTTCCTGCTCAGCGGGGAGTCTGCTTCTCCCTCTGCCTCTGCTTCCCCTGATTGAGCGCTCTTAAATAAATAAATAAATAAACAAATAAACAAATAAATAAATAAATAAATAAATAATTTTAAAAAATTACTTGGCATATGAAAAACCAAGAAATATCTCAATTTACATGGAAAAAAACAACAGACACCAATAGTGAAGTTGACAGAGGTGTTGGAATTACCTGACAAAGACTTAAATTTAAAGCAGCTATTGTACAACTGCTGCACCAAACAGGCAGTCACACTCCTGAAATGAGTAGAGTTAGCAAGCTTCCCACAAAGGGTGTGATAGTAAGTATCAGAGGCTTTGCAAGCCATGTGGTCTCTGTTGTATCTGCTCAATTCTATGAAAGCAGCCACAGGCAGCCATCCACAATACATAAACAAGTGAGACTGGCTGTTTCCGAGTAAAACTTTATTCATGGGATTTGGCCCACAGACCATAGTTCACCAATCCCTGAACTAGAGTGTTTTTTTAGATATTTAATTGGTTTTTCTGTGTTTACTTGTTCTATATATTATCAAGAGCAGGGTCTTAAAATCTTTCGCTGTGATTTTGGGCTTGCTTATTTTTCCCCTTAGTTCTATTAGTTTTTCTTAAGATATTTTGAGGCTCTGATATTAGGTGCATAAATTACTTTCATTGTCATGTTTCCCTGATGCATTGGCCCCTTTATCATTGTGAAATTTCCCACTTTATCTCTAATAGTGTTCTCCCTTAAAGTCTATTTTGTCAAACATTAATAGAGTCGCTTCAGATTCCTTGTTTTTAAGTTGAAGTAAACAACATAGAATATTAAATTCACCATCTTAACCGTGTTTAAGTGCATAGGTTGGTAGTATTAAGTATCCCCACACTGTTCTGCTACAGATCTTTAGAACTGTTTCATATTGTTAAACTGAGACTCCATAGCCTTCAACAGTAGTTGACCCTCCTCATTCTCCTTGGAAACCATGTTTCTATGTTCTATTTCTATGATTTTGACTACTTTAGATACTTCATATTCGTGGAATCGTACTGATTTTGTCCTTTTGTGACTAGCTGATTTCAATTAGCATAATGTCCTTGAGGTTTAACCAGGTTGTAGCATGTGACAGGGTTTTGTTCCTTTTAAAGTCCGCATGGGGTGCCTGGGTGGTTCAGTCAGTTAAGCATCTGCCTTTGGCTCAGGTTATGATCTGGGGGTCCTGGGATGGAGCCCTGTGTTGGGCTCCCTACTCAGTGGGGAGTCTGCCTCTGCTCATGCTCTTTCTGTCTCTCAAACAAATAAAATCCTTATAATAAATAAGTAAATAAATAAAGGCAGCATAATATTCCCTTGTATGTAATATACCAGATCTTCTTCCTCATCTGTTCACCGGTCAATGGACATTTGGGTTGTTTCCACTTCTTGGCTACTTTGAAGACTGCTGTGATGGACATGGGTAGGCAATTTTTTTTTTTTTTTTTGCTTTAAAAACTTTCAGATAAATACTCAGAAGTGGGATTGCTGGATTGTATGGTAATTCTATTTTTAACTTTTTGAGGCATCTCCATACTATTTTCCAAAGTGGCTGCATACCACTTAGTCCTGCCACCCTCACAGAAGCATTCTGGTTTCACCCCATCCTCACCAATACTTGTTACTGCCTGGCTTGTTTGTTTAGTAGGGAGTGTCTTGATGGATATGAAATGGTATCTCACTGTGGTTTAGATTTGCATTTCTGATTAGTGATGTTGAACATCTTTTCATATGTTTGTTGGTTACTTCAGATTTCTTATTTTTTCTCTCTGCCTGGTACAACTCTTTCTATCCTTTTACTTTCAACCTATTTGTGTCTTTGTACAATATCTATCATTGAATTGGCCCATGTAGTGTATATAATGTACTTACTGATATCAGGATGTGACATCTTTGAGGCAGAGGGCAGACTCTGGTAGGCAGCATAATGTTCCCCTGAAGATGTCTATGTCCTAATCACCAGAACTTGTCTGTGAGTGTGGTGTTGTACATGGCAAGAGGGATTTTGCACATGTGATTAAGCTTACTGACCTTAAAATGGGGAGATTAGGGACACCTGGATGTCTCAGTGGTTGAGCGTCTGCCTTCAGCTCAGGGTGTGATCCTGGGGTGCCGGGATGGAGTCCCACATCACGCTCCCTGTAGGGAGCCTGCTTCTCCCTTTGCCTGTGTCTCTGCCTCTCTCTCTATGTCTCTCATGAATAAATGAATAAAACCTTTTTTAAAAAATGTAAGGATTATTCTGGATAATCTGGGTGGACCTAATCTAAACACATGATTCTTTTTTTTTTTTTTTAAGATTTTATTTATTGATTCATGAGAGAGAGAGAGAGAGAGAGAGGCAGGCAGAGGGAGAAGCAGGCTCTATGCAGGGAGCCCGATGTGGGACTTGATCCTGGCACCCCAGGATCATGCCCTGGGCCTAAGGCAGGCGCCAAACCACTGAACCACCCAGGGATCCCCTAAACACATGGTTCTTAAAAGCAAAGAACTTTTCCCAGGTGGGTGAGAGATAGGAGACACAAGAAAAAGGAGGACAGATTTGAAGCATGAAAAGGACTCAACCCAAAGTTATAACCTTTGAAGATGGAGGGAGGAAGGAAGCCTCAAGTCATGGAATGTAGCCTTGCCCAGGGGGAGCTGGGACTGACCCTCTGCTGACAGCCAGCAAGAAGGCAGGACACTCAGTCATAGACCTCAAAGAACTAAATTCCCTCAACAACATGAGTGAGCAGAAAATGGATTCTCCCCTCCAGCCTCTGCAAAGAAACATAGCCTGTCAATATGTTGACTTTGGTCTAGTGAGACCTGTTCAGGAGGTCTGACCTCCAGAACGGATCTGTGTTGTTTTAAGCCATTAAGCTTGTAGTAATTTGCTATGGCAGTAATGGAAAACCAATACAGCACATATTTTGGGGTTCATCCTCTGCACGGATTCCTCCCAGGAATCTAACTTTCCAGTTCTCCTACTGGCCTCAAACTGTTCTCTGTCCCCTTCTGGCCAATCCGGCTCTCTGCAGTTGGAGCAGCTCTGGCTTGGGAGTTGCCCTCAGGTAAAAAGCCACAAACTCGCAAATCTCAACAATTTCTGTTCATCTTTCAAGTTTGCCCTCCATCCAGTTTCTGCCTTCTTTTGGTCAATCTCCAAGGCCTTCAAATACTGCTTTAACTGTTTTGCTCAGCTTTTATAATCATCATCTGCAGGAAGCTTAGTTTGCCGTTTCCAAAAGCTGGGACCTCATTATACTCTTCTGCCTACTTTGACGTTTGCAATTTTCTTTTCTTTTCTTTTTTAAGATTTTATTTATTTATTCCTGAGAGACAGGCAGAGGGAGAAGCAGGCTCCATGCAGGGAGCCTGATGTGGGACTCGATCCCAGGACTCCAGGATCACGCCCTGGGCTGAAGGTAGGCACTAAACCGCTGAGCCACCCGGGGATCCCAACGTTTGCAATTTTCTTTAGAAATAAATTGTTAAGGGGCACCTGGGTGGCTCAGTGGTTGGGTGGCTGCCTTTCGTTCAGGGCGTCATCCTGGAGTGCCTGGGTTGAGTCCCACATCGGGCTCCCTGAGGGGAGCCTGCTTTTCCATCTCCCTCTGCCTGTGTCTCTGCCTCTCTATGTCTCTCATGATTGAATAAATAAAATCTTTTTTTAAAAAAAGAAGAAAAATTGTTAAAAATTAGTTTGTGCAAAGTGTTAATTTTTCTCATTAATCTGAAGGCTAACACTGAGTTGTCTTTTCTTAGTATGGCACTTTACAAATGAATAAAAGGTAAATTAGAGAACTTTTGCTGGAGGTGGGAGGTGGGAAGGACCCAACCTTAGCAGCAGAAGGAACCAGGGTGGCAGGTTTGTCGCACCATATGCAGTCCCGCACAATCACCAGCAGGGGGAAAGATTAGTTTTCTGTTTCCGAAGGATCCCCGCGCCTCGCCGCCAATTCCCTAACCAAAGGAAGAGGGAAGAGTGCCGGGGAGGTCTCGGTCAGTGTACGCAGGGCACTGGCTTCGAGGGGATCCCCGAGAACGCCAAGACCCCGCGAAATAGGGTGTACCTGTTCCCTGCAGCCGTCTCTTTTCGAGGCACACGGACAAGTTGGCTGCACCTCCCTGGCGACCCTGCGGGCAGGGGCTGCAGCAGCGCGGAGCCGCCTCCAGAGCGGCCGCGGCAGCGCGGGCGGGACGCGAACCCAGGTGCGGCCGCGCGGCCCGCGG
Source organism: Canis lupus dingo (assembly GCF_003254725.2). NCBI lineage: Eukaryota > Metazoa > Chordata > Mammalia > Carnivora > Canidae > Canis > Canis lupus. The sequence continues at coordinate 53,915,282 of NC_064249.1, forward strand.
AGCCCAGGTGAGCCCGCGCCCGGGTCTGAGTGATCCAGGTGAGTCCGCGCCCGGCCCCGCGGCGCGTGCAGGTGAGCCCGCGCGCACCACCGCGGCGCCTCGGTCGGAGTCGGCTGCTGGGACTCGAGCGGTCGGGGGGGCAAAATGGGTTGAAGCGGCGAGCGCGAGGCGGCTGGCGATTCGGGACCCGGGCCTGGGCTCGGTTGCGGCTCCCGGGGCTGGGGTCGGGAGACCGGGAAGGACCCTCCCCTAAGCGGTTCGTAGTATTTTAGTCTTAAACACAAGCCGTGCAGACGAGAGGATGTGTATGGGAGAGGCGGCTGAGTGGTTACCTTAGTGGCGCCGGGCACTCATCCTTCCCCTGCGGACCGAGGCGAAGCTGCTTATGATTTTGTAACCGGTGGTACAGCGAGGGTCTGTGCCTCCGAGTTTTAAGTGGCTGCGTGGGTAAATCATGAGCTGCAGACGGGAAGAAACAGCCACCACTTTAGGGTTGTTTTAGGATCGAAAGTCAGTGGATGCTGAAGCAGTGAGAGATCGGAAGCGGAAAGCAAAAAACAGAAAGATGAGAAGCACACATATGGGAAGTTAAAGCAAAACACAACCAAACCAGACCGCCTGAAAACAACCTAGTGGATCCCATAGCTCGGTGGGGCGTGCAGGTGAACAGCAGCGTTGCCACGGGTTGGGGGGGAACATGACCCCCAACAGATCACTGGAGTCAGAGGAGGTCTCTGCTGGAGAATGTACATGGGTTATCGCTGGGATTTTAAAGTTACCACGGGAGGTATAGAAACGGGTGCAACATGTAGGCAACAAGTTTTCTTTTGACAGAGTATCAAATGATAAGGTATAAACATGTAATTGGATTGGTACACAAATTGCCAAGTGCTCTGTTTTTCTATACCTTGATGAACATTCAAAGTGGAATCTCTAGAAAAGCATTCAGTGTAAATAATTAGGCTTTAGGATCAAAGTGTTACAACACAGCACAACAAATTTTTCTCAATATTGCCTATGGCAGCAGAAATCTATATTTAAATGTATTTCAGGAACGTGTCCATTTGTTTTAGGTAGCTAACTGCTAGTTTAAAGTAGATGAGAATATAAAATATTCCAATACCTTGAAATATATACAAAAGTCAAATAAGGGACTGGGTGGCTCAGTGGTTGAGTGTCTGCCTTTGGCTTGATCCCAGGGTCCTGGGATCGAGTCCCACATCCAGCTCCCTTCAGGGAGCCTGCTTCTCCCTCTGCCTATGTCTCTGCCTCTCTCTGTCTCTCATGAATAAATAAAATCTTAAAAAAAAAAAAGTCAAATAAAACATTTGCCAAGCTCTACATGAAAATAACAGAGTCGAGTTCAGCTGCTTTTCAAAAGATCCGTATTATGTTTGGATGCTGCCCTTTCTGCTACTCTGGTATTTGAGGGCTGAGGGGATATTTGTTATTGCAGACTTACCTCTGTGTGCCCATAGGCCTGTAATACCTAAATGGTCTTCCCACTTTTCTAGTTGGTTAGTCCTAGGGTTTTTCCTAGTTATATCATTTTTTTTTTCTAAGTCCTAGTCTTGTGTTATAAAACTTGCCTATTTGTTTGATGTTTTAAAAAATTTGAAAGGGGGAGAAAAGGCAGGTTACGTATCCATGAATCAGACATGGCAATAAAACCTCAGTTATTGGAGAGGCTGTTGAGAGGGAGTTGTTGATTGAATGGGAAATGAGAAATGAGGGGCGGGAGGATATGGTGATACTGTTGGAACTTTGCATACTATTTCTTCCTAAATGGTGAGGAGTTCAGAACAGGCACTCAGGCTTAGTTTTGGCCGAAAGACATTAGAAGTATTTTTCTTAGGCAGTGTTTATATGAGGAGCCTCTTAACACTTTCTCATAAACTCTCAGGGATTGCCTCCTAGTGCTTTAGAGGCAAGGTACTTGTCACTAAACTATTATCTTAAATCTTGCTTTAGTATATTTTATATGGCTCTAATGGAACTTAACAATCAGAATATGTACTATTAGTTATTTTTTAAAGACAAGAAACAAGTGTGGGCTATGTGATTCCTTCCATTAGTTGTTTACATTTGAGCTTGTGTCCACTGGAAAAAAACTATTAACTGTTGCCTGAGTAAGATCTGTATTTTATTTATCTATTTATTTATTTTTTTTAATTTTTTTTTATTTATTTATTTATGATAGGCACACAGTGAGAGAGAGAGAGGCAGAGACACAGGCAGAGGGAGAAGCAGGCTCCATGCACCGGGAGCCCGATGTGGGATTCGATCCCGGGTCTCCAGGATCGCGCCCTGGGCCAAAGGCAGGCGCCAAACCGCTGCGCCACCCAGGGATCCCCTATTTATCTATTTATTAATTATTATTATTTTAACTCAAAGACACTCTGGAAATAGAGGCAATCCTTGGCTGGTATAGCAGCTCCTCTATCTCACCTAGAACCTAATCTCCTCTCTTTCTTTCTGCTATCCTCAGTGTGTAGCTTCTGTCTTCCAGGTAACCTCATGATTAGAAGATGATGGCTGAAGTTCTGATCATCACACCCACATTCTAGATAGGAACACAGAGGAAAGGGAGAAGAGCACCGGGTAGCTGAGTAAGATTTAACAACGTCCACTTAGGTTTTATGGTAGATTGTCTGTAAAGATGGCTGCCAGTAATTCTTGCTCATGCCCCTTTTCCCATCAAGGAGTGGAATTTATTTCTTTTCTTTGTGAGTCAGGGTTGGCCCTGTGACTTGCTTTGACCAGTAGAATGCATTGGAAGGCTTTACTAGGTCTTGCTACTTCTGTTTTGCCCTCTTGGCTTCAGGCTGCCATGTAAAGAGGCTTGCATGAGACTACTGAATAATGAACAACCATGTAAGGAGAGGTCTAGCCGGTCCCCAGCTATTCCAGCTACCTCAGGTGAGGTATCAGTCATGTGTGTGAAGCCATCTTGGATGTGCCAGGCCTCAGCTGCACACCAGTAGGCACCACATGGAACACAAGAACCACCCAGGTAAGCCCTGTCAACTTACAGAATTGTCAAGGCAAATCAGTGCTGAATTGGGCTGAAAGACAATCAGTTGGCCCTTGCCTCCAAATGCCAGGATGTCCAAAAAGTAGGTTCATTAGTGGTGTCCTTGGGTGCACTGGACGTGGTAGAAATTCACATAGCATCCCAGCAAGCCTGGGATGGTTACCTGCATACTTGGCATTGATGGGATTGGGGCACCCACACAGGCTGGGCTCCTGGGTTCAACTTCAGCTCTTCTCTGCTCTGAAGCTTCTGTGCTTGCACCACCTCAGGTGGCCACTGAACCCTCGAGGCACACTTGTGAGCTCACAGCTCCCTGCTGCTGTCAGGTCACTTAGCTCTTGTTCTCAGAGTGGAAGCCTGATTGGATCAGATCACTTTGCAACCAGGCCACAGTGAGGTGATTGCTCTGCTTTGGATTCGCTGCACATCCCTTACTTCTTATTGCCTTTCCTAGTCAGCCCTGCCAGGAGAGGGACATGGTCCTTGAGCTCTGAGGACACTGGATCAAGTTATGGCTATACCCCTTTCTGGCTATGTGACTCTGAGCAGGCTTGATTGCTTTTTGCATCAGTTTTCTCATCTGTAAAGTGGGACTAGGGATGCCTACTTCATAAGGTTATGGTGAAGATCAAGGCTAGAGTGCCTGTAAGCACACAGTGTGTGGACAGTAACTGACCACAGTGACCATGACTATTTGTGTTTTATTGTAACTTACACAGCAGCTAGGTGCGCCCTTTGTGGAATCCATGATCTTGAAAAGTCAGCTGTCAGCCCAGTAATACTTTCCCACAGATGTGTGTCATAAAATGAGAATTTTTTCCCATGGAAGTTTATTTTCTACTATGTTACTACATTTAAAGTTTCTTTTAGGGCAGCCCGGGTGGCTCAGTGGTTTAGTGCCGCCTTCAGCCCAGGGCGTGATCCTGGAGTTCCAGGATCGAGTCCCACATCGGGCTCCCTGCATGGAGCCTGCTTCTCCCTCTGCCTGTGTCTCTGCCTCTCTCTCTCTCTCTGTGTCTCTCATGAATAAATAAATAAAATCTTAAAAATAAAAAGTTTCTTTTAAAATATTGCAAAACTTTTTTTCAAAATCATGAATTGAGAGGAACATTATCTGATAATATACTTAACAATAACCAAAAGTCTTTGCATATCGTATACCCCTGGTTTTGCTCTGTCTCTGGGGTAGGTGGGGAGGTTGAAAGTGTGAGGTGTTCCTCTGCGTTCTGTGTCACACAGTCTCCCAGCACAGCTTTTGGGTGGGACTTACACTGCTCCCCTGGGACAAAGACGACTGAAGAGAAAAACCAGGGACATCTGAGTGCTTTTGAAGACACACTTTTGATTTGTTCTAGGCTGTACCTTAACCCAATGTACATATGAGCTTCCATACAGGGAGGGCTTAAAAATCTTGTAAAGTGGATTCTCTCATAATTGCTTATTTAATAGCTATGACCAGGGATGAGGCACTTTGTTGATGCATTTATTTGATATTTTTTAGAGGTGTTTATAGTGAGGACAGGTTTGCCATTCTGTTTATGATGTACCTTTACAATTACTTCCTGTGGTATATATTACTTCCATAAAACCAAATTCCTGGGGATGCCTGGGCAGCTCAGCGGTTGAGCATCTGCCTTTGGCTCAAGGTGTGATCCCAAGGTCGTGGGATCGAGTCCCACATCAGGCTCCTTGCATGGAGCCTGCTTTTCCCTCTGCCAATAAAATAAAAATAAAATCTGAAAATAAAACCTTAAAAAAAAAAAAAAAGACAAATTCCCCAAAGGGGACTTTTTGACCTTCTTAGACTGTAAAGCACTATAGAGATGTAGGCATGCCTATAATTCTTTATGTTGGACACACCCTAACTTGGTTGTAACATTTCTTAAAAAAAAAAAAAAGATTTTATTTATTTATTCATGAGGGGGAGAGATAGAGGCAGAGACACAGGCAGAGGGAGAAGCAGGCTCCATGCAGGGAGCCTGATGTGGGACTCAATCCCAGGACCCTGAGATCAAGCCTTGAGCCGAAGGCAGACGCTCAACCACTAAGCCATCCAGGTGTCCCGGTTGTGACATTTCTTTTTGTAACCCTGGAGGGCCAAGGGAGTGCCGTATGTAGAAAGCAATGATTGATTTCGTGAGCTTCAGCCTGACACAGGATTTATAACTACTGGTCCGAGTACACACTCACAGGGTGCCTGGGTGGCTCAGGCAGTTAAGTGTCTGCCTTAGGCTCAGGTCATGATCCTAGGGTCCTAGGATTGAGCCCTGCATCTGCTCCCACCTCAGTGGGGAGTCTGCTTCTCCTTCTCCCTGCTCATGTTCTCTCTCTATATCTCTGTGTCTCTCAAATAAATAAAATCTTAAGAAAAAAAAAGAAGTATACACTCACATCTCAGTGTCTGCCAATCAGAGGCAAGAGGAGGGATGCTTTTCCCCAAAAATAAATTTTTACTTATTTATAAACTAATCTACTTTTATCAAGTTCAGATAGGACAAGAGGGTATGAGACCTTCCTCCCATTCTCCAGAGATAGGCAGCCACTGCTAAGAGTCTCTTATCCTCCTCCTAGCAATTTTCTGTATGTTAACAAACGTGTACTCACATGATTTGCTTCTCTCTCTCTCTCTCTCTTTTTTTTTCAAAGATTTTATTTATTTATTTGAGGGAGAGATAGCATGAGCTGAGCAGGAGCCGTAGAGGGAGAGGGAAAAGCAGACTCCCCACTGAGCCAGGAGCCTGACCCAGGGCTTGATCCCAGAACCCCGGGATCATGACCTGAGCCAAACGCAGCTGCTTAACTGACTGAGCTACTTAGGTACCCCTTGTGTGGTTTGCTTCTATTTCAACACAAATGGTTTCATACCGTATGTGTTGTAATAGCGTCTTTACATATCTCTAGGGTTGGAATGAATTTCCATTGCAGCATCTATACTCCATTTTATTCTTTTTAACTGCTCCAGAGCATCTCCTTGAATGGCAGGACCAGGATCGACCGATCCCAAGTGATGATCATTTCTAAATAGGTTGTATCTAAAACTAAACACTTTGGGGCAGCCCGGGTGGCTCAGTGGTTTAGCGCCTGCCTTCGGCCCAGGGTATGATCCTGGAGTCCCTGGATCGAGTACCATGTCAGGCTCCCTGCATGGAGCCTACTTCTCCCTCTGTCTCTGCCTCTCTCTCTCTCTCTCTCTATGTCTCTCATGAATAAATAAATAAAGCTTAAAAAAAAATAAAACTAAACACTTTACTAGACTTTTTCAGAATTATTAAACCAATTTTTAATAAATTTTATATTTTAGAACAGTTTCGGATTTACAGCAAAACCAAGCAGAAAGTACAGAGAGGGATCCCTGGGTGGCGCAGCGGTTTGGCGCCTGCCTTTGGCCCAGGGCGCGATCCTGGAGACCCGGGATCGAATCCCACATCGGGCTCCCGGTGCATGGAGCCTGCTTCTCCCTCTGCCTGTGTCTCTGCCTCTCTCTCTCTCTCTGTGTGACTATCATAAAAAAAAAAAAAAAAAAAAGTACAGAGAATTCCCATATACCTTCTGCCTCTACATATGCCCAGCCTCCCCGATCTACACAGAGAATGGGACATTTGTTACAACCCATGAACCTACACTGACACATCATTATCATCAAAAGTTGATAGTTTACATTAGAGTTCATTCTTAGTGTTGTATACTGTATGGGTTTTGACAAGTATAATGACATGTACCCACCACTGTAGTGTTAGAGTAGTTGCACTGCTCTAAAAATCCTCGGTGCTTCATCTGTTCATTTCTGCTGCCCCCTGACCCCTGGCCATCACTGATCATTTTATTCTTTTTCCTAATTTTGCCTTTTCCAGAATGTTCTATTGCTGGAATCATGCAGTATGTAGCCTTTTCAGTTTAGCTTTTTTTTTTTCACTTAATAATACACATTCAAGTTTTGTCCAGGTCACTTCATGGCTTGATAGTTCCTTTCTCTTTTGTGCTGAATAATATTCCATTGTGGGGATGTACCACAGTTTATGCATCCATTCACCTACTGAAGGGCATCTTGGTTGCTTCCAAGTTTAGGCAGTCATGAGTAAAGCTTCTATAAACATCGTTGCGCAGGTTTTTGTGTGGGCATAAGTTTTCAACTCATTTGGGAAAATACCAAGGAGTGTGATCACTGGATCATATGCTAAGAGTATATTTAGTTTTGTAAGAAACTGCCAAACTGTCTTCCGAAGTAGCTGCACCAGGTTGCATTCCGGCCAGCAGTGAATGAGAGGTCCTGTTGCTCCACATCCTCGCCAACATTTGGTGTTGTCAGTATTTTGGATTTTGGTCATTCTAATAAGGATATAGCAGTATCTCGTTGTTGTTTTAATTTGCAATTCCCTAAAGACATATGATGTTGAACATCTTTTCATATGCTTATTTGCTATTTTTATATCTTTTTTGGTGAGGTGTCTGTTCAGATCTATTGCTTTTCTTTTTTTTAAAAAGATTTTATCTAGATTATTTATCCATGAGAGACACAGAGAGAGAGAGCCAGAGTCATAGGCAGAGGGAGAAGCAGGCTCCTTGCAGGGAGCCGGATGTGGGGTCCCGTGATCACGTCCTGAGCCGAAGGCAGCTGCCTTAACTGCCGAGCCACGGAGGCATCCCTTATTGCTTATTTTTTAATCAAGTTTTCAGTTTTCTTATTGTCCAGTTTTAAGAGTTCCTTTAAAAAAATTTTTTTTGTTTATGTATGGGAAAGAGAAAGAGAGAGTGCATGCATGAGTACAGGATAGGGGAGGAGCAGAGGGAGAGGGAGAAGCAGACACCCTGCTACTGATCAGAGAGCCCAATGGGGGGCTCAATCCCAGAACCCCAGGATCAATACCTGAGCCAAAGGCAGATGTTTGACCGATTGAGCCACCCAGTGTCCCTAAGAGTTCTGTATCAGATACACCTCTGTATCAGATATACCTTTGGCAAATATTTTCTCCCAGTTTGTGCCTTCTTATTCTCTTGACTTGATTTTCTTTTCTTTTTCTTTTTTTTTTTTTTGAAGATTTACTTATTTATTTGACAGAGAGCACAGACAGGAGGAGAGGCAGAGGGAGAGGGAAAAGCAGGCTCCTCAGTAAGCAGGGAGCCTGATGTGGGGCTCAATCTCAAGATCTTGGGAACATGATCTGAGCCGAAGGCAGACACTTAACCAACTGAGCCGCCCAGGCACCCTGACTTGATTTTTTCTAATTACTGAAAAAAAAAAAAATCATGCCCATATGGCAAGTCTAACAAAGCAAAGATATATTAAGAAAAATGCAATAATCCTCTCTTTCCCATGGTTGCACCCTTTGAGACAACTAATCTGAATTATTTGATTTGTAACCTTCTGTATTTTTCTCTCTGCTCAAATGCTTGTGTGTGTGTAAATGTATATGCATTTTTTCTTTTTCTTTTTTCTTTTTTTAATTTTTATTTATTTATGATAGTCACAGAGAGAGAGAGAGAGAGACGCAGAGACACAGGCAGAGGGAGAAGCAGGCTCCATGCACCCGGAGCCCGATGTGGGATTCGATCCCGGGTCTCCAGGATCGCGCCCTGGGCCAAAGGCAGGCGCCAAACCGCTGCGCCACCCAGGGATCCCTTCTTTTTCTTTTTGTTTAAAACTAAGCTTCTTTATATATATCCATAACTTTTTTTTTTTTTTTTTTTTTAAAGCAGAGGGCACCTGGGTGGCTCAGTAGATTAAGTATTTGCCTTTGGCTCAGGTCATAACCTCAGGGTCCTGCAGTTGAGCCTACATCAGGCTCCCCTGCTCAGCAGAGTCTGCTTCTCCCTCTCCCTCTGCCTCTCCCCACCCCCACCCAACTTGAGACTCAAACTCATACCTTGAGATCAAGAGTCACATGTTTATTGATTGAGCCAGCCAGTCATTCCCATAATTTTCTCTTTCTTTCTTTCTTTCTTTCTTTCTTTCTTTCTTTCTTTCTTTCTTTCTTTCTTTCTTTCTTTCTTTCTTTCTTTCTTTTTCTTTCTTCCTTCCTTTCTTCCTTCCTTCCTTCCTTCCTTCCTTCTCTCCTTCCTTCCTTTCTCTTCCTTCCTTCCTCTTTCTTTCTTTCTTTCTTTCTTTCTTTCTTTCTTTCTTTCTTTCTTTCTTTCTTTCTTTCACTTTATTTATTTATTCATGAGAGACACACAGAGAGGCAGAGATGCCAAGGAAGAAGTAGGCATCATACAGGGAGCCTGGTGCAGGACTCAATCCAGGATCCTGAGAACATGCCCTGGGCCAAAGGCAGACACTCAACTGCTGAGCCACCCAGGTGTCCCTATAATTTTCTTTTATATACTTCCTCTAAACAATACATCACTGGTAGATTTCTAGGCAAATATGTATAAATGTAACTTGTTCTTTTTCATGGCTGTGCAATAATCCTTGGTACAGATATTATAATCAGGTCAAGTGCTCCTTAATTGTGGATATTTAGGATGTTTCCAAATTTATTTTCCTGTTCTATTTTTTTTTAATATTTTATTTATTTATGACAGATACAGAGAGAGAGAGGCAGAGACACAGGCAGAGGGAGAAGCAGGCTCCATGCACCGGGAGCCCGATGTGGGATTCGATCCCGGGTCTCCAGGATCACGCCCTGGGTCAAAGGCAGGCGCCAAACCGCTGCGCCACCCAGGGATCCCTTTCCTTTTCTATTTTAAACAATG